>NC_135713.1:13102364-15502364 GCF_964656455.1 Halichoerus grypus | reverse complement strand
GACAGAGAGCACGAGAGGGAAGAGGGTCAGAGGGAGAAGCAGACTCCCCGCCGAACAGGGAGCCCGATGTGGGACTCGATCCCAGGACTCCAGGATCATGACCTGAGCCGAAGGCAGTTGCTTAACCAACTGAGCCACCCAGGTGCCCAATCACTTGCATTTTGGCAGAGACTCAAAAGCAGGGAGGAGACTGGGGGAGGTTTATAGTGGACAAAATAGAAAGTTTTGAGTATGCCATGATTGGAAACTGATGTCATAGAGAAGCTGTAGGTGAGCTACTTAGAGCATCCTGTGTGACTGGTTACAAATGCAAGTCTTGCCTTACCTGATTGCTTTGAAGTTGGAAATGGGGAAAAATGTAGAGAAGCTGTAAGTTATTGATCAAGCCGTGGTCGTTTGGGGCTGAATGTTATTGTTTGACTACCTGGATTGTTGTTAAGGAAAATCATTTAACCTCCTACAGGTATGATTTATGGAAAATATGTAGCCTGGCTCCTGGGCTGTTTATTGTAGATAGCAGGTTGATTTCTTGGGCTGTTTGCTACAGATTATGAGTCAGAGTTCTATTTTTATATATGGCCTAGACATTGTCCATTTATATCCAGCCTCCTAAATAAAAGCCTAGAAAAAAATCACAAAACTCATTTTTTTGTAGAGGAAGAACATAATATAATGTATACTACAATGACTTAAAACATGTAGCTGACAAAAATTAAGAGTGAAAAGATAGTAAATTATATATATTTCCTTAGAAATCATTAAGAGAATGTTTGCTGCCTAAAATTATTGAAGCAAAATACAGGAATTTAATTAACCATTTTATCCATAGTGATAAAAGTAACTAACGTAACTAAAATTAATAATGGGGGCACCTGGGTGGCTCAGTTGGTTAAGCGACTACCTTTGGCTCAGGTCATGATCCTGGAGTCCTAAGATAAGAGTCCAGCTTTGGGCTCCCTGCTCAATGGGGAGTCTGCTTCTCCCTCTGACACTCCCCTCTCTCATGCTTTCTCTCTCTCTCTCAAATAAATAAAAATCTTTAAAATAAAATAAAATTAATAATGTAATTAAATTGTGTGATGGGAGAGGTATTGAGCGATAACTTTGATGCAGTGAATTCTTCATTTTCAGTTATGGTATATCAATGAATATTTTTCAATTGTGATACAATCAAAATTTTAAATTCTAATGAAAGAACAAGCAGTAGGCAAAAAGTTGGTGCACTCAAACAGTGAATCTGGTGAGAGTGGGCATAGGAACCAAAAAGTAAAAAGGCTTCTAATTATATGTATATATGGTTTAGTTGTAATTTATTTTGTTTTTGACTACCTTAAAAATATATAGACTGTGCTACTATGCTATTTTAGAAATCCATTTTCCCAGCTAATTGGTTAAAATAAATAAATAAAATGAAGTTTTTTACTCAATGATTGAAGTTAGTGGTTGAATGTCAATTGTCTGTGTGTGTATATATAAATATGATGACATATAAATATGTATACAAAATATACAGTATATATTATGAATATATGCTATAATCTTCTAGTAAACTCTTCCAAACTTTTATTGACAACTTTGTGAGCAAACAAGGACAAAATATTTTTATCTTTGTATTTCATTTTGTGTTGCCATTTTTTTTGTTTGTTTTTTTGGTTTTGTTTCTGCTTTGTTGTTATTATTGAATGAAAATTCAGCTGAAATAATATTCCATTATTCAGAATAATGCTGAATTTGGTAATTTTCTTTATTTTTCACATAGAATCTTTTCTAAACAGTGAAAATTAAAACTATTTATAGATACAATTTCTAACTTTTGATAAGAAACTAATATTAAATCAGCAACAGTGCATGTACTTAATCACCACACATGGTAAAGTAAAGAAATAACTGGTGAATACTTTGAGAAGTATTGAAGTTTTCAATTATGTGTATATATATATATATGAAATTTTCATACATATATGAAAATTTTCTCCACTTCAAAGAACACTTTCTCTTAAAATCTCATAATTTTATTTTGCATACAATGAATAACATCTGAATGATGTCTTTCAGATTCCAATATATTGACTAATTTAAAATTTGAATGTAAAGAACACATAGATTTTCATTTAAAAGTACTAACTATATTAGAATCAAGTACAGAACCTAACCTTTTATTTGGTAAAGTATAGTCATTACTCAGAAAAGCAATGAAGGATAGTCAGGGAGAAACCTGTTAATACCTTCTGTATCACAGAGTTTAAGCAAGAAAATAAAATCCACTGCCAGTTAGATCAAGAGCAGGAGTTACATATATGGAATGAGCTACAAAAATGAAAGGAGAGGGCGCCTGGGTGGCTCAGTTGGTTAAGCGACTGCCTTCAGCTCAGGTCATGATCCCGGAGTCCTGGGATCGAGTCCCACATCGGGCTCCCGGCTCGGCGGGGAGCCTGCTTCTCCCTCTGACCCTATCCCCTCTCATGCTGTTTCTCTCTCTCTCTCTCAAATAAATAAATAAATAAAATCTTAAAAAAAAAAAAAAAAGAAAGGAGAAGTGAAAAACCAAGTCGTGGACCATGAGGCAAGTAGGGCAGGAGTTTACTATCCCTAGGGCTGGAAGAGTAGTGTTACCTGACCTCAGGAGCTGGGCTTTATTGCATGGACCCATGGAAGAAGGCCCCTCAGAGGGAGCTGGGACCATTGCAGAAAAGCAGACACTGCTAGAGAGATCACCCTAAGCTGAAAGAGGGAGGGAGGGAGGGGAGGTAGACAGCAACAGAGGTAGACACATCTTTCTTTTCTGTATTGCAATTTTCTTCTAGCATCTGCTTTTATTTAGTTGGTAAGGCGGGCTGCAGAAGAGCACAACAGTGTTGTCAGTACCCGGAGAATGCTTCCCCTAACTATTCTACCACACACCTTTATTTTACAAAATGTATATAATGACTTGGCTTTAGACCAGGTAGACAGAGCATTGAAATATAACACTACGGGGGCGCCTGGGTGGCTCAGTTGTTAAGCATCTGCCTTCAGCTCAGGTCATGATCCCGGGGTCCTGGGATCGAGCCCCGCATCGGGCTCCTTGCTCTGCGGGAAGCCTGCTTCTCCCTCTCCCTCTCCCCCTGCTTGTGTTCCTTCTCTCGCTGTGTCTCTCACTGTCAAATAAATAAATAAAATCTTAAAAAAAAAAAAAAAGAAATATAACACTACGTCTCCCCAGATAGATGCACTTGAATGGCCATTACATACCATCAAGGAAACACACATGCACACAAAATGGTGGAAGATATGGATGGAACTCTTAAACTCCATGCTGACTGGTTGGAGAAATAGATTATAGAGGAAAGAATGTCACACATCAAAACAGATAGGACCAGGCTTGGATTCTGCCTTTCCCAATTGTCAACTACACAACCTTTTGAACCTCAGTACCCCATCTATAAAATAGCATTAAATGTAATTTTCTCAATAGATTAATGTTGTTATTAAATTGAATGGCATATAGTGGAGTGTTTTTCACCTCATTGGTGCTAAATGCATGTTACTTCCTTATTATTTTTTTTTCTATTTAGGACTGTAATATAAAATTTACTTGAATAATGTGAAATTTTACACTAAGCAGTTCCATAAAAGGGATCTAATTGAAAATACACAGAACTTAATGATAGCCATGATTTAAAATACATGGTTACAACAGTGATTTTTGTTTTGGTACCAAATGTTTCAGAAGTGCTCTTGCAGAAGGAATTTTTTAAAAATCCAATGACTCCTGGGTGAATACTCAAAGCTTTATCAAATTACACAATGACTGGAATCCTGTGTTATTGCTCTGTTGGTGAAATTACAGTTCTCCTGTGTAGAATGAAATTTAAGTTGTATCTTGGTAACTATTGCTTTTTCCCAATCCCTAGAAAATTCTTCTGAGAATTAAGCCCTATGAGATTCCTTCAGAGAGATACTCTCTGCCTTCATATATCTTCAGCTGATTTTTACTCAAAAGTTCTTGCTCAACATTGATTCACTTGAGATTTTCACAGAGCTGTGAACCCTGACAAGTCATGCATAACGATTTGCAGTGTCAGAGAATATTTGCTTGTATTAAAATGCCTTATTAATATTTCAAATTGGTCTTTAGAGACTTTTAAGAAAGTCCATTTTTTCTGCTCCATTGATATGTAACTTTCCAAAATGCATGCTATTTATAAAGCATAGTACAAAAAGAAACCAAATGAAAAGAGTGACACAGGGCAATTCCCAAAGGAAACAAGGGTTAAGTTTTATTGTAGAAAAGATATCTTGAAAGCTTTTTTACATACTTTAATCTTTTTTTTTTTTTTTCAGATTTGTATAAAGCATCAGCTGAAAGGTATTAATCCCAAGCATGGGAACAGCTGAGTGTTTGTGCCACAAGATATATTTAACATGAAAATATTGTGCATTAAATAGCCAGTGAAACTTTAGAAGGCAATGTTTCTGTGGTTGTTTTTCATGGGAAATTGTTGTCAAAATTAAGAAAGCTTATAAAGCACTTTTAAAGTTTTCTTTGATTAGAAGCTAGTTATAGGGCACCTGGGTGTCTCAGTCGTTGGGCGTCTGCCTTCGGCTCAGGTCATGATCCCGGGGTCCTGGGATCGAGCCCCCGCATCGGGCTCCCTGCTCAGCGGGAAGCCTGCTTCTCCCTCTCCCACTCCCCCTGCTTGTGTTCCCTCTCTCCTGCCTCTCTCTCTCTCTGTCGAATAAATAAATAAAATCTTAAAAAAAAATAGAAGTTATATAGAGAAGGGGCTACTACTGGTTTAATATCTATTGACCAAATGTATATAATAATTTCTAGAAAAAATTAGATTATTTGAATATTCTAGTAGAATAATGGACTTCTTGGCATTACTTCATATATTTCTATTTGAAAATCTAGCATTATAAAGAATAAGAATTTTCTCTTTTCTACTATGTATATAATTAGGGCACATAGCATGAATAAAGGAACGGAATTGTCTAATGTGGGATACCCTTTTCAGAATAGATAAATACTGATTTTTTCTCTTAAATATTTAACCAGGAATAGAAATCCTTCATTAGCATAAATAATATATCTCATTAATTTACTTAAAAATGCCAACAGTTATATCACTAGTAGTGCCTAATGTTTAAAAAAATCAGATACCATTAATTTCTACCTAATTAAATTTTATCAACTTGTCAATGAACTTTTTATTTTATCTCATTTATGATGTAGCAAAGGGAATTATCCATCATTTTATTGTGAAGTATAACTTTAGACTCTTGTCCAGATTCAGTGAAAGAACACCTGTAAATTCTGAGAATAAATGTAATTTCTTTCCATTGCAACAGTGACACATTTTATTAGCTTGCTAAGTCTCTTGTACCAATGTACCACAAGCTGAGTAGCTTAAACAACAAAAATATTTGTCTCCCTGTTCCAAAAGCTAGAAGTCTGAGGTCAAAAGTGTCAGCAGGGTCATGTTCCCTCCTCAAGTACTGGAAAAGGGCTTGTCCCAAGCCTCTCCTTTAGCTTCTAGTAGTTTGTTGGCAATTTTTGACGTTCCCTGGTTTGTAGAGGAAATTCTCTGATCTCTGTCTTCATCTTCACATAAAGTATTCTGTGTGTGTGTATGTGTGTGTTTCCAAATTTCCTATTTTTATAAGGATACCAGGCATGTTAGAGTAGGGGCCCACACTACTCCAGTTTGGCCTTACCTTAATTAATTACATCTACAATGATCCTATTTCCAAATAAGATCACTTTGATGTACTGGAGTCTAGATCTTCAACACATGAACTTTGAGGGGAAACAATTCAACCCCTAACACACCCTGAAGAGTTCTATTTTTTTATTATCTATTTTTAATGAAAAAAAAAACTTTTTTTTTCTAATGTAAAATAACTTCTAAAAGCACCAATGGTTATTAAAATGTTGCCATCGAGGCTTCAAGTCAATAAGAACGTAAGATATGTGTAATTTTTTCTTTTGGCCGAAACCCCCTTACCAATTCTCCTTGGTAAGAAATCCTGAAACAGTTGGCCAGGGGACTTACTTGCCGTCCCTGCTCTTCATTTTCACCCTTACTGTGTTCAGGGGCCAGGCTGACTTTCGCTGGGGCTGTGCTGTACTTTTGCTCATGCTCCCTTCAACCAGCCATCTGTGTACGCAAAGCTGTGGCCTGATCCCTTCAGATGCCACCAAAGTAGAATGATAGAGATCATTTGCTCTACCTTACTTCACACAAATAGAATAGCCAAATACTGTGAGACCTACTATAGAGAGATGTGTAACTGTTAGTGACGGTACATTTTGACCAGGGTAGAGAGTTAATATATTTCCTTTTTCTCTCCTGGATCCCTTTTCTGCTCACTTCTCTGTGCTACTTTAAACCTTCACTTAGTCAACACCAAGAGGCTACTTTTTCTTTTCTTTTTTTCCTTTTCTCGTTGTTCTTCATTTCACTTGTCACTCCATTCATGCCTTTCAGCTTTCACTTAACAAGGCTGGACTTTTATAGACACTTTAAGCCAAGCAGAACAATTTTTTTTTATTTTTTATTTTTTGTTTTTTTGTCATGTGGTGATCCAGCCTATTACCACAAAGGAGGTGTGATCTTGCACTATTTGTCTTTCTCAGATTTCTCTATGGAATGGTTGGTTCGGGACTATTTTTAAGACGTTAAAAATAATTTAAACCTGGGCGCCTGGGTGGCTCAGTCGTTAAGCGTCTGCCTTCGGCTCAGGTCATGATCCCAGGGTCCTGGGATCGAGCCCCACATCGGGCTCCCTGCTCCGCGGGAAGCCTGCTTCTCCCTCTCCTACTCGCCCTGCTTGTGTTTCTGCTCTCACTATGTCTCTCTCTGTCAAATAAGTAAATAAAATCTTAAAAAAAATAAAAATAAAAAATAAAATAAAATAAAATAAAATAAAAATAATAAAAAAATAATAATAATAATTTAAACCTAAATAACTATCACAAAGCCAGAGAAAATTTTAAAATCTGAGGATTTTATAAGTGTGGCTTCTTAAAAGATGACCATTATTTTAATGCTTTATATCTATACTGTTCTCTCTTTCCTGAATCTCAGTAATCCTTGTATAAGCCCAGTACGATCAGCATTTTTCCAATCAGATCAAATATTTGACTGATACAATTTTATAACACTTTATAAAGTATTATAAAGGACTGTTTATAATTTAAATTTTGAATGTAGGGCGGCTGGGTGGCTCAGTCGTTAAGCGTCTGCCTTCGGCTCAGGTCATGATCCCAGAGTCCTGGGATCGAGTCCCGCATGGGGCTCCCTGCTCTGCGGGAAGCCTGCTTCTCCCTCTCCCACTCCCCCTGCTTGTGTTCCGGCTCTCGCTATGTCTCTCTCTGTCAAAAAAATAAATAAAATCTTTAAAAATAGGGGCGCCTGGGTGGCTCAGTTGGTTAAGCGACTGCCTTCGGCTCAGGTCATGATCCTGGAGTCCCTGGATCGAGTCCCGCATCGGGCTCCCTGCTCGTCAGGGAGCCTGCTTCTCCCTCTGACCCTCCCCCCTCTCATGTGCTCTCTCTCTCTCTCTCATTCTGTCTCAAATAAATAAATAAAATCTTTAAAAAAAAAAAAAAAAAAAAAAAAAAAAAAATCTTTAAAAATAAATAAATAAATAAATAAATAAATAAATAAATAAAATTTGAATGTAAAGAACACATAGATTTTCATTTAAAAGTACTAACTAGGGGCGTCTGGGTGGCTCAGTCGTTAAGCGTCTGCCTTCGGCTCAGGTCATGATCTCAGGGTCCTGGGATCGAGCCCCGCATCCGGCTCCCTGCTCCTCAGGAGGCCTGCTTCTCCCTCTCCCACTCCCCCTGCTTGTGTTGCCTCTCTCTTTGTGTCTCTCTCTGTCAAAATAAATAAATCTTAAAAAAAAAATAATATGAAATAAAAAAATAAAAGTACTAACTATATTAGAATCAAGTACAGAACCTAACCTTTTATTGGTATAGGTCCGTATTGTTATTTAGCCACAATATGGACTTCTTACACTTTTTAGAGCTTTGTCTGGGCACCTGCTACAGATTTAATTTTTTTTTCAACGTGCAATCAACAAAAATGCCTCCTAAGCCAACTTTTATTTGTAGATGTCTATCTACTGATATTCTCTGAACAGGTTGGAGAGATGAATGTGAGGCACGGAACAAGTGTTTTGACATCACAGAAAAAGTCCTTGGAACTTTGTTTTATAAACATAACAATAATTATACCTAAGAGTGTAATTTAACTAACTCTGCAAAGTTTAATCAAGCCAGGAAGTGTAGTGCATTATATAATGAGAAAAATCATGGTACACACACAAGCCTAAATAAGGCTCGCTCAGAATGGAATATCAGTGAGGCAAGAAAACATTTTTGTTTTTTATATACTTTTAATTTTGAGATCACAGATTCACATGCAGTCATGAGAAATGATATGGAGGGATTCTTTGTATCCTTACCCCATTTTTCTCCACGGTAACATCTTACATAATTATCTTGCCAAAACTATAAAAAATATCTTAGCCAGGATCAAAATTATTTAATCTACCAATCTTATTTAGATTTCCCTAGTTTTACTTGTGTGTGTGTGTGTGTGTTTAGTTCTATGTGATTTATCACAAATGTATGTTCATGTATCCCACACCATAATCAAAATACTGAACAGTTCTAACATCATGAGGACTTCATGTTGCTCTTTTATAACCAGCCTCCCCTAACTCTACCTCCTTTCCTTCAACCTGGCAACCACAAATCTGTTATCAATTTCTAAAATGTCATCATTTCAAGAAGGTTAAATAAATAGAATCATACAATATATCACCTTTTGGGACTGTTTTTTCCCACTGGGTATAATTCCCTGAAGATTCATACAAATTGCTGCATGTATCAACAGGCTATTATTTTTATTGCTGAGTAGTATTCCATACTATCAACTACCACAGTCTGTTTAACCATTTTCCCAGTAAAGTACATCTGAGTCATTTCTAGTTTGGGGCTGCTACAAATAATGCTGCTGTGAATATCTATGAACTTTTGCAAACACGGTTTTATGCGGAAATATGTTTGCATTACTTTTGCATTAATGCCCAAGACTACAATTTGCTGAGTTGTAAGCTAAATGTGTGTTTGATTTTATAGGAATCTGCTAAATGTACATTTCCACCTGCAGTGTACAAGTGACCTAGTTTCTCAGTATTCTTGCCAGCATTTAGTGTCACCATTGTGTTTTATTATTCATTATTAGAGATTTATTTTAGACATCACACAGTCCTCCCCTTCTGAGTATGTATAATTGCTAATCATATTTCTGCTTATAATCTCAATGTAAAAATACTATTTAGAGGCCAGAATCTTAACATATTATTGAAAGTCCATGTGCATTTATAATCTGCTAATAAGGATAGTCAGCCATACTGATTCTATTAAGTTTTCTAGGATGCCTTGAAGACAAAGAACAAACTTTGCTTCAAGTTGCATCTGCATTTCAACATGGAAGTAAAATCTTTGTAGTTAAACAGATATTAGACCCTTAATAAGTGTGCCATACCTAAATAATTGAAGTACTTATTAAAACTAAAGACTGAAAATTGTCAGTGCTTTCATAGTCAAGTACCAAAATGAATGCAGAATTTCATACAGACTTACTTGATTGTGGAAATATTTTTGTTTGCTACATAACCTGAATTAGTAGGTGGAATTTTTCTAGTTAGGCAGAATAAAATATCAAGTATGCCCTATTAGATGATTCATCAAGTACATTTCATGAATAAATGAGAGCTCTTAACCCACTAAATTTACAGTGGAGTTATATAGCCCTTAATAGATGGTTGTCTTGTTATACCTAGATCAGTTTTCATTTGGGAAAAACTGAAATATGGTATAAATATACCTAATTATGCAAATTGTATTTGAAAGATATAAACATGAAAGAAATCAGAAGAGTACAACCACTAATTTTACCTCAAAATACAGTATTTTAATGTTTATAAATTCCTTTAAAGTACACTTTAATTTTCAAAAATCCAGTGTAATAGGCATATTCTGATACCCATTGTATAAAGATAATTATGTTGGTACTATATAGAAGAACCTAAAGGAATGAGAACTGAGCCTTGGAGACCAGTTAGGTGACTCATTAATAGTCCATGTAAGAAATAAAGATGGCATAAATGATGGAAAATGGTTTGAATGTACTATTTTGTTGCCACTGATAATTTAATGTCAACTCACCCGCATTCCCCCCTAATCACAAACCATCCAATCTCCCATTTTCTGAATAGGTATGTAACATGCAATGCATGTTCTCACCCTGCCTTTAACTTTACCCCACAGTTGAACACCAGTTTGATTCTTTTTTCTTGATCATCAACCCAATCTAACCCTGATTATGCGTCAAAGAGGCCTTTCACAATGTTATTGGCACATAAAAAAGTGTATTAAAATATTGGAAATCAAGTGTTTTCTTTTAGTCTCTCATCTGGTACAGTTTGGCAGGGGAAAAAAGCAAGGGCTATGTTTGACGATAAATCCAAGAATTATATTTCATAAGATACATCCACTATAGTGTTCCATAGGCATGTCAGCGTAACCTGTTTCTGTGTACAAGTCACATGCTAAATGTTACCGCACACTAAAATTTGTTTTCCTGAATGCACAGGTACCTCTGTTCTACAGGTGACAGCTACTGATGCAGATGACCCTACCTATGGAAACAGTGCACGCGTGGTTTACAGTATTCTCCAGGGACAACCCTACTTCTCCGTAGATCCTAAAACAGGTTAGTGCATTTCTGTATAATTTGTGTGCATGTGTGCTAGAATAGAAGAAAGCAATGCTTTTATTTCTGCGTCTTCTCCTACATCAGACATTGTTGTCTTAGCACATTTTAAAATGTCCTTGCTTTTTCTAACAGGATGTAATTGAATAATTGAAGATAAATTCACTGTTTTCCTTAATATTTTGATTATTCATCACTTATACCAGTAAAAATTTCTTATCTTTGCATATCCCTGTATCAACTACTTTCTGCTTAAAACAAATATAGAGTGTTACATCCAATGAGATTTTCAAGTGTATCATTTGTTAGGTTTACATATTAGGTTTAATTCTTTGCCAAATATGTTAAATAATTTATTGAGAGTTTCCATACTTTATTTGAATTTGATTGTTACATAAGTTTTTATATGTTACTTTGGGGGAATTGTTATGTCTTTTTTTTTTTAAGATTTTATTTATTTATTTGGGAGAGAATGAGAGAGAGAGAGAGAGAGCACATGAGAAGGAGGAGGGTCAGAGGGAGAAGCAGACTCCCTGCCGAGCAGGGAGCCCCTATGCAGGACTTGATCCCAGGACTCCAGGATCATGACCTGAGCCGAAGGCAGTAGCTTAACAAATTGAGCCCCCCAGGCGTCCCTGTTATGTCTTGAACTGAGGTTTTTTGCTAATGAGAAAATTCTTCAGCCTTTAAATATTGTGTTATGTAAGATAAGTTAACTGAGAGTAAAGACAAAAACATAGGAACTTTTTTTTTTTGAAAAAATGGGAATTCTCTCTTTCCTCTCTTTTTTTCTGTCCAAAACAATCATGTCATATTATGTGATGTCAAAGAGGGAATGGAAGATACTCAGTAAGCCATTATAGGATTATATTCAGCAGCATAATCTAAAAACCAGAGAGAGCTCATGGTCCCATTGGCAAATAGTTTGTTAATAAAAAGTTGACTGAACATAAACCATTTTGAAAGTAGCCAAATGTTCAGTAAGAATGAGTTTCAAGTTTTACTAATAATTTCAAAGATATACATAATCATGAGACACAGATGAAGAGAGAGATCCAGGATATTCCAGAGGTTCCTAGGTCCTTTCTAGTTACATTAGATTCATTCTGAATCAGATTAACATGTGGGATTATCAAGTAATTGGCACAGGCACATAACACAGAAGAAAGCCATGTTTTTTGGTAAATATCCCCTTATACTCCCATAATTACATAGCATACAAAATATTTTTCAAGGAACCCTGCTTCATAAGTTCATAGATTCCAGGTTTGTTTACCATTATCTTAGACAAGGTACATCCAACTGAAAAGATGCCAGCCTACTCTCAGTAGTTAATATCATTTGAATGCTAGGAATATTGTCATTATCATATTTTCAAGAGGAATCCGCCAGCGTACTTATCTTCTTTCTTTCCCTGGTGTGTTCCAACACGTAAGTACACTGGACAAGAATAGAGCTCAAGCATACTGCTTAACTTCTAACTATCATAATTTATGAAGAAAATAATGAATATGTATAGATAGGTAATTGAAGAATATGTACATACATATATGCATTATAATTATAAGATAAAGTATATATAATTAAATGAAGTAAAAAATAAAAATCTAGAGATGATAAAAAGTAATATAATGTGAGCTAAAATGAGTATCAGATAGGCAAGTCCTTTTAGTACCAAGATAGTATTAAATATTCAGAAATAAAAATGTTAATTAATATAGTAGTCAAAGCTCTGGGATAAAAGTATACATATATTGTATACATTGTTATTCTGGTAGGAGAGTTTAGAATTAATTGAAAAAAAAGTTTTTTATTGAAATATAGCTGACATATTACATTGCATAAATTTAAGGTGTACCATATGTTTGATACATTTTTATATTGTAATAATATTGCCATGTGACCATAAAAAATCTTAGGACAAATGGAAATGACTATTTAATATTGGTGTTGCTCATTTTGTTCTATTTTCCCAACAAACATGATAGTTTTATATATGAAATACATATATTTCTCATTTTATTTAGTTTTTTAAAGATTTTATTTATTTATTTGAGAGAGAGAGAGAGAGAGAGAAAGCACGAGCAGCGGGGAGAGGGAGAAGCAGACTCCCCATTGATCAGGGAGCCCAACGTGGGGCTCAATCGCAGAACCCTGGGATCATGGCCTGAGCCAAAGACAGACGCTTAACTGACTGAGCCACCCAGGTGCCCCTATATTTCTCATTTAAAATATGCATCTCCTGGGTGGCTCCATCGGTTAAGTGTTTGACTCCTGATTTTGGCTCAGGTCATGATTTCAGGGTCATGAGATCAAGCCCCACATTGGGCTCCACTCTGAGATTGGAGCCTGCTTAAGATTCTCTCTCTCTCTCTTGGTCCCTTCTCCCCCTGATTTCACATTCTCTCTCTCTCTAAATAAATAAATTAATTAATTAAATAAAATGGGAAAGAAACGAGGATCCTGTGTTTCAGTTAACACACACACCCACCCACAAATGTCCAAAACACACATGGCTTCAGTCCATTTACTCCTACGCATAACCAAATATTTATAAGTAAGTATTATATTTACTTAATAGAATATTGCTAATATATAGACATCATATACAGATTTTTAAAAATTTCCATGCACTCTGAATTTGTTAAAAATGAAATACCAATTCTATATGTATCTGTGTGTCTGAGGGTCTGAGAATGTTTGCATGTGTTTGTTTGAAGACATGCATGAATTTGCATTTGTGCGCACGGGTACTTTGGATGGATAAAGCACACTACTGAGGACAAGATTTGACTAGCGTTGGACACTGTGATAGTTTGTGCTTTAGTAAAGAAAGTATATCAGTAACATAATATTCAAATAAAAATTTCATTTGGTTATACATGTTTATCATAGGTTAATTAAGTACTTCATTAAATAAATAAAAATCATCTGAAACATAAATAAGCTGCTATTCAAATACTGCTCTGTGATATTACCATTACAGTCCTTTGCTCCTTTAAGCAAGATGTTTTATTAAATGTAAGTATACCTCTTTGTTGATATGTTTTAATTTCAATATTATATTGACTGAAGCATCATAAGAATCTATGGATATATGTCCTAATGTAAAGATTCTTTAAATATGCCAGTCTCTTAGATAGCTGTTTGTAGAAAGCGCTACAAAACAAAATGTTCATTATTCTCTTTAGTAAGACATTTTTGGTAAGTTATGCTTAAAAGATATATTATTGTGCAATTAAACATCCTCAGAACTAATGAATTTAGTGGAAATTGTGCTTAAAATGACTGGAATAAAATACAAATATACTGAAAACTAAAGGATCAGTTGCTATGGATAAGATGTTATATAAGAAGTGTTGGGATAATGGTTACTTAGAATAGTAACATTTTCATAGTATCATTTTTCTTCTATGCTCTGGTTTGGCATGACTCTATTTCAATATGTCTCCAGTTACTTTCAGTGAAGATGAATTATATTGAAGGAATTTTTGTGACCAAATAGAGTTGTGAGTGCTCATGGTTAAAATCAGGACTTTGGGTTGCCTTGTTTTTATTGTGTTAAAAGATACAGTTGGTACTCACCATAGTTGTCCAAAGATGAGTTGTCCATAAGACCTTGCTGCCTATTTTACAAAACATCCATGAATTGCTGTATCCAAAGAAATGAATTATGTTGCTCTTGATTTGCTATACTATTCATAACTGATTTAATAAGGTCTGTATTGTTTTACACTGAAAATTTGTTAATTAGTATGATGAAAATAAGTCTTGTGAATCATCTATTGTTTTAAATAAGTTTGGTTGAGTTAACTATGTCATAATGTTTGCTTAATGTATAACGACAAAACAAGAGCGCCCATTAAAAAGTGATATTTTAACATTATGATGTTAAAGATGCAGAAAATTATGAAAGAATAAACTAAAGGAGATGACAATGAGATATAAAAGATATAATATTTCTGTCCAGATTCATGTAGAAAATATGTTAATGTAAGCTTAATGAGTATAATTCTATTTGAAGATACTGATTTTAATTCAGCAAGAGAACACTTTCAGATTTAGTAAGTGAAGTAACAATTTTCATGCTCATGAAAACATTTAACCCTAAGCAAGGCATGTTGAGGAAGGCTGATGAGTGAGAAAGCCAGGGGAAATGGTCAGAGAACCAAAGTTTATTTTTTTATTTTTATTTTTTTTAAAGATTTATTTATTTATTTGAGAGAGCAAGAATGAGAGAGAGTACATGAGAGGGGGGAGGGTCAGAGGGAGAAGCAGGCTCCTCGCCGAGCAGGGAGCCCGATGCGGGACTCGATCCCGGGACTCCAGGATCATGACCTGAGCCGACGGCAGTTGCTTAACCAACTGAGCCACCCAGGCGCCCCAGAGAACCAAAGTTAAGAAGTCTGGGCTGATCCTAATCCAGTTAACGGAGTGTCAACTGCATTAAAAATAAATCAATATATTCAAGGTTTCTATGCCTCTTTAGAACCTATGAAATTTCTGTCAAGTGGTGACAGCAGAAGCTGAATGATTGAGGTGTTTTTAAAAAAATGAACCACTTTCCTTGACTTAGTTCAAAGACAAAGCCAAAAATCCACCATCTTTAGATGGTCTTTAGAACAGGGTCGGGGGATTACACAAGAGGTGGGTGTGCAGTTTTGAATTAAGAATTCAAATCTCTTAATGGCCATGGAGTTTATAGCCCTTTGATGATTCTCTCGGCTTTTTTCAGTCAATAATCTATTAATTACTTTGTGTTACCTTAGCTATTTCAGATATGTTATGTCTGTGCCTATTTCAGATAAATTGTTGAATCCTCCTGATGGTGAGTTCAGAAAACCTGAAAACCTGAATTATCAACCTGATGTCAGGGAAAACAGAGGGATATGCTGGTTTACAAAATTCCAGATGAGCTTTATTTACAATCGATTATAACATTAACAGTGGTGAATTTGACCGTAGTTAATATGAAACATATAAATCAGCAATAGCCAATAATGGCATCTTTGTATCTATATAAATAGTACTCATAGTGAGTTTTTGCTACTCCTAATAAAGACTATTGGAAGAGTTAGCTAATTTAATATAGATGTGCTTATAATTTAACTTGAGTCATTTTTCATACAAACTTCATATGCTTTTACTCATTAAATAATGAATATTCAAAAGAAAATACAGCAGCTGAGAACATTTCTGTTGATAAATTCTACATTTAATTTTCAGGTACATAAAAAAATAAGACTAGATAAGGCCACCTTTTAATTATATACAAAGAGCATTCTAGATATTCTTTTTTTTTTTCCCAACACTCCTGGGGCATTTTAGCTCTCAAGTGGTTTCTGCTACATGTAGCTAAAAAAGGGTAGACATTGAGTTTCAAATCTTTTGTCAAACCCTTCTGCACTAATAACAGCAATTCCACAGGTAACAGGACACTTGACATCCAATAAAATATACTGTACCTAGTAATGCCTGTGGGTTCTAAAGTCACAACCATTATTACTTATTTTTACAAGGCATTATTGTAAACAAAGAAATTGTTTACTTGTCCTTCCAATGAAAAGATTAATGTATTTAGTTATGTTATAGTTTAATTAATATAGTATAGTACAGTAATTCATATTTATTATTTTTCCAAAATACTAAGGTTTATTCCAAAATGATTTAAGGATATTTCATGATCAAATCCAAGGATGTTACTTAATATCATAGTAGATTGATCAGGTTACTTAAATGTTATGTCTCTGTTTACTTGTATGTAAGTTTGGAAAAAAGCTAAATCCAATGAGAAAATTAATGCAATGCTCTTAGCCCAGTCCTTGGAAAGATATAGGTAGTTAGTAAATTTCTCTTGTTTACTCTCTTTTCTTTTAAGATTAAGAAGAATTTCCAAAATTACATAGTGTGCCATGACAAGAGTTTGAAATAGCCTTACCTGAAATAGGAAAAAAAAAAAAATTTTGTTTGAAAGAATTTTTAGTCCACATAACTCTACAAAAATGTGAGTTCCACATATTAACTTGTATATAACTAAATTACACTTCTTTTCAGGCATTTATTTATTGATTTTTCTTTTCAGGCATTTAAAGAAAGTTTTATAAATATTTTTATTAAGACAAATATACTTGTAGAAAAAAATTTTTATTATGTTAATCACCATACATTACATCATTAGTTTTTGATATAGTGTTCCATGATTCATTGTTTGCATATAACACCCAGTGCTCCATGCAGTACGTGCCCTCTTTAATACCCATCACCAGGCTAACCCATTCCCCCACGCACCTCCCCTCTAGAATCCTCAGTTTGTTTCTCAGAGTCCATAGTCTCTCATGGTTCATCTCCCCCTCTGATTCCTCCCCCTTCATTTTTCCCTTCCTACTATCTTTTTTTTTTTTTTTAACATATAATGTATTATTTGTTTCAGAGGTACAGGTCTGTGATTCAACAGTCTTACACAATTCACAGTGCTCACCATAGCACATACCCTCCCCAATGTCTATCACCCAGCCACCCCATCCCTCCCACCCCCCACCACTCCAGCAACCCTCAGTTTGTTTCCTGAGATTAAAAATTCCTCATATCAGTGAGGTCATATGATACATGTCTTTCGCTGATTGACTTATTTCGCTCAGCATAATACCCTCCAGTTCTATCCACGTCATTGCAAATGGCAAGATTTCATTCCCTTTGATGGCTGCATAATATTCCATTGTATGTATATACCACATCTTCTTTATCCATTCGTTTGTCAATGGGCATCTTGGCTCTTTCCATAGTTTGGCTATTGTGGACATTGCTGCTATAAACATCGGGGTGCACGTACCCCTTCAGATCCCTACATTTGTATCTTTGGGGTAAACACCCAGTAGTGCAGTTGCTGGGTTGTAGGGTAGCTCTATTTTCAACTTTTTGAGGAACCTCCATACTGTTTTCCAGAGTGGATGCACCAGCTTGTATTCCCACCAACAGTGTAGGAGGGTTCCCCTTTCTCCGCATCCCCGCCAACATCTGTCTTTTCTGACTTGTTAATTTTAGCCATTCTGACTGGCGTGAGGTGGTATCTCATTGAGGTTTTGATTTGGATTTCCCTGATGCCAAGCGATGTTGAGCACTTTTTCATGTGTCTGTTGGCCATTCGGATGTCTTCTTTGGAAAAATGTTTGTTCATGTCTTCTGCCCATTTCTTGATTGGATCATTTGTTCTTTGGGTGTTGAGTTTGATAAGTTCTTTACAGGTTTTGGATACTAGCCCTTTATCTGATATGTCATTTGCAAATATCTTCTCGCATTTTGTCGGTTGTCTTTTGGTTTTGTTGAGTGTTTCTTTTACTGTGCAAAAGCTTCTCATCTTGATGAAGTCCCCATAGTTCATTTTTGCCCTTGCTTCCCTTGCCTTTAGTGATGTTTCTAGAAAGAAGTTGCTGCGGCTGAGGTCGAAGAGGTTGCTGCCTGTGTTCACCTCAAGGATTTTGATGGACTCCTGTCTCACATTTAGTTCTTTCAACCATTTTGAGTCTATTTTTGTGTGTGGTGTAAGGAAGTGGTCCAGTTTCATTCTTCTGCATGTGGCTGTCCAATTTTCCCAACACCATTTGTTGAAGAGACTGTCCTTTTTCCATTGGACATTCTTTCCTGCTTTGTTGAAGATTAGTTGACCGTAGAGTTGAGGGTCCATTTCTGGGCTCTCTAATCTGTTCCATTGATCTATGTGTCTGTTTTTGTGCCAGTACCATACTGTCTTGATGATTACAGCTTTGTAGAAAATTTTGAATGACAACTTAGAAGGAAGTAAGTTAGACATTGAAATAACTAGCCTTTTATCTTTAGAATTGACTGTCCCAACTCAAAATAGTGTGTCTAGATGAGATAAAGTGGCATGCTATCAGTGAAACAATTGTTATTAATGCACAGGTCTTGACCAACAATAGCTCTGATTCTCAAAAATGACCTTTCCTTAACATTTTGTAGCAAAAAGCAGTCAGCTATAAAAATGCACTCAGTGGAAGGCCTCAGTGAGTTTCTTAGGATGTAACTGAAAACAAGGTTTCAACATTCTTTGCCCAGTGTACATGATGTAATTAAATTCATCAACAATTCTGTTTCTATTTAACTTCTTTAATTTTATTTCAACAGTGAACAAAAAATTGTTTGTGGAAGATCACTGTGCATAAAAGATGTAGAGCATCTCTTTTTAAAAGTTTTGTGGGTTTCAATATTAATTTTGCATAATTCCAGATGAAAATCTACTTGAAAATAGTTTTTTTTCCCCAGAATCAGTTTTTTATATTTATTAATAGCTCAGCTGTTAAAATGCTTAATTTATGGTCCACAAAATCTGCAGAAGGGAAAAAAGTCCATAGTAGAATATATTTTGTCATTTTTTCTTATTCATAGCCTACTCTAATTGATATAACAATAATTGCACAAATACATTTTTAAATAATTTCCTATAATTAACTGCATAATAGACTTTTAAAAATAGTTAATTAGTAACCCCAATTCTAAAGAATTTGCTTGTCTTAGAGAAGAAATCATGCATTAATTCAGAACTGTGTCATGTTGCCAAATTACTGAAAGAAACATTAGCTCACTTTTTTTTCCACTTTCTTTTCTTTAGGGAAGAATTCTAAATAGTTTGTGAAATGTAGCAGAGTGTATGGGCATTAACACAAGAAGTCCATTTTATATAGCACTTAAAAAATGAACAGTTAATGAACTGTAGTAGACACTAGTGGTTGTCCACTTAATATCAATTTCTCATTTTGCTGGTCCTATTAGAACTCTAATTTTGCTCATTGTAGCAACATACTCAGCTAAAAAGCTAGATTTCCCAGCTTCCCTGTAACTACTGTGACGTCGTTCTAACCAGGGAAATATAAAAGAAAGACCATTGGAAGGCTTTTGATATGTCTGTGTAGGTGCCAATGCTTCCTCATTTCGCCTTCCCATCTTCTGGATTTAAGCATACGCATAATCATTGGAGGTACAACAGCTATCTTGTGACAATGAGCACATGAGATGAAAGTCGCATGGAAGAAGCTGGTGAGCAAACCCCTGGCAGTGAAGTTACTCTGTCTGAATAATTTTTGTGCAAACAGAGACAGTGCTGATACGTGACTTCTGTGAAATGTGCTTTGCAGACCAGTAACCCACCTTCCCAGCGCAATGAGCTGCCCACACAGGTGTAGAGCTGGTTCTCCTAGACTACTTTCATTCCTCTCAATCCAAAATCCAGGATCCAGAGAAAACGCACAGTACTTTCTGTATATGAGTAGCCATTTTACAGTTCTAGTGCCAACACTAAACTAGAAAAGGAGATTTTTCACACTGACTTGAATATCAAAAGGTATATTAATTGTTGATATTCAGGGAGCTCAGAGAATGAAACCAAAGATAATTTTCTCTGACAGGCCATTGAAAATGTATATCTGAAAAATAATTTTAGCTGTCATCAAGATGTAGCAAATACACTATTCAACACTATAGATGTCAGATAACTCTCCTACTTCATCACAAGGAGATCATCATGTCCTGTTTACATCAACAGAATTAATAATATCTATCGAATTTAATTGCTATGGGTATAGTTCTAGTGAAAAAAATATATAGATTAGTGTTCTATGTTAGTTACACTATTTGTTACAGCCTTAGATAGATCCATATAATTGAAATGGTTTGACTTGGGACACTTAAGTGAATTTAAGATTTTATTTATTTATTTGACAGAGAGAGACACAGCGAAAGAGGGAACACAAGCAGGGGGAGAGGGAGAGGGAGAAGCAGGCTTCCCGCTGAGCAGGGAGCCCGATGCGGGGCTCGATCCCAGGACCCTGGGATCATGACCTGAGCTGAAGGTAGACGCTTAACGACCGAGCCACCCAGGCGCCCCCACTTAAGTGAATTTAATGGTATGTAAGCTAAACTTAAATCTGTTAATTAAGCAAATGAAAAAAGGAAACCAATTGAATCCATTTTTTCCTCAAATGTCAACTTCTTGCAACTATATTGACCAACTATTCCCTAGAAAGGGAAAAAAAGTAATCTCTTTAAACATAAAATAGTAGTGATAGGAAGTGATAGGAATCAATGTTGGTTCATGGTAACCTGTTTTATACGATTTCTTCCTGGTAAAAAACATATTTATCTTATGTAATTTCTGATTGTTTGTTGTTACATTATAGAAATGCAACAGATATTTGCAAATTGATTTTCTGTCCTGCAACTTTACTGAATTCTTTTATTAATTCTAACAGTTTTGGGTGGAGTCTTTAGGGTTTCCTATATAGTAATAGCATTTTATCTGCAAATAGTGACAGTTTTACTTCTTTCTTTCCAATTTGAATGCCTTTTATTTCCATTTCTTGCATAATTGCCCTGGTTAGGACTTCTAATACTATGTTGAATTAAAGTGGTGAGAGTGAGCAACCCTGTTTTGTTCCTAGTATTAGAGGAAAGGTTTGTAGCTTTTCACTGTTGAGTATTGTAGGAGTGCTAACAACACTGACTTCATCTTTGGCCATCCATCTTGTTTTCTCCTCTGGTGCATAGATGGTTCCATTTTAGATAACTAGCAGAGATCCTCTGGCTCACAGAGGGTGCAGCCTTAGGTATCCACCCTGTGACCTCATCACCAATGTTGTCACTCTAGAAGGGCTGGGGATTAAGGTCCAGGTAGGAACAGAGAATAGGGGCTGAGAGTAGCTGCCTAGTGCTCTGGATCATCCATCTGCCTGATTGCCCCATCAGTAAGTTACCCTGAATAAAACTCTGTATAAATGTTATGGAGTGGTGTGGTTGGTTTTTCAGTATTAAAGTGTCTTCTCAGTCTGGAGGGTACGTTACTGACCCTCCTTCACCTTGAAATAATTTGCATAGTCATCAGGATGCGGAAAAATGAAACAAGCAAGCATAAAGGGTCTATGCCAGGGGAAAGCTCCTTGTCCATGCCAGTGTGGGGAAGGGTGGAGCCAGGGAACCCATTGGAGGTAGGGGAAAAACCAGGTTGGGCAGCCACCTCCATGTGGGGAGCCTTGGTCAGGTTTTTTGAGCATTTTGGACCAGTGTATGAGTACAGGGACACCCCTAAAATGCCTAAGGAATGGTTAAATATCCTATTCAAAAGAGTAGAGTAAAGGAAGTAGAGAAGGGAAAGTGAACACGCCACTGTAGCAGTAGCTTGGCCACTGATCCTTGCCTTAAGATGCATCACAGAAAAGGAAATATGAGTAAGAAGAGAACTGGAACAGACCCAAGAAGCACTGGCTTTGGAAAAGGATGTACAAGCTTCATATTCCTCTAATACAGACATTATGTCCAAAAGAATTCAAAAGCAAGAAGAGCAGTTAGAAATTATGGTGTGTAAGGTGACAAAGATGTATGAGCACATTAGAGTGACAACTATTAGGTCTTAAGAGAATTGGGACCCTAAATCATGAGACCCCTGGGGTAATGATTCCTCTGATGAGGACATTATCATGGAGGAGGAAAATGATTTTCAGACAGGACTTTTGATTCAAACAAAGACCCAGGCCACTCATGAGCCCAGGGATGACCAAGAAGAAATTTCCACTACTCAGAAAACAGCCCTGAGGGAATGTTCTGCAGCTTGGTGGAGCTAACCAGCTAATTTTAAGCAAAAGGGCTGAGAAGGGCTGGCTTCTTGGGTGTAACCGCTGTGGGATGCTGGGGGAAAGGGTATTCTGTTAAGTGGGTTTCAAATGTCAAAAACGGCCTCAGTCATTTCTGGACCTGCCTGATGACAAGATTATACAGCACAGGCAAGGGTGAGGATCAAAAGTGCTTAGCTAATTTGACTGATTGGGTAAATGCTAGCATTAAGTTAACCTGGCCTAATGAAGGGGATGTTCTCTCGCCTCCATTTTGCTGGACTTCTATGGAAGAACTAGAAGAAATTATACGTGAACTGGGAATGAAACATGCCAGATAGCCTCAGTATTTTAGAAGCCCACACAGAGACTTGTTTTCCTCTGGTACTGAAGACTGTATCTTTGAGTCAGCCTTGGGGTCATCGTATAGGACTTTAGTATCTGGCCTCTATGGTTAATGGGCCCACTGTTATAATAGCAGCTAGGGTGGCTGATTAATGGAAACCAGAAGAATTCATGATGAGGGAAATAGATTGAAAAACAGGGAAAAACAGATGATTCTGCTGATGATAAAATGTCAGCAGGGGGGATCCATTAAGGTCTCTTGTAAACTCGTGGCAATATCTGATATTATCAGGGACCCCAAGAGAAAATTTAAACAGACAACCCAATTTGGTCTTGCTAAACCTGTGGAAGGCATTGCCTCAGGGAAAGCAGTTTATCCCCTTGGAGGAAGGCTCAAAAAAGTCAGGTGTGTCATCAGAGTGCTCCTCCACTAATAGAGGAATTTCAGGGGTAGATACCTCCTACCCCTAGAGACTAGGGGTTAGGCCAATGTTGCTCACCAGGGGCCCTGTGTGGAGTTAACCATTTATTGGTCTTGGAAATTTCAGAGGGAGATAAAGGCTACCGATGGTTGCAGAGGACAAATTATCAAGGTCCCGACAAACTAGGCTCTAGCTACAAATTAGCAGGCTTCCTCCATGCTGTTTTGTAGTGTGTATTTCCTCCATTCCTTAGTATATTTTGGGCGTAGATGTTCTGTAGGATCTGGATCTAACTACAATGACAGGTGAATTCAAGTTGCATAACATGCGACGATTTATCCTCCCTGTCTCAGGCAGCCATGCCATTACAGGTATACTTAAGGTCTCACTGATGGGAGGTAAATACTAACAAGATCCATGGTCCAGGTCAACCAGTGAAATTTCTGGGCGTCATCTGGCCGGGTAATATGAAAATGATGGCTAAGGCAGTCATTGATTAAAATACAAGCCTTTCTATTCCCTAAAACTGTAAAGGAATTACAGGCTTTTGTTGGTTTATGGGGTTACTGGAGACTTTATATTCAAGCACAGACATTAACACCTTTCTATGCCTTGGTTAAGAAGGGAAGTTCATGGAATTGGGGTGTTAACTAACCAGAGGCTTTCTTAAAGGCAAAAATGTGCTAAAACAGGTAAGTGCAGGTCCTGAGAGTATTAATGCCAGACATGAATTAGATATTAAGTTTATATACAGAAGGGTTTGGCTGGGGCTTCTGACGATGATAAAATGAGAAATCGATTACAGCCATAAAGATGTTGGGGGTGGAATGTAAGAGTACTGACAACACTAACTCTATCTTTGACCCTTCATCTTGTGCTCCCCCTTCCCATAGATGGTGCCACTTTAGATTACTAATAGAAATACCCTCTGGCACACAGATGATACAGCTTTAGATAACTACTTTTCTACCTCACCACCATGCCCTTACTCCAGTAAGGGTGAGGATTGAGGTTCAGGTAGGGGCTGAGAATGGCTGCATAGTGCTCTGGATCATCAGCCGGCCCACTTGATTGCCCCATCAGTAAGATACCTTGAATAAAACCCTGTGAGTGGTATGGAGTGGCTTGCTTGTTTTTTCAGTTTTTAAAGTGCCTTCAGAGTATAGAGGATATATTACTGACCCTTCCCACCTCATAATAAATATATTGTTAGCTGTGGGTTTGTCATATATGGCTTTTATGATGTTGAAGTAAGTTCCCTGTATGTCCACTTTGTGGAGTTTTTAATCATAAATCAATGTTGAATTTTATCAAATGCTTTTTCTGCATCTATATGATTTTTATCTTTCATTTTGTTAATATAGTGCATCTAATTGATTTGTGGATGTTGAACCATCCTTGCATTCATGGAATAAATCCCACTGATCACAGTGTATTGTTCTTTTAAATGTATGGCTAAATTTGGTTTGCTAATATTTCCGTGAGTATGTTTTGTATCTATGTTCTTTAGGGTTATTGGCCTTTTCTGATGGTGTCCTTGTCTGGTTTTGTTGTAAAGGTAATGCTGGCTTAATAAAATGAGTTTGGAAGCATTCCTTCTTCTTTAGTTTTTTGCAAGAGTTTGAGAAAGATTGATATTAATTCTTTGAATTTTTGGTAGATTTTACCAGTGAAGCCATCTGGTGCTGGACATTTGTTGGGAGGTTTTTAATTACTTATTCAATCTCCTTAGTAGTAATTATCCTGTTCACATTTTCTATGACTTCATGATTCAGTCTTGGTAGATTGTGTGTCTCTACAAATTTATTCATTTCTTCTAGGTTATCAAATTTTTTGGCATGTAATTTTTATAGTAGTCTCTATGATCATTTGTATTTCTGTGATATCAGTTGTAACACCTCCTTTTTTCATTTTTCATCCAGCTTAGTTTCACTATTTTTTTTTTTCTTTTGTCTTCTTAGTCTCTATTTTGTTTCTGCTCTGACCTTTATTATTTCCTTCCTTGTACTACCTTTGGGCTTTGTTTGTTCTTATTCTAATTCCTTGAAGTGTAAAGTTAGGTTGTTTTCTGAAGTTTCTCTTGTTTCTTGAGGTAAGCATTTATCACTATGAACTTCTTAAAACTACTTTTGCTGCATGCCATAAATTTCAGTATTTCGTATTTCCATTTTTGTTGTTCTCAAGGTATTATTAAATTTCTTCTTTGATTTCTCCTTTGACCCATTGTTTATTCAGTAGTATGTTCTTTGATCTCCACATATTTGTGGGGTTTTTTTTGTTTTGTTTTGTTTTCTTCTTGTAATTGTTTTCTAGTTTCATATCATTATGGTTGGAAAAGATACTTAATAAGATTTTAATCCTCTTAAATTTATTGGACTTGTTTTCTGGTGTAATATATCTATCCTAGAAAATGTTCCATGTGTGCTTGAGAAAAATATGTACTGGGTTGCTTTTGGATGTTCTGTGTATGTCTGTTACATCCATATTGTCTAACATGTCATTTAAGTCCAGTGTTTTCTTACTGATTTCCTGTCTAGGTGATTCATCCACTGATTTAAATGGGATATTGACATCCCCCTACTATGATTGTGTTGCCCTTTATTTCTCCCTTTAGGTCTGTTAGTATATGCTTTATATATTTTAGTGTTCCAATGTTAGGTGCACAAATATTTACAAATGTCATATTCTCTTGTTGGATTGAACCCTTTATCATTATGCAATGCCCTTCTTTGTCACTCATTACAGTCTTTGTTTTACAGTTCATTTTATCTTGGGGAACCTGGGTGACTCAGTTGGTTGAGCATCTGACTCTTGATTTTGGCTCAGGTCATGATCTCAGGGTCATGGGATCAAGCCCTGCATTGGGCTCTGGACTCAGGGCAGAGTTTGCTAGCATTTCTCTCTCCCTCTCCCTCTGTGCCTCCCCCCCACTCAGGTTTGTGTGCTCTCTTTCTCTCTCAAATAAATAAAATCTTTTTTATAAAGTCTATTTTTCTCTTATATTAGTATAGTTACCCCAACTTTCTTTTGGTTCCCATTTGCATGGGATATTTTTCTCCATTCCTTCACTTTCAGTCTGTGTATCAGACTGTTTGGAATCTCTTGTAGGCAGCATATGGATGGGTCTTGGGGTGTGTGTGTGTGTGTGTTTATCCATACAGACACATGTGTCTTTTGATTGGAGAATTTAGTCAATTTATATTTAAAGCAATTATTGATGGGTAGGTACTTTTTTTCCATTCTGTTTATTGTTTTTTAATTGTATCATAGTTCCTTTTTTTTCTTTCTTCTCTTGCACTCTTCCTTTGTGGTTTGGTGACTTTCTTTAGTAGTATACTTTAATTACTTTCTCTTTCTCTCTTTTTTTTTAATAATGATTTTTTTTTTTTTTAATTTATTTGAGAGAGAGCACAAGAGAGCACAAGCCAGGGGGAGGAGCTGAGGGAAAGGGAGTGGAGCAGGGAGCCCAATGCGGGGCTCCATCCCAGGACCCCAGGATCATGACCTGAGCTGAAGGCAGATGTTTAACCACCTGAGCCACCCAAGTACCCCTAATTCCTTTCCCTTTATCTTTTGTGTATCTACTATAGGATTTTGCTTTGTGGTTACAATAAGGTTTACATATAATGGCTCATGACTATAACAGTATATTTTAAGTAGATAACAACTTAAGTTTGATTGCATACTAAAGCTCTACCTTTTTACTCCTCTGACTGCCATTTTATGTTTTTGTCACATTTTACACCTTTTTATCTTGTGTATCCTTTAAGTAATAATTTTAGTTACCATTATTTTTACTACTTTTGTCTTTTAACCTTAACTGTAACTTTATAAATGATTAATCCATTACCTTTATTGTCTATTCACTTTTCCAGTGAAATTTAGTCTTTAGTGTGCGTGTGTGTATGTGAATTTTTTTGCTAATAAGTGCCCTTTCTTTTCATCTTAAAGAAATTTCTTTCACATTTCTTACAATTCTTACTCTTGTTGGGAGATTTTGACTTTTTATTTTTATTTTTTTAATGTTGTATTTTTACTGAGAGCGAGAGATAGTGAGAGAGAGCAGAGCAGGAGGGAGGGGCAGAGAGAGAGGCAAGCCCCCCCCCCCGAGTGGGAGCCCAAAGATTTTGACTTTTTAAAATTAGTGTTATTTTTATTATATTGTGTAGCATTTTCTCATCTCTGGTCTTCTATAAACATACTTTTTAAAATTTCCTATTTCTGTCATTTATGTAGCCTTCTAATTTATGCTCTTTCTCAAATGATTGTCATAACATGAATATTTAACTGCTGTGAGAAAAAGAAATGCTTTGGTCATCAAAATAAAAATAAAAAATCATTAGAAAGTTGCAAGGTCACCAAAAAAAACTATCCCTGAGAAACAAAAACAATATGTTTTCTATGTATATAATGGAAAAACAAATTCCTGGAATGCAAGTTCTTTGAGAACTTCCATTACTCATGTTTGTATCTTCCATAATGACCAGAGAATTGTGTGACCTCTAGAAGAAAGCACTAGTTTATAGAAATACAATATGATTTGGAAGGTAGTTTCCAAAATAACACTAGTTTCTTTTTTTTTTTTTTTTTTTTTTTTTTTAAGATTTTCTTTATTTGAGAGAAAGCAAGAGAGAGAGAGCACAAGCAGGGGGGAGAAACAGAGGGAAAGGGAGAAGCAGACTCCCCTGCTTAGCAGGGAGCCCGATGCAGGGCTCAATCCCAGTACCCTGAGATCATAACCCTAGTCAAAGGCAGATGCTTAACCGACTGAGCCACCCAGGCACCCCCTAATGCCAGTTTCTAATAATAACTTCTATTTTATGTTATGGCCATAATTATTTCATGTTTCAGAAAATTTCCTGTCTTTCATATATTGAATTTAGATAGGTCGAACATCTGAATCAGAAGAGAATAATGAAATTGTGGTTTTAAGAATATATTTTTCTATTTTTCTCTCATTTTTCTTTTCCTTTAACCTTGGGTGTCTAATTCTTTTAACTTTTTGGCATAAGCCCTTCCTTTAAAATCCAAATAAAAGGCTCAAGCTCCCATCCCATGCAGTGTAGGAAGAAAAGTGCTCTTCCCAGTATTCTGAATGCTCCTGATAGGAAACTAGAAAAAAAAAAAAAAAAAAGTTGGGAGGAAGCTTCTCTGCTTCCAGGGTCCTAAGTCCTAATTTTATCTCTAAGGGCTACTATCTTCTCTCTACTTCTGCTGGGGAAGAGTCCCCATTTCTTTGTTGCCCCAAATGCTGCTAATGTGGGAATTCTGGGGAAACCAGAATTTTCCAAAGATTGAGGTTATGTGAAAGAAATTATGATCCGTGCAAACAGGAATTAACTTGAAACTAGAAACTAAATATTACAAAATCTTCCTTAAAAACATTGTCAAAGCATACTTAAACTGCTGTTTTCATTTCACAGGGGTCCCGTTTTTCTCTCTTTGGGCCACTTTTTCTTGTTTCCATCTTTTCAACATCTTTCAGAATGCTCCACAGAAACTTGACTGTTATTATATAGAGGAATAAGGATCTTCTTTTGCCTCACTTTTGTTTATCTGACATATACAAGCAGGCTTCACCCTTCTCCAAGAGACACACGGACTAGGGACTTTTTTCCCTAAGAGAAATTGTCCTTCCAATCACAAGCTACCCAGTCAACCTCAAACATCTTTTGAAATATTTCCCCTCTGCTATTTCCCAAAATAGGCATGGTTTAATATTTTAGACATTCTTAATCCTCTTTTTGTACCTTCAATACTAGTCATTTTTCTTATTATAATAACTTACAACAATCATTACATGTTCTCATTGTATTTCTTGACCCTTATTTTCTTCATTTTTTTTCTTTTTCTCACTGCATTTCCCCACTTTAGTCACTCAATTATCATAATCTCTATAAATAAAATATTTCCTAATTCTTCCTCTTAATCTCATAGCCAAGGAGTTTCACAGAATGAGAATTACTTAAAAAAATGTCTAGGTAACAAGACCCATGGCCTATTCTTGTGAGAAAAAAATAAAAGCCCTTCCTAGTGGGAATGCTCAGGTACACAAATACGTGCACAGGCCCAGGAGTCCACCAAAATATACTGAGAGTAAGGCTTTGCCATGGGCACATCCATGCTTGCAAAAGGCCCACAGGGGACTCATTCTTAGTTTGGGAAGCATTCATCCAAGCAGTAACATAAGTATTAAGAGATGGGGGCTTTATTCCCTCAACGCTTTCTTGTGCAGAAGATATACATGCAAACTTCAGAAAATTAAAGTAAATGAAAATCTATCATATAAACAGCTTTTAAAAACCCTCTCCATATATATATATATATATATATATATATATATATATATATATATATATATATATGTGTGTGTGTGTGTGTGTGTGTGTGTGTGTATATATATCATATATATCATATATGTTTACATTATTAAATTCATATTATACGTGTAATTTTTAAAATGTACATGTGTCCTACATAGTTATGGCCCACAACTGACATTTGTTTCATATTCTTGAAGTATCATTCATTCATACTGTGAATAAATAAAAATCAAATATATTTGGTGCAGAAAATGTGACATTTTCCGTTAACTGAGCATTTCTGGTTTTCCTTCGAGTATCCTGGCAGGGCCTCTACACTCTCAGTCTCTGTTTCCTCTCATATCAGCATTGGAAAACAAACAAAGCAATGCCATTATGCCTGTCACAATGGTTCATTGTTGTTTTCATCCCCTCATTCCTGACAAACATGGTGAGCTGCTCTCTCCAGGTGACTGCTTGATTGACTATTGGATGTAGCTGATTGATAGGAGTGGCAACCCAAAGGAACAGCCTTTTGTTTAAGGGACTTGATGACCATATGTAAATACAGTCAGTAATATTGACAGGGGGCACCTGGGTGGCTGCGTCAGTTAAGCATGTGACTTCAGCTCAGGTCATGATCTCAGGGTCCTGAGATCAGCCCCAGGTCAGGCTCCATGCTCAGCCTATAGAGTCCGCTTTTCTCTCTCCCTCCCCCTCTGCTTCTCCCTGTACTCACATGTGTGTGCACTCTCAAATAAGTAAGTAAAATCTTAAATAATAATAATAATTTCAACACCTTGGGCTTCTCCAAGTTTAATTTAAGACCCAGGCAATTTGAACTACTCATGGAAACAGGTTTGATTTTTAGAATTAATTGTTCTCTAACCAATATTCCTTAAGTATATAGTAATTTTTAATATAGCTATAGTTCTCAATTTTCATTTTGTCTCACCATTTCCATTTTTTGTTTTCATATTTGTAACACATCTTTTTCAGGAATAATAAGATGATTCTCAGTGTGCAAAACAAAATATTAGAGTAGCACAGGATAATATAATACTCAACAATGAAATAATTTATTGAGACATGAAGGTTAAAGCTTTGAATTATTTTTCAATTTCTTTCATTATCTCTTTCTCAGTGAACCATTCTGGGACCTTATTTATGTATTACCTCAATCAAATCATGATTTCTAATACCTATATGTAAGAAAATGAGTATGGCTTAGTAGAGTTAATGGTTGTGATTTCAGAAAAGTAATTTATTCTGAGGCTCTTTCATTATCCATAAAATGGGAAAACCAATGAGTACCTTATATGATTATTTTGCAGATTAGAGCTAATATATTCAAGATACCAGGATAGCTCCTAACATTTGCTTGTAGTCATTAATTATATATATATATAAGTTTATATATATGAGTTTATATATATATATATATTTGAGTTTATATATATATATATATATTTGAGTTATATATATATTTGAATAATGTAGTCATTATGTATATTTCTATACTATATATAGAAATAGACTATATTATTCTTTGGAGGAAACATGCTTATTTTACCTTTATTTGTCCACACTTCCTAGCATACAACCCTGTATTAGAATGAGTGGCTAAAAACTGTCTGTTGCTACTTTGTGTTATGTGTATTACCACAATTTTGAAAATTGAAAAGAAACAAAAGTTGCCTTAAATTTATTTTCTCATCTCCTTAAAACTTTTCTTACCTTTGCTCATTTGCTTTATTTCTTAAATTCCACATATGAGTGAAATCATATGGTTAGAGTTTGTGGTTCCCAAGTGAATATAGCTCTTTGCAGAAGTGATAAAACAGGCTCTGAGTTTGATAAGATAGGCATTTATAAACAGACATAGATAGAATTTATCTGAGATGGACCAGCTGCAGCATTTACAGTATTTAAAAATGTTCTCACTTGCCAGGGACAGAAGGAAGATGCCATGTGGATTTCCTTAAGGCATCCCTGACTAGAGATCTGGAGCAGGGAAGACTAGAAACAGCTTTCCTAGCTGGGGCCCATATTCATCTGAGGAAGTTAGAGGCGGATCACTGAACAGACACCCTAAAGACTTAGATGGATTGACTCTACTTTCTGGGAACTCATGGAATACACTCAGGGCTGTTCACATCACTTTTTTTTTTTTTTTTTATTAAAAGATTTTATTTATTTATTTGACAGAGAGAGACACAGCGAGAGAGAGAACACAAGCAGGGAGAGTGGGAGAGGAAGAAGCAGGCTTCCCGCTGAGCAGGGAGCCTGATGTGGGGCTTGATCCCAGAACCCTGGGATCATGACCTGAGCTGAAGGCAGACACTTAATGACTGAGCCACCCAGGAGCCCTGTTCACATCACTTTTGTTTTGTTTTGTTTTGTTTTCTAATCTTGATAAAGCCTTTTTATTACCATGCCCATTATGGGTCCATTAGAGTGAAAGGTTTTCAATTTTTCTTCTTGTGACCTAAAAAAAAAAAAAAGTATTCTCTTATTCTAGAAATATTGAACTTTCCTCCTTATATTTTCTTCCTTTGTTCAAAAGCTAGGGAATTTTTAAAGAAATATTCAATCATACCACAGTGTCAAATTTTCTTCTGATAATTTTCTATAGTACTGTGAGGAGATATGTCAGATTTAAGAATAAAATTTGCATAAAATGATTCATGATTTACAGTTTGTTAGTGCTCTGACTAGTAAAATGGAATTCTCTAAATCATATATTAAGACTGTAAACCACTTATGATAACTAATATGTCTACAACAAAGATGAATACATAATTAACATACAAATTTGCATTTAAAAATACAATTTAAATAATGTTATCAGTTGTATGTCCTTCTATTAACATAAATGATAAGAAATATGAAACTGAGATTGACCTATAGCTAGTTATTTCACTACCAGGAAACAAAACCAAAAATTCCAAACTGGCCCTCTCAGATATTCACATCAAGAGTGTTCATCACATTTTCCCAGTGCAATAAGACAAATGTGTTCAGTTTTTTTTTTGAAGCCACTTTCATAAATAGTGAATGTGTTCAGTCTTATTGAGAACAACTGGGTAGCTCCTGTGATCACTTTGTAGATGATAAATCATGTTTAAAACAGAATTCTACTGAAAAATATTGTTAGTGTTGACAGCATTTAGACAAATTCAGCCTCCTCTGTCACTAAAGCTGACGTTGATTATGCAATACCCCATACTCTCGCTGGCATGTCTTTGCCAATATAGAGTATACTGACACTTTCACAGTTCCTTCTAGGTTCATAATGAATACATTTTTAACCTCCAAATCAAGATACACATTTTAAAATTAGAGTGTTTTTTTTTTTTGAGAATTTATTTACCTGAAAGCTTTAGAGGTGAGAATTTATTTACCTGAAAGCAGTATAGGTATATCCTATACTGCAGCTAATGATCTTTATTAGAAAGTAATTAAGTTCCATGGAATCATGACCACCACAGCCTATTAAACCATTTTTAGATCATAGCAAAATAGAGTAATGAGACTTCCGTGTCCCATATGATATTTATATGGTACAAGGAATGTGGTTACCCCAAGAATCGGTCACCTAGTATGGTTAACTAAAACACTCACAAATGATCTATAGTTACCTAATTTTTGAAATCTATGAAAAAAAAGCAATTGATTTGCTTTTACTAATTAAAAAGTCTTTTCCATGAGGATATGTAAAATTATGTTAGCAGAATTCCCTCAAATTCCAATAAAGATTCTAGGTTCAAATTTGCTTCTAGGAGTTCAATTTAAAGAATCAGTTAGTTGAATGAGATGTGATATTATACTTTTTTTTTGAAATCCAGCCTTAATCTGTTAAAAGAAAAAAAATTACTGGTGAGTTCTGGGGGCAAAAGTTTATAGAAAACAGAACACCAGACCCAGATTCAGATAACAGAGGTGCATTTCTGCTCCAGTGTGTACTCCCCTTGTGGTCTGATTAAGTCAATTCATGACTCTGAGTTTCAGTTTTTTCCCTATAAAATGAAAATAAAAATACCTCCCTTAATTATCTGTCAGGACAGCTGTGGTTATTTTTAAAACTTACATAGTATCAAAGGCATGTTCATATACAGCTCTAAGCATTTCTTTGGAAAAATGTCTATTCAAGTCCTCTGTCCATTTTTTAATTGGATTGGTTTTTTTTGGTGTTGAGTTGTATATTTTCTTTGTATATTTTGACATTAATCCTTACCAGATATATTATTTGCAATTATCTCCTCCCATTCAGTAGGTTTTCCTTTTATTTTATTTTGTTGATGTTTTCTTCACTATGCAAAAGCTTTTGATTCTGGTGTAGTCCTAGTAGTTTATTTTTGCTTTTGTTTTTCTTGTCTCAGGAGACCTATCTAGAAAAATATTGCTGTGGCTGATGTCAGAGAATTTGCTGCCTGTGTGCTCTTCTACAGTTTTATGATTTTAGGTTTCATATTTAGGTCTTTAATCCATTTATTTTTGTGCATGGTGTAAGAAAGTGCTCCAGTTTCATTCTTTTGTCTTTAACTGTCCAGTTTTCCCAGCATCATTTGTTGAAGAGACTGTCTTTGCCTTATTGTATATTCTTGCTCCCTCCTCCATAGATTAATTGACCATATCCATGTAGATTTATTTCTGGGCTCTCTATTCTGTTCTATTGATCTATATGTCTATTTTTGTGCTAGTACTATCCTGCTTTGATTACTACAGCTTTGTAGTATGTCTTGAAATCTGGAATTATGATAACAACATTGATGTGGCTATTTGGGGTCTTTTGTGGTTCCATACAAATTTTAGGATTGTTTGTTCTAGTTCTGTGAATAATCCTGTTGGTATTTTGATAGGGATTACATTGAATCTGTAGAATGCTTTAGGTAGTATGGATATTTTAACAATAATTTTTCTTCTAAGCCAAGAGAATGGAATATCCTTCCATTTGTGTTGTCTTGGAGGAGAAAAAAAAAAAAAAAAGCTCTATGCACATCAAGGAATTATCATTATAGTAAAATTTAATTGTGATAAACTTATGCTGCAATGTATATTATAAGTAAATAAATGCTAAATCATATGATCCTATCTGGAATTAAGTAGAGAGCAGTGCAATCAACTGGATTTTGACTTCTATGTTTGAGGCTATATTCCAGCTTTCGAGTAGTGATGTTGAAAGGGTACTCACTTCTGGAAGTTATCTATCCTCTTTATGTGCATAAGAATGTTAACTTTGGTCGTAGTTGCAGTCAAAAGTTATTGTGCCCAGTGCTCGCAATAAATTGTGACTTGAGCTCTTAGAGTTGAAGTTATCTAAGTGTCAACTCAGAGAGCACTAACCTATTCCTGATTGCAGCACCCAGGATGCTGATTGCAATGTGGAAACCTGTGTAAAGGACAAGCCCATGCATCATTTCAGTGAACTTGGGAACAGTAATTGTGATTTTGTGACTATTTTTATAAGTGATTGCATGTCAGGCAAAAAAAAATATAATACATTTTTAGGCTTTTAATGTGTTCTAAATTTTACATGGAGTAGACTAGCTATTTCTGTTGTATAAGCAGATCACTAATCCTTCATTTTGTCTCTGAGTAGCAAGATGTTATTTAATATTCAAGGGCCTGGCAACCTTAGATTTAACACTGCAGTGATATTTTTAACATTACCCTTTGTAGCAAAGATACAACATAACCACAATTTATGCCCCTAATTTGTACTTGTTCAATAAACAAATCATTAGTTTGGAGACAGAAGGTCAATGCAGAAAAAAAAAAAATTATGAGTGCATCCTTCCAGCAAATTGATGCATTGTTTTCTATGCATACACACAGACTTGAAGCTATAATTCTATTCCCCATCCTTTTCACACATGCATGCACAAACACGTGCACACAGTCATGCACCAGAAAACAGGTATTTTGTTGTCTCACAGGTAATGGAATGAACAAAAGGACCGAGTTCTGAGGTCATTCAACACTAATTACCTGAGCCTCAATTTCAGGCACTGTCCGAGCTGTTTCCATGCACTGTTCCTGAGATGTAGCAAGATCTTCTTTCCTCTTACCATCCTTCCTCTTCTAGATGTCTTTCTTGAAGTGTCACTTGAGAACATTCTTACCTCATAAATTATGTCATTCATCATATATAGTTGCCCTCATCATTCATTCGTTCAACAAATATTCACTTTCAATAAACATTCATTAACATTAATCTTATACAAAGTGCCAAAGATTGTAGTAGGCAAGGGGGGTAAAAGAGGAAGATTACCCCCCACCCCTCCAACCCCCCCCCACAGCTTAATTATAATTTAACCTTAGAATCTACCTATCTACTGGGTGCTGTATCAATATGATGTTAGGCTAGTTAAATGTATATGGACTCAAAAACAAGTTTATATTTTGCCTTATTTAAGACTAAATTGGCTTTGAAATATGTCTGTTTTTTTTTTTATTTTCTTGTCTGATAATTACATATTCAAAATATATTTGTACATGGAGGAAACTACTTCTTAGTTTTCTATTAATTTTATTTATTTTATTTTATTTTATTGTGTTGTGTTAGTCACCATATAATACATCATTAATTTTTGATGTAGTGTTCCATGACTCATTGTTTGCATATAACACCCAGTGCTCCATGCAGTACGTGCCCTCCTTAATACCCATCACCGGGCTAACCATTGCCCCACACCCACCCTCTCCCCTAAAACCCTCTGTTTGTTTCTCAGAGTCCATAGTCTCTCATGGTTCATCTCTCCCTCCAATTTCCACCCCCTTCATTTTTCCCTTCCTTCTCCTAATGCTCTTCATGCTATTCCTTATGTTCCACAAATAAGTGAAACCATATGATAATTGACTTTCTCTGCTTTCTATTAATTTTCTTTAAAAGTATTTTATTCAGTTTTGTAGAAAGTGTTTTGAGTACCTCTTCTGTGTTTTTCCATCACCATTTCTCAGAACAGACTTCAAAACACTAGAGGGCAGTGGGGAGCACGTGCATCTTGAGAAAATAGCCTAGAAATAGCTGGATTTGTGTGTCAGTTTTTGGACACATATTTTCCAGTACATGCTATGGATATGAAGTGTGCAGAATGGGAAAATGGACAATTGACCTCACTCTGAGATAGATTAGATGAACTTTGGAATGGGACTTGATTCAAATTGTTCAGCTTCAACTTTCCTGGTAATATTTCCTAGTGGCATCATCCAGTTACATCTGGGAACGATTAAAATAAAATGCCAAAGTGAGATACCAAGAATTTTAAGGACCAGTTATGTAGGGAGTTACAAATTACTAATTATATGGAAATCATAAAATCCTTCCCAATCGGAAACTCCCAATAAAGATGCCCTTTAATTAGTTTAGATGGTTGTAATAGTTTTACTTTTTAACTTTTAAAATATTAAGTTGATTTCATCTCTTTCACACAATTTCTAGGAATATTTGTTGCTTGAAATTGAAAACTATGGTTTATCTTTTACTAATTCTAGAAGCAGAGATTTAGAGGTAGTGCAAATGTAACAAACAATAAGAGGATTGCTGTCAAAATAATTATATGTATTGAATCTTAATTTTTAAGAGTTGACTGTAAACATTATAAACTTCAAAGATGATTCAAATGTTATTTTACACTGCCTTTTTTTCCTTGGTGTTCTTTGTATTTTTGAGGATTTTATTTAAATGTTGAATGGAGGTGTGCCTGGGTGGCTCAGTTGGTTAAGTTCCTGCCTTTGGCTCAGGTCATGATCCCAGGGTCCTGGGATGGTGGGATGGAACCCTACATCATGGGGGGAGGGGGGATTCCTCCTCAACAGGGAGTCTGCTTCTTTCTCTCCCTCTATCCCTCCCCTTGCTCTTGCTCTCCTGCATGTGCTCTCTCTCAAATAAATAAATAAAATCTTTTAAAAATTTTAAAAAATAAATACAGAATAGAGCTCTCTGTAGCTCAGAAATCTAGATATAAACTTAAAGTTTATAGGACTTGAGATCATGTAATTAACTTCCCCTTCAATATTATATGTATGATCTCTTACCTAATCCAAATTATATATAAAGAATTTTTTATAGTCAGTTCTGTGAATACTGAATCACTTTCCTTCTTAGGTGATTTTGATGAATTTAAATGTGCATGGCTTTCCTTTCTTTTTTTAAAACAAACTCAAATTATTACAGTTATTACTACTTTATTTGATATTTATATAAAAGTATATACACCATAAGGGTTTCATTAAAGTTGCATCATTTTCTAGATAGTCAAACTATACAATTTATTTTCCTTCATCCTTTGTTATAATCCAACACACATTTGCCTCCACAAATTCTCATCACTAACTTTAGGTGATCCTTGATTGGGTGTTTGTGCTGGGAAAGACATTTGTGGTATCTCTAGTTGTAATTGCGTGTTTCTCTGTGACAATGAAAAAGTATTGATTTCATTAATTTTAAAAACAGTGAGTTTTGCTATAAAGCTTGTTTTATAAATACAAATGTATTCCCACATGATTGATATAATAAGGAACCATTTTGGCATAATGCAAATTTTGTATATATTTATGTATTATTTCATCCATGAGAAACACTAGGTGAAGATAGAGAACTTCATACAACTGAATACACAAAATGTGCAAATACACAAGCATATACTTCAAACACCAACTAGCTACCTTAGTGCATGTGTAATGAGCCATACCTATCCACATCAGCAGTTATCACTTCCCCATCCAATTTCAGAGAAGCTCCCTTCCATAACCTGACTGTAATTCAAGCTCCAGCTCTTCTAACACCCACTATCACAAGCAAACTTCAGCTCTTTTTCAAGGTAAAGTGTGATATCCATTGTAGCACTAATGTATGCCTTAGCCATTTAGCAGGTGTAAACTGTTTTCATTAGGTTCCTAATTTTTTTGTTTGTCACCGGCAAAATTTTTGAGTATTGTTACCCTGGCTAAATTTTTCCCATAAACCCCGTGGTTTCTACTGTGCAATATTTCATTGTATGGTGGTTTTCAGGAGTGTGTATGTATGTTGTATTATAACAGAACAACTTTAATAGTATTAAATCCATATTAGAATTAGTTAATCAATCCATATTGCAAGTATTCTGTCAGTTGAATGTACTTCTGGGGGATTTATTAGAGATGACACACAATGTGTTATGCTGCTCATACTATTTTCTTCCTTCTGATACATATTAAAACATCCCATCCTCTCATGTAGTAACATTGCAGCTGTTACAATCGAAGTGTGGAAAAACTGTATGTGGTACTTCCAAACCTGGTACTTAAAAATATCCTGTGTGATATTTTTATCACAGGGTTAGAGTAACTGGAGCAGAAGATGATGTTGTTAGAGCCTATAAATCAGGGAATTGGAAATTGGCACCAATGTATGCCAGCCTGGGTAGATCTAAACCCATGGAGGAAAGGTGGCTCTCCTGAGACTGCAACCCAAAGCAGAGAGAAATGGGAGGCAAAATCTTGGCAAATATGTTCCCATACATGAATCTTTTGACAAGACCTCCCAGAAGCCAAGGGCAGGAAAGTCTCAAAGGCAGTTGCTCGTGAATACAAAGCAGAGAAGAGAAGGGCTGTAAATGGATCTGAAAGCAAATAGAAAATGACCTATGTAGGTGAACCTTGAACCAATTTGTCCTGGCTTGCAGGACCCTGCTTTGGGGAAAGCTGCTCAGTAGAGTCACCTGACCAGCACTGGACTGCACTGTGATGAATAAACATTGAATTTGTTAAGTTATTGAAGTTTTAGAATTAATTTCTTGGTCGCTTAGCTGAGGCTGTTGTAATTGTAAGGGTTTTCATTTTCTATGGTGGACATTTGGGTTTGTATCCTTATCTCCTTCTGAGAGAGACCTGATTTCTCTTTGCGTCTGGGCAAGCAGCTCAAACCCCTGGATACAGTTATGGATTGCATGACCTTAACTAATTCAATCAGCTGTTTCATAGCAGGGCATGCCATGTAAACAAGTCCAACCAGAATCTTTAATTTGTCCCTAAGATATTCTTTCCTTTTGATCATGAATGAAACAGTGTGTAACCCTAGAAGTTCCTGACAGCCATGTTCCAACCTGAGACGCGTCAAGCCGATGATAAAGCTGTAATAAAGAAAAGAAAGTTGGAAAATAATTAGATCCTTGGTGATATCATTAAGCTTTCGGATCATAGTATCTACCTTAAAAATTGTGGGAAATGAATATATCACATTAAAGAGTAAAGGGAATGTATTTTTTCTCTTCATTCATTCTTGATTTTTTTCATGTTACATGAAATACCTTAAATTCTAAGTTACAAGTATTTAATTTTTTAAATTAGTATTTTTATAAACATATAGGTTTATTTCAGAAAATCTGGATAATATAGAAAAATCTAAAAATGTTAAATTATAATTTTGTTATCTTCCCATCTGAACAAAGCCATAATTTACATATTTTATTCTATCTTTTATTATTCCTATGCATATATTTAAGTATATATTATACATATAATAAAATTAGATCTATGGCTGAACATACTTATATTTTATTATAATAAAACATTTATTCTATTAATGAAGGCTTTTGTTCCCTCCATACTTTAGTCTTTTAAATAACACCGTATCGATATATATTTAAATTAATTTTACAGGAGTGCCTGGGTGGCACAGTCAGTTAAGCACCCAACTCTTGGTTTCAGCTCAGGTGTGAGATAGAGCCCTGCGTTGGCACCCCACTCAGTGTGGAGTCTGTATAAGACTATCTCTCCCCCCCCCGCATTCTCTCCCTCTCTCTCTCTCTTAAATAAATAAGATCTTTTTAAAAATTAAAAATAAATTTTTCATCTATCTCTATTTCCTAGGTAGACTTTTTTTTTTTTTTTTACAAACTAAGTTGTTACTATTTTATTTTATTATTTTAAAGATGTTATTTATTTGAGAGAGAGAGAGCAGAGCAAGAGAGAGAGAGCACATATGAGCCGGGGGGTGGGGGTTGGCGGGGGCAGAGGGAGAAGGAGAAGCAAACTCCCCACTGAGCAGAGAGCCCTACTCCAGACTCCATCCTAGCACCCTGGGATCATGACCTACAAAGGCAGATGCCTAATCAATTGAACCACCTAGGCGCCCCTAGTTGTTGCTATTTTAAATAAAATCATATATTTTACAATATTTTGAAAATTACAAACTGATATTTGTGTAAAATATAGACAATTTTATTTGCATAAATTTTCCTGATAAGATAAAAGTAATAGAGCAATGGGTCTATAATTTTGTAGGGAAGATTGGAAGAGTTTCTTAATAGGAAAGGAAAATGATCTGAAGAAGAAACAAAAAATTATAGAAAAGAAAATCAAATAAAATTGTGACACAGAAAACTGGATGGAAAAGGAAATGATGATACAGCTATAAAACACTTCTCTGGATCAGAGTGACTCAATATTCATTTTCACTCACTCACCACTTGCCATTTCTTAGTTCTCTAGGAACTCCTGACAACATGGGCATGCAAGCATTGCATAAAAGGAATTGCTCAAAATGGTTTGAGCAATAGTAATGCAGTGAACAGATAGTAGGTAGGGCATAGAGGGAGAAAATTTGAACCCCCTTGGATGAAGTTTAAAAAATTTGCCCCAGGAAATTTTTAGTGAATGTGTATCATGAAACTCTTGCCAATGATACTTCAAGTGGAAAGTTGAGGGTCATGGAAGATGAAGCTGAATGAGTTCCAAAAATGACAAATAATTTTAATAGCAACCACCTGTTGTGCTCTTAATATATGCCCCCTTCATGACTAAACCCTCATTTCATTTGATATTTATTAAAACCCTGTGTGCTAATAATTATCAGATCATTATTAAACAAAGCAAGTGTTAGAGAGTTAAATGACCCCTTTAAGATAATAGATTTAACAAGATTGAAAATCATTGTGAAACAATCTCTTACATTAGAAATTCCATGCTGCTAACCAATAAAGGATACTACCCTTTCTTTTCCCGTTCCTGCTTTAGCCACACTGCAATTACAAATATGTAATAAAAGAGGAGGAAAAGCAAAACTACATCACAAGAACAAACCCTGTATGAGCATCTATGGAGCTGCAGAAGGGCCACATGTGTGAAAATAGTAATCACATATCAAAAGGACCCACCATATACTAAGAAAATAATATTCGGTAAAAATTACTAGCATCCTACAGTATAATTTCTGATTATATAGAATATAGGGAATAGTTGCTAAGAAGATATGAGAGATTCCTTAAAGCAGCAATGTCAGATGAGGGTTTGTTCCCCATTCCCAAAAATGGATTTGTGATTAAAAGCACAGCACAAATTCCAGAAGGATGTAAGAGTCAAATGTATATGAAAAAGAACCTTATAAAATGGAAAAAAACATGTGAATATTGTTCAAATATCTAAAAGGAAAAGACGTTGCTAAGCAGTAAGGCATTGGAGAATATGGCAAATAATAAACGTATAAGGAATAAGCAAACTCAGTAGTAGTAACTGGCACTTGGGACCCTTTTCTCTACCTGTGAAGTGATTTTTTTCACCTATCAATTGAGTTAACATGATGAAGCCCAAGAGGCTTGATGAAACCAACACCTCATGTCTTCCTTCTATAAAGTTGATAGTATCAATGGATATCTTGTCAGGAAAAAAACCAAAAAACAAAAAACGTTATTTGCCAGTTATTTGATAAGTTATGAGATAAGGAATCTGTCCAACATGTGTTAGAGAACTATAAAGATAAAAAAAAAAAAAAAAGGATATTGAATAACTCAGCATAAATGCGAGAAACAACTACTCTCTGCTTTTACCCACTTAGGATGCGGCAGAGAGGAGAGATTGGAGTAATGAAACATAAAAAAATTAGGGAAGAGGATCTGCTAACTCTAGTCCCGCAATGGGGGAACAGCCCTCTGAGGAAAGTATACTCCAGCTGCTTTCAATATGTCAGAAGCTTGCAAGAGGGACCTTGTGGAGAATGAGGGACCTCGAAGCACTGATGTGGGCTTTTTAGGACTGATATCTTTGAGGAATACAATGAGCTAGTTCTGGAAGTGTCAAACAGTATAAACAATATCAGAAAGGGAGATAGGAACAGAGTGATGGAGACAGGGTGATGGGTTTTGTCTAAGGACATGCTAACAGGAATGAGAAACAAGGAACTTGTCCTTCTGCCTCCTCCTGACTTCCTGTCTCCCTCTCGTGTCCCTGTGGACAGAATCTAAGAGGGAGGAGCCGCTAAAGCTGAGCTGTGGTTTGCAGAGTCTGAGCCTGAGCATCTGGAATCAAAGTATAAATAAAGTTGTAAATAGAAATTTGGAGCTAAGAAGCAATAGCTTACAAATTGCCATGTGTATCGAGTATCTGAAATACTTTCTACTCCCTTCTAGGACTCCATCTTAAAAAATAATTAAAAATGTGAAGAAAAATATGTGAACAAAGATGTTTTCTATAGTCCTGTGTATAAGATGAAATATTTGAAAACAACCTAAATCTTTAAGTATGGGGGAATAATTTTATAGGATAGAATAATTTTATAGGATAGAATACTATGGCCATTAAAAATGACAGCAAAGAATTTTTATGACAGAAAATATTAAAGGAAAAGGTGAATATTCTAGATTAGGGTAGTGTTCGTATGCTGGAGTATAGAGTGAAAATACAGTAGATTAGTGAAAATAGATTACTTCCCTCTCAGAATATAGCCCAGCTCTTTTGGGGTTGACAGAGCAACTCAACTTCATGTGGTCATTTAAAGCATCATATTCTTCTATCTTATTACTCAGCTATTTATGAAGCGATTTTTCCAAAATGCATTTCAGCTCTCAGGTACAAGAGGCCAAAGTCCTGCAAATGCAGCTATTTTTCTTTCGTGGTTATTTTTGAGATCCTGCCACAATATAAGGAAGTCGTTTCTAATGATTACCATAAATACTAACTTAGGAGGACCACACTGGTAGTGCAACTATTCAACTCAAGTCTTCAGTGACGCTAAAGAGGGATTTGCACGTAAGAAAAATAAGTGGGTAAGAAGGCTAAGTAACCTTCCAAATTTAAAGTTCTGTCTAACAAACTATAAAATGTTACTATTTTAGAGATTTTCTAAACTTTCCAAATTAATGATGAAGTTTTATTTATCTGGACATTTGCAAAATGAATTATCAAAGCATTTGGCTATATTTAATTCAGGTTCATGTTTGATACACCTAATATCCTTTTTACCCGTATGTTGTATATTTGAAGTCCATGATAATAATTGAGTTGTGACCAATATAGTTAATGTAGTTTAGAGACTATCAATTAATGACCCATATAACTAAAGTAGTTAAAGTTAAGACATGCAGGTCCAAGTGATAAAAGCCCCCATCTGAAGAAAAATTTTTGGAGAGAAAATCCTAAGCACTATTGAAAAAAAATATAACAGGTAGAGAGAAATAAAACATTTTGTTACAGAAAACTAACTTGTATTAGACAAGTTATGGGAGAGCACTACTGATTTTCTTTCTTTTTTATTCCCTTTCTTTGGATTTTTTTTTTTGTAACAATATTTGGATATTTTTTCATTAAATCTTTAAATGAAAATCAGTTTTTTATAGTTTCTTCATTTTACAAAGTCAACTTTTAAATGTACTGAACTCTTATATTTGCAAATCCTTATGAAGAACATTTATATTTTCTGCCCATTGAGTTGAACCCTCTGTTCCTGACAAAAATCACCATAATGTAAACTTACAAGTATAGTATTATCTCTTCTGCCACCTCAGGAAAAAAAAAAAAAAAAAATAGAGGCAATAATCTGGAAAATTCTTCCTTTTCCCTCTTCATTTTCTATTTAGTTTGTGAAGATAGTGTGAAATTTGATTTGCATCAATGATTTTGTTACAAGTACGATTTGTGTAATGGTTCTGAGGTCAGACTGCCTGGACCTGGATCTGACTTCACACTTTCTGGCCATGTGAACGCAGGCAAGTGATCTATCCTGCCAGTGGATCCATTTTCTCTGTGAAATGGAGAAGACAAGAGCACCTCTTGCACAGCCTTATTGTGACAAGTACATGTGTCCATAATTGTGAAGAGTTTATTGCATAGTAAATTATCATAGTATTTTAAACAGTCTGATCACAAGAGTAACATATGCTTGTGAAACTTAAACAGAGAAAAACTGGAATGCAGAAAGCTGGCTGAAGTTACTTGAATTAAAATAAATATTTTGGTAAAACATTTTATAGAGATATTTGGATTTTATATCGAAAGACACAACCACAGGAGGGGCGTGTTGGTGGCTCAGTCAGTTAAGCGTCTGAATCTTGATTTTGGCTCAGGTCATGATCTTAGGGTCCTGGTATGGAGCCCCACGTTAGGCTCCTCACTCAGCTGGGAGTCAGCTTGTCCCTGTCCCTCCACCCCTCTCCCTGCTCATGCTGTCTCTCTCTCTCAAAAAAATAAATAAAATCTTAAAAAAAAAAAAAAAAAGAAAAAGAAAAAGAAACAACCACAAGAAATACCTGATAAGGGCACCTGGGTGGCTTAATCGTTAAGCATCTGCCTTCAGCTCAGGTCATGATCCCAGGGTCCTGGGATCCAGCCCTGCATCAGGCTCCCTGCTCCTCGGGAAGCCTGCTTCTCCTTCTCCCACTCCCCCTGCTTGTGTTCCCTCTCTCCCTGTGTCTCTCTCTGTCAAATAAATAAATAAAATCTTTAAAATAAATAAATAAAATTCTGGTTTATCTTAGTTTATACATGGGTTAAGAAAGATTTAAAATAAAAAAAATTCTGGATATAAACAAAAACTACACCATTTCTCAACCATAATACATCTGGTCATATCAATAAAATATAGCTTTAATTGGGGAGCTTGGCTGGCTCAGTCCATGGAGCATGAGATTCTTGATCTCAAGGATGTATGTTTGAGCCTCACGTTGGATGTAGAGATTACTTAAAAAGTATAAAATCTTTAAAAAACATATAGCTTTAATTGCTAAAATAAATAGCTGAAAATACATAGGTAACTGCTGGCTTTTTAATAAAGCTATATGCTATTACTCCTTGGTAAATAATTTAGTTTCTGATGATATTTAACCTAATGACATTTAACCTGACAGTTCTTCATAATTCCTAGCATTTTACGAAGAAGCGAAAGAGAAAAAAGTAACACATAAGGAAAAACTTTCATTTCCTTAGTGTCTCAAATTGGAAAAAAACAATTTGTTAATGTAACATAATATTGTTTGCTGTTAAATGAAATAAATCGTTACTTGTTCTTGGCTGAATTCAAATGGGCATCACCTAAAGAAATTTCTCATTTAATTGTATCCCAAACTATATGTGTCTTAAAAAAAGTTATTTCTGAAAATAACTGTTGAGAGCTCTTTATTATTGTCTATAAGAATGGGGTTTGAATCTAAAAATATCTAAAAATTGTGCTATATAAAATACCCCTGATCAGTAGATTAACACAAGTATTGACAAAATATTTCTTACAGCTTCTTATCTTTCTGTCAGATAATACTTATGCTATTATCATATTGCTTTCTTTCAGACACATCATTAATCCTATAGAGTTAATCTTTCCAAAACTCTCCTGAATTTAAAAAGAACCTTAAGGGCATTAACACAACCAACCAGGAAGGAAATTTGTAATAAATTACCTGGTCCTTCATGAACATTTTTGAGGATTAAAATGCCGATGGGAGGGGCGCCTGGGTGATTCAGTCATTAAGCATCTGCTTTCAGCTCAGGTCATGATCCCAGGATTCTGGGATGGAGCCCCACATTGAGCTCCCTGCTCCACGGGAAGCCTGCTTCTCCCTCTCCCACTCCCCCTGCTTGTGTACTGGCTCTGTCTCCCTCTCTCTCTATCAAATAAATAAATATTTTTTTTTAAAAAAAGAAAGAAAGAAAATTGTGAACACAGGTCAGTTACCTAGGAGAAAATGGAGAGTTGCACCTTAGTTTTCTCAATGAACCTTCTCAATGTCAAAGACATCAGCAGGATAACATGAGAGACATTGTCCCATCCCATGAGAAAAGAAGTCATCAGGTGTTTATTGGCTAGGCACTCTTCCAAGTGCTTTAATTAAATGCTCCTAGCAGCCCTATGAATGTTATAACATTATTATATGGATTTTATTGATGAGTAAACTGGAACACAAGCAAGTGAAAATACTAACCCACGGTCACAGAGGCGAACAGTAGGTGGATAGTGGTTCAAAATCTGCAGGTCGGCCCTTTACCACTAGGTGATGCTGTTCTAACTGCCCGTGTTCCTTCTGTATCTAGCTAGATACGGCTGTCCTCTTTGTCTACAGATTTGTGAACACAGTACCAACAACTGCGGTCTTAACAACTACTGTATGTTTCTCAATCTTCCCAAACACAACACATTGTTTAACTTTGTGAGGGGAGGTATGTTAGGACTATACCATGCAATAATAGTAAAAAATGTCTTCATGTGTTTCATTGCAGAATGTCCAGTAATTGTCCCCACACTCCAGCATTCCTTTCCCCATCACTTGTGTTGACTAGCTTGTGATATAAAAAATCATCATAGAAAGTACATTACGTCTACTCCAGTCATGCTCTTGGCCTGCCTTCTGAATTCAGCTGGACACATATCTGGTGCCATTTGCATGCGCTGGAGTTTCAAAATTACATTTCTCTATTGTACATACAGTTCTGCCTTCGTTCTCTTCTACAGTTGATGTGTGTTCTCTGTTTTCATGATCTAGTGTATTCATCATATACTTTTCTGTTAAAAACCAAATCTAGACAAATCTAGAAATTGAGTTACTTAAATTTAAAATGATTACTTTTTAAAACTTCTATTTGGCATGTTTCCATGACAAAATTACGTAACTTGACACAATGGATATAAGGTTCAGCAGTTTTCACCAGGCAAACTTTGTCCACTTTCATAACTTGAAATGGGACCAGTCAGGAGGCAGATGTGGAAAACACCAACTAACTTAATGTCAACCTTAGATAATCTACAGAAATATTAAGGTTAAAAAGGATGTGCTAAGTAAAGTATCAATGACAGATTTATTTGAAATATTTATAAGCAATACTTTTAGCCATTATAACTTTCTGTGTTAATTTTTCTTATCTATTTCCTACTTGAACCAGAAGAGCTCATTTTATTCCATTCATCTTAGATTTGGTAAAACCAAAGCACAGCAGATTGCATCCTCAAAGTCCATCAATTCTCATCAGTTTTTTCCTTGAGTGACTGCTTAGTCCCTGAACTTGACCCCTTTCTTATGCTGATAAATTACTTGAGAAACATAATTTACTTTCTTTTTTAACAAAACCTTATCCCTTTACCCATAATCCTTGAATGAATTCCAAACTAGTGTATCTAAGTGCTTGCCAGATATGTCTACCTAGATATACATTAGGACTACAAACTATAAATGAACCAACCTGAGAAATAAGGGACTCGCAGTGTTGCGTTTTATTTTCCTTTCTCGTAACTCATTCATTTGGCTTAGACATTCTTCTTGACTTTTTCTCTTATTTCACCTCCTTGTAGTTAAGCTGTGTTTGTGGAATATTGATCTGTTTTCTGCAAAGCATTTTGATTCTTTCAACTCTTCTTTATTCTCAGTAGGAGTATAGTGTCTGTCATCATTTTACTTAAAAATCCCCCACTTGGTCTCCTGCTTCCCAGGTGGATTTCCTTGAATTCTCTCCTATCTGTTGAGCAGAAGTTCTGACGTGGGCTTCAAAAGGTATATGAATCTCTTGAAACTTGTAAATATTGCTATTTCCACCTCCAATCATACACTTCTGCATATTCACACAGAGCTAGAATGACCTTTTTAATATATAGCCTATCATGTTATGAGCCTCCTTACAATTCTTCAAAATTTCCCAATTCTTGAAGATAAAAGTTGAATTTGTCCCTAAATGTCATAGAAGCTCCTTCATGTCCAGATATTTAATTCAGGCTCTAGCCACACATCTAAGCATACTTCAGTAGAGTAACACAAACTTATGGCTTCCATTCTTTGCTCCCTTATAATAAGTGTTTATGTTCCTTAAAATCGATGGTCCTATAAAGTACTTTCCCCTTGACGCTAGTATATTTTGCTATTAACTTAAAATTTCTGTATTGAAAGCATAACTCATTTGTACCATTTCTTTAATTACCTTAAACCACTAAGTTCCATATTTTACCTGAAAAAAAATTTAGCAATTTTTAATAAAAGGCATTATCTTCATAGAGTTTACCAACATAAGCTTCTTTTTTGTCCTGTTCTGTTAGCCCTTTGTACACCATACCCTCTGTGAGTATTGTTCCCCAGACTTATAGGGGAATATACCCCTCCCCTCTTCCTTTAGTTCACTCTCACTCATTTTTCAGATGCATTTCAAATGTGACTTCCAGGTGTCCTCAGGTTCCCATTTCACTACTTTGCAAAGCACTGGATCCTGAACCAGAAGAATCCACATTGCCTGAGAAGTCAGACAGGCCAATCCTCAGGCCCCACTGAAGTCCAGAAGATAGAAATTGATTTTGTTTTTTGTTTTTTATTTTGATTATTTTGAACCATTTTATTTGCTAAATTTGTACAGGCCTGGCATAGAGTATACACACACACACACACACACACACATATATATACATACATATATACATACATAATTGAGATATACTGAATTTTCAGTAACATATATTTTCTTCTCCTTTTCTCAGGCAAAGTGACCATTATAAAGATTGCACATCTAATGTTTGTTTTTTTTTTTTTAAACCACCAATTTTTTTTAAGGTTTTATTTTTACGTAATCTCTCCACCCAGCATGGGGCAGACTCACAACCCTGAGGTCAAGAGTCGCATGCTCTATTGACTGAGTCAGCCAGGTGCCCCAAGATTGCCTATCCAATCTTGATGTGATATTTTTTTTCCTGAAAATTCACTTTACTGTATGAATGTCTATATAAACACAGGGTGTGTGTTACATTCAAGGCATCATGAAAAATTGGCTGAGTGGGCAAGGACTCAGAGGTGTTGGTATTTTACTCCTTATTAATATATAGCCTCAAAAAATTATGGTTTGATTCAGCAAAATAGATTAGTTTGAAACCAACTGATACTACTAAAATATTTATATATATATGTAGATGCAGTGTTAGCACAAGAAAGTGAATTTGGACTGGTGTGAATACTCCATGGCTGAAATGTCATTCAGTCAGGGAACATACTGACAGTGTCCCCTGTAGTCACCTTCATTTCATATTTTTGACAATTAATTAAGTAACGTCATTCATTACAAGATTATGTTCAATTATTTTTAAAAACCCCTCTCATTCATGCATCTCTTAAACTACACTGAGCTCTTTGACTTTCATTTATTTTATTCAAAACTGAGTTAAGCTGATAAGTCTGTTATTATTTTATTTAATACTGACTATAATTCTCTGCAGTGATTCTCATTAGATAGTTATCTCTTATTAATTAAATGGATAGCATTTACATTTTAAATTACTCTAACAGGTCTTTTGATGATAGTGGTCTAATGCCCTAGAAGAATAAAGAAACTTTAAAAATAAGTGGAAGGTCATTATCATCTTATTTGTTTTTTTAATACTAATGTGAATCATAGAAACTAATAGAATATTAATGAGGACTTTATGTCAATTTAAAAGTCTGGGTGAAAATATCATCACAATATATATTCAAATGCTTTCACCAGTGCATTCAAAGACCACACACTCCCAGAGAATATCTTAGTGCTGTCCCATTCAAAACACATAGTGAAAATAAAATGTAATTGCCTATAAAATTTTTAATTTGAAACTACCCAGGCAGTCATTTTAGGTAATTTGTCTCTTTTAAGTATTTTAACTGATAATTTAATACCGACAAAGTCTTTGTCATCATCCTAAATAAATCAATAAACCAACTATAATTTTGAAAGGAAATGAAAGTGTTGTATAACTTTTGATTAGCTTTATTATTATTGGTAAAACTGAATATTCAAAATATGCTTTAACTTATTTTTTTAATTATGCATGTCACATGGCTATAGGGAGTAATAAATGCAACTAAAATAGTGCTCTGGCATAGAAAGTAAATTCCTATTGTAAATGGATTTATAAGTGTACAGGTTAGGTGTATCAGCCACATTAAGGTGAGAACAATTATCCATTGGATTTTAATATAAGGTTAAAATAATTCATTAATATAAGGACATTCAAATATATAAAACTTTATAAAACAGGGTATTTGAGTAAATATATTAAGTAAAATTAACATATGTGTACACTTATCAGTTATTTAGCAAGTAATATATATTATCTGAAATAAATCATAATATTTAAAAGTTTAATTACTTTGAATATTAGTCCTGTGTTTGTGTCACTCAGGATCAGCAAACCAGTTTGTATATGTGTGTTACACACTGTCACCTAACCAACAAACACTATGGTTATAAGTCTCATGAAATGTGTTACATTATGAAATTCTGAAAGATACTCTTACACTTTTAGGATGAGAATACATAATCTATTTTTATAACTAATTAAATATTAAATGTATCCATTTATAAATACAAATAATATTGACAATAAAGTATTTAATGTTTAATCCATTAAACAGCTCTATAGTAAGAAACTGTTTGATCTATTTTGTACAGATAACCTAGAATTACTTGAACCAACACTGATATATTCTTGTTAATTTTACACTTAAAACCTAATCTGTACATCATAGTATTTATTTCTGTCACTTGTCAAATTAGTTTTGGGAGAAAATAATTTCCTAGTGAAATCTTAAATCGCTAATTTAAAAATAAGAACATTTTATCCAAACACAAAAGATTAAGAAATTAGGATTTAATTCAAAACTTTATTGAAATTGATGAGTTTGGCATTTAGAAAAAACATATTTGAGTATCAGTTCATGCTGTAACTTTAAACTTCAGAATTTGTGACTGAATTAATTTTTCTTTGATACACTTCTCCCTCTCTTTGTATATCTTCCCCTGTCATCCAACAGAAACTTAGACTAGGGCACAAATCACTTTTCATTAAATATAGTTGTCTGCATGAGCTCATAACCTCCTCTCTCTTTCCTCCTCTTGTCCTTACTTCTTGTCCCTATTACAGGTTTTGTGACAATGAAATATTCTAGTTCTCTTTGGATGCAGAACATTCTGCCAAAAAAAAACAAATTGCTTTGGGGAGATCGGCTTGAATCAAATTGACTTTTGGAAAACTGACCTAGAGCTATTTCTATCTGCTTACAAAATAAGTTTCTTAAATTTGTTATTGATGTCACAAGTTTAGCTTGTTCAAGTACAACAGCTATAACGTCCCCTTGAAATAATTTTTTAGGCACATGTTCTTCACTGATTGGTATTGTAATATTCCATCTATTCCCCCCTACCAGACATTGGGAGATATATTTGATTATTCCCTTCCATTCATCCTCTAGAATAGATCATCAGAACTTCTCATTTTTCTATAAAATATGTGATGGGTAATTTTTGTTTCAGTTCTGTTAAAGGTCATTGTGACATCTTCCTTAGCTCTTCTTACTAGTCTAAATAAGCTCAACTTGAATTTGGACTCATTTTTCTCAATCCATCCTGCCTAACAATAAATGCTTTTCATATGAAATCACTGCTTTGTGTCCCACATATTCTGTCACAGTATCTTATTGCTGGTATTTAAAATCTAAAGTTCTATGTATTTCAGGACATTTCTTTTTTTTTTTTTTTTAAAGATTTTATTTATTTATTTGAGAGAGAGAATGAGAGACAGAGAGCACGAGAGGGAAGAGGGTCAGAGGGAGAAGCAGACCCCCCGCTGAGCAGGGAGCCCGATGAGGGACTCGATCCCGGGACTCCAGGATCATGACCTGAGCCGAAGGCAGTCGCTTAACTAACTGAGCCACCCAGGTGCCCTTCCAGGACATTTCTTAAATTCTCACCACCATAATAATAATAATAATAATTTTCATTGTATCATTGCATTATTTTTCCTTAGGTTAACTTCCTCACTGTTCCCTTATTTATTTATTTATTTTTAAAGATTTTATTTAATTATTTGAGAGAGAGAGAGCACAAGAGAGGGGAGCGGGAGAGGGAGGAGCAGACTCCCTGCTGAGCAGGGAGCCCGTTGCAGGACTCGAACCCGGGACTCCAGGATCATGACCTGAGCCGAAGGCAGTCGCTTAACCAACTGAGCCACCCAGGCGCCCCTACTGTTCCCTTATTTAATACTGCATTTCCCTGTGCAGATAATTTCTGTTTTCAGAAGTACCTGTTTTTATGTTAATATCCTAATCCATTCTCCCTTTCCATTCATAACTTACATATTTCCTAAGCTTTGAAAATTTGAAGATCAAAACAGTTTGCCTTTTTATTTTTTTTTTAAAGATTTTATTTATTTATTTGACAGAGAGATAGACAGAAGAGCACAAGCAGAGGGAATGGCAGAGGGAGAGGGAGAAGCAGACTCCGGGCCCAGCAGGGAGCCGGATGCAGGACTCGATCCCAGGACCCTGGGATCATGACCTGAGCGGAAGGCAGCCACTTAACCATCTGAGCCACCCAGGCGCCCAACAGTTTGCCTGTTTAAATAAACACCTATAATGACGGAATGAGTAACAGAATTCTATTCATGTGCACTACTGCTGCCTAACAAACATAACTGAAGGTGCTGATAAGAAGAAACCTTCATTAAGCTACCAGGTGTCTTTCGGTCTTGCATCTTAAAACTATAAAACTGAGCACATATCAACTCTATGAATATTAATAGATCATTTTAAAATTAAAACTTTTTAGGCAATAATGTGCAAACATATTTTGGTTATTTGATAACTCATTCCCCAGTTTGTTCCTTATACAGAAAATAATTTTTACCCCAGAGAACAAAAATGAATCTAATAATGAAAGGGATTTAGGATTTTTTTTCATTTTATTTTGAGATAGTTTATGCGACTTTATATTATTTCATACTTCGTAACAGGAAGTGGGTAGCATTTACCATAATAAAAAATTATGTAAATTCTTTCTACAACATTCCTGACAGGTGATAGTTCTAAGGTTTATTCTTTTTAAAATATTTACCTTTATAAATATGTTGGGAATTCTTTTATGGAAACGTTGTACCAATTATTGATGATCATGATTGTTGTCTATCCTATGTAAGTCTTCTTGATCATGTCTAGGTTTCCTTAAGCCATTCATTTTCTTTTTCAAACATGTTTATCAACACTCAACTCTGTGTCATTCATTCTTCTATATAAGGACATAGAGATAAAAAAAAATAAAACTAGGATGTTCTTTGCCCTCAGGAAAAAAATACAGAAATTCCCCATGCCTTAGTTTCCAGAGTTCTAAATTAGAGATAATGTACCAGCCCTATGTTTGTTTTAAGAACTAACTGATTTAATGCAGTGAAGAGTATAGCATTGTGTCTTGTGCATAAGATACATTCAATAAATGTTAGCCTATTTCAGTGCAACCTATCATGGCATCAATATTTTCAATGGCCGCATCATAGAAGAGACTCACTTTGAACATATATTTTATTAAACATTCTAAATGTCTTTGCATATGCATTGGGGCCATTTTGAAATATATGCAGGTGATTTCTTTGTACCTAGGTTTGAAATCTCACATTGTCTTTCATCCTTTCAGATATGGTCAGTTTTTCTACCTAGATTAGATTTTGATTTAATGAACCTGGAATTCCTCTCAATTTTACATGGTATAAACATTTTATCAGCTTTCTACCTATGTCAGCACATCAATCACAAATACAATAATAAACATCACAGGATTGATTAATCCTCAAAAGCCTTTCTAAATGCTGCTAGAAATTTATCTTGAGTTTCATACTAATTTTCCCATAAGAAAAATTGATCGTGGGAGAACAACTTAGGATATTTTAAGTGTCCCTAAATATAATTTTCTCTGGAACAAACTATCTATTGTTTAAAGGACTATTGGGGTGATCATGTCAAATATGTAATTAAAATCAAGGTCACCATATATTTTTAAGATTCCATGATATAATTAAGTATCATGCTGCTGAATGCAAGTTATGTAACAGGCATTAATGCATTTCTTCAAAATTCCTGCACACTCTTATGTCAATAATTGATTCCACTGTATTGTACAGACCCATGTCATGTTTGATATTCATTTTGTAGAATCAATTTCAGGAAATAAATTTGTCAAAATACTGATTATAAAGATTATTATAAATTATTAAATATCCTTTACCTTTCCCTCAGAACTTCATGAACTCTATGCAAAAGTTAAGGTACTAGAGTAATCTAACATTTTTTTTCCAGTTTTTAAAGTTCCTGTTATTCAAGGCTAATGAAAATCTTCCTGAGAAAGAATTCCACTCTGTGACAAAGAATGTCAACTTTCAAAATATTTTGTGTGAAATATTAAATAGCTGATTGAAAATGAATCAAATAAAAAAAAATGTTCACTGGTCAAAAAAATTGAGAATTGGAGTTAAACCAGATTATATAGATTTATTCAGCATAAGACTTATCAATGCCTTTAGCATGTAAAATATAGTGAAATAGTCCAGGGGGAGGTGTGGTAGCTTCTATTTCCTTACTCACTGAGCCTTACTCATTAAGCAATGGTCTCATCTTCTTTCCTTCAGAGACTATCTTTCAAGCTTGATTTTCTCCCAAATTCATTGGAAAATTCTGGCTTAGGAGATCCTTAGCTTAAAATTGCTCCCAGGACCACTCAAGCAGGAGAAGAATTTAGGATATAAGTGTACAGGCACTCATATCGGTGAGATCATATGATACATGTCTTTCTCTGATTGACGTATTTCACTCAGCATAATACCCTCCAGTTCCATCCATGTCGTTGCAAAATGGCAAGATTTCATTCCTTTTGATGGCTGCATAATATTCCAGTGTGTGTGTGTGTGTGTGTGTGTGTGTGTGTGTGTGTGTGTCTGTCTGTCTGTCTGTGTGTGTGTGTGTGTGTATGTACCACATCTTCTTTATCCATTCATCTGTCAATGGGCATCTTGGCTTTTTCCATAGTTTGGCTATTGTGGACATTGCTGCTATAAACATCAGGGTGCACATACCCCTTCGGATCCCTACATTTGTATCTTTGGGGTAAACACCCAGTAGTGCAATTGCTGGGTCATATGGTAGCTCTATTTTCAACTTTTTGAGGAACCTCCATACTGTTTTCTAGAGTGGCTGCACCAGGTTGCATTCCCACCAACAGTGTAGGAGGGTTCCCCTTTCTCCGCATCCCCACCAACATCTGTTGTTTCCTGACTTGTTAATTTTAGCCATTCTGACTGGTGTCAGGTGGTATCTCATTGAGGTTTAGATTTGGATTTCCCTGATGCCGAGCAATGTTGAACACTTTTTCATGTGTCTGTTGGCCATTTGGATGTCTTCTTTGGAAAAATGTCTGTTCATGTCTTCTGCACATTTCTTGATTGGATCGTTTGTTCTTTGGGTGTTGAGTTTGATAAGTTCTTCATAGATTTTGGATACTAGCCCTTTATCTGATATGTCATTTGCAAATATGTTCTCCCATTCTGTCGGTTGTCTTTTGGTTTTGTTGACTGTTTCTTTGCTGTGCAAAAGCATTTTATCTTGATGAAGTCCCCATAGTTCATTTTTGCCCTTGCTTCCCTTGTCTTTGGCGATGTTTCTAGGAAGAAGTTGCTGTGGCTGAGGTCGAAGAGGTTGCTGCCTGTGTTCTCCTTTAGGATTTTGATGGATGGGGGGATGGGTTAGCCTGGTGATGGGTATTAAAGAGGACATGTATTGAATGGAGCACTGAGTGTTATAGGCAAACAATGAATCATGGAACACTACATCAAAAACTAATGATGGGGCGCCTGGGTGGCTCAGTCGTTGGGCGTCTGCCTTCGGCTCAGGTCATGATCCCAGGGTCCTGGGATCGAGCCCCGCATCAGGCTCCCTGCTCCGCGGGAGGCCTGCTTCTCCCTCCCCCACTCTCCCTGCTTGTGTTCCCTCTCTCACTATGTCTCTCTCTGTCAAATAAATAAATAAAATCTTTAAAAAAAAAAAAAACTAATGATGTATGGTGATTAACATAACATAATAAAAAAATGCGGAAGAAGTGTACAGGCACTCAAAATCAAATGGCTTTCCTCAGTCAGTGTCTATGTACTTGAAAGGATTTGATCATTATAAAATTTGAAGGTAGCGGGGATGATCAAGTTCATGCTTATTTATAAATATTAATTAGCATCAATGTATATTATGTATATTATAAAGCATTGCAAAACTAAAACTGTAAATTATAATTTTGCAGGGGCATAGGACCATTTTATTTCTTCATTAAGGCATTTTCCTCTATTAAAATCCTGTCATTATTTGAAAGTTCCAAAAATGCCCAAATGCACATTAGCAATACAGAGAAAAACAGTTTTTGAAAACATTAATTTGGTTAGCTTTAATGCCCAGTTGCATTATTGTAATATTTAAATATATGAAAAAAAAAACCCTGCAGAACTGTTAGATGAGTACTTTAGTGTAATTTTCAGCTTCTCATAGTTCTGAATGACCTTTTCTCATCAATGTTATAACAAAATAGGGAATTAAAGTAGATACATTCATTCATCTAATGTTTTTATCAATTTCTCCAAGTCCTCTTTGTTCATTTTGCATTGTTTCTAAAATTATACCAGCTTCATAAGCCTACCTACTTATTATTCTCACATACATTGTATTTTATTTGTTATGAGAATGAAAGCATAGGTGCAGTATGCTATAATTTTAAATACAGCTATACATTTTTATTGTGTGCATTTTGCATTAATTTCACATACTATGCATATCATAGATAAAGCAAAAGCTTACAATTAATGTATACATAGAGAAAAAAAGGACAAATCCATGGTATGTGTCTTATGGCTTATCAAATTTTTATAAATTGTATAGGAAAGGTAGAAAAATAGGTAATAGGAAAGTCATTTTAACTATTTCATCAAATGGGATGGGAGTCCCAAGCTTCTAGAACTAAAACATGTAGATAATACAAGCTGTGCAATTACGTACTTTTCAGATGATAAACTGTATCTCTGTGGCATTGAAGCATAAAGTTACAGAGAAAATTCTTGTATGGTGGTATTTACCTCTATTACACACAGCGAGAAATAGCACACCTGGAGACTAGATGACCCATTTGTTCTTTTTTTTTCCTCAAAATACCTATGTGGCATTTCAACAGCACTACTGTTCATATGGGTAGCATATGCTAGCTTGAAGTAAATGCCAATATTTCAAGATAAATTCTAAAAACATAATAGCATCTTGAACATTCTGGGTAAGTGCTTATATTTTCAGGTGTAAAGAATGGCCATTTAAAAAAAAATAAGAGCAAACTTTCTTGTAAGATGAGATTTGAAACATCTGTAAAAAATTAAAATAAGATAAAATATCTGTAAATAGGTGTTCGATAAAAAAATCAAGTTATCAGAAAAATGTAAAAAAAAAAAAAAATAGTAAAAAAAAGTAAGCCAAAGTGGTGACTGCATTTTATTAGAACCCATCTATTTTGGTCACCCAATGCACCTGGGAGTCTCAACACACATGACTTTGAATTTGAGCTGAGAAATGCTTATTATGAATTATTTCTTCTCCTGATGTGAAGTGAATGAAAAGACTGACTTGTTATATCATCTCCACTGGGTTTTGGCTTCTCACAAACCCACAGGGTAACCCAGACTTCAGCAAGGGATCAGGGGTATCAAGCATGAGGTAATCCCTAAACTCAAGGACTGGTAACAGAGAATAAACTCATTACTCACTGTCCATCTGAGCTTGAATGTATATAACTTAGACTCTTAGAAAGGTCTCGTTTCCCCTTGTAAAATCCTTCCCATCACCAAAATAAGGCATCCCATTTGATAAAGTCTTTTTCTTCCAAAGCCCATTCTACAGGTCATTCTGTGCATTTTATTGTAATTATATTTCATTTTGCGATGTATTTTCAAAAATGTAACTACCAACGTGAGACTTTGCATTTGAACTTCACTTGACTAAGTAAAGTAACTTTTAAAAATCTCTTCTCTAGTTTTCTGAAAGGAAAAAGTAGAAGAGACTTAAATATTTCATCTTAAAACAAATACCTTCTGGTCTATGAACTACATTTTATAAGTGTAATATATTTCTTTTGATTTTCAAGTAGACTCAGGTTATTATATGCTATTGCTCATATTTTTTTCTTTTTTATAAAAGTGTCTTAAGCAATAGAATTTGTCCAAGAACTTCAGTCCTTTTATGATCTTGAAATAAGTGATATTTAATTGGAAAACTAAAAAAGTAAAATGAAATTAAAAAGATTAGAAAACAAGTACTATTCCAGTTAGATAACCTAGATGTAATAGAGACTTTTCTTTCAAAGCCTAAAGGATAATTGTATAGTTAATATGCTTGTCACAATTTCTACTAGTTCTTTTTTTAAGTTTTTTTGTCCTCCTATAGGAATTGGGTTTTACATCCTCAGTCTCCTTTTTCTTTCCATCATTACTGTTATTAGTGTTAGTTTTCTATTGCTGCCTAACAAATTACCACAAGCTAACAGACTGGAAAAATAACATTGTATTATCTCACCATTCTGCGGGTCACAGTCTCAGGGTGGGCACACTGGGTTATCTGCTTAGTGTCACAAAGCTGAAATCAAGGTGTTAGCTGACTGAGTCCTTGTCCTGAGGCTCTGGGGCTCTGCAGAAGAGCTCATTCAAGTTGTTGGCAGAATCTGGTTCCAGGGACTGAGGTCCCTGTTTTCCTGCTGGCTGTGATCCAGGGGACATGCTCAGCTCTGAGAGGCTGCTCTCAGTTTCCTTATATTGGAAGATGATCCCTCACTCTTCGGATCCCCCAACAAAATACCTCTATCTTGTCAGATCTTTGCACCTTCAAAACTCTGTGTTTTGATTACAACTATAATGACCGGCCAAAAACAAAACAGAACATAAAAAACAACAAACAAACAAAAAACCTCCCTGCTTTTAAAGGGCTGCAGTGATTTGGTTAGGACCACCTGGATAATCTTAATATCAGAAGCTCGAGTATTTAGTAACCTTAATTACACCTGCAGAATCTCTTTACAGTGTAAAATAACATAATCACAGGAATAACACCAGGGAGCCGTGTTGATCATCTCAGAAAATCAGTTATTTTCCAAGTCAAAATTTTAAGACTTTTGCACTTTTTTTGTCTCTGACCTGTTCCTTTCTCTTCTAATGCAAATATGTGTGATATATACATATTTAATTTACTTCAAGAAAGAAGTACCTACAGAGGAATTATATTATGTGGACTCATATTCTGAAAAAATAAGCAGCAATATATATGTATCTCAAAATGTATTAATTCTTTTTTTTAAGATTTTATTTATTTATTTGAGAGAGAGAGAGCACACGCGGGGGGGAGGGTCAGAGGGAGAAGCAGACTCCCTGCTGAGCAGGGAGCTGGATGAGGGACTCGATCCAGGGACTCCAGGATCATGACCTGAGCTGAAGGCAGTTGCTTAACCAACTGAGCCACCCAGGCGCCCCTCAAAATATATTAATTCTTAATAAATATTAAAATATTATGACTTCAAGATCTTTAAATGGGTATTGTTTGCATTTTTATTATAACATTTAGAATAATTAAGAAAATATTTTTACAGTTTAGTTAACAAGCAAATAACAGAATCATAAAATATGCATTTTTCTTCCTTAAAAAATCAGTCATTTCTTATTTAATGTCTGTTACAAATTGACACACAGTTTTTGGTGGTGAAATATATCTTATACAGTTGTACTACATTAAACTGAGTTCCACAAATACAGAATTCTGATTATTTGGGTAGCATTTATGAATAGCTTAAAGGCTAAAGCAAATTTACAGAATTTTCAAGTAGTTAGGGGTCAGAAACAGTGCTGGATTTTTTTTTTTTTTTTTGGTATAAAAGATTAGTACAGTTATTATATATTATTTCAACTTATTTATTAAGGAAATCTTCTAACAATACTTATGCACCATTATTTAATTAATGTCTGCCCTTCAGTCAAAATAAATACATATTCTAATCCACATCATGTAAAATGCAAATTAAAACAATGAAATACCATTGCACACTGCTATAATGGACAAAATCTAGAACAATGACATCAAACGCTGGTGAGAATGTGGAGCAAGAGGAACTCTCTTTCATTGATGGTGACAATGAAAACTGGTACAGCCATTGTGGAAGACTGTTTGGCAGTTTCTTTTTCTTTTTTTTTTTTTTTAATTTTTTTATTGTTATGTTAATCCCCATACATTACATCATTAGTTTTAGATATAGTGTTCCATGATTCATTGTTTGTGCATAACACCCAGTGCTCCATGCAGAACGTGCCCTCCTCAATACCCATCACCAGGCTAACCCATCCTCCCAACCCCCTCCCCTCTAGAACCCTCAGTTTGTTTTTCAGAGTCCATTGTCTCTCATGGTTCTTCTCCCCCTCCGATTTCCCCCCCTTCATTTTTCCCTTCCTTCTCCTAATGCCCTCCATGCTATTCCTTATGTTCCACAAATAAGTGAAACCATATGATAATTGACTTTCTCTGCTTGACTTATTTCACTTAGCATAATCTCCTCCAGTCCCATCCATGTTGATGTAAAAGTTGGGTATTCATCCTTTCTGATGGCTGAGTAATATTCCATTGTATATATGGACCACATCTTCTTTATCCACTCATCTGTTGGATAACTATAGAATTTAAAAGACAATTTGATTTGACTTGAAAATATGAACCTGATTTTTCTAAAAGACAGGTTGTGAAAATATTCTAAAAATATTTTAGAAGTTTATAATTATCAAATAAATATACCAGGCAAAAGAAATTTACTCATACTTGGTACTGTTTATTATTAGCAATTTTATCAGCAATCAGCAATTAACTTCATTAAAAGCAGTTGGTACTGTTTATTATCAGTGTTAATAACTACCACCAGGGGTGTCTTCCATATTCCAAAGAACTCCACACACAGTCTGTGTACTTTATATAAGTAAATATTACTGAAGTTGAGGAAAGTAAATACAATTGACCCTTGAACAATACTGGTATGCATGGGTTCACTTATATGAGGAATTTTTTTCAATTAATAGAATAGCGCTGTATATGCATTTTTTCTTCCTTATGATTTTTAATAGCATTTTCTTTTATAAAGGTTACTTTATTTTTTTTTTTTTTTTTTTTTTTTTTTTTTAAGATTTTATTTATTTATTTATTTGAGAGAGAGAGAGAAACAGCATGAGAGGGGATAGGGTCAGAGGGAGAAGCAGGCTCCCCGCCGAGCCAGGAGCCCGATGCGGGACTCGATCCCAGGACTCCGGGATCACGACCTGAGCCGAAGGCAGTCGCTTAACCAACTGAGCCACCCAGGCGCCCAAGGTTACTTTATTATAAGAATATATATAATACATATAATATATGAAATATATGTTAATCGATTATTTGTGTTACCAGTACATTGTTAATTTCAGATGTAGGGTTCAATAATTCATCAGTTGCATATAACACCCAGTGCTCATCACATCACGTGCCCTCCTTAATGCCCATCACCTGGTTACCCCAGGACATGCACATGCTGTCATTGCTTGATGGGAAGAATAGTCTTTTAAGCTCCTGTGCCACATATAAAAATCATCACATCTATATAAACAAAACAAATGTGGATGTTAAGTTGAGGTACAAGACAATTGAATAAACAACAGCAAAGAAATGTCTTTATTGCGGTGGAATAAGCATATATGAGTTTAGAAATATCTGCAACAGTAGCTTCGATTTTGCTTGAAGGAAATATTCTAGTAATCAGATAGACTAATCTAGATACAAAACATCCTCAATTCTGCCATTTATCCCTGGATGGGGCTTTTACATTAATGATAAGAGTTGTACATTATCAGAGGCCCTCTTGCTCCAAATCTCAACTGGCCAGTGTACCGTCCCTCTGGGCACACTGCACACTTTTCTGTTAATCATTAGAAAGGACAAACTCCTGCAGGCCTAATGGCTATACCTCACCTCACCCAAAGAATACCAGCTTCCCAGAGTGAGAATAATGATTTTCAGGTTGTTTCAAAGCCCAATGCTCTTGAACATAGAGAGGATGTTTTATTGGATGAATGATACTTTGTTTCTTGATTGGAAATGCATTTAAAGCTGATTCAGCAAAACTATCTCTTAGATCCATTGTTTGCAACTTTATAATATTTAAAAGAAATTGAAAACTTAAAATTTCTTTAGAGACCATGGATTACAAATATCTAAACATATATGTTAAAACTAATTGATAAATAGTTCTATTATAAATTCCCCACTGTATTTAAAATAATGTCTTAAAACAATACTATTTTCTAAGAGTTTTAGAGTACCTTTTAAGGCTTTTATATGATAACATTAGCAAGCAGTACCATGTCTTGATTGTAGGATTCATTTTTCAAAGTTTTATTTGGAGAGTTCATGTTATTGGAACACTGGCATCTTTTTTCTTTCTTCTACACATAATACAGATTAATTTATTTTTAAAGTTATTTTAAATGATTATTTCTAATTACAGGTTATCATTTTTTTCTTTTTCGATACATTCTTTCCCAAGTAAAAAGCTCATAGATATACATATAGATTTTGATCTAATTAGGTAGCAAACTGTATATTAATGGCACAAGAAAGTACAGGTTTAATTAAATTCTCACCTAGCTTTTATACATCTCACTAAAAAAAAGTGGTTATTGCTGTCATAACCTTGACCTTTAATACCTTACATATTCTGCAAGCCCCAAGACCAATGACAATTTCATCAAACCTCAAGATATTTAGTTGTTCTGCCTGGTCATCTTCATTCATACCATGCTGTTTCTGTTTCTGTTATCTTGATCATTTTAGCCCTACTTGCTATTAGGTAATTGTATGAATAAATTGTTATTCTCTGCTGACACACTCAACAACACACACACACACACACACACACACACAAACATACATACACACAGGTTATACTGGCAACCATCTTTTGCCCAGCTTTATTGAGATATCATTGATATATAACATTGCATAAAGTTTAAGGTACCCAATGTGATGATTTGATGCACATATATATTGAGAAATAATTACCATGGCAGGGTTATTGAATACTTCTGTCATCCCGCATAATTATCAATTCTCTTTTGTGGTGAGAACATGCAAAATTTACTCTCTTGGCAACACTTAAGTATGTAAATCTGTATTGTTAACTATAGTCATCATGCTGTACATTAGATCCCCAGACTTATTAATCATAGAACTGAATTTTGTACACTTTGACTGACATCTCCCCATTTCTCCCCTCCCCATCTTCTAGAAACCACGGTTCTACTCTGTTTCTATGAGTTTGGCTTTTTTGGATTCTGCATATAATTTATATCATAGAGCATTTGTCCTTATCTGGCTTTATCTGGCTTATTTCACTTAGCATAATGTCCTCAAGGTTCATCCATATTGTTACAAATGCCAGGATTTCCTTTTTTCTCATGACTAAATAATACTCCATTGTGTATATGCACCACATCTTCTTTAACCATTCATCTGCTGATGGACACATAGGTTGTTTCCATATTTTGGCTATTGTGAACAATACTGCAGTAAACATGGAAGTGCAGATATCACTCTTGAGATCCCAATTTCATTTCCTCTGGATATATACCCAGAAGTGGAATTACTGGGTTATATAGTATTCTGTATTTTAATTTGCGGATGAACTTCCATACTCTTTTCCATAGTGACTATACATTCTACCAACAATGCATAAGGATTCCCTTTTCTCCACATCCACACCAGTACTTGTTATCTCTTGTCTTTTTAGTGATAGCCGTTCTAGTAGTTTGTGAATGTGAAATGATATGTTACCATGTTTTGATTTGCATTTTTTTTGATTAATGATGTTGAGCATCTTTTCACGTACCTGTTGACCATTTTTATCTTGTCTTTGGAAAAAATGTCTATACAGTTCCTCTAGCCATTTTTGAATATAATTGTTTGTTTTTGAGATTTATTTAGCTATTGAATTGTATAAATTTCTTAATATCTGGCATAACAACCCCTTATCAAATATATGATTTGCAAATATTTTCTCCCATTCTCTAGGTTAGCTTTTCATTTTGTTGGCTATTTCTTTCTCTATGTGGAAGCTTTTAATTTCTATGTAATCCCACTTAGTAATTTTTGATATTGTTGCTTGTGCTTTTGATATCATATCCAAAAAAAAAAAAAAAATGTTGTGAAGATCAATAGCAAGAATATTTTCCCCATATTTTCATCTAGGAATTTTATGGCTTCAAGTCTTATGTTTAATTTTTACCCATTTCAAATTAATTGTTGTGAATGGTGTAAGCTAGGGGTGCTATTTTACCATTCTGCATATGATTATGTAGTTTCTCCAGTACCATTTATTGAAGAGACTATCCTTTCCCCATTAAGCATTCTTGGCTTCCTTGTCAAATATTAGTTGACCTTTCACGCAAGGGTTTTTTTCTGGGATCTTGATTCTGTTCCATTGGTCAATGTGTCTATTTTTATGCCAGTACAATACTGTTTTGATTACTATAGTTTTGTAATATAGTTTTATGAGGAAGTGTGATGCTTCCAGCTTTGTTTTTCTTTCTCAGGATTGCTTTGACTATTAGGGTTTTTGTTGGGTTGATGTGAATGTTAGGATTGTTTTTCCTATTTCTATGAAAAATGACATTGGAAATTTGATAGTGAATGCATCGAATCTATAGATAGCTTTGGGTAATATGGACATTTTAACAATATTAATTTTTCCAGTACATGAACACAGAAACAGAGTATCTTTCTATTGGTTTGTGTCCTCTTCAATTTCTGTCATCACTATTTACACTTGTCAGTTTACAGATCTTTCACATCCTTGGTTAAATTTATTTCTAAGTACTTTAATATTTTTATACTATCGTGAATGGGATTGTTTTCTTTATGTCCTTTTCAGATATTTTGTTTTTAGTGTATAGAAATGCAACTGATTTCTATATGTTAGTTTTGTAAACTGCAACTTTACTGAATTTGTTGGTTAGTTCTAATAGTTTTTTTTTTTTTTTTTAAGATTTTATTTATTTATTTGACAGAGAGAGAGAGAGAGAGAGAGAACAAGCAGGGGGAGTGGCAGGCAGAGGCAGAGGGAGAAGCAGGCTCCCCGCTGAGCAGGGAGCCCGATGCAGGGCTCGATCCCAGGACCCTGGGATCACGACCTGAGCCGAAGGCAGTTACTTAACCAACTGAGCCACCCAGGCGCCCCTTTAGGGAAGTCTTCAGGATTTCTTTTTTTAGTGAAGTCTTTAGGATTTCCCTATCATCTCTATACAAATACGATTTTACATCTTCCTTATGAAATTGGGTGCATTTTATTTATTTTCCTTGACTTATAGCTCTGGGTAAGACTTCCAGTACTATGTTAAATAAAAGTGGTAAAAGTGGGTATCCTCATCTTGTTCCTGATCTTAGAGGAAAAGCATTTACCCTTTAACCATTGAGTATGTGTTATGGGATTATCATATAGCCTTATGTTGAGGTAAATTCTTTTTCTACCCAGTGTGTTAAGAGTTTTTAACATGAAAGGATGCTAGGGGCGCCTGGGTGGCTCAGTCATTAAGCGTCTGCCTTCGGCTCAGGTCATGGTCCCAGGGTTCTGGGATCAAGCCCCGCGTCGGGCTCCCTGCTCAGTGGGAAGCCTGCTTCTCCCTCCCCCACTCCCCCTGCTTGTGTTCCCTCTCTCGCTGTATCTCTCTCTGCCAAATAAATAAATAAAATCTTTAAAAAAAAAAAAAAAAACATGAAAGGATGCCATATTTTATAAATTGTTTTTTCTACATCTACCAAGATGACTGAATTATTTTTAACTTCCTATTAATGTGATATATCACATTTATTGATTTGTGTATGTTGAACCATCCTTGTATTACAGGAATAAATCCCACTTAAGCATTGTGTATGATCCTTTTAATGTGCTGTGAGATTTGATTTGCTAATACTTTGTTAAAATATTTGTAAAATATTTTGCATCTACATTTATCAGGGATGTTGACCTGTGGTTTTTCTTTCCTGTAGTATCCTCATCTGGCTTTTGTATCAGAGTAATACTGGTCTTGTAACATGAGTTTTGGAGTATTCTCTCCTCTCCAACTATTTGGAAGAGTTTGAGAATGATTGAAATTAATTCTTTAAATATTTGATAGAATTCACCAGGGAAACTATCTAGAGCTGGACTTTTCTTTGGAGATTTTTGGTTACTGATGCAATCTCCTAACTTGTATTGGTCTATTCAGATTTTCTGTTTCTTTATAATTCAATCTTGGAAATTTGTATGTTTCTAGGAATTTATCCATTTCTTCTAGGTTATCCAATTTGTTGCTGTATAATTCTCCATTGTAGTCTCTGATAATCTTTTTTATTTCTGTGGAATCAATTTTAATGTTTCCACTTTCATTTTTTATTTTATTTTTTGAGGCTTCTCTCTTTTTTCCTTAGCCTCACTTTGTTGAAGTTTTTTTCAATTTTATGTATATTTTCAAGTAAACAACTCTGGGTTTAATTGATATTTTCTATTATTTTCCTGGTCTTTGTTTCATTTATTCCTATTCTGATTTTGTTATTTCCTTAGGGCTAACTTTGGGCTTAGTTTGTTCTTGTGGTTCTAGTCCTTTGAGGTGTATAGTTAGGTTGTTCAACTGTAATGTTGTTTCTTCTTCTTCTTCTTCTTCTTCTTCTTCTTCTTCTTCTTCTTCTTCTTCCTCTTCCTCTTCTTCTTCTTCTTCTTCTTTTTTTTATTTTTTTTAAAGTGGGCTCGATACTGGCCATGGAACCCACACAGGTCTTACACTCATGACTTTGAGATCAAGACCTGAACTGAGATCAAAAGTCGGATATTTAATGGACTAAGACACCCAGCCCCCCTGTATTTTCTTAATGTAGATGTTTATCACTTCTATTTTAGAACTATTTTAATGCATTCCATAAATTTTGGTATGGTCGGGGCGCCTGGGTGGCTCAGTCGTTAAGCGTCTGCCTTCGGCTCAGGTCATGATCCCAGGGTCCTGGGATCGAGCCCCGCATCGGGCTCCCTGCTCCGCGGGAAGCCTGCTTCTCTCTCTCTCCCACTCCCCCTGCTTGTGTTCCCTCTCTTGCTGTGTCTCTCTCTGTCAAATAAATAAATAAAATCTTTAAAAAAAAAAAAATTTGGTATGGTCATCTTTGTTTCAAGATATTTTTTATTATAATTTCTCTTTTTATTTCTTCTTTGACCCATTGGTTTTTCAGGAGTGTGTTATTTAGTTTCCACATATTTGTAAATTTTCCTATTTCCCTCTTGCTATTAATTGCTAATTTTATACCATTTTGGTAGGGAAAGATACTTGGTATGATTTTAATACTCTCAAATTTGCTAAGACTTATTTTGTGACCTATCACATAACTTATCCTGGAGAATGCTCTATGTGTGCTTGAGAATAATGTGTATTCTGCTGCTGTTGGATAGAATGTTTTTATATGTCAGGTTCATTTGGTCTACAGTATAGCTCAAGTCCAATATTTCTTTATTGATTTCCTCTCTGGATGATTTATCCATTGTTGAAAGTGGGGTACTGAAGTCTGCTACTATGATCATATCATATGGTTCTCCCTTATATCTGTTAGTATTTTCTAGTATATTTCTAGTATGTTCAGACATTGGGTACATACATATGATTATTATATCTTCTTGATGAATTGACCACTTTATAATTATATGATAACCTTCTTTGTTTCTCATTACCATTTTTAGCTTAAAGTCTACTTTTTCTGATACAAGTATAGCTACCCCTGCTCTCCTTTGGTTTCCTTCTGCATGAAATATCTATTTCCTTCTCTTCACCTTGAGCCTATGTATGTCCTTAAAGCTGGAGTGAGTCTCTTATAGGTGGCATATAGCTTGATCTTTTCTTTTCTTTTCTTTTCTTTTTTTCTCCTTTCCTTTCCTTTCCTTTCTTTTCTTTTCTCCCATTTAGCCACTCTATGCCTTTTAATTAGAGAATTTAATTCATTTACATTAAAAGTTATTATTAAATGTAAGAACTGATTAATGCCATCTTATTGTTTTGGGGATGTTTTGTAATTAACATCCCCTTTCTCCCTCTCTGCCTTCCTTTGTGAATTGATGATTTTTTGGTGGTATGCTTTGATTCCTTTTTCTCTGTCTCATGTGCATCTATTGGAGGTTTTTGCTTTGTGGTTACTATAAGGCTTACATAAAATATCTATTGATATAATGCTGATACAAATTAACTTTGATCATATGCAAAATCAATACCATTTTTCTCCCCCTTTTATGTTTTGATGTCACAGTTTACCTGTTTTTGTATTGTGTATTCATTAACAAAATGCTGTAGCTATAGATATTTTTTTTTAAGATTTTATTTATTTGAGAGAGAGAGAGAGAACTAGGAAGAGAGAGAACATGAGCAGTGGGGAGAGGCAGAAGGAAAGGGAGAAGCAGACTCCCTACTGAGCAGGGAGACTGATGCTGGGCTCGATCCCAGGACCCTGGGATCATGACCTGAGCTGAAGGCAGATGCTTAACCAACTCCGCTACCCAGGCACCCCTATAGTTATTTTTAAGATATTTGTCTTTTAACATTTATATTAAAGTTAAGTCTTTAGCACTCCAGCATATTACTGTATTCAAGTGCTCTGAAGTTGATGGTATACTTACCTTTATCAATATGCTACTTTCATGTCACTAATTAGTATTCTTTCATTCCAGCTTGAAGTACTTCTCTCAGCATTTCTTGTGACGCAGGTCTGGTGATGATGAAATCCCTCAGCTTTTTTTTTTTCCTGGTAAAGTTCCTATCTTCTCTTCTTTTTTGAAGTACAGCTTTGCCAGATAGAATATTCTTGGTTGGCAGGATTTTTTCTTTCAGCACTTTGAATATATCACCCCATTCTTCCCTGAACTATATGAATCTGCTGAGAAATATGCTGATAGCCTAAAAAAGTTGATCTCTTTAACTTTTTTTTTTTCTTTGTCTTTAATTTTTAGCAGTTTTATTATAATCTGGCTTGGAGGAAATCTCTTTAGGTTACATTTGTTTCATGACCTATGACCTTTATGAACTTGGATATGCAAATCTCTCTATAGATTTGAGAAGATCTCAGCCATTATTTAAATATGTTTTCTGTACTTACTCCCTCTCTTTTTCTACTCCAGTAATTTTATGATTGTTTCTTTTGATGTTACACCATACATCACACAGGGTTTCTTCACACTTTCATTCTTTTTTCTTTGTTCTTTTCTGACAGGATAATTTCAAAATTTCTGACTTCTAATTCACAGATTTTTTTTTTTTATTCTTGATACATTCTGCTGTTGATTTTCTCTCTTGCATTTTTCATTTCATTTATTGTATCCTTCCACTCCACAATGTGTTCATTTTCATGATTTCTATGTCTTTGTTAAATCTCTTATTTTGTTCATGTATTGTTTTCCTGATTTCACACATTGTTTTTCTATAATTTCTTGTAGCTAATTTAACTTGTTTAAAGCAACTATTTTGAGTTCTTTATTGGGTAAATTACAGATCTCTATGTCTTTGGGGCCAACTATTGGAAGATTATTGTGATCCTTTGGTAGTACGATGTTTCCTTGATTTTTCAAATTTCTTGATGTCTTGGGATGGTGTCTTTGCATTTGCAGTATAATTACCTCCTCCAGTCTTTACTGACTAACCTTAGCAGAGAATTACCCTCTGTTAGCCATGCTAGAGATTCTGAGACTTTCTTGGCCCTTCTGTGGATATGCATGCTTCACGCATCTTGGTCCCTCTTATGATAGATTTCTTGAATTTGTATCCTTCTCTTGATCCATATGGCCAACTACTGACAGCCTACCTTTGCTTTCCCAAGGGTAAGCTAAAGCTCAGGTTTGTGGTTTCTTTGTGGTCCACAGATTTAGGGCTGGTTTTATGCATGTTCTCACTAGCTAGCTGCCTAAACTTACTCTCTTTACCTCTGTGAACATACATAGAGAACTGGACACAGTATGGGGGAGTATTAGGATGAGACGTATATAGTACTGGGGGTACCTGTGGGTCATTTGAGGGAATCCGAAGGTAATACATCCCAAGTGGCTCATAGGCCAGCTTCTTGATGGAGTCTGTGATGCATTTAGTAGGATCTGCATCCCTTTAATGTTCTCCCATAGTTCCATTTGCTGCTCTCCCAGACTCTTCCACCTGCTCACTGTGTGCTGGGAAGTCAGGCACTCATTCACATGCTCTCACTTTCCCTCATGGGAAAATCACAGATTGAGAAGATCTCATATGAAACTGAGTTGCACCACCTTGGAGCAAGTGTGACTTGGGTAAAGTCAGACTGTTCTTACGCTCTTCAAACTGTCTAAATTCATAGTTTTTTGTTTTGTTTTGTTTTGTTTTGTTTTGTTTTTGTTTTTCTTCCAATGGTATGGGAACTTCTCTGCTGGAAATCTGGACTTCCACAAAGACTCTCTCACCTGTGGGTAATTGTCTAAAACAGTATTTCCAGGGGCTCCTAGACAGTGGCTGACAGGGGCTGAAGCTACTCATGGGCTACTGCATGGTTCACAGCTGTGACTGAGGTCTGCAGGCCAGTCACCCAATGCATGAGTAGGTGTCACTCCTCCCACGTCCCTTGGTGTATGGTGCTAAGTCCCACAGCTCCCAGAGATACTTTTGTCCATGGATGAAAGCCAAACCATTGTTGTTGAGGGGGATTACTGAAAATGACGCCTTATTCAGCCATGTTGCTGATGTCATTCTAGCTTCTATGTTAAATTTAGACATTAGTGTTTTACTTGGAATATAACCTAGAACTAGATACTCTATAATACTTTACAAAAGTTAATGCCATTTGTTATTCTATGTACAGATGTCAAAGGAGTGGGCAGCATAAATGCTATATATTTGTCAGCAGACATTTAGTATTTTTCGTATTTCTTCAGTTTCTGTATTTGTTTGAGTGCTTGTTTCTTTTCTTCTTTGGTAACCTTTGGTCACTCCCACCTGGCATTTTATGTATTTATATATATTTTAGCAACATCTAATTCAGTTAAAATAATCTCGTAAATTCATATGGTGCTCAAAAGGAGAAAAAAATGTATTTGTATAGTCAGCCCAATAGAACTTGTTTAAATCTACCTAGGGTTGTTTGGTTGATTGAAAATGGTCTTAGTTTGATTTCAAAATATCTTCTCTATTAAGAGTTTATATTTTAAGACAAAGTTTATTAAAAGATTTGAAATGTTGATTCTGAATTTGTTCAACTCAAAGAAAAAGACAAAAATGGTTATCACTAGATTTTGGGAGATCTAATAAAATAAAATTGAAGATGATAAGATATACTGACAGTAATTCCAGTTAAAATGTTAGAGAGAGTTGCCTTTTTTTTTTTAACGTGCTCAGAAAAAAATAGTTACCCAGAAATAAATTTCCTGCATACCTGCATGGAAGGTAACTCTAAGGGAAATTGCATTCCTGATGATTATGCCTGAGTATACTTCACAGCCAGAGTTTCAATTACTAAGGACCTTATATTAGTGAGCCAAGAGAAATTTGTCAGTTAAAAAAAAAAGAAAGAAATGTGAGTAGACTAAAAGTATCTCTTCTCTCATGCTTCCTCTATGTATAGGAAGAATCAATTTGCTTTCATCTTAATCCCAAATAGAAGGAGCAATTGACTTTGGGGAAATCCTGTAAAATTTATTGCTGACAGCATGTTAGAGAATACTTTCTAAGGATGACAGAACACATGAATTGATTTTGCTTCCAGTGACACCAGGATAACTGATTCTCTCAATCACGTAGCATAGCTCTGGGGTTTGTTGTCACTTCTTCCTGCAGTTTGAAAGGTTTATATCAAACGTGTGGGAGGACAATTTGGAAGGAGATATCCAATCTGGTGCTTAATTAGTATGATGTATCCAACTGCTATTGCCTGTATTTAGATAATATACAGAGAGTTAGTCTACTAAATATATGAGAAAGAAAATGTTGGCTTAAATATAATAGCAGTATTTAAACATTAGCAAATATATGAATGGACAAAATAATGTATTTATTCTGCAAATATTAATTAAAGTCAATTTTAATAAAAGACATAATTTAGGAAAAATATTCTCTTATTAAATGATATTGTATTCCCTTGTACCTCAACTTTATCGTGGATAACATACAAATGCATTTATTTATTTTTTATTTTTTTTTGAAGATTTTATTTATTTATTTGACAGATAGAGATACAGTGAGAGAGGGAACACAAGCAGGGGGAGTGGGAGAGGGAGAAGTAGGCTTCCCGCAGAGCAGGGAGCCCGATGCAGGGCTTGATCCCAGGACCCTGGGATCATGACCTGAGCCGAAGGCAGATGCTTAACGACTGAGCCACCCAGGCGCCCCACAAATGCATTTAATTATCAAATGCAGTAGTTGACTTTAGACTACTAAATGAAATTTCTTTTGGGTAGACAATACTGATATCTTGTCACTTTCATGGAGTGTGTATGTACAGACATATGCACATATACATTTATACATAGACATAGTATGGTTACCTATACAGATACTTATGTATATGTGTATTATGTTGTATTATTATTTGTTGAAATCTATACACATATACATTCACATACATTTAGATATGCACATGTACATATAATTAATTTCATATATGCATATATGCTTTACATATTATAAAAGTACTTTCAAATACCTATGATATAGGCAGGGATGTTTTTAGTTATATAATACAAGAGAAGGAACAGAATATTATAAATATATATATTTTTTTAAGATTTTGTTTATTTATTTGACAGAGAGAGATACACAGCGAGAGAGAGAACACAAGCAGGGGGAGTGGGAGAGGGAGAAGCAGGCTTCCTGCAGAACAGGGAGCCTGATGCGGGGCTCGATCCCAGGACCCTGGGATCATGACCTGAGCCGAAGACAGATGCTTAACGACTGAGCCACCCAGGCGCCACCAATATTATAAATATTTTGTTACTTCTTTTCCTCCTCACCTTTATATCTTCCCTCAAAAACAAAACAAAACAAAACAAAACAAAATAAATCAAATAAACAAACAAACAAAAAAACCCCACAAAATTCACAGGAATCAAAACCAGGATCAAAATACAGACATTTTATTTTTAAAGGCCTCTATAATAGATTGTAAGTGAGCCTCATCCTATTGTCTCAAAGGCCACTAAATAAAGGCTGAGGGAAAAACAATAGTGCCCTGTTTTAGCACCCTCTAATTAAGTAGGAGACATCTCAAAGATCAAGTGTAGAAGTAGGAGATGTCTACACATTACTTCCAAAAGGAATGATTCAAGAGTCATTTGGGGAATATCATTCAGCCATACACCTGCATCCTCTAAGAGAGGTGATGGTTGAGAATGTGGAAGAGAGGACCTTATTAGAGACAGTGGCCCACCAACCACTTCCCATTCCGTCTCGGGCAAAGGCATGGAATGCTCTTCTTCACCTTAAGCCAAATAAGGGAGGGTCCAAGGTAATCACAGCAAGTGTGTCATGGGCTCATTGTAGCTTGAGGACCCTGGAGACCAGTAGGAGGAGTTATGCAAGCATAGGCTAAAATGGCAGAGAGAAAAAAATCAAAACTTTGCTTATTGCAAAATGAATGTGTACCATGGACAGCAAAATGCACAACCTTGGGGATCTTGCTCAAGAGTACTGACTAAAAATTTAAAATCAATCTCCATGAGGAAAGTGTTAGGTTCACTTGACCTAAAGGATGCTGGAGAAGCTTTGGACATTATGTATGTCGAGGTGACTGCTCTTTCAGGACCACAAAGATGAAGCCCATGAAGGATCCAGCAAGGGTGCATCAGTGATGAGGGGGCATCAACCCAAGGTTATAGCTAACTCTTCCATGTATGATTGTGTTGCTTTTAGTAAATCCTCCCTTTTATTTGGGTCAGATTCTGGAAGGATTTAAACAGTTAACTAGGGAGTAGGAAAAAAATAATATAGCAAGAAGAAACCAACTAGTTCACGTCCCACTGGAGGCTTATAGACCTTGAATAGATCAGACTTGGGGTCTGCTATTCTGGACCAGATTATTGTTATGTAATTAATACTGGTCTGGAATTTTTATGGCTAAGCAAGGAACTATTTATAAAATATATTACATGGAGTGCCCGAAAAGCTATGGGGTTGTCTGAGGTTTTACCTGAGAGCATTAAAAAAAAAAAAAAAAAAGGATTAGTCCACAAAGCAAATGTAAAATGATGATGGAAGTAAAAGTAGTTTGGTTTCTGGTTATAAGCCAAATCTAGATCATTTAAAAATCTGCTGTCCAAAGGCATGAAGCCATTTAAATATCTAGCAACCCTCCTTGTAAAGAAATGCATTCTTTTATCCAAACTTAAAGAAAATATATTTCTAATCTTAATTGTAGATGTAATTTTCCCCTTCTTTGCCATGCCTGATACCTCCTTAGCTCATATACCATCATGCTTCATGGTACTCTGAATGGTTTTGTTACCTGTGGTCTCAGAATTTTCAATCTATATTCCACACTTTCTCCAAACTAGTATTTAAAAAAATCAGAATCCAGTCATTTCCATTTTGTTTCATAAACCCTAATCTTCACCTCTCCCTGTCTTCCAGCACCTTCAGAATATAAGCCATACTTTTTTACAGCACATATTGGGCCCTTTGTGATCTGTTTTTTTATTTACCTTTTGGGGATCCTGTTTCACATCACTGAATAAACCATTTGCTCCAATATTTCCTCCAAAATATTATGCCTACACATCTGTTTATAAAATGACAGTTCTATTGCATGATTCTTTCTGCCATATTCTTTACTTGGCTAATGTCTACTTTTCCATCAGAATTGATCTCAGACCAATGGTCTAACTGGTGATTTCCTTGAAAGCCCTCCCCAACTTTTTATCAGCCATCACTCTGAGGTATATCTCCTTATGTTAACCTCTTGCCAGTTTCTGTCATAGCACTAGGTCTCTCATAAGGAAGTAATAAATAGTCACTGGTAATAACATGAAAATTGCCAATAAAATAAAACTTCTAAAGAAAATTATATTTATTTTTTTTATTTTTTAAAGATTTTATTTATTTATTTGACAGAGAGAGACACAACGAGAGAGGGAACACCAGCAAGGGGAGTGGGAGAGGGAGAAGCGGGCTTACCACGGAGCAGGGAGCCCAATGCAGGGCTCGATCCCAGGACCCTGGGATCATGACCTGAGCCGAAGGCAGACGCTTAATGACTGAGCCACCCAGGCACCCAAAAACTATATTTTAATCATTTGCTTTTATCAACATGTGAATTTAATAAAAATGTTAAAAGATGACATAAAATTTAAGTAATGAAATTGATGGTAAATCCTAACAACCAAATAAACGGCTGAAATCTTTTACTGTATGAAAAACTGTATAAAATGTTAATAGCATGAATAGCATGATAGCTATGATTCAGGAAGTGCTTACTTAAACCTCAGGTAAGTTTTATAACCTTACAAAGAACTTTATATAAATTATCAAACCTCAAAATAAAAACCTCTTATTTTTTACTTTTCCATTCCCTGAGGAAACTGCTTTTCTGAGGTGTTAAGTGAACTCACAGAGATAGAGAGCAAGACAAAGAGCTACCCCTATTTCTGTCTGATTCTGAAATTCTTGCCGTTAACTTCTAGGTTTTACAAAATAATCCTAATCACCCACAATTCTTCTTTTTATTATATCTTCTTATCATAGGCTTTTATCCCCTCAAATAAAAACAGAAATGCAGATTGATGCTTTTAGCTTATTAGTTCCTCAGTGTACTCATGGTGCTCCTCATCATAGATTATGGAAGCACACAAAGTTTTACCTTATAATTTGAGTGAGGCTCACACAGAATTGCCATTTTGGACAGATTTTTAGATGAAATTCTGTCTCTGGTTTAAGTTTTCTTATTCTCTCTCAGCACCCTGACACTTTTTTTGAAAGAAGTTGCGTTTTTGTGCAGCTGCTACTGATGGGGTGTTCTGACCTCTAAACAATCACGATGCTGTCACAGAGGGCCTGGTCTTTCTACTTTATGTCCTGATATTTTTAATGATTTTTTTTAAGAACTACATATACAACTAGCTATGGGAAAATGTCTTTGACAAGAAATTCTATTGAAATGTTTTTTTCTTTTAAACCAGAGATATTTTCTGGCAACTTTATTCCTACAATATTTTCTGGAAAATATTGGCCTTCATGTATTCATTCTTCCCACATTGATTTAGAAAGCATATAATAATACAAGGATAACGTAAAAGGGCGCTTCCATATTTGTTAGTGTTAATTTTTAGTTAATCTTAGTTGGAAGACTCTTTTTGTTTTACAGTTACAAACATATTGCTAAGCAAAGGCTTATCTATGTGGCTATGCAAAAATTTCTAAGAAGCTGCTTTAGTGTTAGTATTTACTATGTGAAATTTTTAATGTGTAAGTTAGAACAAGTGGTTTATAGATTTGCTTGTCATGTGTATTTCTTCCTGCCATAATTGAAAACTCTTGAGGAAATTTGTAGATTAAGGAAATATCTGGAGGGCAAATAGTAAATTATTGTGAATTCTTGACTTTGCTTCTGCCATAAAACTATCTTGCTGAAAAAGTAAGTAAAATATGCAAATGCATCAAGAATATATAACTAGAGTCACCAAATAAGGCAAATCTTTTTATTACATTTAAATATATATTTTTCTAACTTAAAAAAGAAATCCCCCATGTACAAAATGTAATTTATTGTGAAGATTAAGAGAGAAGGAGAATATTTGAAGTCATTAAACTAAAAGTGTTATAATATTGGCTCAAAACAAAGATTTTTTTCTTTGGGATCCTGTAAGTCCCCTTTAACATATGGAAATTCTTTTGGAGAATTCCTTTATCTCTGCCCACCGTCCTCCCCCACCCCAGCTTACAGTATGTAATCAATCACTCCTCAAAGTGCAACTCTTTCTGCCCATGGATCTGATCCCTGTGCTTTAATAAAAGCACCTTTTTGCATCAATACCAACAACAACCCCCTAAGGTTTTTTTTTCTTTAATTATTAAAATGATGAAGAAAAGTGACACCCGATTATAAAATAACTTTTCATCAAAGTTAGAGATTTCTTTTTTTATTATTATTTATAAGAATGTACACCAGATAAAGAGATTTCATGTACACATGATGTGAGCATCAATAGAATAGCTAAGGGGTAAAAGAGGAAAGAGGAAGATTTAATTAGGCAGAGACATATTTGGTTCAAAAGCTGAATCTGAAAAGAAACAACAAACAAAATGTAAAAAATAATTGGTAATATCTACTTAACAGATATTCCAGAATGTCTCATCTGACTTTTTCCCTTTATAATTAAGACACTAAATGTACAAGGCATTCAGCTGAGATATGTTTAAATCTGGTTCTAGAATCCAAGACTCTATGTGAATGGATAGTTTGAAAGTTCTGTCAGCAAGTTTCTTTAGAACACATCACATTTCCCTCTCTGAACATAATAATAATCACAAGTAAATAAAAAATAAATAAATAAAAGGCATTACATCATCCTTTTCTGCCTGCACAGCTCTGTTCTCATCTAACAAGAGTAGTTTATTGATTTTCTCAACTTTCTTATACTGATAAGTGAAACTAAGGTTCTCAGACATGTGGGATGGACCCCCCAGTCTCCTGTATGTTGTATCATCATCAACAGAAAATTGGAAAAAGAGAAACCAGGAACAGAGCAAGTCCTGTATGATCAATCTGTGGCTTGGCTGAGTTGGCCTAGGTTTTCAGGCACACTAACCTCCAATTTCCTGGACCTGTTCCCTTAGTAAGTATTGCTGCAGAGAGGAGATTGCTGCTTCTAAATTGCCTTTGCCTGCTTGAGTCTGGCCTTTGGGACCCACTACAAAGCCATCCTTAAATTACATCTATCTCTAATTGCCTAAGGGATTCAAAATTTTGCATTTCTTGCCCTTATGTTAGGAATGTCAGTAAGAACTATAACTCCTCTAACTTTATCTCGTGAGACCACATTTCTTTCCTGGGGGTTTGGTTATAAATATACCCAAATCTGCAATTAACCGAAATTAAAAACAAACAAAACAAAAACAAAAAAAACTTGCATCAATGTTTTTCAATAACTCCCTTTTATTCTCATTCTCAACTAAGAGCATTTTTAAATTTTTTATTGAATTTTTATTTTAGTTTTCTTAATCTTGAACTTTTTAATAAGGATTTATTTTGATTCCAATTGGTTAACATATAGTGCTATATTAGTTCAGGTGTACAATATAGAAATTCAACAATTCCATACATCACCCAGTGCTCATCAGGACAAGCCCCCTCCTTAATCCCCATCACCTAGTTCACCCATCCCACCATTCACCTCCCCTCTAGTAACCATCAATTTGTTCTGGATAGTGAAGAGTTTGTTTCTTGGTTTGCATCTCTCTCTCTCTCTCTCTTTTTTTTTTTTTTTTTTTTCATTTGCTCATTTGTTTTTTCTTAAATTCCACATATGAGTGAAATCATATGGTATTTGTCTTTTTTTTAACTGACATTTTACTTAGCATTATACTTTCTAGTTCCATCCATGTTGCAAATGACAGGACTTCATTCTTTTTATGGCTGAGTAATATTCCATTGTATATATGTACCATTTTTTTATCCATTCATCTATCCATGGATACTTGGGCTGCTTCCATATCTTGGCTATTATAGATAATGCTGCTATGAACATAGGGGTGCATGTATTCCTTTGAATCAGTATTTTTGTATTCTTTGGGTAAATACCCAATGGTACGGTCCCTGGATCATAGGGTATTTCTATTTTTAACTTTTGAGGAGCCTCCATTCTGTATTCCAGAGTGATTGCACCAATTTACATTCCCACCAAAGTGCATGAGATTTCCCCTTTCTTCATATCTTCACCAAAACTTGTTAACTAAGAGCATTTTGGATCCGAAAATCCAGTATCTTCTAGTCAGAAAGTTTTCTCCTTTACCTGATCCTCATCCATCTTTTCTTCTTCCCCTTCTATCTTTGAACATGGCATGTTCTATATTTTATCACCTTTAATGATTTTATTTTCATTTATAAAATAATGAAAAATTTCCCCTATATCAACTTTTCTCTTTTATTCTGTGCTTTTTAAAACTCTTCTCTATGTTTCAACATTTTTTACATCATTTATTTAATTTGGATTTTTCAGTACTGATGCTGTAGTTTATTGCTTTTAGATTTTTAATTTTTTAAAGATTTATTATTTTTGAAAGAGAGAGCAAGCAAGTGGGGGGAGGGGCAGGGGGAGAGGGAGAGAGAGAATCCCCAAGCAGACTCCTCACTGAGCACAAAGACCAACACTGGGCTCCATTCCAAGACCCCGATATCATGACCTGAACTGAAACCAAGAGTCAGATACTTGACTGACAGAGCCACCCAGGTGCCCCAATTTGTAATTTTTTTTTTTTGATTACTGTAGATTCAGTAATTAATTTTGTGTTTTTGAATTGCATTTTTCTTCATACAAACCATATTTTAATTTGTATTCCAGTCTTACTCATCTTCGCAAATGACTAGTCTGTTCTTCTGGTTCTTCGGGGCAAAAACAAACAAACAAAATAATGAAACAAAAAAATAGCAAAACAGACAAAATATCATTCTGAGTTTTTCCCTTCTCCCATACCTTGCAGCCAGTCCACCAGCAAATCTCACAAACTCTACCTTCATTATATACCCTCAATTCAATTACTTCATTTCCCCTCTATTTCTACTACGGACATACCTCAGAGATATTGCAGGTTCAGTTCCGGACCATTGCATTCCTCATATATACTATATACATATATACTATACTGTAGTCTATTAAGTATACAGTAGCATTATGTCTAAAAAATGCAATGTATATGCATTAATTAAAAATACTTGATTGCTAAAGAAAATGCTAATCATCACCTGAGCTTTCAGGGAGTTATAATCTTTTTGTTGGTGGCAGATCTTGACTTGACTTATTGAGTGCTGACTGACCATGTTGATGGTTGCTGAAGGTCTGGGTGGCTGTGACAATTTCTTAAAATAAGACAACAGTTTATCTTCATATAGCCTATTGATTACATTTTTAAATGACAGTTGAACTAGATAACATTTATTGAATAGTTATCACATTCAAGCACTGTTCTAAGTATTTCCAGTTTCACCTCATTTTAGCCTCTTGATAATACAATGGAGAAGGTACTGCTATTACCTGGATTTTACATCTCAGGAAAATGAAGTTCAAAGAGGTTAAGTAATTTTAGGGGAAGGGTGTGCCTGGGTGACTCAGTCGGTTAAGCATCTGCCTTCTGCTCAGGTCATGATCCTGGGGTCCTGGGATTGAGACCCACGTTGGGCTCCCTGCTCCGCAGGGAGTCTGCTTCTCCTTCTCTCTCAGCCCCTCCCCCTGCTCCTGCTTGCTCTCTCTCACTCTCTTACATGCTCTCTCTCTTTCAAATAAATAAATAAAATCTTTAAAAAAAAAAGTATTTTTTTTCCAAAGAGGTTAAGTAGTTTAACCAAGTAAGTAAAAGATCTGATCCAAACTTGGGCATTCTCATTTTAGAGAACAGATTCTTCATATGCTAAGCCAGCCTGAAATTGTCTCGAGTATATGGATGACTTCTCTTTGGGGCTGTACACTCTTCATCTGAAAGCTGTTGAAATTGTTTGCCAAGATCAGAAGTTGGAAGCTGGTTTGATATAAACTGGTATTACTATGCTAGAGGTTCAGTAGCCTTAGGAAGCAAAGATACTACTGGGACCAGAGCAAACCTGAACAAAGGGAACAGATGTCCTATCATGTTTTTCCTTTTTTTTTTCTATTTATATTTTTGGTTTTGGCGTATTGTACTTTTTTGAAAGGATCCACATACAGAAAAACAACATTTTAGTGTCTGGCTTATTACAACTCCATGGGATAATTTTATCCAAACTTCTTCCTAGCTATGACCCACAAAGTCAGAGAAGAACCTTGAACTCCTCTTCACGGGAAGAAGGAACAGCAGTTCTAATGAGTTATCTGCTTTCTGTTTATTGTTGCTTTGCTAGCTCTAGGCTTCCAGACACAGGTGATTCAGAATGATTTAGCAACACAGCACAAAAAACTGGTCTTGAACATATTGCTTTCATCTGTCTTACAGCACCTACTCATTAGAGTTTGTTGGTGAAGTAAAACTAAGACAGTGTTTATGTGTTTCCTGTGACACATAGGATTAGGAAAAATGTACACTTAGTATCCCTAAGATTTTTCCTATCATTTGGTTTTCAAACTGCATTAAAGATTAATCACTAAAAGCTTATGTTGCTTGGATGGCACTTTTACAGTGGTGAGTAGATTTTCCCCTATTAGAACATTTCTTTGGTCAATTTAGTTGGACTCTAAGTGAGTGGTTTCCTCAATTTGCCTTCTTTTCCAAAAGCCAAAGCCAGTTATCACTTGTTCAAAATAAAATTTGGACCTAAATCAAGAAGCTGTGTATAACTTGGTCACTTACCTCTTATCAGTCAAGTTAGAAGGAAAGACACTGTTTTAACTTGCATAGTTCATGCAAAATATTCAGTAAATCCTTAAATGCACTAAAGAAATGTTTGATCTACATGCAGTTACCACCGTACTGTAATATTGACAGGAGACAGAATGGAGAGGAATTTCTTCCTATAAAATAAGGCAAAGGAGGAACAAATTAACAAATGGCCCACATGAGCTGCATAATAGAAGGTTTCTTTTAAATGACATTACAGTTAAAGTACAGGGTTTTATGGAAATGAAAATGTAGATTCAGAATTGGCAGGTCTGGGTTTGCATTTCCAGCAAGTTCCCAGGTGCTGCTGATGTTGTGACTCTAGGCACCACATTTTGCCTATAAAAGGTCTAAAAATTGAGAGAAACTATGGTGCTTCTGGTTAGTATGCTCTATGCCACATTAATGATCATCATGTCATTTATTAAGTTATTATTTCACTTAACAGGTGTTTACTGACAACTTGTTATATGTGGGGCCATCACTAACGTGTTTGGTGCCTGTCAGCAAACAGAAGGGATCCATATCAATGACCACCAGTATGACAGTCTGGTTGTCGGGGGCGATGAAGAGAAGATAGACAATACACAATAAAAACATAATAAAAATAAAATTGCATCAATTAAAAAAAAAAAAGATATATGGATCAGGAGTGTGGAGACTAGGACCGAACGAAGTTTGGTATTAAATAAAGCCTCAGGGTTAATATTGGCATTAATAGCATGCCCAATTTACAAGGAATAAAAACAATCTCCCTGGAAAAAAAAAAATCTACCTGCAATTTGTAGATTTCCAAAAGCTTTATTTTAATTTTCCCCAGAGGAACAAAACTCTATTAAGAAAGAGGCACAGATGGTTTTGATTCAGTCTTTTTCTCTCAGTTTTGCTTGAGAGGAGATGGTATTTATTCTGTCATTTCTGGCTGAAAGAGAAGAATTGCATTGCTTATAAAAGGTAAATCCATGGTCACATAAGTAAGATTTAAAAAAAAAAATTCATGCTTGCAAATTGCAAATAGGAGTGGAGATTCAGCTAAGAATACACATCATCCTGATTTTAGCTTTTTTTTTTTTTTAGTGACTATGGTAATTCCACAAGTTATGTAAATAGTTTTGTCTTTACAAATGAAATAGCTTGAATTTAATGTGTATTGATAACACATTTTGGAGATTGGAGATAGCAGTGTATATGAAAATTGCTAACCAAACATTTTAGAGGTAAATAATTAAAATTTAAATTATAAATACATTTCTCTCTCAAGATACATCATGTGAACTGAACAATTACAAAACATAGAAAATAAAGTAAAATACTTTCACTAAGAAGATCATTTGGATTAAAAAAATAAGCATTCTTGGTTGGAAAAATGTTTGTGCATGGTTTTTGAACCATTAAGGAAGTGATTAATAAAAAAAGTGATTAATGTTTATTAATTAAGCCCCAGACCTAGTTGTAAAATCTGCACTTTATCATCCTTTTCTGTAGTGTTTATTGCCCTAAGTGAATCAGACTGTATAAAAATCAGGGGAGGGCTTTTTAACTCAGTAATTGAAAATCATCGATTGAGCCAGGTCTATTTCAGCAAATAGTGGTTTTATGGGTAATATGTCACAATTCATTGGCACTTTACTAAGAGAAAAATTCCTCTTTACTTTTAGGAAATTTTCCCTTGCTGCCATCACCTGTAATAAATACACATTTTGACTAAAAATTAATGGGAATGTCTATTTTTCCTCTGCCAAAGCACATAAAAATGATTGTAACTCTTCAAGGCAATTACTTTGGAGAATTATATTCTGTAAAACCATGTTAAGCTTGTTAAACATATCTGTGAACTCCTCTTTCAAAATCATATTCAGAGATAATTTGTAATGCAAAACAAAAAACTGAAGTAGATAAAAGATGGATACACACACACACACAGCCTACTTTATAAGAATTTATACAATTTTTCTTTTTTTGGCCCAAACATATCATAATCACCTAAATCACTTATTAATTAGATATAGTCTCAAGTTACCACATACATTTCCAACCATCAAATGCAACTTCCAAAGATGAAGGGCGGTATTATCAAGGGTTTGACAGATACTCAACTTTCATTTCTTGTGGTCTTCAGGGAGTGATTCCACACACAAATAAATAAATAAATAAATAAATAAATAAATAAATAAAAATAAAAATTCACAGTAGCAACATCTTTGACATGAAAATTAAACTGAGAGAAGACAATTTTTAGAGTATCAGCATATGTAAATTTTATTTTTATGTAACCTGAAGAGAATCACCTAATGACCAAACATCAATACAGATTCTGATATACTTATGTCAAAAGAGTTGCCTACAGTAAAATATAAAGTACTCTGGTAGCAACTCTGATTAGGTAGGCCTGCAGATCTACGTAAGGACATGCTAAATTTATCCATTTGCTCTGGAAAAACAAATCTGGTATAAGTAATCAGTAGAAAAATCACTGAACACTTTTTAGCTAATCCAGATGAGTTATTTGATATTTTGTACCTTTGTCCTCATCAACAAATTAGGAATAATACGTAAATATCCTGCCCTATCATCTCATGGAGCCATTTTGAGTTGAAAATTAGATTATGTTTCAAAGCTTGGTAAACTTTAAACTACTAAACAAATTGTAAGAGCAATGTTCATCCAAGCATCTTCTTTGGGAGAATATTTCCCATAAACTGATTATATTATCTGGTCATCCTGACACATGATAATATAATAAAAACAGTAAGAACAATGTTAATTTTTGCCTCTGATTTTGCTTATGTTTTCCAGGCAGTTTTCTAAGTGCTTTGCACATGCCTTTTTTTTTGTTTGTTTGTTTAAAGATTTTATTTATTTATCTGAGAGAGAGAGAGAGAAAGAGAGGGCACATGAGCAGGGGGAGGGGCACAGGGAGAGGGAGGAGCGAACTCCCCTCTGAGCAGGGAGCAGAATGTGGGGCTCAATCCCAGGACCATGAGATCATGACCTGAGCCAAAGACAGACGCTTAACCAACTGAGGCACCCAGGTGCCCTGCACATGCTTTTTATTTAATCATTACAATAACCTTAGGGCAAGATAAGCACTTATGACCCACATTTTCTAAAGGAGGAAACTAAGTCGTAGAGAATTAATTTCTTTAAGGCCACATGGTTAATCAGTGAGAATAGGATTTGGACTCTATCTAGTCTGTCTTCAGAGTCCATTTCTTAACCAATACATTATTTTCCATACTGCCTAGATAGATTTCTAGTGTGGAAATGGAAAGAAGAGAAAACATTATCTTGCCCTACTAGACAGCAGTATTGTCATGTATCAAAATATAGTTAGTTACAAGCTCATTCTTTCACACATTATAAATAGTTCTGCAGAAATCGTGTAATATAATAATTTAGATGAGAGAAAACTTTTCCTTTAACTTAAATTCTTGCATACCATTATAAGAATACCTCAGGGAAAAGGGACTTGTCTTGAATTTGACCAATATTTCCAAGTTTAAGAAAGAAGTTCCTAGAACAGTGTAATTATATCCAGGGTCTTCTCATTTCTATCAGGGCCTACATCGTTTTGGTAGCAGAAAATAATTTAAATATTAATTAGGAGGTAACCCACCCTTCAACACCTCATTCTCTAAATAAATTTTTAAAACGATATTTAAAATAATCCAGATTGAACTCACATGGTTATGTAATGTTAACAAAAAGTCATGCTATTTAATATGTGCATATCTGCTTCAGGACTGTTTTCTGTACCTCTTTGTATTCTGAGTGCTTAACAGGTGATAATGCAATCAGTGCGCACCAAATTGATTACTTCATTGAAGGAATTAACGGAATTATTTTGATGATTTGTAATTTGTTAGAATTTGGTTGTATTAACATGCAAAATGCAGTTGGAGGAAATAGGCTGCATTTAATATCTGTTGACATATGGAGATGTGGCTGATATCTTTGCTTCATTATTAATTCTGTTTGATGGCAGGGCTGCAATGTAAAATTTGAAGGCAATATATAATCCTACTATAAAGTAGAGAGACATCACAGAGACCAGGATATATGGGAATTTTTTTAATATTCTTTAGAGTGAGGACCTAGGTAAGTACACTGGAGACCAATTATTGCAGTATAGATGAATACACTGCATTGGCCGGTACTTAAGACATCACCGTGTTCTTTTACTTAGAGGCCTCCAGCAATCAGAGCAATCTTTGCAGCCTACTGTGAATCAGCCAGCAGTCAAGGGGAGAATGAATACAGAAAGGCATGGGTGCACTCAGAACACAGGGAGGCTGGGACACGGACAATAAAGTTCATCTTCTTCCCTAATTGATGGTGCCCAAATTAAGAAAAAAAGATTGAAAATAGTATACTTTTAAGTGTTCTATAGACCTAAATTTTGGTAAGTAAGGACCTGAATCACAAAGTGATTAAGTGAAACAACGGCAAAAAAATCATATTTAACAGAATGCTCGGCACATGGAAGGTATTCATAATTATGTATATATGCACAAAATTAGAGATAAATGAGACTCATGACAGTATATAATAAAGTCCTGCTCATATAGTTAGGATTAAAGGAAACTGTCTAAAGGAAAGGGTCCTGGGTTTGGAAGTAGCACAGAGGCTTTTACAATCAGCCAGAAGATCAGAAAGAACGAAGGGAAAATAACTGCACATTTGGATGAGAACCTGTAGGAAACATGGTTAGGAGATGCAATTCTACTTGGAATTGCAAACAAACAAAAAACGCAAACCTCTGGAACTACAGATTGAGATATTGCCAATGCTGAGGCAAAAAAACAAATAGCTCACTATTCTAAATTCTCTAGGGGAAAATGCAAATCAGAGGATACTTCTTGAACTGTGAAGTTTCTGACTTGCATATTTGCTCTGGAAAAAAAAGAGTACATGCTCATCTTTGAACAAAACTGTAAAACAGAAATGTGTTTTTTTTAAAAGGCAGATGATAACTATACTGAGAATTTGCTATGTAATATGCATTGTTCTAAATGTTTTCATGAATTAAGTAATGCAGTTTCACATTAATCAAATAAAATATTTGTTGGTGTTTCCATGTTATAGCTGAAGAAAGTTAGGCAAGAGTATGGTGAAACCAAGGTTTGAGTGTAGGCAACTGACTTTAGACCCCTAGACCCTCAACCATACCACACCACCAAAGTAAGTATGTCATTTTTGCAAATTAGTCTACAAATATAGCTAAGAGAAAATCCCAATGACTAAAGCATGTAATTGATGATCAAAAAGTGGAGTTCAAAAGAAACAGTAAATTTTTCAAAATTTTAAAGGAGAATAAGAAATATTCCTAATTTATTTTTAGGGAGGTATAATTGACACATAACATGATATTATTTTTAACTATACAACATAATGACTCAACATTGTATATATCATGAAATGACAACCCCAGTAAGTCTAGTTGACATCTGTCACCATATATAGTTACAAATTTTTTTTTGTGATGAGAATTTTTGATATCTACTCTTAGCAACTTTCAATACACAACACATAGTATTACTAGCTATAATCACCATGCTGTACATTACACCTCCATGACTTATTTATTTTATAACTCCCTTCATTTCACCCACCCCCTACTTCTTGTTCTAGCAACCAACAATCTGTTTTCTGTATCTACGAGGTTTTTGTTTTATTTTAGATTCCACATATAAATGAGATCATACAGAATTTGTCTTCCTCTGACTTATCTCACTTAGTACAATGCTCTTGAGGTCCATCCATGTTGTTGCAATGGCAAGTTTTCATTCTTTTTTTATGGCTGAATGAGATATTTTTTAAATAGTGCATTACAAATATAAATTTTGATGATATTAACAGCATGTGGTACCATCTCTGAGTGATTTTAAACATAGTATTGAATGATTATTATCTGTATCTCTTCAGTATTTAAAAAAGACAATATTATCTTGTCTTCAATTTTTATGGATAAAATGTAAGTTCCTTAAGACACTTTATAAGCCCTTCAACAAAGCTCTGAATGTTTTTGTGGTATATAGTAAAGTTTCTTGACCCAGACTATAACTTAAAAATAGCCTCAGAGTTTGAGAAATTGCTGGTCCAGTGATCTTGCTAAAGTTACTACAAAGGAGATATTAAGAAGTAAAAAAAAAATTATTTTTTAATTCTTTTAAGAGGTAAAAAAATATTTTAAATCAAGGATTTGAGTAAACAAATTTCTGTTAAAAAGCAAAGAAAAAAATGACAAATGTAAAATCATTTTGGAACTCAATGACATAAGAAGGCGTAAAATTGAAAAAAACTTAGGTTCATTTATATTACTCTGCTGCTTCTGAATTAACTGAGAATATGCCAAAATCCCAACTTGATACACCTTCTCAATTATCCATATGCATTAAATATCTCAGGCTTATGGCCTGCCTGTGCTCACATTTGGTGCTCTCTCTTTAGTTAATTCCTTTTAGAGTTATTTCTGGAAGGGAAATACTGCCAAGCGAGATGTGTAAACTCTTGCCTAGTGAGCTTGTGCAGTAACATTGACAAATGGTACTTGAATCAGTGGAAAGACATTTATAGTTTCTCTGGAAACCTAAGAGTGAACAGCATTGAAATAAGCAGCGAAAGGTGCTAAATCAACAAAAGTGATATGATTTCTAGGTTTGTTTTAATAGAAAAAGTCTCCAAATAACTAAATCAATGCCTCATTTGGTCTTTGTTCTTCAACCATCATTTGCCATGTTAATTTCCTTCCTAGTTCAATCCTTCTTCCATATCCTTCTCTGATTATGTCTTGTTCTCTAATATAAATCACTCTTCAAATTATAAATAACTCTATACAAAGAATTCCAAAATATTTTCAGGAAACCAGATCTTTATATTCAGTCTGCAATACATTACATTAATTAATGCAGTATTTTTCTATAGACTTCATAGGCCGCCTTAGGTGCTTCTTTTTTCTGCCCTGTCTCCCTACTAAGAAACAAAATGAGAAAGTATTGAATGACAAGTTATTGATTAAAGAAAGGTCTTGGGATGAGAATTGGAAAGTAATCTCAAACTGTAGGATCCTGATCCACTTCACAATATATGAGCATTCTTAGCTGCAGAAACAAAACACATATACATGAACAAACCAAACAACAAACCAAAAAACAATGGATTCCTACTAACTCTGTATGCTCTTTCATGGAACACAGAAACAACATTAAAAATACAAATCTACAGCAGGACAAGGTTTATATATATTAGTTCTAGTTGGCAGGTGTCATGTAGGATATAGCTTGACAAAGGAAGGGCCACATTGATAATTAATACATGAATGGCAGAGGTGAGATGTGAATAGATTGTTTACATCAGTAATTGAAAAAAATTAAAAATAATCTACTCCCCCACCACTTAAATTAGGTTTTTTTTGTTTTTTTTTTTCCCTCTACAATGTTTTTCTTTCACTTTTGGGACACATTGTCTACTTTCCTAAGAGTGTCTAAGTGATCCCTATATTGTACAAAAAATCCTCCAAATTTGGTGGAGGAAAATTCAGTGTAGTTCAGCTGTTATCATACTTTCTGTTTAAACCTGACTTATATATTATATCTTATATCTTTGCTAACACAAAGGAGTAATTCTGCTAAGTCTGCCCATCCAATAGTTACATTTATAGAAGAAACAAAGAAATGTTATTTTCAGTCAAAATAGTCTTTTATGGGGCGCCTGGGTGGCTCAGTCGTTAAGCGTCTGCCTTCGGCTCAGGTCATGATCCCAGGGTCCTGGGATCGAGCTCCACATCGGGCTCCCTGCTCAGCGAGAAGCCTGCTTCTCCCTCTCCCACTCCCCCTGCTTGTGTTCCCTCTCTCGCTATGTCTCTCTCCCTGTCAAATAAATAAAATCTTTTAAAAAAATAGTCTTTTGTCATTTTATATGCATCAAAATTAGAAATGTTGATTTTATGACACTTGCTTTTTTTAATAAAAATAATTTCTGTCCTGATTATTAATATTTTAGTATACAATGCAAAGAATGAAGACTCAGTGAAGAGCAATTCAGGCCATTAATTGTAGTAAGTGGTACTCTCTTCATTATGTTGGGCAAGAGTGAGTTTATATCCATCCGTCTCTTTATAACTATCATTATTATCCTGATTTGCCAACCCAGACCTTTCTACTGAATGCCATGTGTTCAACTACTCATTAGTCTTTTTCACATAGATAGCTCTTAAGCACATAAAAGTCAATATAGCCATGAATTAACACTCTCTTCACTGATCTTTATATTATACTTCTAATCTTGTAGAGAGACTCGTCACTGACCCAAGTCCTTAAGCCAAATACTCAAGTGACATTTGAATCACTCCATTTCCCTTATACCCCACTTTCAATCAGTAGTCTTGCCCTTAAAAACTTACTCCAAAATGTCTCACATATCCTTTCCTTCATTTCATATCTACTGTTAAATTTAGATCTGACTGCTGTGTTTCCCATTTTGATGTCCCTGACATCAATTCGTTTCCTACACTGTTCAGATCACATCATGCTTGACTTAGCAACAGTGTTTGTCACTTGGATAATTTTCTGTTCCTTGAAATATTTTTCTAGGAAGTTACACTCTCTTGATTTTCTTCTTTACTCAATGATTACTGGTCATATGTTGCTTCCGTATTTTCTCCCAAACTCATTGGCATATGGCAGTGTTCAATATTTGAGCTTCTTCTATTCACTCTTCCCTTTGCTAATCTCATCATGCTTAATGGCTTTAAATATTATCTTTATGCTGACCACATTTATAACACTAGTCTGGACTGCTCCTCTAAACACCAACATAATATGTGCCAGCTGAACTTCTCTGTCTGGTGTCTAGGAAACATATTACAGCTCATGTCCAAAGTCAGATTCCTGAACTCCAACCACTGCCCACACACAATTCCCACAGTTTTCTGTATCTATCCAAAATCTTGGGTCACGCTCCATTCCTGTTTTGCTTTCATACTACAGATCTCATTACAAAACACTACCTTCAAGACATACCCAATGTCCAACTGCATCTCCTCACTTATATTCTAACTAAATTTATTGTAAATATCTCCTAACCTATCTCCTTAATACCACCTTCTTCCATACGGTCTTTTCCCAACCCAGCAGCCAAAACAGTCACGTTAAGACAGATGAGATCCTGTCATTCTTTTGCTCAAAACCTGCCAATCGCTTCCCATCTCATTTATTTGAAGGTCTTACAATAATGTGCATGTCCTAAATAATCTGGCCAATCATGTCATTCTGATCTCATCTCTTCTTGTTCTTTTTGCGTTAGAGATGCTGGCTGTACAAATTTCCAAATGATAAGAATCTTAAAACTCCATTATTTATAAGAAGTTATATTCTGTGTGTTCATTGCATATCAGTTATATGGAGGTCAATTTCATTTTACCTCTTCTCTTTATTCTATAAATACTATTTTTACCTGGACTGATAAAATATATTTACATGCACCATAACTGAAATATTTGAAATATATGTGTTTCTGTATATGTATGTGTATATGCACTCCAGCTCTGGCAAGAAGGGTTGGGTGGGTAGGTGAGAGAGAGGGAAGAAAAAATAATATTTAGGAAATACACAGTCTTGGTTTAATGGTGTTGGGGTAGATCTAGAAAGCCAACTATGAGTAATAAATGTGTGTATGCATGTGTATTATATGTGTCTGCATGTGTGCATGTGTCTGCATGTTCGTGTGTATGCATGTATGTATATGTATCTCTGTGTGTGTATTCCAAATTTGAATGCCATTGTTGCATAGCAAAATTACCCCGAAACCCAGAGTGTTCAAAACAACAGTAATTTTGGAAATCAGGCAGTTGAGAAGGGTTTGTCTGGGCAATTCTTTGATCCATGTGGCATTGCCCTGGTTATTTGGTAGCATTCAGCTGACACCTGGACTTGTGTGGATGTTTAAAGATGTGTCTATTCATATGCCTATTGCTTCAGTGGGAAGAGCTGGAGGATCTCAGATGGATCTCTTGCCCTTTCTATCTCAGGACTTCTCTATGTGTCCCTTTTGCTGGGTAGCTAAACTACTTACTCAAAGATCAAGGTAGAAGTTTTCAGTCCTCTTAAGTCCAGGGATAAAATTGCATTATAATGTGACTTCCATTGTACTGTATTCATCAAATCAATCATAGTTCAACCCTGATTAGTAGTACTGATATTTGATGCCCTGCAAAAAGAAGAACATAAACAGTTATTGGCCACTAGGAGCAAGATGAATCTTTGGTTTCTAAGTTTATCAGTCTTTCTTCTGTTGTACAAAAGACTCAGTCCTGTGGTCCCTGGGTGGCTCAGTTGGTAAAGCATCTGCCTTTGGCTCAGGTCATGATCTCAGGGTGCTGGGATGGAGCCCGGCATCAGGTTCCCTGCTCAGTGAGGAGTCTGCTTCGCCCTCTCCCCCTGCACCCCCTCCACTTGTGCTTGTGCTCTCTCTCTCTCTCAAATTAAGAAAAAAAAGACTCAATCTTTAGCTTTTGGAGTCATATCTTTCAGTTACCCAGAATTATCCATGATTTGTCTGACATCTTGATTTTCCTCAGAACTTGGATTCCAATGCTATGAGAACCCAACCAGGCCAAGGCAACCAGAGATTGCTTTTGAAACACAGTGGCAAGATGTAGACATCTTTCCAAAATCCGTTTCAGCCTCTTTTGTAGCATTTTCCCTGAACTCACAAGAAATCAGAAAATCACAGGGAAGTGATTATGACAGCAGAGTCTGAATTCTAATTTTACAGACTAAATGTTGGCTATCTTATACCTCTCTGTCCTTGGGCAGTTTTCTTATCCTTTCTATTCTTGCAATCCCTTTATGCTGAAAGCCTGAAAATGTGTAGAATGTTTGTCCATCACAAATGTCCTGGCAGCCCTATAATTTTATTGGTATGCTTATTAAATATATTCACTAGCAAGACTGGCCTTTTGAAATTATAGCTTACATTGAAACACCAATAACAGATATAAAAATAAACAAAATGCAAAAAAAAGAAAGAAAATCCAAATAAACCATTCAAAGTGAGAAGTATCTTTAACAATTTATCAATGCAACTGTATTCTCCTTGAGTCTGTCTGATTTATGCCTCTAAATCCACAGAGGGGGTAATACCTACTTTTGTGATGATGTTCCCCTCTCCTTACCTTCTCTGTCTTCCCCAACTCCCTTCCCTCTGCCCTCTCTTCCTGTCTCTCTTTCAAAACAGGCCAACCCTTTTCTATAGACTCCACAAGGTTAATTCCTTGACATAATGCCACTGTAGCATTAGGATTTTAATGTCAGGAAATCCTGGATTATATTTCAAGTTTTGCAAGTTTCTGGTCTGGGGAGAGTGACTTAAGCTTTGAGCTTTTTCTCTTATCGAGTGTATGGGCAAAATATATGAGATATATACCTGAAGGGAGTGCCTGAGTCATAGTTCATACTCAAAACATGTGAGTTCTCCTTCTTTTTCTCCCCAGGAGAAATAAAATGCTTCACCATCAATTTTAATGATAGGAAGAGAAAAAAAATAGAGAGGAGGAAAAATTGAATCTTCCTACTAAAGCATAAAAATGTCTTCCTTCATGAATTTATGGTTGTTAATTCCATGAGTCATAGCTTGAAGCTAAATATGTTGAGGGTTCTTTTTGTTCTTCTTTTAATTCTGGGATGCCAGGGTTTTATAGAATATTATATATTTTTCCTTAAAAATAAAATCAATTGTATAACAAAAATATAAATAAAATCTGAAGTAATCTATTACCCACTGGAACTTTAGAGTTTCAAATATGCTAAATGTAGCTGTAGAGATAACCTCATCAGCTCAGCCACAGTCAGTAACGTCTGACAAGTAGTGAAGCTTAGTCACACTTTCCACAGGGGCAGCAACAGAGCTTTTCAAACTTTCAGTCACTTGAGGAACAAAACAGAGAAATATTCAGAGAGTTATTTTAATCACTGAGTACCTAATCTCTACTATTCTCCAACAATCATTTTCCAAGAAATCCAGTTTTCTTTATACAGCTATGCACATTCCAGATCCTCACCTTTGTTCTTATCAGATCCCCTTTCCATGGATATCCTATTTCTCCGTTCATGCTTCCATAATCTACAAATATTCTGTTCCACCATAAAGTACTCTTTGATCGTACTCATCCATTTTGATAACTATGACCTCTGATGTCTGGGTTTTGTTTACCATTTAATAAAATATATTTTCTGTATTGCTTAATTTCGCAGATTTATATATGTACCTCCCTATCAGTAAACACCCTAATCATAAAATTCTAATGTCATAAGCTCTGCCCTATATGTTTCTGTATCTCACATTTTATACAGAGCAGAAACACATTCAACATACATTGAATTGGTGATGAATGAAGAAAATATATTTCTGGAGCTGTCTTGCTGATGGATATATACAGATTTAATACCTAAATGTTTTTGCTTTCAATATAAACAAGAACTTACGGAAACCACGTAATCCTTACAAAGTCAGTAGGGAAAATTTAGAATATGTAGCTGAATAGATATCATATATGATATACTCAATAATGAAACAAACAGCAATTGAATAGCTAATATAATGAATCTTCCAGATACCTAGTACACCACAGTCAGGCAGTTAGAAAGTTGAATTTTTACTGCCTAGATTTTAAGTGTCATCGTGCAGAAAATGATTAATGAAACTTCTAAACATTTCAAGTCTCTCAGTGTTCATATTATTTTAAAGAAACATCTTCCAATGAAATATGAGCATCTTGAAGACAGATATCTTGTCTTCTCAACTCTAGGTGGATATCTCAAATTTGATCATTCATGAGAATTACAGAAGGAGCTTGTCACAAAAACTGATACTCTGACCCACTCCCCCAGATTCTAATTCAGTAGATCAAAGGTGGCTTCCTTAAATTTGCATGATAATTGGCACTCCATGTTATTTTTGTTATTAGGTGGCCCTTGTGCCTCATTAGAGAAATACGGGGGGACTCCTATATATTTTAATATACATTACATAATGATATGATAGACTTTAAATGAATGAATGAGTAATGGAGTAAATTAAGAAAGAAACATAAGAAGGAGTCAAAGTGTGTGTTGTAGTTTAGACATGGAAGAAAGCATGCCCGTTTCTCTTGTAAATGCATATGTGGACCTTGGTTGTTTCTGTAGTAATCTGAATGTGCACGCTGGTTTATTTGTTCTAACCTTTTATTTTGTGGTCTTGTGTAGTATTACCTGAGGAACTAGATTTGTACATTTCCATCTTAAATTCTTTTTAGTGGGTAAAAATGCAAGAACACATTTTGGAGGATATATTGCTCTATATGAATATTGTCAGTCAGGGAAAAAAACATATGGTAGGCCCGTGAGCCGGGTTCTAACAAGTAATGCTTATAACCACAGATGAGTTTTCAATGTTATGAACTTGTATTCAGCAGAGAGTAATTCCCAGTTACAAGCCCCTACATATCAAGGTGATTGGGAAGCGGTAGTCAGAAGGTAATTTTCAGGCAGTGGGGCACCTGCAATCGTTTACCAGGAAGGTAATAAGAAACAAAACAAAATGATACAAGGGTAATCACATCCTGTTGATTCAATCCAGCTTCACAAGAGAATAAGAGGCAACTTTTCTGGTTAAAATTTTTGAAGTAAACATTACTAGTGAAGCTTATCCAACAAACATTCAGAATATGGTATTACCAGTTACCTAGCATGTTTTTAATAAAAATAAACAAACAACAACAACAAAAAAAACCCCAATAAAATAATTTTAGGTAATTAATTTAGCTGCTCTGTATTTTTTTTTTAATTTACTTAAAGAAAAGACCACGTGGTAGGTATGTCCTTTTTATCAAGTTTATTTGGAAGGCAAAAGTAAGTTACAGTACAATCACTGGGTAGATTGATACATGGCAGAAAGAGCCAAACAAACATAATTTCTTACTTGGACTGTGCAAATATAGTTTATCCAAGCTTTTTACATGAGTTTAGGCTTCACGGTTTTGAAAAATGTATATATTTGTTGTCTGTGTGCATGTGTGTATCCCCGTATGTATATTCATTTATTGGCATGAAAAGATGGAGATAAAAAGTAAAGAAATGTATAAATACATAGTGGCAGCGCTTCATCTTTTGAGTTTTGTCTTTTCAAACTATGGCCTGCACCCACTTGCACTGGATTCACCTGAAGGAGTTGTTATGGCTGTTGGGGGTGGTCATTAAGAGGATATGACCTCCAGTTGACCTACAAGCTGAACCCAGGCAATCAAAGATTCCTCACCTCCTCCCTTGTCTTTGAAATATTCTTTCTACCCACTATCCCATAGTGGAAGCAGTTTTTTAAGAAAGCAGTCTGAGTAAGCAGTATGTTGTTGAGACCATCTAGACTGTTTTTATGACTGAAACCACTTAAGTCCTCTGCATAAACTTTTAGAGAACATTCTTGTAAGTGGGTATGGAGATATACTCATCTTACAGCTTTCCAAGGCCAGTCTTATATGTAAGTTCCTTTGCTTTTTAAAACTGCCACCTAACAATCTGGAGTGGTCAGCCTCTTTCTTTGGTCTCCATCTATGGGGGGCAATTTTTAAATCATCAGTGGACTGAATATTTGTGTACCCCCCCAAATTCATTATGTTGAAACCCTAACTCCCAAAGTGATGATATTTTGAGATGGGGCCTTTAAAAGGAATTAGGTTTAAATTAGGTCATAAGGGTGGGGCCCTCATGACAGGATTAGTGGATTTATAAGAAGCACAAGAGAACCATATTTCCCTTTTTTATCTTTGTATACAAACTGGGGGAAAGCCATATGAAGACATAGTGAGGAGGCAGCTGCCTGCAAGCCAGGAAGAGAGCTCTCACCAGAAAAAAAGATGACACAGACATTACACCCTTAAAAAAAAAGTAACTCAAAATGGATCAGAGACCTAAATATAAAACACAAAACTCTAAAATTCCTACAAGGAATTGGGAGAAAATCTAGATGACCTTGGGTATGGCAATGATGTTTTAAATATAACACTAAAGTCATGAACTGTGAAAGAAATTAATTGTTAATCTTGACTCCAATTTTTTTTTTTTTTTTTAATTCTACACTGTGAATGATATTGTTAAGAGAATAAGGAGATAAGTCATATCCTGGCAGAAAATATTCGAAAAAGACAAATCTGATAAAGGACAATTATCTAAAATATACAACAAACTTAAAACTCAACAGTAAGAAAACAAATAACCCAATTTAAAAACTGGACAAAAGACCTAACAGACACCTCACCAAAGAAGACATACATATGGGAATAAGAATTTGAAAAACTGTTCAACATCATATACACAGGGAAATGCAAATGAAAACAACAAGACACCACTACACCCCTAATACAATGGACAAAATCTGGAACATTGACTACAACAAATGTTGGACAGGATGTGGAGCAACAGTAAGTCTCATTTACTGTTGGTGGGAATGCAAAATTGTACAGCCACTTTGGCAGTTTGGCAGTTTCTTACAAAATTAAACAGAGTCTTACCATATGATCCAGGAATCATGCTCCTTGATATTTACTTAAGGATTTGAAAACTTATGTTCACACAAAAACAGTATACAGGTATTTAAAACAGTTTCATTCATACTTACCGAAACTTGGAAGCAACCAAGATTTCCTTCGGTAGGTGAATGTATAAACAAACTGTATATCCAAAGAACGGAATATTATCTAGCACCAGAAAGAAATGAGCTATCAAGCCATGAAAAGACATTGAGAATCTTTAAATACCTATTATCAAGTGAAAAAGGCAATCTGAAAATATACACTGTATGATTCCGATTATATGATTTCTGAAAAAGACAAAATTATTAAAAGAGTAAAAAGATCAGTGGTTTCCACGTGTTGAGGGAGGGAGAGATAAATAGATGGAACAGAAAAGATTTTTAAGGCAGTTAAACTACTCAATACTATAATGATGAATATATTCCCTCATTGTCCAAACCCATAGAAAGTACAACACCAAGTGATCCCTAATATAAACTAAGGACTTTGGGTGATAATGAGGTTCAATATAGGTTCATCAATTATAGCAAATGCGCCATTCTGATGCAGGATGTTGATAGTGGGAGAGCTGTGCGTGTGTACTCCGAGAAGGAATAGGGAGAGGGTTCACGATAACTGTACTTTCTTCTCAATTTTGCTGTGAACCTAAAACTGCTCTAAAAAAGTCTATTTAGAAGGAAAAAATAAGTTACTGGGCATCAGCTGTGTTCTAGGCTACCCCACTTACAAGCATCTGGGCAATGTGTTAGAAGGAGATTATTGTATACTGGGATCATATTCCTATGACGATTTGACAGAGCATTCTCCAGTTACCTATGTGTCTTTGGGGGAAGTCATAGCTAAGCACATCCACTGAACCATCTTGAAGAGAACTGTGAGTTGAAATGGGTTCTTAGATAATCATTTCTGAGAAATATGTATCAACCCTGGACATGCTGTTTTCTTTCCATAAGCAAATTTGGCTGACAAGTTTCTTCTCACCTTGTGTCTGATGTAACTCTACTGTAAAAGAAGGGATATAACGGCAATGGAATGAAATTACTGAAATTCATACTATAAAACAGGGCTTGTGCTGATTTCTCTTCTCTGATTCTCTTAAATGAATAACATTCAAATTGTATAAATATATCTATCATTCACTTTGTAATGATTGATTTTACTGTTATATTTTTATATTTAGCAAATAACACTTAAATGATTTCATTGTAAACCTTTATCCTGGACAATAATCTCAAACTTCTACACACCAGAGGCAAGTCCCATTTATAATGTATTCTTTTTAGAGCATCTTTATTTATTTTCAAATATTAGAAAGTATATGTTTCTTTCATAAAATATTTTCATAAATTCCTCGCTTGTTCATTTCTGCATCAATTCAATTCCTTCTTATACAATTATCATATGTGATAAAACATTGCTCTTTTTAATAAGGATGCTTGAGGCTTTTTTGTATGCATGAATTAGTTGAATCATTTATTACCATATTATTATAATTTCTCTTGATAAGAATAATTTTCATTTTTATTTAGCTTCAGGAAAATTTTCCTGAACTCCCTCAATTAAAAATTCACAAATATTGAAAGTTGTGGGATCGATTTTCCTGGTTCCTGAGGCTCTCCTCTCAAAGTCATTACACATACAATCAATTTGGTAAAAAAAAATACTGCTTCAGTGTTCTATGTTCAAACTGATTGACTAATCCTTTCCACTTCTAAAAGACTATTTTTAACTTGAATATGCAACCCTATTTACTCTCATTATATCAATATACTGTCTATAAAAGTGTTTGTTAAACTCCGTAGTTGGCAGTTATTATAATTGGCATTGTCCTATGAATTGCACTACTAACTAATCAATTGTGTGTTTGGTTGAAGCCATTGGTGCCTTTCTCAAAAAGTGACATGATCTCTGGGGTGCCTGGGTGACTCAGTAGGTTAAGCCTCTGACTTTGGCTCAGGTCATGATCTCAAGGTCCTAGGATCTCATGATCTCAGGGTTCTGGGATCGAGTCTTGTGTTGGGCTGTGCACTCAGCTGGGAATCTCCTTGTCCCTCTCCCTCTGCCCCTCCCCATACTTGTGCTTGCTCACTCTCTTTCTCTCAAATAAATAATTTTTTTAAAAAGTGACATGATTCAAATATTTTTTAAAAAGTAAAAAAAGGTAGTTGTTAAATGTTGACCTATGTATGGAGTAGCAAATGTGTTTATATTATATATTTATATGCATATATAAAATAAATGTAAATACATATATGCATATATGCATACACTTATTTATAATATAGCTCATCTACATGAGGACTTTTTTTTATAACTCAGGTAATAGTCCCTGACCCTCTGGAAAATGTGTTTCAAAGTTTTTAAATTTAAGGTTCTACTGACAATGCTATCTAATTTATATGTACCTATGTTTGATACAAATAGAGATATAACACATAACATTTTTTTATATCTTTATTGAATCCAAGTCCTAGTTCATAAAAAAGTACCTTTAATGTGTCTTTTGGCACTATGAAATCAAGAATGTGATTTTTACCTGGTATTTTTGGAATCAATTTCATCACTTTGTTTTGCTTAGGTACTTAGATCTAGTTCTTATTGTAGTTGTTATATCCTGTTAAAAACAGTGACTTTCTTAATCTGATAAATGTTAAAATGACTCCTGTCTACAATCTTTGTTCAAGTACCCAGAATTCTTCAATGTTTTCCATCATCAAACTTTGACAACCCTGTCAGGAAGCTATGTAAATTGTTCTGTAAAGAGGAAGATTAACCTCTCCTCAAATCATCTTATCTGACACTTGTGAGGAGCACGACTTGTGAAATATTTAGTAATCCAGCAGAGGAGCAAGCTTGGGCTGTGCAGCTGCCCTCCAAAGTACCCTAAGGAACACAAAGAAATGAGCTTCCTCTTTTTTTTTTTTAATTATGTTATGTTAATCACCATACATGACATCATCAGTTTTTGATGTAGTGTTCCATGATTCATTGTTTGCATATAACACTAGGTGCTCCACTCAGTACGTGCCCTCTTTAATACCCATCACCAGGCTAACCCATCCCCCCACCCGCCCTCCCCTCTAGAACCCTCAGTTTGTTTCTCAGAGTCCATAGTCTCTTTTTTTAAAAATGTTTTATTGTTATGTTAATCACCATACATTATATCATTAGTTTTTGATGTAGCGTTCCATGATTCATTGTTTGTGTATGACACCCAGTGCTCCATGCAGTACGTGCCCTCCTTAATACCCATCACCAGGATACCCACCCTCCCTCCCCCCCCTCAGAACCCTCAGTTTGTTTTTCAGAGTCCATCATCTCTCATGGTTAATGGGCTTCTTAATTGCCATGAATAGAATGTTTTGGGACTTGTGGTTTTAAACAAAGGATTTGAAGGTGCCTGGGTGGCTCAGTTGGTTAAGCGGCTGCCTTCAGCTCAGGTCATGATCCCAGGGTCCTGGGATCGAGTCCCGCATAGGGCTCCCTGCTCAGTGGAGAGCCTACTTCTCCCTCTCCCTCTGCCTACTTGTGTTCTCTCTCTCTATCTCTGTCAAATAAATAAATAAAATCTTAAAAAAAAAAAAAAAAAAGGATGTGATGACATGGTTTTAGTAACATTTTTAAGGCAGTGTTTGTCTCAGAAGACTGGCTTTCTCATGAAAGTATTTCATTTAAAAATGCACTTCTTAAAACAGAAAGAAGAAAGGTATATCTGTGCTATTTCTCATTTAATATATAATCCATACTGTTTTTTTTTTAAATATGTATTACAGGAGTTATTAGAACTGCCTTACATAATATGGACAGAGAAGCCAGAGAACACTATTCAGTGGTCATTCAAGCCAAAGACATGGCTGGACAAGTTGGTGGACTTTCTGGATCGACAACGGTCAACATCACCCTGACTGATGTCAACGACAACCCCCCACGGTTTCCTCAGAGTATGTACTGGTTTCTTATGACTTACATTTATTACTCTTTATTTGCATAAAACAAAATGAAATACTTAAGTATATGATGTCATGTTACTGTTAACTTAAATGGGAATATTTTGTGTTTGTGCTATATGGTTTCCTTTCTGTACACAAGAGTAAAGAAATCACTCTGCTTATTGTCTCCTGAACCTGGTAGATAATTGCCACCGTGTTAAAAAATATGTGTTTCAGTTGGCATTATAGTTAAATATTAAAAATGAAATACTGGTACTAAGTACCACTAAGTATATCTTGCATTTGCTAAAGCAGTTATGTATTAATAAGGTATACAGGGAGATACCCAAAATACATTCTGATGCTGACATTCTACTCTTGCAAAAAAAAAAAAAAAAAAAATTGCATATGTGCTTTTGGTGACTGAAATTGAAAAAAACAAAATCATGTTAAGAATGGATGCTCTCCACACCCACCCACCCATCCACACACACGCGTGCACATACAAAACATCCCACCGCAAGGTGCAGCTAATACAATAAGGTCTGCTCTCAGTAGAATATGAACCTTGTGAATGGAGGGCACAAACTTGCAGGCAATCCAGGGTCAGAAGGTGTCAGTTCTGTTGAGTGTGAAGAAAAAATGGTGTTTATGACATCATCAGAATGGGAAAGAAATATGTTTCAGTATTTCTAATGTGGCAGAAATTGTGGATGGCATTTTATAGAATAATCTTTAATTATCATAAAAATCCTGTAGGGGTGCTATCCCTTATGTCCTTTCGACACATGATGTTTAAAAACTGCAATAAAGTAGACACCATGGTATGTCAATACAGGCTTTTCACAAGTTTGTGTAAAATGCTTTCCCCCACTGTATCTCTTAATATTTCTCTTGGTACACTCCAGGCCTAGCCACAATGGTATACTGCCTGTTCCCAAAATATAATAGTCTTACACATTCTGAATTCAACCCAGAATTTTCCATATTCACATTTCTCTGTTTAAAAGTCTTGTTATAATTTTCTCTGAAATTTGTTGCAGAATTAAAGAGTTAATAAATTCTTGTTTTCTGTTACGTGGCACTTTCATGTTATATTTATTTCCATAGGTACATATGGCTTCTACTATCATAAGTCTCTTTAAGTAAGAATGATGCTTAAATTGTCTATGTAACCTTAAGTGTTCAGATCAGAGCCCAGCCCTTGATAAATGATTGCTAGATGAATGAGTGGATGAGTTGAATTTAAATACTCTTTCAAACTACCATTGTTAAAAGACATACAAGTCAAGTTCATAGTTAGGTAGCATCAGTTTAAAATATTGGTTCTAGAAATGGGGCATCTGTGTGGCCCAGTTGGTTGAGCATCAACTCTTGGGTCATTAGATTGAGCCCCGCATTGGGCTCTGCTCTCTGCGTGGACTCCGCTTTAGACTCTCTCTCCCTTTGTCCCTCCCCCCACTCTCTTTCTCTAAAATAAATAAATAAATCTTTAAAATATATATATTGGTTCTAGAGATAGATTATGTGACCTGATTCATTCATGTGGCCTTTGTTCTATGAAGAAAGTAGGTTTATTATAAATCATAAATAAGTTCACATTACATTAAACCACAAAATTCAATTTTGTGACTTTACAAATTACAGTGCATTTTTGTATTTATTTCATCACTCGGTTCACACAATGTGCACATACATATACCACTCTATTAATGCTATTCTTTTGTAGTATAAAGACACTAAAGTTCAAAGATTTTTTTTAATGAACAATCATGCTAACCTCAATTGAACATAAACTGTATTACAGTTTACAAAGGCAACTTGTCTACCTTATTTTCAAGTAGATACTATCGCTGCTATTTGAAAGATATAGATTAATATTACACCTCTTAATAGAATGAAATTTAAGGGGTACACTACAAAGATTCAATAATGCTTGATCAGGATGCAAATAGCATCTCTCACTCTCTCCCTCCTTTTCTCCATAAACTAATTTTTAAATTTATGAGTCCATTAAAGTTGATTTTAAAAATCAACAGAAAACTGTACTTGTGATAAATATGGAGAAATTATTCCTAATTTTATTCTTTTGATTAATAACAGGGTTATTGTTGAAACATCAGGTTATGGTGAAAACTGTTATCTTACCTGATGGGGAAACAGAATAAATATACACTCTGAGTAAACTCAATGTATCTAGGAAGGTCTACCTTTCTTCCGTCAGGAGCAGTCTATGCAGAATGACAGGCAGAGGTCAACCCTGCCACATTGTGAGACGCACTTAGAGTTTTGAAGCAGAGTCAGTACGCACCCAGAACCTTACACTCTGACTTGTTTAAGAGATACTTTAATCTGTACTCATATTGCATTAAACACAATGCTGCTTTCAGAATAATTAGTGTCATCTTGACAAGAGTGGCTTGTAGTAAATTATTTTTAACTTACCTCTAAGCATCATAACTCATCAAATGGGCACATATATAATGGGAAACTGTAAATGCTTGGCGAGAAAAGAGATATATTATGAGGACTTATGTTCATGAAGCACCATGAAATGCACAAATCTTTATAGAATTCAACTTATGTAAAGATTATATCCAGTCATCAAATGGATCCAGTAGTTTGTTTCTCTTAAGATGTGACTTTTTTACAGGTCTCCTTCTGACTTCTTTCTCATTTCACCTGTCTCAGAGAGCCATTGTTTTTATATCACTACTATGATCAACTCTAGTATAAATATCTGCACACAAAACTTTGCAAAAATATTCCTTCAAAGCATTTTTCCCCTTTTTCTTTTGTCTGTAACCTACCATGCCCCGAGGAAGTGAATCAGTCTGTTATATCTTGTACTTTAATGTTATCACTGTATTTTTTAATTTGAAATAAATTGACTCTGAACAAATGTTTGAAAACTAGGGAATGAACTAGACTGATAATTTCCTTTATGAAGGCTTTACACTAGGTAGTTGCAAACCCAGTGACCTAGGATGAAAGGCAAATAAAGATCCAGGCTGAAGTAGGCTGCCTGTCACTGTCAGGGAGGCAGAGGGCAGAATAGAGACCGGTTGGTACATGCCTAAGAATAGGATGGCCACTGCTCAGTTCTACATAGTGCATACATGTGGCCAGGAAAATGTTAAGAAAGGGAGACACCTGGGGCACCTGGGTGGCTCAGTCGTTAAGCGTCTGCCTTCGGCTCAGGTCATGATCCCAGCGTCCTGGGATCGAGCCCTGCATCAGGCTCCCTGCTCTGCAGGAAGCCTGCTTCTCTCTCTCCCGCTCCCCCTGCTTGTGTTTCCTCTCTCGCTGTGTCTCTCCCTGTCAAATAAATAAATAAAATCTTTAAAAAAAAAAAAAAAAAGAAAGGGAGACACCTGCAAGATTCAGAGTGAAAGAACAAATCAGCCCTTCTATATTGAGTATTTACTCAAAGGACATAATTGATGCCCAATTCTCCTTCACAGAAAAATCTTGGGGTGTAAAATTCCCCCATATTATTCCTTCTCTTGAAAGGAACGTATTCCACTTCTTAAGATTCTTGCAATGCCCTTTTCTGGCTTTAACTATGTTACAGTTATATTGCAGTCATCGCTTAATTTATTCTTAGGTAGGTAAAAAGTCACTGACCTCCATTATTCTGTGTAAATAATATGCACATAAAAATCAATAACTTAGATGAAAATTCACAAAGTGGACTCTCTGTACTCTAAATGAAAGGATCTGTATTTTTACAATTGCCTTTGACTAAGTAAGAATGAATAACCTAGTCATAGTTGATATAATGCTGTGGAATATTTGGAGGATCAAGGCCTAAAAGTTCAATAGATGGCACTACTTTCTATAATACTAAGAGTTACAGATGTTTACCTGCATTGAGTAAATCTTAATGTTGGTGAAAAATAAAACACAACTGATGAATATATTGATGTTGTTATGATTTCGTTGATAGCAAAATATTTTAGAGGAAAGAACATTATTTTCACTTTATTATTTACATTTTCATGAAAAGAAATCTAAATGGCATATAATATATTCAGCGTTAATATTTTATTTGAAACAGGAATTGAAAGAAACAAAACAAAAAAGCCTCTCCTTTGATCAATCAAAATGTGAAGTGTATGTTTTAATTACCAGCGAGTTGACATTTCTCTAGTGTACTTTAAAAATGATATCTAGTTCATTTTTTCTTTTTCTTCAAGTCTTTATTTAAATTCCAGTTAGTTAACATGCACTGTAATATCATTTTCAGGTGTAGAATTCAGTGAGTCCCTTACACACTACACCCAAGTGCCCTCCTTAATGCCCATCACCCATTTAGCTCAACCCCTGCCCACCTCTCCTCCAGGAACGCTCAGTTCTCTATAGTTAAGAGTCTGTTCTATGGTTTGCCTTTCTCTTTTTTTTTCCCCTATGCTCATCTGTTTTGTTTCTCAAATTTCACATATCAGTGAAATCATACGGTATTTGTCTTTCTCTGACTTATTTTGCTTAACATAATACTCTGTACTTCCATCCACATCATTGCAAATGGCAAGATTTCCTTTTTATGGCTGAGTAATATTCCATTGTGTGTGTGTGTGCATGTGTGTGTGTGTGTGTGTACCACTTTATCCATTCATCAGTCCATCAGTTGATGGACATTTGGGCTCGTTCCATAATTTGGGGTGCATGTGTCCCTTCAAATCTGTATTTTTGTATCCTTTGTATAAATACCTAGTAGTATAATTGCTGGATCATAGGGTAGCTCTATTTTTAACTTTTTGAGGAACCTCCATACTGTTTTCCAAAGTGTTTGCACCAGTTTGCATTCCTACCAACAGTGGAAGAGCCTTCCCCTTTCTCTTCATCCTCACCAATAATCTGTTCTTCCAGCCGGTGTTATTTTTAGCCGTTGTGACAGGTGGGAGATGATATCATTTTAGTCTGGTTACAGGTATATATTTTGAAACTTGCTGAGGGTTTTTCTAAATGTCAGTATGTATTTCATTGAGATAGTGTCCTTATGTACTTTAGAAGAAGGTAAATTCTACGCTTCATACTTAGTTTTCTACACATGTAAATTAGTTCAAGTTTATTCATTGTGCCATTCAACTTTCTATATCCATACAGAATTTTGTTTGTCAGCTATTGAGAAATATATGTTAATGTATCCCACTGTTTCACTGGATTGTTCTATTTATCCTTTTATTTTCTTTTGGTTTGCGTTTTTTTTTTTTTTTAGATATAGTTTGAAATCATGTTACTGGATGTACACAGATTTAAGGCAAGATATAGTCCTCTTGGATTGAAAATGTTTCATTGTGGAACATCTCTCTAATAATCATCTATAACTTTAAGTCCATTTTATCTGTAATATAACTATACCAGACTTTTTTTTATTTTTGATTAATGGTTAGATGGTATAATGTTTTCCATCATTTTACTTTCAAAGTATATTATTTTTATTTTTTAAAAGTTTCATATGAGCAAAAAAAAAGTTTCATATGAGCCACTAACCTAAGTTTCTGCTATTATTTTGTTTTACTTTAATCTGGTTTCACAGTATCTATTGCTTATTTTTATTTAGTGTACGTACAATTAATTACTGATATATTTCTGTTCAAGTCTACCATCTTGCTATTTTTTTTTTAATTTTTGCCCTTTTTCTTCTTTTTTACACTCTTTGAATTAGTAATATTCTTCACTGTCTTCATTTTCTCCTTCAGTAACAATTTATTTTACTTCTTTTTTTCTTTAGTATTTGCTCTAGATATTATAATTTATTTTAGTTCATCTTAAATTATAATTTTATCATTTGAAACAAATGGAACAATTTTAAAACTGTTTAACCCCATTGCATTGATTTTTTTTTTGCTATTTTGACATCTTATATATTAAACCCTACATAAAATTGTCATTATTTTTGTTGTGTTAAATAGTAAATGATAATTTTTAAGTCAATAATAATTTATCCTTTTTGGTGGTATTTCTTCCTCCCTGTATTGCTGTGTTTGTAAAGGAAATTCTAAATTTTCTTAAAATATCCCTTTCTGCTGTTCCTTTTAGTACTGGTCTACTGTCAATGAATTCTTTCCTTTTTTTTTTTTAACTTATAATTTTGCTTGCTTTTTTTAGACGGCATTCCCACTAGGAGTAGAATTCTAATTTGGAGGATTTTTCTTATTTTAGTAATAAATTATACAACTTAATTGTCTGCTGACCACCCTCTTGTCTGTTGAAAATCACTTATCAGTCTTATTATTGCTTCACTGTAGATTAGTTTATTCTACTTTAATGGATCTTTCTTATTTTAAATATTTTTATTTGAATTTGATATTCAAGAGTTTAACTATGGTGCCCCTAAGAGGTACTTACTTTAAAAAAAAATCTGCTTTTCAGTTATAAGGAATTTTTAAGCTATTTTTTGTTAGTGCTAGAAAATTTTGGTCAGCATTTATTCAAATATTTCTTTTATTTTACTTTATCACTTCTACTGGTTGTGCAAAAGCATGCATGCGAGGTCTTTTAGCTGTGTACTATAAATCTATTATTCTTTTTGTGTGTGTTTACTTATTATTTTTATCTCTCTCTTCTTAACTTGCATATTTTTATTGACCTACATTTTAGTACAATAATCTTCTTTTCCACTGTGTTTATCCTCTAATAACTTGTCTATTAAAGCTATTATGTACACACTTCAGCATTGAAATATTTTTGTTGTATAATTTTCACTTGACTTATTAAATACACATTATTGGTATCTGCTAAAATTCTCTACTTTTTTTCCACATGTTCTTAGACATTAATCATGATCATTTCAAAACTCTTTTCTAATAATTCTAATATCAACATCATATCTAGGTATTTTTATTGTTTTTTTTTCCCTTTTGGTTTTGGTAATTTTCCAATTAGAAGCCTGCCTTGGAATTATTGATTGAAGATTATGTATAAACACTTACAGAAGTCCCTGCTTATGTCATCTTCCTCCAAAGAGTTATTTTCTTATAGATATATGGAATTTCATTTACCTAAATTAGTTAGATTTTCTTAGAACTGCTTTGTTTCATTTTCCCCTTATTCCTGGGATGTAGCTCTTATTCCTAAACACAAATTTTTCTCTAGTATCAATTGAAGCATTTACCAGTTCTGATTCCTAGTGTCTCCTGGCTTCTGAAATCTCTATTAGCTCTTTTGTCTTCTTGTTTTGCTTTGTCTTGGTTTCTTGGAGTCTCCACATACGCACATGTTGTATATGTATCTGCAATTGTCACAGGAATGTTGCTTCACATTTGGGGACCATTTCTCTGATGTTTCTTCTTTCTATGCCTTTGTTCTTATTTGAGCTACGATGCCAGCGCTGAACCCCAACCTCTCTCTCCACAAACTAATTGTTGCTTGGATTCTTTCCCCTATTACTGCATATTTAAAAAATGCCCTGAATCATTGTCAATATAAACTCATATTGTTGGGGCGCCTGGGTGGCTCAGTCGGTTAAGCATCTGCCTTCAGCTCAGGTCATGATCCCAGGGTCCAGGTATCGAGCCCTGAGTCTGGCTCCTGACTCAGCGGGAGCCTGCTTCTACCTGCCCAACCCCCACTCATGCTCTCTCTCTCTCTCTCTCTCTCTCTCTCTCTCTCACGTTCTCAAATAAATAAATAAATAAAATCTTTTAAAAAATATATTGTTCTTACTTTCTCTCAAGGATTGTATCTCGGGGTGCCTGGGTGGCTCAGTTGGTAAGCGTCTGCCTTTGGCTCAGGTCATGATCCTAGGGCTTGGGATCGAGCGAGCCCTCAAGAGCCCTGCGTCTGGCTCCCTGCTTAGCAAGGAGCCTGCTTCTCCTTCTCCCCCTGCGAGCTGCTCCACCTGCTTGTTCTCTCTCTCTCCCTCTCTCCCTCTCTCTCTCTCTGTCAAATAAATAAATAAAATCTTAAAAAAAAAAAAAAAAAAGGATCATATCTCATCCAGGCTTTTTACATTGAATACTCTCCAGTGACTTGAAATAGTCGTTGTATGTTACTGTTGAGCTTCTGTAGCTATACTCCAGACACGATCACTTCACCATCTTGATTGGAGTGACCAACCCACTGAAGTTTAAAAGGAAAGAACATGGATAATACATGAATAGTATGTCAACTTGATATCTAATATGGTTAGATTGAAAGTATAAATTCAAAAGAAAGCTGGAATTCTCAAATTAACTGTAAAACCTAAAAGTTATTGGTCTATTGTAAATATTTTTTCATTCTGCTTTGTAGAGTCAAAGTGTGTTTATTTAATGTTATGAGATTTAGTATATAAAATAAGAATAATTAAAAGTTATTATATGTTTATTCCATTAAACAGGGTACAGATACCTTTAGGGCATATTCTTTCATACAAGGTAATAGCTATAAATAAATAAGGCTGTGGCATTCTATTAATTTTAAAATTGAGTATTTTGAAATAATTTATGATAGTCTATTTAGTAACTTACCAGTTATAAAATGTCAATCATTTTATGATTTGTTTTTAATCTATTTGGCTGTATGCTATGGCAAAGTTATAAGATTGATTCCTTTTCTTTTGCTCACCTATTTTGTATAGATATACATGCTTATGGTAATAAGCATATATTTCTTAGAAATTACATGATTGTTACTAATTAGTCTTTACAAATCGTTTTTTTAATTCTTCACAGAATGCTGAAAAAAGTAGGAATGATCTTCAATTAGAATTTTTAAGTTTACAGTTTCTCAGATTTTTATGAGTCATGTTTATGAATAAAAGTGAGAGAATGCTAAAAAAAAAAGTGGCCCCGTTTACTAGGACTTTGAAAAAAATTTCTTAAAGGATGATCAGCTTTGTAGTAATGCATGTTGACATATGGTAACAGCAAATGTGTTAGGGTAAGCAATTTTATTTTTTTTATTTTTAAATTTTTTTTTTAGGTTAAGCAATTTTAAAGGTACTATTCCAGAGTACAGTGGAATTCTAATATAGGACAATTGTCCTTTTAATGTGTGACATTGTAATGTGCATTCAGTTGGCTGTAGTATTTGTCATACTTTATTCATATAGTAAAAACATTGGAGCCAGGGCTTAACATAATGATTAATGATCAGTATTTAATACGAGTTTTTTAGATGCAGGAAAATCCCAGATTCCTTGTGTGTCTTTTTAAATTTGAGAGTCGCATTTCCCAGATAAACTGCATCTGCTGGGTAAAGCAATTTAAAGTAGAGATTTAGAAACTTTCTGGTTAATCTTACACATAATGTCAGACATCCTGGATAAATCAGATATCACAGCCTAACCACTTACATGTCAATCAGCCTTCCCCCAGAATCATCTATAAATAAGCATTTATCTTATATAAGTAGTCACTTTCCCAGGTAAATACTATTAAGGTAAGAAAAATATTAATTAGTCAAAATAAATATAATTATCAAATTGATTACAGCTTTTGTAGGCTGGGACCCAGGGTTAATTTTTAGGGAATGACTTATTTACTGATCTGGCAAAGTTACTGAAGCAAAGAGACAAGGTCTTTTAAAAAGCAATTAGATGGGGCACCTGGGTGGCTCAGTTATTAAGTGTCTGCCTTTGGCTCAGGTCATGATCCCAGGGTTCTGGGATCGAGCCCCGCGTCGGGCTCCCTGCTCAGCGGGAAGCCTGCTTCTCCCTCTCCCACTCCCCCTGCTACTGTTCTCTCTCTCGCTGTCTCTCTCTGTCAAATAAATAAAATCTTAAAAAAAAAATATTAAAAAAAAAAAAAGCAATTAGAATCAATATTATCCTGGGGGGTGGGGCAGTATATTACCAGGGGCAAGCTTCAATAAACCAAATGCCCTTTTATCATTCTCACCAAGTCTTCCTTTCTTAAATGTACTTCATCTAATCATTAGCATTTCATGATACAGTGTAAGAAATTATGTGAAAGGATCACATATGGCATATGAAATTATAGCTCATTCAGAAACAGAAATATGAAATGATGATATTTGTATCTCTCTGCCACATAAAATTACATAGTCTTAAAACCAAAATGGATAATTACAGCACCATTTAAAAATGTGTTTGAAACTTGCTAATGAGGTAAAATACAACTAGAAATTTCTCATGTACACTGAAGCTAAGAAAGAAAAAAAGAAAAGAAAAAAAAAAACCTTTATTGATATACTACAGGTAACTTGGTACCTAAATTTCTGTAATACATATTGCATCACCTCATATCTCAGCAAGTCCCAACTTTACATCCAGGCATTTAAATGATAATTATGTCAATATATTTAACTTTTCCAGATAAGAGAAAACACTACCTTGAAATAATTCCAGGCATCAAAATGTTATAGATCCTTTTGTAGACAATTGATAAAACAGACATTTCATTTAAAGGAAAAAATTCTCTCCACTGTCTAATATTTTCCATGAAAGTTATCTAAGTATAAGAAAAGAAATTTAGGTGTAGAAATTATGAACATTTTGCTTTGACAAAAATGCCTTCTAATGAGAAAAATGAGCTTAAGTTTAGAGGATGAGGAGACACATTGTGGTGGACCTGAGCATTGATTTCTGTATTTTAGAAAATGGTTGGCTCAGTACATAAGACTTAGCACTAGAGTGTAAACTGGCAACAGCTACCAAACTTCAGTCTCCTTTATAACAGAGTCACCTCTTCAGCTGGTGAGCTTTCACTGTTGCATGTTTGTGTAGGTACTCTCTGTGCTCTCTGTCTCCCTGAGGCTGAAAATATAGAGAACATTATGGGAGTCAGGATTCCTTTCTACTGGAACTCTGTTGTAGAGTTCTGTGCATCCTAACTGTCATACTCTAGAATAATGAGAGTTTAGGGAATTATATGTATTCTGCTACTGATATAATTATAAGTTTTCCCCCAATAGACTTTATATTTCTGTGTGATTGTAATGCACTTGCACAAGTGGCAAATTGGCAAGCTGATGTGGAAGTCCAGAGGGAGCATAAGGCAGAATGTAGGCTCCAGAACCTGGTATCTTAGCTTGTTAGCCCTAGAAAGGGAGAAAGTGTATAATTACAAGAATTCATTGGGGATGTTACTAGAGTTAGGTGTCTGGCATGAAACCAGGGCTTGCTCTGAAATGGGAAATGGAAAACTTCACCTCCCAGTAAACAGAAGCCACAACATAGACACCGACATTAAGAATTGACATTAAGATCTCAAACAAACTGAGGGAATAGGAGATTAGATACAACTGAATGCAGAGTAGGTAAATTGGAAGATAAGTCTAAGGAAACTAGCCAGAATGCATCAAAAAGACTAAAGATATACAAACAAAAACAATTAAAATATATAGCAAAGGAAAACAAAGTTCCAATGTATAATACTAGGAGTTGCAGATGAAGACAGCAAAGAGAATTATGAGGCAGTATTTAAGAAACAAACAAACAGGGACGCTAGGGTGGCTCAATCAGTTAAGCGTCTGCCTTTGGCTCAGGTCATGATCCCAGGATCCTGGGATCTGGAGTCTCACATCGGGCTCCTTGCTCAGCGGGGTGCCTGTTCTCCCTCGGCCTGCCTCTCTCTCTCTGACAAATAAATAAATAAAAATCTTAAAAATGAACAAACAAGCAATAAACTAGACTAAGAGTTTTCAAGAATAAGTATAGAGGTTAAATCTTAGACAAATAATCATAAGAAATCTCAAATGTGCTGGAAAAATATTATCACCTAGATGTGTATGGTAAAGTTTAGAATATGAAAAACAAAGAGAAAGAAATTTGACACTCCATGGGCTTCTCATTGACAATAATGGAGTACAGATGACAATAGAAACTTGGCCTCAAATTTAATGAGATGATGAAAAATAACTTTTACTCTAGAAATCTTTAACCTATTAAATTGAGGATGTAATAAAAATAACCTATTAAAATGAGGATGTAATAAAAATATATGTTAAAACAGAAAGAATGAGTTCACTGTTCAAAGAGTCTCATTGGAAAACTGCTTAAGATGTATGTTTTGTATTGCAGTTATTCACAACATTTATTCTCGTTTGTCTTTCCCTAGAAAATTCTGTTTGGAATAGAATTTTACTGACTTCTTGTCTTGATATCTCTCTTACCTGTCCTGGTATATTCAATTATTTGTTTACAATTATCCATTCTCTCTCTGCCTTTGACATACTTTCCTATAAATAGAAAATAATTTCCCATTGAATTTAGGATTAGCTAGTTAATTTGCTTTGGTCAATGGCATGTGAAATGTCATGGTTTGAATCACATCTGAGCAGAAACCTTAGTGAGCTTGCATGCTTTGGCTCAATGTCTCTTGTTCTTGGCCTCCACTCTGATAAGAACATAATTTTTAAAAAAGCTACTCCTTCAGTCTAATGAGAAAACACTTGTGCTTAATGGAGATGAGCATACCAGAGCCCAGCAGAGCTTCACCAAGCCAGAGTTCTTATATAATGTGAGAAGAAATAATGTTTGTGATTATAAATTATTGAGATGGAATTTGTTAATGCAGCAGAAATTGTCTAATAAACAAAATTATTATGCATTCTATATTATATCTCTCTAGAAGCAAGTTTTTGTCACCACCACCACCATGACCAAAACAACAAATTATGTGGAATTGTGTTTGAAGAAGAAAATAGTATGAAGTAAAGCTTATAGGATGTTAGAAAATGACTGTATTCTGCTTTGGTAAACATTTTTGTGGGATAATTTGGAAGGTAGAAAATGTAGCTAATGACCCTCATGGCTTTAAGAGAAGAGGTTCTAGGAAAGAATGTCTGTAGTGTGAGTTGATTGCTATAAGCTGCATTTGATAAGATACTACAAGAAAAAGATGAGTACAGAAAAAAAAAAAAAAAAAAAAAATACCAGTCTCTTTTCTAATAGATATGAAAGGGAGGAGGAAGAAACCAGAAATTTCATGACTTTCAGGGCTGAAAATGCAAATTTAAAGGATTTACCAAATAAGTTAGCCTCAGAGCCTTAGGGACAGAAATCCTTGTAATGATTGCACAGAACAATTACTGAATTACCATGAGCCATTAACATTCTTTTCCTTTCAAATAGGGCCTTTATTTTTATTATTCCGTCCTTATTTATCCCTGGTTATATGTTGAATTTGTGGTGGGCAAATAATTTGTCCTTCTAGTTCAGTGGTCTCTGGTTCAAACTCTGATATGACTGTATCACATGATTTTGAAATTCAAACCTGGTTCCATAGTTTAAAGAGATTTGGGGGGTATCAGGAAGCAGATAAATGGATTTCATCTATAAGAGGCACTCAGATTATCTATTTGTGACTAGAGGATGGGCTATGGACAGATTGTACTGTTTGTTCATGATTGTTAGTTCCTTTCCCTCTTTCATCATGTTTTCCTATAGGTGGCAAGTATGTCCCTACTTTAACTCTGTGCTTTGCCAATGACTTTGGCCAACAGAATATGCCATGTTTGAGGAGAAGCTTTAACTGCACTTCAGTGGTTTCATTCTATGTTCATGATCTTGCCTCCTTCCAGTGTTGCTTTTTCAGGTCATATTCTGGAATGAAAATTCACTTGAAATTAAGCCTATCCCTGCAGAGTGATAGTTAATTATAGTTTTCTTCTGTCTTTGTGTGTGTGTGTGTGTGTGTGTGTGTGTGTGTGTGTGTGTGTGTGAACAACAACAAAAAAAGGTGTTTTTTATTAAATCACCTGGACAGGACCCTTGGGCAGAAAGAGCTACACTGGGATTGTGAGGAGTGACTGATTATGTACTTTTTTGTTATTTGGGTTAGGGCTTAAGTCTGTCAGGAATTTAGAAGCAAGGCTTCCAGGACCTTGAAGGGCTAGCTCTGTTAAAATAAGGTCATTTACTACTATCTAGTAAAATATTAGTCATGAGACATTCAGATGTACATCAGTGGGCCATATGTTTGGAGAATGATTGCTAACATATATCTTGGGGGGGTAGAAATAAAGAAATTTCCAAAGGGATTTTGATATGTTAAGGAAGACTTACAGGAACCTGGAGGTCAGGCTAATGTCAAGCAAAGGTTGCTTTTTGCCTCTAGCAAAATAGTAACATGAAGGCAGTTGAGTTCCTTGAGGAAGGTCACTGCCTGCCTTATCTGTATCTGTCAATGGGCTGCAGTGTTTGTAAGGAGATTTATTTTTTTGTTTCTACATTTCTTTTGCCTTTGTTCTCCATATCATTCCCCGCCTGAACAATTTTGACCCTTAAATCTTTAAGGTTGCTGAGGGTAGAAGGTCTTATCTTCTGTAACACATTCCTGCTGAATGAGGGGTGTAGCGATGTCCCTATTTATGGGTTAATATTGGTCAGTTGGGGACTTACATACAGAAGTTATGAAAGGCAGAGGCAGCTAAATCCAAGGTAGACCACACGTATGGATCTCCCTACATAGAAAGGATCATCTGTCAGCTTGAAGTCATGGATGGCATTGAAGGACTCTCAGCACCAGGTAGAGAGACATGGGAGAAAACAGCAAAATATAATTAGAATAACAAAAAGAGGGGCACCTGGGTGGCTCAGTCAGTTAAGCTTGTGCCTTCAGCTCAGATCATGATCCCAGGGTCTGGGGTCTGGGGATCAAGCCCCATATTGGGCTCCCTGCTCAGCAGGGAGCCTGCTTCTCCCTCTCCCCTCCTCTGGTGCTCATTCTCTCTCATGCTTGCTCTCTCTCGTGCTTGCTCTCCCTCTCTCTCAGACAAATAAATAAAATCTTAAAAAAAAAAAAAAAAAGAAAAAGAAGCCCAAATAAGAGTCTTGATAGTTGACAAAAACCCTCCTCCAGTTCAGGAGTTTAATCACTAAAGGAAAGAGAGGGATGGTTTAATGTGCCAATTTGGGTATTCATGTCTTTTAGTAACCCTGTCACATTTTTGTGGTATCTGGAGTATATACAAACACTCTGTTTTAATAAAGCATAGGTTCCTCCTTGAGCTGCAGTCAGGATATCAAGGCACCACTGAGTTTTAGAGGGCCACTTTTTTGAATTTTTGCATGTCAAGCTTAGTTAAAGATGGCCACTGTATGCTTGGCTAAAGCCTCTATTTGCAATTTTACATTAATAGAGGTGGCTCCTGGGACAAAAAATGGCTAGGGGATAAAACCATCAAGAAGCTGTCTTTATTGGATGTCTCACTTAACAATATCTTAATTATGAGGAATCACTGGCAAGTAGGAGAAGACATGTCTGGGGATACAGGCATCTCCAACTGCAACATCCAATCCAATCATGAGGAAAGTGGGGTTATCCATTATTTTCACAAGTCCATAGTTAACCCCATGAAGTGAGATATCCTGCAGCTTTTAAGGAGCAATTTTGTCATCCCAGCTATACAAAATTGGTCAAGGTGATAGCTGAGTTATACAATTGTTGGGGAATCCATCCCATTTTCCAGCCGTTCAAGTAATCATATGTCCATGCGTCCTGTTATTATCTCCACAGAATAATAAGCCCGAAGATTGTCTATACATGAGATGTTGTGGCAATTTCTCTGAAGTTTATCTCAAGTTATCTAGCTTAGACAAACAACATTCAAAGAATCAAAACTAGAATTTAAGATTCACAAAGGTGTGTTCTTCAGACATGATTTTTCTCTATATAAATACCCTCACTTCCAGAGATAGCTAAATCAAGACAAATTCTTTATAAAACAAGTCCAATTTTAACAAAGGCCTAATTATTTACATAAGCTCAGCAAGAATGATGATTGGCCATATAGATCTTTTAAAATCTGCTTTGCTGGAACTTTTTATAAGGATTCTCTTTTTTATTATTATTATTATGTTCAGTTAGCCACTGTATAGTACATCATTAGTTTTTGATGTAGTGTTCAGTGACTCATTAGTTGCATATAACACCCAGTGCTCATCGCAACACGTGCCCTCCTTACTACCCATCACCCTGTTACCCCATCCCCCCACCCCCCTCCCCTCTGAAATACTCAGTTTGTTTCCCAGGGTCCATAGTCTCTCTCAGGGTTCGTCTCTCTCTCTGATTTCTCCCCCTTCAGATTTCCCTCCCTTCCCCTGTGGTCCTCCTTGCTATTATTGTTTATATTCCACATATGAGTGAAACCATATGATAATTGTCTTTCTCTGCTTGACTTACTTCACTTAGCATAATCCCCTCCAGTTCTATCCACATCAGTGCAAATGGTGGGTATTCATCCCTTCTGATGGCTGAGTAATATTCCATGGTATATATGTACCACATCTTCTTTATCCATTCATCTGTTGAAGGACATCTCAGCTCCTTCCACAATTTGACTATTGTGGACGTTGCTGCTATGAACATTGGGGTGCATGCGTCCCTTTTTTTCACCACATCTCTATCTTTGGGGTAAATACCTAGTAGTGCAATTGTTGGGTCACAGGGTAGCTCTATTTTTAATAACTTGAAGAACCTCCATACTATTTTCCATAGTGGCTATACCAGCTTGCATTCCTACCAACAGTGTAAGAGGGTTTCCCTTTCTCCACATCCTCACTAACATTTGTTGTTTCCCATTTTGTTAATTCTTGCCATTCTAACTGATGTAAGGTGGTATCTCATTGTGGTTTTGATTCGTATTTCCCTGATGGTTAGTGATGTTGAGCATTTTTTCATGTGTCTGTCAGCCATTTGTATGTCTTCTTTGGAGAAGTGTCTGTTCATGTCTTCTGCCCATTTTTTGACTGGGTTATTTGTTTTTTGAGTGTTGAGTTTGAGAAGTTCTTTATAGATCTTGGATATTAGTCCTTTATCTGTAAGGCCATTTGCAAATATCTTCTCCCATTCTGTGGGTTGCCTCATAGTTTTGTTGACTATTTCCTTTGCTGTGCAGAAGCCCTCAACTCTATGGTCAACTAATCTTTGACAAATCAGGAAAAAATATCCAATGGAAAAAAGACGATCTCTTCAATAAGTAGTGCTAGGAAAATTGGATAGCTACATTTAGAAGAATGAAACTGGACCATTCCCTTTCATCATACACAAAGATAAATTCAAAATGTATGAAAAACCTTAATGTGAGACAGGAATCCATCAAAATCCTAGAGGAGAACATAGGCAGTAACCTCTTCAACATCGGCCAAGCAACTTCTTTTTAAGACATGTCTCCAAAGGCAAGGGAAACAAAAGCAAAAATGAACTTTTGGGACTTCATCAAGGATTCTTTATTGAACTTCTAGTAGGCTCTCTAGGCCAGATTCAAGCCAAATACTTACCATCAGACATGCCTGCAATACCTGTAGATTTGGGTGAATTCTTCTTCTCAAGTTTCCTGCACCTGCCAAAAAGTGACATTCTTTACTCAATTGGCAAGGCTGCTGGGAACTCTGTAAGCAAGGTGTCAGGCCAACATTTCCAAGGGGCTTTATGGCTCCATAAAGTCAACCTTAGTTCCTTAAAGCTATCTGGTCATATCTGAGTCTATGAATGTCTCCCTCAAATACGGCATCCCAGTCAAATCCTTGGTAAAACCATCAAAGTTTCCAACTGGTATCCTGTTACAAGGAGAAGAGATTCTTATTGAACATATGTAAATGACTATGACTGCCATGAAAGAAAAAACATCCCTGAGACTTTGAATATCAGAGGGTTCGGGTAGAGAGAAAAGTTAAATGCTTTAATTTGTTCACAAATGAATACTTTACCACATTTCTCATAAGACATAGATATTTTAGGAGAAAATTTCCTTAATTTGGAAGAGCAAACATTAGAGAACCAATAAGAGTCCTAAAAACTCTAATCATCTTCCTCAATTCATTTAGTCCCATGTAACCAATTTTATTCAGTTTGAATGCATGTTCTGGCAATTCTTACCCAGTTTAGTTTTAGGATTTTAAAGATATCAAGTACCTGTATTTGTAGAAGTCCTCTTTGTGAATCTGGGGTGCCTGGATGGCTCAGTCGGTTAAGATTCTGACTCTTGATTTCGGCTCAGGTCATGATATCAGGGTCTTCAGATCAAACCCTGCATGCTTAGCAAGGATTTTGCTTGAGATTCTCTCCCCTGTCCCTCTCCCTGTTTGTACACTTTCTCTCTAAAAGAAAAAAAATAAATAAATCTTAAAAAAAAAAAAAATCCTGTTCATGAATCTCCTTGAAGATGACACATTTCACAAGAGCATCAGAACAGTAACTATAAATGACAAAAGACTTAAAAATGGACATGGTTAAAAGTTTGATATGAGAGTTCATTATAATGCATTTGACAAGAAAATTCAGTTATATAACACTTCAATAATCAGAATATCAAGTGATGACCTTATACCAGAACATAATATATCAAATAAACAAGCCTAATTAGTCAAAGAGACTTCATTTACAATTCAAATCTTGAGGAAGTCTATTAAAAACCTTAGAAAATTTTTAAAGTACATGCCTAAATAGGATTTGAGATCATCAAAGACATGATAAAAACAAAACCTAGAGACTTGTTTTTCTGGGCAACTTTGTAAACAAAGATTTTTTCTCTTTATCTGTTCATAGTTTTCATATAATGCGAGCTAGAATTAAACATTTGCTGTTGTAAACTACTGAGATATTTTGGTGATTAATCAACATATAAACAGCTAATAAACATGCTACATCTGTTATTTTTAGAATTATCACTGTATCATCTAGTATGTATTTTTTATCATGTGTCTTGCTCATTTTCTCTCTCCCTCGTAAGAATGTACACTTGGTAAGGATGAGGACTTCTGTCTGTTTTGTTTACTGTATTCCCAGAACCTGAAATTATGCCAGCATGAGGTAAGTGACATTTACTGAACAAGTTGACAAACCTAGGCTGACCCCAAATTTCATATGGGTGAGTACAAATTCATAAATAACAAAGAACTTTTAAAGAAAAAAATCAGAATGGGGCAGAAAAAGCAGATATCAACATCCATTTGGTTTGACAAATAGATACAATGGATTTCACAGAGCACTTAGGAAGCACACACATGTGTACCCTGGGGCCTGGTATAGTTCCACAAAAATTAGAAAATGGAAAGCAGGGGCGCCTGGGTGGCTCAGTCGTTAAGCGTCTGCCTTCGGCTCAGGTCATGATCCCAGGGTCCTGGGATCGAGCCCTACATCGGGCTCCCTGCTCGGCAGGAAGCCTGCTTCTCCCTCTCCCACTCCCCCTGCTTGTGTTCCCTCTTTCGCTGTGTCTTTCTCTGTCAAATAAATAAATAAAATCTTAAAAAAAAAAAAAAAATGGTAGGAAGTGGTACCATTGACCATCAGTGTGAAAGTAGATAAATTGACATTTATAAATTGATTAAAGACTTATGTGCTGTTTATGCTTTAAAAGAAAATACAAGATTATTTCTTGGCATCAGAAGAGGGAAAGATTCAAAAAACAAATACATTACACATAAAATGATCGATATCACTACATAAACGTTTTTTTAAACAAAAGATATAAACCTTGGGAAATGACAAGTTACCTGGTATTTTAAAAACATAACAGTTAAGGGGTGCCTGGGTGGCTCAGTGGGTGAAACGTCAAACTCTCGGTTTCAGGTCAGGTCGTGATCTCAGGGTCTTGCAATGGAGCCCCTCTTTGGGCTCTGTGCTCAGCTTTAGAGTCTGCTTGAGATTCTTTGCCTCTGCCTCCCTCCCCACCACTCCACCTGCATGCTCTCTCTCAAATAAATAAATCAAATTTAAAAAAAAACATAATAATTATAATAATAATTATACATATAATTTATGAGATTTTGTATCAAAATCAGAAAAGTTAGCAACATATGAAATTATTGCAATAAAAGAAAAGATCATCTTTACAGAAATCAGGATAAACCAACTATAAACATCCAACTTTCTTTTTAGAACTAGTTACCATTTTTAATAGAGCAGAAACAGAAATAACTTCAATACACTAGGAAAAGAGCGCTTGAAGTTCTGGTGTAAATATATTTTTGTTGAAATAATTAAAAACAAAAATAGACTCCCTGATAATGTGTAAAAGGAGATATGAGAAATAAATTAGGAGTGCTATAAAACTGAAAATGCTTAATTAAGATCAGTCTTGGAAGCAATAAATATGAAAAGAACCAATAATATTAAAAACTGCTATAAAAATAATGAAAGTAGGGAAAAAGAAAAATCTCTATACAGTAAACAAGGAGAGGGACATACGGGAGAGGACAGGGAGGGAAACTATGAAAGGTAAATATCACTTCAAAACCGACAAAAAAAATGTTTTGGGGAAAGAAAACTTTTATGACTGAAAAAGATTCAGGACTCAGATTAAAATATCTCAACATGTTTTAATATTAAAACTCCATCCAGAACTATAGACATCTTGGTGATATTTGATATAAAGACCAAATTATTATTATTTTTTTTAAATTTTTTATTGTTATGTTAATCCCCATACATTACATCATTAGTTTTAGATATAGTGTTCCATGATTCATTGTTTGTGCATTAACACCCAGTGCTCCATGCAGAACGTGCCCTCCTCAATACCCATCACCAGGCTAACCGATCCTCCCAACCCCCTCCCCTCTAGAACCCTCAGTTTGTTTTTCAGAGTCCATGGTAAAGACCAAATTATTATTAAAGTTAGGAGTGAAAGAAAAGAGCTGGCCTAATAGCATGAGTCAATGACCGATTGCAGTTTTCTCTTCTGCTGAACTGTATCCCCATCTTCTCAAAGTTTATAATCGTGCGAATGTGGATACAGTGGTTGGTTTGGGGGACGTTTTTGTATCACGCAATTTTATATCAAGTCATTAACTACTTCAATCCTCAACAAAACAAAAGTTTGTTTTACCAGGAAGAATTTTTTTTTTTTTTTTGTCCAGAAACTCTTTACTGCTACACAATTCAGATAGAAAGAATATCCTTCTTACGTGATGACTGTTAAAGCAACAATTAAGGCTGTTCTTTGTAGCTTGTGTAAATAAAACCAAGGTATTTACTATGAGTGTACTGGGGCTACACAATTATTAGATGTAATTATATTTTAAGAAAGCAGAGCTACATCTAAAGCAGTACAATGATTGCTTTATTCACTAAAAAATTTGAAAAATAAATTCCTGCATTTTATTTTATCTTTTTTAAAGATTTTATTTATTTATTCACGAGAGACAGAGAGAGGCAGAGGGTGAAGCAGGGTCCCAAGGAGCAGGGAGCCCGATGCGGGACTCGATCCCAGGACCCTGGGATCACGACCTGAGCCTAAGGCAGACGCTTAACCATCTGAGCCACCCAGGCGCTCCAATTCCTGCATTTTAAAAACAAATATGGAATGACTTGGGTTTGTTTTATACATAATCCTTTTAATAACAGGTATTGTTTAAATCAACCCCTTCATTATATCAACTAGATCTATGATTATATCTGACATAAAATTTTTAAATGTATAAGTACATTGTAGCTATGTGATATATATATCTATCTAACATCTATCATCTATATCTATCATCATTATCTATCATCTATCTATCATCTATCTATCTATCATCTATCTACCTATCTATCTATATGACAAAGTGTCTCTCACAAATGCTCTAAGAAAAAGGAGGGAGCTGGGAAAAACTTTCCCCTTAATTGCAACAGAGAGAATTAAAAGTTAAATCTCTTGTTTAAATTTGTGTATGTCGTTACATATCTATTTATATAATTTATTTTTGAGACTTGAATACACAATCTCTGTCTCCCTGTCTCTCTTCCTGTCTCTCACTAATACATAAATGGAATGGAGATACGCCTTCATACAACACGTGTTTGTATACATAGTCCCACACTATGTGTGAGCATATATGTGTATATGCTTACACGCCTGTATGAAAGTGCAGTGAGGTTTTTAATCCTTTTTCATCCTCTTGGAAATGTATAATGTTACATAGCATATAACCTTTTTGTGAACTTGAGCAGAGTACTCTGAGGGATATTTTGGCAACCATAGAAGTGCTGATTAGGCTGTGCTATAAATTATCCAAGATGGGCATTTTTTTTCCCCAGAGGGAGTAATTACAGAGTAAAAATAATATGAAAAGCAAAAGATCATTCACCATGTATTCCAAGATTCTAGGAGTTATGACCTTTGTTAATCTTATTTAGATAAAAGTGCATTTTTTTCCTAAGTAGTAAACTATCCCTTCTATGCAATTGAGCCTTATCATGGATAGAAATAGCAAAGCTTCAGGCTGTTAGTCAAAGATTTACATTTTGAATCATATTCTTTAAAGTTTCTCCCAAGGGTTCTTCAAGTCTATAAAGAATGCCAATTCTCATAAATAACAGGTAAATGAAGGTTCAGATGTAATTATTATTATTCAAAGATGATAATATCTATTCATGGACAGTTGGCTCTCAGCTTTCAGAATTCTTAAAGGTAATACTATATGTTATATGTCTTTATGAGTGGTATTTGCATTTTTGTTAGAATTAGTATTTAGAGTAAGGTTTGTCTGATATCTTTTCTTATTTTAGGATAATTCAATATATTTCCTCCCATGGTTAATCAAACTATATTAAAAATGTGACACATAAAAGTATTTAATGGATTAAAGTTGCAAAGGTGCATGTGAATGTTGTGTTTATGCTAAACATAACTATTAATAAAACACTTAAGCATCAATCATATACTGGGCTCCTTAGAAGGACTCCGGTCCCAAAGATCTTGGTTTCTTCGAAATTAAATTCCTAGCAAGTCTATTTTTGATATTCTTTGTGATCTTTTTATCAGAGACATCCAGAGGTCATTGACTCAATCTCCATTTATCATAATATATATATATATGTTATATATTTACATATATTATTATATATTATCTAATATATTTACGTATATATTTATTATATATTATATGCAATTATGTATATACATATATATTTATTATATATTATTCTTACATATTATAGAGCATATGATATATAATATATAATAATATTATATTACATAATATTATATGGTATAGATTTCTAATTTCCTCTTCTATTAATCTTATATATATGATACACATATATTTCTAATTTCTTCTTCTATTAATCCTATAATTCTCTCACTAAAATATCACCTTTTACACACACACATACACACACCCACACACACACTCAGAGGTTTTATTTTCCAAATTGCTGGTATTTCTTATCTTATTAGAGAGGCCCTTTATTCATTCTCTTTATTGATTCATCTATTGATGGAGACTTGAGTTGTTCCCATATCTCGGCCATTGTGAGTAATACTACAGTGAACGTGGTAATATAGACATTTATTTGAGATTCTAATTTCAGTTCTTTAGGATATGTACCCAGAAGTAGAATTTCTGGATCATAGAGTAGTTCTAGTTTTTAATTTTTGAGGAACCTCCACACTGTTTTCCACAGCTGCTGCACCATTTTACCTTCCCACCTACAGTGTACAAGGGTTCCAATTTCTCCGTAATGCTACCAACACTTTCTGTCTTTTGTGTTTTGATAATAGTCATTCTACCAGGTGTGAAGTGATCTCTAAATGTAGTTTTGATTTTTATGATAATGATGTTGAACATCTTTTTATATAATTGTTGGCTATCTGTATGTCTTCTTTGGAGAAATGTCTGCTTAAATCCTTTGCCAGTTTTGTAATTGGCTTATTCTTTTCTTTTATTTTTTTTTTTAATTTTGCTCTTGACTTGAAGTTCTTTATATATTTTAGAAATGAACCCCTTATCACATACATGGTTTACAAGTATTTCCTCCCATTCTGTAGGTTGCTTTTTCATTCTATTGATTGTCTCCTACACTGTGCAGTTTTTAGTTTGGTGTAGCCCCACCCATCCATTTTTGCTTTTGATGCCTGAGTTTTTGATGTCATATCCAAGAAATAATTGCCAACCCAATGTCAAGAAGATTTTCCCTATGTTTTCTTTCAGGAATTTTACATTTTCAAGTCTTATATTTAAGTTGTTGATTCATTTTGAGTTGATTTTGTGGAAACTGTAATGTAGAGGTCCAGTTTTTTTCTTTTCTTTTCTTTCTTTCTTTTTTTTTTTTTTTTTTTTTGCATGTGCATATCTAGTTTTCCCAATACCATTTGATGAAGAAACTATTTTTCCCCATTGTTTACTCTTGGCACTCTTATCAAAGGTCGGCGGGCCTTACATGCTTGGGTTTACTTCTGGGCTCTCTATTCTGTTTCACTGGGTTATATGTGTATCTTTATGCTATGTCATACTGTTTTAAATACTGTAGCCTTGTAATATATTTTGAAATCAGGACATTTGAAGCTTCTAGTTTTGTTCTTTTTTCTCAATTGCTTCATTAATTCTCTGTCTTTTGTAGTTCCATATTCTGAGTTTCTTTTTCTATTTCTGTGAAAAAACCACTGGAATTGTGATTAGAATGGCAAATAATTACCTGTGGATTGCTTTAAGTAGTATAGACATTTTAATAATATTAAGTATTCCAATCTTTAAACACAGGATGTCTTTCCATTATTCCTATCTCCTTTCATTTCTTTCATCAGTGTTTTGTATTTTCGAGTACACAGTCATTTCACCTCATTGGTTAAATTTCTTTTTAAGGGTGTTATTCTTTTTAATACTATTGCAAATTGGACTGTTTTCTGAATTTCCTTTTTGGATAGTTTGTTGTTAGTGTACAGAGACACAGCTGATTTTTGTGTTTTGATTTTGTATCCTGCAACTTTACTGAATTTGTTTATTCTATTTTTTTTTTTTTTAGTCTTTAGGTTTTCTACCTATAAGATCTTGTCATCTGCTAACAGAAATAATATTACTTCTTCCTCTCTAATTGGATTCCTCTTATTATTTTTTTTTTCTTTCTAATTTCTCTAGCTAAAACTTCAAGTACTGTGTTGGATAGAAGTGGAAATATTGGACATTCTTGCTTTTAACCAGATCTGAGAAGGAAGTTTTTCAATTTTTCATCATTGACTATGATGTTAAGCTATGAGCTTATTGTTACAGCCTTTATTATGTTGTGGTACCATTCTTCTGTACCTATTTTTTTTTTAATTTTGGTATATATATTCAGTATATATTTTCTTAAAGACCCTCACCATATTTATTCTTCTGGAATTTATAGCATTTTTTAGGAACCTGACTATTTATTCTGTCCTTAGAAATTCTAAAAAATATCCTAAACCTCTTTTGATTTATAAATAAATCTCATCTATCAGCTATTTTCTAGTTATTAGGAAACATTTTGAATATATTTTGCAGTTCACAAATTCTCAACTATATAGAAAGTGTATAAATGCTGAAATATTAATCTTAATATATTCTAATTTGTCTAATGGGGCATAGTGAATGGGGAAGAGTTACTGTACTTGCAATTCTTAGAATGTATCAACAAGTATCAGCTCTTTTCCTGAACATGATTATCTTCCAGGGATATGCTCCTTCTTTTAAGATGTGACTTAAATGTTTTCTGGGACATGAATCTTTTATGACCAACTTATACAGTTTTTTGCAACTGTCTTTGTAAAAACAACCTGCTTTGTAACACTACCACCATAATAATTCTGTGATTTGCTTATTTATTTCTGTGAACTAAGACTTATTTTGTTTGCAAGTGTATTACCCCAGTTTTAACTAGCTGAGAGTCTTTGGGAGGCTTATAGAGTTGTGGAAAGTTAAGCTGCAACTTAGAGACCTTAGCAACCAGGAACTTGACAACCTAGCCTTTCTACCTCAGCGGCGGGAAATAGGAGATATGTTCTAATTTCTTTTCTCTCTCTCTCTTTTTTTTTTTTTTTTTTTTTAACAGAACAGTGTCCTATTTTATATGTAACTGCCTAGGATCATTATGATATTTAAAAAGATTCTGAGAATTATGGCTTCTTTCTGATACTGAATTTGTGCCCTGAGATTAGGTACTTTAACATGAATTTTGGAAACATGACTATCGTCAGAAACCCCTTCCAACATTTCATAGCTTTGCCACCGAAGAGAGACTAAAGTTCTTTCCCAGTTCCAATACCAACATTTTGGGGGATGTCCCCTCTTTGGATCATTGTGAGTCAACTGCCTACCCTTTCACAAATCAACTGCAAGCGGAAAGGGGGGTCCTGTAAAAATTGGGGCCTTATGCTCTTCACAGGTCAGTTAAATATATCAAGACGGGTAGACTGTGTAGCAATATGACAAATCCTGATAAAAACACATGATTAAGGTTAGGGGATATGTGTTTCACAGAAGAGGCTGGTATATCCAGGAAATGTTAAGTTGGTGAGGATTGTTGAACTAAAAAAATAATGTCAGGTAGCATCTCAAATGTTTATAGAGGAAAACTGGGAAAAATCTTTGTTGAATAATGAATGAATAAACACAAATACATAAATCAATCCCTGGTATCCACATATTAGCACTTTAAAACATACAACTGTATCTTTAGAAATAAATTAGAGTACTCCATACATTTACCAGATATATTAACTTAAAAAATATTATCATACCATAACTAACAAAATATTGGCTTAGGGAAATTATTTTCATACAGGCTCCATATTCACTTACCTGTATAGTTTAATTATATCCATGCAGAATGTTAAATCACCATTCATTTAGTCCTGGTTGAAACTCTTATACAATTATATTTTAATTCAAAGTTCCTGTTATTTACATTGTTATTTGAAATTTGCTATAACAGATAAGTTGTTTTAATAGATATGTTTCTAATTTGTCAATAAAACAGTTGGTAACGACATGGCGATTCATGCTTCTTAATATCTATTTCATAAGTTTCTATAAGGAAAGTTCTATGAGCTCTCTCTGAAGAAATTTAGTATCAGGACAAACTTTGAAAAGTTTTAAATTGTTCAGTGTAAACATTTAATATCAGGACATACTGAAAAATATATTTTTGCAAATCAGATCATGAGATATATATAATCAATAGTGTTTTAATATATATAGTGTAAAAATTAGTTCAATCACAAATACTACATCATCCCATGTAGTTATATTTATTTTTCTCATTCTTTAACTTAGTCATTATTTTTACTAATTTTACTAATTTTATTTTATTTATGACTTTATTATAAAACCACTTCAAATTCTTTCCAGAAGCTGACCTAGAATACATGGCAATTAAATGCATAAACAAATTTACTATCTCTCTTTGTCATGGCTTATACATTTCACTAAACTTAAGTTTATTGATCAGAATAATAATCATATTTATAGGTATGCTATATTCTTTTCTTTGTTTTCACTTTGAATTTCAAGTTTTGAATTTCAGGTTTTCAAACTCTTATATTTTAACTTCACATGCTGTATGGAAGGAGAGATGCAATTTCACATGCTGTATGGAAGGAGAAATGCAAGAAATACTTGACTAATTTAGTTTTTGCTCAACATAAGAATACAAATTTGATCTCCCTTACCTTTTTTTCTGTTGCCTAGGGATGTAGAGCTAATAAAATATTTTATATTAAGATATCTACAAATTATTTTTATATATTTTAAAGTTTATGTAAACCTAGTATTTCACTACTAAACAATTTTGTACTTAATACAGTGTTTGAGTGTGTGGTCTAAACATTTTTATGTCTTTTTCTTGTAAAACTTTTTTTGTGAATGGTATTACCATCAAATGATTTTAATATGAAATATTTTTCAGAGCACTATCAACTGTATGTTCCTGAGTCAGCTCAAGTTGGTTCAGCTGTTGGGAAAATCAAAGCAAATGATGCAGACACTGGTTCAAATGCTGACATGACATACTCTATCATTAACGGTGATGGTATTGGGATATTCTCCATCTCCACTGACAAGGAGACCAGAGAAGGGATACTTTCTTTAAAGAAGGTAAAAAGAACATGCTTTCTCTGATTTAAGCAATTCACCCATTTTTCCACGAATGATCCATGTTGGTGTCAATAGTCTATATTGTCAGATCATTAAAATGATTAATATTTCCTCTTTAAGATGTAGTTACATTTTAATTATGACTATGTCTGCCTCTTTGGAGCCCCTCTCAGAACATACAATTTTTTTAATGGTGGGAAGATCTAATGTAGAATATATTGTGAATGTACCTGCCATCTTTGTTTTCAGATAACAGCTTTATCATGATTGTCAGTTCTATTAATGCCATTACTCTATGTATTACTAATCTAAGTAACATTAAGAGACTTTTCTAACCAATGTAAAAATCTTCATCATGTTAGCTAACACTCATTGGGAGACGGTTTTGTTTGACAGTCATGGATTCATCAAGACACCTTTAGCAAAACCATTAACCTCCTCCTGACTCTTTTTTCTTGCTAAGAATTTTTCAGTGGACTAAATCTATCTATCACCTTTTTGATTTTAGAGTACAATATGTTTATGTCCTTGTAAAAATGTAGTGGAACATAGAAAATTAACAAAGAAGGATTTCAACATAAGTCCTAATGCAGTGTGTGTTGAATGTTGAATGGTTTCAGCTTGGAAATCTAGTAACGTTCAGATCTCTGGGCTTTACCTTCATATATTTTTTTCAGAAAGACTGAAGTGGAGCTGAGGAATTGGACTTTTTAATAAATACTCTCAGTGATTCTACTGTAGAATGTATTCAAAACACGGGCTGAGAAATTTTATCCTGATGTGCTACCGTAGATATTGAAGTGAATCCATCATCTGTCTGTCTTTCTATCTATCCATCTATCCATCCATCCATCCATCTATCCATCTATCCATCCATCCATCCATCTATCCATCTATCATCTAGCTATCTACGTAATTATTGACTTGTGTGTTTTGTATATATTTTTTCTATTTGAACTATATAAAATTTTATTAATTCTTCTAATAAATATCATTTTATATTAAAATTGAGGATTAATTTGTTTTTAGATGCTACAAAAGGGACCTGCCAAGTAGATTTTAGAGTGTTTAAATATTACAGAACAGTAGTCATCACTAGTCTATGTAAAATATTGATGTCTTCACCTAAAATCTTTATCATTTTAATCTTTCTTTCCTGAGATTATAATGAGAAATGTTGTAAAACAAATAAATGAGAGGGGCACCTGGATGGCTCAGTAAGTTAAGCATCTGACTTTGGCTCAGGTCATCTCAGAGTCCTGGGATTGAGCCCTGTTTGGGCTCCCTGCTCAGTGGGGAGTCTGCTTGTCCCTCTCTCTTTGCCCCATCTCCTGCTCATGCACTCTCTCTCTCTCTCACTCTCTCTCTCAAATAAATACAGTCTTTGAAGAAAAAACTTTAAAAAACAAAACAAACAAAAAACAAATAAATGAGAATATGATAAAATGAGGATTTTAGTTGTAAATTGAGAGACTGAATGTGTGTCTCTATGCAGATGAGTAAAAGTCAATAGAGACAAGAAATTGAGCATACTAAAGAGTTAATTGATTTAAAAAGATGGAGTGGGGTGAAGATGACCCTGTATAGGATCTTGATCACAGGTAGAAAGAAACAACCCATGATGATATGGCTCCTTTCTTGAGAAAATCAAATAGAAGTGCAAAGTAAATGGTTGCTAATAAGTTTGCAATGATCCAGCTGGTGTGGGGAAGGTGGGGGAGGGGAGCAGTTCTTGCCTATTGAGAACTATGGCCTTTATAAAGTGGGAAGTTACAACATATTTGCAAAAAGTGAGGGTGATGGATGGTTTGACTACATAAAGGATCTGAAATACATCCCAGTATATATCATGGGATTAAGAACAATGGGGATTTTACCACCCTACATGGCCTCAGTTAATTTGATGGTGTTTGTGAAAAACAAAGGCAAAACGGTTTGTGTGCATATGCATGCACATATATTTAATTAACATACAATAGTTATTTTCGAGATGAGAATTATTTCAATTGTTTAAATGGTAGTGAGAATATACTCAAAATGATCTCCACAGTTAATGAGTACAAATTTTCTTTCACTGTTTTTCCATGAATTTATTTTTTGATATAGTCTGCACCTCTTTTTTTTTTTTTTTAAGATTTTATTTATTTATTTGACAGAGAGAGAGAGAGCTAGAGAGGGAACACAAGCAGGGGGGAGTGGGAGAGGGAGAAAGAGGCTTCCCACTGAGCAGGGAGCCGGGTGCGGGGCTGGATCCCAGGACCCTGGGATCATGACCTGAGCCAAAGACAGATGCTTAATGACTGAGCCACCCTGGTGTCCCTGTAGTCTGCACTTCTTCCAAGATGCTTTCGTGTTTGCATTCATCTAATTTTTGAATCCTTCAGATTAAGATTATTAATCTGAGTTACTTCCATTGCTATATGTCATATGTTGTAAATAATTGCAATTTGAAAAATAAACTATGTAACTTATTCAGGGGTACTCATTCAGGGGCGCCTGGGTGGCTCAGTCGATTAAGCCTCTGCCTTCGGCTGAGGTCATGATCCCAGAGTCCTGGGATCAAGCCCCAAGTTGGGCTCCCTGCTCAGTGGAAAGTCTGCTTCTCCCTCTGCCCTCCCCTCTCCCCCGCTCCTGCTTTTTCTCTCTCTTTCTCTCTCTTGCTCTCACTCTCACTCTATCTCAAATAAATAAAATCTTAAAAAAAAAAAAAGAGGTACTCACTCAGGTGGCAGGAAATGGATCAAACATTCTTTTAAAATCTGTCCCTTATATAATCTTCTAATGCAGCTCACCTTAGCCTGCAAGGCAGAACTGCTAATCTTCCCAGAGATCAAAATCAGCACTGCTTTCTAAATCGGCTTGCAGAGCATCAGCCCATTCCTTTCCATATCATTCCTTTATCAGAAAATTGCCAAGTTGAATTCACCGGTCCATGCTGTGGTACATTGTAAATACACTTTGATAACTTTCATTCATTGTTTAATGGAGCCTGACTGGGTGGAAAGGGGGAAAAAAAAAAGATGAATGCAACTTGATGCCCTCTTTCCTCTGGCAGAAACCTCTGTAGCTAAAGATGCAGGCTTCTTAGCAGCCTTTCTCAGATTCTCTTCCTGTGGCCTCTATATCAATTTGCACTCTTTATAGTACTTGTTCCATTTTTTTTTTTTAATTCAAAGATCCAACCCTATTGACTCTCCTGACTTTCAGCAAATACCATCTGTAATATCATTTTCTTTTTTCAGATGTATTTAAACACAAAGACAGTGTCTATTATCTTAAGCTAAAAACACTTAAACTTGGTCTTCAAGTCAATGAAGAGTAGTGGAAATTAAGGATCTTTACTATCAAAGGAAATACAAATTTTGGTCCTGCCATTGTAAGATCTATGGCATTATTTCAAGTCTCTGAATCTGCTGTTTTCTTATTAAAGCACTTTACAAGGTGATTACTAAAAAATGGATAAAAATGTGAAAGTTGTGATCTAAGCTGTGTCTGCCGAAAAATTACAATAATACTTCAATTTCTACTTTTCTCCTTGTCTTCCTTTTTTCCTCTATTTGCACCAAGTTTTAATTACACTTTTCAGACCACTCCATGTAGTTATTATTGTCCCCTCCTTTATTTAATGGTATCCAGTTCACGTCTAAGCACATAAAAAAAAAAAAATATTCTGTGTATATTATATCACATATGCATGTTGTCATTCATGTTTTTTGGTAATCTACTTCTCTTTCCTTCTCCTCTAAAAGATTTTTTTTCAAAGTTCAAGTTTAATATTATCTTTGTAGTTCAATATTTCCAGGTACATATCAGTCACAAATATCCTTCTCTGGATTATCTTTTCTATTTTACATATCAGAGTAGGCATTTCACTAATTTCTCACTATAGAAAATGTAACAATTCTAGATCCCTCTTAAATATGCTAGATCTGATAGAGTAGAAAGACCTTATTCTAATAAATTCACTGTGAATGCACTGATAATTTCCATGGATATGTATCTACGTATGCTGTAAGTGTATCTGTCACCAATGCTTGCTAAATATTTTTGCAACTGAAAACTTTGTATTTTTTTAAGCTTCATACTGTTCACTGTGTAAAAAGATTGCTATCATTTTTTTAACAAATGATTTGAAATGGACCATAGAGTAAACATAAAAATTTATAGAAGTATTTTTATAAAGTTTAAGCTAATCCTAAGAAAGAAAAATCTGAAATATGCTCAATTATAACCATACTAGATCTATTCCAAATAACCACATTTTTGGTTGTTTAGTGGATTATTTTTATTGAATTTTTCTTTAGTATACCTTTGCACTGACTGATAGAAAAAAAATCAGATTGTTCTGGCCATTGGATTGTAAAGTTTTGGGGCTCTGAGCCACAAAGTGCAATGAGTAAGACATCCCAACCTGTTGCAAATGCCCACAAAGACAAACACATGAAAACACTTTGTTCTTAAGAAGAAATAGGTTTCTGGGGCACATAGATGGTGCAGTCGGTTAAGCGCTTGACTTGGTTTTGACTCAGGTCATGATCTCGGAGTCCTGGAATTGAGCCCCAAGTTGGGGCTCCACACTCAGCTCAGAGTCTACTTAAGACTTCTCTCCCTCTCTCCCTCTGCTGCCCCTCCCCCGCAGTCACCCTCTCTCTCTTTCTCTCTTTCTTTCTAAAATAAAGAAAAAAAATCTTAAAAAAAAATAGGCTTCTAATTCTAATGAACTATTTACAAAAACCAAACATTCGCTAGGGATTTTATTATTAAAAAACTCATCCAAGCTGCTATTTTTATTCTTATAAGGGTCTAATATCTGGAAAGTAGTTCTCCTGCTCAACCAGAAGTTAAAGAGAGGAGTCCACATTTCAATTCAGTGAAATCTATCACTAGATTTGAAATGACTTTTGAAAGAAAACTACTTTGGGGCAACTTTGTTCTTACCACTCATATATAGGCATGGCCATGAAGTGATGGAGACCAGTTGAAACTACTTTGGATGTTAGTTGACTGTTTTTTGTTTTTGTTTTTTTTTTTTTAATTTTATTTTTATTTCTATTTCTTTGACAGAGAGAGGCAGTGAAAGAGGGAACACAAGCAGGGGGAATGGGAGAGGGAGAACCAGGCTTCCTGCTGAGCAGGGAGCCCAATGAGGGACTCAATCCCAGGACCCTGGGATCATGACCTGAGTCAAAGGTAGATGCTTAATGACTGAGCCACTCAGGCACCCCAGTTGACTGTTTTTTACACATATATTTCTATAATATAATTTAGTACATTAGTTGAAAATTGGTAACCTGTTGAAACATCCTGATAAGTTAAGCTAATCATATCCATAGATTATTGGTAAGTTTTCATATGTGTGGGCATATGGAAATACACACATATATTGCTTGTATAAAAATATATGTAAACAGGGGCGCCTGGGTGGCTCAGTCGTTAAGCGTCTGCCTTCGGCTCAGGTCATGATCCCAGCGTCCTGGGATCGAGCCCCGCATCGGGCTCCCTGCTCCGCGGGAAGCCTGCTTCTCCCTCTCCCACTCCCCCTGCTTGTGTTCCTTCTCTCGCTGTGTCTCTCTCTGTCAAATAAATAAATAAAATCTTTAAAAAATATATATATATATGTAAACAATATATAAATATACTTTATATATATTATAAAATATATGTGTATTTGTTATTTGAAATTAAAATGTCCCATTTATTCTTACAGTCTTCAAATGAGAGTAAGCAAACATTTAATATTTATTTGTATCAATATCCTTAGAATTATACACATAGAATGAACATTACACTCTTTTGCACAGAGAAATTTATAACAAGAAAGCTTATACATGTGTTCTAGTTTCCACAGAACGTCTACCATCCAGGAAAGATCTTTGACAAGGACACAAACCAGGGCATAGTAAGAAAGTCTAACTGAAGAAACATTATTCAAATCCATGCCATTTTCCTCATGTTTTGGCAAAATGCTGTCATTTAAAAATACACTTTTTTTTCAGAAAGCAAAAATTAATAATAGTATCAGTTACTATTCCAGAATTTGGCCATTTTGTGGAATGATTAAAGTGACATTTGCATGTATTAAAATATTGCTATCAATTCCATTATCTTCCCATTCTTGCATTATAAAACCTGGATGAGAGTGCAATATAGAAATTGGACCAAGGTGAGGTCATAAGGAGTCTCTTCTCTTATTACTAAAAATAAAAAAAAATAAAAAAGGAAAAGAAAAAGGAAAAAAAGAAAGAAAGAATTTTAGGACCTTCTTGAACTCCCAGAAGAATGGATTCATAGAGCAACTTGGCTGAATTCTGTTTTCAGCATCTTTCTACTTATGTTGGTTATGTAAGTCCAGAGGAAGAATATACCAGTGTGATTTAATGAATACTAGAAGTGATTAATGAGAAACAGTTAAGTCCCATATATGTAGAGCTGGCTGAAAAATGATTGATGAGAACGATAACTATCTACAGTAATGTGAAATGTGTTAATATTAGAGGGAAAAGTATTATTTTATAAGAGAGAGCAATGATATGTAAAAGTAATTACTAGGAGTAATAGGATGAAATTAAGAAACTAAAATTTAAAATGAAAATCGGAGCCAACTCATTGACAGTGAACTGCATTAGGATATTGAGCAGTAATTAAGGAAAAGTAAGAGAAGCCCCAGTGGCTGGGGAAGTTAATATTATACCAGAATAAGCCCTTCTAGCAGGGACAGAAGAGAGAGAGGATTTTGTGCGAAAAGCATTTAAGTTTCTTAGCTCTGTGAGTCTATGAATTAAGGAAATTATAAAGGCACTCAGAGTTCTGGTAGCCAGAATTAATAAAATTATAATTAATGAAGTTATCAATTCATTTTCAGTGTTGTAGCAAAGACTTGAAAAGATGTGTAAATGTATCTTTTAATGGTGAGGACACTATATTCCACTAAAAATCTGTTCATCTTCAGTCACCAAATTGGAATGTTATACTACACTGTTTAAGTGCTAAAGATTTCAGGCAGTCTATATGGCATAGTGCTTACGGGGAAAGCCTATAGAATCCCACGGCCTGAAGTCAGATCCCATGTATACCACTTACTGGTTGCTGCTCCTGGGCAAGTTTAGCTGTTCTGTGCCTCGATTTTCTCATTTGTAAATGGAAAGCAATTATAAGTCATGGAAGCATTGTGATGATTAAATGAGTTAGTATATGTTAATTGTTTAGGTCACACATAGGTGTCAGCTATGCGTATTTTAGAAATAATACAGAATTTTTCATCCTTCAAATATAAACCATGTAGTAGTACTTTTCTGTACGCTAAATACAGCTATGTTTGAGAGGGAGGAAGAGCTATTAATCACCCACCATGTACTAGGAATTATGCCAGATACCTGAAATATGAAGATGAATTAGATAATATTCTTTCTCTTAGAGAAAACTGAGTAGATGTGGAACATTATTATAATACAAGATGTCAAATGCTAATGGTACAGGTTTACTTACATTATTACGAGCTCACAGATAAGAGGGCCAAATTTTCAAAGATGAAGAAGGGTCAGGAAAAACTTTGCATGGGAAATTACATTTAGGCATGCATGGAGTAATATGTAGCAAATACTAAGTAAAATAAATGTGAGTCAAGGGCTTTATATTTAACTGCATTGTCCTTTAAGTGTGGAGATCACAGGCAAACAATTTTGAACATTAAAAATGAGGAAATATTATATTGGGGGATACATCATCTAACCAGTATAGTTGTGGCACGAGGGACCTGAAATCTATGTCTTTCCTGAAGAAATCTTTATGGCCCATAGCGGCAGAGTGGAAATTTCTGAACACCAAAACTGGGGTCTCATCCTACAAGTGGTTGAATTAGAATGTAAATTGAATTCCCAACCATGCTGTAAATGTCTTCTTCCTCAGGAAAGCCAGGGCAGTCACAGAAATTGGAACAGGTGAGGAATGGGTTATATTCTCTAAAGCCCAGAGAAAGGTCAGGTCAGCCAAATTTCAGACTCTGTCCCCAGAATTGTGAGAGAATAAATTTATGTTGTGTCAAGCCGTCTACTTTGTGGTAATTTGTTGTGGCAGTCCTCAGAAACTAATGCATTAAGACAAAAACCTAACAGACCAATAGAAATATTAAGCAACCTCATTTCTGTGTATCTAGGAAATCATTCTAAACACCATTCCAGTAAAAGAGAGCATATCACAGATGCAATTATCCCAGGAATGTTTGGATGGTTTAATGTTAGAAAAACAAATATCTTACACTGAATCGTATAAAATCATCTTTTGTGTATGTCATACATTGTTAATATCAGCAATTTCATATGGTTAATGCTCATTTTTTTATAGTTGAGAGTTGTTAATACATATCCATGTTGTATTTGTGGTAACTATATTTTTTTGGTATATTTAGTTATTAATTATGATTGTCATGATTGTATCATAGTTAACATTGTTAGATAAAACATAGGACACCTAGTTAAGTTCTAATTCCAGATAAATTATAATTTCTTAACTAAGTATGTCCCATGTGATAATTGACACATACTCTATCAAAAAACAATTTTAATTTACTAAATTTGGCAACACTAAGCATAGCATTTGTTAAGTATGAGCTGATGTGGTAGTCTGTGTTTGTAACTCTCAGAGCTTAAACTACAACTGAACTTGTCCAGAGAATTGAACCCAAGGCAAATTCTGTAAAAAATGAAAAAAGAATTTGATGGTATTCCTGGAATATTTCTTCCTAAACATTAATATTATGTTAGTAATCTCTGGTAGAATATCTTTGTCTTATTCTTACCTATTAAACACTAAACTGATAATCCAGACATACAGTTTTCCAAAAACAGAAAGTTGAAATAGTTCTGCAGTTTTGTTAAATGAAATAAACTATATTTAAATTATAAAGCTCTATCCCCCACACCAAATATCTTGGTGAGGCAGAATTTATGGAGTAGATAATGGGTGAGCAAATTCTCAAAGACTTCTTTTTCAAAGAGTCTTCAGATAGCTCTAAAAGGAAGAACTCTTCCCTCAGTTTTTTCTTTAGCTTGAGTGTTTTCATCACTTCAGTCCGAATGTTGTCAGCATATAGACAGAAAGACCTAAAAGCATGAACAGTTGACATTTTAATATAGAACTGGAAAGAATTTTTTTCTTAATCTCATGAACAATCTCTGGCTGTACAATCCTCCTTATCAAGTTCATAAATAATGCCTCATGTTTATGGAGCTATTCTGTATCTGTTTTTGTTTTGTTTTGTTTTAAGATAGGAAAAACACGTTTTGTGTTTTAAAAACTCTCAACCAGGGGCGCCTGGGTGGCTCAGTCAGTTGAGCATCTGCCTTAGGCTCAGGTCATGATCCCAGGGTCCTGGGATCGAGCCCTGCCTCAGGCTCCAGGGGAGCCTGCTTCTCCCTCTCCCTCGGCCCCTCCCCCCATTAGTGCTCTCTCTCTCTCTCTCTCTCTCTCTTTGTCTCTCTCTCTCTCTCTCTCTCACACACACATACACAGTCTCTCTCTCATATAAATAAATAAAATCTTAAAAAAAAAAAAAAAAAACCATCAACCAGACATTTCATGTTTTTGCTTTCTGTGGTAACTCAATAGCCTGGGTGAATTTTCTTTAAGATTTTATTTATTTATTTGAGAGAGAGAGAGTGTGTGTGTGAGAGAGAGAGAGCATGAATGGGGGGGGGCAGAGAGAGAGAGAGAAGCAGACTCCCCACCAAGCAGGGAGCCTGCCAGAGCAGAGAGCCCACCACAGGATCCCAGGACCCAGAGATCATGACCTGAGGCGAAGGCAGATGCTTAACTGACTGAACCACCCAGGTGTCCCTCAATTTTTTTTTTCTTTTAATCATTTTCCTTCCACTATCTTCTTATCAGAACCAGGCTTTAGATGAATAGATTTCACCATTCCTGGTATACTGTTTTTAATATACCATTTTTAGGTTAAAATAAAAATCTGGTAACTATGGAAAGTATAACCCATAAGCAGAGTTCTAAATAATTTCCCAGGACTATATGATTAATAGGAAATTACTTGAAGATCTATTTAAAATGTGTGGATGATGAGTATTTGGACAGCTTTGCCAAAATTATAGAAGTAGCAAAAATAATAATCCTAATCCTAATCCAGTATCTATATACTATTGTAGTTTTAATGCAAAACAAAAAGTTACCATACTTTGTATGCTATGCATAATCCTACAGTCCAAAACTGAGGGTTGCTGGAGTGGGGGGTGGGGTGGGAGGGATGGGGTGACTGGGTGATGGACACTGGGGAGGGTATGTGTTCTGGTAAGTGCTGTGAATTGTGCAAGACTGTTGAATCTCAGATCTGTACCTCTGAAACAAATAATGCAATATATGTTAAGAAAGAAAAAAAGAAGAAGAAGAATGTAGCAGGAAGGGAAGAATGAAGGGGGGGAAATCGGAGGGGGAGAAGAACCATGAGAGACCATGGACTCTGAAAAACAAACTGAGGGTTCTAGAGGGGAGGGGGTTGGGTGGATGGGTTAGCCTGGTGATGGGTATTGAGGAGGGCACGTTCTGCATGGAGCACTGGGTGTTATGCACAAACAATGAATCATGGAACACTATATCTAAAACTAATGATGTAATGTATGGGGATTAACATAACAATAAAAAAATTAAAAAACAAAAAACAAACAAACAAAAAAAAACAAAAACAAAAAAAAATAATCCTACAGTCCAAGAATAAATGGCAGAATTTCTTCCCAGTTTTTCTGTACTTGCAATTTAGCAGCGCCAGATTTTCTACATAAATGAAGTTGTAAAAATATTTCCATTTCCATTAATTCGTTTTCTTCTAAATCCCTGTCTCCATCTTAAATAACCCTCTCATTCCTTAGTGGCTCTAGCTGGATTCCTATCCATCTATCTGCCATCCATCTTGTGGTAAACAAGTCTTACAAAGTGATTACCCCCGCCTTGGGGTAGTTAAATATATATTAGATAACCATAAGCATGAAACCATGTGTCTATATAAACAGCCTGTGCCTTAGCAGTAGGTAGGCTAATGTTAAGATAAATGACATCGAAGTTGCCAAAGGACCTGCATACACAAACCAAGAGACGCCCGTCATATTGAAAGCACAGCTTGATAATAATATTTGATGGTGTAGGGGTGGCCAAAATTGCCTCTACAAACTTCCTTGAGAGTCACAAAGATGTAAAAGCCTACGACAATGAATAAATGGAGATGACTTTTGAAATCCTGTGTTATAATGAAAAAGAGATGTTAAGCATTACTTAGCAAACAAATCCTATTTTTTTGGGGGGGTAGTTTTTTGTTTTGTTTTGTTTTTAAGGTCTCAAACACGTAAGTTCAAAGAGAAGAACCTTAATCATTATAAAGTTTACCAGATGCAGCAGGTTGACTTTAAGAAATTACATTGATCTAAACATATGGTAAACCTGCCAAGGGTGTTGCTTTCCATGAACAAACTACCTGGATTCTGGCAGCCCACACTCCTCTGCACCTAACAAGGATCATATCCAGCTACCCAATGCCTGATAGGCAGCAAGTGGGTACTGTTTCTAGATCAGGCTATTTAAATTTGGATGAGATTTGCTGAATTAGTCAAAGACAGATTCTCATTTACTAATGTTAAGGAGAGAAGTCAAGGAAGGAAAAAGGAAAATTGATTTCTATTTTGAATTCCCTCAGAAGGAAATGATTCCTAATTGATGGAGTCATAAACTTCAGAACCAAATAACCCTTCTTTAAAATATATAAACCTAAAATATATAGTATTTTATCATATATAAATATATATATGTATATATGCATATATATATTTATATATGATATCTGTGGTCTACTTTTAAGAATTTGAGTCCTTAAATGTTTTTACATTTTTACTTTGTCTCATAAAAACTTGTAAAATATTTCAATGGCCCAGTCTCATCCATGTCCCTGAGACGTATGATAGGTTCTATGTTCTTAATATCTCATTTGGAAATTAAATTGTTGTTTTACCTTCTATGCAATCTTCAGTCTCCAGGAAGGCCAGTTTTCCAAGGCAATTCAGAAGAGTTAAGGGAAATAGTAGGCTTGATGTTCTGTTTATAAAATCCCTTTAAGGACACTCTTTCTAATCAGTTTCTCCTTCGCTGTTAGGGTAAAGGAAACTATCTGAGTTCCTCCATAGGAAATAATCATTCTCTGATCTTTCAAGAAAGAAAGCTGCAAGACTGGAGCATGCTAGTTAGATTTAGTGCACCATGCTAGCACTAAAATTAGTGGCAGATATAGGGATGAAAAAATATTCTGTTTCTTCTCATAGATATTGATCAGGAAGACCAGCATCAATGGATACTTCACCTGGCTCTGAAAAGGCTGATGTCTGGATCCTTTGCACTAATATCACTATGAAAACTTTTGACATTGTTAATCCTAAATCTGAGCTCATTTTAGGTCATAGAGTCTGTTATATGCATCATGTCTAACATATTACATTCAGTTATATGAAAAAGTACTTTTTCTTAGAAACAATACCTACCTGCTTACAGGTACTCCTATTTCTGATTTTGTATACTTATTATTTTCATAGTATCTAGTATGTCTTATGGCATTAAGTACAGTGATATAAATGCCCATTTACTATTTTATATCCTATATTAGACCATATGTTCCTTGGAGCAAAACACTTGGATGACTTTATTCATTATTGTAAGTCAAATCCATGACTGCTGACCTATATTATTAATAGGAAAAATATATATATTGGCTCGATGATTTTAAAAATTAAGACAAAAACTAAAAGGCTTATGAGAAACTATTGATATGGACTCAAAGCTAAAAAACAAATGGTATAAACAAAAAAAAGATTATAATTTAAAAAATAAAATAGATCAAAACTTTATATTAAAGAATATGAAAACAAAACATGTAACAAATAAAATCTTTAAAAAAAAAAACATGAAATGGTATTACCAGCAAAACAAAATAAATATAATTAAAACAATAAACATAAGATTCAAAAGTCTGTATAGTTTACTAAGATTCTAAGGAAATGTTGTTGAATTGAAAACTTAAAAGTTTATCAGATTGTAGAATAAAATACCAAGTTTAAAACCAGCAAGGCGAAAGTAAGATGAGGATAGATTTAAAAAAAAAAAAAAAAATCAATGATAGAACATAAATTGTTTAAATGCAAAACAAAAATCTATTTTTTAAAGTTAAAAAATTAGTAGCAAATATATTTTCTAAAGATTTTATTTATTTATTCGACAGAGGGAGACACAATGAGAGAAGGAACACAAGCAGGGGGAGTGGGAGAGGGAGAAGCAGGCTTCCCACAGAACAGGGAGCCCGATGCGGGGCTCGATCCCCGGACCCTGGGATCATGACCCGGGCTGAAGGCAGACGCTTATTAAGCCACCCGGGCACCCCAGTAGCAAATATTTTTAAGATTGCTAATGCAAACTGAAGAGAAGATAGAAGTTACTAGAAACTAAGAATGAGAATCTCCAAAAGACAGTATTTGTTTGTCTGTAGGATATATTTTTTTTGTTCCTAGTTATCATCATATTTATAGCTTGAAAAATTACAGTTGATTCAGACTTGAGTTTTCATGATTTTTGCTTTAGATGTTATTGTGAAGACAAACTTCATAGTCTGTTGATAAATGAAAATAGATTGAATTAAATCTATCCACATCTGTTTGTTTTCAAAAATGCGAAAAAAATGTTTGTTTGAAATGCAATGATAGTTATAATATTGGAAATCTTATGTATTTTTTCCCAACAGCCACTGAACTATGAGAAAAAGAAGTCATATACTCTCACCATAGAAGGAGCAAATACACATCTTGATTTCCGCTTTTCTCACTTGGGTCCTTTTAAAGATGCTACCATGCTGAAGATCATTGTTGGAGATGTGGATGAACCACCACTCTTTTCCATGCCTTCCTATGTCATGGAAGTCTATGAAAATGCCCAAATCGGGACTGTTGTTGGCACAGTTTTGGCACAAGATCCTGACAGTGCTAATAGCTTAGTAAGGTACGGTATGCCTTAATCTTGTAGACATTTAAAAATTTTTATTGCCTCTCACAATAATTTAAAATGAATAAAAGAAAATGTGAAATATTTTATTTCCAAGTTATTTTCTATTAAGGTAATTAAATTAGAAAATTGATTCCTTGACTGAGTAATGTAGCGATGGGTTTCTGTCAAATTTAGAATACATGTAACTATCTCCTTGAATGCAGTTGACCGTCAATAGCATGGCCTTGAACTGCACAGGTCTGCTTATAATACATGGATTTTTGCTTATAATACATGGCTTTTTTTATAATAGTGCTGCAAATGTATTTTCTCTTCCTTATGACTTTCTTAATAATGATTTCTTTTCCCTAGCATACTTTATTGTAAGAATATAATATCTAATACATATAACACATGAAATATGGGTTAATCGACTATTTACATTATTGGTAAGGCTTCCAATCAACAGTAGGCTTAGTATTTAAGTTTTTGGGGGGTCAAAAGTTATATGTGTTTTCTACGGTGTGTGGGTGAAGGAGGTCAACACTTCTAAATCCTGTGTTTTTCAAGGTCAATTGTATATTGTTGACCACATAGATTATATTTTTCATTTGACTTAATAGATGTGAGCGTAATTGAATGGAAAAGTTATGTAGAAATATTTAACTAGAGAATTTTGAGTTCTTAGTGATAGGAAGTATAGCTATATACAAATTAAGGATTTGGGAATTATACTCATCTCTGCCTCCTGGTTCTGTCACAGTAGTTGTGTGCATTTAGGAAATCATCTACTCTTATCTGTAAAAAGAGAAAATTAACATCTGTCTCTCAGAGTTATTGTGAGAATGCATGAAGCAATGTGCATGAAATGCTAAACAGAGTTGCTTGCATCTAGTAGTCACTCTATAACTTCTAACTTCTAAATTCCAAGGCAGCAGAGAGTGCTATTTAGAGAAGTACTTACTTCCTGAAGATGGAAAGACCAGGGTGGGAATTCTGGTGTCTGACTTACTAGCTGTATCATCTTCTAGTCAATCAGCCTTGCTGAATCTCAAATATATGAGCAAGGAATAACGATGTTGTATAAATATGTTGATAGAATTAAGTTAAATTGATATAAAATACCAAGCACAGTCAGTAAGTTATCACTAAATAATATTTTTTTTATTGTGATATGTCATGCAGTAGTGATAATGAAAGCCTTTCTTGCATGATCAGAAAGGTGTTTCCTTTTTCTTTTTCTTTTTTTTTTTTTTGGTCTCAATTATGATAAAAGTCAAAGGGTTGCATACTGGTACAAGGCTTTTTAGTTACCTTGTATTTATACTTTGGATAATCCTAAGGCCCTAGAAAGTTTGAAATCTTTAACAAATTTGTCTGCTTGATCCTATCAAGTCCTTATTCTCAGATTCTTCATTTATTATCCTTTTTAACAAAAGCTATTATGGTAAATATTCTCCTTGATATCTATGTTATGTTTATAAAGGGTTTCAATTTTCTTTTATATAAGCATTATTATTTCAGTTAAAAAAGAAATGCCCGCAGCACTCATGCATGGACAGAAACAATTTTCTGTGCACTAATGTATATATTCAACAATCCTATTCCATCTGTGAGTACAAAAACAACACCTTGTCAATTGATAACCCCTCTGTCACACTTACAGCAAGAGTTAAGCATTGTTTGAAGTTTCAGGATAGGCAAACTATACAAAATAATATGCATAAACCTAATTTTAGAAATTGATCTCTGATCAAAGGGATGGATATTTAAGTCAATGTGTTTAGTTGCAAATGAGGGAGAAGCCCACTATGCTTCATTATTCCATGGAATGCCATATTTCAACAATATTTTTGTCACATAATAATAAGTAAAATTCTTCTAACAACATTAAAAACTAGAGCATTCTAAAAGATACTTATAAATGTGGCCATCCTTTATCAAAAGAGGACAATACACTTTGAGAAAAATATTTCATGCTCTTAGTTTGAGGTGAAAAGATTTGATAAATAATGGTAAGAGTTTCTTTTGAAAACTAAAGTTTGATATTAATGATGTATTCTGTAATACGTTTTTACAACATAACAAATTTTAAAAATGCTATGAGGGGTAGAATATATTTTCCAAAATGGTAGACCAAAGGGAGGAAAAATTGAGGTCAGACACAAACTTCTTTCAGTGTTGGTCTATATATCCCAACATACACAAAAAACACTCATTCCACAAAGAACAGTGGTTCTTACCCAAGGACAATACCACACACACACCAGAGGATATTTGGCAATATCTTAAGACATGTTTGGTTGTCACAACTGAGGGAGGAATACTATCATCTGTGGGTAGAGGCCAGGGATGGTGCTAGAACATCCTACAATTCACAAAAGAGTCCCCACAACAGAGAAGTAGCTGGTCCAAAATATCGATAATGCTGAAAATGTGAAACCCTGACATAGAGAAAACCAAACTGGGCTGTCCATTGGTAAAACTGAAGGAGTAATTATTCTCATGGAAAGAAATTCTGAAAATACATTTTTGAGGATTACATACCAGTATGTATATTTCACATACATGCATAGCCATGTGGATGTTTCAACATCTACAGTTCATTTAATAAAATGTTATTTATATGTAATTAATTGTCCCATGATATTATTGATTACCTCAGTAATGGCTCCATATTATTAGAAGCTTTTAATTGAACCCCTGCTGTGTTACATATGTTCTCCCAGTTTCTGGGATACGAAGACGATTGGTATATTGTCTCTAAACACTAATATTGAGACATACAAATCCATTAGAATACGCATTATCCTTTTTATTTCGTTTTGGTTAGAAAACTAAAATGAATCCTTCCAATGCTGCCTTAAAATAACTAGACTCTATAGCTGCTGTTTGGGGGCATAATTAACATAATATTTATTCTTGATTTTAATAAAAATGTGTCATTCACACGGGCCTCTAGGTGTAAACAGTGAATAAAAAACAGAAAACATTAACAAACAGAAAAGCAAGCTATACTTCCACCTTTTTCAGGGACCAAATGTTTGTACTAATTTAGGAAACGTACTTTGAAAAGATGTACCTTGCAATGTGCACTGAAATGCAATTAACTCCGAGTTTGCAGAATTGATAATGAAAGGGAGTTTGAGTCTTATAGGCATTTGTGCAAACTTCCTGACTTCAGTCTTTGTGTTTCAATTTTCTAAACTATTAGTAAGAGCATACCAGGTCTAGCTTTTGTCTCTCTTAAAACAAGACTGTGCAATTTGCAGCAATCCAATCATCACCTTGTATTTTGAAAATGAAATCAGAATCAGGCTTTTTGCTAGCAGTGAAGAAACCCTTGATTTAAACAGACTATACTCACTTGCTGGTATATTACAAATGGAATTCAGGAATTTCCTATGTAGCTACTGAGAGATGAGCAATTCTATACTGGACATGAGAAGCTAGAGAGCTTTCTAGAAAGTGACTGTTAAAAATAGTGATTGTTCATTGCTTGCTATCTGTGGGCCAGGGGCTTTATATAGCATGCCAAAAACCCCTGTAGGAACCCTAAAGTGTCTATATTATTCATCCCATTCTACAGATGAAGAATTGAGGGCTCAGAAAGTTAAGTAATTGGGCCCAGTTTCCACAGTGATAAAGTGGCAGACTCGGAATTTAGATCCGGTTTTACTTTTCCCCCCAAACCCTGTTTTTAGCAATGTTCTGCTACATCTTATATATCTCACCTAACAAAAACAATAAAAACTGCACTTACAGAAGTCACATATCATACAGTAGGAAGCAGATGAATATTTTGCATGTTTAAAAAGCCATTAATTAAATGCCATACCTGCGATCTCGTATTCATGTAGATGCGTTTCACACATGGGAAAAGGGATCTGAAGACAGTCAAGTCTTATTTTACCTCTAGCATCTCAAGAGCAAAACTGTTCTTAATTTTAGAGTTTCTTCATATTATAAAGTCTAAGACATTAGACTTGATTTAGTACAACAAAAAGAAAATTATTGAAGTCCTCAATATTTCTCATATGATGAAAAGCTTTACTATAAATTTATATGACTAAGTATTTCCCTCACATCTTTACTTCTTTTCCACTCTGGTTCATAATCTGATTTTATCTGTACATTTACTCATTGTTAAGATTTTTATTTTTTTCTTTATATGATAACCTTAAAGCAGTCAGAGGAAATATTAAATATTTTGCATAATCATGTCAAATGCTCATCATGACACTATTTAGGGACAATAGCCTATTTACATGCTAACATAAGAAATAAAATTGTGATCAGATTTGGAAATATTTGCCAAAATAAAAAAAATCTTTCTAAAATATCTTAAAAAAAAAAAAGACTAGTTGCAGAGAATTAGAAGTGTTTGTTCAATCTGTTTTGAGTTTAGCTGTAGTTTCAGTGAACAAACGCTTACAGTATATTCACCACATACTTATTGTTATATTTGTTTTCCTATGCATTTCTGAATTTTCACATAGTTCATGATGAGATGGGAGTTAGAATATTGCATTAATTTTGAATGCCATAACAGCAAAAAATTAGAAATATTTCAAAATAATGACAAGGTCATGTTGCAAAATTGAAAAGTAGAGTAAAAACAAATATTTAAGAAGGTTTGCATGCAGGATTCATACTCTTGAAAAGAAGATGAAAAATTATCAAAATATATTCATGTAAAAGATCAGCTGATACAAAATGAGCTTTTATTCTATATACAAAATTTATTTGTAAAAGTTTAGTTCATTTAAGTCACGAATACCTTAATTCGTTCCGTAATAGCAAGCCTTAATCCACCCTCATCAAAACTCTCATGGTCTTCTGATACAAAGGGGACAACTCGGGACTCCCAGGTGGCTCAGTGGTTAAGCATCTGCCTTTGGCTCAGGTCATGATCCCAGGGTCCTGGGATGAAGTCCCGCATTGGGCTCCTTGCTTGGCAGGGAGCCTGATTCTCCCTCTGCCTGATACTCCCACTGCTTATGCCCTCTCTCTCTCTGACAAATAAGTAAATATAATCTTTAAAAGAAAAAAAAAATGAGAACTCATTAGAGACATTTAATGCAAATGGGGCAGAGATAGAGAAAGGAGGCTCCCATTTAAAGCCAGAAGTCTTTGTCTATGACTTGTGTTTTGTATCATATTATATATGGTTAGCACATTTACATTGACTAATAACTTGACTATAAAATGTCGTGTGAATATGACATTTGAGAATGTAAAGGGACTTAAAGATGATGGAGATAACCCTGTTCTTTTTTTTTTTTTTAAGATTTTTAATTTATTCATTTGAGAGAGAGAGAGAGAGAGCACCAGACAGTGAGAGCATGAGCAGGGGGGAGGGGCAGAGGGAGAAGGCTCAGCAGGGAGCCTGACGTGGGACTTGATTCCAGGACCCTGGGATCATGACCTGAGCCAAAGGCAGGCACTTTACCCACTGAGCCACCCAGGTGCCCCCGAGACAGCCCTGTTCTTATAAAGATACAGATATCTTAGACCAAGAAGGCTGAGTGACTCACACAGCTAACTAATCATAGAGACCGGATAAGAATGCGGTCATTTTTACCAGGCTTCAATAAAGACACAAAAACTCCTGCAGATTTTTTTTCCATTTGGGGGTTCAAATTTATCTGACAGCCTAGCGTGTGGTGGTACCCACCCCAAATCGCAGTCCTGACCCCAGAAGAAGAACTTATTTTCTGGGTGGCAAGCATAACTCATTGAGCCTTGGAATGAATACATAAGCCCTGGCTTAGTGATGCTTTGCTAGTCTACTGACTGGAGACTAAACACCCAAATAGCTTGCATGTAATTTTTTCAAGTAAATGATAATTGCTAAACATGGTTCCATAGCATTCTAGAACTCAGGAGTATTAGAATTTCTGATATCTTAGTTACTTACAGGCATGAATAACTGAGGAAACAATTTTTGGGCAGAGATTTTTTTTCTTCTTTAGATATTTTTTTGTTTCATTGGATCAGGGTCTTGGTTCAGGAAGTTAAAAAGCTTCTAAAATATCTGTGTCCTATATGTGCTGCCTGTTTTATTAAGCACAATACACACTATCAGGTGGTAAATGGTCCTTGTGTTTTTCTGTTTGTTTTTTTTTTTTTCCAGAAAGATTATTTTCTAGATACATGGATTATGGAGTAAATTGCATCCCCAAAGTAAGCTAAGGGAACCTTAAATCATTTAATGAATCTAAGTTATACTGCAAGTGTGTGACTTTTTGTTAAAGATGAGGCCAAGTTGTTGTAATATCCCACAGGGTGCATATTGATTAAACTTTACCCCATCTATTGATCATAGTCAGTAAAACTTATAAAAGCTGTTGTTTGGGAGGCAAAATCTCAAATAAATTTTCTTTGCCACTCACATTCTATATCTACAAGCATCTAAATTGTGACAACTGAAAGAGGTCTCCTATACTTTAAACCAACTGACGTTTCTCTAGGTAAATCACTGTAAAAATAGATTTCCATTACATAAGTTTTAAATTAATTTCTTACAGTAAAATGGACAGAGTATAATGAAAATAATAGGTGCCTCCGAGGACTGAAATTTTATTATCAAAATGAAAAATAACGTTCCAGTGCACTTTAACATGACTAATAATTATCTTGAGTTTCTATCTACATAATCAAAGGGAAATTGAGTGCCAAATGATGAACTGGTAATTTGTTTAAAGTTGCTTCTGTTAAGGAAAATACTTGAATGAAGGGAATCACTATTGAGATTGACTGTTTGCTCTGGACAATAATTTGTCTGCATATTTGTTGATCCATAAATTCTAATTTGAATAATGAATTTTCATCATATTTCAGGGTAATGCATTTTCTCTTTACTTATTGCATTAATACATATTTACTAGAAATAAGAGATGATGCATATGTTGTATGATAGAAAAGAGAGTAACTGTAGGAATAAAAATTATAACCCAGGATTATAACTTATGATGGCCACGTTGCAAGACATTTTCCTTTGCTACATGGGCCCATGTATGTGTCAGTGTGAAATTAAGTAAGGTTTGCATAGGGAACTGGTCCAGTTAGAGGGATCTTAAGGACTACCAGGCAAATATGAGCTCGCACAAACTTAATTTAACTTACTCTAGTCGATAGCCAAGAGATTACCAATTCCTCACACACAGCATCTTATTGATCGTTGATCATATAATTTCCCAAATAGCATTTAATATAGATGTTACCTTGATGATTCATGATTACAATGATGATTCATGCAGAATGCAGTGAACACATAGTGGTGGTAGAGATCTAATGATGTGTCATAATCATCATATTAGAGTAGCCTTGTATCTGCCTCAACATTTCCTCTGTCATGCTTACCCTTTGACCAAATATGCCTATAGATTGGTCCCAGGAATTAACTAGATATACTGTGGAGTGTCACTGTATTATGTCTTAAAATTATATCTAGAACAATGAGTTCAGTGAAATACTGTGGGAAGTATAAATGAATCTGTCCTTTTTCAATATTTAGGTATCTCTTGATGACAGAGGAAAGTAAGCTAAGCACTCACTCTTTAAAAAAAAAAAAAAGTTTCCTAAATTAACCTAACAAATTTCAAATATAATATTAGGAGTATGTATGAAAGATATTAGAAACACATAAAAAAACTGTCTCTATATGAAAATATACTGCTCTAAATAAATGAAATATGATGACTTATTGGCTTGATTGTTTCTACCAAAATGGGTATAAAAGAAGTAAAAGCTACTATGAAATGCCTTAATTAATTTCATACTAGGTATCAACATGTTCTTTATATTTGTTGAATAATTGATTAGTTTATTGATTCACTTATGAGCCAAAGTCATACACCTATAATATAATGGGTGAAAGCAAAAGAACTTTATTCTCATATAGTTTCCAAATGAAAATGACTCATATGCACCAAATAAGGAATTACAGATAATTTCATTCTCTGATAGATTTTTTAGAAACAAACAGTAGTTCATGCTATTTACATGGAAACTCTTGTTCCTTCAATAATAATCCTTATTCAGATCCCATTGTGCTTACAACACTTTGCCAGAAAAACAAAACAGAAAAGAACAAACAAAAAACAGAACTTACTATTTGTGAACTTTCTCATCAAAATAGACTCAAGGTTTCCAAGACATAAAACCATCCTAAAAGACATTGAAACAAATGATATTTATCTATTAAGGCCTATCATTTGATACCCAACCATAAAATGCTTTCAAATATTACCTCACTTAATCCTCACAATAAAATTAGGATGTAGGTCATATCTGCATTTTGCTTACAAAGAAAATTCAGACAGGTGATATATTGATTAAGTCACAGAGCTAAGAAGTGGTTTAGATTTATGAGCATCACATTTACTTGGTTTCCAAATGTGTGTAAATTTCTTTACTGCTTAACACCATTTTCACACATATGCTGGATCTATTTTAGAGGCAAATTTCCATAGAGTTCCTCTTTGTGTTTTGAATAAATCAAGGCCAGGATCTACATCTTGTAGACAGAGAAAAAGAATATAGATATTTTTCAGCAGCCTCAAGAGGTTATTGTCTCTAAAGTATCTGAAAATCGGAAATTTTGTTCTTGATAAAGTCCCCTACACATTCTTCTTTCTTTTCTATGTATCTTCAAGAGCCTATCTGTGTATTTAGCCTTTGGAAGATGCCTCTCTAGTCATCGCTGCAAAAACCACTTCTGAAGCCTTGTTTTGTTTAGAATTTTACTCTTGTCTCTGATTTTTGTTTTGTTTTGTTTTAAAAGATTTTATTTATTGCGAGAGAGAGAGATTGAGAGAATGAGTGGGATGAGGGGCGGAGGGAGAAGCCGACTCTCCGCAGAGCAGGGACAATGACGCGGAACTCAATCGCAGGACTCTGGGATCATGACCTGAGCCCAAGGGAACTTGATCCGAAGACCCTAGGATCATGACCTGAGCCGAAAGCAGACGCTTAACTGAATGAACCACCCAAGTGTCCTTTGTCTCTGATTTTAAACTCTGAGTATTGATCATGTTAGTTTGCAAATTCTTCCCTTTTCTGTTTCCCTAACTAAATCATGTTTAATTCCCAGGTCTTATTATTTCCTCTTTTAAATATCCCTCATTCTTTACTTGTGCTCCTTCAAATAAATACTTTTGAATGAATAGATAAAGCCTTAAATACTTCCAAGATCTATAAAGAACTCAAATTCAACACCCAAAAAAACCAAATAATCAAGTCAAAAAATGGGCAGAAGACATGAACAGACACTGAGATGCCCTTCAACAGATGAATGGATAAAGAAGATGTGGTCCGTATATACAATGAAGTATTACTCAGCCATCAGAAAGGATGAATACCCAACTTTTACATCAACATGGATGAGACTGGAGGAGATTATGCTAAGTGAAATAAGTCAAGCACAGAAAGTCAATTATCATATGGTTTCACTTATTTGTGGAACATAAGGGATAGCATGGAGGACATTAGGAGAAGGAAGGGAAAAATGAAGGGGGTGAAATCAGAGGGGGAGACAAACCATGAGAGACTATGGACTCTGAGAAATAAACTGAAGGTTTTAGCGGGGAGGCGGGTGGGGGGATGGGATGGGTTAGCCCGGTGATGCGTATTAAGGAGGACGCGTACTGCATGGAGCACTGGGTGTTATATGAAAATAATGAATCGTGGATCACTACATCGAAACTAATGATGTATTGTATGGTGACTAACATAACACTATAAAATTAAAAAATAAAATAAAATAACAGTGATAGGATCCTAAAAAAATTAAAAAAAAAAAATAAAATAAGGGAGCTTATAAATACTACTTGATGGACTTAAATTGTATTTTAATCACTTGCCCTAACTAGCTTCGTGATATTGAATAAAATTCTTCATCGCTCCATACCTCACTTTCCTCCTCTGTAAAAAGGGGCTATTAATAGTACTTGTCTTGTGCAGTTGTTTTGAGTTTATAATGAACTAATATATAGAAAACATTTAAAGTATATTATGGTACACTGTGAGTGCTCCATGAATGTGAGCTTTCTTTACTTCTTATTAGATAGCTTTCGTAAATAATTCATGTATGAGTATTTCTTTCCAATCTTATCTATCATCCCTGGATAGTCTTATATGAAGAGAGAAAGTAGAATTTGAAGAATAACCTCTTGCCAAGTTATATATACTCTTGCCTCAGTTTATGCTAGTTCATTTTTTATAGCAATGGACAATAATATTTTTAAAAAAACTTCTCAGAACTATTTTCTCAGGTTTTATCATTAATCCCAATTTATAATTTACATCGTCTACAGAAATGGCTACTTGATTTTATGCTTGTTATATATCCCTGAAAATGTCAAATTAACATTAGCATTGTAAAAAAATCTAAATATTCATATATGAGTTCATAAAGTATTAAGATGTTGTGTTGACCTTTTTGAAGGTTTATGGAAGGAAGCAAATGGATTTTGTTATGAAAATATTTTAAAAAGTTACCTACTGAGAATATTTTCATCTACTTTTTATTTGCTTGATAAACATTTTTATGGATCCGTGCTATTTCCCTAATTTTAAATCATTAGCAGTGAATGATTCTACATTTAAAACCCCAAAATAGTTTTAAATCATTTCTTTTCTCTTACATTTTCATTTTTTTTTCTTTTTTTTTTTTCCAGTTTTTATTTGTATGGTTAGGCAGAAATCCAAGGTTAGAGTAAAGCAGAACTCTTTAGTTCTACTTGAGTTGAAATTCAATTGCAACTCCACGTACAAGACTCTGCATCCAAGCATCCCCTAATATCTAGCCCTTAAATTGTAGATTTCTCAGGAGTTAGGTCACAGAGAAAGCTAACAAGTAAATAACATGAAACTGAAGACACATACCTAGCATTATACCTACCATTTAAAAAAATATTTAAACATATTTTTTAATTCAAATAAAAGCATTTTTATTCTGAAGGTATGCTTTCAGAATGCTGCTAGCATTTACATTAGAAAGTCTGTGTGAAGTGCCTAAAAGAGAGCAGATTGCCCTGATACAAACACTATCCATGTCTTAGTCTTAATTTAGCTTAGAAACAGAAGAAATCTAATTTTTAAAAAAGATTTTATTTATCTATTTGAGAGAGAGAGAGAGAGCAGAGGGAGAGGGACAAGCAGACTCTCCACTGAGTGCTCCATCTTAGAACCCTGAGATCATAACCTGAGCCTAAATCAAGAGTTGGACACTCAACCAACTGAGCCACCCTGGTGCTGCCCCCCCCAATTTTTGTTTTCCACACCGACAGTTCTGTAGCGAGCAGATTTCTAAGATGAGGCATGTCACCCCATATTTCATAGGGGTGTGTTGATAACAATGTAATCTGAGTTTTGCTGATAGTTGATGCAGGAAACTTTGGAATTGAATATGTTTTTTTGTTTTTGTTTTTTTTTTTAAAGATTTTATTTATTTATTTGACAGAGAGAGGCAGTGAGAGAGGGAACACAAGCAAGGGGAGTGTGAGAGGGAGAAGCAGGCTTCCCGCGGAGCAGGGAGCCCGATGCGGGGCTCGATCCCAGGACCTTGGGATCATGACCTGAGCCGAAGGCAGATGCTTAACGACTGAGCCACCCAGGCGCCCCGGAATTGAATATGTTTTAACTTTAGATATAATTTTCCAATACAGAAATCATGGTTCTTAGGATACCGAAAAATGGAAAGCGTCTTGAAGGCAGGTTAATGACAACTAACTTTAGATGATGTAATAACCAGTTTTCCAACTGATATATTTTAAAGGAAGTTATCTTTTTTGTGTGACGAAACTTCTCACATCTTTAAGGCAATCCTGCCTTCATTCTCAACATCAGGGTCTCTGGAAAAAGAATATTATGAGAAGGATCTTTTTGTGATATAAACTCAAGTCAAAATCAGTTTCAGTGCACAAGGACCTAATGCTTCGGGAAAGCCCGATGACATTGCTCTTTCCCACTGTTCTGTAGGGTCTGGATCTCTGCCTTTTCTCTGAATCAGATTTGCTTTATATCTGTACCTCTTCCTGTTTAAATTCCTTCTTTAGTTTCAGCTTTCTTCAACTAACATACAGTTATTATTAAAACAATCTATGCAAAATGATCTAGTTCATCTTTTGATCACACAGTTGCAAGGGTTTTATTCTAGCTCTGTAAGGTGTTACTTTCATTGAATGGGATTTCTTAGGATGCTCTACAGTTTCGATCTGCATGATGCTATTAATATCTTCTGTCATGTGTGTGCATGTGTATCCACAGGTTGTTATAAGGTTTCACACTTTTGCACCGTGTTCTACATACTCTGTTAATACATTACACCTAGGAGAGGCACGGTATTGTATTTCCTGACTTGGGCTTCACAGATTCACATTCAATATATTCTTGAATTCACTATTAAAAACAATTGTGCAAGACTGTTGAATCTCAGATCTGTACCTCTGAAACAAATAATGCAATATATGTTAAGAAAGAAAAAAAGAAGAAGAAGAATGTAGCAGGAGGGGAAGAATGAAGGGGGGGAAATCGGAGGGGGAGAAGAACCGTGAGAGACGATGGACTCTGAAAAACATACTGAGGGTTCTAGAGGGGAGGGGGTTGGGAGGATGGGTTAGCCTGGTGATGGGTATTGAGGAGGGCACGTTCTGCATGGAGCACTGGGTGTTATGCACAAACAATGAATCATGGAACACTATATCTAAAACTAATGATGTAATGTATGGGGATTAACATAACAATAAAAAATTAAAAAAAAAACAGTTTATATTTTATCGAAACTATTCTTTTCAAGTTAACTAATGATGTCCATCTTCCGAAATCCAATAACCCTTACTAACCTCACTCAGCCTCTTAGTAGATTCACTATAATTGTTCACTTGAAACACTGTCTTTTCTTGGCTTCTGTGCACCCCCTCCCACTTTGCCTCCTCTCCTGGACTCTTCCTCTCCTTTTGCTAGCACCCACTCTTGGACATATGCTGGGCTGTTTTAGGCTCAAAAGTCTGGGTGCTAGAGTGCTCAATATTTCACTTTTCTCCTATAGTTCTCTCCCAGATGAAATCATGCCTTTCCCATAACCTTAAATTTAGGCTGATATATCTCAAATGGATATTTCCTGTTCAGAAAGTGAACTTAAACTCTGCCCCCATATCCAGTTCTCTAGTTTTTACTCCACACGTTTATCTAATTGGCTTCTAAGGCCTAATGTGTCAAAATCATTGATTACTTCCCAGTTTTTTTTTTTTTTTCTCCCAAAGGGTGTTTGTTTGTTTGTTTGTTTGTTTCTCCTACCTCTATTCAGCTCAGTAAATAGGTTTATCAATTACATGGTAGCTCAAACACACATACACACACAAACACACAAAACACACTAAATTGAATCATTTGTAATTTCCCCCTTCACTAATGCCACTCAAATAAAAAGTTTTATAGGCTGTATTCAATATATAGCATTATTTTTTACAGTTCTGTCCATTTTCTTACTTTTTCCACCTTTATTCAAGATGACATCATTTCTTTTCTGAATTGTTTTTAACTTTCTGCAATCTAAGAATCAAAGTAGCCACGGTGGGGACGCCTGGGTGGCCCAGTCGGTTAAGTGTCCAACTCTTGGTTTCAGTTCAGGTCATGATCTCAGGGTCATTTTGGTTTCCTGGATTTCAAATATTCTTCCCCTGGTACTTTGTGCCTAATCAGTTCATTTTTGTTCTGCAGGTCTAGATGAAATGTTACTTAAGCTGAGGTTAAGGAAGAGGGGAGAAGTATTTGAGATTTAAGGAGGAAACACTTCCTTCAATAGTTCTAGAAATAGTTTGGGACATTTCTAGAGAATATTATGACTGTTTACTATATTTTTAATTCATATTTATGTGAATAAACTGTTGCTGGATAATGTAAAACTCCAAAACTTAGAGGCAGAGAAACAAGTAATTAAAAAAGAAAGAAAGAGGGATGCCTGGCTGGCTCAGTCGTTAAGCATCTGCCTTCAGGTCATGATCCCATGGTCCTGGGATTGAGTCCCACATCGGGCTCCTTGCTCAGTGAGGAGCCTGCTTCTCCCTCTCCCTCTGCTGCTCCCCCTGCTTGTGTTCTCTCTCTCTGTCTCTGACAAATAAATAAATAAAAATCTTTTAAAAAAGAAAGAAAGAAAGAAAAGAAATGAGTAATTTATAACCATAGTGTATGTGCCTGAACTAGTTGAAGACCAGCTAAACTAGGCTGGCTTCTATTTGCCAGCTCTGCTTAACTCCAGTGCATTCAATAATGCATCTGCTCATTTACTAGGTAGCTCTCCTCTAGGATGGGGTACCTGAACTGGAACAACTTTGTCCTTGTGTCTCTCATCTTCCTTCTGGGACTAGTGGACTAGCCCCAGCATGTTCTTTTTGTGTCAGTGGCAGGGCATAAGAAAGAATAGGCAAAGTCTTATGAAACCTTGGCCTAAATATGGAACAGTCACCATCACTTTCAATGATGATGATGATCACTTTCAATCACTTTTCATCTCATTCTTTTTTTTTTTGTTTTAGTTTTTATTTAAATTCCAGTTAGTTAACATACAGTGTAATACTAGCTTTGGGTGTACAATTTAGTGACTGGACACCTACAAACACCCGGTGTTCATCTATTTGCTAAAGTAGGCTGGAGGCAAAATCTAATGTGAGAAAAATCTGAAACATCTTATGCATTGGAGATGGAAGATGATTTGTGGCCAATAATGCAACCTACCTCTCATTTAGTTGTTTTCTCATTTTCTCACTCAACAAGTGGGCTAGGTGATGCAGATACAATGATAATTAATTGAAATGTTTTGATTTTTATTTTATATTTATCTTCAAATGTCAGCTATAATGAAACTCCAGGATAAACTAATCTCTGACATCTGCTACTATCCTAAAAATTTTGTATATGTAGCAATGAGAAGTTTCATTAAAGATTTAATGTTTTGTTTTGTTTTGTTTTCCAAAGTACTATAGACTTCCCAGGGGCAATTTTTTTTTTTTTTTTTTTGTCTCTCCCTTATTAATCCCAAAGTTCCTACTATCTACTGTTCTATTAATGGAATTCAGAAAGGTGTTTTTTTTTTTTTAATTTGAATTAGTAATTAGAGTAAACATTAATTAAGGGTTGACAGACAAAAATAATTGATGTCAGTTCTATGCAAATATAAAGTTGCCAGGCAAATCTTAGGAGGCAAATATAGAAACTAAAAATATACATTTAAATATTTGAATATATCTGATTTAATACTGCCCTTGTCTTAGTCTTACTTTCTTCGTTATATTATCAAGTGAAAAGAAGAGCTATCTGTTTTTTCCCTAGGTACTTCATTGACTACAGTGCTGAAGATGACAGATGTTTCAACATTGATGCCAATACGGGAACCATTAGGACTACAAAGGTCCTTGATAGAGAAGAAACTTCATGGTACAACATCACAGTTGCTGCTTCGGAAAATGGTAAACTACTTTATGTATCATAAAAAAAGATGTCACTTTTACATGAAGATTTATACCGAGATTTTCTTGGGAGCAGGGCTCTCACCATTTTTATTTGTGGCGCCAGCATCCAGCATCTAGCAGAGTGTACAGAACATATTAGATGCAGTTAGTCATTGTCAGATGCAGTGAATAAATCTCATACTTTTTTTTTTTTTTTTTGCTTTAATCTCAGCATACTGGTGGAAAATTGACATCACAGAACACTTCATCCCCATCCCTGAGTCAAAATATCTGGTTTGCCTCCTAATTGTGAGGCTCGCTCTGTGGGTGGTTTCCACGCTTGCCTACCATGAAAAATATTGCTGTGAGCATTAATATGAAAGCTTTTCATAGACATGTTTTTATTTCTTTTGGGTATATACCCTGAAGTGAGATAGCTCAGTCACATAGAAACTCTATATTTAATTATTTGATGAACTGCCAGACTGTTTTCCAAAGTAGCTACATTTTACATTCCTAAAAGCAGTGAGGATTCCAATTTCTCTATATGATTACCAGTATTTATTGTTATGTATCTTTTGATTATAATCATTCTAGTGGGGTGATAGCTCCTTATGGTTTATGCATTTTCATAATGTCCTCTGTTACCAATCAATAATTAGACTACTCCAGCCTTTTATATCCTGCCTGAATTTTTATGTTTTTACATCTGCAAAATTAGCTCAAGTGGTTTCCATTTAGATAATTTTTTCAACATAATATTCTCTTTGAAAATAGCATTCACTAATTACTTTTAAATGATTGTTATAAAGAATACATGAGTGAATTCATTTATGATCATTCTGGTTAATTTTCATATTCAAAATAACCAGACTAGGAGTAGAATTGCATGCTCTTTGTCACCTAATGACAATTAAATGACTGTCAAATGATAAGAGCTCATTCAATATCAGTTGAAAAAATAAAGGAATTAATGGGTTAATATATCCAAGAAATGATAAGGGCATTGAAAAGATTCAGAAAAGATTATGCACTTTTGGGGAACAGGCTCCAAATATAGAAGATGGAAGGGAAGAATCCCTGGAGAAAATGATATTTGTTAGAAAAAACAGGAACTTACTTTAAAATAAATTCAAATGTCACTCCAGAGGTATTTCAATAAGAAACCATACTTTAGATTATTTCTAAATATCACCTTAGTCCAAATAATATTTGCATCAAGTAGAAACTAATTTGTGAATATACATCAGTTCATATATACCATGAAAATTATATTATTTGCAATGATCACTGAAGGGAATGCTCATTTTTACTTAAGTAACATCTTAAATATATACTTAATAAGTTATTTTTCTTTTCTTTTTTTTTTTTTACTATTTGTTAGTACTTCATATGGGAAATTAGTTAATACATACCTACTAAGTAAAAAGGTATAGTAGATCGCATTATACTCAATTATATAGATGATAATTTAAAAAAAATAGCCTTAGGGACACCTCAATAAGCATTACTAAAAATAATTCAATCCTAATTATAAATAGATATGTAGAAAGAATGAGCAATAGTTAAGGTTTTATAGACATATTGGAGACTTCTTTAGGAAGTGCACATTCATACACTGATTGCTTGGCATAAGTGCCTTATTAAATATCACTGGGGGCCCTTCTGTATACAGTTGCTTGAAACATTAACCTCAAATTCAGCCACATTAGAAAAGCATTTACTAGTATATCCTGTTTTGGAAATGTACTTGATGTTTTTTATAAAATGGATTTTTTAAAGGCTTTATTTTTCTGTAGAGCAGTTTTAGGTCTACGGCAAAATTAAGAGGTAGGTACAGAGATTTTCCAAATAGTCCCCACACCTATACATGCATAACACCCTCCATTATGAACATCCTCCACCAGAGTGATGTATTTGTAACACCTTTGACACATCATCATCATCCAAAGTCTATAGATTAGCTTAAGTTTCATTCCTGGTATTCTGTGGGTTTAGATAAAAGTATGGTGGTATGTATTCATTATTATAGTATCATACATAGTGTTTTCCTTGCACTAATAACCCCATGTGTACTGCCTATCCATCTCTACTCACCCTGATCTCTGGTAACCACTGTGTCTTTTGTTTGTGTGTTTGTTTTGTTTTGTTTTTTTGTTTTACTGGCTCCATAGTTTCTCCTTTTCCAGAATGTCATACAGTTTGAATTATACCATATGTAGCCTTTAAGATTGGCTTCTTCCCTTAGTAATAAGGGAAGAGTAATAAGTAATAAGTAAAGATCTTCCATGTCTTTTTATGGCTTGATAGTTCATTTCTCTTTAATACTCAATAACATTCCATTGTCTGGATGTACCACAGTATCCATTCACACACTGAAGGACGTCTTGGTTGGTTCCAAGTTTTGGCAATTATGAATAAACTACAACAACAAAAACATTCCTGTGTAGGTTTTTATATGCACAGAAGTTTTCAATTCCTTCTGGTAGATTCCAAGGAGTGCAATTAGTGGGTCAAACTAAGGGTATATTTAGCTTTGTAAGAAACTGACAAACTTTTCCAGAGTGGTTATGCCATTTTGAATTCTCCCCAGCAATGAATGAGAGTTCCTGTTGTTCCACATACTCATCAGCATTTGCTGTTAGATTTGGGTGACTCCAAGGTATAGAGTGGTATCTCATTGTTGCTTTATTTTGCATTTCTCTGATGACGTATATATGGAACATCTTTCCATACATTTATTTGCTATCTGTCTGTCCTACTTTGATGAGGTGTCTGTTAAGATCTTTGGCCCAGTTTTTAATCAGGTTTTGTTTTCTTATCAGTAATAAGAGTTCTGTGTATGTTTTAGAAAGTAGTCCATCAGATGTGTATTTTACAGATATTTTCTCCCAGTCTGTGACTTGTTTCTTCATTCGCTTGGCATTCTTTTGCAGAATTGAAATCAGGTTTTTAGAACTGTTCTTAATGTAAGTTTCTAAGGAACTTGGTGTGCTATGGAATGACATTTACAAGTTAATATTTTAAAGAACTTTTTTTTTTGGCCTACCTAGAGTGTTGTGCAAGTAAGACAAAGGTGCCCCTTCTGGGTAGATGAAACAATGAAGCAGGATTTAAGAGAAAATAAGAAGCCTGTGATAAAAGTTGGCTATTATTTAAATAAATACATACATACATACATACATACATACATACATGCATACATAAATAAATAAATAAAATTTGTTTAAAAAATAATAAAAAAATAAAAACAAACCAGGTCTGTGCACAGAAAAAAAAAAAATTCCCCTTCCTCCAGGGGAACAGGCCACATGCTAAGGGACTGATGTGAGAATATTAGGTGTCACAAAAAGTGTGTGGGCCTCTGAACATGTAGGTAGGGCCCAAATGCAGTGCAGCTCTTATTTACATGGTGTTTGATTCTGCTTTCTTTTATCCTTTGGTTCTAAGTCCAAGTGACTATTCAGCTGCCTCGTCATATGGTAAAGACAGAAAATATGTGCCTGGTCTATGATATCCTTCCCTGCTACTGGTGAATAACTGATAGCTATCTTGCTTTTATACAGTGTATTTTTACAGATGTGTCATCCTAATAAAAATCTCTGGAATAGAAAGCATGGATATTATTTTCATTTTATAGGTAAGGAAATTGGGACTCATACAAAATATGAATCTAAGTATTCTGACTCCTAGATCTATGTTCTTCCTAATATGGCCTTTAAGGGAAGCTGATATTCATTGAATCCAAGTTTGGGTTAGATATTTTAACTAATTGAGGTTTGTTTTGTTATTTATCTTTAAAATGCATTCTGTGGCAGAAGATTATTTCTAGGATTTTAATGAAGACACTAAGAATCAGATGAATTCAATAAGCTGCCTTCGATTAGAGAAGTAGAAAGTGTTGTATTCTTATCACATATCACAGTTGTTGAGGAAGAGTGCTTTCCAAATAAATACCTGGAATATTTCTGTTACAGGTAACAATGCCTTCCCTCCATGTAATCCATAATTTAGCTACTTAGAAATTTCTATTACATTTCTGGTTTGGAGTAGCAAATAACCACATGACGTCTATAGGTCAGAGGTCCAGGTAGGTTCAACTGGATTCCTTGCTTAAGGTCTGGCAAGACTGAAGTCATGTGTCAGCTGGGCTAGGCTCTTATCTGGAGGCTCTGGGGAAGAATCTGCTTTAATGCTTATTCTTCTCATTGCCTGGGTCTACTTCCTTAAGATGTAGGTGTAATGTCTCCATTTTCATCCCTTGTCAGCTGGGGCAGCTTTCTTCTCCTAGAGGCTGCCTGCATTTCTCCTCATGTGGTTTTTTCCTTCTTCAAACAACCAACAGTGTGTCAAGTCCTTTTGCTCCTTTGAATCTCTTTGACTTTCTCTTCTGCTACCAGCTGGGAAGTCTCTGTTCTCAAAGGTATCCACTTGGGGTGCCTGGGTGGCTCAGTTGGTTAAGCAATCACCTCTTGATTTCACTCAGGTCATGATCTCAGGGATCAAGCCCCACTTCCATCTGGCTCCATGCTGGGCATGGAGTTTGCTTAGTATTCTCTCTCTCCCTCTCCCTCTGCCCTTCCCCACCCTGCACCCACACATGCATGCTCTCTCTCTCTAAAAAAAAAAAAAAAAAAAAAAAATATATATATATATATATATATATATATATATATATATAATAAAATAAAATAAAAATAAAGGTATCCACCTTATTGGGTCAGGCCCACACAGATAATCTCTGTATTTTAAGGTGAACTGAATTGGGCCTTTACATCAACAAAATCTTTTCACAGCAGTACCTAGATTCATGTTTGGTTGAATGAACAAGGAACAGGGATCTTATTCTGTCATCTTTAGAATTGTGCCTATGATAACCCTAAAATATCTAAAAAAAAAAAAAAAAAAAAAAAGAAAAGAAAAGAAAGAAAGAGAAAAATGAAAGCTTATTCTTTTTACTGGATAATAAATATTCTTTCAAGGTTGTATGCTATGGCTTACTTTTCCTTTTATATGACTCTCTAGTAAAATAGTGGGACTTTTAGGCACTCAAGAAATAGTTATTAATATAGTTTTCTCAAGTAAATAGCTACCATTTCCTTATTTATGCCTCACGTCAAGATAATGTATAATTTTATCCACACTGCTTTTCAGAAATTGATGTTATGATCATAACTTACTAATAGCTAAACCAATGAGTACTTTTCATTTCTGATCACTCCGTGATTTCTTTGTGATATTTGACTATATTAATCATTCTCTTTTCACTTGGCATTTTCTACTTTCTTAGCCACCATTCTAATACTTTGGTATGGTATAATTTATCATTTCTATCCTAAACTACACATTGATTAATTCACTCAAAATATATTAATAAATGATACCTGCCTGGCAGTATCGTATGTTAGGCGGTAAGGATACTGAGGACCCTATTTCACTTTGGAGCAATTCAAGAAGCTCATGCAGAAGACAAGGTAAATAGATGATTGCACTATGGATAATTATTGTGGCAATAAGGTTTTTAGGGGCTAGAGAAACATAACACCATGGTAGTTTAGCCTCCCTAAGAGGATCAGTGAAGGTTTCATAGACAGGATAATGCATGGATTCAGTCTTTTTTTTTTTTTTTTTTTAAGATTTTATTTATTTATTTGACAGAGAGAGAAACACAGCGAGAGAGGGAACACGAGCAGGGGGAGTGGGAGAGGGAGAAGCAGGCTTCCCGCAGAGCAGGGAGCCCGATGCGGGGCTCGATCCCAGGACCCTGGGACCATGACCCCAGGCGAAGGCAGACGCTTAACGACTGAGCCACCCAGGCGCCCCTGCATGGATTCAGGCTTGTGATGAAGGATGAGTAAAGGTTAGCCTGCATTCTGTTTCCAGCTGTACCTGTATTAGCCAGGGTTCTACAGAGAAACAGAACCAATAGGATTTGAATCTAGAAGAATTCAGAATCAATAAAGAGATTTATTTTAAGAAATTTGTTCCTGCAGTTATTGAGGCTGGGAAGTCAAAACTCTGAAGAGCCAATGTCCCAGGTCAAGTCCAAAAGCCAAAACCAGAAAAAGCCACTATCTTAGTTTAAAGGCAATCAGGCAAAAGAATTTTCTCTTATTCAAGGGAAGGTCAGCCTTTTTTTTTCTAGTCAGGTCTTCAACTGATTGGATAAGGCCCACTCACATGAAGAACAATGTGTTTTAGTCTATCTTTTTTTTTTTTTTTAAGATTTATTTACTTATTTAAATAATTTCTGCACCCAACGTGGGGCTCGATCTCATGACCCCAAGATCAAGTCACATGCTCTACCAACTGAGCCAGCCAGATGCCTGTTTAGTTTACCAATTTAAATGTTAATTTAATTCAAAAACACCCTCATAGAAACAAACAGAAAAGTGTCTGACCAAATATCTGGACACACCATGAAATAGAAACTTGTTGTAGTCCAGTATCTAGGGTTTTATGCATGTTAAAGTTTGCAAATCACTGGCTTAGGCTATTCTAAAGTAAATTATTATTAAGAAACATTGCTTCCAATCACAACTTAATTTATGTCATAGCTCCATTTAGTACTAATACCAAAGGCATGAGTACACACATACGTCCTGAATTTTTCTTTATAAAATTTGGCCCTGTCTGTTCTCAGCTTAATTCTCAGAAAAACGTATATCATACTTTTAGTCACAGATCGTCAAACAGGCCATGTTCTTTCAATAATTATATAATCCCTTCATCTCTCAATGCCCTCTGCTCATTCTGTTCTGCTTTACAAACATCTATTTACTTTTAAGAACTATTTCATATGTCACAACATCTGTGAAATCTTCCTCAACCTCTTAGGCAAATTTTACAGCTTCTCCTTCTATATTCTAACTTTATGCATGGCTGAATCGAGCACTTATCTCTTATTAGATTTAAATATGGCACTTATCACATTTTACTGTAATATTTTTCCCCTCTACTAGATTGTGAACATCCCAAATCTAAAAATCAGGTCTAATTTATCTTTATCATAGTATCCACAAATACTAAGAACATTTCCTGACACATCAAACTGTGTTAGATACATGAATACTTTTTGTCCTTCATTTCTGTACCTACCTTTACTGCCCAAAAACTTCATGACTTACTACACAGTTCAATGATCACTAAATTATATATATTTCCCATTTTGCCTAAAATATCTATTTCTCTAACTATTTCTCCTTGTTCTGTGCACCATATGTGAGAGAGTATCCTGATCAATACCCTGAAATGGGACCCCCATTGTTCATTGCTTGGCTGACAGTTGTATTTCCAAAGGAGCCAAAGTCAGGGAACTGGTATTGTATTCATACTTCTAATAAGTCTAAAAGGTTTCGGGTCTTACCAGAGTTCACAAATTAAAGAACAGCACTACTTGTTTTTTGCACTGTTACAATGTTTTCTTCAGCTCTCTGTTTCACTTCTCTAAACAAATTATATGCATAACTCAGTCCAGAAACCAATGTTTACGGCTGTTTATTTGTTGACTCTTGTTTTTTTTTTCCTCAATTCTCATGCAAACATATTCAAAGATTAGGACCCACAAATTTCAAATTTAATCTAAATGTAACTTTAGGTGATGGAAATTAAATTTAGATTTTATGAATTCATTCCTCTTTGCCTGAAATAAATTTTTGTTAGCAGCAGCATCTACCAATACAAAATTCCATTACTGAAGAGTGAGTGGCTTTAAGTCCCTCTAGCTTCTACACGTTATTTTGCCATTGTCAGCGTGCTTATTTTGATATAATAAATTTGCCTTTCACAAGTGTGTTCATATCAGTAATTCCCCTTAACATACAAAAGGATCCTATTTGACACTTTTTTCCTAGCAGACAAAGGGAAGAGCAGCCAAAGAAATTGGTATTGCTTTAACCAAGGATCAAAAGTAATAAAACAAAATACTTTTATGAAATATTTGTTTATAATGTATATGTCAGTGTATTAATTACCTGTTGCCATGGAACAGATATGTACAAAATATCTAAAAATAATTCAATTTGTTCTAAATTTAAAAGAAATTTATTGGCCCACATGCCTGTAAAGTTCATAGGTAAATCAGGCTTCAGGGTTACTTTGATCAGGTCCCTATAACTATTTTTCTGTGATTTTTTCTTTTTTGCATTCCTTGGTATCTCATCTTTTACTTTAGTGTTGCTATATTATAGTAACAAGCAAGAAGGCCTGTGCTAACTTGCTGTATGGTAACAGGATGACTGCCACCTGAAACTGGATTTCACGCATCCTCATTCACATCCACGGTGAGATAAATTGTCACTTCAGACATTCATTACAAATATTGCTCCAGGGGTGCCTGGGTAGCTCAGTGGGTTAAGCATTTGCCTTCAGCTCAGGTCATGATCCCAGGAGGGGGAGGGGGCGGGGTTGATGGAGCCTGACTTCCAGGTCCCTGCTTAGCAGGAAGTCTGCTTCTCCTTCTCCCTTTGCCCCTCCCCCCACTCATGCTCTCTCTTGCTTGCTCGCTCTCTCAAATAAATAAATAAAATATTAAAAAAAATGTTGCTTCAATTAGGTCTGAACTTAATCTCCATTCACTGTTTTTAAAAATTGTATTTAATACATAATATGTGCCCATAAGTAGATAAATTATGGCAAAATGTATGGGGTTATTCACATTGGTTCAGGACCATCAAGGCCCATTTCTTATCTTTACTTGCAGGCCAATTCCATTCAAACCTCTTTTGAGTTTTACCCATGGGAGAATTTGGGTGATGCAATTATAATATATACTATGTTCTATTTTTTGTTGTTTTTTGTGTAATATGCCGATACATTTGAGTTCTTAAAATTTGCACTATCCCAATCTCAGTATCAAATTCTAGAAGAATGGGAACAAATGTCTTTATTCAAAAGGAACTTGAATAACTGAAACAGTTATTTGCAGCACGGCTAAATATTTCTTTTATAGTTTTCCTGGCTCTTCAAATTTCCAATACCTTTTCCAATTTCCTTACATATATCAGATAATCTTGCTTCTCTAGTGCTTATCAAAAAGAACAATCAGAAAAGGGTTTCCACAGTTTCCTGCCATCAGATCTAGCAGCCTAGCTAATACTGTGGGCGTTAGTTTCCATAAATCTGGCTTCCTTCAAGGTGCTGTGAGTGAGCTCTCCACACCATGTTTATGGCCACCCCTCCATGTAGGCCCTAAATCCTCATCTTTCTTGTTCACTCAGTCACTGAACTGTCAATTAATTCCTCTCCTTTAACTTCATTTTCCCCCTCCATAATTCCACTGTCTTCAAAAATAGGCTTTAATTCTATCTGAAAATAAAATGTACTCAAGCAAACAAAAACTGAGAAACTACCTTGATTTAGTGTTTCCAAAGCCAGATACAACTGTATTATCCGATTCCCTTTCCTGATAAACTTCTTGAAAGAGTTGCCTGTATTCACACCCTGCACTCTCTATCCCCATGCTCTTTAAAATCCACTCTTAGGGACACCTGGGTGACTCAGTCGGTTAGGCGTCTGCCTTCGGCTCAGGTCATGATCCCAGGGTCCTGGGATTGAGTCCCGCATCGGGCTCCTTGCTCAGCGGGGAGCCTGCTTCTCCCTCTCCCTCTGCCTGAAGCTCTGTTTACTTGTGCTTTCTCTCTCTCAGTCAAATAAATAAATAAAACCTTTAAAATAAATCCATTCTTAAAAGACTTGTCTTTACTACTTCACCAAAATTATACTTGTCCTCCGTATTCCAAAATATGAAATATAATTCTCTCCTCCATTTGCTCAGCAAAGGAGCAATATTCAGCACAATTGACAACTTTTTCAAGAAACAGGCTCTTACTTTGGCTTACAGATGTAGAATGCTCTAGATGCTCTTCTTCCTTCACTGGTTCTTCTACCTCAGTGTGCTTCTTAGTTCCTTCTCATCTCTCCATTCATTGAATAGTGGGGCATCCTGATTTCCAAACCTTAGACCTACCTGGAGTTATTGCCCACATAATCTCATTCAGTCTAATGGCTTTCTATAACATCTATATGTAGATGACTCTCAAATTTACATATGCATCCACTTTCCCCCCGAATTGCATTTTAGCCACTCTAATCTCTTCTCAGAGTTCTCAAACTCAAAATGCTCCAAGTAAATAGTTTCCTCAAAATCCAATTTCTCTCTAAATCTACTCCTCCAGAGGCATTATCTATCTCAATAATGATGGCTGTAGACCAGATTGCTCATGAAAATCACTCAGTGTCATATTTGGCTCCCCTTTTTTTCTCATGCTACACATCCAATTCATCAGAAACTTCTATCAGCTATACTTTAAAAAATATCCATAACTCAACTACTTCATAACATTTCCATCACTCCCATCCCTGTCCAAACAACCATCACCCCTCAGCTGGAATACTGCAGTAGCTTCCGAAATAGTCTTTTGCTCTTAACCCTAGCTTCTTTTAATCTATTATCCAGAGAACTACCCAAATATTCCTTTTTAAATAAGTAGTACCATGTAGCTCTCTTTTTCTTCCAAGTTTTTATTCAAACTGCAGTTAGTTACATACAGTGTAAATATTATTCTCAGGAGTAGAGTTTAGTGATTCATCACTTACATACCACAATGCTCATCACAAGTGCCCTCCTTAATACACATCACCCATTTAGCCCATCCTCCACTCACCTCACCTCTGGTAACCATCAGTTTGTTCTCTATAGTTAAGAGTCTGTTTCTTGGTTTACTTCCCTCTTTTTTCCCCCATGTTCATCTGTTTTGTTTCTTAAATTCCACATATGAATGAAATCATATGGTATTTGTCTTTTTCTGACTGACTTATTTAGCTTAGCATAATACACTCTAGCTCCATCCACATCATTGGAAATGGCAAGATTTCATTCTTTTTGATGGTTGAGTAATATTCCATTATAAGTGTATATATATATATATATATATATATACACACACACACACACACACACACACACACACACACACACACAATTATATACCACACACACACACATTTATACACCACATCTTATTTATCCATATACCAGTTGATGGACATTTGGGCTCTTTCCATAATTTGGCTATTGCTGATAATGCTGCTATAAACATTAGGGTGCATGTGTTCCTTTGAATTAGTCTTTTTGTATCCTTTGGGACAATACCTAGTAGTGCAGTTGCTGGGTCATAGAGTAGTTCTATTTTTCACCCTTTGAGGAACATCCATATTGTTTTCCAGAATAGGCTGCACTGGAAAAGGCACCCTGCACTCTCTATCCCCATGCTCTTTAAAATCCACTCTTAGGGACACCTGGGTGACTCAGTCAGTTAGGCGTCTGCCTTCGGCTCAGGTGGTGATCCCAAGGTCCTGGGATTGAGTCCCACATAGGGCTCCTTGCTCAGCGGGGAGCCTGCTTCTCCCTCTTCCTCTGCCTGAAGCTCTGTTTACTTGTGCTTACACAAGTAAGCGGATTCTCTGGGTTCTCCTTTCTACACATCCTCTCCAACATCTGTTGTTTCATGTGTTGTTAAGATAAGATATTCCCAAATAAATTAAGACTCTAAAACATGATACTCATAATGAATGACTCAAGATAGACACACATACATACACTGCCAAACAAAGGATAAAGGTAATACATATCTTCTCTTTTTACTTTAGTTTTGGGTAGAGGGAATGAAAATGTGAAAATGTTACCCATCAGAAATTGTGTATATGATACTTCTTACAAATCATTTTAGATCACCTTGGCCTCAATAACTGTAATAACAGAAACATAAAATATGTGATACAGAAAAACTTTCAAACAACCAAAATTGAGAAAGTACATTGCTGTTGAATAATTCATTAAAAACAAAGAAAATTATCTCAAAAGGATGGTGTAAGTTTCAATAAGGAATAATGACAAAGAAAGTGGTACACATGAGAACACCTTTCTTTGTAATAACAAAATGTCAAATTTGACAGATTAACAAACCCACAAATATCATCATCATCATCATCATCATCATCACCATCATCACTTATAGGCACAAATTTGAGAAACTTGATCCAAATTAAAGCACTTAAAAGTTATTACAATGTATAGAAAGAGAGTAAAATGTTTATTGTTCTTATATTTTCCAGAGATACCCAAGCATGTTAATATTTCTGGGTTAAGAAAAGAAAATAAATTTAGTATACAGATTTAAAATTAGAAGACATAACAGGATAAAGCCTTAAAATACTGGAAAATAATACTAGGAGTGATAAAAAAATTTTAAGACAAATTTGAAGTACACAATGAAGTGGTAAAAATATATATTAATAACCAAAGTGGTGTAATTGTAATAAACCCTCCTATTAAAAAAAATTACCATACTGAAGTGAAGTAAGGAAAAATAAAATCATCTTATGCTACTTGTAATAGGCACATATGAGATATAAAGATATAGAAAGTTTTAAAATAAAAGAATTTATTTTAGAGAGAGAGTGCGAGCAGGGGGAGGGGAGAATCCTGGAGCAGACATCCCACTGAGCACAGAACCTGATGCAGGGTTCCATCCCGAAATCCTGAGATCATGATCTGAGCCAAAATAAAAAGTCAGATGCTCAACTGACAGAGCCACCCAGGGCCCCTAAAGAATACATACAATTTTCAAGCATACAAAGCAAAATATATCGACATTAATGACATGCTAAACCACGTAACAATTAAAAAAAATGTGTTGATACAAGATATATTTTCTAAGAACCATACAGTCAAATTGCTACAAGACAGAGTTGTTTGCAAGTCAGTGGGGAGAATAGATGGACACCTCAACAAACAGGTGAAGACGGAGCTATGATATCTGGTTCTGCAAAGAAAGTAAACTTACTTATGTACCTTACAACTACGCAAAATATTCCAGTGCATAGAAGATAAACATAAAATTTTAAATGAAATGTAGGATAACATTACTGTGACTTTGGAATAGAGAAAGTTTTATAAAAATACAAATTGTACAACCCATAAAGGAAGACATTGATAAATAAAACAATGAAAACTGTGCTTAGTTGAAAATTAGCCCATAACTTGCTATCATGAATGAAGTTGTGTATCCATATATGAGGTGTGTGTATGCTATGTATACACACATATATCTCTGTTAATATTTGGATAAATTAAAGTAATTGTACCAAAGGTTTTCCAATTAGAATTATAATATATGTCAAATATATTGATATCTTAAGTATATGTCAGTCTTAATAATAAAATGAACACCAATTTAAGAGCCACTCACCTCAAAGAAATAAGTTTTAAATACACCCCTTAAAGGTGAGTGGGTGGCTCATTCGGTTAAGCATCAGACTTGGTTTCTGCTCACCTCATGATCTCAGCGTAGTGAGATCTCAGCATGGAGTTTGCTGGGGATTCTCTCTGTCCCTCTCCCCTACTCCTCCCTGTGGCACTCCCTCTCACTCACTCTCATTCAAATAAATAAATAAATAAAATCATAAAATAAATAAATAAATAAATAAGTAAATACACCTCACTATTACATCCTTCTTCATTCCAGAGCTTATCGATATTGAATTTAGTATTATTTGTCCCTTTCTTTTCTTTATAGTTTTACCAAATACATTTTGGACATATATATATATATATATATATATATATATATATATATATATATATATATATTATGTATGTAACTACATCTTTGGCTCATGGATATTATACATAGATAGGTTAATATTATATGCACTTTCTTTGTTTTTTTCCTCAGTGCTATGTTTTTAAGATTCATCCAGGTAAAGAAATACAGCTGAAGTTTTGTTTTTGTTTTTTTTTTCATTTTCACTATGATGAGAAAATAAATCTATTTTAATTAATGTTTAAAAATCCCAATGTAGGGGTGCCTGGATGGCTCAGTTGGTTAAGCGACTGCCTTCAGCTCAGGTCACGATCCTGGAGTCCCAGGATCAAGTCCCGCATCGGGCTCCCTGCTCAGCAGGGAGTCTCCTTCTCCCTCTGACCCTCCCCCTCTCATGCTCTCTCTCTCTCTCTCTCATTCTCTCTCTCAAATAAATAAAAAAAAATCTTTAAAAAAAAAATCCCAATGTAGGGGTGCTGGGTGGCTCAGTCGTTAAATGCCTGCCTTCAGTTCAGGTCATGATCCCGGAGTCCTGGGATCGAGCCCCCGCATCGGGCTCCCTGCTCTGCGGGAAGCCTGCTTCTCCCTCTCCCACTCCCCCTGCTTGTGTTCCCTCTCTCACTGTGTCTCTCTCTGTCAAATAAATAAAATCTTAAAAAAAAATAAAAAATAAAAAATAAATAAAAATCCCAATGTATCTCAGTTGTTATAGCTTCATATATTATTAATATTGCTGATATAACATGTCTTGTACATGTTTCCTATTGTAAATATGAAAACTTCTCAATATATGTAACTTGGGTACACATACCAAGAGTATATGATATATTCTTAGAAGTATTCTCAAATGTTTTTCAAAGAGAATGTTTAACATGTTTTTAATAAATACATAATAATAATCAATGATTGACCCAGAAATTAGTATGTATGTTTAATATATGAGTTAAAGCTCCCTAAATATATTTCATTTTATGCAGTAAAATTCCACTCTAAAATATGCTTGTATTCAGTTCCAAAATTATATTAGCTGTCCCTAAAGTCTCAGCTTTTGTGTTACTTGAAATTGTAAGAATTTAATGGTTCCAGAAAAGATGTCTTAATACCTTGTATATGAATCTCAACACATTTTAGGGAATTATTTACTAAACACAAGGTAACAAAATATTTACCCTATCTGTTCTTGTATATTTAAATTGAAGGTTTTATATTTTGGTCTAAGGCTTACTTTGAGTGATATTTTATATACAATAAGGGTCAAGTTTAATTTACTTCACATTTTTTTTTTTTACTTCACTTTTTAATTTCCAGTGAATCCATTATTTGTTATAAATGCTATTTCTCCATTTAATAATCATGGCAACTTTGTCCATTAACATTTGACCGCTTTTGTTTTTGATTAACTGTCTCTTTTGTATGCACCACTAATCATATAAGCATATATTATATAGCATTGTACATACATCCACACACACAGTCTTATGCTATATCACTGTCTTGATTATTGTGGCTACTTACTAACACTTAAAATTAAGTTCAGCATCATTCTTTCATCAAAATTGTTTGGGCTAACTTAGGACATTTTCAGATAAATTTTAGTATCAGCTTGTCAGATTCTTCAACAATATCAGCTGGAATTTTTATTGTATTGCAATTAATCTATAGTTCACGTTTGGGAGAATGGATGTCTCAAAAATACTGAGTCTTTTATCTATGAACATAATATATGTTTCCACTTAACTAGGCATTTTAAATTTATCTTAGTAATATTTGTAGGTTTCAGCATACAGATGCTGAACATATTTTATTTGGTTTCATTTTTTTCATGTTACATAAATTTGATATTTATTTAAATGTTTATTTTTATTATTGTAGAAATAGATGTTAATATAAGTTTGTATCCTACAGTATTGGTAACTCTCATATTAGCAGTAGCAGCTTCTTGTAGATTATTTGGTCTTTTGTACACGGATGATCCCCTCTAAAGAAATACAGATTTGTGTCTAACTTTGCAATTGGCATAACATTTCTTTCTTTCTCTAATTGCACTGACTATAAGCTTTAATATGATTCCCAGGAGAATTGCTACAGGATATATCCCTGCCTTTTTTTTTTTTTTTTTTTCTGATCCTTAGGTTAAAACATTCAATCTTTCACTTGTAAGTATGACAGTTACAGGTTTTTGTTATACAATTATTCAGGTTGAGGAAGTCTCTTCCATTCTTACTTTACTGATTGCTTTTTTTCTATTTAAATCAAATACGGTGTTATGTTTTGTTATATTTTTCTGCATCAATCGAAATAATTATGTGTGTGTGGTGAATTATATTTATTGATTTTTAAATGTTAAACAACCAGCCTTTCCTTCCTTGAATATATCCCACGTGGTTACGATGAATGTAATCAAAGCTGGAGGAGATCCTTGCACTCAGCTTATGGGTCTCTCTACTCTCAAGTAGCATAGTTCTTCAGCGTCCGTTTGCCAAAGTATGAGAAGAATATGTTCATATAATTTCAGTTTTATAGTCACTTATGACAGCAGGTTAGTCTGGTATCAGTTGCTATTTCTGGCCAAAATCTGAATTTTACATTCTTTTTTTTTTTTTTAATGTTTTATTTATTTATTCATGAAAGTCAGAGAGAGAGAGGCAGAGGGAGGAGCAGGCTCCCCGCCTAGCAGGGAGCCCGATGTGGGACTCGATCCCAGGACCCTGGGATCGTGACCTGAGCCGAAGGCAGACGCTTAACCATCTGAGCCACCCAGGTGCCCCTCAAGTTTACATTCTTAAATTCTATTTCAAAACCTGTTAACCTTACCTTTGTAATTATTTAATTTATTTAAATATTACACCAAAGAATGTCATAGATGTGCATAATGGAATCAGGATTTGTGTAGTTCAAGCTTAAGTTTTCCTAAGACTTGATAAAAGTGATTTTAGCTAAAAATAAGACTATTATAATATTTCAGGGAATTTCATTAAAATGCTACTGTTTTTAAACTGTTTTGAACATATCTTCATGTCCTTCCTTCCCTTGGAATAAATTTGGGGCCCAAAGATGATGCAATAAGTGTGATTTTTTTTTTAAGAATGGTGATGCTGAACCCCAAGCAGCAGCAGATCCATTCTCAGAGATAAGGCCTTATCTCTACACCAGAGTTGAGATTGCTGAAAGATTAGATATTCGGATATTTTAGTACAAATGTTTGAAAAAAAAAAAATATATATATATATATATACACACATATATATATATAATTTTCATTAATGATATCCTATGTTAGTTGTTTTCTGTAATTAACAAAACCACTTTTGAATGCTGACTGTATCAGATAAGAAAAATTTTATTATCCTTACATTACTTACCCCCCAAAAAATGCAAAATGATGGTCCATTCTATTAGTGAACTTCTGTCAGCATAAAAACACATGATTGCAAATGTAGTTCAAAGGATAGCATGATACTTGATCACAAGCTGAATTTGTGGGGACTCAATAAAGATGAAAACTCGATGATCACAGACACTATAGATGACCAAGAAGGAAAATAAATGTAAAAACTCTGAATTATCACAAAAATTAGAAAATAAATGGTACCTTTGTTAGATTCTTTCATGCAATGAATGGGCTGATTTTAACAGATTTTTTTAAACTGTTTTTCAATTTATATGGCAAATGCATCATCCCGATGCAATTAATTTCACTTAGAGGTGAATTACTTTGACTTTATGGTTCTAACTTAAAGAACAAAACAGCATTTATTCCTAAAATCAGAGGCATAATTTAAACTTTAGCAGCTTCCCGCTTATTTAGTCTCAGGCAAAAATACTAAGACATTTTAGGAATTTCTGGAGGATTTAGGGGTAAGGAGGAAAAAAAATATCATAAGAGTTGAGACTCCTTTTAGGTAATTCACTTCAAAGTGAATTCTTTATGATGATTGGGCCATTAATAAAATTTTATACAGCAAACTGACAAAAAACCACATAAATACATTGAGTTTGGGGTGATGTGTTTCTAAATACTTAGTAATTTTTGAAAGAGCTTCTAGACAACTACCAGGTTTTTTGAACTACTATAAAATAAGTAAGGGATTTAAAATGTATAGGGTCAGTGAAATTTTTTATCTTATAAATGTCATAGAATGTTTTATTTTAAACCTTCTTATTTGGCAACAAGAAAGAAACATTTAAGAGTTAATCAATTAGATACCAGATATGAATTCTTACTTATCCATTATAACAAATGATTTTGAATACAATATTCGGTTTCTCAGTATTTAAACAGGATACAAAGCAGGAAGGGAGGAGAGAAAAGGAGCATCTGCAGCACACCAGGCTTGTACAAGGCATTGTGATGGTTTTAGCCATAAAACAGTTCTTAAATAGATTAAACACTCATATTAGTAAGGAGTATCTATCATCTATTAGTTATTTTATCTTAGTTTCTTGCCTAAAAATGATATATGACTTTTACATACAAATTTCAAAATACCAGTTAAAAAGAGCAGAACAGTCTCATTTCAAAACAAATAGGTTGAATGAGAATTTTCAGGGACGCCTTGGTGGCTTAGTCAGTTAAGTGGCTGATGCTTGGTTTCCACTCAGTTCATGATTTCGGGGTGGTGAGATCAAACCCCATGTCGGGCTCCACACTCAGTGGGGAGTCTGCTTCAGGATTCTCTCTCTCTGCCCCACCCCTTTAATAAAATCAATAAATAAATCTTTAAAACAATTTCAGTTTCATCTGAGTACTAGTTTGCAAAATTTATTTTTATATACTTATTTTTATTTAAGGAAATATTAGAAACATATTTGTTAATAAAATATTAGCCTAGCATTTTAAAATGGCCTAGCCTCAGTTCACAGGAATGATTCATGAAAGTTCAGACTGTTTGGTTTATACATATTTGCTTTTAATGAAAACTTTTAATAGAAACCAAAGAAACACAGACCAGAAAACAAACAAACAAACAAACAAACAAACATTAATTAAACACATTTGTAACACGCATTTGGAAACACATCCTCATAAGCATGGGCATTTATGAATCATAGACAGATATAAATGTGATTATTTAATTAAATTCATAATCACTGCAATTTACTATTGTAATATATGAGGTTTTTCATGTTGACTGAATGAAAACACATTTTGAGGAAAATAATCTACATTTTACAGACAAGAAAATTTGCACTAGTCTAAATTTATACATTTAAAAGTACTTAATACTGACTTTGGAATATGAATATTTAGATTAGACATCTATTGAATTCCCTAGTAAACTATACCACATATTCTAATGGTCATGATTTAGAGTTTTAGGAGGGAAATATATAAGTCATAACGACTATGGGATAAAAATAAATTGAACACTTAAGAATCACAATTGTAAAGAGAACAAATTGAAAAAAATACTAATATTTAATTTGTTTTCTTCATTCTATATTGATAATGGGGAATCTACGGGAGTGGTATATTTCATTGCTCTGTGTTTGCTAGAGCCCATCATAGTGGCATGTACGTATCAGACTTATCAAATGAGCTCACTGGATAAAATGGATTATTCCCCAAGTTATGGAAAATCCTCTAAAAATCATAGCATCAAACTAGCAATTGCACGGAAATACCGTATACCAAGACTTTCACTGCATCACTATCTGCACAGAGAGCACTCTGCTAATGTGAGCTGCTTTTACATTGGTATTGGGTAAAACATGGATGATTTTTAAATAGTGTAGTTGCTGCTAAAAATCACATGTATAGGATTGCCATCACATTGTGTTTTGTTTTTGTTTTGTTTTGTTTTTGATCTTCAGAAAGGATTCAAATGTGCAGTCTGCTCTCTCCCAGGATCAGTATTTTAAAATTTACATGATTTCCTTAATTGTTTCTCAAAAACACAATTTGGCAAGTTAAATAACTCATTGCAGATTAAGTAATGAAGGCATAGAAATAATAAATAACTTTCCAAATTTCGTGTTCCTAAATAGAGGGCTGGAAAGGGGATTCATATTTAAATTTGTCAGATTCCAATGTGTTTTATTTACTCTGCCATCAAAATGACTTAAAATTGAACAAACAAAAACAGAAACAGACTCATAAATACAGAGAAGAAACTGACGATTGCCAGAGAGGAAGAAGGTGTGCAGGAGGGTGGGTAGGCAATACAGCTGAATGGATTAAGTACAAATTTCCAATTCTAAAATAAATAATTGCAGCCTGGGGATGTGATCAGTAATACTATAATAACTTTGTATGATGACACATGGTAACTACACTTACCATGGTGAGCATTTTGTAATGTATGTAATTGCCAAATCACTTATGTTCTTGTACACCTGAAACTAATCTAATATTGCATGCCAAGTATACATCTGTTTAAAGAAAAACCAGTTGCTAGAAATAAAGCATGAAGATAAAAGTAACAATAGCAATAACAGAAATGTTGCATTAAGAACTTCAGGAACAGAAGAAAATGCTTCGAACACACGTGAATATGTTCACATTTTATAGGTAAAGTTATTGTCATTTGAAGGGTAACATACTAAACCAGTGGCTGTGGGAAAGAAAGAAGAGAAACCCAAAAGAACTTGCCAGTTTGCTAATTTAGAATTAGCTAATCTTATTATTGAGCAGAGAATACCAGAATGCAGGCAGGTAGACTGCAAGAGGATACAAAGCCATAGTGGGTTTTCAACCTCTAATTATCTGGAATTAAAGGCACAGTTTTTACACATCATGCTACTTTTAGTAAATAGACTGCAGGTATTCAGTTTGCATTGGTAATGACAGTAAGCTTACTCCAACATTCTGTTTTTCCTAACTCTTCATCAGCACCTCCTGAGGTTGCCCCTGGCAGGGCATGGCACACAGATCGTTAGTCGTAACCACACCAAGGTTAAATTCAGTTCAGCTTCCCCACAGAACACATAAGGGTAGTAGGTCTACAGATAAACAGGCATTTGTCTGATGCTAAACGCTGTGCTTTTAATCAGTAAGTTATGGAATAGTAATTATACACTGGAGTAATAAAATAATATTCGATCAACATAGAGTCTATTTCCATCTAGAAGAACTGAGAAGAATTGAGTTTCCTGTACCCCAGTATGGAATGAGTGGAAGGCCAGTCCCAGTCCAGAGTTCAGCATGAGCAAGACAGAGTGGGGACAGTGAGAAGGTGAATGTTGAACACGGTCAGATGCTAGTTGTTCTTTTATTCTAGCCTTTCGTCAAGATATAACCTTTCCAGAATCTTCTACAAATCTTCTAAATTGATCTAGATTTCTTTCTTTCTTTTTCTTTTTTTCCTAACTTCACTAAGGTTGCTTATAATTCTGCCTGCTCAGAAAATAACAGAGAACTATTTACTCAGGGACAATTAAGGCTGCTGATACTAATGATTAGAGCCAATAAAATTATTATTGCCTCGGATTTCTAGAACAGATTACTTTTGTCTGCTCTGAAAAGGTGAGCAAGTACCTAGTTGGGCAATATAGGAATACATGAAAAAAATCATATATGACATTTAGAGTAGAAGAGATATATTTATATACCGGCGAGAGTAAGGCCGTGAATATCCTATAATAAACCTTGGAGAATTGTAGAGCAAGTATGCTTTATTGTTCTTTTCCATACAAGTCTAAATAATCTTAGTACTTATAAATTTTAGAATCAGCTTTTAATTCTATGGACATTGGGATTTGCAACAGATTACACTGAATACACACGTCAGTTCAGAAGGGTTGGTTTTATTTGTGATTTTGTGTCTTCCTAACCACACACATGATATAGCTCTTAATTTCTTTAATGAAGTCTAAATAAGCTAAACTAATATGACACTTCAATAAAGTGGTCTGCATATAGGTCTTTCACATCCTTTGTTAGATTGATTTCTAGCTTCCTTATAGCTTTGTTAATTAACTCTAGTTTTTCACCATTAAGAATAATGTACGCTGTAGTTTTGTTTGTTTAGTGTGCCCTTAATCAGCAGGAGAAGGCACATTTCTACTTATTTGCTGAGAGTTTTTGTTTTTGTTTTTTTGCTTGGTTTCATTGTGTTTATCATCTATGGACATTACATTCTATTTCTTTGTTTTTCTGTATGTGTTGAGATGATTATTTTTGTTTGTCCATCCTTTAATTCATTAACCCTGTGAATAATTTTTATGCTTTTTAAAATGTCCTTCCTCATTTCTTTCTTTGTATCTTCCTTCCTTCCTTCTTTTTAATGCTATACAAAGCAAGTGTGGAACTAAATTGATAAAGATAGATTTTTTTCTTTTTTACACACCAGTGGAATGGGTTTCCTCTCATTTTGTTTAGGCTATTTACATGTAAAATCTCTCATGAGTGAGAATGTCTGGTATTGATATCGACAGGTCACAAGCCACAGAAAACAAGCTTTCGAGTATTTCCTCCGTCCTCCGTTTTCTGGGAAAAAGATGTATAGGACTGAAATTACCTGTTTCTTTAACTTTAGGTAAAATAATCTGGACGTGATTTTTTTTTTTTTTTTTTGCTTTAGAAAAATTATGTTTTAAATGAAATTTGATTTTCTTTAGTTACTGTAGTACTCCTCAGATTTTCTATTCCTTTTAGAGCCACCTATGGCATTTTTTATTCCATCCATATTCTTACTAGTTTTAGTATCTTCGGTATATGTCTATGTATATCCATACCCGCTTTTTTCAAATATAACTTCTCATGTTCTACTTTGATAAATTGATAAATTGATCTAGATTTTATGTCTTTTGTTTTAGTAATACTTTTTTAAAATTAATCTATTTTAATTTTGGATTTTTTAAAAATAATGACAGAAACATCAGCAATAAAAATATACATATTTAATTTTCCCATTATTAATTCTGCATTTATAGCTTTAACATGTAAAATAAACTAAACATTTGCCTTTTCCTCACATTTCAGAACTAATAAACTTACTGAAAAATGGAAAGACTGTGTTTAAGAGTTATTTAAGGTGTTATTTATAATATTTTGATATCTGCCAGAATTATATATTAATTCTATATTATGTTCTGATTTCAATTATTATTTCTCCCCATGTATGACTTAACATCACACACTGCATGCATTTTTTTTCTGTAAGAAGAAAATTATTCTTTGTGCAAAAATGGTAATTTTTTATTTTCTCCAAGTTTATTTAAATTTGAAAACTCAAACTTTTTAAAGATTATGTAATTTTTTTTTACCAACTGCTATGCTTTTCTTAAATTAACGATGAAACCAATTGTTCATCCCTTAGACTCTGACAGCATACAATGAATTCTGACAACTTTCCCCCACCCCAGTTCCTGAATAGCATGTAATTTCCTTGATATGACAAAATACCATTTTAGCATTCATGTCATGCCTTGGTGTTCATTTTTCATTTTTCTGTAAGTTAACGAGTCCTAGCAAAGAGTGCCATCATAAAGTTGTCTTTTGCCAAAAGTCCTGTTGCAGCATATGGAGTTAGTGACAAGCTACAGTATTAAGGAGATTTGTTTTAAACCAAGCCTCTAAAGTGTGCATGGAAATACTAAATATATCCCTGCATGTTTTACAGACAATCCTGGTTTGCTGAGCCATGTCACAGTGGGTATTAGAGTTCTGGATGTCAATGACAACCCACCCGAACTTGCCAGGGAATATGATATTGTTGTCTGTGAAAATTCAAAACCTGGCCAGGTAAGTTAATTGTTTCCTTCTTATCGTTGGAATGGGAGAAAAACAAGCAGCTCTATTTCTATTATTTTAGGTATAATCCTCAAAATCCCTCAATATTATTTTTGTGCTCAGTGAAAATAATTTTATAAAGCTTTATTTTAAGTACAAATAGATTTCTTTGAGAATCGTTGAAAATAAATTTTCTCCAGAACCCAAATGTAAATCAAAAAATGAACTCATTAATACATACATTCATCATACCAATAAAATTATATTGAATGCTTTGTGTGAAGCCTTGTATTAAATGAGGAGGAAACTGTGAACTTTCTTGTCCTGTGACATTGTACTATAGTTTTGCAAGATGTTACCAGTGGGGGAAACTGGGTACATAGCATCTCTCTATATTTCTTACAACTGTATATGAATCTATAATTATAAAAAAAATAGAAAATTTAATTAAAAGTAAAAAGATTTTTAAAAGATATAATACCTTAAAAAGAATAATATCAAAAGCTAATTTTTCATCCAAGAAAGATAAAACCCAGGGGCACCTGGGTGGCCCAGTTTGTTGAGCATCCACTCTTGGTTTCAGCTGGGGTTGTGATCTCAAGATGGTGGGATCAAGCCCCCCTAGACAGGCTCTGCGCTAAGCATGGAGTCTGCTTGGACTCTTTCCCTCTTCTTCTCCGTCCCCATTTTGCTCCTCCCCCCTCCCCCTACTTGCCCATGCACACACATGTTCATGCTCTCTCTCTCAAATTAATAAATAAAATCTTAAAAAAAAGAAAGATAAGACCCAGAAAACAATGGAACGATAATTCCCAACAGTTGCAAGATAATAACTGACAATCATGAATTCTTTTTTCTTTTTTTTTTTTTTAAATGTTTTATTTATTTATTCATGAGACTCAGAGAGAGAGAGAGAGAGAGGGGGGCAGAGGCAGAGGGAGAAGCAGGCTCCCCGCCTAGCAGGGAGCCCGATGTGGGACTCGATCCCAGGACCCTGGGATCATGACCTGAGCCGAAGGCAGATGCTTAACCATCTGAGCCACCCAGGCGCCCCATGAATTCTTTTTTCTACCAAAATATCCCTCAACAACAGACCAGAAAATCTCAGAGTTAAGCCAACAAAAATGTGAAAATCTCTTACCATAAGGTACACTCTAGAGCTTTTATTGGGTAAAAAAGAAAAATAATTACACTGGCAGCCTGGAGTCATAAGGAACCTTCAAAACAAACACAATCAATAAATATATTCATAAAAACTAAATCATTAATGAATAAATAGAAATCAAAGGAACATTTTCCAGAGTTTAAAATAGACGTCATATACATGGAAACGAGAGATCCTAAGTGAGAAAGACAAATGAAGTTAAATGAAGTTAAAGTATTCTAAACTCTTTTAATTTAAATTTTGGTTCCCTAAAATTTTAGAATTTTGGCCTCTTAAAATTTGAGCATTTCTAAGAAATGATTTATGTGACATTGACAAATGCTTTCTTCATCTCTAAAATAAAGAAAATTGTCGGAATTTCAGGGCCCTTCCAAGCATGAAATTTTATGAGTATATGAGTAGATGAGTCTCAAATTCCTTTAAATGTGGATTACTTTATTCTCCTCACATGGGAAGCCATTCCATTTTTTAGAGAAGGCTAAATTTGTGACAAAAATGTATCTTTATCTTCTGGGTCCCATTAACCATTTATATAGTATTTTTCTTTTCTTCAGAGAACTGTTACTGTTTTCAGAAAGCAATCACAAGACTTAGCACCCCTAAGATCTAATGTATATCGATTTATTTATGTGATTATGGTTATTATCCTTTGAAAACTATATTCATATTTAACATCATTGTTGTCTTTAATATTGTATGATTTTAGATGTCACATTAAGATACTTGGGTTCTGGGGGCGCCTGGGTGGCTTAGTCGTTAAGCGTCTGCCTTCAGCTCAGGTCATGATCCCAGGGTCCTGGGATCGAGCCCCACATCGGGCTCCATGCTCCGCAGGAAGCCTGCTTCTCCCTCTCTCACTCCCACTGCTTGTGTTCTCTCTCTCACTGTGTCTGTCTTTGTCAAATAAATAAATAAATAAAATCTTAAAAAAAAAAAAAAAGATACTTGGGTTCTTTATATTGCTTAAGTATCTGTTTCTCTAAACATTTGTTTTATCAAAATGAATTAAAACTTTTTACTGAGGGAATGAAAAGCCATTTGAAAATATTGTTTATTGCACTCTTATTTAAACAAACCATTGCCAAACTGTGTGGCCATTTTTTATGATTAACCTATTACAAGGGAAATGATCTGAATCTTTCTATTGCTTAATTCTGCCGCTTTTGGTTCATTTAACCTTTTGTTTGTAGCATTTCTGGATAAACTTTGCGTATTTTGATGCAGAGTAGGAATAGGGAACTCTATTTAAATAATGATTTGTGAAATAGGTTTTCTGAAGCATATTTGTATTGCCCAGCTGTACAATGTCTCCTCTTTCTATAATGATTGCTTTTAGAATTATAGATATTTTTATTATGGATGCTGTGCATCTAAATATAACAGCACGTGACCATGGCAGAGAGACGTGTCTTTTGTGAAGCAGAGATTTAAACTCCATATAACAGCAAAGTTCACGTTGAATCAGGTATCAATGCACCTGAACTGCAACAATATATTTCTCTGAGTTAATAAATTTTCCTGTTCTGAAAAAAAAATCTTTTAAGTACCTTGCATGAAAGAAATATTAAGAAAAAAATCATGCATGTATGAAATTTGAAGTCAGTTCCCAAAGTAAAGTGAATTCATAATAAATGAGATGGGTCTACATGTAGAAACTGAAATATAAATGATGGAAATGTTTTCTATCTTATTTATATTGACTTTCCCCTCTGTGTGTGTGTGTGTGTGTGTGTGTGTGTGTGTGTGTGTGTGTGTTTCATTACAAAGTAAACTTAGGAAGCATAACATATATTTAAAAAATTGTACCACCTAACACCAGCATACCTGGTGTTCATCACGTCTAATTATTAATAATAAAATTTGTATGAAAAAAATACCTAGATCAGTAGAGATTTTACATCAAGATTTTACAAAGGTCAACTCATTGAACCAACAGAAGTTAGTGTTATTATTAAATAAATTTATGATCCCACTTGAGATTATATTATAAACAAATTCATTGATTAATTTAAAGAAGATACAGTGTGTTCCATAGAATATTCTTTTTTTTTTTTATTTTATTTATTCACTGAAGAGACAGAGAGAGAGGGCACAAGAGGGGGGTGGGGCAGAGGGAGAAGCAGACTCCCCACTGAGCAGGGAACCCTATGCAGGACTCGATCCCAAGACCCTGGGATCATGACCTGAGCCAAAGGCAGACTTTTAACCAACTGAGCCACCCAGGCGCCCCTAGAATATTCTTTTAATTTAAATGTTTAGTTAGGACTAGCCCATTTACCTAACAGAAGACTACATTATTTGTATATATCTGTGACACTGACTAGTTTGATGTTTTCCCCCTTTAATAAACTACTCAAGAAGTAATAGACCATAGAAAATACATTTAAACAGGGTGATACATTTATTTGGTAAAATAAATACAGAATTGATTCTAATTAGTTTCTGCTAAAAGTGAATCGTTATTCATGGGCATTACCAAAATTACCATGGGCAATAATTACCATAATATTTGGTAATTATTTATAAATACCAACTATCAATTTGGATCCCCTCCCCCCTTTAGTAGAATAAATCTGTGACTGTGTTTTTCTCAGGTCTTTCAAAATAATCAAACACTTTATGCACAAATTACATAATATGCACATGATAGAAAACATCTAAGTTCAGTTAGAAAGATTGAGAGACAGAAAATAAATTGTTATGGATTGTACATCATCAACAATTTACACAAATGGAGGGCACAGGTAGCACAGTGTAGATAAATCATAACTGACAAAAGCATAGAAAATATTGATGACGTATACATGGCACTTATCTAGATATTTGCCAGAAGCCTACATCTTTTCAAAATCACAGACATGTTCACTTCTGAGGTGATTTTCCTAATAAAAGTCTAGGGAAACAAAAAATGGAAATCTATCTCCTACTGAAAGAGAAAAGGTGATTAGTAAACAGAAAAATTGAATATACCATTCCCTAATAAGAGGCTGTCTCTGAGTTCTAGATAAAAGCTGAGCAACATTCTAGGTTTTTGGAAGCATTTTTCAGAGCATTATGGAAGAATAAGTATGGATGCATGAGGAGCATTCTTAAGGAATTCAAAACGAATGGTTCACTCTTAAACAAAACATGGCAATCAGCTCATCTTTTGCTATGGACACGAGATCAAGAAGTTTTTAAGAAAGATAAATTTGGGGCACCTGGGTGGCTCAGATGGTTAAGCGTCTGCCTTCGGCTCAGGTCATGATCCCAGAGTCCTGGGATCGAGTCCCGCATCGGGCTCCCTGCTCCGCGGGAAGTCTGCTTCTCCCTCTGCCTCTCTCTCTCTCTCTCTCTGTCTCTCATGAATAAATAAATAAAATCTTTAAAAAAAAAAAAAAGAAGAAAAAAAGATAAATTTGCCATGAGTGAGCTTCCTAGTAAATTCAGATTTGAAATTACCTGTATAAAAATGGAAAGTATATTTTACTAATGATAACAGTAAAACAGTAAAGATATAATATAAATTATATCAGTGTTTAACAAATAGAATAAGCTCGTTTGTAAAAAGTTAAAACGGGAAGGAAATAATTGTCCCAAATTAGTAATAACAGGAAATATAAAATAATTTAGTTGGTTTAAATAAATTGTTTTCTGCCAATCTCTTCCAAAACCACATTCTAAGATAAGAAGTGAATTTGCAAACGTATCAGTAGGTTATGAAGTATCATCGAGAAAATAGGATTGTGCATTGGAGAATGAAAATGAGCAAGGATTAGGGGAGATAGGACATTTATTTTTGAAAAAAAAACTTGTATTTATTTTATTTAACCCTGAACACAATCTTGAAAATTTGATATTTTTATTTCAGTTTTATATTAAGTACCTGAGAACGTAGGTATTTTCCTCAGATTACACACTCTCTGAACTCTATGGAGCTTTTCACACTTGAGAAAAATTGTCAGATTGCTTCCAATTATCCATCAATTTATTCTCCTATCAAGTCAAAAATCAATAACAAGGGGGGAAAAAAGGATCCATTCAGAGACCAGCTGTAATTTAAACAAAAAAGAAAGCAAAAAACAAGGAGATATGTAGATTTTTCAGCTCATAAATTAATAGTGTGAAGGGAAGTAAAGAAGAGAAGAATGATAGAGACTTCTTGGGATATGTGGGGGTTGGGGGAAGCTTTTACCTAAATTTCTTGCTGAGAAAGTACATTCTGAGCAATAGAGAGCCATATGCAGATATGGATGAAATAGAACACTTCCATAGCCCAAAGCACTTTCTTCACTTCCCCTTTATGAAGACACATGTTTTTCTGGTCCTACTGTCACTGATGACTCCTTCTTAGTACTTTTACATTCATCCTCATCTCCCTGACCAACTAATGGACTCAATGCATGGATAGGAATTTAGCTTTTAACTGTTGTACATATTGGTATATTATTTCACTTGGGAAAGATTGAAATGGGATGAAATTGAGTAAGATGTTTTTAGAAATCATAGCAATTTTTGAAATGAACACACTATATTTCACATGCAGGAAACACTCTCTTTTTTAAGATTTTATTTATTTATTTGAGAGAGAGAAAGCATGAGCGGAGGGGCAGGGTGCAGGGGAGGGGCAGAGAGAGAGAGAGAGAAGCAGGCTCCCTGCTGGGCAGGGAGCCCAATGCACAGGGCTTGATCCCAGGACTCTGGAATCATGACCTGAGCCGAAGGCATACGCCTAACCACCTGAACACCAAGGTGCCCCAGGAAACATTCTTTTTATGGCTTCCTTTTCCTCTCTTTCTTTTAATTTCTCTAAGGAAGGGCTAGGAAAAGGACACCTAAGCATTAGGATACTAATTTTTAAAAGAGGAAAATATTATCTTGCATATTAGTTTGGATATTTCCTAAGACTGTAATGGCTACCGCTGTTGAAATTTGTGTTCTGTTCATAAGCCACCTGGAATATTTCACGTATATATTCTAACTTCCTCTGCTCCATAATGTGCATAGTCCGAATTTTAGAATTATTTTCTCTCAACCACTGTATATGAGAAGTATTCCATAAAACTGTGAGTAGTCTGGTTTTGCTTCTGGCACTATTTTAACAGTTTGGGGGCACATCACAATTCTTTGGGGTCTCACATTCCTAATCTTAGCTATGTTAAAATAGAGGGGCTAGGTCATGCTCTCAAAGGTCCCCTAAACAGTAAAAATATTATGACTCCACTGTTTTTGCATTTACTTACTGAAAACAACATACACTGCAAAGCTGTTCTACACGAACACTAGGATATTTATATTTGTACAAACAATACTTCCTGTTTCCTCAAATAGGTGTTCTTATAAAATCTTGCAGCTAATTGGCCCCAAGGTACTGTGGGTGATAAAGAAAAAAAAAATTAAATGTTTGTGCTATGCTAAAAAAATAAAGTGTGGATGATTATAAATTGTTCCATAACGTGTGTCCTAAAATCTCATGCAAGAACAAACCAGTTAGCTGGGACATTTATTACTTGGATTTGAAAAGACTCAAGGTGGATACAGGGGTCTTTTAAAAATCCTTTTGTGATGGTAATTAAAAATGCTATAATATAATTATAATCAAAGGAATAAGCCAAATTAAGTTTCCAATTTAGTCTTTGCTTTTTCTCTTCAGGTAATTCATACCATCAGTGCCACGGATAAAGATGATTTTGCAAATGGACCAAGGTTTAACTTCTTTCTTGATGAACACCTATCTATAAACCCAAACTTCACTCTGAAGGACAATGAAGGTGAACATGATTTACATACACTTTTTAATCTATGTGATATCTGTTTTGACTTCATGTGGAATAGGCCTGAGCAGTTTTGCTTTATTCGTACATACCCATGAACAGCTTGCAAATCAGCATTCAAAGTCAGTTTGATGTCAATGTATTATGATCTGTGAATAGCTTGTATTTAAAATTGAGCCATATGTACAAATAACTTTCATTGAGTTTATTCAGAAGCATCCCTTTAAACAAGAAATGTACATGTGATATGCTCTGGGCAAATTTTAAGAGAAATCTTAGCTGACAAACATGTTTATGAGAGCTGCTTGCAATTGCTAGGAGGTAGAAAAATTTTAAATTAGGAAAAATGAAAAATATGTCCTAGGGACAGTTAAGAAAGGAAATTCAATGTTTGAACTCATCTTGCATTAGCAAGGCTATCAAGATGTGGTATACAAATTATATTTCCTCTTATTATGAATATTTTTCCAAATATGGGTAGAAAATATGCATAATTGCAGAATATTGTGGAAATTTTGAATTACTTTTGTTTAAACTTCTGTATTGTGTGGGGGGAAAAAGAACACCATAATTTAGTAACTAGAGAAGAGTCTCATGTTTTAGATTCCCTATTTGGTAGATTTCTCAAGGTTGTATAAAACTCCACTTTGCTGTAAAGGAAACATTGAATCAGTCAATGTGTGCAGTGTTCTGATTTGTATCAACTTTCTTCTTCCCCAAAACTATCTTTGATCACTTTTATCTGAATATGCTGTTATTTGGGATTTAACATTTGCCTCAGAATCCTATGAGAGAAACAATAGTGCATTCATTTAGGAGTAACGTTTAATTCTTTAATTCCCTCTCTGTACCCTTCAGGGAGATGTATTTTCAAACATATATATATATATATATATATATATATATATATATATACATATATACACTAAATGTCAACTCACTAAAACATTATGTCCATTTTTCCTAAGCTTCTTTAAATTATCATAACAAGGATACCAAATTGTACATGTGGCCATAACAAAGTTTATATGAAAATAAAAAGCTGCTTGTTTGTCTCTCTCATTTTAACTGCCCTATGGTCAGCTTTACCTATGGAAATACATATTTGTGCATGTTTGTGTATGACAAATTGTATTAATTGATTGCTATATATTTATGTACATTTGAACGTCCCATTCTACAATCCCAAATATATTTAATGTAATTGACTGTGTGAAATATGTAAAAAAAAAAAACTCTATTCATATTTCTCATATTTCAGATAGTTACATAATTTGGGGAACATTCAACTTTTTGCCTTAGTAGACTTTATCTAGATCCCTATATTTATATTTCAGTTGTTTCTTTTTCCATTCTGATAAGGATTTTATTTTACATTTTTTAAGTAATTTTAAATTGATATTATCATGAAAATTTGACTTGGATTTAAAGGTGTGTTATATTCAAGTTATTTAACCTATGTAAGTAAAATAGAAACAAGAAAATTTTACTATTGTTGAGACCCACTCAGTGACTATATAAAAGTTCTTTATATAAAATTTTTATATCTGGAATTTGTGAATTTAATGAATGGATATACTCAAAAGGGCTTAATTCAATGGTTTGACATCACTAGTGGTGGGAGCTCATTTTAAGGAATTCCCTTCAAACATATGCGCACTTTTAAAAGGGTTTATGATGCTGATGTAAATTTTTTAACCTTTGTTTTAACCGTAACTATGAATGCTTAAACCAGCTATACTATGTCAAGTATCTGAGGCCTATGGACAGTTGAGTAGGGATAAAGATGTTTTAATCTATTTGTAAGACTATTTTAAAAAATATTGGGAATTGATAAAATTATAAATAACACAGGAAAATTTCTTTTGAATAGGTAACAGCAATTTCTAGAAAAGATTCAAATGTACAGCTGAAAGCATGTGCTTATACAAGCAGGCTTGATTATGCTAGATAAGCCAAGCCACCTAACTTTCCGAGCTCAGTTTGTATATCCATAAATTAGGGTTTAAAATACCCACTTTAGGAGTGCCTGGGTGGACTCAGTAGGTAAGTGTACGACTCTTGATTTTGGCTCAGGTCATGATCTCAGGTTTGTGAGATTGAGCCCCACGTAGATCTCCACGCTGGGCATGGAGTCTGCTTGAGATTCTCTCTCTCCATCTCCCTCTTCTTTTGCCCCTCTGCTCCCTAAAAAACTAAATAAATAAACAAAATAAATAAAATAAAATACTCACTTTGGAACATTGGGAGAATTAATCATACCGTATATAAAGATGGCCTTTTCTCTAAACACATGGCAGCTAGAGGTAGTAATATGTAAAGATGAGATTAAAAATGGAATAGCCATACCAAAATGAATACACTCATACAAATATATGGACCCTTATGAGGAACATAAACACCAAAACCAAGCACAAAATTAAATCTATACTTGGATATGACAATTTAAAACTGTTAAGCATCAAAGATAAGGAGGAAGAACTTTATACTATCAAAAAGAAAATGCGAAATAATTAAAAAGCAATGATAATTAGATTTTTAAATGATCTTTTTAGAGAGCGAGCGTGGGGCGGGAGGGAGGGAGGACCAGAGGGAGAGGGAGAAAGAGTCTTAAGCAGACTCTGAACTGAGTGTGGAGCCTGATGGGGGCTCAGTCTCACCACCCAGAGATCATGACCTGAGCCAAAACCAAGAGTCAGTTGTTTAATCGACTTGCCACCCAGGCGCCCCAATAACTAGATTCCTGGTTAAAAAAAAAATAGATGGCAGAAGTTGATAAAAATCGTCTGCTCAAAATGCTGATGAAAAATAATTTGCTATTATCAACCTTCTCTAGAGTTAGTTAAAAATAGTAAGCTATCAGGAATCAAGGAAGACTCATTATTAACCAATGTATAAAAATAAGCTTTTTACTTTTAGCTACTGATGTTTTGGCAAATATTGTATTAATCTTTGTTTTCAGGATCTCTGCGGAATATAATAAGAAAAAAATGTGTAATGATGTTTCATTTCATATGTTAAAACTTGAAGAGTAAACACTAGATTAACAGCATGAAAATCTGTGTTTTCCAAAGCAAGGAATGATTTCCAGAAAATTAAATAATAAAACTTATTTTATCAATAGAACAGAAGACCAGAAAGGAGAATAAAAGATGTAAAGTAAAAGCATAGAAAATGAAAGAAGAAAGTAGAAATTCATTCAAACATACTGTGGCCATTATCAGATTGAATATCATTTTTAATCAAAGCTATATCATATTTAAATATATGTAAATATATATATATACACACACACATATATATATATATATATGCTGCTTAGATGAAATACACCAAATTCAAATGATATAGAAAGTTTGATATAAAAAGTTAGAAATACTTAGCCTATTGCTTCAAAAGAAACAACTATTGCTGGAAAAAAAAACAAAAAACAAAAACAAATCCCAAACCTGGTGTCTTAAAATAAGATCTTTATTTAGGTCACATTTCTAAGAATGTGTGATTTCTGATAGGTTTGTCTAAGCCATTCTTCTGGTCTCAGGATGACTTCAGGCACTACAAATAATCAGCATTGTACAGAATGTTCTCAATTCAAAAAGAAAAAAAGAATAATAATAAGTAGAAACAAAACACAAGATTATCCTTGTTAATAGATGATGAAATTGTCTATATGAAAATTTAAGAGAATCTACAAAAGCACCTTCAGTAATAATGAGATACTTTGCCAATTTTTTGGAATGCTAATTAAATGCCTCAAAATGGATAGATTTCCTATATTTAAAAAAATATGAATAAGTAGTAAATCAGGTACAATTTAAAATGGCAAAAATGAATCAAACAAATTAGCCCAAAACCTTTCTAAAATCATTAGAGGAAAACAAATCCAATGTATAATGTTCAAGTTTACCCTATGTAAAGAGCAATGTTACTGAAAATATAAAACCGTGCAAGAAAAATAATATATTTACCAAATTAGTGAATCAGAGCAATCAGATTTTCATATTAATCTATAAAATAAATATAATTTTAATGATAAACTGAATTTAGTGATCTGTTAATAAAATGCAAATAGCAAAGCATTAAGAAAAGCAAGAATGTATTAAAAAGAAGATGAAGGAGATATATAGTTAGCAGAAAGAGAAGAAAAGAGGGCATATGCTAACAGATATCAAGACATTATAAAGATGAATGTAGTGAGCGTAAACCCAGACAGTTGGATTTTTTTTCTTTTCTTTTTGTAATACAAGTGCATGACTTAACGCTTCCATTGCCAAGGCATCCACTTCAAAGAGGCACCTACTTCAAAGGGGAATTCACTTCAAAGAGGGCTAGCTGGAATAAACACATTTCCAGCCACAGGACTAGATAAAGATCCAGGCCTCTTCCCCTGTCCCCTGAGACTCTTTGTTTTAGAGATCTTAATTGGTTTTGATAACTAATCATTTGGGCCTTCTCTCTCTCTCTCCTTGTTTTTTAAATTCCCATTTATATGTTTTAAATTCATCGATAGAGTGAGCCCCCAAAACCATAGGACCCACCCTTGACCCCAATAACAGCAGAACTTCAAGCCCCCCCCTCCATATTCTCTTTCTCTCTACCTTCCACGTCTTTGTGTGGACCCAGACGTGCCATGTAATTTTCCAGGACATGTAAGTAAAAAGCCTTTTTTCCAAAGTTTCCTGATGGTTATTGCTGAAGAGTGTCTTGCAATCATAGTAAGAATCACAAGCACTGGTACAACCACAACATTGGTTATTAATAGTCTGAAACCAGCACAAAACAATGAAGTACTCCTTAAATATGGTAGGAGTACAGAAATAGATAAGGAGAAGAGGAGAACAAATTGAGGGGACTGAAATAAAATGATTAGATAACTAAATCTATATATAAACATATGAACTTGATAGAAGACAAAGGTAGCATTTTTAACCATTGTGGAAAGGGTAATCCAAAATGTACATAGAATTGGATCAACTGTTTATGTATCTAGAGAAACTAAAATTAGAATCTCTCAAATACATGCACAAAAATAAATTAAAGAACTACTTGTACAAGCAATATTTTAAGAATTTTAGAAGAAAATAAAGTGAACAAATTTTATATAATGGGGTAGAAGAGGATTTTGTATAAAAGATACAAATAGCACATTCATAAAACAGTAAAAAATGTGATAATATTAAAATTATATTTCTGCATCAAATGATTTCTAAACGAAACTTACAAACAGGTTATAACCTGGGGTAAGATATAGCAATACTTATAAATGAGTAAGGATTAGTATCATGAATATATTTACAAAACAAAATAAACATTCCAAATAGGAAACAAAATAGTTAAAGGATATAAATAAGTAATTAACAGAAGAGGAATAATAAAATAGTAAATAAACCCATGAACATATGAACATGTGTTCAAAACTATTAATGATCTTACACATAAACATAAGAAGACAATAACAAAAATGTCACATGCATCCCATTAGTCAAAAATAAAAACAAAATCTGGGAATGTCAATGGTTCAACAACCAAGTAGTCATTGAAGATGTATAATAAGAGCCTTCACACCTTTATGTTGACATTGTACCTTACCTACATGGTAAGCAGTGAGTCTTGACCCAATTTCATGGATGCTGGCACAAGGCTCTCTATTCCCGGGTCAGGGATGAATGCTTCATTTCTCACGGCATAGGAAGCAGTATGAACTTCATGTTTTCTCTGATTCCTCGAACCCCAAAGTCTTAGAGAGTGACATGGAGTGGCCCAGGTGCACGGTATGCATGCAGTGGGTTTGCTTCACAGCAGAGGGACCTTAAACTAGGGAATTCCCAATATTCTATAATGGGCTGCAAGGAAATTAGGTTGGACTTTGCCCCAGAGGTTGTCCTTACATGTATATAATGGGGTGATAAATAAACCTGCCCTCTGCTCTGGAAGGAGGCACTCTGGCTATCTTGGTGCACTATCTTCTGTGTTCTGAATGAGAGTCCATGCTGCATGCTGTGACATGAGTAATGAAGTCCTTTGTATCTGACCCAGGAGTCTTGTATCTTCTGGCAGCATCCATAAATCTGTAGCAGACTAACCTGTTAGCACATGAGTCTGGTAAAATCTCAATCCCTCTTGACACATCATTGGACTAATTCCTACTAAAAACTATTGTAAAAAAAACACAAACATTTATTATAACTCATTCATAAGTATATACTAAGCTTATTCCAGAGACAAATACCTTAACCGTGTTTATGCCTGCAATCATATCATGTCACTAATGTCCTCATAGCAAGTCAGATCTTGGAGAACAAATGTCTCTTCACATGTTCCATCCTACTTACATAAAATTTTCTTTATTTGGGGCCTATTTTTCAGTATTCCCTGTGACATACACTGTGAGTGTATTAGTAAAAAACACCAGCATGCAGCTAATATTCTGCTCAAGAAACAACAGTCCTAATAAAGGAAATATGTCCATTCAAAGAAAGCATAGCCCAAACACCGACTGCTTTGGTTGATAGCAATTTTTTCCTTTACTAGAGATATAAATCTCTAGTGAAATTATCTGTCCTTCCTTTTTTCCTATATTTCTTAAACATATTAATCTTAACAATTTTACAATCATTGTCAACTAACTCTAGTGTCTCAATAAGATGACAGGTTTTTGTTTCTCATCAGGGACATTGGAGAGACAGTACTGGGACACATAGCCTTGTGTCTTGATATATCTAGTAAATTTTTGTTCGATGTCACATGTAGTGTACAGACCTAGGAGAGTCTCCACATGACAATGTGTTTCTTTAGGGAGTATTCACCATTTTCTCTGACAAGCAAGGAGAGAGGGGGATCATTACGTTAACCCAATCAGAGTTGAGCTAAAGCAAGGTTGATTTGTAGTTTTGTTCAGATTCAATCTCTGCCCCATTGCTAGGACATGGCCCTCTAGGACTTTCAACTGGGGGCTTGTTTGTGTACTGGGACCATAGCCCCGCTCACTAACTATAACTATTACCTGTTCAATACAAAGAGAGGGCAAAAAAAAAAAAAAAAGCTCTTCTTTGTATTCCAGGCCTTTTCCACTTAGAGTTTTAGATTTCTGCTCAACTTGCAATTTAACTTCCAATTTAAACTTTTAATTTAACAAATGTCTTTAGGGAAAATCAGCCATGTGTTTAGGATCCCTCAATTTCCAATTTGACTGCAGGCACAGGAGACTTCTGAAAGTTCTAGTTTCTCTGTCCCCAGGTTGGAATTCCGTCTTCCCGTTAGTTTCTAGTACAAGCAAATGGATTGTAGTCAGCAGCCCCCTGTTCATGTGCTTCCCCTCTCTGGAATCTTGCCCCATCCTGTTATCTTGCTTCAGCAGTTCCTGAATGCCCTTAAACAGATACTTCCTTGGAATGTTCAGGCCTTCTCTTTGTTATCACTAAGAGCATCAGTCAGTCAAAAACCATTTTACCTAGACCTCCATTTTATAAAACAAGAACTGTTTGGCAATAGTTTTGTTAAATAGTTGGCATACAAACTGGACTCAGAAGAAAGGATGCTGTTCAGTAGTAACCTAATTATCATAGAGATGCTGGCTCCCTGGATGTTCACTGATATGCTGCAGATATTTATTCCTTAAAATTTAATTGAAATTGGGGCACCTGGGTGGCTCAGTTGTTAAACGTCTGCTTTCGGCTCAGGTCATGATCCCGCGTCAGGCTCCCTGTTTGGTGGGAAGCCTGCTTCTCCCTCTCCCACTCCCCCTGCTTGTGCTCTCTCTCTCACTGTGTCTCTCTCTGTCAAATAAATAAATAAATAAAATCTTTAAAAAAAAAATAATTGAAATTGGTTCAGAACACCATCCTATATACTGAGCAAAACCAAGATCCTTTGTAAAATTTCTGAAAGTTGGATTGGGTAACAACATTGTCACTCCATGCCAGGTACCACCTCAACTGATTTTTTTTGTATTTCTCTGGCTTTTGTTTGCCCTGTTACTCTCCCATGTCTGCTACATTCCTTCTCCCAAAGTACCACGTGCTCAAAGCATGCACTAGTACCAAAAGTATGGGTGAACAGAGTACAGTGAAAAAACAGCCCAGCATAGCAGATATCTGAAAGGAATAGTAGATGAAAGAAATTGTAGCCTAAAAATAGATTTCAAACTCATTCTTCTAAATCTTTTGGGCCAACTAGGTACAGCTAAATAAACTTGGCCTGGGGATAGATCCAGAAAGTCACCCCCAGAGCACTGTGGCATTGAGATTCACAAGAAGATATTTAAATACTGGCCCAAATCTACTCACTACCCCTTATGATGTTGGAGAAATTGCTGGGAATCAGAGCTCAAAGAATTTCCCTAAGTGGAAGCATTACAAGGATCAAGTAGGTTGAAAGAGGCAGTTAGTGTATATTGGGATGCATTTACTACTAGAAAGAGAAAACAATGCAGACTTTTTGAGTGGACACATGAAAACATTGCCAATTTAAAATTTCTGGTAAGATAAGAAAACTCAAATGGACACTGCTGAAAACTGAATTAGTAATCAGAAAGATGGAAGAAGAAGCAACACTGCCCAAGAGAACAGTGCTTTTCCCATATTCTCTCAAGGGACTTGAGAGGTGGGGTCCATGTCCTTGGGTACCTCCTGCTCTTGAGTCCCATGGCATTTTGCTACCTCTCCTGGTTTCTATCATCTACCAAGCTTCAGTCACTTCCCTCTTTTCACCAAAGTCTGGGGAACCCTGACTCCATCCCCTCTGAATCATAACTGGAAAAAGTTAATGCCCTTAAGAGCAAATTGGCCAGCACCTCAGCCACCCAACACTTAGTATCAAAGAGTCATCAGCCAAAGCAGATCCATTTTTTTTTTTTTTAATGACAGATGGTTGTATGATAACTGGCATCTCCCTAATCACAGCCATTTTCACACTGTGGGCTCTCTCCCCATTTAGACTGTAAGATTCAGGAATACAAGGACTTTTGTCTGACTTATTTACCGGTTGTATTCCTAACTCCTGCCATGATGTATGACACAGAGGAAATTTTAAGTAAATATCTGTTAAGAAAAATAAGGTGGAAAAGCAGAAAAGAATGATTTAGAGGTAGATTCTGGAAATAGGTTGCCTCTATTTGAAACCTAGGTTCTCTGCTGATTATGTGTGAGACCAGTGCCAAGTCCTTATTCTCAGTGTATCTCAGTTTCTTCTTCTTTTTTTTTTATTTTATTATGTTATGTTAATCACCATACATTATATCATTGGTTTTTGATGTAGTGTTCCATGATTCATTGTTTGCGTATAACACCCAGTGCTCCATTCAATATGTGCCCTCTTTAATACCCATCACCAGGCTAACCCATCCCCCCACCCACACCCCTCTAGAACCCTCAGTTTGTTTCTCAGAGTCCATAGTCTCTCATCGTTCATCTCCCCCTCCGATTTCCCCCCTTCCTTTTTCCCTTCCTGCTATCTTCTTCCTCTTCTTCTTCTTCTTTTTTTTTTTTTTAAACATATAATGTATTATTTGTTTCAGAGGTACAGGTCTATGATTCATCAGTCTTACACAATTCACAGCACTCACCATAGCACATACCCTCCCCAGTGTCTATCACCCAACCACCCCATCCCTCCCACCCCCACCACTCCAGCAACCCTCAGTTTGTTTCCTGAGATTAAGAATTCCTCATATCAGTGAGATCATATGATACATGTCTTTCTCTGATTGACTTATTTCGCTCAGCATAATATCCTCCAGTTCCATCCACGTCTTTGCAAATGGCAAGATTTCATTCCTTTTGATGGCTGCATAATATTCCATTGTACCACATCTTTATCCATTCATCTGTCGATGGACATCTTGGCTCTTTCCATGGTTTGGCTATTGTGGACATTGCTGCTATAAACATCGGGATGCACATACCCCTTCAGATCCCTACATTTGTATCTTTGTGGTAAATACCCAGTAGTGCAATTGCTGGGTCGTATGGTAGCTCTATTTTCAACTTTTTGAGGAACCTCCATACTGTTTTCCAGAGAGGCTGCACCAGCTTGCATTCCCACCAACAGTGTAGGAGGGTTCCCCTTTCTCTGCATCCCTGCCAACATCTTTCGTTTCCTGACTCGTTAATCTCGGTTTCTTCTTTTGTAAAATGGAGATATGGAGATAATTTTTACTATTTCATGCTTCTGAAGAGAGATCAAAATATAAAGAATTTGAAATCACATATGAAGGGCTACAAGTTATAAAGGACACATTGAAAGTAACTAAAAAATAAATATATAGATAGAAACTAGTAAGAAATACCCAAATAAATTACTCTGCATAAAGAAATATTTAAGATTCATAGAATATATATATATATATAATCCCAGAGAAATTCCCTAACTTGACGGATAAGAAAATAATTTTACCAGTTTCCAGACAATGAATTTAAATTGTAAAGGAAATAAATGGTCCTGAAGTACTCATTTGCAAAATTACAAGCTAATAGTCGATGGGTCTTCTTTATGTGACATTTGAAAAAACAAAAAACAAAAAACAAAAAACAAACCTACAATAAAATAATCCTCTTCCTATTAGGATATCACTCATATGACAATTAGGGAAGAGTATTTTAAAATACTGAATGCCTCAGAAAATCTAAAAACTATCAATTATAATAAAATTCCATGGATAAAATATTTGGAGATATAGCAGCCACATGAAAATAAGATAAGAATAAATACCTGAAAAGGTAGAGACAAACTATAAAATGAACAATGTGTAATTGCACATCAAACAGAAATAACGATGTAAGTGTAGAGTTTAATCACATGGATGAGCAATAATGATAATATAAAAAACATGCTTCTTAAGAAATGTCCATGAAATGGACTTTGGATATTTTCAATAAGAATATACTTATTTATTATATTTAATTTAAAAATGAAGAAAAGCACCTGAAATACACACACACATACACACACACGCACACACACACACACACAGAGCTTCATTTCATTGCTTAACATTTATACTGACTTCCAGCATTCTATAGGAGACTCACACTGTTACTATTCATCACCACTCTTACTCTCCTTAGAAAGAATGTGTTTTTTTTTTTCCTCTAAAAGAAATTATTGTAGTCAGGTCTTAGATTAACATTGGTTTTCTCCTACCACTTAATCTGTAAGATGGCATGCATTGTCTGTGGTGTATAAGGCAGTGAGTGATCTAAGCTGTCCAGAATGTTAGGAGTTAAAACACAAAACTCCTGCTTTCAGGGGACTTGCCATCTAGTTGGGGAAACCAGGATGTTATGAAATGTAACTTGAGACTGAAGGCAGTCTGAGAAACAAACTGGAGTAACTTTAAAGAGATCACTAAAGGTTGTACTGTTCAAAAGAAGTAGAACACGATTTGACTTTAAAGGATAGAATATGTTCCGCCAGGTAGAGTGAATCTGAGAATACTTTTCAATTAGATGGGGAATTGTGACAGCGCAGAGATGACAAAATGTAACATCAGTTAGAAAAATCTAGCCCGGGAGATTGGCAAAGCAGAAACATAGGCATTGTATTCACTACTGAGAACATAATAAGTATTAAGCACTGTGCTGTATTCCATGCTTAAAAAAAAAAAAAAAAAAAAAAAGATATTCTGCCATTAATCCTTTAGTTGTTCTAGTACCAAATGGTGGTGGATAGAAAATTTTGTACTTAACCAAAATCTTCAATATTTATCTGGAAAATTAGGACCCTTACCTATTGAATACTAAAGACTTTGATTTGGAAAATAACCAAGTGAAGGATTTCTACAATATATATTGTTTGTTTAATAATGACCTTATTTATCATTAACTAACATATCAATAATAATACAGTTTTATTTAAAATAAACAGTTCAGGAGATAATTTTTAAGTCACAACATTTTAAAATTACATTAAAACAACAAAAAAAGCATGAAAATGAAAATTTTTCCTATGGCCACCTAATCTTTATTTGCTTATTCTTTTTCAAAGATTTATTTATTTATTTTAGAGAGAGAGTGAGGGGGCTGGGAGGAGGGATAGAGGCAGAGGGAGAGAGAATCTCAAGTAGACTCCCCACCAAGCCCAGAGCCCCACACAGCTCTTGATCTCATGACCCTGAGATCATAACCTGAGACAAAATCAAGAGTCAGACACTTAATGGACTGAGCCCCCCCCCAGAGGTCTCTGACCACCTAATCTTTAAATTGTGATAGGTAAACTTCATTTTAACCTCGAAACTCCATTGTTTAATTCCAACTTCTTAACCAAATATCTATAGCAAATGAATTGTAGCCATAATGTCACAAAATCCATGAGTATAAGCTTATACCAGGGTTCTGTGTACACAACAATTTTGTTCATTCATTTTGTAATATAAAAGTGTAATCTAATCCCCCAATATAAAATTTTCATTAGTCTACCAGGTAAATATGTTCTGCTTCATGGTCTTTATGCTGCCTCTTGAGGGACTAGGTTTTATCTGATGCAAGGAGATTTGCCAGCCTAATTCCTAGGCTTAATTCTAATTGTCAATGCATTTGTAAATCTTACAGATTTTACTAGGGGAGAGATCATTTATAACTATATGTACACTCGTATCTCTGTTTGCAGGGCTCTAAATCACATTTAATATGCCTTTCAAATTTGAAAATCCTTATCATAATTTTGTTGATAATTTGCTTTCAAGAACATCTACTACTCATATTCGTTTGTTTTCTTCTTTAGATATACGTTTTCCACTTTGTAGATACTCCCATTCTGTGGGACTGTGTTAAAAGGTTGTTAAAAAGGTGTCTTTTGGGGGCACCTGGGTGGCTCAGTCGGTTAAGCGTCTGCCTTCAGCTCAGGTTATGATCTCAGTCTGCTTCTCCTTCTGCCCCTCTGCCTGCTTGTGCTCTCTCTCTCTCTTCTCTCTTTCTCTCAAATGGATGAATAAAAATCTTAAAAAAAAAAAAAAAAGTCCTGTCTGTTAAAAAAAAAAAAAAAAAGTGTCTTTTGGGGGCCTTTCTTTCAGATTTCACAGTCCATTGGTAGTGAAATGCAGTTATTTAGTTTGATACATACTGGGAACCACCAGAGATTTTATGTATATTTTGTACTTCTTTGGCATTATCAAATTTGTAGTAGTCAATATTCCCATAGTTTATTTTTGTCCTTCAAATGAGAACTCACAGCTGGTGTTGTAATGTGCTTAATTTCTCTACAGAGCATAACCATTTAAAATTCTGTTTTTATCCACAGGGCTTCAAGAGACCATTTAGCAGTTTCTCCCATTCCTAAATAAAATAACACACACATAGTCTGAACTGAGAATATAGTTACAAATGATGCCTCAAACATCCTTTAATGGATGTGGTAGCAGTTTTGCCTTGCTCAGACTTACCTGCAGTCTGGTGAGGCTGAGACTCACTGTTTTGGTTCTCCTAGGCATCTCCTTTCCTTCCCAGTCAAATCTCAGTCCTCTTTACTAACATGAGTGCTGTCACACCTGATAGAATCACACTGTCCTTTACGAGAAGGTAGAGACTCAAAACGTGACTTGTGAGAGGGTAAGGAGTTCACATACCATCTTGACCCTAAAATGGGGAAGCGTGACTTGCAAGCGTAGTGACTTGTTTTGGTGGCCCTTTTGCTCTAGATAGGAAAATGTTCTTTTGTTTTCTTCTTAGTTATTTTTAATCTCTGTTGATTTTTTTTTTTACTTCTATATATTTTTCCTAATGTATTTGTCAGACTCCACCTCCTCTCGCCTTTTTATACTCCTACTCATGGTGACTACAAAAGGACAGCTAAGTCATATTCTTTAGGCAAAAACATAAAAGTAGAACAAATAAAAATATGACTAGTTGTACCATTCCATGCCTCTTTGTTTTTGGTTTCTGTTTGTGAAAATGTAGGTTATTCTCTGCCATAATGGTTGGAAGGACATAATGACTCCTATAGGAGTCATGTACTCCCCACCCTGCCCTGAGGCAGAAGAAACATTAAACAACTTCATAAATAGGATTATGTATTCACTTTTTAAAGCTAAGGATTTATCCTTACAATTTCCTTCAGTGTTTATAAGTTTAGTGACTCCAAACATAGTATCATCTACTTTGATTCATCCATTCCCTACTAAGAATAATAGCAGTTGTTAAAGGTATGTGATCAACAATGGGTAGAGGGTTTCTCTTATAGTTCATATATATATTTTTTTCTTTTTTTATAAACTACTCTTATATCTACCTCTACAAGTATTATATTATTGTGATATGTTCATGAATTATTTTGAATTTTGGGTTGGATTTCTATTTTAAAAGCTTCTTTTTTTTCATCACTTTCTCCACTGTTATTAACACTTATGCAAATTCATGTGTTATTCATGAGCAGATTTGCTGATATTCTTCAAGATTCATATTTTTGCTTCAGATGTATTTATATTCTTTTTTAAGTCTCTAATACATAGTCTTGCATATACAGACATAATGAATAGCAAAGAGGAATTGAGCAGTTTCAAATGTGGTTTTAAAATGTTGATGATAGATGGTAGCTTCTTTTTGGGGAAGATGTTTTCCTGCTGTGAGTGGAAGATGAGGGCTCAAAAGAAAATGGCAAAAGAAACTCAGAATAGCTACTGCCTGGCGTCTGATAAACAATGGATATTAATAGATTGATTACTAATCTCCTTTGAGAGCATAGTCTAAGTTTCTCTACATACTTGGTGGAACAAATTGAGATGGTTATAACTATTTTGCCAACATATTTTATTTTTATGAATCTGAAAGCAGAAACCCTAGACATTGGATGGTTGTGTTTATCTGGGATTTAGAGATTATCAAGAAGGAGTGTGGCAGATGGTCAAAGGGATGACATTCCAGGGTGCAAACTAGGAACATAATGACATATTGGATCATACATTTGTGGCTTGGCAGAAATGCAAGTGAGGCCAGGAGGATGTTTACAAACTTAAATGAACAGGAAGAACTGGAGTTTGAAAATTGATATTTGGGCAATTAGAGGCTAAAGGAAGGGGAAGCCAGGAAGCAGGAGAGAAGGAATGAACGTTTAGTAGAGAGCATGAGGAGATAATACTGCTGAAGTGTTACAGGATATATAAATTCATTTTCTTTTTAATGTCTTAATACATGTCAACATAATAAGGAAACTGTAACAGAAGACAAGTTCCTGCTGAGTGTAGTTCAAATCATTATTTATCAAGTACCTATTATGTGAAAGGAGTTTTACGGAAAAGCAAAAGAGCATTGTTTCATGCATGGGCTCCGATCACAGTTAAATTATGATCTTATTGCTGCTGGAAGACCAGAAAATAAATGAAAACAATATGAAGTCATGCATATTTATCTGTCTGGTGAAATTAAGTTTTTATTTCCTAGCTTTCACTTCAGACAGATTAAAAAAAAAAAAAAAAAAGTTTAGTTCAATTTGAGATCCACATCTGGGGATCTCAAACACTTCTGCTATTCTGACGGATTTGGAAATATTATTTTAATAGCCTGTTGGCTATGCTTGAAGCATATCTTTAGACCTGCATTATCAGACAAAGAATCCTATGAAATGGCAGGGAGTGTTTAGGTGTCTAATAATATAAGTGTTTTAAAGAACACATAGTTTTAATACTTACCAAGATATACTTACCAGAGAGTATTTAAAAAGCATCCCTATTTTAACTTAAATTATTTTACAGTTTACACAAGTAGCACAGAGATTAGAATCTTTCAAGGTCTCTCAAAATATTAAACAAAAAGGGGCGCCTGGGTGGCTCAGTTGGCTAAGCATCTGACTCTTGATTTCAGCTCAGGTCATGATCTCAGGGTTGTGGGATCAATCCCCACATCAGCCTCCACATTCAGCGTGGAGTCTGCTGGAGATTCTCTCTCCCTCTCCCTTTGCCCCTCCCCCTGCTCTCTCTCTAAATAAATAAATAAATAATCTTTAAAAAAAGGTTAAACAAAAAAATAGGACACATAGTAGTAGTTTCAGAAAATTATGTCTGAATTCCAGAACTAATAGGCAACTTGCATCGTGGTGTCATATTCAGTGGCCTTCTGTCCCTGTAGATACAGAGAGGTTGCAAGTGTACCTCTCTATTCAACAATATATTTTACTGTAAAAATTTTTTATGAATTATCAATCTGTTATAAAATCCCTGGAGTTTGGGTGCCTGGGTGGCTCAGTCGTTAAGCGTCTGCCTTCAGCTCAGGTCTTGATCCCGGGGTTCTGGGATCGAGCCCCGCATCAGGCTCCCTCCTCAGAGGGAAGCCTGCTTCTCCCTCTCCCACTCCCCCTGCTTGTGTCCCCTCTCTCGCTGTGTCTCTCTCTGTCAAATAAATAAAATCTAAAAAAAAAAGAAAAAAATCCCTGGAGTTCTTAGAGCTCCAAAATGAATTTTATTCTTATGATTGCTTTTCAAAGGACTCCAAATCTCACTTCTTTCACTATTTTTAAAGTGTCTACATGAGTCAGAACTTACATATGCACAGCAGTCTCCTTACCTCCTCCTGTATGTGCCCATATCCTTTTAAGAAAAAGAAATAGAATATATATCAAAAGAAAGAATGCTCTGTCACCTGTTTTGAAAGATTAAACCACATCCAAGGCTATTTCCAAATTACACTGAAGATATCGATGCTGGGAATATCAGGAATATATGGACTATATTCAGAAAGACATGAATTACTAAGAGAGTTTCCCAGTTTTTCTGGCCATTTTCTGAGACCCTTTGGTCACCTGAATCCATATGGGATATGTAGAATTTTCACACTATTGCTTCAAAGACTCTTCATATGAAATATTTTTCTAACTTTTTTCTCATCCCAAAGTCTTCTAAAATACCCATTGGGGTAAAATAGCACTTTTAAGCTAGTAGACTCAAAAGTATTCACAGTATTCCAGTGCAGTCTTCTCAATAAAGAGATGCATAGATACCCCATACATTTATTGAATGATTCCAAGACTGTTTTAGTTTTTTTTTTTTTTTGACCTCCCTATGCCCTTATTTCTGCTTTCAGAGATATATATTGCAAAATAATCACTGTTACTCAAGATCTCTCCTATATGATATTTTTACCATCTAATATGCATCTTTGTTTCACATTGTTTTAGTTTAAGGTCTTTGTGCTAGCTTTTCAATATCTTTTTCAATACTAACCAAATATATTTGCTTGGCTTCCAAGAGTTCTATGAGCTTCTGTCTTCATCCAAACTATTGAGAATTAGAATTAAGAACCAAACTTGGGTGTGTCATTAGAGACTGTCCTTTATTTGGCATTGATAATTAGCACTTTCATTCACAGATGTTCCATCCTACTTACCCTTTATTCAGCTCATATTAATTTTTTATCAACTTGGAAGTCAAGATTTTCTATAATACTTGGTTTATACTGTTTTAATTATACTTCAAGTTTAGAGATTTGTTGTTGCTTTTGACACCTAATTTTGCAGTTTCAACAAGACAAATTTTGTTCTCTGCATATAAGATAAAAGTAAATAAGATGTATGCATATATATCTTCCTACCTCTTTCATTTTAGTTCAAAGTTTTCTTGTTCAAGTTCAGTGAGCCTTCAGTCAAGTACATTTTTTGCAGTTCTGGTTAGATACACAATATCCCTTTTCAGGAGCTCATTATTCTGCTCTGCTAAGTCTTTCTAGGGAGGAAACTCTTTGCTTCCTGAATCCTCTTTTCTTTTCAGAAGTCAAAACTTCAACTGGAAAAAAAAAAAAAAAAAAAAGAATATTTTTATGTTGCTGTGTCTAAGAGCTTTCTATTTAAGAACCTAAGGTGTACTAGAAACGTTTTCTGGCTTTCGCCTCATTTCTGATTATGTTTCTGATTGCATTTCCAATAATTATGCTGAAAGAGAGTATGCTTCCAGATTAAGAATGTAAAGTGAGCATTAGGTCAGAGCTATAAAAGGGAGTCCACACCTACCATTGCATGTTAGGTCATTCTACATTATTAATCATGTTTATTGAAATCAAGGACCAGAGCCTTACATCTCTTCTTCAGAGGCCAGCAGTGAGATTCTCAAACATGTTTGCGCCTGTGAACACTTAATTCATATCTTTGCCTTAGACAAGAGAGTTGTACATATAGGCAAGTCTATATAAATCATGGTGCAACATCCTACAGCCAAGAGATGTGCTTCCTCAAAGCTTAGGTTTCTGGGAGAGTGCTTGTGACTGTTTTAGTTATACAACACACATGATGTAATTTCTGCTTTTTGCTTTCTCTATTCTCAACTTGCTTCAGAATAGACAATTGATACATTATTTTTTTCCTTTTCTACTGGGTAAGAAACCTTCTGTAATTTCTCATTAGGTTATTTATGCTCTATAACAAGCCTTCAATTATATGTATATGTGTACATATATAATCGTGTGTGTGTATATATGATTAGAAATACATATATATGATTCATGTGTTTTATTACCTGTATTACATTGAATATTTTAAAAGTGTATTATCTTTCTATTGCATTAATTTGGCCCTGTAAAATCAAGAAAGCATAGCTGTAGGTTATTGTATCATGACTATCTTAAACATACTCATATGTAACAGAATTCTAATTTTCAGGAAAAAAAATATCATGAGATGAAAGAATTTCTAAATGTAATTGTTTAATGATTCACTTACTTTTTAGTGAAAAATATTTAACTCATAGGTGTAGTTGCAGGTTAGGTTCTCTGGAAGCCAACTCTGAACTGGGGTTTAGAGGGCAGGTTGTTTACAGGAGTGTGTCCTTGAGATCAACATCTGTGGGGCAGTGGGAGGGAGAAGCAGAGTGAAAAATTGAGCAGTTATGCAAATTTAATGCCTCACAGCTGACCCAAGAGTAAATTTCTGGAACTAAACATGTCGTTCACTATGTCTACATTCAGTAGAAATGGCTCCACCTTTATAACATTGGAGCAATGAGTCATTGACAATGTGCTGCTCCAGAAGGACGCAACAAAGGGCCAGGTGATAATCTACAGCTAGGGCAGCTAGTTATTCCATGCGGGGAATCTGCACAGCTCCTCTAAGTGTACATACCAGAAGGGTCTTTTGGCCAACAGACTTGCTGGAATGAGGAATAACAATACTAAGATAACCATATATTATGTGCACTTGAGAACTTCAGTATAATTAGAGATGAATGGGTAAAAAGGCAGTCTGACATTGTGGTTTTGAGCAGGATTCTAGAATGTATTGAGGTTGTATCCTAATTATTCACTAGCTCTATGACTTTGGGCAGTTTATCCTCTGGGTCCCAGGTTACTTATTTTTTTTAATTATTATTTATAGTAAAAATGATTTTTCCTAAAAAATTAGAAATTTAATATCTTCTCCCTTATAAGGTTGTGTGGATAGATCAAAATCTATAATCCACAGATTGACCATGCAGGCATTTAATGTAATATATAGCATTTTAAAAGTACATAAAAAATAGAATTAACTATTCTAGATTAATTCATTAGATTAATTAACTAGATTAATTCATCATTAACTTTCTGTGGTACATCTACTATAACAAGAATGCTTCAAATCACAATTAAGCCTGAAGAAGTTTATCAATTGATCTGGTCTCTTCGTAATTTATCATCTATACCAGTGGCCCTCTTTTTGCTATTATGTCCATGTCCAAAATGTTGACTGCTTCTTCACTCCTCTGTCTTCCACCCTTCCCCTTCTCTTTTAGTTTGGGCTCAATTAATTTTTCCAAGTCAGTATCTCAATTTACGAACATATATTAGTCACTCTTTAATGATCGCCCTTCATGTTCCTGTGTCCATTTCATAAACTAAAATTAAAAAAAAAAAAATCACACATCCCCATTTTATCCATTAAAGGAAATGTGAATCTTGAATGGCGGCTTTACTAAGTACATTTTGTTTTGCTTATGTCTGTCATAGATAACACAGCCAGCATTCTGACAAGGCGGAGGAGATTTAGTCGAACTATTCAGGATGTGTATTATCTCCCCATTATGATCTCTGATGGTGGAATCCCCTCTCTCAGCAGCAGCAGTACCCTCACCGTCAGGGTTTGTGCATGCGAGAGAGATGGGCGCGTGCGGACCTGCCATGCGGAAGCGTTCCTGTCCTCGGCTGGCTTGAGTACAGGGGCCTTAATCGCTATTCTGCTGTGTGTTGTCATTCTCCTAGGTAAGTCATCCTGCCTCCTAATGCTGTATGATGGCGATTCGGAATGTACCCTACGATGGCCAGCAGTGCCTTAGAAAAGAGAGAGAAAGACAGTCATTTTGACAGAACTTAAAAATTAGGAACACAAAATTTGGACCACAAAATATAGCTGTTTAGACTTCCTTTTAATTAGCTTTCTCAATGCCATGGCTGATCTAGAAATAATTTGATTCACAATTGATGAAAGAGTTGAAATATCAGAAGGAAGGATAGATTATGAGAGAAATCCTTTGGGGAAGGGTCCATTTTAAAAAGAATTCACATTAAAAATTCTAAATACCATATTAAAAGGGCTCTTATAACTTATTTCAAAGAACATAGTGATATCATTCTAAAATGAATCTAAACACCAAGTGAAAAATAGATTTCTTGTAGAAATTTCTATTAGTTGAAAATATTATTTAATCATCAATGTTAGCTGAATCGAAAGTGATCTTGGGTAAGATGGTGCAGATCCCCAGATGAAAATTTTTTATCAATTTTATCAAAATTTTAACGAAATGTTTACTGGAAGTCCCTGAGATTCCTTTTGAAAACTACAACATTGATAATTTCATGTCAGTGAACGAATATCTAATATTTATGACATGGTGTCTTTTTCTTGGAACAAGTTTCCAAGGGCAAGGGCTAAAAATAAAATAGCTGAAATTAAAAAAAAAAAAAGTGATCTTGGATAAATTAGATATTGTCTGAGTTAGCACAAGATCAAAGAAGACTTTTCATCTCTTGCTGAATGTGGGCCCTGATCCTCACTGAGCTGGGGGCACCAGAGGTGTACTTTATTGAGGTCCCTACAGCAGGAAAATCTAAAGAGAGAGATGATAAACAAGGCTGAGCTGTGATGAGTCCCAGCATGGTCACTGCATCAGGAAGGATGCCATGACAGGACAGAGTGAAGGGAAAGTCAGAGAAGAAGGACGAATAAGAGGAAAGTATGATGTGATCAAAGTCAAAGGAAAAAAAGTATATCAAAGAGGACAGAGCATTCAACAGTGTCAAAAGCTGCTCTGAGGTTAAATAAATTGTGTATCTAAATGTATCAGGGGCACCTGGGTGGCTCAGTCAGTTAAGCTTCTGCCTTCAGCTCAGGTCATGATCCCAGGAACAAGCCCCCCCCCCCCCCCCCCCCGTTGGGCTCCCTGCTCAGCTGGGAGTCTGCTTATCCCTTGCTCTTTGCCTCTCCTCTGTCCCCTGCTCGTGCACTCTCTCTCTCTCAAGTAAATAAGTAAAAAATCTTAAAAAATTAAAAAAAATAAATGTACCCATTGCCCTTAGCAAAGAGGAGCATGGAGGTTCAGTGCCCCACCACTGGAAGTATTTCACGGTGGTATAGTCTTACAGTAGATTCAAGGTGAGGAAAGCTAGGAAAATTAGGCTTTCTGAATTTTATTTCCTTATGTATTAATTGGTTACAACTGTTATTTGCTTTAGACAGTTACGTATTACCTTTTTTGTGTTTGAAAATTAGAACAGAAACTCACAAACAAAACAAAAACGGAAAATAAAATAAAGCAAGAACAAATATTGATCCCTCCAGAGTTCCTAACCTAAACCACAAAGAATAGAACCCAGTGACTTTAGTGTAAGTTCTTCCAAAGTACTGATTCTGAAAGATAGTTCATTCAGAGTAGTCACTTATCTTTGCCTTTTATTTTCATCTATCACTATCAAACCATTTTTATATACTAAAGTAAAGACTTAAAAAGTTAATTGAAAAATGTTAATATACAGGTACATTTAAGGTATATTATGTAAAATAACATTATTTCGGGTGCCTGGGTGGCTCAGTTGGTTAAGCAACTGCCTTCAGCTCAGGTCATGATCCTGGAGTCCTGGGATCGAGTCCCACATCGGGCTCCCTGCTCAGCAGGGAGTCTGCTTCTCCCTCTGACCCTCCTCCCTCTCATTCTGTCTCTCATTCTCTCTCTCGCAAATAAATAAAATCTTAAAAAAAAAAATACCATTATTTCATGAAACAATACTTCCCTTTAATAGATTTTATAAAAATGTTGTTTCTCCTTTGGGGTAAACAAGAGAGCATTCTAAATTTTATGCTCTCCCATAGGACTAAAGAAACAGAGGTGCTATTTAATATGTTTACTCCTTCAATTTTTATTGAAACTCAAAGTGGTTTCTACAGTTTTATGCAAAGGTTGCAGAATCATTTCATAAGTTTGGGCTTAGACAATCATTATTTATGGTGTAATTTTTATTTTTGATGACATTTGCAAGGGTTTTTATTGTTATTCAGAAGATAGCTAGCCAACAGACTCAGAATGTAGGCATTTGTAATTTTAAAATAATGTTTGTTAACGTGCAAGCTCATAATTTTCAAGGAAAATATCAGCAACACCAGAGGTAGCAAAACTTTATTTTAGAACTTTTTGTGATTCTGAAATAACATTAAAAACTAACAGCTAAACAAATTGTGAAATTAATACTTTAATATTGAAAAATGTTCTGATTATCAGCTGTGTGTGAAAATGACTTGTATAAACCCAGCCCTAGTTTTGCTACTAATTAACTGTATGATCTCAGGCGACCTATTCAGTCTCTTATTTCTATTTACAAATCTATAAAAATAAAGTATCAACTAGTGAAGAACCTTAGAGTCATCTATAAAATTTTGTGGTGCTTATTTATGTTTTCTTATAGACTCCATCTTTGTGTATATTGATTATCTGAAATTGGTGCCTGAAAACCAGTGGGCCTTACTTTGAATGGTACATGTGCACATTGTGAGTCAGGTTATGATTTGTCAGGATTACCTTTTTAAGATCCTTTTCTGATGGGATGAACGGGAGAGAATTTAGGGTGAGCCTTCGTGATGCAATCAGAATTTGGTGCTAGAGGAGGGATAACTGGAGTTCTCTTTCCCTTCCAGGGATCTGACATTTCTTTCCCAACCTCATCCCATCCCTTGTGAGATGGTCCAGAGCAGTTGTCAGAGCAAGCCTAAATCACACTTAGCGCAATAAACCATTGAGTCAGGCTCTGAATCAGGCCTCTGTCACCTGCCCTTCAGTCCACACATCATATATAAGAAGGTGACTTAGATGAGTCCATCACCTGGATTGTTCCTACTCTTGGATATAAATTTCCTAATCAATGAGGATCAGGGTAGATTTGATGTGAGGAGAGTGAGGGACTAGGAGCAAAGGTAGAATTGGTGAGGAGAGAAGTGCCAACCTGCTTGTCAGCTGAGCTATCTGACCTGACTCTGTGGGTTCCCCTTGGTTTGAAAAAGTAAGTTTCAGTGAGAAACACCATTAACTGGTATGACCAATAGCAGGACAGGAGCTAATAAAAGTAATCTCCCTGACTTGGGCCACCTCATTTCTGCCAAACTTAGTATCAACATATGATGGTATAAAAAAGAATGAAATTATATTTATGGATAAAAAAAAATCTGCTATGGAAAGTATTTTGGGGAAATATGTTGGGAGTCAGTATATAATGTATTAAAACGCAGGCTGTATGACAGTTCAAGTTACAAAAACTCAAAACCCTTTAGAACTCCAAGCACTTTGGAATCATGGATAAATAAATTAATATATGAATGAGTAGAATGATATGAGAAAGGAAATATAAAAATGTTTCCCCAAATTGGAACTCTTTCATGAATAAAACTCAATAAATTCATTTTGTTTCTTAAATAAAAAGAATAAAATGGATTTAAAATCCTAACCAAACTCAGAGAAGAAAAAGAAATATACTAACCAAGGATACAATAGTCATTAGAATAAAATCCTCCCCAAATACTACAGTTTAATATTTCAACCCAGGTTATATAAAATTTCAAAATACTGAAAATCTTATATAATTTTGAACAAAGGGGTAAGCACTGTATCTCATTTATTTTACAATGCCATGGCGCTGTCAAATTCTCTCTTCCCAGATGACCCACTTTAAGAAGAGGTACCTTGTTTCACATGTATGGGTTGATGGACTGTGGAGGGAGGGGAGTCATGTGAATATACTCATTTGACTGCCATTTTTAAAAAGAGTTTAACTCTCAAAACTATGTGTGTAATTGTTATCTTCATTCTCTAAAATATATTTGGTTTGGGGATTTTTTTTTACAAACATTTAGTTTGGCTTTCGAACGTTAAAAATTATTATCAAGCAAAATTAGGTGTTTGGTATTATTAATGTCCATAAGCTGACTTAAAACTATATTTAAACATTATTTTCCTAGTGAGGTTATGCCGCATCATCACTTTCACAGAGATTATTCTTGTGTTAGTCCACAGAGTATCTACTGTGTACCATTTGCTCCAGAAATATCTACTGAACAAACATGAATATAAAGCAATTCACTGGAAACACACCTTATCATCTGTGTTTCCACATTCTTCTCTGAGTTTCTTTAAAGTTACCTTTGACTAGAGGGACCACATGTCCATATTTGCCCTGATGTCCTGGAATAATTGTAAATGAAATCCCCTTTCACTCTCAAAAATGTCCCAGATTATATGGTTAATCATATGTTGATATATTAAATAGACATGGAATAAATCTAGAAATCATTGGTCACTGGCAAATGACTGTCCATGCCTAGGAAAGAGATAGATGTAAAACCTCAAAGTTCAAACTTAATTAATATCTATATTTTGAATCAAAATATATCAGGAATATTTTTTAATTTGGGAAAATAAGTAAATATGAGCTATCATCATAATAATCCCAGCTTTATCCCCTGTATTTCATTAGGCAAATATGGCACTGATATTGGGGAAGGATACAAATTACCTCCATACTTTTATAATAATATTGATCACATTCTCCCTGCTATGCATGCACATAAACTCCCTTGAAATCAACAATCAACCATTTTAACATAAAGAAAAATAACTTCGTTTGTTGACAAAAGTAAGATATTTTACTATAAAAAAGTCTGTAGAAATAGATGTTTTAATTTAGAACAACCTCCTTACTTAATCATAAAGATGAGCAAAAATATATAATGGATGATAAATCTAAACCTCTGAATGGAATGAAATGAGTTACTTGGGGATGCTGTTTGGGGTTTTGAATTAGAATGCCCTAAGCTGGTTTTACACTGAAATAACTAGTAAGGTATTGGGGCAGCTTGGTGGCTCAGTAGGTTAAGGGCCTGCTCTTGATTTCTGCTCAGGGTCCTGGGATCAAACCCTCTGTCAAGCTCTGTGCTCAGCAGAGAGTCTGCTTGGAATTCTCTTTTCCTCTCCCTTTGCCCGTCCCCCAATCTCTCTCTCTCTCTCAAAATAAATAAGTAAATCTTTAAAAATAATAGTAAGGTATTAGATGCATATTTGCTACAGTCAACAAAAGTCTTTTTTTTTCTTTCTAAAAATAAGGTGCTATATTAGATAATGTCTTTGAAGTATAAGTAGCATATTTGAGAAACTATTTTTATATAGCATAATATTCAGGGGTGCCTGGCTGGCTCAGTCAGTAGAGCATGTGATTCTTGATCTTGCAGTTTCACGTTAGAGTCCCATGTTGGGTATAGAGATTACTTAAAAATAAAAATCTTAGATAGATAGATAAATAAATAAATAAATAAATAAATAAATAAATAACTAGCATAATATTGGTGAAGCAGGGCAACATATGGCATCTGCATTTCATTTTCAGGTTTCTATAATCACTCCAGACACAGTGACTCACTGTTTCCCCAGGTCTGCCATAATCTCTCTCATTCAATTCTGCCATTACTGAGTCCTTTTATTCCATACTTTTCAAGATGATTTTCTGGCCCTTTCTATAGGTGTTTTGTCTTTTTGTTTGTTTGTTTCTTCATTCCCATAGGTGCTCACTTGCCCTTTCTCTGCAAAATTAGACTCTCCAGTACATTGTGACCATCTCTTTCCATGTGTAGTAAACTCTCTGATAATTGCCCTTTGTATTTCTGGCTTGAAAATCTCCTTTTCCTCTTTCTATTGTTGTCTTCAAAGTACATATACACTGTTTTATCTAGTTTAAAAATAGGCAAGGCTCGGGCGCCTGGGTGGCTCAGTTGGTTAAGCGACTGCCTTCAGCTCAGGTCATGATCCTGGAGTCCCGGGATCGAGTCCCGCATCAGGCTCCCTGCTCAGCAGGGAGTCTGCTTCTCCCTCTGACCCTCCCCCCTCTCATGTGCTCTCTCTCATTCTCTCTCTCTCAAATAAATAAATAAAATCTTTAAAAAAAAAAAAAAAAGACTCTTTAAAAAAAAATTAAAAAATAAAAATAGGCAAGGCTCATTTATTATATCATTTAGGGATATGCATAAAATGTGTTAAATTATAAAGAGAAACAAGGGAACGATAACGATATAGGAAGAGAAGGTACTTTTTAGAGGTATGAGGTAAAAGATCAATTTCTAGGGCACCAGCTGTGTTCTTTATCAGAGAATAGCTAACCTGGTGTTTGTTTGCTTTACAAGTATTTGTTAAAGATACATATCAGCAAGGTTGCCAGATAAAATACAGTATATAGAAATAGATAAAATACAATATAGAAATGTGAATTTCAGGTAAAAATATATGTCTGTAGGTGCATATTTGTATGTGCGTGCATATAGCAAAAGTATGTCACGTGCTATATATATAAAAACTGTTTCTATATATGTATATTTATGTTATGCATATATATATCTATACACATGTATATACACATATATACATGCCTTTTGAATGTACTTCTTTGATTACTATATTGTAAAGAATGTTTAAAATAACAATGCACTAAAAATTGCTATCATAAAACCTAGATTATCAGCTGACCAAGAACATTCTGTAGAGCTGAAGTAAAGAATATTGGGCTTAATAGCACAAAGTAGAAGTGAGGTAATTCTTTCTATTTAGTAATGGCTTAGTATCATCAAATAGAAAGATTTGAAAATACATGAGAAACAGCCAAAGCAAAGTGCCCAAGATCCATTTACATCATTTCATCTAATGGTTGTGACATTACTGGTAATAACCCACATGCCCAACTCAGTTCCTTGTTCCATATTTTTTAAAAAACAAAATGGATTATGATAATGGAAGCTTCATCACCTTTGGTGTGAGAAGTCATAGATTACAGTCTAAGTTCTTCCATCTGCCATTTGTGTAATCTTAGAGTTGGATCTTAGTTATTTATGTAATTTCTCTGGAGCCTCAGTTTCCTTGAGGAAACCCATACTTTGCTGTGAGGATTAAATCAAGAAGTTATGTAAAAAACATTTGGTAACCTGAAAAATTCCTCTGAAACATAAGTTAGGTGCAAATAAAATAACATCTTTTGTGCAGCTTGATAGATACATGCAATTATTAATGCCTGATAATAGTATTCTAAAAGATAATGGGCAAAAGAGATCAAGCATGTAAAATATACCTGCTTTGGTTTCCTACAAAGCATCAAAGGTAAAGGGTTTAAGGTAGGGGCTCCTTCTTCCTATTTAACAGAAACTTAAAATATCCCTCCTTTAGTGTATCTGCCTAGAATCTATACACAGAACAACACTCAGCATTATTCCTCCAGGCAAAATTCCATATACTCTTCCATCATCTGTTTCCCTCAATATGAAGACTGGATGATAGACCACAGTGAGCCAGGAATCCTGAATGCATAAGTGTGACAAATGAGAACGTTACGATTTCTAGAGAAGATCAATGATTCCCAAGGCCTTATAGAGATAATCGTTTTTCACATTCCTTGAGATTTTAAAAACTCTCCAACCGTTACCCAGAGAGTGCAGAGATCAAGATTGTGTTACAATGCAAGCCTGAATGGAATGTAGTTGCTGATGCCAAATCTCCAAGAACTTCCTTTTTGCTAACTCTCCATCCTCTTTCCATTTTTCTTCAGCAATTGTGGTACTTTTTATCACCTTGAGACGCAGCAAAAAAGAGCCCCTGATCATCTCTGAGGAGGACGTGCGGGAGAATGTGGTCACCTACGATGATGAGGGTGGCGGTGAGGAAGACACCGAGGCCTTTGACATCACAGCCTTGAGGAATCCATCTGCTGCTGAGGAGCTCAAGTATCGGAGAGATATCAGACCTGAAGTGAAGCTCACCCCCAGACACCAGACATTGTCCACCCTGGAAAGCATAGATGTTCAGGAATTTATTAAGCAAAAACTGGCAGAAGCCGACCTAGACCCCAGTGTCCCCCCTTATGACTCTCTTCAGACTTATGCCTATGAAGGTCAGAGATCAGAGGCTGGGTCCATCAGCTCACTGGATTCAGCAACCACACAATCAGACCAGGATTATCACTACCTTGGAGACTGGGGACCCGAATTCAAAAAGTTAGCTGAACTCTATGGAGAAATAGAATCTGAAAGAACAACTTAGGGGGTTAATTCTTGCAACTTTCTAGAATTTGCTTCCTGAGCAAGTGGAGATATAACCTCAGCAATGGCAAGGAAGAAGAGTGGAGACAGTACTTGGAACTGAGCAAGCTGTACACAGCTACTGTAGAAACAAGTGCCCTTTTCATGATCGAAACTGGGTTATTTAATCAGAAGACAGTCAAATTAAAAAAATACAGAGAAAAAGCTATTGTTCCTTGTGTATATTTTCAATTGCTCAATAAAGTCTGTGGTACTGTTTAATTAAGAATACCTGAATTAAGCCAAACGATGATATTTGTTTCAATATTTTGTGATTTCTTTTCAAAGAGCAAAACTAAACAGAAAGATTCAAAATCACTTATGACTAGGGGTGGTACACTACGGAATGAAACTTGTGCAGGTAATCGGGACCTCTTTTTCCACTTTTCTGTGTGGACTCTTGAGACCCACACTCTGTTATTGTGACAGATCTTATTAGCATTGTCTTGTGTTCAAATGACATGAGGTATATCCAGTATACCAGGTCATTCCATCATGGACTTGTATGTACCATTTTCCTTTGCCCTCCCCACTTCTTTTCTCCATACAAAATTGATGGAGCATGGGGATTTGCTGCTTGCACTCTAATGTATGCAACTTCTGTGCACCCTTTGTGCACTGCTCTGAAGCACAGAGACCATCGTCTCTGTCCTGCCTGCCCTCCTTTCTTTTAACAAAAGACCCCCCCTTTTTTTATGGATAGAATGAATGGTTTAAGTAAGATATACTCAGATAATCTGATATGTCAGGGAAAGATTTAATTTGAAAAATAGTCACAAACCTTATCCTGTATAAAACGTTGGAAAATTCCATGATCTATTCCATCCCATTTGTTTTAAGACATTTACATCAGCAGTTTTGATCCTGCCAATACCTAAAATTAGTTGTTGGACATTTTGATGGTTGGTTTATACTTCAGTCTAATTTGCTTACTTATAAAACATGAGTAGTCATCGAAAATATGTACCTCACATGATAACAATGTAATCTGAAAAGATGATACTCCAATTTACATAAATCTTGTAGACCTTGGATTGACTTACCTTTATTCCTTTACACAGGTTCAGATTGTCCCCATCTCACTGACTGCTTAGCCCTTATCTGTTTGGGATCTACAGGAAAATATATAAAACTGAAGCAAAAAAAAAAAAAATAGGAGATTCACACTTACTATCCTTGGAAACGTGCCTCAAAGTCTCTGAGCTTCAGGGTCCCAAACAGCAAAATAAAGATGGTAAAGACTCCCTGCCTGTCTCACAGGGTTGTGTGAGGATCAAGAAGCATCTGTAAAAATGCTTTGCCAACTGCAAAGTGTTCTGTTATGTAAAGGCTTGCAGACACTATCTAATTTTCTAATTCTGTTAGCTTACAAATATATAGTTACATACATTTTGAATAAAGTATATTATCATGAGAGAATTTCATAAAACCTTCAACACTGTAGCAACTGCTAACTAAACATAATACACAAGTTTAATTATTTTGATATTTTCCCAAATAAACTAATTTTCTTCAAATTTCTTGTTTTTTTTTTTTTTTTCCTAAAATGGTTTAGATAATATTTTGCTGTTGTTGCTATTGGTCTTAAAATAAGAATAATGGTCCTATTCTCCAAAAATTACCATATTTATGTATTTCAGATAGATTGGAATTTTGAAACCCACAAATTAAGAATTATCTCAAGGAGGAATTTTTCCTTTACTCTTTGAATTTCTCATAATCAAGTGTCCTCAAATGTTCATGGCATTTTCTGTCTGATTCCACCTATGTGCAAAATTTTAAATTTTGCCTCTGTTTGCAATTGCCCTATGCTATCATATTTCAGTTTCAACGTATGGGAAGTAAGTAAGCTTAATTTGAATAATTCTCAACATGTGTTCTAAGCCTGAGGAATAAATTTTTTTAAGTTTTTTACCACATTGTAGCTTTCCAGATGCTGCTTTATCATTTTTTATATCATAATGCTATGCATTACAGTATAAAGCTGTATCAGAAAAAAACAGGGGTTTTGGGGAATAGCTTCTGGAGACACAGACTCTGATTATACTAATGTTGGACCACATTCACCCTGAAATAAGGGTACACCTTTGGAGAACTACTGTGGATGTTGGTGTTAGGACTTTCCTATGCAAAGAGGAGCAGGAAGGTCAGGTTTGGGAACGCCATTACATTAGGCTTTGGATTTATATTTTAGATAAACTGTTCATGGCTTTTATTTTATTTTGTTTGGTTTGGTTTGTTTTGTTAATATTCACCTGGTAACTTTACAGATGAGGGCTTGAAAGCTGAAAATGTATGTGTACATTTAATCATTTACATAAAAGCCAAGGTCCTCTGCATGTGTTTTGAGTATGAAAATATTTCCCTTATTATATGAAAAAAACACCTCAGATCCAACTAATTTTAATTATACATTATAATGATAATGGATTGTTTCTAAGCCCCTAATGTTAAATATAATATGGAGGCAAAATGGAGCTTCTGTAGTCCCGAAATACTATGTTTCTGTGTTGATTTATCCTAGAATTTTGTTAATGAAAGCATTCCAAGTGTTATATTTTATATGAACTCTGAAACTAGGCAATTATATCATTATTGTAAATATGGATTAAATCTCATTTTTAAAATTCTGCTACTTTGAGTCAAGAAAAAAACATAATGATATATAAGTGTTCTGCAAATAGATTGAAGTCATCCTAATACTTAATATCTTGCTTTAAGAACTCCAGTTTGTCAGTGTTGGAAGAAAATTCTCAAAGACTTTAGTGGGCAAAGAGTTTACATATCAACTCTGAGTATTCAGTAGTCACAGATAATTAGCTATGGAATCATATGTGATTCCAGATAGAATCAGCTATAGAGTCACTCATGTGTCTCAAACAACACATTTTGTAAGCGCTAGTTGATACTTATAGATCTAAATAAAATATAACTTCGAAATCAGCTTACTTATTTCTAATCAAATAGTTTCCTACAGACCATCCCTATACAAAATGGTGGCTGCTAGTTAGAGGAAATATAAACAATTATGATAATTTTTTATTCAAGGTGTTTTTTACAAGAATTTTTAAATTCCAAGTATTCTTTGTGCAAACACTGGGAAATTAATAGATCTTGCAGGAATCACTAAAGATGTATCATCAGAAAGTCTTTCTATGATAAATCTGTATAAACACAGATCTGAAGTGGAGATTGAAGACAAAATTATCCTTAAAATAAGACTCTATAAAAAGTTAACTTATGACTTTCTATAACCTGGTATAAGAAGAAAAATATTCTGAGAGAAATTGCATTCACATAACACACACACAAACATGTAGAAACATATATGTCTTCTTGAAAAATATTTGAAGAATAAAAGAATATTCAAAATAGTATTGATATGATCCAATTATGTGGTGTATACAAAATTTTAGTACCCAACATATGAACAATTTACCTGGAAGTTAATGAACAGTTTTTAACCTTTATTTTGTATCCAGCCTCAGACTAACCTTCAGTACTGTCAATGATGAGAGCTGATTCACAAGTGTGCTTGCACAGAGCAGGCAAAATTATTAGTTATAAATCCAAATTTTACAAGTGAGGATTTAATGGACACAGTGCAGCTATTAAATACTAACAAGTGCTTTGACTTAGATACTTTGTATACCACACAGTATAGTCAGAGATATGGGTAGAAGGAGGAAGATGTATTGAGTCCACCATTTTTAGCAATGTAGAAAGCTTAAATACACCATTAGTTTAATTTGTTCTTATCAACCTGCATCCATACGTTTGATTTGTTTTCTTCTTTTTGGGTTAGCTGAATATACAGGGAAAACAAACCAAAATTCAGGTAGACTCATTCGTTTCAACAGCCATCAAGAAGTGCTAGTTAACTGAGCATGGTAATAGGTATCCTGGGGCATGCATATATCCAATACTTTTGGGTAAGTCTTTTTGCTTTTTAGTGTGGACAGTGTTTGATTAGCTATTCAACAAATTAGAACTCTAAAGCTGATTATTCTGGGAAGAGGAAAGAGTCCCATATTTCAAACTGAAATTGTACTTAGCTTCAAGGTATGATAACATTCAATTAACTCACTTGGCTTTCAATTTTGAGAATAGAAGAAATCTCAGAATAGTTCTTGGGAGAAATGTGACTTGAATTCAAATTTTCTCTCTCTCTTTTTTATCCTTTAGGATTAAGAGCAAATTAAATATTATCTGAAGGAAACAAACCATTTCAACTTTTATTTTCTACTTCATCTGCAGAAGGTAAATTTTTTTGCAATGTAAAATTAGAAATCTCATAAACCCTACAGGCAAAAGTAGCTCGCAACCATTTGAAAATAAAACTAGTACAGAACCCACTCTCTTTTTCAAAGATTCCAAATACAACATTTTAAAGTGAAAATATGAATAGGAACACTCTTTAACATGTCAAAAGTTGTATTCTTAACTTTGACTTACAGCGATGAAAGATGTAGTTTTGTTGTTTTTAAATAAGGTAGAGATGAGAGGATAACAGAACACATTCTTCTTTGGAGCACTGATACAGAAAAATAAAAGTGCTCTTAGGCTAGTAAGGAATGATTTTATTTATCCACTTTGCTGAGTCTACAGAAATGAGGAATCTTTACCTTTCAAAAGTACAAAGGCATCAAATCTATTTCAGTAATGATTTGTTTTTAAAGACTTGGGTGAAAGTGAATGGAGAAAATAGGCATTTAAGGACTCCCAAAATTATATCCTGTGAAAAATGTATGTGCCATTTATAGATTAAAGTGGGTTCACCAAATGGTTTAGTCTTACTGCCTAGCAATACTAGCTTCGGAAGTAGGAAAATGGACCATGATAGTTAGTGTCACCCAAATAATTTCATCAAGTCAATTTTTCATATGTCAAATGCATCAAATTCTTACTCTAAATCATCTATTCTTTTCAAAGTACTTTTTCAAATGCCTTAGTTTCAAACAGAAATTCACACTATCTAACATTTATTAATAAGTTCTTCTAATCATGCACTACATGTAAGATACTATTTCAGGCACTGAAAGGGATGTGAAAAAAATGTCTTGGTGGTAGGGATCATCATCAATGAAATTAGAGTGTCACTTCAGAGGTAAGACCTACATATAAAAAGTTATAGAGGATTTAATACAAAGCAAAAAGTGGCAAGTGTTCTAAAATAGGTTTGGATACAATGTTGGGAAAGGTCCCAGGACCCCATTGAAACTGTGTCAATACTGTGTCTACGTGGAGCAAAACTGGAGTTACTCTATAGGACAGAGGAATGGTACAGTTCAGGGAGAAGTAGAAGCAGAGCGGACAGTGTAGACAAACGTACAAAGGTAGATTATTCTGTATGGAATAGAGGATTCATGCAGGGAAATAATGATAATGCAAGATGTTAAGCAAAGTTGGATTTAGATTAGGGTGATTGAGTGAAACTTACTTTTTAACCAATGTCATTGAATTTATTTTTCCCCAAAACAAGAGAGTGACGGTGGCCAGAGTTCCCTTTTAGATATCTGAGTCTTTTATTGATGTCTATCATTCAGTGAAGATAGAGTAAAGAAAGACTCTAGAGTTACATACACCTACAGAAGAAAGAGTAGACTCATCATTTCCAAAGTATAACTACTTATTTTAGGAATATATCTTGAGAAAAAAAAAGCCATAGGTGATGTACATTTCAGGTTTGATTGTTGGAGTCATTTTATTTTATCAATTTATTCATTATAATAATAATAAATTAAAATGAGGGCAAGAAATATACTTTTAAGAACAGTATTTATTCATATGAATTTATTCTTAACTGGATAAAGTGTCTATCTTCTATAATCTTTGTTTTAGGTATAAAAATATGTTAAAATAAAAAACAAATATCCAAATGCCAAAGACTGAACTGAGGCCTTATTAATACTATATCAGTTATTTTTAATAATTATTTTTAATACTTAACACAAGAGATGTCATAAACTCTAGTGTTTCATTGTATATAAATTTACATTTGGATTTATTTTTAAAAAGTGGCTATCATACAACATAAGATTAAATAATTTGTTAATATCATAGGTAGACTTAGCCTGAAATCCCTATTTTTATATCTTCTATGTCTCACTTTTTCTTCTTTCACATCGACTTGCCTTTTTTTAAAACCCTTGAATAGCTATGTTTGAGCAATTTCTATATTTCATGTATTTTTCAGAACAAATTCAAGAAAATGTTTTTCAGAAATAGAAAGTAGTTATCATGTTATTTTCAGGGTTTTGATTTTCAACGCATTTTCTCCCCCTCTGTCACTAATCATGCTCTTCCTCACCAAAAAGTAATAAAAGAAAATTGCATTCAGAAAAATACCCTGTGAAAGTCACTTTTTGAGCTTGAGGTTTCCTTCCATGATGTGATTTTGTTTTGTAGTTCTTGAAACACTGTACATTTCTAGACTCTTGGAATTCATTTTATCTTCATTCTTTAAAAGATAGCAGGGAGCTGTGGGGGGGGGAAGTCATTTTTGTTCATGTGAAATTTATTTAAAATATTTCAAAAGACTGAATATATGTCCTAAAACATTGAAAGTATCAATCAAATTAAAATAATGCTTTATTCTTTGCAAAGTATTTTCAATATCACGCTTCAAATATTTAAAATATAATTATCATTTTCAAAAAACAACTATAATTTGATCAATACCCTTGCCTTCATTTAAAAGAAAACTTAGATAATTGGTTTTCCAGAAGAGCTAACACTGAGTAAATCTCCCAAATTTCATCACCTAAGTTATGTTTTCTTGTTTCTTATTGCTCATGTTTCACATTGATGACACAATGATAGTATATGACAATTAGCATATCTATAAAACTCCACATTACAAATTACTTTTAATTGTATCTAATAGATTAGGCTGAGGTACAGTGCTTAAACTTTTTTTAATTTATATTTCATTAAGTTCTCCTCAGAATATTATTTCTGAGGCATGCAGATATATGCACTCCTGCCTCCTGCCAACATTTACCATTTTCTTTCACCTCGCCAGTCTTAAATTAGTCACCTGTTCCCCCGTCCTCAGCTGTCTCAATTTCAATTTGAAAGAATCAAGGATACAGGACAGTGAAATACTTTGCTGGGACAAACTGTCTTGAGAAAACCAGGTCACAACTCAACTTTCTTGATTCCTACTCAGTGTCTTGAGTTAAAATACGAAACAGGACAATATTAGAGGGAAAAGAAACCCTTAGGTTTAAGAATCTAGGATTCAGAACACGTAGTTAGGAATCTTGACTGAAAGTACTTGTATAAGTTTAAATGTCAAACATTGTTTAAATTATCCTACAATTTAAAATAGAAATAATAATACCTTTATACTTATCTCGCAAAATTGTTAGGAATATCAGATGTGATTTTGTGTATAAAACACAGAAATGAGGGGTGCCCGGGTGGCTCAGTTGGTTGTCTAACTCGTGGTTTCAACTCAGGTCAGGATCTCATGAGTCATGTGCTCTATGCTCAGCAGGGACTCAGCTTGAGATTCTTTCCCTCTCCCTCTTTCCCTCCCTGTGCTTGTGCATGCTCTCTCTCTCTAAAGTAAATAAATAAATCTTTTAAGGTTTTATTTATTTATTTGAGAAAGAGAGAGAGAGAGTGCAAGATCAAGAGTTGGGGGAGGAGCAGAGGGAGAGGGAGAAGCAGACTCGCTGATGAGCAGGGAGCCAGCCTGAAGCAGGGCTCATCCCAGGACCCGGATGCAGGGCTCGCTCCATCCCAGGACCCTGGGTTCATGACCTGAGCTAAAGGCAGGCACTTAACCCACTGAGTCACCCAGGTGCCCCAATAAATAAATCTTTTAAAAAAATAAAATAAAAAAGCAAAAATAAAACACAGAAATGAGTATAGTCCTTGGCAGATTGATTAATCTTATTATTATGGTTTCTTTTTTTGCACCCTCAATCTTCCCCAGTCTCTGGCCTCAGAAAATTATGACTTTGGTTATATAATACAGGAATAAAGGCTTTGCATATTTTCATCACAGTGTAAGCACAAAGATGCATTCTCCATCTGAGGAGGCCAAAAAAAAAAAGAGCCGTTCTAATGTTTGCCCATTGGATTCTTCTTTTCACAATGCAGAGGACAAAGGAAATTATGATCTCTATTTAACTGTATGGATTAGATTTCCCTCAATACGTTTTGTTCATAAAAATCTAAGATTAGACTAATAAATTAAAATTATGCATTATACATACACTATATTGACTTCTCTGTTTCAGAATATTTTTTATAAACACCAGTCTCTCTTATTACATAATTATTTAAAAATGTGAAAATTAGTTCTTGGGATTTTTTGAAAAAACAATAAAAATGTTTAGTGCAAGGATATTTGGCAGTTTATAAAAACTTTTAAAATTCATGTCTTTCTCTGATTCAAGGGAAACAAAACTCATTAGCATAGCCATGGAATATATTTTGCATGATCAAAGAAACACACTTCTACGATGTCTGGGACCTCTTTGAGGAAAATTACAGGGACTCTATCATGTACAATAACACTATGCTATTATAAAATAATTAATGAACACCCAGAATAATAAACAGTCTAATGTCACTCAGTGCTTGCAAATTCTTAAATAGAATAGATATGATCCAGAATATAGAAGCAAACCTAACATCTCCTTTAAATTCTATTTTCCTCTCCATTTGACCCACAACCCAAGAAGAACTGGTTGTTGTTATTTATACATTATTGATTATGATATTGTTGTATCTCCAGTAGATAATAGTCTATCCTCTAATTTCAATCAAAGAAGAATGTTCCTATCTAAGGAGGGATTGAATAAAATTAAAAATGATTTATTAAGGGCTGCTTTATTGCCAGACAATAAAACTTCATATTCTATATATAGGAAAAGAAACATTTATTTTCATAAAACATAGCTTCCTTTTGAGGAAATTAATATCAGTACATTTCATTAGCACCCAGTAAGTTAAGAATATTAACGCACCTAAAACCAATTTTACCATATATGTTAACTAAATAGAATTTAAATAAAACCTTGAAATAAAAAAAAGAATATTAGTGCAGGTCTAATTGGAAACAACAGTACATTTTGAGGAAATTTCAGCTTTCCTCTATATCCCAATAATACACCAGCCCGTCTCTGTTAAATGACAGCTTAATCTTCTTGTTCACTGAAAAGAAGTCACTACTTCAGTCAAATAACAGAAGTCCACATCTTTCTCTTTACCACTCCCAAATCTTATTTTGTTTCCACAAACAAATTTTACATCTAAGACATTTCATAAATCCCTCTGAAGTCCTCTTCAATAGTGACTTACTTTTCTGTCAGTTAGTTAAAGAATTGTTCTCTCCAATTTACTCCAAGAAAATTATTCAGGAAATTAAAAAAAAAAAAAGCAAAGAGGAAAAAAAAGTCAAAATGTTGGTGAATTAATACAGTTTTCTGAGAGTGTTACAACCTGGCACATTTTATCACTGATTTTTGCCAGTGATTTCTTAAAGAGAACTAACCAACAGCCTAACCAGGTTACACTGAAGTTTTTATAGAAAACATTAAATATAAGGGAACTGAATTTTTTAATCGCCCAAATAAAAGTTATGACAGTATTACCATAGAACAGAACCTGACTATAGGGAAAAGGAAGTAAACAAAGAATTGTGTGTGGGGGCGGGTTGTTTGTTGGGTGTTTTTTGGAGTATAGTTGACACACAATGTTACACTAGTTTCAGATGTAAAACATAGTGATTCAATAAGTCCATATACTATGCTGTGCTCACCACAAGTGTAGCTGCCATCTGTCACCATTCACTGCTATTACAATACCATTGACTATGTTCCTTATGCTGTGCTTTTTATTCCTGTGACTTACTGTTTTATAAAATGCTAGTGACCATGCTAAGAAGATTAAAGCCAGAGGTAGGTAGAAAGAGGTAGAATATTTGGAGTCAGAGATGTTTTCATATTGCATTGGGGGAACTAAGCATCCTTAGGCAGAGTATGGAGCAGAAGATAGGGATTTCACTCTGTTCAGTCATACTTTTATTGTATTTATTTTTTTATTTTTTTAAAGATTTTATTTATTTATTTGAGAGAGAGAGAAAATGAGATAGAGAGAGCATGAGAGGGGGGAGGGTCAGAGGGAGAAGCAGACTCCCCGCTAAGCGGGGAACCCGATGCAGGACTTGATCCCGGGACTCCAGGATCATGACCTGAGCCGAAGGCAGTCGCTTAACCAACTGAGCCACCCAGACGCCCCAGTCATACTTTTAAATAAAATCACTTCCACTACCACTATGCACAGGGGCTGACAAAGGTCAGTGTGGAAAATCAAATGAAAACAGAGAGCACAAAAAAACTCAAATCTTTGAAGAATGAAATACCTCATATTATCCAAATTATTACAACAAAAGACTAGCAAATTAGGACAGCTAGCTAATGGCAGTCACTTTCTGTATGACCTTTAGAAAGCAAATTTTTGTTAATGGGAAAAAGTACTCAGTGTGGGTCTCTAGGAAAGCCTCCAGTGGTTGAATTTCCAAACAGAAATTGGGACAAGAAATAAAGCTACCCTGAAGAACTCATCTGTAAAATAATTTGGGCCTACATGGGGGGAGGTGAGAGTGGAAAAAGAGAGAGATTCTTAATTCTTGGCTCAATTGTTTAATGTTTGTAGGAATATTCAGATTTTCTAATTCTTCTTGAGTCAATTTGGTTAAAACTACACTTTTCTAGACATTTATCTTCTTAAAGTGTTTTCAAATTTTTAGCAAGAATATTCATATATTCTTACTAGCTTTTGAATATCTAGTGCATTTGCATCCATCTCTTTTTTTATTGCAAAATGTTTTTCTGCCTCTCCCGTCTTCTTTTTATCAAATTCGAAAGAATTTTGTCAATTTTATCACTTTTTAATGAATGGTACTCATTTTTTATATTTTCTCTATAGCATATATATATTTTTTTAATTTCCTAATCCTGCTATCAGCTTCATGCTTTTTAAAATTATTCTGCTTTATTTGGCTTTATTAATTAATCTAACTCACTGAAATTAAGATTCTCTTATTTTCTAATATTAGCCTTCTAAGATATAGATATCTCCCCCAACTATTTTATCTGTATATATCCGGTCAATACTATCTGCTATAACACAAAAGTCCAAATATCAGTGGTTTATCAGAAGTTTATCTCATGCTCTAATAAAGTCTATGTTCCGATCTGTAGTTGGATCTGCCCAGGCAGTGATTCATGCATCCAGTCACCTTCTGTTTTATATTTCTGATATCCCCTAGGTCTTGGAGTCAAATGCTGGACCTTCTGCATCCAGTTGCCTTCATGGAAAAGACAGGCCAATCTACTCATATTCTATTGGATGAGATCAGCTATATGGTTTACCTAGATGCAAGAAAAGGTATGAAATATTATTGCATATAGCTCATTTGGGGACTGGTCATGTATGCATCCTCTGCCTATACATGTCAAAATTCCAGACTCCTAGAAGCAAAGGAGATGTTCAGAATAAATCATATATATATTTTTTTCCATAAACAGTTTACTATAAACCATGCTTATCAGTTAGGGAACAATGAGATGTCTTTGAAAATCTAAGCCCTTCGATGTTATCCAAGGGTCAAATTGCAAGCAGACCTTTGTAAGGAAAACACTGAGGTTTACAATGTGAATTGTTTCCTGAAAACTTGCTTTGGTGTTTTTTGGGAGAAAGTGTCCAGTTTCTCTCCATTAAGTATGTTAGAGGTAAGGTTTTTTTGTAAATGTTCTTTATCAACTTAAGGAAATTCCCAATTATTCCTTGTTTGCTGAGGGTTTTTGTCATAAATGTAGTCAGGGTTCTCTAGAGAAACAGAACCAAGATGATGTGTGTGTGAGTATACAGGTTTATTATTATAGAAATTGACTCGAGTGATTATTAGAGACTAGTGAGTCCAAAATCTGAATGTGAGCAGCAGGCTGGAAACTCAGGAGAACGATGGGGTACAGATGAAGGCCAAAGGCATTTTGCTGGAGAATTCCCTCTTGCTCTAGGAAGTTGATCTTTGTATCCTATTCAGGCTTTCAGGTGATTGGATGAGGATACCCACATTGTGGAGGGAAATCTGCTTACTCAGAGTTCACAAATTTAAATGTTAATCTCATTCAAAACATCCTCCAAGGTGACACCCAAAAAAACCATAATGGGTATCAGATTTTGTCAAATGCTTTTTCTGCATCAATTGATATGGGTACATGTCTTGTGTTTCCTTAAGCCTGTTAATATGGAGGATTCCATTGTGATGTCTAAATGTTGAAACAATTCTTGGAAATCAGAAATTATTTCACTAAGTCATAGCATGTAATTTCTTTATACTGTTGTATGATAAAAATGTTGTCTAATCTTTGTCTGGGTTCCTGAAATAGAGCTTCTAAAGTTTTAGGATTTTTTGAGTGATAGGAGATCTTTGTTATTCATAGCGGGGCCCTGAAATCATCCCTTAGTTATTGCTAATAAAGTAACTTATGATAGACCTCCAAATAGTTTCAGCATGAGTAAAGGATAGGAGCAGACATGCCAATAAGACCAACCATGTGATTAGATGACTCAATCTTAGAACCAGGTGATATCAGTTCAAGCTCTGGGGAGTGAAGGGGCACTGGACATTATGTACCGTCACTTAGACAATTATTCAATCACACCTATATAAGGAGATCCCAACAAAAACTCTGGACACCAAAACTCAATTGACCATCCTGGTTGGTGATCACATTGATGAGTCAGGAGGAGGATATGTTCCAATTCAACAGGATTAGGACTTGATAGCTCCACATTTATGATCCTTCTAGACTTCTCCTGTAGGTCTCTTCATTTGGCTGATCCTAATCTGAATCCTTGATAACAAAACACCAGTTTAAATCATGAGATTTTTCTGAGTTCTGTACATTATTCTACTAAATTATAAAATCTGACAGGGTTGTGGGAATCCTAGAATGTGTAGCTATTTAGCCAAGGTGAAAATGGAATGGGGACCCCTGAACTTGTGGCTGGTGTCTGATTTGAGAGCAGTCTTGTGCCCTTTACTTATAGAGTCTGGGCTAACTCTAGTAGCTAGTCCACAAATTGTATTGTGGTATTGCATATACCATGTTGCATTTGATTTGCTAATACCATGTTGAAGATTTTTGCATCTATGCTCATGAGATAGATCACTCTGTAGTATTCCTTTCTTGCAATATCTGGTTTTGGTATTAAAATAATGTAGAATTCAGGGCGCCTGGGTGGCTCAGTCGTTAAGCGTCTGCCTTCGGCTCAGGTCATGATCCCGGGGTCCCGGGATCGAGTCCCATATCGGGCTCCCTGCTCGGCGGGAAGCCTGTTTCTCCCTCTCCCACTCCCCATGCTTGTGTTCCTGCTCTCGCTATCTCTCTCTCTGTCAAATAAATAAAATCTTAAAAAAAAATAAAAAAAATAAAAAAAATAATGTAGAATTCATAAAATGAGTTCTGAAGTGTTCCCTCTGCTTCTATTTTCTGGAATAGTTGTCCAATTATTGCTATAATGATTCCCTATGTGTTCAGTAGAATTCACCGGTAAAATCAATTAGTTCTGTTTTTTTCTTTTCTGGAGGATTATTAATTATTGATTAAAAAGTTTAATAAATGTGTCTATTGAAATTGACTTTCTCCTGCATCAGTTTTAGCAGTTTATATATTTTAAGAAATTGCTTCATCTAATTTGTTAAGAGTTATTTATAATATTCCTTTATTATCCTTATAATACCCATGGGATAATCTCAGTTTACATTGCCCTTCTTTTCTTGCATGCTGTCAACTTTTCCCATTAGTGCCCTTAACATAGTACCTATAATTCTTTTTTTTTTTTTTTTTAAAGATTTTATTTATTTATTTGAGAGAGAGAATGAGACAGAGAGCATGAGAGAGGGGAGGGTCAGAGGGAGAAGCAGACTCCCCACTGAGCAGGGAGCCCGATACGGGACTCGATCCAGGGACTCCAGGATCATGACCTGAGCTGAAGGCAGCCGCTTAACCGACTGAGCCACCCAGGCGCCCAACCTATAATTCTTTTATACTCCAAAATCTTGGTCATATCTGGGTTTGATTCTGATGCTTCCTTGGTGTGTTCAGATTGTGTGTTTGCTTGCCTTTCAATATGGCTGGTAACTTTTTTTTTTTTTTTTGAGAGAGAGAAAGAGAAAAAGCATGAGAGGGGAGAGGGTCAGAGGGAGAAGCAGGATCCCTGCTGAGCCGGGAGCCCGATGTGGGACTTGATCCCAGCACTCCGGGATCATGATCTGAGCCTAAGGCAGTTGCTTAACCAACTGAGCCACCCAGGCGCCCCCCGCTGGTAACTTTTGATCAAAGACCAGACATGATTAATCAGGTATCAGAAACTCAGGTAAGTAGTCCTTTAGTGTGAAGTTTTACATTAACTTGGCCAGGAGTTGGATACCATTTAATATTTTTGTTACCTGCACATGCCAGAAAATTCAAAATCCTCTAGTGTCCTTGTTTCAAGTTCTCTTGAACTCCTCCAACAGAATCTGTGTCTTGCAGCTCTTTCAGTTGTAATCCACTGTTACTGTAGTGTAACCCTGTTAATATGGTGGTAAGAAGTAGGGAAGGAGAAGTGTCCTCTAATCTCATCATTAAATCTATGCATTTTAGTCATCTGTGTCCTTGGGCTGTGATTTTTTTTCCCAAATTCTTAGATAACCCCCTTCCTTAGCCCTAGAGATGAATGGAATCAGGTAAATGTTTTTCCCCTAGGTGGAATAATGCTCTAATAAAGCCTTCCCTGCCCCCTTTTCTTTGTTTACAAAGAATACTTTGTGTTTATTTCTCAAGGGTTGATTTTCCCCTCAACTTGTTAGAGCCAGGAAGAAATATTTATTGGCCCTTGGGTGATGTAAAAAACTGTTAAAGTTCCTGCAAATGAAACTCACAAAATTGTGGGCTCCTCAAGACTAAGCCCCCAGGAGTTTCTCATGGTCATGTTAGTTACAATCAACCTCTAACAATTTGTCAAAATTACTATCTTGTTGTCCCTACCAGCTCATACTCGAGTGGCTTCTGACCCAAACAAGCAAATCTTGGCTGTTATTCCGTGTATTTGCATGTCTCTCTACATTCCTGTGTGGAAGTTTGTCCTGAAGATCATTCCTCTGCTAGGTCCAAGAAAAGTTATGGATTTTTAGTTTATTCAGCTTTTTCTTTTTTTCTTATAAGGATAGGAGTGATGACTTCTAAAATTTGTGCATGACAGAGATAAAACCAAGGGTGACTGGTCATTTTTAATACAATAATTTTTCAATCATACATTTAGTAAGTCCTTTTATTCATTTAAATATATTGATTGCATCTATTTTCATTAATTGATTTTTTAAAGTTTTAATTTATTTCTAAAATCCTTAGTCTTCCAGTTTTTGAGGTGACTCTGCTGATGTCTGAGGAGCAGAGACAGGCTATCCTCCAAAATTCCGCCCATATGCAGATATGTGAGCAAAAGAAATGATTGTTGTTATTGTGAATCACTAAATTTAAAGTGATCCATTATGAATTAATAAAAAACTAAAATATGTAGATTAAGAGAAGATTTTTGTTGTTATTGTCTTATACAGTACTAGAGTTATTATCAACCAGGAACTATCTCAAACTAAATAACCTTTGATGACACTTGCATTTTATGTGCTTTTCCAACCTCATTTTATGGCTAGCATATGTTCCCCATTCTTAGAGGAAAGTTGTTGTTGATCTGGATCAAAGACCCAGAACTGGGATGGTCTATTCTCATTTCTCTCTCCTTCATAGTGTGATCATTGATGATTCACTAGTCTTGGTCCTAGATTTATGAGATTTATGAGGAGTTTTCTAATCTGAGTTTTCAACTTGCATGAGCCCTTAATCTTTTTCTTTTTCTTTTTTTTATCCATTGTCTCCTTGTAGCTCTTTAAAATTTCCAGGTCATCAGTAGGAGACAGAAGCCCATGGGATCACTGCTAGCTAGAGGGCTTGTTTACCTTTATAGACTCATGCTCTTTCACTGTTTGGATCCTGTTAGGATTTCCTTTACATAATTGTCTGCTCAACAGTGCCTTTAAAAATATGTCTTCATATTTTATCAAATATTTGAAGTGTTTTGCACAGAGAGGTTTTTTTTTTTATTTAAATAAGATACCATATTCCCTTGTTGCTAGAAAGACAATTAGTTTGCATTTCTACACTCTTATTTTAAAACTCTCATTTCAGAACAATTCTCTAAAGGCTAGTGACCGATCATGCCGGCTACATCTCAAAAGAAAACCTTGTTATAATTCTATCAAACCTCAAATTAAAAGAAAATAAATGAGAAGGGAATGGTGAACCATATCCAACAAATTTTAGCTTGAGGATATATTCTTTGCTGTCACTTGCTTCCTTTTCTTTTCTTTTCCTTTTTTTTTTTTTTTTTGAACACTCAGATAGATATGGCAAATAACTAACCTTTACTGAGGATTCAGAGAGGTCATAAAGCAATTCACTTTCACAGTAGTTGATTACAATCACTTCATAGGAGAAATTCTCATCACAGCTTGTGCTTATGTTGGGAGCATTCTCCTTACTTAACCCATGTAAAAATGTGCTTTTACCAAAAAAAGTATGAAGAACACCTTCTTATCTCATTCACTCAGCTTCTTCATGTGCTTAATATATATGTGTACATACAAAGATGCACAAATAAAATTAGTACTCCCTACAATCTTTAATCTCAAATCCCTGCTAAACTATATAAATAAATACATTACTATATTCATCCATTAAAATAATTCATAAAATAACCTTCCATGTATTTTTTAAAAATTCTAAATATTTAAAAATTTTAGGTCACATTTTCATTATTATATTCTTAAATTCATTGTATTATGATCTAGAAATATGGCAATATATATTTAATTTTTGAATATTTAAAAAATTATAGCCAATGGCCTGATAAATATTATTTTAAATATTCCACAGATATACAACAAAATGCATTCTAACTTCAAGGGATGTGATGTTTTAACACTGAAAAGTGTCTAGTTATATAATATAATGAGTACTTTTTTTTTCTCCATTAGCAACCTTACATGGTATTCTGCTCAACCGGTATTTTAGGTGAGAATTTTGATACTAAATAGTTTAGTTTTTTTCATAATTTATTATATCTAAATGGCAGCTTGTCAGATTTTCTTGAATTCAATATGTTTATTGGGGAATACCTAAATTTGCATTGTTTTCACTATTTCAGTTTTTCAATTTGAAGGCATGGGCATTTCTGCATCTCATGAGGGTATTATCTTTTGTTACTTGTTTTTCTCTTCCATCTGCTCCTTTTCTTATCATAACAATATTTCTATTAACATGTGTTAAAGTGTATACTTTCATATTTCTTTCTCTTTCTATTCTTTATTTCAGTTTTTAGATATTTCTTCAATTTGGTATCAAAGATCAGTAATTTAGGTATTGATGATAATTAACCACCCTCCAATTTGTCTGCTTTTGTTGTGGTTTTTGTTGTTGATTTTAAGTTCCAGATGGTCTCTCTGTGATTCCTCTTGAATCTTTTTAAATACAGCCAACACCATTAATATGCAAATGTAGTCTCTCTCTTTCAGTGACTGTCTTGGTTTGGACATCATATTTAGTTCTATCTGTTTTAATACTAGTGCTATCCAATAGAAATATAATGTGAAATGATGGGGTAAAGTACTATAAAAATATGAGCATACCACATATTTATATGAATGTAAAAGATATAATTTTACATATTTTTAGTTTCCATACTGAAAACAAGTTATAGAAAAAGATAAATTTAATTTTGATAACATATTTTATTTACTCAATAGATAAAAGATATCAAATATATCAAAGTATCACTTCAACATGCGATCAATATAAATATTAATACTTTATTTTAATTTTGCTATATATTTTTTTAAGATTTTATTTATTTGTTTAGGGAGAGAGAGGACACAAACAGAGGGAGTGCACAGGGAGAGAGAGAGAGAGAATCTCAAGCAGACTCCCCAATGAGCGTGGAGCCTGGAGGTTCTGTGTCAGGATTCTGATATCATGACCTGAGCCATAATGAAGAGTCAGATGCTCAACCGACTAAGCCACATAGGCAACCTATAATTTTTGATATATTTTTTAAATGGCTGTATGTTTTTTACTTAAAGCATATTTCAATTCAGTCATCAATTTTTCATCATTTAAAATGAAAAGTAATCTTTAGTTGTGCTAGTCCCATTTCAAGTGCTTATTAGCCATATGTATCTAGCGGCTACTATGTTGGACAATTCAATTTTAGTACTTGACCACTTCAGTATATGGTTATTTGACCATTTTTTTTTTCCTGGTATTTAGTTCTGGTTCTTAGAGTGCAAGGAGAGAGTTTGCATTCCATCTATGTATTTTTGACCAGTATTAGGACAAGGGAAACCTCAGCAGACCTATTTACTTTCTTTCTCTTCAGCTTTTTTGAGACCAGAGACAATAGAAATTTTGAAGCAAGACCAATATCATAGGTCCCTTAGGGCCAAGCTATGAAAGATACACATAGATACACAGGCATGATAATCTACAAAAAACAAAACAAAAAACAAACAAAAACAACAACAAAAAGGATAAAGAGAATTAATTAGATGAATTGCAATAGTCTTTCCTGATAAAAACTTTTAGGAAACCAAGAACAGAGGAGATGAAATTTAATGAAACCTCATTACTGAAAATAAAGGTAGAAATGATTCTTTTTATTGTGAATTTTATTAGAAGCAAGAGTAGGATGCTTGATGCTCATTACTGAATCTGCTATTCAATATATAGAAGATCTGATCAAAAGAAAGGAAGGAAGAAGGAAGGAAGGAATGAAGGAAGGAAGGAAGAAAAAGGAAAAAGGAAGAAAAAGAAAGAAAGAAAGAAAGAAAGAAAGAAAGAAAGGAAGGAAGAGAGAAAGAAAGAAAGGAAGAGAGAAAGAAAGAGGAAAGAAAGAAAGAAAGAAAGAGAAAGAAAAGAAAGGAAAAAAAGAAGAAAGGAAAAAGAAAGATATTTAATGATAAGAATTGTAGGGAAAAAAAGATACCTTTATTTGAGATCATTTGACTGTCCAAGTAGAACATCTGAGAAAATCTAGAAACAATTATTAATGGGGAAAAAAAAGAAAAAAATGAGTAATATTGCTAGACACAAGTTTATGGGGGATAAATGAACACTTTTTTTTTTTTTTTTTAAAGTATTTTATTTATTTATTTGACAGAGAGAGCACAAGAAGGCAGAGAGAGAAGGCTAAGCAAAGAGCCTGACACAGGACTCAATCCCAGGGCCCTGGGATCATGACCTGAGCCTAAGGCAGATGTTTAACCTACTGAGCCACCCAGGTGCTCAATGAACACCTTTTTTAAAAATAAAAATAAACAGTTTTTAGGTGTAGTACAAATGAAAGAAGTTATTCATTCTAAATAAAAATAAGAATTTTCAAGCCTTGTTTTTATTACCTGAAATCTGGATCAGTTCCCTTGCAATTCATATTTGGATTATACATAAATGCAACCTTCAGCAGCTAATTACAGCACTCAATGTTTATGGTCAGACATTTCCATATTATAATATGTAGAAAGATGACTTTTGGGACATTGTAAGCATGGCGGCAGCATATCACAAACTGTCAAATTTTTGGTGTGTCTTCTAAACAGCTTTTCACAAAATGTATGTAATGCTTTATCCCTTAGCAATATTCCCATTCTTATTGGGCTTTTGCTATCCATTTTTGGACACTGCCTTGGTGGAAAGATGGACTCTATGTCTTACACTTCTGTACTTGGTGGATTGACTAATATGTTTCTCTTTCTAATCAACAGCCTCAGATGTTCTAATTACAATGTATCGGAGTAACCAAAAATTGTGATAATTTTTCTCTGGATACCATGTCATGGTGCTGTTCAATATAATATTCACTCACCAATAATGGAAATTTCTACAATCTGTACTTTCTGATATGGGAACCACAAGCCACATATGACTATTGTGTAACTGAGAAACTGAATTGTTTGATTTTATTTAAATTTAATTGGTTTAACTTTGCACAGTCATGTTCATGGCTCGTGGCTAGTATATTAAATAGCACAGCTATAGATCGACATAGCCATTAGAAAAAATTGTATTACCTAGTTGTGTATTCCATGTTTAAACATTAACATATCCTTTTAAAATGTGTCTTGTTTTGAACTTTATGGAACTAATTTCACCCTTCATAGATCAAATAAGAAATCATTTTCTTTCCTACCCAAAATGTATAGAACTTGATTACAGTATCATCAAAGTATTCTTACACAGCTCAATAAATAAATGAGCCAAGAAACTCTTCAAGGACAAAAATAAATATTTATTGGGAAAGCAGAACCTATTTGTCCTCACTTAGGGTATACACAGATTTTGTCTTGCTACTGTGTCAGTCCCTACTTAACAACCCATGATGTAGACCTGGTTAATTTCCCAAACCTAAAAATTAGGAAAAGTTAGGAAAAATGGGTAAGTATAGACCCATTCCTTCCCTTTCTTCACAATTAGCATAAATAATGTGATGCTACATGTGACACTTTTTTAGTCATGCTAATCTTGTTTATGCTTATATCTGCAAATATTCTATGAGTTAATATTCTATGAATTAAAGAATTAAGTTTAAGCAAAATAAGTTACATTAAAAAAAATTTCCCTGGTCAATAACTGTCATGAGAACTTAAATTCACTTGGTTCTGAATAGCTATAGAATTTTTTTTTTTAAGTTTAAAAATTTATTGAGGCATAATTGACATAAAATAAAATTCACATGTTTAAAATGTTCATTTTGATATGGTTTGACATATACATAATCCTTTAGCAGAAAATTTGGCATTTTGATTGTGGGAATGGCTTAAAGTTCAACTGCATAATATAACAGAAAAATGAACTGAAATAAAAAGTCAGATTTTACAAAAAGTTTATAAATTTTACAAATTTGTACAAAAATTATAAATTTTATAAGAATTTTACAAATTTTAACAATTTTGTATTCTGCATGGAATAAGGTATTGAGTATCTCTATTATCAATGGAAAATAATGTCCATAAACAGTATCTCCACCATCATCTTTAGTATCCAACTTGTAGAATAAATATTAAGTCACCACAGCATGCTGAGGAGATAGAAAGTAATCCCTTGTCAACCAATGCTAGTTTCATTTAGATATAGTCACCCATTATAGTTAGTTTATGCTACATAAGCATTTGTAGAATGGAATTCAAGGCACTTAAATAACGACAGAATAAGAAACTTGGCTCTCTGCCCAAAGAAGTCAAGCTTATGAGAGACATCATTTTATGTGTCCCTGAGGAACATATTAATCCACAAGTGTTGGGAAATGGCCATTCAAAAGAACATAGGACTTCATTTTAGGAAATGAGAGTGGAAGTATGCAATTAGAAATGTTATGTCTTTTCAAATTCTGTGTGGACTCATATATAATTCAATTCATTAGAGTTATCATTAAATAGATGTTTATATATGTATGTGTGTGTGTGTGTGTGTGTGTGTGCATATTAGAGATTGCTTTCAATACTCCATGATTCACTTGCCTTTCCTGGACTCCAGATACTTCTATCCATTATTAGTTAAGGTACATCTAGTCCTCTGAAACATCATATAATCATCATAGTAAAAAACATTATTGTCAAAGGATAACATTTGTCTAGCCTCTTGCAACTTACAAAACTATCATTCATTAATAGCCTTTAAGGTAGGCAGAGAAAATGTTTTTTTAAATTTTTAATGTGTTTTTTTTTTTTTTATTTTATTAGAGAGGAAACAAAGTCAGGAATGAAAGAAAATTCACAAGGTATGTAACAGTGACAAGCTAAATAAAAATTCTCTTTCTCATACCATGCACTCTGTTCTCTGAATTGCTAATTCAATTTAACTTTAACTTCACTTCCAAATGTAAGTAGCAGCCATAAGATGTAAATCACCAAATGCCTGATGATTGATAGTATCTTGGCGAACAATCAAACAATGATATGAAAATGACATGATACAATGGAGAGAATATCACACTTTAAACAGGGAACGAAACTGTAGTCCTATTTCCCTGATGACAAGCCATATGCTGTAACACAACTATTAATACCACTGAGTGTAAGTCTACTCAACTTTAAAGAGGATGGTTAAAGCCTGTGATCTCTATGTTAGTTTACACCTAAAAAATTCTACACTTTTTTTTTTTTAATTTCCTTATCTGATTTCACTCAATTTAAGGTATCTTATTTTAAACATTTAATCATCAGTATCATGAAAGAGAATGGATATTCCTAAGGATGCACACCTACAAACTTTAGCTCTTTCATTAACACGCTCATTTCCAGATTTCCTGATACTTAATTTCCCAAACAGTCTTGGAAATTCAGTGTGTGCACTTTATAGGCAGATGTGAGTATTTTATCTATGATCCCTGCACATGCTAAAACATGTGAATCTGTTCTGAAATTTTTACTTCATTTTGCCATAAATGGTTTGTGATTCTTCCGTAGCTATGATTACTTATTAAGTTAGGACAAATATGATTAATTACTCATTGCCATCTGTGCAATCCAATGTCAAGTATTTCCTTGAAGTAATGAGTGATACTTACCAATGTCTCAAATTCAGCACCCTGAATGGATTATGAGAGCATTAAGACACTAAACCTTATGTGCCAGTGGGAATATCATATATCAGTTTTCTCAGAACTCCTTAATTCCAAAAAGTCTTTCACAAACTTTCCATGATAAAGTCAAGTGAACACATTAGAAAAATGAAAGTGCATAAAAAAGAGAGTGTCTGAACATGAGGAAAATTAACAATATTGACAAATTCTTCCATGATGACATCAGCCAAAACTATTTATTAAAATGAAATACATAAATTGATTCTCCTCTGGACAAAATGACAAGACAGAAAAACTCACCTCAAAACTGATAGGGACCTAATCAATACGGACATTAATAAGATGTTGGAACTAGAGTTCAGAATGATGATTATAAAGATACTAGCTGGGCTTGAAAAAAGCATGAAAGATACTAGAGAATCCCTTTCTGGAGAAATAAAAGAACTAAAGTCTAATCAAGTTGAAATAAAAAAGGCTATTAATGAGGTGCAATAAAAAATGGAGGCTCTAACTGCTCAGGTAAATGAGGCAGAAGAGAGAATTAGTGCTATAGAAGAACAAATGATGGAAAATAAAGAAGCTGAGAAAAAGAGAGATAAACAACTACTGGATCCTGAGGGCAGAATTTGAGAGATATGTGATACCATAAGATGAAACAATATTAGAATAATTGGGATCCCAGAAGAAGAAGAAAGAGAGAGAGGGGCAGAAGGTATATTGGAGCAAATTATGGCAGTGAACTTCCCTAATTTGGGGAAGGAAACAGGCATCAAAATCTAGGAGACACAGAGAACCCCCCCCTCAAAATCAATAAAAATAGGTCAACACCCCGACACCTAATAGTAAAACTTACGAGTCTCAGAGACAAAGAGAAAATCCTGAAAGCAGCTTGGGACAAGAGCTCTGTAACCTACAATGGTAGAAACATTAGATTGGCAATGGACCTATCCACAGAGACCTGGCAGGCCAGAAAGGACTGGCATGATATATTCAGAGCACTAAATGAGAAAAATATGCAGCCAAGAACACTATATCCAGCTAGGCTGTCACTGAAAATAGAAGGAGAGATAAAAAAAAAAAAAAACTCCAGGACAAACAAAACCTAAAGGAATTTGCAAACATGAAACCAGCCCTACAAGAAATATTGAAAGGGGTCCTCTAAGCAAAGAAAGAGCCTAACAGTAACATAGACCAGAAAGGAATAGAGACAATATACAGTAACAGTCACCCTACAGGCAATACAATGGCACTAAATTCATGTCTTTCAATAGTTACCTGAATATAAATGGGCTAAATGCCACAATGAAAAGACACAGGCGGGGCGCCTGGGTGGCTCAGTTGGTTAAGCGACTGCCTTCGGCTCAGGTCATGATCCTGGAGTCCCTGGATCGAGTCCCGCATCGGGCTCCCTGCTCGGCAGGGAGTCTGCTTCTCCCTCTGACCCTACCCCTCTCATGTGCTTGCTCTCTCATTCTCTCTCTCTCAAATAAATAAATAAAAAAATCTTTAAAAAAAAAAAAAAAAGAAAAGAAAAGACACAGGCTATGAGATTGGATAAAAAAACAAGACCCATTGATATGCTGCCTGCAAGAGACTCATTTTAGACCCAAAGACACCCCCAGATTGAAAGTGAGGTGGTGGAAAATGATTTACCATGCTAATGGACATCAAAAGAATGTTGGGGTGGCAATCCTTATATCAGGCAAATTAGATTTTAAACCGAAGACTATAATAAGAGATGAGGAAGGACACTATATCCTACTTAAAGGGTCTATCCAACAAGAAAATCTAACAATTGTTATGATCTATGCCCCTAACATGAGAGCAGCTGATTATATAAGGCAATTAATAACAAAATCAAAAAAACACATCAACAACAATACAATATAGTAGGGGACTTTAACATCCCCCTCACTGATACGGACAGATCATCTAAGCAAAAGATCAACAAGGAAATAAAGGCTTTAAATGACACACTGGACCAAATGGATTTCACAGATACATTCAGAACATTCCATCCCAAAGCAACAGAATACACATTCTTCCCTAGTGCCCATGGAACATTCTCCAGAATAGATTACATCTTAGGTCACAAATCAGGTCTCAGCTGGTACCAAAAGATTGGGATCATTCCCTGCATATTTTCGGACCACAATGTTTTGAAACGAGAACTAAATGACAAGAGGAAAGTTGGAAAGAACTCAGATACATGGAGGCTAAAGAACATCCTACTAAAGAAGGAAATTAAAGAAGAATTAAAAAAAAATCATGGAAACAACTGAAAATGAAAACACAACTGTTCAAAATCTTTGGGATGCAGCAAAGGCAGTCCTAAGAGGAAAGTATAGCAATACAAGCCTTTCTCAAGAAACAAGAAAGGTCTCAATACACAGCCGAACCCTACACCTAAAGGAGCTGGAGAAAGAACAGCAAATAAAGTGTAAACCCAGCAGGAGAAGAGAAATAATAAAGATCAGAGCAGAAATCAATGAAATAGAAACCAAAAGAACAGTAGAACAGATCAATGAAACGAGGAGCTGGTTCTTTGAAAGAATTAATAAGATTAATAACCCCTGGTCAGACTTATCAAAAAGAAAAGAGAAATGACCCAAATAAATAAAATCATGAATGAAAGAGGAGAGATCACAACCAACAACAAAGAAATACAATCAATTATAAGAACATATTATGAGTAATTATATGCCAGCAAATTAGACAATCTGGAAGAAATTGATGCATTCCTAAAGAAGTATAAACTACCAATACTGAACCAGGAAGAAATAGAAAACTGGAACAGACCCATAACCAGTAAGGAAATTGAAGCCGTAATCAAAAATCTCCCAACAAACAAGAGCCCAGGGCCAGATGGATTCCCAGGGGATGTCTACCAAACATTTAAAGAAGAATTAATACCTGTTCTTCTGAAACTGTTCAAAAAAATAGAAATGGAAGGAAAACTTCCAAACTCATTTTATGAGGCCAGCATTTCCTTGATCCCAAAACCAGACAAAGACCACATCAAAAAGGAGGACTACAGACCAATATCCCTGATGAACATGGATGCAAAAATTCTCACCAAAATACTAGCCAATAGGATCCAACAGTACATTAAAAGGATTATTCACCACGACAAAGTGGGATTTATTCCTGGGCTGCAAGGTTGGTTCAACATCCACAAATCAATCAATGTGATACAATACATTAATAAAAGAAAGAACAAGAACCATATGATCCTCTCAATAGATGCAGAAAAAGCTTTTGAAAAAGTACAGCATCCTTTCTTAATTAAAACTCTTCAGAGTACAGGGATAGAGGGTGCATACCTCAATATCATAAAAGCCATCTATGAAAAACCCACAGCAAATATCATTCTCAATGGGGAAAAATTGAGAGCTTTTCCCCTAAGGTCAGGAATACCGCAGGGATGTCCACTATCACCACTGCTAGTCAACATAGTACTAGAAGTCCTAGCCATAGCAATCAGACAACAAAAAGAAATAAAAGGCATCTGAATTGGCAAAGAAGAAGTCAAACTCTCACTCTTTGAAGATGATATGATACTTAATGAAGAAAACACAACAGACTCCACCCCAAAACTGTTAGAACTCATACAGGAATTCAGTAAAGTGGCAGGATATAAAACCAATGCACAGAAATCAGTGGCATTCCTATACACCAACAAAAAGACAAAAGAAAGATAAATTAAGGGGTCGATCCCATTTACAATTGCACCCAAAACCATAAGATACCTAGGAATTAATCTAACCAAAGAGGCAAAGAATCTGTACTCAGAAAACTATAGAATACTCATGAAAGTAGTTGAGGAAGCCACAAAGAAATGGCAAAACATTCCATGCTCATGGATTGGAAGAACAAATATTGTGAAAATGTCAATGCTACCTAGAGCAATCTACACATTTAATGCAATCCCTATCAAAATACCATCCACTTTTTTCAAAGAAATGGAACAAATAATCCTAAAATTTGTACGGAACCAGAAAAGACCCCGAATAGCCAGAGGAATGTTGAAAAAGAAAAGCATCACAATTCTGGACTTCAAGTTCTATTACAAAGCTGTAATCATCAAGACAGTATGGTACTGGCACAAAAACAGACACATAGGTCAATGGAACAGAATAGAGAGCCCAGAAATGGACCCTCAACTCTATGGTCAACTAATCTTCAACAAAGAAGGAAAATAATGTCCATTGGAAAAAAAACAGTCTCTTCAACAAATGGTGTTGGGAAATTTGGACAGCCACATGCAGAAGAATGAAATTGGGCCATTTCCTTACACCAACCACAAAAATAGACTCAAAATGGATGAAAGACCTAAATGTGAGATGGGAATCCATCAAAATCCTAGAGAACAACACAGGCATCAACCTCTTCGACCACAGCCTCGGGAACTTCTTCCTAGAAACATCACCAAAGGCAAGGGAAGCAAGGGCAATAATGAACTATTCAGACTTCATCAAGATAAAAAGCTTTTGTGCAGCAAAGGAAACAGTTAACAAAACCAAAAGACAACCGACAGAATGGGAGAAGATATTTGTAAATAACATATCAGACAAAGGGCTAGTATCCAAAATCTATAAAGAACTTATCAAACTCAATACCCAAAGAACAAATAATCTAATCAAGAAATGGGCAGAAGACATGAACAGACATTTCTGCAAAGAAGACATCCAAATGGCCAACAGACACATGAAAAAGTGCTCAACATCGCTCGGCATCAGGGAAATCCAAATCAAAACCTCAATGAGATACCACCTCACACCAGTCAGAATGGCTAAAATTAGCAAACCAGGAAATGACAGATGTTGGCGAGGATGCAGAGAAAGGGGAACCCTCTTACACTGTTGGTGGGAATGCAAGCAGGTACAGCCACTCTGGAAAACAGTATGGATGTTCCTCAAAAAGTTGAAAATAGAGCTACCCTATGACCCAGCAATTGTACTACTGGGTATTTACCCCAAAGATACAAATGTAGTGATCTGAAGGGGCACATGCACCCCAATGTTTATAGCAGCAATGTCCACAATAGCCAAACTATAGAAAGAGCCAAGATGTCCATCAACAGATGAATGGATAAAGAAGATGTAGTGTATATATACAGTGGAATATTATGCAGCCATAAAAAACCCCAAATCTTGCCATTTGCAACGATGTGGATGGAACTAGAGGGTATTGTGCTAAGCGAAATAAGTCAGTCAGAGAAAGACAAGTATCATATGATCTTACTGATATGAGGAATTTGAGAAACAAGACAGAGGACCATAGGGGAAGGGAGGAAAAAATGAAACAAGATGAAACCAGAGAGGGAGACAAACCATAAGAGACTCTGAATCTCAGGAAACAAACAGGGTTGCTGGAGTGGTGGGGGGTGGGAGGGGTGGGGTGGCTGGGTGATGGACATTGAGGAGGTTATGTGCTATGGTGAGTGCTGTGAATTGTGTAAGACTGATGAATCACAGACCTGTACCTCTGAAACAAATCATACATTATATGTTAAAAAAAAAAAAAGATAATAAGAAGGGAAAAATGAAGAGAGGGAAATCAGAGGGGGAGATGAACCATGGACTCTGAGAAACAAACTGAGGGTTCTAGAGGGAAGGGGTGTGGGGGGGTGGGTTAGGCTGATGATGGGTATTAAGGAGGGAAAGAAAGTATTGCATGGAGCACTGGGTGTTATACACAAACAATGAATCATGGAACACTACATCAAAAACTAATGATGTAATGTATGGTGACTAACATAACATAATAAAATAAAATTTAAAAAACTTATATGAGAGTCTTGGTTTGTTAAGGATTAAAGTATAGGTTTTTGGATCCTATTAAAATACAAAACTGTAACCAATTAAGACCACATCTTTTACCATTAGTATGTATTCCCTTTGTCCATACATAGCAGAATAGTGAATATGAAATATATTCACTATTCTGTATTCTGTTATTTGACAGAAATTATTCCCAGAACTTGACATTTTAAAAATGCAGGTAATTATGTTCTATAATGAGGAACTTTTCAACTGCTATGATGGGCCTCAAAATGGAAATTACCAAACACATTGACTATTAAATTAGCATCCTACCTTTAGATCGTGGATAATTTTGAATATTCCTTTATTATTAAATTTAACCATAGGCAAAATATATACGTTTGTTCCTCTATGTTTTCAGAAAGATGAACAAATATATATATTTGTTCAAAAAAATGTGTGAAATATACTATCATTATCTAATAGTATCCAGCAGAAGAAAAATCCTAAAAATAGAGTACTGGCACTAAAAATTAAATGAGAACGTGTCATAAAAATATCCTCACAGTATGCAGTGTGGAAGCAATGGGTCACCGAATTCTCTCAGTTACACTCACACACCAATATTAATCACTACCATAATGACATTTTCCTTTTGAAGGTGGTGATATGTAGTTATGGTTAAAGATTTAATATAATGAAACATATACAAATGGATATTTATGTGCAAACACAAACTTTGTATGTATCTTCATAGATCCATGCATGTCATAATGACATGCTAAAGAACAACATCAGGAAAGAATCAGAGCATTTATGAATTAACCTCTAATTACTCAGGAAAGAATTTAGTTGTTCTCTAATAATCAGTAATTTAAAATAAAAGAGCTTGTACATAAAGATAATTGTTCTGGTACAGATTATCCCATACTTATTTATTTATTTACTTTTCCAGAAAATATAACAAAACTGCTGGCCATTTGAAACCATGATATTCTACTTCTTCTGCTAACTTGAGCACCTTTGTTCTTTGGTCTTTGTTCAAGCTTTATTATGGGCCCTTTAATCAAGACTTTTTGAGCCCTATTCCAACTGTAGTTGGAAAACAAGCCAAAGAACCTATTAGAAGGAGAGTAGCAACTGATAAATGGTAGACATTACAGCTGTGCCATAAAGAAACCATGGTGTCACAGCACATTGTATCCAAATAATTACTTTACCTTTAGACATAAAAGTATATTTTTCAATATGTTTTTGGAGGAAAGTGAATATTTTTTAATGTATAAATTATAGAGTGTGAGACTTTCCCAATAAATGACTTCTGCCCACATTAAGTATTTAGGTTCATCATAGGCAAGGAGACAGAGTAGATACAGAAAGGTAGAAATAAATAGGACATTCATTATATAAATTAGATTCATTTGATATTTTATGATAAATTTTCACTGCTGAACTATTGATATGATCTCCATATACCATGATCACTTAAGGTGGTGTTTTTAATGGAAGAAAACCAGATTTTATTTTATTTTATTTTATTTATTTATTTTTAGACTAGAAGGCAAGATCCTTTTTTTAAAGATTTTATTTATTTATTTGACAGAGAGAGAGAGAGAATGAGAGTGAGAGAGCACAAGCAGGCAGAGCGGCAGGCAGAGGGAGAGGGAAAAGCAGACTCCCCGATGAGCAGAGAGCCCAACAGGGGGCTTGATCCCAGGACACTAAGATCATGACCTGAGCTGAAGGCAGTTGTTTAACCGACTGAGCCACCCAGGTGCCTCCCAAAAAACCCAGATTTTAATATAGAAAAGAAAAAAGTTTATAAGCAATAGTGTTCAAAATCAAAGTGTGTGAAATTTGGATGTGGTTGATAGTAGAAAAAAAATGTGTGAAAAGTCTATAGAAATTATCTGCATTGTCTTTGCAACTTTTCTGTACACCTAAATTATTTGGTGTATTGATTTTTTATTAAAGCATATTGAAGTGTATCCCAAAGCAGAATATACCCAAGTTCCTCCTTAAAAGATGACTTGCTCTTCTGACATTTCTAACTCTGGGTTAAGGTTTGTCTGATATATCCTAGAAAATGGGTAATTACTCTCCTACTCTTGACCCTCCCCCTGTTTTTACTAGTCCCAGAAAATATTCCTACTTGTAGAGGGCTGCTGGTCCTAGATGAAGAGACATTTCCCTTGACCATAAAATCAGCTGAATTTAACCTGGTTGAGAAAAGGAGGATGAGTTTGCCTTCACATCTTCCAAAATCTCTTAAGATGTCCTTGCAACGTAATTCTCTTTTCCATAAGTTGTGTGATGATACAGTCATTTTCAAAAGAAACAAACAAACAGAAGAAGATCAACCAAATAGCAAATGAGGACCTCAAGTACTCAAAATACTATTTTCCACCAAAAGGAAATGAGGCTGCTTGGAAATCTTTTCTTGGAAAGAAAATCTACTAAAGATCTATAAAATAGGCATGGGGTCCAACTTGAAAAGGCCAAATAACCAAATAATAGCTGATGAGAAAAACATTTCTACCATATCTTTCAACCTAAAGGGAGGGAAAAATGCTATAAGAATGTCAGAGTTACACAAACGTGAATCAATTCAATAGATCTATCATTAATCAACAGTTGCTAACTGATAAATGGTAGACATTACAGCTGTGCCATAAAGAAACCATGGTGTCACAGCACATTGTATCCAAATAATTACTTTACCTTTAGACATAAAAGTATATTTTTTAATATACCACCAAAAGAAACTATCCAGCCATCATGTCCCTCCTGTTTGAAACAAAATACCATCTATTGAAGGAGACATGTTAAGAAAATAAATAATGACAAAATATGATCAAGCCTCTAACTGAGATATAATTTACAGGAAAGAGAAAAGACAGATAATTGTTATTTACATTGTGTGATAATGAAATTTTGAGCAATATACTTTTATATCTATAAATCTATATCTATCTAAATATATATGTATGTATGTATCTTTTTATCTTTCTGGCAACTAGCAAGTGGGGTAAGAATCCTAGGTAGTCTGATTCTAATGCACTTGCAAGATCATCTCATTATTTTTTCTGCTTTCATTAGTAATATTTTCTTTGTTTGAAAATCATAGTTAATAGACATATCATTAATGTAAATAAATATACAGAGGTCACAATAGTCATTAGAATGTTTACATCTTTTGTGACACACACACACGTTCCACTATACTAGTGTATCTAGTATATACTAAATAGTGTATACTATCACTGTACTTATAAATTCTGAACACATTACTATTTCCAAGATAGATAATGGCTTCTGATATACTGATAATATGTATATTTAGCTTGTTATAAAAATAATCTTGTACAGTTATTACATTAAATATTTTATTTTTCTACTGATACTTATTTTCAGAATGAGGATATCATATATCTGGCAATAATGTTATGGACTGACTAGTATCTAATGAAGAAATACATTTTTATTATTATTGTTTTTAAGTCCTATTAAAGGGAGACAACAGGTTTAATATAAATTTTCTCTGTATCCAATACAAAGTATTTTTATTCGGAATTTTACAGGCCAGAGGTAGTAAGGAATCTTTGCAGAATAACAAATGATTCATAGGTAAAGAAAATTTCAACATGGAATTTCTTATATAGATTATGATATATCTATTAAGGGGATATAGATGTAGATATCTATCATCTATCTATCATCTATCTATCTATCATCTATCTATCATCTATCTATCATCTATCTATCTATCTATCATCATCTATCTATCTAATTTATCTATCCTAAGCTGAAAATGAGAGAATATGATAGGTATGCATGTACGTGACCCCCTTTACTACCACAAACATATATGTCTATCAAAATTATGTGCAGATCAATGGAAAGACATGGGTTATTGGACTCTTATTCATCTGTTTTTTAATGCTATTTCTGCTTCCTAGAAGGTCTGAGATATTTAGACAAATAATGAGCTTTCCATATCCTTTTTAATAGTAAAAACTGTTAGTATCTTACATTTTACATAGTTATTCTTACTACAAGTAGTTTGCAATGTGGTTCTGGTATCAAGGCCATGTTCATGCTTGAGTGTGGAATTCTTTCATTTCTAGTATCACTTGGAGGGTTTTATTTCAACCTTGTTTGAGGTCATTCTTATCCAGTATTTTATGTTCTGTTCTTCCATGCGCTAGGCTGCTAGAACAATTCAAAATGAACTGATCATTTCCATGAATCATTCCTTTCTATTAAAGAAAAATAATTGTCTCTTGAAATTCCTCAATTGATATTGCAAATGTTTTTCTGTTTCTCATTATTTTTAAATGTTTTTGCTCTAGATATGAGTAAACATATGATGAATCTGCAGTCTATCCATCGTGAATGACCTTGCTAGCTCTCCGTGGGTGTGGTCTCAGAGCTCTCACCTCATCAGTATTACCAAAGAGCTATGAGGGTTTATAAACGTTGCAAGATTTCTTCCAGTGAGAAAGCAAATTTAAATTGAGTAAAACCTGAAAAAAGCCATCTCTTTGTATTCCTCACAAATATCCCCCTGGTTCCAGCAACTGGGGATCTTTTGGTTAACCATTTTTTTAACCACCACATGTAGGCAACAGCAGTTCCATAATGATAAAGAGTCTCAAATTATCTTTTTATTGACTATAATTACCTCAATTATAGTAAAGCCTACGGACAACTGGAGATATATAATTACAACACATTTGTACTTAAAAATGGAGTTCCAGTACTTAAAGATCAGTATTTAATGGGAACTACTCTGAAATAAACTGCCACAAGTGGATTTATGCTAAGTTATCCACAAAACTACCAGATGGTTAAAGATGTTTCCATTTTATTTTACAGAATATCAAGTGTAAAACTCCAAATGGCATAGCCAAATTTAGAAAGAAACAAAATACATGTTTAAGACTCTCAAAGTAATGCTTAGTCAGTTTTACAATACCTTGAAATTGATGTTATTCAACTGGATGAATTTTATGTGAAAAAGATTTAATCAGTTACATAAATAGTTCATACACATAATGTTGAATTCCAAGTTAGTTGTTCTACCAACAACCTATTGAATTGAACTAAAATTTCCAATAAACCTATATGAAATTCTATAGATTCTATCTGCAGAGTGCATTTGCTTCACAATTACTTCCATTCTATTAATCAAGTAATAAAAAAAAAAAAAAATCAAGTCAGGCATGGATTATGGCAGCTTAGTTTAAAAGCAAGACCTACAGTATGGTTTGGTCATTCCAAAATGGGCAAATCAGTTAGGATTTGTAGTTCCTAGATGACCAGAAATACAACTGCTACTTGAATAACACTGGTTTGAACTGTGCAGGTCCCCTTATATGTGGACTTTTTTCTGTAAATACAGTACAGGGCTATAGATATATTTTTCTTATGATTTTCTTAACAACATTTTCTTTTCTCTAGCTTACTTTATTCTAAGAATATAGTATATAATATTCTAAGTATATAGTTATTTAAGTATATATAGTATATATACAGTATGTAATTATTCTAAGAATATAATATATAATATATATACAAAGTATGTGTTAATCAACTGTTTATGTTACCGATAAAGCTTGTGGTCAATATAGGTAGTTAAGTTTTGAGGAGCCAAAAGTTATACACAGATTTTTGACTGTGCAGGGGATCGATGCCTCTAACCCCTGCATTGTTTAAAGGTCAGCTGTATTTCCAAGGGAACCAAAGGGTGGATTTCATACATATTCATTACCTGCATTCTTTCACTTAGGATCATACCAAGTTTCTGTGCATTTTTTTTTAAAGTAGGCTCCACACCCAGCATGGAGCCCAATGTGGGTCTTGAACTCACAACCCTGAGATTAAGACCTGGGCTGAAGAGTCGGATACTTAACCAACTAAGCCACCCAAGTGCCCCCCAAGTTTCTGTGTATTAGGCAGAAATGATTGTGACTGGACGGTGACAAATTACTTTTACTAGATATTTCAGTTTGAAGCTATTTTTGGGTAAAATAGCTTCTCTTCTATCAGACCCATTTGATAAGATATCTAGTAACGGTCAATAACTTTCATAATTTGACCTGTTGCAGCTCATATGCCGAAAGCAATATAGAAAAGAAGGATGTCCCTAAAAGTACAGGATCTGAGAGTTTTCTGTGTTACATGTACACCTCTGATAAAATGTATCTACGCTCCATCTGACTTATCTCTTCCCCATTCCCACACTGTTCTACTACCCATAGCTTGATTCCAATATGTTTGCCTTTTGTTTCTGCTCTACCCATTGGCATGAGTTTTTCCAACAGTGTAATTCCTTTTAGTTTTCTCTCTTCTGAGTTTGGTGTCCTTTTTTATTTAACCACAACCTGACTGATTTCGGTTTGGAGATCAAGAACTTGTTTTTAATTTCTCCTCCATTTCTAATAAGTAGTATTTTGTCTTAACCAATCTGCACAGTACCAGCAAAACTATGTAAGTTTAGACCCAGTTACTTTTCAGTGCTGCTCGAAGTGGAAAAAAAATGTCAAGTTACATGTTAGAGAATAATATGTTTTTCCTCAGTTTGAAACTACAGAGCTAGTTAAGGCAGTGTTTTTCTCCCAGTATGCTTGTGGCAATGTTTTGCTTCTATTTGGGATTTTAGCACTGAAAAAAAAAAGTTGGAGGCATTAGAATCATCTTATTAAAATGACTACACAGCATTCTTTGCCAAGAATTTATTTAGGAATTTAAGATGTATTAAGAGGTCACTCACGGATTTTACTATGTGCATGCTTCTGGAATTTAGTTAAGTTCTTGAGTATCTAAATTGAGAGAAAATCCTCCTACTGCCTTTTAAAATGGTTTCATACTATAAATATACTCTGCACTATGACAGAAATAAGATGTTTTAAGGCAACAGCTTCTTAAGGACATGGCTTAGGTTCTTTTCCCTTTCTGGGCATTATTAGAATCTTAACAATGATGCTGAATTCGGGGTTATTTGCTACAGAACTTAGCATAGTTCTGGCTTCTAAGTAGGTAATAAATGTTCAGTATTTGTAGAACAGACAAATTAAGGAGTTTTGTAATGTAAAGAAATAACTACTGAAACAATATCATAAAATGAGAATCACAGAGAGGTTGTTTACATAAAAAAGCAGTAATTGTATACCAGATATATGTAACTGGTATACATGGGTTTAATTTGGGGAGCCTGGGTAGTAAAAGTTGGTTAAATTTCTGACTCTTGGTTTCAGCTCAGGTCATGATCTCAGGGTAGTGAGATTGAGCCCCAAGTCAGGCTCTGCACTCAGTGGGGAGTCTGCTTGAGATTCTCTCTCCCTCTCCCTCTGCCCCTCCCATTCTTGTGCTCTCTTTCTGTCTCTCAAATAAATAAATACATCTTAAAAAAAATAAATTGGGTTTAATTTTTAACTGCCAAACCCCCTATACAGAGAGTTAGCAACAATCATTTAAAAGGGGGTATATACTGATTAAGTATGTGTGTTTCTTCTCCTTTTTAGTTATTTTGTACAGTATTTATCAACTTCTGCTGCATCTTCTAATGTTCTTGTCCAGCAGCAATCTCCATCAGAATGGCCACTGAATGACACTGAATTTAGTGTCAGGGTTTTAGACTTCAGCCACCAAAAATTTTTCTACTTGCTTCAGCAATGCATTTTTATTAACATTTCCTATAACACACACCACACTGGCATTTAATAACTACATTTTTTTTTAAATGCATGACTCCTCGTTTTCTTGTGTGGAAATTACTTTTTCTGTTCTCTTCTCCTGAACTCCTCCTTCACTCTCTCATTTTCTTCAGTATCCTCAAACTGTCCTGAATTATGAGGTAAGTTAATTCCTTCTTTGATAAGGAAAGACACATTGCATGGATGAGGGTGACCTGGTTTAAAAATTACAAGAAGAAAGAACTTGCCTTCTTCGCAGACATCAGCACTTTCTCCCCACCCCCCCAATCCCAAGTAATGACCCATACCATATAGTTCACAATTTTAATTTTTAAATACATCAGTCATTTGTCAAACTACATTACCACCTGAACTGTGTATGTATTTAATTTAGTTATGTAAATAGTTACATGTCAACCTAGTTGGTTTTATATATATACATATAGTTACTAAGAAATAGGAATAACAGCATGCCTAATGAAAATGATTATTTATTTATTCCCGATCATATATTTTATTGCAATCTATTAAAGTTGTATGTGTAGCTGGTAAGATTTGGAGTTTTAATAGCAAGTGTATTGACATTTGAAGCCTTTTGATATGTTCCCCAGCCCCCTTGCCTCAAATCTGTATCATCCATAAAAGACTTTTACTGAAGAAAGAATGGTGGGAATAGGGGATTACATCCAAGCACCTATGACATGTTCCCTGATTGAATCCTCTCCTAAGAATGGCTTTGCCTCAGTTTTGAACTTGTTGAGCCTTCCTTGAAGAAAAAAAACTAAAGGAACAGAAAACATAGTTTTTCTTTGCCACATTTTTCCTCAAGCAATTCTTCCAGCTGGAGGCATGATTCCACAGACCTCTCATATTTTGCAATGAGTTGTTTCAAGCAGCTTTTTACATTTTATTTGATGTTATACCACACATCGCTACTTTTCTTTAGTTGCAGTATTTTCACAAACTTCCAACTATTCAGAAAGCTACTGATCTCACTGGGTAACATGAAAGATTTCCCATCAAATGTTGTATTTGTACTGCAGAAAGAATGGAAAGTTAATGATTGTTTGAAACCATATTTTCTGACATTGTAGAAGTCATTGTTTATATTAAATGATGCCTTTCTAAAGAGTGAATGCTACTTTGAATAGCTGGCATTCTATTCACCTGCATGACACAGAGCTAGTTTTTAAATAATTATGAATTTCAGTTTTCTCATCTGGAAAATGGAGTGACAGATCAATTGCAATTAGTGGAAATATTTGAGGGTATTCCTTTGATAGTCATCAAGAGTAGGGAACGTACACATAGTGCTACCTGAAAACTGCTGAGTTCTTGGCTTCTCTAACCAATTTCAGGTGGAGCCCAAGATGGGGTGGGGTGGGGGGGATAGAGAACATGCAACGGTTCTGCCTGTCTTTTCTCCTCTTACTTCTCTTTATGTTGTTGTGGTTTTATGTTGTTGTGTTGTCATTTATCTGGGTAAGGTTTTGTTGAATTTTCCAGTTTTCTTGAATACACTTACTTTATTTTATTTCTTTTACTTTTTAGTCCTTTTATTTACTTTTATTTTCAAAATTAGTCATTTTAAAGTGATCATTTCAGTGGCATTTAGTACATTCACAACGCTGGGCAACCACCATCTGTATCTAGTTGTAAAACATTCCTGTCACTCCAAAGTAAAATCCCTTACTTATGTTTGTTTGTTTGTTTGTTTGTTTATTTTATTATGTTATGTTAATCACCATATTACATCATTAGTTTTTGATGTAGTGTTCCATGTTTCATTGTTTGCGTATAACACCCAGTGCCCCCATTCAATACGTGCCTTCTTTAATACCCATCACCAGGCTAACCCATCCCCCCACCCCCCCCCTCTAGAATCTTCAGTTTGTTTCTCAGAGTCCATCGTCTCTCATGGTTTCTCTCCCCCTCCGATTTCCTCCCCTTCATTTTTCCCTTCCTACTATCTTCTTCTTTTTTTTTAATATATAATGTAGTATTTGTTTCAGAGGTACAAGTCTGTGATTCAACAGTCTTACACAATTCACAGCGCTCATCATAGCACATACCCTCCCCAGTGTCTATCACCCAGACACCCCATGCCTCCCAACCCCCAGCCCTCCAGCAACCCTCAGTTTGTTTCCTGAGATTAAGAATGCCTCTTATCAGTGAGATCATATGATACATGTCTTTCTCTGATTGACTTATTTCGCTCAGCATAATACCCTCCAGTTCCATCCATGTCGTTGCAAATGGTAAGATTTCATTCCTTTTGATGGCTGCATAATATTCCATTGTATATATATACCACATCTTGTTTATCCATTCATCTGCTGATGGACATCTTGGCTCTTTCCACAGTTTGGCTATTGTGGACATTGCTGCCATAAACATCAGGGTGCATGTACCCCTTTGGGTCCCTATATTTGTATCTTTGGGGTAAATACCCAGTAGTACAATTGCTGGGTCGTTTGGTAGCTCTATTTTCAACTTTTTGAGGAACCTCCATACTGTTTTCCAGAGTGGCTGCACCAGCTTGCATTCCCACCAACAGTGTAGGAGGCAAAGAATCTGTACTTAGAAAACTATAAAATACTCATGAAAGAAATTGAGGAAGACACAAAGAAATGGAAATACGTTCCATGCTCATGGATTGGAAGAACAAATATTGTGAAGATGTCAATGCTACCTAGAGCAATCTACACATTTAATGCAATCCCTATCAAAATACCATCCACTTTTTTCAAAGAAATGGAACAAAGAAAATGGAAAAAGAAAAAAACAAAGGAAAGCATATTAAATAGTAAACATACAATAAATATTGAGTAGGAATTGGGATGTAGGGAATTGATCAATGATAATGATGAATAAGTAATGGTTTTGATTAAGTAACAATTAAAAACCTAACAAACAAAAACAAGATTGATGCTGTATAAAATAAATCTATCTTAAACAAAAAGATAGTGAAACTATGCAACAGATGAAAAGAAAGTAGTAGTTTTATGTAAGTATTTTGAAATGGAATAATGACAAGTCACCATATTGCTACTAGGAAGGGCAATTAGTAGTTTTGAACTATTGATTTAAAAAAAATGCATATATATAGACATTCATATAGACTTAAATACCAAGGCATATACATAAAAAAAACAAGAAATAAAAAGTTTGATATTGGATATATCCTAATATGCTTGCAGAAATAGATGAAAGAAGATAATAGGAAGCACCATTTCTGCTCTGTATTCTCATTTTTACAATGAGTATGCAGATGTATGTTACTTTCATATTTTCAAAAGTTAATTTAAAAAAAATAAGTAGAAAGTTAATTTAAACAAAAGAGATCTTCAGGGAATTTGTAACTGTTAGGTTTTATTGTTTAGGGTATGGTCTTATCTAATAATGCACATTGATGTGACTGTAATATCATTTCAGTTTGGTTTGATATAATTTAAAATAATATGCAGAACAAAAGTAGAAGCTCACTCTTAACTATTGTGTCCTTCTTGGTACTTGCTAGTTTTGAGGAATAATCTGTCGTGAGGTATTTAAACACTTTCATCTCATTGGTCCCAAATGATTTAAATGACATAGAAGCTGTTGGACAAATGACTCCTTGGATGTGCTGGAGGTACTTTCCAACACTTCTTTGACATCTTCCATTGAGAAGGGCACACGTATATTGTTTTGTCACAGTCATGAATAAAGACTCATTTGGATTAAATGGAAACAATAGTAAACAAAACCATTAAAAAGCTTGGAACATGGGGCGCCTGGGTGGCTTAGTCGTTAAGCATCTGCCTTCGGCTCAGGTCATGATCCCAGGGTCCTGGGATCGAGTGCCGCATCGGGCTCCCTGCTCGGCGGGAAGCCTGCTTCTCCCTCTCCCACCCCTGCTGCTTGTGTTCCTTCTCTTGCTGTGTCTCTCTCTGTCAAATAAATAAATAAAATCTTTAAAAAAAAAGAAAGCTTGAAACAGAAGTTGAATACTTTAACCATGAGTAAAAACACACTTAAAATAGAAAAGAAAAAAAACTGTTGAATAAAAAGGTTTATAAAATTTTGAAAATATGGGGCACCTGGGTGGCTCAATCAAGCGACTGCCTTTGGCTCAAATCCTGATCTCAGGGTCCTAGAATTGAGCCCTGCATTGGGCTCCTTCCTCAGCAGGGAGTGTGCTTCTCTCTCTCCCTCTGCCTGTCCCCCTGCTCATTTTTTCTCTCTCTCTCAAATAAATAAGTAAATCTAAAAAAAAATTTTTTTTAAAAATACACCTAATTTACAAAGAGAAAGTAAGTTTCTGCTCACATGTTTACTGAATGAAAATATGATCTGTTATTCATATAATATAGGTTCAATTATGATTTTATTTAGAATAATGATCAGGGGCACCTGGGTGGCTCATTAAGCAACTACCTTCAGCTCGGGTCATGGTCTCGGGGTCCTGGGATTGAGCCCCACATCAGGCTCTCTGTTCTGTGGGAAGCCTGCTTCTCCCTCTCCCACTCCCCCTGTTTGTGTTCCCTCTCTTGCTGTGTCTCTCTCTGTCAAATAAATAAAAAAAAACTTTAAAAAAAAAATAGAATAATGATCATATTATTTACAAACCCTGTTTCTTTTTTCCAAAAAGAGTTAAAGGATTATGCAAAATTCATACACTAGATCAAGACAAAAAAATAATAATTGAACAAATAGGGATCAATGAAAGGAGACAAAAATAGAATCAAGACAGAAATTTTGTTAGCGGTCAATATATTGCTGTAAAATAGCTCAGAGTCAAATCAATTATATAACTGTAGTTTCCAAAAGCCAAAATAAAAGACAGAATCACTATTGGTCATGTGAATTAAGTTTTCCATAATTAAAAAAAAATCTATAATCTATCAAGTATTTGTGTTAAGATCATAAATATCCTTAACACTGAGACCTCTAATGAGTGTCTTAGGTGAATCCTCACAGCTGCATCAGTAGATACCACCATATACTTAGTAACTAACCCATAAACTTCTTGCAGTAAATATGACCAGGATTTGTATGTTTTTGTCTAAAATTCCATCTGGGTAGAATAATGCCATAAAGTCAAAACACATCCTAGGAAAAGTTCTTCTTATGGCTGGAGGATGCCAACTTGGCATAGACTGTGTTTCAAGTACACAAGCCTGTGGCTTGACTCAATCTTTATTTAGATATCCTTCTATAACCATTACCATGAATTGAATGTGTTCCTGAAAATTCATACGTTGAGGTCTTAAACTTCATTATCTCAGAATGTGAACTTATTTTGAAATAGGGTCAATGAAGATACAGTCAAGTTAAAATGATATCATTGGGGTGGGCCCTAATCAAATGTGACTGGTATCCTAAAAAGAGGAAATCTGGGCACGGAGACAGATACACATAGAAGGAAGACAATGTGAGGAGACAGAGAGAATACCATGTAATGATAAAGGCAGCTGAAGTGAGGTTTCTATAAGCCAAGAAACCAATCTTGCTAACACCTTGATCTTGTACTTCTAGCCTTCAGAGCTGTGAGACAATACAGTTCTGTTCTGTAAGCCACCCAGTTTGTAGCAGTTTGTTACAGAAGCCCTAGCAAACTAATAGAACCATTTCTCTCTACCATGTTTTTGATAAATATTGTGTTGATGTAAGTTTGAGGATATCAGCTTTGAGAACTATCTGGAGATGAGTGTTCTGTGCTGCAAGATAATTGTCAGTGTTTTAACTTTCTGCAACCCTACTGATATGCTTCACAAAGGCAAGTATTTTTGTCTTTTCATTCACTGATATAATTCAAGAGACTTGAATGGTATGTTTGGCATATGGTTGGCCCTCAATAGATATTTGTTGCATGAATGATTGAATCCTCTTATGAGAGTTGAAGGGTCTAACCATTACTCCTCCCTGAGTAGACTGTTACTCAACCATATCATGGTTTGAATGCACCTGATGTTGGCACAATTGCTAAGTAGAAAACAGAAAAACAATCCACACATTTAGTTTCTACAGTTGCACTGCTGCAATAACATGGGGGCAATAAGAATATAGATGGTCCTCGACTTACAATGGTTGTACATAATGATTTTTCCTTTGCAGGGGTGCAAAAGTGATATTTAGTAAAAACCGTGCTTCACATTCTGAATTTGGATCTTTTCCCAGGCTAGTGATATGTGGTCCAATCCTCTCTTATGATGCTGGACAGCGGCATCCAGCGCAGCTCCCAGCCAGCAATCTGATCAGGAGGGTAAACAACTGGTACACTTACAACCATCTGTACCCATAAAATCATTCTGTTTTTCACTTTCAGTACAGTATGAAGTAAATGACATAAGATAGTCAACACTTTATCATAAAATAAGATTTGAGTTAGATGATTTTGCCCAACCTTAAGCTAAGGTAAGCATTCTGAGCACATTCAAGTTAGACTTGGCTAAGCTATGATGTTTGATAGGTTTACTAAATGCATTTTCCATTTAGGATATTTTCAATTTATGATGGGTTTATCAGGATAACCCTATCATAACTTGAGGCAGATCTGTAGTTAATTTGATTTGCCATTATTAGCTAGAAAGGGATCTTGAAATCAGGATGAGTGCTGATAGCTCAAAGTTTTAAGTGTAACTCTGCCAAACTTAAGAATATGTCCAATGGGAAGAAAGTCCATCCCTTGTTATTTGCTTGTTATCATCTAGTTTTTTGATTTTTTGAGACTATTCCTGGTAATCTTGATTCATAATTTCCTTTACAAAAAATTCTATATGGAATCTATGCTGAGTTTGTACAACTTAACTCCTATTCCTGGAGATAAGATCAAGGAAGACCAATGAATACTGAAAGTAATATTATATTATTTTTAATGTGATTCTTAGGTCATAATAAAAAATTAGAGTGGTCTTAGGTGGATTAGATATGCTTAAATCTCATCTATTTTTCAATTAAAATAGTATAGTAGTGATGATATTAGAAATGAATTTGATTTGATTCTGAGTCAAAGTTCCTAATGCTTTCAAAATAGTTCAGAACAAGTAGTTTACTGACAATGAAAATCATCATATGGAATAGTTTTTGTATAATTTGAAAAGTATTTTCTATCTGTGTAGGACAATAGTCTGTAACTAGATGTTTTTCATATGGAAAATACTCTGAAAAATACCCAAACATATCTAAAAACAGACTGTGCCATAATTAAATAGGAAAATAAAAGGTGTATGTAATTGTATATGGTTTATAGATGAAAATAAGAGCAAAATATTAGTGAGAATTGTTGTAAGTGAGCATATGATTTAAAATCAAGCAGATCTGAGATCAAATATTGACTCTACTCACAAGTAATTTAAAGTATTCATACTATTTCACTTCTTGGAGCCTCGGTTTTCTTATATGGACAAAAGAGGCAAATAAGGCTTTAATATATACATTTTTTGTGAGTATTAGGGACTATATGCAATGCTCAGTGTCTTAAGTTCTGGCTCCTTAATAAATAAGACTTCTTCGTATTAATTAATTATATTAATAACCACAGTCTAAGCCCAAGAGAGTTGGAGTTACTAATCTAAGTGTGTTCAGCTTGGAGTAAGGTCCTTGTAACTGGATATCCGAGCAAGCTAGATTAGCTATTTATGGAAAATGAAAGTGATATCAATATAGAGGTGGGTCAAGTGAAAATCTTAATTCTTAAGGAAAGCACATATTTAAAATGAATAAAATTACCAGATATGAAGAGTAAAATAAGTCCTGTGTTAACTCTATCCTTAATATACAAATACATACAGGCTGAGAATTGGAAAGATCCAAGGAGAATGGAAAACTGAAACAGGGAGCCTTAGTGCAGATTTTAGAAACAAAATAATAGGAAGTTTATGGCTTAAGAAGAAAAACCCAGGGGTGCATGGGTGGCTCAGTTGGTTAAGTGGCTGCCTTCAGCTCAGATCATGATCCTGGGACCCAGGGAGTTAACCCCACCTCAGACTCCCTGCTTAGCAGGGAGCCTGCTTCCCCCTCTCCCTCTGCCCACCATCCTCCCCCCACCCCCCCTTGTGCTCTCTTTCTCTGTCATGTAAATAAAATAAAAAATTCTTAAGAAAAAAAAAAAAGAAAGAAAAAGCCAGTCACTGTGGCCTGTCATAGAATAATCAGAAATTGGAATATATCCTAAAATGGAATATCAGGAATTGTTAGTAAATGTAGGAGATGTAGGAAGAAATACATACATGGTTTATAGTTGGATAGGAAAGGGTAATTTATTTTTTGAGTTCCATTAGACTAATGGAAGTATAGTATTCAGTCACAGGAGAAATCTATTGCTATAAAACACCACAACAAGTAGTAAGTGTGAACCCCACTACCAACATTCCTATTATTGCTGGGCCCTAAATTCTGGATATGATGGAAAGAACTTTAATTTGAATATATGTTTAAGGACCAAACCCTAATTTCACTACAGTTCTGTCTCTAGAATTTCCATTGTGTTCCTCCTATTAAGATCAGAAACAGAAGAAATTAAAACATTCCATTTGTGGCAACATTTTTTTAAGTCCAGACTCCTTGTACAGTCATCTCCCACCTGGAAGGATGAGTAGCGAATCTTTCTAATAAAACACATTCCCAAATGAATTGGGTACACTCCTGATACTCCTCTGATGTTCTTCTGGCAAATGTGTCCTCAGGTGAACTGCCCTATGGAGTATGAAGTAGAGTTTAGAATTTGTGATCAAAGGGGATAACCATGATTTATAGCCTCCCTTTGATTCTTCTCTCGCCCCCTTTCTCTTCCCTTGAATGTGATTACTAGTTATTAACAATCATCTAGAAAATATGAGATAAAGATCATACTACAATCCTCAAGTGAGCCAGAAGCTTTTTCCTCTTTTATGTGTACTAGAATAATTTTATAGGATAGGAATTATCTTTTTCTTGATCATTTCCTAAAATTGAGTATATGGATTTTTCAGTGTCTACTATTTAAACTGCTGATTCAATTTGGTTAGTATTGATAGGGAAATTCAGTATTTATGTGTTTATTGAGAAAGTTTAGTATATGTCTACATTACTGGAAATTACCTATTTATCTATTTTCAATAGGTATTTCTATTTAATATCTATTCAATTTGCAGTCCTGACTATTTCATATTCCCAAAATTATCTATCTCAGCTTTTCCTTTTTTTTTTAAGGACCAAATTCTTTTTTTTTTTTTTTTTAGTTTTTGATGTAGTGTTCCATGATTCATTGTTTGCGTATAACACCCAGTGCTCCATGCAGTATGTGCCCTCTTTACTTTTTAAATATGTCTTGAGATCTTAAAAGTACTATTATTAATCTTGTCAAAGAGTCAAATTTGGTTTCTCCTTCCCCTTTTTTTGCCTCCTTCTCCTTATTCTTTTCCTTTTATCTACCCACATTTTATTTTCTTCTATTTCTTTTAATTCTTCTGTAAAAAATCACTTTTCTATGTTCTAAGGACTAATTTGTTGCTGCTTTTTTTTAACTTCAGGACCTTTTCATTCAATATTTTCTTATTTTCTAAATTTTACATTTAAGGATAAATTATTTCCCTCTACTGTTTTATTTATATCACACTAGTTTTAGGATGTAGTGTTTTCATTGTCATTCATTTCAAAATATACTAAGTGATATTATAATACTATTCATTCATTTATTGTTTAAAGAAAATTATTTTATTTTTTAATAATACCTGGTACTCTCATAAATACCAGATATTCCCAGAAATAGCATTTGTGCCTCTGATAATAGACTAAATAATTCCAAAATATCCTGTAGGTTGTGTAGGGTCTCATGAATCACTTTATGGTGGTATATATTAGGCAATTTCTTTATATACACAGTATAAGAAAATATAGTTATACAATAAAAAACAAGGTAATATGTAGCAAAGACAAGGCATACAGTGTCAGATGATACCATTTGTTAACTTATGTCCATCTGTTGTTTCTACATTTTTTAGTCTCATTGTTTTCTTGTCAAAAACTTGCTTGTGACAATATTCCTTAGGTTTTGGGGAAAAATTAAATTAGATATTTTATGTAAAACTTTTTTCGTCTACAAAGCAAGCACTATGAAGTTTTAATATAACAAAATGATATGTTTCAGAAAGATGTAAAGCTTAAGGTCTTAGTAAATACAATAGTTTGGTGATGAATACTGAACGCTTGGTATCATGGTGAAATATAACCCTCCTATTATATAATGTGGTTCAGAAAGTATAGACTGAAACTGAGAAAATGTTATACAGCACAGGTCTCTACAGGAGGGAGTTGTCAAAAACTGTGAAGGGTTTGAGGTTTTATCCTATTTGTGAGCTAACAAGTTAGCTTCCCAGTTTTAAAGTGTTAGTGAAAAACAAGGCACCTGGGTCAGAGACAGACCATTATTACTTACAGAAAACACCATGATCATGTACAGATCAGCCCCCCTTGCCCCAGCTCTCAATTCACTTGGAGCAATGTAGAGGACTCCAGCTGAATGCTATCCACACAGTGGGATTGGGTCACAGCTGAGGGGCTCCATGTTCAGGAAACCCCCAATTTAGAAGTGATCTATATGTAAACCTACCCAGTATTTCCCAGGAGATAAGCATTATTTTTATTATCCTCATCAGGAAACAAAAATACGCCCTCTGCTCCAAAAGGAGATACCATATCCATGTTCCAAGGTTATTTGCTATAAAAACGTCCTTGAAATAAATAGTCTGGAACACAGATTATCAATGCTGCTTCACAATATTTTCTGAAATACAAGAGATCCCTTGACAATTGTCCCTAAGTGAGAGTATTCAGTACACATTTGTGCCCATTAATAACACTGATCATTCTTATTGAAAATCTTATATATAATTTTCCTAGAAAGCATAAAGATTAATACAGATTCTATAAGGAATATTTTGGGAACTAAGCTTTTGACATTTATTTCTGTTTACTAGTAAGTATTACAATCTTGGATATGAATTAAATGACTGGAGAGTCAAGAAATAATCACATGATTCATAACAAACGGTGACATTTATTTGTAATTTCTAAATGAAATGACATTCACCATTTCTCCTGCACTACCTTTTCATCTTGGAACGAGATAACATCATCTATGACATTTCATCTCGCAGAGATGGAATAAAAACAATCTAAATGAATGTCTTCTACTTGTAAAATATGATAGCAAGTACCAGATAATATGAATTACACATTTTCAAAAAAAGAGTTGATGGTTTAATAAGAACCTTTTGGACATACTTAGTACATAAATGATTAATCCATGTTAAAATATAAATCACTGACAAAAGCTTGTCACCAGTCAGTATAATATTGCTAATTGCCCATTTCCAGGAATTACCCAAGTGCCAGAATTTCCCTGACATTTTCCTCAGGCAAGGCAATTGAGAGAAATCTATTTAGTCTCTTTGCAGTCTCCCTTTTATGTCAAAGAACTTCATTTTCACCCTCTTTAGTAATCCCACTGATCCTCAAACTGGCTTCCTTTGTTTAATATGCTGTTAGAAGTTCATAATTTCACTTTCAAGACCACTATCTAGTGATTCTCTATTTTCATTCTGCTTGACTTCTAGTTTCGTTTCCATTATGAACAAAGAGATCCAAAGAGAGTTACCTGAAAAAATAATCTCTGATACGCTTGCAGAGTACAGCTCAGGATATGAATCTAAGCTTGACCTTGTGTGATGTCAAGGGCTTTAACTGAAAAGTAAATTAAGTTGCTTGCAAATTCAAACTTGAATGGGTTGTAGACTTAAATTATTAGAAAAGGGGATTCTTTTTGGATTAAAAGTCTCTGAGACATCCCATGACATATAGATCACCCAAGGATTTAAGCCATAACTTGAATGACAGTATTAATGGCTGAAAGCTTTGAGAGATGTATCATGGGCGTAAACTGAATACAGATTAACATAATCTCAGATAATTTAATTTTGATGTGAATCTACAGCAATGTTATTTATTAGGAGTATGTGTTATTTTTTTTTTTTTTTAAACAAACTACCATGCTCAAGAACATCAAAAGTTATCTCAGAAGTGATTTATGTAAAACAGACCTGGGACATTTACCTGATAGGAATAATATTTACCAACAATGTACTAAGAAACATAGTATATCTAATTAAAACTTACACATCATTATTAAGAGCATAATGTGATAATTTAAAAAAAATGATAATCTTTGATAAATCTCCAGTGGTTGCCAACTCTGGAAAACAATATTGTCCTCAGTTCCCAAGATTCCAATTTTTCTTGAAGAAAAAGTATGCAAAACAAGTGTTACCTTAAAGTAGCTGAAGCCCAGAGTAAAGAAAAGAGACTAGACTTAGTGTGAATTACCCTCCTGAGAAAAATAAGGAAGTTATACAAAAGCAGTTTCCAACTAAAAATTGAAAAGACTATTCTAATGGTGAGAAATCTAAACATTGTAACGATGGGACAGATTGCTTACTGAGAAGTCACTGTCAGCAGAGTCATTTAATATACGCTAAATTACTGCTTACCAACATCTCATGACCTTCCTTGCCAGAAATGGCCTGGGAAATACCTTTCCAATACTGATATTCTGTAGTTCTGTGGAAGTTGATATGTAGATTTTTAAAATTTCTTTCTTGTTATTATTTTTTTCATTTCAACAAGAACAATATAAAGCAATATTTTTTTCAAAACAAAACTAAAAAATAATGGTAAATGGTAAGAGGAGGATATTATGATCAGAAGTATGGTTCAAATAAGGATTATTAAATTAATTCACTTTTGGACTGATATTCTTATATGACACTAATATTGTAATTAAAAAGTCAAAATTCAGTCAGTTTTTTTTTTTTTTTTAAAGTCACCAAGAGAATATTACGTTTATGGAGGATAAAATATTTTAACAATGAGTTTTATGTTTTGGTGACTAATATTATTTAGGACTAATGATATTTTTTAAAGCTGGGATTTGTAAGGCTAAGCAAGGAGGTACGTAATGCTTCTTGCATAGCAAGGTAGGTTCTCAGAGAGTGATGTCTGCCATAATCCTCTGGGAGCATAAACTCTTCCACATCTCTTATAGAGGCTGAGATCCTGCTTGTTTCTACATCACTGCTTTTCTGTACGCACAGCTCCTGGTCCTATAGTGATGTTAGATCAATGCTACTCTGTCCAGGTTCTCACAGTCACTACTTGCTATTTTCCAGAGAGAGAAGGTGTAAACACTGAGAAGAACAGCAAGAAGAATTTCTCCTTTATGACACCGGATTGATGCATCAAAATATATTTGTTTCAATTGACGGTTGTATCACTTATCTACTGCTGCATAAAAAAAAATATCTCACCTTTTAACAGTTTAAGAAAGCAGAGATTTATTATCCCACAGTTTTTGAGGGTTAGGAATCCAGGTGTCACTTAGTTGGTTCCCTCTGGCTCAAAGTCTGTTACGGTTTTATAGTTATACTGTTGGCAGGGGTGTGGACATATTTAAAAGCTCCATTGGGGAAGTTGTCCACTTTTAAACTCACTTTCATAACTGTTGGCTGGTTTCAGTCTCTTGTTACCTGGACATCTGCACAGGGCTATATCATGCAACATGAAAACTGGCTTCCACCAGAAAGAGAGAATGAGAGAATCCAAAAGAGAATGAGAGAGATAAACCAAGATGAAAACCTGAATATCAGGAGGTAGGATTAGTGGTAGCCATCTGAGTGTCTGCTTACCACAGTGGTCTACTAATCTTTTAATCTCTGGATTCCTACCCAAAGTATTCAGGGTCTGCATACAGTAATACACAGCTCTCAGTGGAATCTGTTTTATTAGCAACAGATGAATCACTATTCATGAGTTCTTTCTCAAGGAGAACGTGACCTTACTACATTGCAGTGTTCATCCAAACTAATAGGTTCAAACATCTCTTATTAAGGATACCATGTGTTGTCATTCTCTGATATTATTCAACAGAACACCAAAATTTGCATTTGATAAACAAAGATTTATTTTTAATATTAAGAATATATTAGGGCGCCTGCGTGGCTCAGTCGGTAAAGCATCTGCCTTCAGCTCAGGTCATGATCCTAGGGTCCTGGGATCAAATCCCGCATCTGGCTCCCTGCTCAGTGAGGAGTCTGCTTCTCCCTCTCCCTCTGCCCTTCCCGTCCACTTGTGTTCTCTCTCCCTGACTCTATCTTTCTCAAATAAATAAATAAAGCTTAAACAACAACAAAAAAGAATATATTAACCTATTTTCTTGAGTATCCATTTCTACCTATTTTCTATTTTCACACAGCGGAAACACACTTATGTCCCATTTTTATTAATAAGTTTACTCTCCTTTTCAGATAAATTGGGAAATTTAACATTTATCAGAGGTCAGCTCTTTGCATTTTCAATTTTGGTCTAATTCTCACTTTGGTTCCAACAACTTTGTCTCTTCAGACCTGTACTTCCTTGTAACCTCTGTTCAGTATATGCTAACTTGGTTTGATATATTTTGCATTACGAGTCTTTGACTAGATTTATTACCTGCTATTAATTGTTCAACTATGATTGGACTAAATTCCAGTATTTTGCTTTAGAAACTGACATTTACTTATTTATTATAAGTCTTATTTATTATACATTCACCTTAGTAAATAGAATATTGCTGCATGTTTAATATTGCTATTAACAATATCTGTAAATGTTCTCATAATTTGCAAAGCTCTATTTAACACTTTCATATTTAATAATTATAATAACGTTTAGAGTTATATATTTTCATTTTATGAAAGTAAATTGACACCTGGGGTTAAGTGATATCTGTATTGTGCAGTTATTTAAATGGTAAAGTCAATACTTAAATCTAGATTTTGTCTATTGCATACCTTAAAGTCTATGTAAGTAAATGACTACATCGCATAAGATTAGAATACGGAAAATTATAAAATAGTGAAGAAAAGTCACTTTTAAATGTTTTTTTCTTCTTTTAATAAGCCAGGAACATCTAGGAGAAACTTGTTTCAGATAAAATTTGGTTTAAATAGGGTATCCAAAATGATATACCGTTATATTAGTTTTGGTAAACATAGTTCTTACATTCTGTACTGCCAAATGCAAGGAATGGTGTTCATGGATATTCTGCTGATTTTTGGAATGCTGGATCTCTCCAAGTGTTGGTAGCACTGTTTCTCATCACACTCTGTGCCAGGACTCTTAGCATGATATCTACTTATGATATTGCTAGCAAAAACAAAAGCTGAGGCAGGCGTCCCAGGATAAACATGAAGAAAATGCACTGGCCTAGTGAGCAATAGACAATTTAAATTGCTCTAATCAATTCAATAAAGTGGGTATTAGAATGTGGTATTTAAGCAATAAATAAATATTTTTAAATGGTGTATTAAATACACTTAAGTGGAATTGTTAGATGCAAAGAGATGGTTCTGATTTATTTTATTTAGAAAAGAAAAAATCTGTACCACCATTTCATTTAATGATTTTATCCCTGAAGTTTCTATATAGAAAATAACCCTGCCAAAATTTCAAGGTGCTAATTTCATTTCTTTGATTACATTGCATTAGGGTATTATACTTGGGGGAACATTGCAGAGGGAAATAAGGGATTCATTTATTATCTAATATCCTCTCTTTCTCTCTCTCCTCTATGTTATTATTTTCAATAATAAAATATTAGAACTAGACAGAATTTCTGAAAAAAGGAACAATTTAGCCCAATTTATTTCTATAAAAGAATGAGAAGATTAACCTGTATTTAGGATCCACTCTTTGCCAAGAGTCCTACATGAGTTATTCTACATTTTTTTTTTAACAGTAGCTTTGCCAAGTAGATATATTTTATAGGTTAAAAAGTAAAAAGTGCTTAAATAATTTATTTCTAACAAAGGTAATAATTAGTATAGCTGGGAGTTCAATATCTTCCCTTAATTCTTCCTTACAGTTTATAAGAAGATACCATAATGAGGTAGTGATGGTTGCCATAAAGGGATATCCATTGCTTAAGTTTTGTGGAAATTAGCTTGTTTGCTTTTTCCTAGCGAATGATTCATTTTTAAGTTACGAATTTATTTAAAACTGTGCCATGCCAAAATAACATGAATTATAACATATTAAGCAAAATGTTCAGAATGGAAAATTTAAGTTTAAAATTGGAAAATGACATTATTTCCTGTCTTCAATCTACTTACATGGTTGCTTGTGGCTGGTTATGGCTAATGAGATAAATAAATTAAGTAGAGAATAAAATACTTATATATTATTTATATTTGAATAATACTTTGAATTCATACATTTATTCATCTCATACAAGATGTTTTATTCAATCTGCCTTGGTCTCAAATGACTCTCCCCTTCTGTACACCTACTTCCTCCACCCTTCCTTGGTAACTCTTACTAATGTGTCAAATCCTTGCATTATCAACTCTGAAAACTTTAATTCTCCTTTGGAGGTGGAGCTGCTCCTTTACTTCCATCTGTCCCTTCACCAGTAACAGTTATCTTCTCATCACCACCCCCCCCCCAAAAAAAACAAAACCAACCAAACAAAAAAAAAAACAAAAAGCAAAACAAAACAAAACAAAACCTCAAAACCTCCACATTTTTATCAACATCCAGCCTTGCCTACTTCTGTTTATGGAAGTAGTCCTATCTTGGATTTAGGCTAATCAGTTTCTGCTCCATAAACCATCTTCTCTTCTTCCTTACGACTCACCCCCTCATTTCCTTGAATTTCATCATTCTGGCTCTCTTCTATCTTACCAAAACTGAAAAAAAATAGTTAAACTTTATTTGATTCTAGTGCATCTCACTATGATCCCACTTTCTCTTCTCTCCTCTAACGCCAAGTTTCTCAAAAAGGTGGAAGGTCCTCATCACATATTCATTCCTTAGATTACTCCAATCTGAAGTTGGTCTCCACTGCTGCTTGAAGGAATTCTAACCTAGATCACCAATAACTTCCTCATTGCTTAATCTTAATGTAACTTTTATTTCTCATATTAATTACAGTCTTTGCAACATCTAACATGCTTTTTTTTTTTTTTTTTTACTATTCTTTCTTCTTGGTTTTTGTGATTTCATATCATACTTGATTTTTGTTTTCTGCAGTATTTCTTGTCAATGTTTCTGTTTTTGTGGACTATGATCTCCCCTATTTGCCATAGTCTGAGTTCAAATAATATAACACCTCCTATTTAGTTTAAGGAGTTTATAATTGCAAATGTCCATTTTCTTCTTTCCAGTATTTGCAATTTTATTTATATTTTTCTACTTATGTGATATGTCCATAATACATTATTTCTTTTAATTTAGACAGTCAATTATTTCCATAGACTTAAAATAAGCAAATACATATTCTATGTTTATCTTTTTTTTTTTTGTTTTTGTTTTGTTTTTTTTTTTTTACCATTCTCAGCAGTATTAACTTTAGCATAGCTCAAATTTCCATTTGGTATCCTATTCCTTCTTCCTGAAGAACTACTGATAATATTTTTTGTAGTTTAGAGCAGCTTTCCTGCTAATGGATTCTCTTGGTCTTCCAAAATTTATTTCATCTGAGGTCTTTAATGTTCACTTTTAAAAAAATACCATTATTGAGGCATAACTGGCATATAATAAATTACATGTATTTAAAGTTTAAAATATAACTTGACATATTATCACCAATGAAATCATCATCACAAAAAAAGCAAGCATATCCCTCACCTTCCTTTAGTCAGGCAACCACTGTTCTTTTTCAAGTTACTATAGTTTCTTTTTTTAATATTGATAAAGTCCTACAAAGATTTCCATATAAATACACACACACACACACACATAGTAAGATATATATGGGAATATATATATGTAATAATTTTCACATATATTATACATAATATTTCCTATAAATATATTCTTCATATATATGTATATATATAAATGTAATCTTACGCTTTACATCTAGATCTATGGCCAATTTTATGCTAATATTTATACTGTATAATCTCTGGATCAAAGTTTTCAATATGGCATATGAATAGATAATTCTTCCATCACCATTTGTTGAAATAATTATCCTTTCTCCACAGAATTGCCTTAGCGCATTTATCAAAAATCAGTTGTCTATATATGTGGGGGACTTATTTTGGGGTTCTCCATTCTGTTTCCTTGTTCTATTTGTTTATCTTTATACCAATGCTACATGTTTAAAATAAGTTTAGGATTTTTAATAAGTCAGAGAATGTTATGGGCACCTCGGTGGCTCAGTCAGTTAAGCGTCTGCCTTTGGCTCAGCTCATGATCCCAGTGTCCTGGGATCAAGTCCCACATCGGTCTCCCTGCTCAGAGGGGAGTCTGCTACCCCTGTCCCTTGCTAATGATCTCTCTCTCTCTCTCTCAAATAAATACACAAAATCTTAAAAAAAAAAGTCAAAAAATAGTCCTCCAATTTTATATTTTTCTTCTAAGTTGTTTTGACTCTTATAGGTCCTTTATAACCCATATGGATTTAAAAATTGTTTGTCAATTTATCCCACCCCCCAGAATAGTTAAAAATATTTGATTTTGTATGGCATTGAGTTGAATCTAAAGATTAATTAGGGGAGAATTAATGTCTTAACAATAATCTCAATGTATCTTTCCACTTTTTTTTAGGTCTTTCTCATTAATGTATAATTTCAACATACAATTTTCCCCATATTTTGCCAGAATTTATCCCAAATACTTAAAACTTTTGTTGCTATTGTAAATTATGTTGTCTAAAATTCAAATTTTGTTTCTTACTGGTATTTATAGTATAGCTGATTTTTGCATTTTGATATTTTACCCAACAACTTTGCTACATTTATTTATTACTTCTAGTAACATTTTTGTGAATACAATTAGGTTTCCTACAACAGTGCTTATGTTATCTGTGAGTAAAAACAGTTTTGATACTTTATTTTCATTATGGTTGCCTTTTATTTCTTTTTTATATCTTATTGCTCTGACTGGAATCTAATGTAATCTAATTAGAAGTGGTAAGAAAGACCTTCCTGTCTTATCCCTCAGTATGGGGGAGAGAGGAAGCCTCACTCTTTCACCATTAAATATGATATTATCTGTAGATTTTTTAGATGCTTTTTATCAGGCTGAGGAAGTTTCTATTCTTTAACTGATTTTTTTTTTTAATGAAGCACGAATGTTGGATATTTTTCAAATGATTTTCTGCATCTGCAGTTAAGTAACCATATGGGTTTTGGAAAAGTTGTTTAAAGTGGTGGATTGCATTGATTAAATTTTAGGTATTATATCAACTTTGTATTCTCATAATAAACTGTATTCAGTCATGATGTATTATCATTTTTATATGTTATTGGATTTGATTAGATAAGTTTTTCAAAACAGCTTTCATTTTTGTTTTCATGAGGTATCCCTTGGTGGAAGTACTGAATACATTTACCTTCAGAAATAAGACTAAAACAAATATATCCTTGAACTGACAGAATAGAATATTTACTGTTTGCATTGACTCAATAGAAATTATGCAATTAATACAAATATAAGAAAAAGAAAATGTGCATTGATTGATGGATCTGTAATAGCTTAGAATCAGAATATTTTTTCCTGTTGAAAATCAAGTAATATAATTATCAAAATATTAAATATCAAAAATGCAAAAATGATAGTGTAGTCGGAGGAAACGTTTATTCTTTGCTCATATCAGGAAACTAATATAGAGAGCTTAATCCTAATGAATAAATGTTTTATAAAGACAAATTATAAAGTTAACCACTAGAAAACATGTCACAAACTAAAAGTTAAAAAAAATATAAAAAAGAAAACAGCATAAAAGTTTAAAGGGAGCTAAGATCAAACATATTGTAATATTAATAAATACCAATAAGTTTAAAGGTGCTTAATCCACCCATTAAATTTCTGTTCAGGTGGTGCCTGCATGGCTCGTCTGACTCTTGATTTCGGCTCAGGTCATGATCTCATGGTCGTGGGATCAAGCCCCGCGTAGGGCTCTGTGATCACCAAAGAGTCTGCTTGTCCCTTTCCCTCTGTTCCTCCTCCTCTTCCTCTTCTCTCTCTCTCACTCCTTCTCTCTCAAATAAATTAATAAAATCTTAAAAAAGAAATTTCTGTTCAGACTGAGTAACATGACAAATCTGAAATTTGTGTCTTATGTAAGGGATGTAACTAAAACAAATTAATTCAGAAAATTTAAAAATAAAAGAATGAGCAATGATATATTAAATATAGACAAAATTATACTGGAAAAGAAGGTTAAAAAAAAAGGAGGAATAGCAATTTTCATATCAGTCAGGTGAATGCAAACCACAAAACATAAATTAAAACAAAGAAGACTTGCAACACTGACATTTTGTAGCGTATGCAAAAAACAAACTACTATGAACTTCTAAAAAGAAAAAGGAAGCCCTTAATGCAAGGTTTTTGAAATAGTACCAATGTATGATTTTAAATGAAAAACATGTTGGAAAACTGTATAAATAGCAGGCTGTCTTTGGTAAAATTTAGTAAACTCACCACCATACTCTTATTCTGTGATGAATAAAAAAATTGTTTCATAAAGTTTAGTATAATTAAATTTAGATTTACATCTGACTATTTTGTTTTTTAAGAATAGATTTTTTTAAATGCATGTAATTTCATTTGGATTGAAGCATGACTTGAAATAATTTTAAGTACATAATTTATGTCATATATTAAATATGTCCAAATTCAAAGTGAGCTTCAATTTATGAGAATCAGAAATTCCCTCTACAAATAAATACAACATTGTATTTTGATATTTCATAAAATAACATTTTTCATTTTGCTTTGAAATACCCATTCACTGTTATAAAAGCCAATATTTTTTTCATATTTAGCTATTTTTACAGCCGTGGCATTTGTTTTTACTCAGTGGCTTCCGTTTTGCAGTTTAATATATAAAGTATATTAAGTCTTTATTCCACATTACTAACTTTTAGTTTTTATGCTCTAGTGTCTTCTTAAATTAAAACAAAATTTATTTTTTAATGTCTTTAAAGTGGCACTAAAGCAAAAAATATATTTGGTATCATTAAATTGTTTGATGCTTAGCATCATATATATATAAATATATACACATATTTCTTCAAGTAATTATTCATTCAGTGTGCATTACTTATGTTACCATTTTACTATCCAATGTATATTATTTATACTATTTATGATACTACAGCCAGAAGCAGAAGATATTGACAGGTTTATTTGTAAGTTAAAAAAAAAGTTGGAGGTCAAATATTATAGAATTGTGCAGGATTTTTAATATTTAACCTACATCCGTTATTTGGTTTCCTTTGCATTCATTACTTAAATTTATGTGAGGGTTAAAATTGAGAGGGTGACCTTTCTCTAATTTCACTTCATTCAAAACTTGTGTGAATGTGACTGAATCAAGAAGGATTAAATTGTTTGTAAAATCCAATTTACCACTCTCTAGCAGGTTCCCAGAAACACCAGTCCTGAGACTTCAAAGTCATTTAAGAGTCTTTGTAATTTGGATCTAACTACAGTTGAATAACCTTAAAGAAATTAGTAAAATACCTTGAAAAAATATATATGTGCGTGTATCAAATGCAGTTCTGAGCACTCTCAACCTATCTTCCTCCCACCCTACTTTTGTCTGAATTCTGATTTATTGAATTCAAACTAGATCTTCCTGCCTCCCACCATCTTTCCCTTCTCCCTCTCCCTTTCTCCCTCCTCTCTCCATCTTTCCTTCCTTCCTGTTCTAGGCCCTAGACAATACATTTGTTTAAATTGTGAGCAAAATGGACATGGTTCTCATCCTACGGCTTCGTTTTTTTGGGGATCAGATATAGGAACTGATTTGTATCAATGTATGTATGAGTATGTATGTCTATTTATGTGTGTGTGTTTTGTGTGTGTATGAAGAGAGAAACAGAGAGACAGAGAGAGGAGAGAGATTTGAGAAGAGATTATTTACTTTGATATTCTTTTTGCATGATATGACATATAAAGTAAAAAGCAATTTTACAAAACCCTTATCTCCAACTAAAAGCAAGCTACTTGAAGTGAAGCTAATATTTTATTTTCATTAAAGGAAATGAATAGATATGAGTCGTTTTAAAAAGCATGATGCTACTTATTTCACAAAACATTTCCAAAGTTTCTTCTTTACTTTTTGAGGACTCTATTAAAATAGGTGGAAGGCATATCCCATGCCTGTTTTTCAATATAAACTATGATTCTGTTAAATAGATTGTAATTGAAATCAGACAAATGTGCATATAAAATATGGTATTTTTATGAGAGCTAAAATAAATATACAATTATAAATAAAAAATTACATTAATCTAAAATTATAACCTAAAACCACAAATAAAAATGTTTAAGCTTGAATTAGTTAGCATATGTTAGGTTGTTTTACTATAATAAATAAACTCTGTATTTCACTGGATTAAAAAATACCCATTTTTTTTTTTTTTGCTCAAACACTTCCTTCAAGATTAGATTTAGCGTTAGGGGAAAGGGGTGGAGTGGAAGGGAGCATTGCTCTACCTCTTTCTTCCTGAAGGACCAAGTCTCGGGTGCCTACCACTCCATGCATCCATGATTTCCTAAGCAGGAAAATTAAATTAGTGGCAACTCAACAGTGGCTTCTCAAGGTTCCATCTGGGAAATATACCAGTCATTTCTGCTGAACTTTCATTTCTCAGGGCAAATCATGTGATCACAACAAACTTCAAAAGTGAAGTGAAGTACAATTTGACCATGTGCGTGGAATATGGAAAACCAGAATTATATTTCAAGAACAAAAATGATAGAGCAATGATATAATTGTAAGCCTTGGAGTATCAGAAATTCAAGGTATGGGTGAGGGACATGTTGATAGCCGCTGATGGAGAATTCAGCTGAAGGTAGTTCAAGATTGGCACATGGGCTGAAAAATTCCCAAGTATCCTGACTGCATTAGTAGATTTTTGTCAAAATTACAAATCATGTCTCCCGAGTCTCACCACCCTTTCCAAGCTCTAACAGGTGTGGGCCAGGAGACTTCAGTCTGGATAGAAATTGATAACCTCAGACTCATGAATGGATGGCATTCTTTGGGCTTAGTCTTGCATCTTAAAATATGCATTTCTGGTGTCAGTACTCACTGCATGTGTCTTTATGAAGGAGCCTCTGCTGTGATTTTCTGTTTGCATGACGATTATCATCCTGGAAATCAGAATCATTACTAGATTCCAGTCTAGACTAATGAATTCTGTATCTCATAAGCATTTGATACATCTTTTTTCCCAAAACATTGTCCCTGAACCTAAACTTTAGTAACAGGTATGGGTATTACTTCAAATTGCACCCACACCTGAAAATGTCCCCGTCTTTCCCAAGATTTGATCATCAAGAAAGTATCTTATTATTGCCACAAAATGGGGTTTGTCCTGTTTATATACTGATAAAGTCCAGTGCTTAAACTTGGTATTATTTTAGTTAACTAATGTGTTGGCTCTCTTCCATGGGACCCATTCCTTCAGGCTTGTATCTCTGAATCAAAGTTATTTCCAATTATTGCCTGGATTTGGTTTTTGTGGCTGCTGTAACCAATTAATACATACCTGCTGGTTTAAAAGGACAGAAATTTATTCTCTCACAGGTATGGAGTATCACCAATCAGAAATCAAGGTGTTGACAGAGTTTGGACATGCTCCCCAGGGCCTATATGGGAAATCCAGTTCCTCATAGACAACCACATCAAAACGACGAAGCTCTAATTTGTACCTCCATTTTTTAAATCAATAAGTTTTAAAAAACAATGTCAACTTTTAGTCTTTACCATGCACACATTTATTTTTATGTATTTACAATGTTTTCATAAAATTGTTGCACATTTAACATTTATTTAAACATCATAATGATGAGATAATCTATTATTCTATGGTCTCTTTTTTTCTTCCTTATGTTTGATACTCTCCACTGAAACCATTGCAAATTTGGTAAATGGTGTCAAGACTTCTCTTTCTCTTTCTCTCTCTCATATATATATATATATATATATATATATATATATATATATATATGAATTTGGGAGTAAAGACAGTATCATTCTGTATTATCTTCTCTCATCTTATTTCTCACTTAACAAAATATTATGAAAATGCCTCTAAGCCTACTGGTGTGTACATATACACCATGTATACAAAATGAGTGTGTGTGTGTGTATATATATACATATACACATATATATACTATTTTAAAATATATAATATTTTTATTTATACACGCATTTTAATATATTTTCAAATATATATATTTACATATATGACTTATTTTTAATAGCAGCATAATATTCTCCATTAAAATGTACTGTTTTTTACTTAACCCTTGCCTGTTAATGGATATTCCAGAAGTTTCCAGATTTCTTCTACTACAAAAATGCCAAAATAATCACTGTACAATTTTATATAGTGATGCTTTCATCTCTATAGATTTCTTGTATAAAGTGGGATTTTTGACTGACGGATGTATATTTTAATTTTAATTATCAGATTGCTTTTAAAAAGTACTTTACCAATGTACATCCGTAAGAGCAATGTGTGAGAATGCCACATTTCTTATATTCCTGCAAGCACTAAGTTTTATTATTTGTTTTTCCTAATGATAAGAAATCTATTTCATTGTTATTTTTATTCAATTTTTTTGACAACCCCAAAGATTGAGTAGCTTTACTTCAGTCGACTGCCAGACTTGGGATTCTCTTTGGATATACCCTTTCATGAATTCAAATTCTTTGCCAACTATTTTTTTTATTACACTGTATCTTTTTCTTAATTAGTAGCAGGTGTTTGAACAATGTAACTATCAAAACTTTATCTCTGTTAAACAATTGCCAATCACTTTGTTTTGAAGCTGTATAATGGAATAGTTATAAATTTAAAAGTATAAAATTTTGTATAGTAAGTATTATATATTTTTTTTACTTCTGGGTTTCTTCTCTTATCTCTAAATCTCCCTTTGTGTATGCATTTATCCCACTAACATTTATTCTATACTCTTGATTCTTTTTAAATATTTTATCTTTCATGCAATTTATATTGATCTTTCTATATTATGAAGCAAAATTACAAAGTATTTGTCCAGATGCATAGTGTATTTTTTCAACAAAAGTACATACCCCATAGAAATGACATACCATCCTGTCATATATTAAAGTTCTATACATACTAGACTCTAATTTTGGAAACTTCATTGTGTTTCTGTAAACTATTTTCTATTATTATTAAAATGTTATATTGTTTTTGCTAAAATTACTTAAAGAGATGGTTTGATGTTTGATGACAAAAACCTTTTCTAACTATTCTACCTTTTTAATACTTTTTAAAATATTCTTCACCATTTATCTTTTACCACAAGACCATAAAATTGTTTTATCTAATTAAAAAGTCAGTAAATTTCCAGAAATATATACTCAAAATGCCTGTGCTTATCCCAACTTTACCATCAGCCTACAAATATTTTTTTTCCATGAAGTAAAACAAAGATATTTTTAAATGGCTACTAAAATCCATATACTATAGCCTTCATCTTCCTCTTTAATTATTGGGTTAATTTTGAGTGAATTCTTAGAGCAGACCAGTATAATTTTTAACCATTATAAGTTAATAAATTTAACCATTATTATACATTGTAAGAGCTCAGAAATCATTTATGAAACAACCCATTCCAATATTTTGCTACTCTCCTGTCATTCATTACATCGATGGTTATGACTTAGTTTTGCCATTCTCTATTTTGTGCTGCTTTTTCTATTCTCCGTGTTAATTCAGAAATCATCAATTTGTTCTTTCAGCTTACAATTTCTATTGTGTCTCTCAGACTTTGGAGTGCCTACTATTTTTTTCTGGAATAGACCATACTTAGATACCTTTGAATATATTGGAATTGAGATCAGGACACCAAGAGGTAGAAAGCAAACAATGGGTTTCACAAACTTCCTATTCTCTTTCAACAGTAATAACTTAAGAATAGCCAGATCTTTTTCTACATTGCTCCCATCTTTTACCAAATGATGAAAGCTTAACTTTTTCTTAATTTTCTGAAAGTCCTTGAAGCTCAGAGCTATCATTTAACAATGACCAAGATGATAGTAGGAAAGGACATAAGAGAAGGTAACTTTCAAGTCTATAACTGAAATCCCTTTAGGGAACACTGGGTGACAATTCTCAAAATTTAAGGGAATTTCAGACCATGTTATTGCTTGTACTGTGGCATCAGTTTGAAGTTCATAAGGTGGACATTTACAAAATCTTTTTGAGAAGCAAAAATGTAATTTTTTTTTTACAAATTCCCAAATATGAAAAAGAGTGAGTATAGTCTTTTCCTAAAAAACAGACTTAAAGAAAAAAAAAAAAAATCTCCAGATATAATCCCTCAGAACAGACATGGAAAGAACAGTGTGCCTGGCATACCTTATTCAAAAACAATTACAATAAAATGTAAGAATTTTATTTGACTTCAGGAGGTATGTTAATAGATTAGAAATAAGTAAATTTTATGATCTAAAAGAAATCACTTTCCTTCAAATATCAGAAATATTAACCAACATATGGAGCAACTTGCTATCAGTAAACTTTGGCCCCAGCATCAAGTGTATTTCACAGTTTCAATTGCAAAAACAAAATATAGTTCTTTTCTTGTGGAAGAAGATTTGCTAGCATTAAGCTTAATAATGCCATACAAGCTTTCTTAGTAAACCTGACCATTCATCACAGTGTGGTGATATGTTGATATTATACATTGACAATAATTACTAACATGGCCTCTTGAACTATGAACTGAAAAGGAACCCCTGTGGAGCTCTGAGAGATGGTATTTATGAATTAACTGTTATTTTAGCATTTTGCTGTTCTAATCATTTCACCTTTATTGATGCCAGGGAGAAAGGGGACTGCTGAGTGCAGAGGGGCTGGAGACAATTATCAATAGTCATGATTTACTAGTTCCCCTTTCTCTGCCCGAAGGAAAAAATGGTACAGAGTGTCAGTACACAACTCAGTTCCCATGGATTTTCTACAGCAACAACCTCGAGGTTGAAAAGATGATGTTTTACAGATGGAGGATTAGGACATTTGCAAACAAAGATTATGTTCAACAACTGTATTAACTAGAAAGTTTATTCGAGATGCTCCTTGTTCACCAGTAACCTCCCACACTCAACTATACCAATCATTCCAAGAGAGGACACCACCCACAGATACTCCCACATGAACACACAGGAGGCTGCCATAGCTGGGATTTTGTCAAATATGTTGCATTTCCTCCTTTATATGTAGAATATAAGTTTTTTTTTAAGATTTTATTTATTTATTTGACAGAGAGACACAGCGAGAAAAGGAACACAAGCAGGGGGAGTGGGAGAGGGAGAAGCAGGCTTCCCGCTGAGCAGGGAGCCTGATGCGGGACTTCATCCCAGGACCCTGGGATCATGACCTGAGCCACCCAGGCATCCCTGAATATTAGTTTTTTTAAAGCTTATTGATTGATTTATTTATTTTTTTTTTTTTTTAAAGATTTTATTTATTTATTTGACAGAGAGAGACACAGCGAGAGAGGGAACACAAGCAGGGGGAGTGGGAGAGGGAGAAGCAGGCTCCCCGCGGAGCAGGAAGCCCGATGCGGGGCTCGATCCCAGGACCCGGGATCATGACCTGAGCCGAAGGCAGACGCCCAACGACTGAGCCACCCAGGCGCCACCATAAAGCTTATTGATTTAAAAAATGGAGGTACCAATTAGAGCTTAGTAGTTTTGATGTGGGAAACAGAGGCGAAATAAAAATTAAAATTCCTTACTACTTACAGCTCACTGACAGGCACAGTGACCTTCCTCTAGGAACTCAGCTGCCTCGATGCTGACACTTTGCTAAGGGCAAACGGCAGTGTTAGCCCGACGCCCCCAGGATCCTGTGAGTCTGAATTAACGTATAAAAATTCCTTTGGAAACTTCCTTTATCTCTACCCCCCAAGATACATGTTGGCAATCATCCATCAAGCCTATGACCCATCGATGTATATCTGAAGGGTCTCATGACCAAGGATTATTAGACAGTAATAAATGACATTTTCCTAACAATAGCTATTACCCTGAAGGTCCTGGGAAACTTGCTTCTAAAATTCCTTAAAGAACTACGCTATCCCTAACACTTTCTCTACGTGAAAGTATATAATGGGCCACTCCTCACAACCCCAGTGCACATCTTTCTGCCCACGGGTCCTGTCCCCTCGCTTTAATAAAACCACCTCTTTGCACCAAAGACGTCTCAAGAATTCTTTCTTGGTATCGGCTCCGAACCCTAACATCTTTCCTATCTTTCTACACCAGTTTCATTTTCTGTCAGCTCTGTATTTGTCACATCATATATCTATCTTATTATGTGTCTTGTTATCTTCATAAGACCAACCCTATGCATATTTTCACATATACTGTACTGTTTAGACATACTCTTACTATTTTCAATTTCTCCATGTGGACAGAATATAAAAAAAAAGGTTCTTTTTTTTATTAAAGATTTTATTTATTTATTTGAGAGAGAGAGCACAGTGGGAGAGTGATAAGGAGAAGCAGACTCCCCGCTAAGCGAGAGCCTAACACTGGGCTGGATCCCAGGACCCTGAGATCACAACCTGAGCAAAAGGCAGACCCCTAAATGACTGAGCCTTCCAGGCACCCAAAAAAATGTTTCCTAAAGAGAGGTTTTCAGGGGCGCCTGGGTGACTCAGTCGGTTAAGCGGCTGCCTTCGGCTCAGGTCATGATCTTGGGGTCCTGGGATGGAGCCCCACGTCTGGCTCCCTGCTCAGTGGAGAGCCTGCTTCTCCCTCTCCCTCTGCCTGCCACTCTGCCTACTTGTGCTCTCTCTCTATCTCTCTGTCAAATAAATAAATAAAATCTTAAAAAAAAAAAAAAGAGGTTTTCAAATTTTGCTTCATCAGTTTTAACCACAGAGATACAAATACACACACACATATATGTATATATATTTGATTTTATTTAAATTCAAGTTAGTTAATATATAGTGAATTATTAGTTTCAGGGGTAGAATTTAGTGACTCATCAGTTGCATATAACACCCGGTGCTCATTCCATCAAATGCCCTCTTAATGTCCATCACCCACCTCCCCTCCACAACTGTTAGTTTGTTTCCTACAGATAAGAGTCTCATGGTTTGCTTCCTTCTCTGTTTTTATCTTATATTATTTGTCCTTCCCTTCTCCTATGTTCATTAGTTCTGTTTCTTAAATTTAACAATATACATGGCAAAATACCCGTGTTCCCGTGTCAAACGCATTGCCAAATTCCTTGGTCACAAGAGAAATTGACATTTGCCCCAGGCAAGGTTCAGGGAGACAATTGCCCCCGCCCCCCCACCATCTAGGGCTAAGCCCTTCTCTGCACCCGCTGTGGCTCCTCACTCAAGGGCTTTTACATCCAGTACTCTTGGGACTTTTTCTCTCCCTCTTCCCTTTAGCAGTCGCTCTGACGGAACTGAAATGAAAAAGAAGAGATCATTCATTTTCAGTGCAGGCATTTGCAGAACTCAGAGCCAGAGGTACAGGTTAAAACACAGATTTGAAGCTGAACATACTTGAGGGAGTTAAAAAAAAAGAAGTTTGCCTCTTCTCAATTAGATGGAATAAAGGATATTTTTTCTAGATTATAGGAAAGTATCAGAATAGAGAATTTTGACATGAATTTTCTCTTCATTGGGTCTTGCATTTTAAAAGGCAGCAATCTCTATATAATATATGATGGGCCTATTTTTCAGTGTCTTTTTAATTAGTAGTTTCTTTGATTTACCAAGTATAAAATATCATAATTATCCTCATAATGACCCCAGACTATGTTGCATTAACTTATTTTGGAACAAGTAAATAAAGCGGAAAATAATGACAAATACGCACTGGCTTTAAATCATGAGCTCTGAGCCGACTTCTCTACTGACTCATAGACCTTGTCTACACATTTCCACCTGCAGCACACTGCAGGTATTTCAAATGCAACATTTCTTTCTTTCTTTTTTTTTTTTATTTCAAATGTAGCATTTCTAAAATGACTTCCACTGGCCATTTTCCTTTCTTTTCTTTACCTCTAAAGCTCATTCAGAGGTGGGTATTGTCTAATTTTATTCTTGTACCATCAAAAGCTGTTACAAGTCTTTCATCAAGGATCATCAGTTTCTTATGAAGGCAGACAGTTACATCTACTCATAAGATTAATATTCCTTTAAAGACCGCGCAGCCCAGGCAAATAGACGCCACAAATGGATACAAAAGAAGAGAGGTGATTGAAGGAGACAAGGCCAAGTGGCCCCATGAGGGCCTTTCTCATTTGCTGTTTCTCACTGAGATGTTATTCTTGGACATCAAGCATTTTGAATGTTTCAAAATATGAGAGTTGAGAATCATGCTACATCAAATTTAGCCTTGAATCGTTCTGTCCAAAGATCAGCTTAGATTTGTGTAGTTTTTGAGGTTTAAGAATTATTCCACGAAGTTTACAAGGTAGGCCTATTAATATGTATATCAATGTGAGCTCATTTTATGAGAAGTTACAGAGAAGAGACCATGCTGTCTCCATCAGAGCATTTATGTACCTATAAATATTCCTGCAGATGTCCCCTTGAAAGTTCATTCAGTGGAGGTGGTAGTAGCTTGTTTACAAAAATCTTGCATACATCCTGATAAACAGAATCTGCAGATGAACCAAATGGGGAATCAAAACCTCCTAGAAAGTATTAAATTACAGGGAAGAACTTATTACAGTACATCTAATCTCTATTTTGAAGATCGTCATTTCTTTAAAGCATAGCTGTAAACTAAATTAACTTGAACTGATGCTCCAAATGAGAAGCTGTGTGCATGTGCTTATTCCTAATAATGTCTTCAGCTCTGGGTGAAAACGCCCACCTGGGCTAACTCATTTCCACCTCTGCCTCCTCATGTAAGTTTATGTATCCAGGGTAAAACCTTGCAAGCACTCTGAGAATGTTTATATAAGTAAACACAGCATCTTATAAATTCTTACAGTCTTCTAATTTCCTGTCATTTACGTGCTAATATAAATCTTGCTACTCAGGTCTTGCAGTTACTGTGATTTTTTTTTTTTTTTTAAGATTTTATTTATTTATTTGACAGAGAGAGACACAGTGAGAGCAGGAACACAGCAGGGGGAGTGGGAGAGGGAGAAGCAGGCTTCCCGCCGAGCAGGGAGCCCGATGTGGGACTCGATCCCAGGACCCTGGGATCATGACCTGAGCCGAAGGCAGACGCTTAACGACTGAGCCACCCAGGTGCCCGCAGTTACTGTGATTTTTAAAAAAACTTTATAGAACTACTCTGATGCATTAGACAAAATTTGCAACTTACACTGTTTTAAAACATTTTTTTATTATTTGAATTGTAAAATTGAAACATTCTTATTACAAAATTTGCAAATTCAGAAACTTACTGGGAATAAAATGTAGAACTCTTTCCCATCAATAGAAGAAATCTCCTTTTATTACCAGTCTGTCCAGTCGAATTTTTCTTGTGATTTTCTCTTTAAAATTGCCTATCCCCTTCTCTCCCTCGCTCCCTCCTTCTTTCATATTCTCTCCTCTCCCCCCCATCTCTCAATCTGTCTCTCTCCTCTTCTCCTCTCTCTCCCTATCCCTCTTTCCCTTTGTCTCTCTCCTCTTGCTCTCTTTCATTTATCCTCATCTTATGTATCTTTCTCTCACAATCTGTTTCTTTCTTGGACATTCTTTAATTTTCTATCTGGAGTCATTTGTTAGTGCTCTTTCTCTCTGACTCTACACACACACACACACACACACACGCACAACTATCTCTTGTATTGAACTACAGTTACATTCATAAGAATCCCTAACATTTCTTATTTGGGTTATATCTAGATTTTTTTTTCAGTTTTTGCTTTAATTTTTTAAAAAAAAATTTTTAAAGATTTTATTTATTTATTTGAGAGAGAAAGAACGAGAGAGAGCACGAGAGAGGGGAGGGTCAGAGAGAGAGGCAGACTCCCCACTGAGTGGGGAGCCTGATGCTGGACTCGAGCTGGAGACTCTAGGATCATGAACTGAGCGAAAGGCAGTCGCCTAACCAACTGAGCCACCCAGGCGCCCCAGTTGTTGCTTTTAAGGGGATATTTCCACCCAATATGACCTCTAACTGTGTTTTCTGATACACATGAAAATTAATGTTTCTTATATGGTAACTGCTCATAGTTCTTACTTCTATGTAATGCTCCTTACATTGAGTAAACTTAATGAAAGAAAACTAAGTGCGAGGATAGTAAGAAAGTTTATTTGTTCTCAGTTTCAAAAGGTAATGTTCTTAGAACAGGATCATCACACTGAGGAGTATTTGTTGTTAGCTTGGGATGAGAAGCTAAGAAAGTAGCTTCTATTATTAATATATTGATTTGTTCATTTTATTTTTTACAGATGTGGATTTGGGATTTTATTTGATATGTTTCAGAATTAATAAATATCTTTGGAAATTTTTATTAGCTGTTTGATAAACATGTTCTCCTAATTTCAGTAAGAATATCACTTCACTATGGGTTATAATTCTATTAGAAAGTTCTGTGAAACCAGTTATTATCTTATATAGGATTTTGCATATGTATTCCAAAGTTTTATATTCATTTCTCTTTTTTATTTCTCAAAATTTGTAGTGCTCTATTTCTATTTTTTTAAATCAAGATTTGCTAGTATATAAAACATTTTGAAATAATTTTTTAAAACAAATATTCTGAAATATGAATTTAAAGTACAAGAGAATTATTCAGTTGAATACCATTTGAGTTGAAACTCCCATAAGCCACTCTGAGACTGTCTGTCTAGATTAGGCTAATTAAACACACATATACACACACACACACACACACACATCTAAGATAAAATATATTATAATAGGTATTGAGTGTGTTGTATTGATCAATACATTTACAACTAGTTTTATCTTTTAATTTTGCTTTTACCAATATCTGTTTTTTCTTCTTCCCTGACTTTTTTAGGTTGATTCTATTTCCTTTGTTTCTGTTTTCCTTTTCAAAATTAGACATTATTTTCCTCTTTCCAACAACCGCAATTCATTAAATGCAATTTCATTAAAATGTGTCTAGATATGAATATATTTCCCATCCTACCCAAGATTCATTTCTATACTAAAATCTGGGAAGTTGTCCAGCATTTATGTCTTTGAATATTCCCTCTTGCCCATTCTCTGTTCTCTCTTTCCATATAAATGAGAGAGTTCCCAAGATGAAAGCTGATCTTTTTTTTTTTTTTTTTTGACCTGATTTCAGAAATGTTAGCCCATCATTTCTATGGTGTTCTATTAATTAAAAGTTTGTCAAATAAGTCCAGCCCCCATTCAAGGGGTGACTTTTACACAAGGACATGGATCCCAGGTACAGAGATCTTTGGGGATCATTGGAGAGACTGCCCACAATAATAAAGTATTTAATGATATGAATTTATCTCTGGAATGGCCCATTCACATTTTTTTCAAACATAATAACATTAATTATTTATTTATAGCTTTATCTGATCAAAATTACAGAATTTGTAATGACGTTATCGTAAAAGAAAAATAAATAAATTTTAAGTATTTTTTTTATATTACAAGATTTTGTAGGTGACAAGTAAACGCTACAGTATAAATCATTCTTATCGTGTGTTTGTCTTTAACAAATCTGGTCTCTCAAAGGCTGAGAGAATTTTATTATTCTTGTAAAATATCAGATATTCACCAAGGTATACTTTTATTACTGAAAGTATTTGATTTACTTAATATGATATAGTGCATTTCACTTGTGGTCATTTATTTAGATTTTATTATTATTTTTTTTTTTTACCAACTCTCCAGCCACACCCCTTCCTGCTCCCATTCTCAGAAGAAAAAAAAAAAAATCACAAAGCAGAAGCTGCTTAACAGTAACCCAGTTTTCAATGAAAAACCACAGACAAGGGCACTTTGGTGGCTCAGTCAGTTAAGTGTCTGCCTTTGGTTTAGGTCATGATCCCAGGGTCCTGGGATCTAGTCCCACATCGGGCTCCTTGCTCAGCTGGGAGTCTGTTTCTCCCTCTCCCTCTGCTGTGTTCTCTCTCTCTTTCATTCTGTCAAATAAATAAATAAAATCTTAAAAAGAAAAAAAAAACACAGACTAAAACTGTTGACGGACGGAATTTAGATGAGTTTAACTAGTGCTGTATTTCCAGCACAAAAAATATACATAAGATTTGTTAGAATATTAAGTCAAATACAATATTTGATGAAACAAATAAATGGAAAAGATATAGCAAACTCAGGAAAGGGTGACATGACCACAGACATTGTGAATCCATCTTGGATCTAGAGTGTGGACCTTGGGGCTCTGAACAATGATCAGATCAGCAATAACGCTGTTTGTTTCAATCTATGTCAGACTTCAACATTTTACACAAAATTGGGATAGAAATAAAACCCTCGTAATTAATGAGAATAAATTTTACTTAAGACTATTGAGATATAGGCATCAATTGATTTTAAGTTTGGTTTATTTGTATGTTTTATTATTACTTTTTACTACAACCTTTTAGCACTTTTGAGTTTCCAGTCCAAGCAATGCATATGTTACACATATGGAGTTTTATCCAAAATTGCTATGATTGCAAAGAATTACAGGCAGATTACCCAATTGGTCATATAATGTTGCTATATTTGGAGACAAGATCATGCCCTTCATTGACTTTTAAAAAAGTTACCATTGTGAATAAATGTGTAGAATACTAAATATGTCCCTTTAAATGTGTTTTAGCCTATTTTTTGCTTATTCTTAATTGTGGATGTGATAAATACAAAATTAAGGATATCCTGATAAGAGTGTTTTAAGAGGGGCACCTGGGTGGCTCAGTCAGTTAAGGGTCTGCCTTCAGTTCAGGTCATGATCCCAAGACACTGGGATCAAGCCCCGCCTTGAGTCGGGCTCCCTGCTCAGAGGGGAGTCTGCTTCTCCCTCTCCCTCTGCCCCTCCCCCTGCTCATTCTCTCCCTCTCCCTCTCTCTCTCTCTCAAATAATAATAATAAAAATATATAGTGTTTTAAGACTGTGAAAACTTAGGTGGTTGGATTAGTTCCCTATTACTGCTGTAAAGTGTTACCACCAATTTAGCAGTACCTTACAGTACAGTGGGTTAGAAACCTCACTGGGCTAAAATCCAGCGTCAGGAGGACTGTGTTCATTTTCAGAGGCTCTAGGGGAGCAGCCTTTTCCTTCTCATTTCCAACCTTCAGAGACAGCCTCCTTTCCAGCCTGTAGCCCTCCTCCATCTTAAAGACAACAAGGGAGGTTAGAGTCCTCACATCTTCTCGGCCTCCCTCTCCACTACAGACTTTTGTAGCTACATTGGGCTCCCCTGAATAATCCATGATAATCTCCCTATTTCATTTTTTTAATCAAAATTAGAGTTTATTAGGGCAGTGTGACATAATGGCCTAAACCACTAAGGCAATTGACAGAGCACCCTTTTCAAAAGTGGGCACCAGCATACAGTCATCTAGCTTCCCCACTAAGCCTTATTAACTATAGTCACTTAATTGAATCCTAAAGATTGACTAAAATATTCTTCACTTTCATTTATTGCATAAGCTTTTCTAAATGCACAATTCACCTCCCACTTCTGGCGGGAGGGACATCTCATCCAAAAACCTACAAATGGGGTCTTGTGCTTATCTGATGGTGAGTACCCCCCAAATACTAGTCTCACATCGGTCCCATGGCCATAGCACCAGATTCACTGACCAGACAAAGACACACCAACCCCACACCTGTCTGGCAGTGCATTCCTGGAAAGGCTCTGTACTCAAGACCAGGGGAGGAGGAGTGTTCCAAATGGGGTGGGGGGGCGCTGAAAGAAATTGAAACTGAACTCTTCATCAGGAGTGTCCCGGGTGGCTTTGGCTCCTCCTTGTAGGTGAGGCCTACAGATCCTTTGCTCTTCTTTTTGGAGTCCTCATCTACCAGCTGCACCTGGGCTGAGCTGGCTACAGTGGGGGGGGAGGGGGGGAAACAGTGTCAGAACTGAGTAATAACATTTAACACTAGTTGTTCTTATACCTCTCTAACCCCTCTGTATAAATTAACCATTTTCCTGCTCAAAATTATAAGGTAGGTGTTGTTGTTACCCCTTATTTAGAATCACAGAGAGATTCACTAATTTGTCAAAGGTCTTAAGGTTACTAAGCAGTAGATTCAGAATTTGAATTGCACTCAAACATCTATGGGATCAAATCAAGCTTCATGGCCAGCAGAGAAAGCCAAGGCACAGACAGGGTGAGCCGGTTTTCTCCAACCCAGAAGCAGAGTCAAACCAGGACCACCTGTCTCTCCAGTCCAGGCCCAGGCTGCATGTTGCAGAGTGGCCCAGGCTTCTGTTCCCCCTGCTCGCAGGCTTCCTTGAGCCCATCTCCTGCCCTCACTAACCCTTGCCCTGGGCTGCTTTTCACTCCCTAGGCTCTTCCACGTCACCCCTTTGAATCAACCGTCTCCCAGTTCCTCACCATCCCTGAGAGCCATCTGAGCCCCGTTGTCCTCAGACAAGGAGCATAGCAGCCACCTCTCCTGGGGCACCTGGATCTTTCAGGGTGCAGGGTTCAGATAAAGTTCTAGCAACCTTCTCTATCCTCACCTCCTATGGTCCTACCACAGAGGCAGCACTTCCATCCTCTAGCCGCACCTGCAAGCCCTATCACATCACCATCCACCTCCCCACAAAAATGGAAGGGCCCCTCACTCCCTTTGGGGCTGGTTTTCTGCATCTTGAGTGTCAGTCAGCTCTAGCTCCTCCACTCACCAGGCCAGATCCTGGACCAGCTGTTCTGCCTGTGATGGGTTGGAAAGAGTGGCCAGGAGAGGGACCCCAACACCCCTATGACACCGTCTTCTTTCCTTGTCTCCACACATCCAAGACCACCTAATCTCCCTATTTAAAGTTAGCTGATTGGCCAATTTACTTCCCCTTTGTCACGCAATCTGACCTATTCACAGGTGCTGGGGATTAAGATGGACGTTTGGGAGGGGGCATTACTCTGCCTACCATATGGCTTTAAGATAACTTTAGGGTGGGAGGCATTAGTCAAGTACTCCCATTTAAAGAAAATATGCATTTATCAACATTGAATTTATATTATTTAAAATGCACATCTTATGATAATAATGTGACTTGAAAAACAACGTGAAGTAATCTTTTAAAAAAATGCTCCTTAAGGAAAGACAAGACTGAGAAAATATTACAAAGACTCAGACTATTATTACAAAGACTCAAACTATTATCAAAATGCATTTGAATTTTGAATATGTGTGCATGTTTGTGGGCATGTGTGAGAGAGAGCATACAGGGAAAGAAGAAGGGAAAAATGAGAGCAAAGAAGAAAGAGGATACGATATTTGACCAAAAGAAAGTTTTTCATGAGGGCGCCTGGGTGGCTCAGTTGGTTAAGCGACTGCCTTCAGCTCAGGTTATGATCCTGGAGTCCCAGGATTGAGTCCCACATCGGGCTCCCTGCTCAGCAGGGAGTCTGCTTCTCCCTCTGACTCTCTTCCTTCTCGTGCTTTCCGTCTGTCATTCTCTCTCTCAAATAAATAAGTAAAATCCTTAAAAAAAAAAAAAAAAGTTTTTCATGAAATAATTTTTTGTTTAAGATAATATTTGTTCCGTTGAAATCTCTCTGAGATTTCTTCGGGAAAGATTTGTTTAGACATGCGATCATTTACACGGTTCTTTAACGGCCAATTTCCTTTTACTTAAAAGCCACCTTTGTACATTTCTAACTAAAGATAATGACGGTGCTGAAATTATATAGCTCCCTTCTTTCATGTTGCATTTTCTTTCCTGTCTGTGACACCAGCGCACTGTTGCGCTACAACCAATAATTTTCCTTTCCCAAAGTGTTTTCTTTCAAGAGAAAATCAACAGGAATTTCATATCCTTACTTTCTTATTCAAATTGGTTTACTGTATCCTCTTTACATCTGTGTGCGCAGGTGTGTGTGTGTGTGTGTGTGTGTTTTAATATAATGCACTTCATGATGCTGACCTAACTTGGAAGAAATTCCATCCATGTTTGTTCATAATCCCTTGACTTTGACTCCTTCAACGTTTATTCCTTTCCTCAGTTTCAAAAAGCTGTTCTATTATTCATAGTCTTTCGAGCTAGAACTAGTGGCAATACTTCTCTGAACTTAACATGACAAGACAGGTTTAATCATGTTTATTTGTTTGACAGAGAGAGAGAGATAGCGAGAGCAGGAACACAAGCAGGGGGAGTGGGAGAAGGAGAAGCAGGCTTCCTGCCGAGCAGGGAGCCCGATGTGGGACTCGATCCCAGGACCCTGAGATCATGACCTGAGCCGAAGGCAGACGCTTAACGACTGAGCCACCCAGGCACCCTCTTGCCCTTCATATATACATAACCTCCACTTATCATGCTAAGGGAGCTGTATATGTCCGAAAATCCCTACATTATTAATAAAGTCCCAGGGACAATATTAATCAATGTCATTTTGACTCAACTTCCTAATACACAGTCTATGAACCCTTATTTACGATTTTCACCCCAATTTTCTACTACAAAACCTTCTAGAGTTCATCCAAGTTAGCGCTGATTCGTTGTGTTGCCTCTTGTATTTCATATAATACTTAACACAATTATAACTTTATAATTATTTTTATTAGTATCTTCCCTCCTGCTGAGACTGTGGACTCATTAAAAGACTGTGTCTTTTGCCCAACTCTGTCTTCCAGGTTTTAGCCTAGTGGCTGGAATAGAGAAAAGTTCAAAATATTTTGACGGTTGAAGAAATGCAAGATGATTTGCCTGCTTAACCAGGCTTTGAATAGATATTATGGGAATAGAACTCAATAACCCTTTCCATTTATTCATTATTATGTATTTTCTAGATCCTGTTAACCGGTATTTTCCAAAAATATATGGATACTGTATGTATAAACTCTAGTCCTATAAATTCAACTTAATTTTATGCCACAAGAAGTTAACAGAACTTTGGAAATAACAGGAATTTTGGGCTCTGTGACACCTTAGTTAGAATCCTATCTCAACTCACTCTAGTCATGTGATGCTGAATATTGATGTATAAAAGAACTGAATTTTCTTTGGATACAAGATAATATAGCCCATATGTTAAATTTCTTTTCAATAAAAATATTTCTTCACTTTTTTGAATATCTACATCTTGATTTACATCTGTCTGTTTTGCTTAACTTACTGTTCATATTTATGGATGCTATTATTTTATTATTTTTTATGTATTCCACAATAAACTTGTGTAAGTCTTTGCCAACATGCCTTAGACTTCTTTTTTAATTAAATGCTTTATCTTATTTGTTGATTTTAGGGGCTATTTATTTTCTTATGTTTTAGAAAAATGTCATTTACAAGCTCTTTTGAGTGGGAAGTTCTCTTTCATTTACTTTTTCCTTCCTTTTCCATCTTATGGTTGCCTCTAACAAATCCCATTTTGACACATATTTTATATTGGGAGATCTTGCCCACCATTCGCAGGAACACAGCTGCTTGCCTGGGTTCCCAAGGGCAACCCTGCACCACCCCAGGTAAACACGTAGCTTTGTAGTTACCAGCTGCAGCTATGGGAGTGGTCTCAGTTTTGGTCAGACCCTTTTCAATGAATGGACTGTCACCCAGGGCCTGCTTTAATGTGTAAGTTTCCTATTATTCCATTTCAGCTCACATCTTCCTACATAACCTAAATTCCTGGACATATGGATGGATTAGTTTAGTTTCTGGATTCAAAGGCTAAAGGGATATGCCAGCAGGTGCTGCTCATCACCCATAATTTCATTGTATTTAGCCTCTGTAAACATGTTCAATTTTTAAACATACTTCTACCTCTTCTTCTTCTGTTTGTAGTAGTGGTGTGGATGCTGTTAGTAGTGATAGGACCCAGCACAATGATCTGAACAAAGAAGCCAATTAATATTATTTATTGAGATCCTCTTTTCCAACAAAGCATCACACAGAAATGTCAAACTCACATTTGCACAAATATGAAAGCAATACATTTCCCCCTAAATTATGCAATTATTAGTGCAATTCATATATTGCTTCCTAGCATTATCATACTGAGTTATAGAGCCTGGAACCTTGAACTTGCCTTGAACTTCTCCTTTTCCTTCTGCAATGTAGCAAAACAGTGACCAAGTACAGAAGATCATAAATTTGTTACTTGTTTTTTCTATTTTTTAAAGATTTAATTATTTATTTGAGAGAGAAAGAGAGAGAGAGAACATGTGAGGGAGTGGGGGAAGGGGCAGAGGGATAGAGAATCTTCAAGCAGACTCCCCACCGAGTGTGGAGCCCATCTTGGGGCTCTCTCCTAGGACCCTAAGATCATGACCTGAGCTGAAATTAAGAGTCGGATGCTCAACCGACTGAGCCACCCAGACACCCCTGTTACTTGTTTTATATCAAAATATTTCTTAATTCTCTATTGTTATTATCTAATTCAGATTACCTTCATGTCTGATGTCATGGTGCGGGTGTTATTTACAAAAGTAAGGCAATATATAAACTTCATGTCGGTATTTTAAAGTAGATAACGTGGATCCACTGAATTTTTTGAACAAGAAAATATTAGCTAAATCTCATAGTTTTAGAATAGTATAAAAGACAGACTGGTATTCTTGCCTCTACTTATAACTCCTTACAATATCTATTTGCTTTGATGTATCTACATGTTGTTTACATGCATTAGCAAGATAAACTTGCAATCCAGGAATGTGTCTTGACAGGCTTTCTAACTGTTTGGAATGGATTGGGTAATAAATCATAACTTATTTTCCTATTACTTATCATATAAAGATGGCAGACATAGTTATTCTTGTGGACATAGGATACGATGGATTTTATAATTGTTACAGACTACAAAGAGTGGCAAAAAACTGAAGTTTTTCACATTGTTGTGAGTTGAGTTCATCCTAGTAAGCAATAGATAAGTAGCAAGTTTTTTTGTTTGTTTGTTTTGTTTTTTAAGTTATATGCTAAAGATATATAAGTATCAGTTTGGGGATCATATACAATACTCTCCATAATAAATCTGTATTCAAGATTTAAACTATGACTCTATAGCATTTGATACTGAGATGTTTGTCTATCAAAAATGCTACAATCTATAGCAATGCCCGTTAAAATGTCATAGGTCTGTATTTATATCTATATATTTATATCTGTATGAGTACATGTGTGTTGTGTGTGTGACCTTAATTTTCATAACCTTTGCTAAGGACAAAAACAAATAGGTGGAGAGGATTTTAGAGATGAAAAATCTGAAATAGAGAAGATACTTTCCACAGAAAACCATGAGAAAAGGTACTGTTGTTTCCTAAAATAGCAGCAACAGGATTTAAATTTTGACCAACAAAATGCGCATAAACACACTCACACACAAGATTGTTAATATGATTTGGTTTGAAGTAAACGAGGTCTAGATTTTTAGTGGTTAAGCAGCTGACCTTCAGGAAATATGGGTAACCGTCATTTCTTACATACTGCTTGTTATACAACTAAAAAATATGCTTTAAAATTTTCATGGTGGTTTAAGCCATTCTCTAAAATTAAAAATTGTCCTCTCGGGCGCCTGGGTGGCTCAGTTGGTTGAGCGACTGCCTTCGGCTCAGGTCATGATCCTGGAGTCCCTGGATCGAGTCCCGCATCGGGCTCCCTGCTCGGCGGGGAGCCTGCTTCTCCCTCTGACCCTCCCCCCTCTCATGTGCTCTCTCTCTCTCATTCTCTCTCTCTCAAATAAATAAATAAAATCTTTAAAAAAAAAAAAAAAAAAATTGTCCTCTCAAAAATTTCTCAAATACTGTAAGGTCTCTGGGGGGTATATAAACCCATGTGAGATGAGTAGATACTGGAGCTTTTACTTCTATTTTTAAAAATTTCTACTTGGGGGCACCTGGGTGGCTCAGTCATTAAGCGTCTGCCTTCGGCTCAGGTCATGATCCCAGAGTCCTGGGATCAAGCCCCGCATCAGGCTCCCTGCTCGGCAGGAAGCCTGCTTCTCCCTCTCCCACTCCCCCTGCTTGTGTTCCTGCTCTCGCTATCTCTCTCTCTGTCAAATAAATAAATAAAATCTTTAAAAAAAAAAAAAATTTCTACTTGAGATATATAGTAGGACATAAGTAATATTTAATAAATAATAATCAAATGCTGGTGGTCACTGTCAATGTTTCTACTGTTAAGCCTGCAGATGGAGCCCACTGTTACTTATAATTTATGTGCCATTTATTATATAATGCCTCATAACTTATTTTTGAGTAGACTTATACCAAACCGCTATAAAATTAGGCCAATTCAGTTGAATATATAGTGTCTTCCTCCAAAATGAGTCATAAAATTATTAAATCTGTTGTAAAATATACAAGATGGAATTGTGGGGGGAGGTGATATTGAATTTTATGTATATATATATTACAGATATAATATGTACATTATATACAGAGATATATATAGATGTAATATATATGTGTTGAATTTTATAGTTTTAATATACAGATTCCTCTTCACATGCATACATATCTCTAAACTGCTTTTTTTAATCTGGACTCAAGAAGAAGGGGTTTTAATATTCTTTTCATTCGATGGCATTTTTGTTCTGGGAAACCAATAAAGACAGTGATAGTGATATATAATTTCAATATAAAGACCTTTAAGAAATAGAGATATTTGGGGCACTGCATTCATTTTGGGTAGTAATTTTTAAATTACCTAAGTTAAATTATGGTCTAAGGTAAAGTATGGTTACAACTTCTCATATTGGATTATTTTTGGTGAAAATGCACTTATTTCTAGCTAATTGGATAAGACATATAGAGGGAATAGCTGTAATTCTGTGTCATGAGTCATATTTCTGAATAGACTTGAGACCCTAAATTAGAATACATTATTTTTGTTGAGGTTTCTGTACACAGCTACTTCAAGGGAAGATTACATTTCTTGAAAAAGCAGAAACAATGACCACTGCCTTATCTATATATTAAAGCTGATTTTCTTTTGTGCTAAGAGGATCCGTATCTATTTAAAATGACATCTTCTTTACAGTCTTATCCAATTAGTTAATGCTCATGGACTAGAAACCTAATGGTGTTTGCCTGTTGATTTTTTATCTATATCAACCAGCTCTTAGAAATCCATAGAATTAAAGAACAGATTCAAAAGCTTGTTTTTACTCTATGACAACTCCTGTGGGTGTCCAGGAACTCAACTCATGTGGGGGCAAATCCTTGAAATACCTTGTGGCATTTTCTAAGAGATATTTTAACAGAGGTCCATTTAGAAATAAATACAGAGGGTGATTAGTCTTGAAAGATTACTGTTAATTAAATAGGCAACAGTGAGGGGCACCTGGGTGGCTCAGTCCATTAAGCGTCTGCCTTTAGCTCAGGTCATGACCTCAGGATCCTGGGATTGAGCCCCATTGGGCTCCCTGTTCAGTTGGGAGTTTCCTTCTCCCTCTACCCCTTTCCACCACTTGTGCGTGCCCTCTCTCTCTCAAATAAATAAATACATAAATAAAACCTTTTAAAAATAAATAAATGAATAAATGAACAACAATGAAATATCAACGTCAGGAAGAACTGTGCATTGGTTTGGGTTGGGTGTGGTGTTCACAGAAGTGACCATGAGTGGATGTACAGTAGTGTTTCTATTTCCCATGAGTGGAATATAGTCTCAGATGGTGTGTAACAGTCTGTCAATTCTGACTCTATTTCTTTTCAACATGATCTTCTGGTACCTACTATCTTACTTCATTCACATTCTTCTCCAATGTAATCCAACATCTCCTTCCCTACACTTTCTTCAGCAGGTTTCTCTTATTTAGTTTTAGTGAGAGTGGGGGGATACATAGGATTATTATTTGCTTACCCTTTATGCTTTCTAGTTTTATTGTTAAGGTCTAATCTCTTTTCCTGACATCTCTGAGAACTTTGACTTTCTCTAGATTCAGTTTTGTCAGAGTCTCTTTTCATATCCTCATAATTCATATTTTTATTATTCTAGATACTATATTTGTGCCTCTGAATGGTTAAGAGAAGATTATCACTGAGTTGAAAAGAGGAAAACCCAAAGACTGATATTTCTAGCTCTATTACTAATAAATTATGTGTAAATAATACACAGATTTCTCAGAAAACAAAACAAAACAAACAAAAAATGACATTATTCAAGAGTGTATCTGAAGGAAAATATCTTACATAGGTTAAAATTTTAATTATGAGATAACTTATTTAAGTGTTTTCTGGATTATCTATGTATTACTTTATGTAATTAATATTTATTAAGGACCTATTATATGCTAAGTCTTGTGGATACAGTAATAAAAAGACAATAAAGGAGTCCGTTCCCATGGAGCTTACTTTTGATTAAAGGAGACTTAAAAATAAGTAAACAAAGATTATAAGTAGCTTCATTAGAGGTAAGTATAATGGAGAAAATAAAAGAAAGTAATAAGGGGTGACTGGAGGAAGGATCATTTGGATTATGTGGTCAAAGAACTGAGGTTAAGACAACCCTGGAGCTAGAATTTGAATGCAAGGGAAAGTGAGAAAATTATTCTCTGGATAGAGGAAATAGTAACTAAAAAGTCTTCAAGGAAAAAACAGTTTAGTTTTTGTACTAGCTTGCTATGACTGCCATAATAAAGTACCACACATTGGTGGGCTTAAATAATAGAAATGTAGTGTTTAGCAGTCTGGCTGCTAGAAGTCTGAGAACAAAGTGTTGGTAGGGTTGCTTCCTTCTGAGAGCTCTGAGGAAGAATCCATTCCAGGACTCCCCTAACTTCTGGTAATTTGCAAGCAATCTCTTGTGTTCCTTCACTTGTAGAAGTTCCTTCACTCATTCTGCCTTCATTTTCACATCTCATTCTCCCTGTATGCATGTCGATGTCCAAATTCTCCCCTTCATATAAGGACACCAGTCATATTGGATTGGGGACCCACCTTGTTCCATAATGATTTCATCTTAACTTAAGTAATAATACCTGCAACAATTCTGTTTCCAAATAAGTTAATATTCTGAGGTTCCAGGAGTTGGAGTTTCAAGGTATGAATTTTATGGGGACATAGTCATACCCACTAAAGATTGTGTAAAGTAAGCTTTTGCTGTAAAATAAAACATCCCAAAACATAGTGGCTTTAAACAATAACCATTTATCTCACCCATGATTTTATTTGTTGGCAATTAGATCTGGAATCAGTTGGTGGCTTAACTAGGTTCTTTCATGCATTTGTGTTCAGCTGATGGTTTAATGGAGCTGCTCTGCTTCTAGAGTTTGGCTGGTTATCAGTTGATGTGGCAAGTACAACTAGGCTAAGTGTCTTTTATCACCCACCAGGGTAACCCAGAGTTATTCACACGTTGGCATCAGGTCCCAAGAGTAGCAAAAGAGAATGCCCAGTGTGCAAGTGCTTTCCAAACCTCTGCTTATTTTAATTTACTAATGTCTCATTGGCCAAAGCAAGCCATGCCCAAGTTCAATGGGTCAGGAATTAGATTCCAACTCTTGGGAAGAGGATCTGCAACATGATATGACAAAGGTCATGATGCAAGAATATGACAAATTTGTGGCCATTTTTATAATTGACCACAGATTATCTCAAGACCGGAAATAAGATTTGTATGAATATCTACCTGTTTCAGTGGAATCATTTTTTAATTTGGTAATGTAAAAATAAATTTAATATTTTCATTGTGTATGTGAAAAAAGTGAAAACAGAAATGATTAAAAAAAAAGCCAAAAATTAATTCCCCCATCCTTGCTTCCATAACCCTGTCTCCCTGTGACCATGGGAGATGAATTTCATTATCTGCACATTTTTCTCCATGCAATGCACATAATTTATAATATACGTGGTATCAACCATTTTTCCAAGCCAGACTCAAAAGTTTAAGATTCTCTCAGTACGATGACAGAATTATAGATGCAATCAGTGGCTCTCAGTCATACTAGCTCACATTTGAACAGGTTTTGGCTATTTATCTTTATCCTCTTTTAACCTCAATTAATTACCACAAAAGAATCTGCTTATAAATTTGCCCCTTTACTCTAAAAGTATTACATTAAGAGTTGAGGGTTACATATTTAATTGACTTAGTTCTTAGCTTCAAAAAGAGGATTCAAATTCTTTTTCCATGTAATGTACTAATTTCCATTGCACTAATTTCCAATGTTTTTTTGCTTATCAATGACCCAGTATCTACCCATTCCCTCATATTTCTAAGAGTAGCCTGATTCCTTGCTAGAGAATTATATTTTCCCTTTTGAGGAGACTTTGAATGCCCTCACATAAATAAGAGGTGAGAGTTAAATTAGATCTATCTGACTCATTGCCTTGGGATTTTCAATCTTGAGATAAATGATCTAATGATGAAGCAAATAAAACAGAAGTTCATTACTTGTGGAAGCTCCCTAATGGGATTATTGAGTAATTTCTTATTCATAGCCCTCAGAGCTGCCTAATGTTGTCTTTTGTTAATCCTGGTTCTCCAGTCTCTCTGATTCTGCAAAATACCTATTTTTCTAACCAATTGTTTTTCTCCTCAAGTTAACCAGGATAAATTTCCATTACTCATGTACTCTTACAAACTAAATGATTAGGGTTTACTTATTAGGAAAATGTAATGCCTATGAAAATTCTACTTCTTCTGTCATGTTGAATAATATAAAATTATATTTAAATAATAATTAATTTTGAGTGAAAACATACTCATTATAGAAAATGTAAACATCATCTGGTCTTGTTTTTACTTCCAGTTTCATGAAAAACCTACTGACTTGTTTTAAAATTTCAACTATCATGATTAGAAATTTCCATAAGAATATAAAAATATAACCTCCAAGTCATTATTTCTATTTCCTGTCACACTGTCTACACTGTATAGTCTTTACACTGAATAATGTAATTGTGTTGAATATTTGAGCAACTAATGGGGATGATTTGAGAATCAGTATGCTATAGGCAGAGGGAACTGAGGCAGATAAAAAAGTTATATTTGATATGAAAATGCCTAGGTTGGGAAATGGAAAGTTTTTATTATAAAGTGATGTAGCAAAGAAATAATTTTGATTAAAAGGGAAAAAACGACTAGACATTTTCATATACCATAAAAATATCTCTAAGGCATTTTAAAGACTTTAAATAATTTTTTTTGCCATTTAATAAATAGTGACCAGGAAATCAAGTACATATGTTAATAGTTAATAAAGTCTATCAAAATGTCAAAAGAGTTGTAAAAAAAAACCAACCTAAAGATAATTTTAAGATAGCAATATAGAAAAATCTGCATATGTATTTAATTGTTTTGTGATGTTATTTTTGTCTGCATTTGACTTCTCTATTTTCTTTTTTTTTCCTTTCCTTTTCTTTTTTTTTTTTTAGAGATTGAAATTGAGCAGGAGTGTGTGTGCAAGCCGGGGGTGAGGGGAGAAGCAGAGGGAGAGGAGAGAGAGAATCTTAAGCAAGCTCCATGCCCAGGGTAGAATCCAATGTGAGCTCAATCTCATAGATCTGAGATCATGATCTGAGCCAAAATTAAGAGTCGAACACTTAACCAACTGAGCCACCCAGGCACCACCTGACCTCTCTATTTCTAAAATGTTGTATGTGTAACAAATAGTTATATGATGTTTATCCAATAAAAGGTGTATGTAGCCAGCATTGATGGGGTACTGCTCAGGTGCTAGCTGTTGGTCCTTAGCATGTATGTCATTGTACTAATTTCCAATGCTAACATGTGCATTTCTTTGCTAAAGTCTTCATTTGGTGGCAGAAATCTGCCTTACCCATGCATACAACAGGTCAGAAATGCCAGAAAAAAATTTTTTTTGAACATGCCTTAACCTATGATCAGTGAAGAAATATCCTTACTTTCTTCACCCACTGGATGGAGAAACTCCAAGGCACATACTCTGGTTTTCTGGCAAGATTAAATCCCAGTCATTCATGGTGCTATTTTCCTCGGTACTACATTGTTGTTAACTACCTGTACCTCCCTTTCCACTTCATGTGTCCTCTACCTTTGGGGGTTTCTTGGGATGACTTCCAAAGTAAATTAATTGCACTTGAATCTTTGTCTCAAGATCTGCTCCTGGGCAAAACTAAATTCAGATGAAAGGGAAATGTTTTATACTATTTGATTTAATCTTTCCAATAATTGTTTGCCATACATAATAGAAATATGTAACATTTATTTAGTATATTATAATTTACACAGAACATTCCTTATATTGTGGCATTTGATACTAATTTTTTCATTGCTCCTCTTTGTAATGCATGCACTCATAAAACTAACTTTCCTCGTAATTTTCCAAAATTGCAGTTCCATCCTCCTATGTTTTTGTTCATGTGGTTCACTGTGACATGAATATTCATCTCTGTTACGTTCAGTCCCAAATTTCAGTTCATTCTTTATGATTTTATTCAGGCAGAAGTAGATTACTAAACCATTTTTTCAGTACTTGTTAGTGTATGAATCTACTGGAATATCTTGTAGTTGAGTTAAATCAAGTTAAAGGCAAGGTATAATTTATATATTTTTTTATTACATCTAGCAGATTCTAGGTCATTAGTCAATAATTTCAGGTGGGCCAAGCTTTAGTTCCTGAGTTCACTATTAGAATTTTGGTTTGTTAACTTTACTTTTAATACTTTTAATTTATTAATTTTTTATTGTACATTCTCATAAGATTTTCAGTCCTATGTAGCACAGGTCAGATATTATTGTAAAGACTGTTTATGTACATTACATCCTCAGTAGATGAAGGCTTCTAAAGAACAAAGACCGCAAAAATTTAAAAAATAGAAAGTGAGAATTTTTCTGCTTGCATGCTTGACTCTAGAAATGTAATATTATATATTTATAAAGAAGTGAGGGATGTCGAGAAACAGATTTGAAATATGTAGCTTGGGAACTTGGAGTAAAATTTAGAATGTTGGCCTTTATTTCCATATAATTTAAAAGGAGTATCTTCCAATTATCCATGATATAAAATGCCACACTTTAATTCCAGACTTAGTGACTACCGATTTTTAGTTGACCTCTGGGCCATTTACCATTTCATATCTAATTTGAAAATATTTATAATGAACATAAAAACCTATTAGTGCACAATTCAGGCAACTCTAAATTACTAAAGTAGTTTTCAATGAATTTAATATAAGTATATTTTAGAGTTATATATATATAAGGACCAGTAATTCAAAATTGAAAGAATGCTCTTTCCAAGACATTTTCTGAAGTGGCCAGTCTTATTTATATTGGCAATCAGTTTCACCTGATCACCTTAGCAGTTGTAATAGCTGTCTGCTGAGCAGTGGTAGAAACAATAAAATTGTCTTTTTTAAATCAAAATAATTACTTAGAAGGCTGGATCACTTGTTCATGTGGTTCAATGCACCTTAATTCCTGGCCAAGGTGTGAAATAATTAGGGGTAAATTCCAGCCCAACCTTGGCCCTTGTATGGGCCATATCAGAAAGGGGTACTCTTTTCAATTTGTGCAAATATGCTTTGATTTCCATTCTTCCCATAATAATAACAATTTTTTTTTTTAATTTGCAAGAAGGTATAATGAATAACATGGAAGCAGGGGTCGCTTCAGGAGATACTCAAGAATGAGTCAACATTCTGTAAGGAAATCTAAAAATAAAGCTAAAGAGAAATTCTGCCTACTATAGTCGTAGGGAAATACATGGATTCACAATGTCAAATACCTGCAAGGCAGAGAGACTAAGTCTTCAACTGCGAATGGAACACTTATATTATCTAACATCTCCAGCAGACAAATATAAGACACTTTAACAAATTACATCAGTTCCTGAAATTAAAGATAAGAGAAACTATAATATAAGAAAATGAAAACATTTTCTACCTAGGTCTAAGCTCCTCATCTTAAGGCCAAGCAAAAAGAAATGAGTGCAATGAAGTGAGACTCTGTTGGGAAGTCAGGTTATTACTTCTTCCAAAGCTTCAGGTTATTTATAATCAAAAAACACATCTACTTGGAGATTTAAAAAAAAAAAAAAAAGTCAGTCAACCATGTACTCGGGAAGATAGAGAGGTAGTGTACTATTTAAGATATTCTTAATGATGTGGAAAACTGATATAAAAATTTTCTGATTTGTGTGTTTTATTAATTTGTTCTAATATGTTCTTTTTTGGTAACCTGTAGATGAGTTCATTTTATGTTTAGATCTCCCACGACACATTGTTCACGTTTTTTTGTGAACTATATTTAATTTTTAACTTAATCAAAAGCCAATAATATTTTTAAAAATATGAAAATTATATAAAATAGGGGCACCTAGCTGGCTCAGTTAGAAGAGCATGAGATTCTTGATCTTGAGGTCATGGGTTCTAGCCCATGTTGGGTGTAGAGATTACTTAAATTAAAAAAAAAAAAAAACCTTCAAAACAATTTTAAAAATAACGTAAAATATAAGATGTCTGAAGACATTGTTAAACCCACACTTCTGCTTTCTAAGGCTTACTTTCAGGACACTAATGTGAAAAAAAGGTTTCTTCCAAGAACTAAAAGGTATTTTGCAATCACTTCTCATTTAAATTGTTATTAAACATATGCTAACACTGAAGGGATTTTATATTGAGTTGAAAATTAATAAATGGTAAAATTGGATGAAACTATTTTTCTTGACTAAAACGTAAATCTTTCTACACTTGAAAGGTACTTCAAAAAAATCTTAGTTTTCCAACTACATGGTAACTACAAATTGAAACAGGAAAAAAACAACAAAAAAAACCTAGAGATGTGCATTTTTGACCAGCCATTTTTGACTTACCTTTAATATATAGATACATCTTATCCTTAATAATAACTCCTTCCTAAATTTCCCATATTGAAAATTAGAGTCCATTATGTTTTATCTTATAATTGATCATAATTCAGTTAGAAAGAAATTAAATATTTAGTAAAAAGGTGGAAAAGTTATTAAAAATCCTGTAGCAACTCATCACTAAAAATATAACTTTTCTAGTGTTGAAAACAAGACACCAGGTCCAAAATGGAGTCACTTATGCTAAGCCCCATTATCACCAATCCAAAACAGTTTAATTGTGGTTTCTATTCTCCCAGAAACTTAATTTTAAACCAGTCAATAGGGAATCGCCTGGACAGCACTAGTTAGGTCATCTGCCTCATAGACCACTGCCAGTCTGCAAAGGAAAATAACCTTGCAACAACCAACTTGCTTTTTGCTTAATAAAATTTCCTTGCCCCACTCTCTTCTGCTTATAAATATCTTTCATTTTGTACAGCTCCTCAGAGTTCCTCTCTATCTGCTGGATGGGATGCTGCCCGATTTGAACTGATTTTTGCTCAAATAAATTCTTAATATTTTTAATATGCCTCAGTTTATCTTTTAACACAAAATGGAAATGACCTACATTGAACGATGTTTTCCCGTTATTTATAAAGAGGCACTATAAAATCAGTAAACCGTAAGTTAGAATTTGATCAATATGGAACTATAAACATTGTCTTTGCATTTACCTGGGGAAATAATACAAAATGTGATACAGGGCGAAGTAGAGATGTGTTGCCTACATATTAAATCACCACCACCAACAACAAAATGATTGAAAATGAAACTTTGGAGATACAATTTTAAGTGTTGGAAAAACATTTAATAAATGGAAATTAAGACATTGAGAGTAGAAACACAAGTAAAAATAAAAGGTCATATGTTATAAAAGCTGGAAGGACCATCCACTTTGAATGTGTTTCGGTAGGAGAGGTTCATGCTAGTTGGCATAATCAGAAGAAACTTCATGAAGAAATTGAGACTTGTTTTAAATTTGGAAGAATGGATAACAATAAAAGATATTAGAAAAATAAAACAAGAAAGAAAGAGGATCTGTGAACTATAAGTCCTGGAATTGGAGTGATTGGGGATTTTCTTTCAGACTGATAAGGATCCACCACAAGCAGAAGATGCGTTATTTACCTTCCTTCCCTAAAAGAAAGAGAAAGACACCCACAGTCAAATCTAACCACACAGAAGGCCAGAAGCTATTAGCAAATAAAAAAAAGAAATATCCAATTAATAGTAATTCAAGAGTTTAATAAAACCAATGCCAAAAAAGAGTTATTTCAAACTAAATTCAGAGAATGTGTAACACCCCAAAAAATATAGTAAAGGAAATGGAAAAAGAATAATTTAAATTAAATATAATATCTTGAAAGAGGTAAAACTAAATCAACTAGATACATGAACTAAGTATTTGAAAATTTTATGATTTTTAAAATAAAAAAAAGTATTGTTGGACACTCTGGTTTAAAAAAAGGAACACTTCTAAAGAATAAATTTGCTGGCAAGAGATAATGGACAGGAATTTTACAGAAGGGGATAAAAAGTTTTAGGGAACAATTTGGCCATATCTAGTGAAACTGAAGATGCACATTTCACACAGATGCTAGGTATTAGAATATTCATAGCAACTTTGTTTATAAAAACAAAGCACTTGAACCAAAGAAACTCTCCCTTGTCATTTGAATAGATAAATAAATTATGGATATTCATAAAATACTGAGTGTATTAGCACAAAAACACTTTAAGTGGAAAACACAAGTAATCAAAGAGACATGCAAACTTATCCATATGAATTTTTCAACACTCGAAATTATACGATACAAAGCTTAAGGATAGATACATATTTGGTGAAAGAGAAAAAGGCCTGACTAATAGAGAATAAAGTGGTTATTACTGAGGGTGGGAAAATGCAATCAGATATTGGCAAACTGGATATTTCAAAATTCTTTCCTTATTCTGAATTGTGGATATGATGTATTTAATTAATAAAGCAAATCTGGAGCTACAAAAAGATGAAATAAACTTTGATTACACATTTAATATACATCAAGAGATATCTAATATAAAAATAATGAATTGAAATTATATTTAGAAGGTGTATGAAGATAGATTATAAAAAGTTATATAAACTAAATGAAAAATGAGGGAATGATAGAATAGGAAATTTATTGTTAAATAAATCAAATATCTAATGATCAGGAGAAAATTGCCCATATTCCTAAATCTGAAAAAAAATGGAAAAATGAGGTATACTTTCTTACCTATAAGAATGAGAAATAAGATACTGACTTCTTTCAACAATTATAGGAAAAGGAGGAAGAAATATGAAACATTAAAGTAACTTGAGAAAGCCATCCAGCACTATTTCATTTAACTATACATCCACAAAACATGAGAGTCAGTATTATTACTCCTGGGAATCAAATCTAAAGAAATAAATTTGCTGGGTCATAATGAAAATGAGATACAGCACATCGTGCTTTGTTTTTTGTTTTGTTTGTGTTTTGTTTTGCACAGATTCTGGAATCCATTACTTGCTATTTGTGCTTGGAAAATTTACTTAGCATCTGGGTTTCTCAGTTTCCTTATCTGTCAAATAATTGTGGTACTTTTTGAAACAATTATGTCATTTTAGTGTTATTGAGAAGAATATCTAAGAAGATATATATCTAAGAAGATATCAAACATATACACAAGGTTGTTAATGTTGATCCTAGAAATGGGAAGTTTGTCTGTAAAAATGTGGGTGTTAATGATGTTTAGAAAACACAGTATGTGTGAATCTGTAGCATTCACAAATGTTATACATTCCAATATGATCTGTGCTTATATATACATGTGAAGTGATGAATAAAGGGATTGTCACTAAGAACGAAAAAGGTAAAAACAATTAACAACTCTAAAACAAAGAAATAAAAGTTTAAAATTTTAAGATATGGAAGAAGATCCAAGTAAAACAATAAACACAGATCTACTTTGTTGAGTGATGTGTTTATGATGTTATATTTTAAAAAAATCTCTTTAGGTTGCTACATTCTTTTCATTTACTCTAGTTTACTAACATAGTCTCTCCCCCACCCCCGATGGCTTCTTAACACATCTCAGTCTAATCAAGTAAACACATCATTTAAGTGCTACTTATATTACTCCTTCAGAAAGACTTCTCTGACTTTTTCATGCAAAGTTTTTTTTCTTCATTTTTTTATGACCTCATTTTTAGAAGAAATTTTCAAAAGAATTATTAAGAAAGAAACTAAAACAAATAAAAATTGCTATTACCAAACAAGTGGTAATTGTCTAAAGTGTGCTGGAATGGACTCATAATGCCTTGTGAGGCATTAAATTTTCAAGATTTCATGTTGGTAGTTGCAACTCAGTCATAAATGAGTTTATTTGTTTTCTAAGGCTGCTGTAACAAAGAACAACAAACTGACTGGTTTAAACAACAGAAATCTATTGTGTCACAATTCTGGAGGCTAGAAGTCTGAACTGGAGTCGTTGGAAGGGCTAGACTCTTCTGAAGGTGCTGGGGAAAATTTGGTCCAGGCCACTCTCCTAGGCTCCGGTAGTTCCTTGGTTTGTGGTAGTATAATTCCAATCCTCACGTTCTCTCTGTGTAACTATTTGTCTCTGATGAAGTTTAAAGCAATTTTGGAAAACCATCCATCAATATTTTATTAAATTATAAATCTGTTACCCAGTCACTAGGCTCTTGTCCCAGATGCACCTAAGAATTGGAGACGAGAGACCAGAATGGGGAGATAGAGTTTATTGAGTTGGTAAGTACAGGACACTTTCAAGAGTGAAAGTGGGCCACTACCTGGGCAAGAGTGGCAACGGCCCCGAGTAGCTCTGGCTTCACCCTTTGAAGCCTGGTTTGTGTACCTGTAAATGAGGCTTTGATTGACAGCTGGTGGTTATATAACGTTTGGCCTCTGCACATGCCTCCCTCCATCATGCATTCTGTTATAATTGTATTTATCTATGTATTGTATATTTATGAGTGTCTAATGAACTTCTGTTGTGACCGTAAAGGTAGTGAAGGACAAGTTGCACCTTTTGTGCACATGCTCAGATCTTAGAAGTCCCCTTGTTGCTTTTAAGCCAGTTTTGTGGCTAGGCTTTTCCTGATCTGCTAGCCCTTAGACGTGATTCTGAAGGTATGGCTGTTAACCTTAAGGGGTGGGTCAGTAACTGCTTTATCCCTCCTCACCCATGCCTAACTACCTAAAAATCCATTAAACATAAGACTGTAATCTCATTCTTGGGAATCAAAGGTTTCCGAGGAACACCATTTATATTGGATTAGGATCCACCCTAATGATCTCGTTTTTACTTGATTACCTCTGCAAATACTCTATCGCCAAAAAAAAAGGTCACATTCTGATGTCCTTGAGGTAAGGACTTCAACATATCTTTTGGGGAACACACAGTTCAACCTTTAACAATGAAAATATTTATACCAGGGAAATTGGCAAATTTTACACATAATGGCTTCTTTCCTAAAGCCAATTATATTTACCAGCATGCTACAGGTGTATGTATTATATGTAATAAATAGACTTTATTAAGCATTTGCTTTTCTCTTGGGAAGATAACATGAGAAACAGAGAATGAAGTAAGTATTAAGAATGCAAAGCCACTCTCCTGACAATAGTTAAGGGTACTTTTTTTTGAGGTGTACTTGGGGCATCAGATCTCCCTTGCTTAGATAATTCTCACACAATTCCTTTGTACCTATGACCTTCTATTCTAATTTTCAGATAATTATGTTTTATTTTTAAACATTAACTGGTCCTGAATTTTAAGAATTTACTTACCTGTTTTTGTTTGTTTATTTGTTTTGTTTTGTTGTTCTAACCATCTTAAGCTTTTGAGACAGAGTCCAGTGAAATTTATTAAGCTTGGAAATAATAATGATGGGCTAGCGTAATAGAATAAAATAGAATTAGCATAAGTCAGCATAGCAATAAAGTATGGCATTACTAATTAGATTTATATTTGTATTGCTACTCATTTTGAACTAAAATAAATTTTTAACTAAATGTTTACAAAATAAGTTGTTGATGTGTTAGAATCAACGCAATCCTCCTTTCCCCCAAAAGGCATTATTTCCAGGTCATTAATTGAAAAAGTGTCACTTTCTTTGACTTCTTTCAAATTTTGTAGTTGTGAAAAGTTTAAACCTTTTAACATTGATCATACTGAAAAAGATTGCATTTTCTAGATTTCTTTTTGAAATATACATATGAAGTAGTTAAGTTGGAGGGATACTTTATTTATGAAAATATTGCTTATACACTGTTTCTAAAGACCTCCAACTAAGGAGTGATTGACACAAAATCCATTGTTTGTTAAACTATGAGGAGAAAGGAAGACAAGGAATAAAATATATATTCTCCTATGGAGAATGAAATTAAGTATGACTGCTAAAGTTTCCTAGTGGGCAGAAAATAAAAATAATTTCCTAGTATGTATGTGTTTCCTTCCCCATTTCTTTTCTTCACACCCATCTTTCAATGGATAGGGAACTTGTTTTTCTTTTATTTGTGGAGAAATCTATATTTTGAAATGAATCCCTTGGAAGTGAGAGTATATAAAAATGTGTTAGTAAATTTACAAATAGGACAAATAATTTATTCACCTAATAAATATTGAATAAGCATCTTCCGTTTGCTAGTCCCTGTGCTAGTTCTGTACATACCAAAATAAATTAGATCATCTTGTCTATGAGAAACATACCATCAATCTATAAAAATAGACAACCAAACTATTACAATATTACATATAAAGCAATAAGTGCAATCAGACACAGTAAATTTTATAATTTTTATATATTGAATAAAGCCAAGGATTCAAAATAAAGCAAAGAAATTAAAAACTAGATGTCTCTTAACTAAATCAAAAATGAAGATTTAAGGCGATTACCATGGTGTGGGTCATGGCATTTATTCTTCTGAAAAACATTTTAATAAGTGATGTCCTGTTAAAATTATTTCCCTTAGATAGCATTTTAATTCACTTGGGCTTCTCAGTTTTGTACTCTAAAAATGCAGCACACAATGCAAAATATTTCATAAAATCATGATTTTTTTTTGTAGTAAAACATTTTTTTCCCAACTGCAAGAAACAGAGATGGACTCAGAGAGTATAAAGTAAAAATGTTTTATAATAAGTGTATCCATAAAAGGAAACTGGAAAGCCATAATCAGAAAACACCATCTCTAGAAAATAGGTGAGTGCTCTTTCTTGTTCTCTCTTTTATCTCTCCCCTTCTCTCTCCTTCTCATTTTTATGAGATTCTCAACAGTTCTCTACTGAAATTGCAATTTCTCCCTGCACTCCCACTTAGTTGTCCTCTCTTTACTCAGCCTCCCTGATATTCATTGTCTGTGCTTCTTCCTACCTATAGCTTGCACCCACCTGTAATGGCTGTACTGTCCTCTCAAGCAATCAAGACCATTCCATTCCATCTCTCACTGCCAGGACATGTCCCCTTTAGATCATTGGTCAGATTTCGGGAAAGGGGACTGGATTTATCCAGGTTCAAGCACTGTGACACGTTTCAGTATTTCATCATGTTTCTGGACTGAACAGCCTTCATTATCATGGAACATGGGTCTGAGAACTAGTAGATACATTCTGAATACATTGAAGTGTGATTTTACCTTAGAAATGTAAGAATATCTATAATACTATCAGCAGAAACTTAATTTTTTACATTCCAAGATATGTTTAGGGAACTTCAAAAGAGTTGTATTTGAGAGAGCATGCATTCTTGTATTTAAAAGTTTCTACAGGACCATCAAATCTGTAGGAGTGGACCTACGTTTATAACTGATCCAAAGATTCACTGAGAACCTATGTTCTTTATACCAGTTTAGTTAGCTTTAGAGACTATAAAGAAGGCAAAGTGACTCAGAGAAAAAGGGTTTCATTTTGATGTCCCACAACATGTCAAGCATACTTTCCCAAGCACTTTATCCTGCTGGCCCCCTCTCATCAAAAAGAGACAAGCCTGAAGCAAGTGCAGACTACTTCAGCTCAGGGAAGTCTCTTCTCCATTCTAGACTTCTTTACATACCATGGTTTTCACATGTTCCCTATGGGTCCATGTGCCAAGGCCAAATTTGCCAGTGCATCCTGAGTCTGGAGGTCAAACTTCAGACAATTAACTAGGTACCTGAACAAGTTTAAGAACCAGCTGACATGGATGGAACTAGAGGTTATTATGCTAAGCGAAATAAGTCAATCAGAGAAAGACATGTATCACATGACCTCACTGATATGAGGAATTCTTAATCTCAGGAAACAAACTGAAGGTTGCTGGAGTGGTGGGGGGTGGGAGGGATGGGGTGGCTGGGTGATAGACATTGGGGAGGCTTTGTGCTATGGTGAGCGCTGTGAATTGTGTAAGACTGATGAATCACAGACCTGTACCTCTGAAACAAATAATACATTATATGTTAAAAAAAGAGGAAGAAGAAGAAGAAGAAGAAGAAGGAGGAGGAGGAGGAGGAGGAGGAGAAGAAGATAGCAGGAAGGGAAAAATGAAGGGCGGGAAATCTGAGGGGGGAGACGAACCATGAGAGACTATGGACTCTGAGAAACAAACTGAGGGTTCTAGAGCGGAGGGGTGTTGGGGGATGGGTTAGCCTGGTGATGGGTATTAAAGAGGGCACATATTGAATGGAGCACTGGGTGTTATATGCAAACAATGAATCATGGAACACTCCATCAAAAACTAATGATGTAATGTATGGTGATTAACATAACATAATAAAATAAAATTTTAAAAAAACAGCTGAAATCACTAAATCCAGGATTTCTGTAATGATGAATGGATAGACTTCATGGATTTTTTGAACCCCTTAAAAAAATACTTGTACAAAGGTCTGGGTATATGTCCATTTACCTGGGGAAAGAATAAAAACTTCCATCAAACTTTCATGGTGCAAAGAAAAAAAAAAAAAAATTAGAATCTACATTACATGCTGCAGGAGTTGACTTAAAGGTTTATATTAGACAGTCTTAAAGGAGCCAAGAGCAAACTCAGAAGTCCACAGTGCTTATTAGACATTGCTTTCTAAAAGAAACAGTCCAAAATAGTAACTAGCCAACACTTCTTATTTAACAGATAACTAGTGCAATGGATCAAAATCCCTCTAGAGTTAACACTGCTGTGTTCAATATAAATGTGATTTAATTGTACATTAGAAGTATTTGCCTATGTTTTAGACATTTTATTTCTATAAATCTTCCTTTTTCCTCTGAAGGTAATGTCTGTTTGACAGTAAATTCAACCCTTAATCACAAAAGGCTCGTTAATATTTACTTCTATGCTCATATTGAAGCATGATTTAATAATGATATTTGTATCTTTAGAATTCTCTAGCCTCCTGTCAAAAAGACCATGTCTATCATGTTGATTTGTTTCTAACATCCACAGGTTAATGATCAGAGACAACACAGGCAGTACAACTTCTAGTATCTTTTGTTGCAATTATTTTCATTGAGGACTATTAAGCAAAACAGATTTTGTCTATTTGAGTTGCCTGTAAATACATAACTCATTATTCTTCAATTGACTAAACTCATTTGGGAAAATTTACAAAGATAAAGCCTGACAAAAATGATTGATCACCTTTTTTCATAGAAGACATGTTGATGTATTTCAAGAAGAGAAGACATGTATATTATATCGAGCGTGTTTGTTATTTAGGAAATCTTTTAAATTATTTTTTAATGGACTAACACATTTTAATTAAAAATAAATTATTAATAGCTATCAAAGCCTTGTAAACTACTTATATATCCAAAGTTCATAACATTTCCTTTTTTTTTTAAGATTTTATTTACTTATTTGAGAGGGGACGAGAGGGAGAGAGAGAGCATGAGCAGGGGGAGGGAGAAGCAGACTCCCCACTGAGCAGGGAGTCTGACCCGGGGCTGGATCCCAGGACCTGGAAATCATGACCCGAGCTGAAGACAGACACTTAAAGAACTGAGCCATGCAGGGGCCTCAATAACATCTCCATCTAAATAGACATGTTGAGAGTCTAAAGTAGAGCATTTTATATTTTTGGATAAGTTTTATTTCAAATAGGTGTGTACATATGAGTGTTTTAGCAAACTATAATTCATTGAGTAATTTCTACAGAGAGAGTTGTCCTACTATTCCATTTGACCAAAATTTGGATGTAGACTTTTTCTAAATTTATAAATGACAAATTAGAAAACACATTCACAAAAATGAATTCAACATGCATGTGGAAGAGTCTTTAGGATGTGATTTGGTTATTTTATAAATCAATGTATTTTTTTTTTAATTTATTTATTTACTTGAGAGAGAGAGAGAGAGTGAGCAGGGATGGGGGTGGGGCAGAGGGAGAGGGAAGGAGAATCTCAAGCAGACTTCTTGCTGAGCTCAGAGCCTGACGTGGGGCTTGATCCCAGGACCGTGAGATCATGACCTGAGCCAAAACCAAGAGTCAGACCCTCAACCAACTGAGCCACCGAGATGACCCTAAATCAATATATTTTTAAATTTATTTTTACTATTCTTTTTTTTTAATTTTATTTATTTATTTGAGAGAGAGAGATTATGCACGAGTAGGGGGAGGGGCAGAGGGAGAGGGAGAAGCAGACTCCCCACCGAGCAGGGAGCCTGATGGGGGGTTTGATCCCAGGGCCCTGAGATCATGACCTGAGCTGAAGGTAGCTGCTTAACCGACTGAGCCACCCAGGCACCCCTCTTTTTATAATTCTTAAAATCCGTAGCCATTTTCTAAATTTTGATGTTTGTAATATATGCAATACCAGACATTACAGCAGAGACTACTTGATTATATTTAATATAAATAAATTAAAAAGTAAATTAATTTTCAATATTTCATGTGCCAAGCCCTGTGCCATATAACACCAGGCTTAAGAAGAAACCATGCCATATGGGCTCTTTCCAGATTTAACACACCCTGCTTTACAATGGTGCATTCATTGAGCTGAAGGTAGCTGCTTAACCGACTTAAAGATGATAAAGTTTAAACACATCCAATCGGAATTTTTAATACACTGCCAACTTCTACTTGAGTTGTGTATGTTAATAATACATATTCAAATATGAAATATATCACTGTGTAAGAGAGGAACTTTTCAATCAGGTATTACTTCAACAAATATTTTTGCATATTTACTACCTAAATGTTTTAGACTTTAGCATCACAGTGAGAAGAGCAGTCCATGTCTTCACAGAACATGTAGGCTAATGGGTGATACAGTTAAAATAAGAAATACACAAATACATAAAATAATTATAAATTTGGGTAAGAATTAGACCTAAAACAAACAAAAAGATACAAGCTAATATGAAAGCGAAAAAAAAAAAAAAATCATCATCAAATGGAGTGGTCTATAAGAAAGCTTTATCTGCGGTAACAGCCTGTGTGGTTGCACTCAGACACTGATTTTTCACTCATGAGCTTGCAAACTGGCAGTGACTTGGTTAGAAGTATATTGAGCCAATCAGGCTTCTTTAGGACTTTGGCCCTGAGCTGTTTTGAGCAACGGAAATATTTACTGGGGTGCCACACTAAGGTTATCGAGTATCTTAACAAATGGCATAGTATCCATTCTTTTGAATTCATCTTAGTCCTGAGTCTTAGTCTTATTCTGAGTCTTATAAGGTCTGTGTAAATAATAGCAGTTGTCAAATTTTTTTACACACAATCACAAGCACCAGTTCACTTTTCTAATCCTACAAATTTCATAATTTCCAGGATCTCTACTTTCCCTTTTATCTTTTCTTGTTCATAGGCCAGTTTTGAGTGTGTGTGTGCGCTCATATTTTTTGTAGCATTTTATCATAGAAAGCTAATCAACCAACACTCATTGCCAACATTTTATTAATTTCCAGGTTTAGTAGATATAATAGGTTTGGATGTTATAGCTAAATTTGACTCCTGGTAAAAATTTATCTTTGGTCAGATTTGGTAAATCAAAGAAACTACTAATTAAAAGGTAGAGTACTAAAGCCAGGGACACCCCAGACTTAGCTAGGGTGGCATATTAGGTGAGCCCATGGAAACCAGTCACTCTTAATGAGTACTCATGAAGCACTTATTCCCTTGGTATTGCCTAAGCTCGTGCTAAATTTTACTATGAAAAATGTCTAGTCCAGACAGCTTTCCATGTTTCTGACTCTCTCTTCTAGATGGCAGTAATGTCTTACATGGAAATGTACTTTATGTTGTTCATAAAATATTAATACAAATGCCTGGAGGTAGCTAGTTTGACTCAGTAGTCTAGAGCTCTTTTGGCCAGATGACTCATTGGCCACATTTGACCTATGCCCTTCTACTTCTTAACTTTTTTAACATTCCTTTTGCAAAAAATCATTATTCAAAATACAAAGGAGAAGAAGGTAAGGTAAACTTTAATAAAAATTTTGAAAACAAAATTTTAACCTTATTATTGATAACAATGAAGTTGATACTACTAAGAAGAAATTTTATACCATGATAAATGTGGGGTACAATGATTTTTCTTCAAGATACTGACTTTGAAGAATATTCATTACAATACTGACAGCTAAGTCTGAATTTGACTTTTAACCATTGAGTAATTCCTGAGAAATATTTAGATGGTACACCTCAAACTGACAGAAACTCTCTCTTATACTTTTGTATTTATGCTTAGTACCATGTACCTGGTACAGTGCTAGGCCCCATCAAACAATTGTTGATTGGTTGGACAATAAAGAATTTACTTTGAAAGGAAGACAGCACAGCCATGTGCTTCTGAAAGTCTTGAACAACTTTAAAATCCCCTTAGCAGGCTTTTTATTGAAAACTCTCAGGGCATTTGTAGAAAGGACAACGGACAAGTGCTGTCCAGCCCTTATGCCTTTAGCAATGCTCCTTACTGAGTGCACTTTTACTGCACTCTTTTCTATTTCTATGATTTTGGAGCTGGTGAGCTGGGAAGTTGGGGGGTGAGGGGCTTTCAATGCCATGGCTTTGAGAAAAGTCTTGAGTCCCTGAAAGTCATCATCCCAGTTGTGTCTCTCATTAGCTGGGGGCCTCAGGCCACTTATTCTTAGCTCCCATAACTCTGAGCCTCAGTTTACCTAACTGTTAAAGATGGATAATCACATCTACTTCATAGGATTATAAGAATTAAATGTCTCAGACCTTTTATATGTCTTCCCTTGTGTTTTTCTCTTTCCTATTTACTTATTTATTTATTTATGGAGAGCAGGGTGAGCAGGAGAGAAAATAGGGGTTTTTGAAGTGAAGAGGGAATGAGTTTCTTCATCTGAAAAGGAGTCATTATTGAACAAACAACCCCCACAGGGCTGACTCATCACTCTTCTTAGGGAACTCACCTTCCAGAGTTGTGAAGAGACCTCAAGTACTTGGCAGAGCTAATATTTAGGGAGAGAAGGGCATCCACTTAAGCTTCAGCCACCTCAGTCTTATTCTAATCCCGCATACCATCATCTTAAGAATGTCTTTCCAATGGGGCTCACAGCCCTCCTCTACATCATGGTCACTGTGCTCTTCCATTAGATGCCCTAGTGAAGCCAAATTGCTTCCTGATAGAGCAAGCCTGCTGTATGGTCAACCACAACTAAGATACACTCTCTAACAGCTCCAGTTCTGATCAGAAACCAGACTGGAAAATCACACTTGTGCCTGCTCTGTCTAAGCCTAGTTTTGCTCAGGGCGCTTTACTTGATGGCTGGAACTGGCTTGGAGAGTGGCCTGGGTAAAGTGAAGAGTCACTGAGACAGCTCAGGTGGACTGTCAAGCTCATATCCTTTCAGGTAAAGTAGGTACTGCTGATAATGCCCAAAGACTTCAAACATGGTAGGTTTGGCTTTGATATAGTCCACCAATGATTCAGTGACCTCCACTGCCATCAAGCTTCAGGCATTCAAGACCCTCCATAATCTACCCCAATTGACCTTCCTTTTCTATTAGAAATAAAGCTCCTTAAAGGAAGGGGTTTCTTATCTTTTCATCATTGTAGCTCAATTGCCTACATTAGCATGTGGGATACTATAGGTAGTCAATCAGTACTTTTATTTTTATTTTTTATTTTTTTTAAAGATTTTATTTATTTGACAGAGAGAGAGACAGCGAGAGAGGGAACACAAGCAGGGGGAGTGGGATAGGGAGAAGCAGGCTTCCCACGGAGTGGGGAGCCCGATGCCGGATTCGATTCCAGGACCTCGGGATCATAACCTGAGCCAAAGGCAGACGCTTAACAACTGAGCCACCCAGGCGCCCCATCAGTATTTTTAAAAATGAGAAAAAGGAGAAAGGAAAGAAATAAAAAAGCAAAAAGAAAAAATATTAAAAAAAACAAATACATGATTGAATTAAATTATTTCAAAGTGTATATGGAAAAAATAGGTTAAAACATTTTAACACTTTTTGAAAATACTATTTTAAAAAAGTAAATATAGATTGAATTTTCCATGTATTAGAGCACATTACATAAATATAATTGAAATGATATGGCATAAGCTAAAAACTAACCATGTAAATAGCCAGAATTGAGAAATCCCAAAATAACATTGTATAATGTTTACAATAAAAGAAATTGTATTAATGTATATAAAAAACATTTCTGTTTTGAATGGATGAGAAGACAAGAATGACTCAAAAAAAAAAAAAATCAAAGGAACTAAAATTCCTATGCTTACGTTCTTCTGCCAAATTTCTATCTTGAAGAAGATTGTTTGGGGTGGGGGCGGAGTGAATCTCGAAAATCTTCTGGAGTCTCACTGCAGGAGAGTGGAAAAATTTCTCAACTATACAACCATGGGTATAAAATACGTGTTCCTTTTCTGACCAAAAATTATATCAGGAAGAAAAGAATATAATGCCCAAAGAAGGGGGGGAACCCCAAAACTGAACAAATAAATTAAAGAAATGCTACTCTGAAACTGTAAGTGTATAAATCATTTTTCATGCTTTCTCTAGTATGATAATTATATATAAAATAAATTACATGCATTGTGGTTATTTTTTTTAGTTTCTATCAATTGAATAATATTACTACAAATCCAATACATTTTAAAATATATGGCTTTAGGTGTCCAATTTAAAAGAATATGTATTTGAAAAATATTATTTGAATGAATTAAAACCTGAAGAAAAAAGAAACTGATAGAAAGACTAATAGAGATCTTGTATATAAGACTGAATTGACATTCCAGGTTTAATTTTGTTTTGATAGTTTCATCTTCGCATTAAAAGTCATTCTAATTTCCTTGGTTGAAAAGACAGCTAAAAGGGAACTGAGCCACAAACTTCCCAATTTGATTGTCTTAATCATTGTTTTTAATTTAAATTAAACTGAATGGCTAGAATAGAGATTTGTAATGAAATTTGTCTGATCATGGGCACCGCTCTTTCTAATCCTATAAAAAGAAAGAATGAGACTTAATTTCTCTTAATATAGACACCAGATAAAGACTTGTACTTCCTTTTAGCTATATTACTGCACAGAAAGCATTCAAATTTTGACTTAAAACTTATCTATTGTATACTATTAATTAGGACTTAATGTGCAGGTTCATTAAGGATATGCAACCACTGGATTTATTTTGGCTTTTATTTCAATTGCAGTAGCTATAATATAAAATCTATTATCCTGCACTTTTTAAAATTACAATATGTCCTTATGTAGTTTAAGTTAAAAAATGATCAGGAATGCATGTAATGTTCCTATTGGTAATAACTGGTTATACAAATCCAATTTTATCTCAAATATTCATAAAGGTAGGTTCATATTTTAAATCTCATTAAATTAAAAATTAAAAGACACAAAATTATCAACCAAGAAAAATGGTTTTTATTCTCTAGTTTCATCTTGATAATAGACATTTATTGTTCACTTTCTGTTTTAAATTATAGTGTGCTGACTTGAATCTGACAATAGGCTTTATTTAGTTTAGTATGTGTTTCCAGAGGTAACTGTAACATTCTTTAATACCTACTAAGATAGTTTCTCATATGATGAAACCCTTATTCCTAGATCTGTACGCTATGAACCAGGTGCTGACGCAGAGGTTTTAAAAGTGGAAATTAGGGGTGCCTGGGTGGCTCAGTCGTTAAGCATCTGGCTTTGGCTCAGGTCATGATCCCAGGGTCCTGGGATAGAGCCCCACATCAGGCTCCCTGCTCAGTGGGAAGCCTGCTTCTTCCTCTCCCACTCTCCCTGCTTATGTTCCTTCTCTCTCTGTCAAAATAAATAAATAAAATCTTTAAAAAAAAAGAAGCGGAAATTAAAAAAAAAAAAAAAAAAATCCTGATTGGAATTCAGGTAAAACCATCCTGCACAATTTTAACAACATACAAACAGGCAAGGTTATAAATGCAATACAATTGCAGCAAAGTGGGATAATTATATCAAGAAAGACTGTTGTCCTGTTGTATTGATTCCTATCAAATTTGTCACTAGATACTAAACTTTATGGGGTGGTCATTGTCAGTCACTTTAATTCCCGGTTTAAATAAGTGACTGCATTATCATTTTCAATTACATTGACATTATTCATTGTCAGGGACATCTTTGGAGGAAAATAAACCTATATCTCTAATATTCCTTTTCTGGAATTGAAGAAGTGGAGTCAGGTCATGGGAGGTGTTCTATCAACTGTGAATAGGGCACAAACCTGAGGATTACTAATTATAGATGAAATTTCAAGAACTTCTTGGAGTTGAAAACATTTGATTCTTTTTGTTGTTTCATCAGTTTTTTTAACTCAAAACTGAGGAAAAAGCAAAATAATAATGAGAGACCATTAACACTAAGCACAGTGTTCTCAACCGCCAGAGTTAAATACAGGGAAATTTTTGAAATATATTAATATAAGAAATAAACTTGGTGTATGATAAAAAACTGATTATTTAAAATAAAGGTTTGGGGGCGCCTGGGTGGCTCAGATGGTTAAGCGTCTGCCTTCGGCTCAGGTCATGATCCCAGGGTCCTGGGATCGAGTCCCACATTGGGCTCCCTGCTCCTTGGGAGCCTGCTTCTCCCTCTGCCTCTCTCTCTCTGTCTCTCATGAATAAATAAATAAAATCTTAAAAAAAATAAAAAATAAAAAATAAAAAAAAGATAAAAAATAAAATAAAGGTTTAACAGCAACAAACAGCATTTTTAAAAAGCACTCCTTTTTAAGGGACTTTCAAAGAAAATCCAACTATCTCACTTCTTAAATGGTGAAATTAAAGCTCAGAATTTAAGGGGTACTTGGCTGGCTCAGTTGGTTGAGCATGTGGCTCTTGATCTCAGAGTATGAGTTTGAGCCCAATATTGGGTCTAGAGATTACTTAAAAATAAAATCTTAAAAAAAAAAAAAACCTCAGAATTTAAGACATGTACATCCATGTTCTTTCTACTGTATCATATAACAGTGACATTAGGTTGCTTGCTATTCTGCAGTATATTAATACTAAATTTCACATTGGCTAAATACCATTTCTTTGATAACTGAATCAGCTTACAATGTTTTCTTTGAAAGTCTACCCAGTTTGTGTAAACAATATTGGACAGATCAGTAATGCATGATAGAGTATGGATATATATGTATCTCCATATATAATGTCTCCATCTTTATATATCTATTTACAGTCATAAATTCTATTTACTACTTATAAAATTCTGCTGGTCCTTGATCTTGGAGGGATGGTAATTACTTTTAACTGGATGTGGGGTAGAATTTTTAGATAGATTGACCTGGACAAAAATTTGATTATTCTTATAGCTAAAAATGTAAAAATGACCGAACAAATTCAGAATCTACCCAAGATATATTCAAGAGTTGAGGAAAGAATAAGACATGGAGCAAATTAGAAGGCAGTGATTAGAGAAAACTAAGCCTCTTTTACATATTGCCCTGCCCTTGATCCATTCTATACACTATTTATATTTCTATGGACAATCTTAGATGACTAGAAATTAGATTATTTTATGAAAGCTTCCATAATGGTTACTGTTATTTGGTAAGTTAATGTCCCTAAGGAAGAAATAGATATTTGTCTCTGTTTTCATTTTACAGGGAAGCATTTTCACCTATAGCACTACTAAGTTATTAACTTTTATAATTACCCATTTTTCTTGGATATTAAGGATTAATAAGCAATCTTCTAAGAGAGAGAAAGTGGAAGAAAGTTCAAGATGCCCAGAGTCCAAACTTCCTTTTTAGTTGGGGTCTTGTGAGATGGCATTAAAGAAGGGAGAAAAGCATTTCTCTTTTCTCTGGTTCCTTCTCTTGTTAAGAAAAATGTTTCTTCTTCTAGGGGCTCCTGGGTGGCTTAGTCCATTTAAGTGGCCGACTCTTGATTTCAGCTCCAGTCATGATCTTAGGGTCCTGGGACTGAGCCGCCCCCCTCTCATTGAGCTCCACCTTCAGCAGGGAGTCTGCTTGAGGATTCTCTCTCCCTCTCCTTCTACCCCTCCCCCCAATGCTCACTCTTTCTCTTTCAAAAAAAAAAAAAAAGTTTCTCTTTCTGAGGAAGTATCTCTGGAGCTTATTCCAGTGCAGAAACTGCTGTTCTGATGGCCAAAATTAAGTGTTCTTTATTTTGTCCAGCTTTGAGTCATCTTCAGCAAGTATCACTCTTCCATATCAATTGTTCTGATTCCAATAAACAAGCCCCCATCTTCATCTGTGAAAGTCCTTGTGGAAGCTGTACTCAAAGAATCATATTGTTTGGATTGTTTTGGTTTTCAATTGGTTGCTCCAGGCAAGCTTCTGGAAACTGATACTTTAAAAATCCAGATCGTGATAATCTGAGCAATTTCCTTCATCTCAGACTTTTGCTGTGTTTTCTCACATGAATGAAATAAACAAACAGATTTTGTATTAAAAGTATCAAACTGACAACTTCCATAATTATATATACATTCTATATGAATGTCTTTGCTAACATGTAGCCAGATTGTGAGTTAAATTTAGCTTAATTTAAATTAAGACAATTTTTTCAAGGTTTGAAATAAGATTTTTTTAATTCATATGTGATACAATAAAAAATTATCCCAGATAATCATTCTCAAAAGTTGCAAATGTGTTCTGATGGATAGAATATGTTTATGTTTCAATGCTTTGTGTATTAAATATTGAAGTGTTGCCTCCAATACTCTCTATGGGTTTATATTTTGCTTGATTGTTCAACTTTATATGTGAAAATAGCCTCATAAACATAAAGACCCTAAATTTTGCAAATTCTGATATAATCTCACTTTATTAATGTATTTGAAAAGATTAACAAAAACTATTTTGTAAACAACTAATCATCTACAATGCCATCCTCTTTACTGTTTTGAATTTTCTATTTTCCTCTGTAGTTAATCTGAACTAGGCCCACACAAGTTTCCTTTATAATCAAATGTCCCTTGTTATGGGGAATTTTTTATCTTCTCTACATACCTGCATTATATTATTTCCACCTAATTCCACTCTTTGCTAAACATGATTTAATCAGATGTCTTAAAATCCTGAATTTACACTTAATAAAGAATTTTTTTCTTACTTGATAATTATTGCTTCATTCAAATTAAAATAAACAACCTATTACTTCAGAAAGTGTGGTGGACAACATATCGTATGGAACCTGACATTGTACACTGTCCCAGATGAAGCCTCTTCACTCTGGCTGTGGGGCTGTCTTACATGTATGGTGATTTTACTTAAGACCACAGTCCCATATGTTGCATAATTATAGCTCCACAGATAATAGAATCTGGCCAGTATGACTTGTCTCCGTAATGCTTTAACACACTCTGGGTTACAAAGACCATATCCTGTACTTATACCTATAAAAATTTAAACAAAGTGCTACATTTGCAATTACAGATTAAAATACATTGTGATCACTCATAGCTTTTGCTCTTACTTAGAAAAACAAGGAATTTGAAGAACACAGTTTGTATCGCAAAATTATAATTAAATCTGCAAAATATACGACATAAATTTTTAAGTATATTAATGTGTTTTTCTAAGTCGTCATCTTCTTCTTCTTCTTCTTCTTCTTTTTGGCATACAATTAGTGGCTTTTGGACTTTTTTTTTTTTTAAGATTCTATTTAATTTGGTGGAGAGAGTAAGAGAGCACAAGCAGGGGGAGCCCCAGAAGGAGAGGGAGAAGCAGGCTCCCCGCTAAGCAGGGAGTCCAAAGTGGGACTCGATCCCAGGACCCTGGGATCATGACCTGAGCCAAAGGCAAACGCTTAACCGACTGAGCCACCCAGGCGCCCTGCTTTTGGACTATTTGTAACATTCACCATTACTTTTGGAAGCAAAATTCACATTTGTACATTATTTAAAGCATCATTTCATTTTGTTTTATATCATGTTTATGAATCTCTGAATCTGTGTAAGTTTGTGTCTATGTAGGTCTGTACTTGTACTTGTGTGTCTGGGTATATGTTTGTATGTCTGTGTGTGTATTAGAATTACTTAAAATAGATACCAGATAAGGATATACACATTCAATTACTAAAAGAAAAAACATAAATTTAATGATGAAAGCTAAAATAGTGCTCAAAAATAAACTTTAAAATGCTTAAAAAAGTATTTGTATTCTCAGTTCCCTTTATAAAAAACATTCCCAGAATAACTATTTTCCTTTTTTAGTGGCTATTGTATATTTCTTGATAGAATGAACAAAATAACACCATTATTCTATGTTGAAATTTGTTTTAAACTAGAATATATCAAATGATAATAATTTCCTCAGAATCATTTGGAAAGCAAACATCCAATATAGGTACTTTATGAATATCACCACCCATTTGCTTTTCTCTTTCCTTCAAGTTGAAATTTGTGTGGCAACTAAAAGCCTGAAAACTAATGGGATTTGCACTGTGGTTGGTACATCAGAGCACTGCTTTTAGAATTGACATTCTGTGGGAAATGAAGTAAAACCTATTATGCAACAAATTATACAATTTAAATAAAGAAGCAGCTGACCATCACAAGGATTTTATGTGAGAATCATAGCAAACTGCACAACTTTACGGAATCAGATTTCCAATGGATTTGTTATCAGCTGTGGGAGATTCACAGTGGCAATTCAATTACCACTACTTATAGGGAGTAATTGGCATTATTCAATGATTCATAAATCAGGAAGCATTCCATCTAGCAAATAGAAAGGAGGTCCACAAAGCTGTAGAAAAGGAAAAGTTTTTAAAGGCAGAAAGGAGGTGAAAAAAGGAAATGATTAGCAAAAAATGCATTGTTTTAAGCATGGTCATTTTCCAAAGGGGAATGGAAAGGTCTCAGGGGATTACCTCCTAGTGTTGATCAGGTAATTCCAGGTTGACTGGTTAAAGATTCCTGGGAGAAGCTGAAACTGCAATTAGGTTAAGCATTAAGTCTTGGTTTGCTGATGTGGGGCTTAGCAAAACTGACACCATTTAGAGACTGTCATCTCCTTTTTAACATCATGCATGGATGGCCAGAAAATAATCTTGGAAAAGACAAATAGTGTAGGCCTCAGAAAAACTGTGTGTTATCAGTTTGGGACTTGAAAGGGTAACATTCTAAAGAGCAAGATTATTAAGGGCCCCCGGATGGCTCAGTTGTTAAGCATCTGCCTTCGGCTGGGGTCATGATCCTGGCGTACTGGGATCAAGCCCCACATGGGGCTCCCTGCTCCGTGGGAAGCCTGCTTCTCCCTCTCCCACTCTCCCTGTTTGTGTTCCCTCTCTTGCTGTGTCTCCCTCTATCAAATAAATAAATAAAATCTTAAAAAAAAAAGCAAGGTTATTAATCCAAAGCCTCAGAAGTAATAAATAATTACTTCAGTCAAAGCAGTCTGAACTAAGTGAAGTTAAGGTAAAGGGGAAAGACAACACCAGAAAGGAAAGAAGGAAACATAACCTGAAGGGAATTGCACATTATGGCCAAGTGCTTAGACTCTGCTTTTACAACAACTGGGAAACGCAAAGCTAAGTCACTTCTTTAGATTGAGAAATTTAACAGGATCTTTGTCCCTTTAAAATTTTTCAATCTGATCTCCTACTCTGTAATGGAGCAAGACAGGCAATAATTCCAGTCTCATAAGGCCTTCCATCTCTGGAAACCATTTTCTTCAATTTTTGCACAAAAACTAGCCAACTCCTGTCTGCACTCATCTCTATCTTGTAATAACCAATAATAGTCACTATACACTATTATTTTCAGGTTTTGAAATCACTTCACCAAAATCCAGAGGTTTCAGAGGCTTCAGTTTTACCTTTTTTTTTCAGTTTCCTAACACGAATCTCCAAGTTTTCAAAATTCAATTTTATTTTTTTTCTTGTCTGCCATCTCCCAAATACCATGCCATATAGTTTAGGTTTTTGGCAATGCGTGAACCCAATAGTATGCTAATAAATATTTAACAACCAGATATCCATAAAATAAAATAAAACAAACATAAAAGCTTTGATTTGTGAATATTTCTTTGGTGTTAATACTTTTACCATGGATATTTGAGACTATGCTCCATCTATCAATGAATGCAGAGTTGAGCTCTCTTGATGCATCAGTAGGAGGCCCAATATGAGACAAACTTTTGGTATATTTTTTTTACAACTTTCTGTATTAGTAAAGGTAATAATACACACAATTCTAATCTAGGTTGTATTTGCTGCTTGAAATGGTCCTATTAGTTTCACATCTTTTAAAATACAACTTTGCAGTTCCTCCGGGTGTGTTTCTTAGCCATTTAAACTCACTTACTTTGACCAAGAGAATGTGCCAGTTCTGAGCGTCTGTCTCAAGAATCATTGTACTTTTATTCTCTACTTTATACCTATGCCTTCACTTTGAGAGCAAGCTCAGACCAGCCAGCTGAGGGATTTTAGAAACATGAGGAAGACAGTTGAGACATCAGCCATGAAGAAGCATGGACCCCCAGCTCTCAGAAGCCACCACCCAGAAACAGTAGCAAACCTAGCTGGGACCAAATTCAGCCCAGGTGAGTTGAACCACACTGTCTCTGTATAGACCACACATTTGACCCATTACAGATGGCCAACAATCCCAAATGTGATATCCATATCACACACTACAGTGGTCTAGAACTGAAGCTTAATTTTATTTCTCTCTTTCTGTACACACACACACCTCAAGCACTTTCTTGACAATTTGAGGAAGTTTATGTTTGTTAAAAGTTGACTATCGGGGCGCCTGGGTGGCTCAGTTGGTTAAGCGACTGCCTTCGGCTCAGGTCATGACCCTGGAGTCCCGGGATCGAGTCCCGCATCGGGCTCCCTGCTCAGCAGGGAGTCTGCTTCTCCCTCTCCCGCTCCCCCCTCTCATGCTCTCTGTCTCCCATTCTCTCTCTCAGATAAATAAAAAAAAAATTGACTATCAACAAATCTTATTATTTAATGCATTTGAACAATATTTCTATCAGATATTTCTTTTTCTTTTTTCTCCATATCTATACTACTGACTGTTAACTGAAGTAATGGCCTAATTTCTCAGCATCAACCTGGCTCCTTTCATTGCCTTGCCACTTATTTTCTTCTTATAACTTTGTCCTAAACTTATTCGGTGACGTTCAAATGTTCTTTCCAAATAAGGAAGCAAATTTATTAATGGAAACCCCTCTTTCAAGTACCTCTTCAGGTTCAGTTTGCAGGTGCTCAGTGAAGAAACAAACAATAAACAAATTAACAAACTTCCCTTTCAAAGAAATTTACTTTTTAGGACATAGCCATAGATACACATGGGTTTTTGTCTTTGCACAATTTCACCAATTTTCCTTGCTATTTTTTTAATTTTTTTTTAATTTTTAAGTTTTTTTAATTTAAATTCAATTAGCCAAGGTATAGTACATCATTAGTTTTTGATATAGTGTTCAATGATTCATTGGTTGAATATATTACCCAGTGCTCATCATATCACGTGCCCTCTTTAATGCCCATCACCCAGTTACACCATCCTCCCACCCACCTCCCTTTCTGCAACCCTCAGTTTGTTTCCCAGAGTCAAGAGTCTCATATGGTTTGTCTTCCTCTCTGATTTCTTCCCATTCAGTCCTCCCCCCAACCCCTATTGTTCTCTGTTCTACTAAAGTTCCTTTAATAATAGTCTTATATGGAACACTAATCTTTGAGAAAAGTTTTCAATTAGCAATAATCGCGCCTCGGATAAACCTCATTGGCTACGATACTGCCACTGCGCAAAGCTGGAACACTAATCTTTGAAAATTGTGAAATGCCTCAAGAGTTTGCATTAGACAATGTGGTGATCAGACCCCAAGGTGACTTCTAATAATCCTTGTCTTTGGTATTGACACTTTTGTGGGATTCCCTCTCACTGAGTGTGGGCCAGATCTGTGATTTACTTGTAACCAACAGTATATGCAAACAGGATGGCTTGACACTCCCTTCACTTCTTGATGGCAAAGGTGGTAGGAAGTCACTCCCATCATTACCTTTTATAAGACTCAAACTTGCTAGTAAATCTATCTATCATATCTATCTATCATCTATCTATCAATCTATCTATCATCTATCTATCAATCTATCTATCCATCTGTCAGTTGTGGGAGAGTCTTGTGTTGTATGAATGGAGGTCTTTGTCCTTGGATTCCCCCACCAGAAGATTTACATGGGGATCTGTGCTCCAATGAAGACAGCCAGAAGGAAAGTAGTAAGCACAAAGCAATTTACTAAAGCAAAAGTACACTCTCAGGGTGGGAGAGTGGGCAGGTTCTGGTTGATGGAACCAGACCCTAGGTTATTTTGGGATTGGATATTATTGGGTCTCTCTGGACTGGGAGGAGGTCTGACATACAGTGGGGTGGTCTCAAATGAAGGCCCTTCCAATCGTTTGGGAAACTCCTACAGGTTGGGAAGGGGAGTTTTTGACTCAACGAGGTTTGTAACCCAACCGTCCAGGCAGCCTTTCTCCCTCCACCTGGGAGGGGCTATGCCCTCAAAGCAAATGCATTAAAATGAGTGTAGGGGCTACCCTGGGGCAGAGGTGGAAGAGGAGAGCACATGCTCTGCACCTGAGCTCTTTGGTCTGTCAGCCCCAAGGTCTCGGAAACCACACGGTCAGGATATTGTGCCCTCCAGCTTTTAATAGGTAGCTTACTTATCACCTTTCTTGCCTCCAGTTCATGTTTCTGTCATTCACCTTCAAGAACTTGGGACTCTGCCCCTGGGCATTCTTTCCACTGCTTATATCTTTCTTCTACCTAGTCTATATCTATCTATCTATCTATCTATCTATCTATCTATCTATCATCTATCATCTATCATCTATCTATCATCTATCTATTGGTTTGTTTATAACTTCCCTTTAATGTCTTTGAAGACGCAAGCTGCCATGAATGCTGTCAAAAATAATAAGAACAAGAAAGAAGATCATTCTCTAGTAGATCTTTCAAACAGAAACTTCAATTCTGGCTAACACATTCATAGCAGCATTGTGAGACCCTAGCTAATATGCCTGGATTTCTAACCCATAAGTTTGAGAAAATAAATGGGGTTGTTTGAAACTGCTAAGTTTGAGGTAATTTGTTATGAAGCATAGAGAACTAATCACAGCATGTCTCCTCCCAGAGAGAAAGAATATATTTTAGTTAACTTTGATGAAGTCCAGAAAACAATTATCCTACCATCATCCTTTTTAACAAACCCCCATCCTCATAACTTTCTGCAGGTTCTTTAATTATATTGACTTAATTATGTTTTCAAAGAGTTTGTTTTTTCTTCACATTTCTGATATTTCAAATATTTTATTTTGGTTATTAAAAGTTTATACAAGCTTAGTATTTTTTCACACTCATTTTGTAATAAGATATTTTATGATTGATAGTTTTACTAACAAATGCATGAAAAGGAAATGGCAATTTATAAATTGTAATTCTAAGTTAATTTCCAATTTAGAAAACAGAAATTGGTTGTTACAGTAAAGTCACAATTTGGGGGATATACAATATTGTTTCATTTTTAATTTTCTGCTCATATAGTTGATATAAAATCACTTAATTGGCCATTGAATTTTAAATGTGTGTGTGTATAAATAGCAGAGCTAGAGTGAACCTATGTCTAACTCTAAAACCCATGGTCTTAGACATTAGTGCTATTTTATCATCCTTATATTTACATTCTTTGTCATGAGTATGATAGAATTAATGTTATCTATTAATATTAATTAAATTTGTATTCAACTATTTTAATTAAATCTGATTATGGTTATTATTTATTTAAATAATAGTTATTGAGCAGCTACTATATATTTTTTTTTTTTTTAAGGATTTATTCATTTGAGAGAAGGAGAGGGAGAGAGAGAGGGGAGGGGCAGACAGAGAGAATCTTCAAGCAGACTGTCTGCTGAGCAGGGAGTCAGCTGTGGGGCAGATCCCACAACCCATGAGATCATGACCTAAGGGGAAGCCAAGAGCCAACACTCAAATGACTGAGCAACTGAGGCACTGCAGAGCTATCACTGTGTTAATACTGTGCTGGGGGTGGAGAGATAAGCAAAAAAGATTGGTTTCCTGCTCTTATAAAACTTAACACTGTATGGTGATCAAAGATAGCCACGTTAATCAAATAGTCATTCTAAAAAATGGTTTACAAATTGGTATATAAAAGCTAAAGGAAAACATCTGTGGTTCATTGATAAACCATGTGTTGTTTAAAGTACATTGCTCTGAGTTGTCTGACTCTGATTTTGGTTCAAAGAGGATTCTGGGCTTTCTTTATCTTTGAGCCACTTTGTGGTTATCCAAGTGCTAGATAACTGATGCACTTGCAAATAAATGTCTGTAGACATGCAAATAAATTCTGCCCAGTGGAGAGACTAACCTTTTCTTCCCACTCCTCTGTTCTACTTCCTCACCTGATGGAAAAATGGCAGCCAGCCATTTACAAATTTACTTCAGTAAACTTTGTTTGGCAATCTGTGTTTTACCAAGCCCTCCACATGATTCTGATGAACAGATACGTTTGGGAACCATTTCATAGGTGATAGAGGCTTCACATTTGTGTTTTGATGGAATTTGGAAATTAGACCTAAATTGTACTAAGAAGAGTTAGTGGGGAGTGATAACGTGGCTGTCAGGAATAAAAACAATTGGAACTATTCTGGCTTAAAAGAGGAGAGGAGATAAGATAACTATGGGGGGGGGGGGTAGTAATATAGTTAAGGGTTAGTTGCTTGATGTTTGTTGTTGCTTTTTTAAACAGATATTTAAGGATAGTTAAAGGCAATAGGAAAGGATCTAGTCTGGAGAAAAAGTCTGAATATAAAATAAAATAAATGTATTATAACTTAAAAATATTCTTAAGAAGACTGAAGAAGATAAAGTCCAAAGTAAATATTTTCAAGTTCACCATTAGAAGAGAATTGCTATTTGCTTTTAGTGAAGATTTGGCAAAGTTTTCTGTAAAGTGTAAGTATTTTATGCCTTGAGGAGCAGTCTTTGTTAAAACTAGTCAACTTTGCCATTTCATCACGAAAGCAGACATCAACAAGTAAGAGAATGGGCATTGCTGTGCTTCAATAAAACTCTTACTTGCCAAAGTAGGCAGCAGGGTCATTTTTGGCCCATGAGCTAAGTTTCCAGCCATTGCTTAAATGGAACAGGAACAAAAGAGTAGAAGATACTGAGCTATAAGAATGCTCTTGTGTTGGTATATTTGTAGAATAAAGATGGAAGGGGTTGGCTTTTTCTGATTGTTACCATAATATCTGTAATTTAGGTGACAAAACAATCTATTGATCTTCTGTTTTGAGAGAGTGATTACAGGAGAACAGGACATATTTAAAAGTAATCAAAGCATGAGTTGATCTGAAAAAATTAGGAGAATTTCTTGGTGTGTTGAGGGTAATCTGAGATTTGTAATCAAAACTTTGCCTGCTCTGTTCAAACTTTCTCTAATAACTCTCGTCTGGAAAAAATAGAAAGTTGAGTTCAGTAGAGTTAGAGTGTTGCAAGTTAAGTGAAAACAAAACAAAAGGTAAAAAGGGGCAAAGGGCTTTTACAGTATTTTCAATGCTGTTATTGAGCTTGTGATCTGTAAAGTCTATGCTACACAGGAAGAGAAGAAAACCCTCCCGAATTACGAAGTATAGAATACCAATGGACCTAATGTGTCCATAAAGTAGAAAGACCGTTCTAGTGGTATAAAACTGAATAAAAGAACCTCATTTAAAGTGAAGTCAGAAAAAAAAAAAAATAATGAAATCGGGAGGCCAGAGAGGGGGCTCTCATGCCCTACAAATTCTCATTAACTGCAGTCCCCTACAGGAAGAGACATTGCATTCCCAACAGCAAAAAACCTACTTCACTACTTTAGCAAGAAGGAAGAATTTCTTCTTGCTCAGCAACAAACTCAGCCAGTTAGAAAATTCCACAACTCAGCCAATGAGAAACCATTACTACCCAGAACTCTCACTTTCCTCGATGGACTTTCAAAGCAGCCCCTCCCAACCTCCTCCTTTTCTTTATAAAGCAGCAGTTCCTCTCCTTTGATCTCAGGGCTTACCTATGGTTTGCTGTAGCTTACGTGTCCCAAATTGCAATTCCTCTGCTATTCCTCAGTAAACCTATTCCACTGGTAAAATAACTGGCTATTTTACTTTTAAGGTTGACAGTGGTAAACACTGTGAAAAAGTGAAAAGCTTGTGAGTTCCAGAGAAATAATTCTAAGGGGGCAAAGACAGCTACATTAAAATTATCTATGAATGTTTTAATTTATTTTTATTTGGAGGATAATTTAAATTTTATTTTGACTGTGTTTTACATGATTTAAGTAACCATCTTTTATTTTATTTATTTTCTTAAAGATTTTATTTATTCATTTGAGAAAGAGTGAGAGAGAGCAGAAGCCGGGGTGGAGGAGAGGCCGAGGGAGAAGCAGACTCCCTGCTAAGCAGGGAGCCAGATGCAGTACTTGATCTCAGGACTCTGGGATCCTGACCTGAGCCGAATGAAGGCAGGCACTTAACCAGCTGAGCCCTAGTGATCATCTTTTAACCAAATATTGCCAAGCTATTTTTGTATCCTTTGATACATGTTTAAGATTACGTTGGGCACCTTCAAATAGCCGTGCTAATAGGAAAAAAAAAATCAGTCATACTCAAATCATGAATGAAGCTTTTGCCATGAGTGAAATATAAGTAGTGAGAGGTCATACTGTACTAATGAAAGTTTCATGGAAGTTTCATTAGAGAAAAGAAGTGAAAAATTAAGAAATCACACATTGACTAGGCTTCTTTAACTCAAAATAATCTGAAGCTTAATGATTTATCTTTGATTAAGCAACATAAGCATTATATTAAATTTTAATTTAAAATGCATTATTTTTGTAGATTTGTTTGTATTAGTATGATTATATGTGTTAATATGGCAATGTTCTGATGGTTATTTGGTTAAAGATTGTTGCTATTTGCTTACACATATCCCAGTAATGTAATTAAAATGATTTAACTAAAAAAGGGGGACAAGTTTGAACAATGATGTTACAGGTGATGCAAACATTTTAGGTAATTTAAAAATATCAAATGTTAGTTCAGATGATGATAATTATGGGTCATATAGTGAAGATGCACATTTTTATGTAAATTAGAAAATAAACCTTAAAATAACTCAAGCTGGCTTCGTTTGGTGCATGCCACCGTTCTTGGCTACATTCAAATCCCTTTGGAATGCAAAAAGCCCTAATGAAAGCTATGATTAACTAGTTACATAGTTCATAACCGAGGTCTAATTATAAGTTTAGACATCTCCTTGCCTAACAAAGAAAAAGTCATTGCTGCTGACAGCTACATAAGCTGTAAAAGCTGGGAAATGTCTAAGTAAGGGCATTTAAAACAGCCGTGACATTGTCAAGGTAAAACCCTGCCGTTTCTCTTAGGTGAGGTGAGAGAAGATGTATCATTAAGTACACAACAAGACACATCTTTATGTGCGAATTCACCAATTCTCATAGGTAGTAAAATTATAACTGCCAATTTTTTAAACAAAGCCTACAACTCTTGGAGTTTTAAATAGAAAGTAATGCATTGCAATCACAAAACATTCACAAAACTTTTCTTGGGAAAAACTGTCTTCACACTGTTTTTTATTTCTTTGTATGATATAACTACACTCCTCCAGTTTGCAAAGACAGCTACATTAAAGAGCAGAATCTAAAGGTGTCTCTGTGGCAGTTTGATAAGGTAAAAATAGTTTATAACATTAAACATTAGGTGTTAAATTCCAAACTTCTGATTGAAAGACATAGAGTGAAATTTAATAAAATTTTGTATCTGTCTTTATATCTAATTATATATATATATAATGTTATATAGGTATAATTGTATATTTTATAGTCAGAGATAGCCAATAGTCAAAATATGTTTTGTAATCAAATATATATATATGATAGTACTCATATATATAAATTATATATATCAATTGACTATTATGTACAATACATGATTATTTGATAATATTTGCCTATAAAATATAATCATAAAACTAAATATATAAAGAGAGAGTATGATAACTTTATTGTTTGGTTTTTGTGTTAAATTTTATCACTTAAAAAAACAAATTAAGAAATAAGAAGCCCTAAGATTGAAATGGTTTTACTTTAGAGCTTTTGATAAATTCACTCTGTAAAATAAATTAGCAATTTGTAGAGGTTTTCCACTATGTGGCTTGATTTATACATTCATTCAGGAAATGAATATGTAACAGTTAATATGCAGCGGCACTACCTTAGGCCTGTTGTTCAAGGTTGTGGAACAAAATAGACAGAACCTCATGAGCCTTTCAGTCCAGAGGGAGCATTCATTGGCCAATGAAAAATGTCAACCAAAGATAGCCTTTATTTTACTAATACTAAAATGCATCTTTTTGGTTTTGTTTTGCATTTTAACATCTCTGAACTTAGGATTCATCGTCTGTTTAATAGTGCCTTTCTGTTACTATGGTCCAGGAAGCCATTTTTTAGTAGTCAAAATAGAAGTAATTACCACTCTCTGCCTGTGGGCACATTTGGTCGGGCAGTTCATATATCACTATTAGTGGAATCATGTTTTGCATGACAAAATTTCTCAGTCCTTAGGGGAAAGGAATTCACAGACATAGCAGTGCCTCTCATATTAATTAATGTAATTAATTAGTCTAATTAACTAACATAAAGGAAAGGGGATTTCCCTTCAACTTATAAGTATGAGCAAGAGATGCATGTAAGGATCCGGGGAAGAGAGCAGGACTGGAATTGGCTTAAGTTGACAGGAAGTAGAAATAATGAGGCAGTCCTATTTGGTGTAGACACAAGCTCATGTAAGAGCACATATAGCTGTTATTGCTGGTGGTAGGTCTTGAAAGGTAACTCCACAGACATTTCTGTACACAAGATATACAGGATTATTTAAAGAAGGAAGAGGAGTCCTGATTATTGATCACTTCTGCCGAAATTAAGAAAGTGCCAACACCAAACTTGCAAAATGTGAGCCAGTGGTTTCATTTAAAATCCAGGAAACAACGATAAAGAAATCTTTGGAAAAATAAAAGATTTCTTTTTTCTCTGCATTTGTCAATTCTCTAATAGCATTCCATGGAAAACATGGACATCACTAACTGTGAATCAAAAAACAAAAAATTGGACTGTGAATTCAAGGAAGGCTTAGGGATACCTGCACCAGTTTATTTTGCTTATAGTTATGATTTTTTTATATGTACAAAAGTCATAAATGTTGAATAAAATTCAAACCGTTCTTTTAGAAACTTTAAAATCAAAATTATGAGTGATACAAAAACAATAATTCATAGTGTGAAAAAGTTGCTGCTTTCCTAGCAGTATATAAAATAATTCTGGTCCTTCTAGTCAGATAGGAACATAATGAAATACATTATAATTAAAACATCTGCTTAAAGGAAACAAAGTAAGGGATAAAACTGTAAATTAGGGAATGCTTTGTAAAGATTGTCTGGTGACATTTCTGATGAAGTGACATTTATTTTTGAGATTTGAGAAATTAGAATAGTTTGCTTTGCAAATACATGTTTACTATAGAATGATCCAATTGAGCCATTTCTGAGGGAAAAGGGGCACTCTTAGTAATTATGCTGGGATTGTATACAGAAAACCAGTGACTATGGTCACAGTAAACAAAGTGTGGGGGGAAACAAAGGGAAGGGAGAAGAAAATGTAAAATAATGAGGAAAAGGTTGGCATATAGGAGCAACTTAACTGCTGTTGTAACATTTAATAAGATCGGGTGAGAGGAATTGCTGCCAATGGATTTAGCAATAATTATTGAAAAAAATATATGTATGGTAGAAGCTGCCTCCAGCCAGTTGTGGACAGATAAGTTAAAGGCAGATTCAGAAGTTGAGAGACTGTGGGTGGTGATTCTTTCAAGAAGTATGCCCATGAAGGGAATGAGAGAAATGAGGGGGAAGATGGAAAGCATCTCAGAATCAAGAGGGAGAATCATATTTATTATTGCTATTATTTATTTTATTTTAATGATAATGTCCCAGAAAGAATCTATATTCTTGAGTAAGAGGTACACAAGATACATTAGGAAGGGAGAACTTGATTTAATATATGATAGCAAGAAGCAAATCTCTTGAGAAAGTGACAAAATTCAGGTATAAAAGCTGGGATTGCTTTCAGATTGCTGAGACACATTGTGGTATCTGAGAGTGAGATATCACCTTGCAGACCTCCAACTGCCAAAACCATGATTTAACAACAGGGTGGTAAGGACAAAATTAGAATACAAAAAGGAACAGAGAGAGAGAGAGAGAGAGAGAGAAAGAGAAAAAGAAGGAAAGAAGGAAGGAACAAAGGAACGAAGGAGCTATAGTAATAGCTACCTCTCACAAATTGATTGCATCAATATAGATTGGATCTGATTCAGTGGTTAAGAGTGAAATAACCAGAAAACTGCAAAGTCAACTTATTTTAACAATCTTTATCACTAAATTGCAGTGCACTAACTTATTTAGGTTAAGAATGATCTATTTCAAAACAGTTGCTATTATTTTTGCTTGAGATGGAAGTTAATCATTTGTGGAAGCTCATCATACAGCCTTTTTGTACTGAATCTGATATTGTTCAAAATTAATTATTGACTTTTCTGATTTAGAAAGTTGAAGAGTGATAGGCAAACACTATAGATTTTTAGAAATGTTCTTTTTTTCCCTGTGGTTAACAGGAAAATATTCAAGAGGATCTGGTTATGTAGAAAGGTTCTCAGAGTATCTATTGTCTGGAAATAAGACAGTAATGCAGAAAGATATCTTTCCTGCTGTTTTCAATCAGGCTTCTCTCAGTATTGTAATAAAAATAAGACAGTAATGATTGTTATATATACAAATAAAACCCCTCAGATTGTAATCATGGAAATGAATATTGACTTGTCAAACCATAGCCCATGCTACCATATATGACGGTGGGAGATTGTAGAGTTTACAATGTACCATGACTAAGTGAAATTCAATTTAATTGGAAATATGTGTAAATTTTATTATATTTTATGAATATTTGAACTGATAATGATGAAGACTTTTGACCTCACCAGAATTAAATTATAACAGCTGTGATGTCTCAATCCCAACCCATGTCAAATGAACCCAACACTTAGAACATCTGTTCTGCAATAAAAGAAGGCTAATTGCCTCAATCTCAATGACATTCGAGTAGAATTGCCAGATTCCAACAGAGAGCAAAGAAAGGAAAAGCAAGTTGGAAGAATTAGTATTCACTAAAGCAAAAGCCTTCATTTTTTTCTAAGAGAAAAATGTTTAAGAATTCTGCAGTGAACTACTTTATAATTTTAAAATGTTTAAACATAGTTGGAGTATTTGTTTTCTAAATAAGTATATGAATGAATGAATGAATGAATGAATGACCCAGCATGGCTTCTGGCATTTCTCAAGTTAGACTCCCAGGGTTGGGGCACAAACCCCTATCTAAATATAAACATGTAGACATTAGGACAAGTTCTGCTTTATTTTCAAACTCTTGCCACAAATCTATTTTTGATACATAGACTTTCACCAGGTTACTCTTCCCCTATCTCACTCACTAGCCTTGAGGAAAAGTGAATCATCTGTAGCTCAGCATAGAAGAAGCTTTGTGATCTAACTTAAGGTGTTCATTCCAGATTGTTTGCATCACATCACATTCCAGTGCATGGGCTCTGGATTCTGGACTTCCTATCATTAGTCTGTATGCATCATACTTTCTCCTGTCCCATGCTTTCTTCTAAAGTTAGTTTATTTGCTATCCAAAACTCTCATAATATGCATCACTTTCTACTAACAGAATTCTCCTCAACCTCTTTCCCCACAGCCTAATTGTGGTCATTCACATCTTCTATCCCATGTATTATATGCCTAAAGTTCCACTTACAACTTCTTACTGTAATTATACACAATAATTACTTCTGTCTCTCCTGGTTGAATTTAGTCTTCTCTTGAACAGAAACTGTGGTATTCCATTGTATAACCTTAGCACCTAGCACACAAACATGCATTCAATGGACAAGCATTTGTTTATTACATGAATGAATTCAATTGAGAAGTATCTTTGTGTGGTGGAAAAAGCATACATATTTTGGTGTTAGATCATCCTGGATTAAAGTTTCCACTCTATCAGTGATCAGTTCTGCTATATTATATAAGAAAGGTAGTTTCTGATTCACAAGTATTGATTCATCTCCAAACCTGGATTAATAATGAATGGGACTTGGTAAGTTACTGGAAATCAGGATAATGTTGTTTAATGTAACAAATAATGCCTCAAGCATAAGGAAAATAAGTAAACATTATTTTTTCCTCTATTTCCATTACTAATGTCAACTTGGCCTACTAAGGGAAAAAAAAAAAGAACTTTAAAGGGAAATTTGACCTCTCAAAAATGAATGGATAGAATTAGGTGACCAGTATCCCTCTCCAGGGTTGCCTTAACTTGTGATTATTAAATCATTACTTTAGAATCTGTTAAAAAGACAGTTATAATTCCTCATTTAATAGAACTAAAATATTTATAAAGTAAGACACTTGTTAAGTTTCCAATCTTAAAAGATTAAAATGCCTTTAAACTTATGGATATTGAAAACAAATCTTTAGGCTCTTTTGGTTTATAATCTACTTTAAGAGCCTCTAATATATCAATAATAATGTACAAAAATAATAGTATATGATATGAGATTGATTTTATAAGGAAAAAAGTTAACTTCTACATTGAGTTTGATAAGAATTGATTAACAATGTAAAATCTTTGCCACACTAACACTTTTGCAAGACTTTTAAAGTCGGAGGCAAGACAGAACTTTGGCCTAGCATATGATGTGGCTGTTTATAAATAATTTTCCTCACTGTTGGGTGCCAATAGACTCAGGACCACTCAGCCAAAAAATTACAAAATTACTACCTTTTGTGATCATTTTTGTCATTTAGGTTTTTAGAGAACCTGCAGCAAATACAACTGCTATTTTGACAAAAACATGTGTTTGGCAGAAGCCACCATCTTAGATTTGGAACACAGAGTTTTTGAATTGATTCCTTAATTTTTTTTTTTTTTAAATTTCCAAAATAGGTAATGATTGCTATGGATGACTGAAAATGTTCTATAAAGTTTCTTGGAAAAAAAAAAAAAATTGTAGATTTTTTTGGGAAGTGGTTTTGTTTTTCTGTAATTTTTACAGAAAGAAAATTCACTGATAAAAATATATTTCTATGTTAAATATATAGTTACCATATAAATCAGCAATTCCACTCCTAGATATCTACTCAAGAGAAATAAAAATATACATGTCAACATAAAAGTTGTACACAAAGGTCCATAGGAGTATTATTCATAATTTTCAAGAAATGGAAAAAACCCAAATGTTCAATTGATGAATGTATAAACAGAATGTGATGTATACATACAATAGAATATTATTTGCAATAAAAAGAAATGGAATACCAATACACACTACAAAATAATGGTATGTGAAGGGAGCCAGTCATAAACAACTACATAAAATTCTATTCATATAAAATTTCCTGATTTTGTTTACATAAAATTGACAATTCTATAGAGACAAAATGTCAAGTTATAGTTGCCAGAGATTAGAGATTAGCGAGGAGAGAAGGGAATGACTGATAACAGCTATGAAATTTCTTTTTGATAATGATGGAAAAGTTCTAAATTAGATTGTGTTAATGACTGCACAACTCTAAATATACTAAAAAGCATTGAATTGTATACTTAAAACAGGTGAATTACATTATGCAAATTACATCTCAATAAAGCTGTTTAAATATATATATCTTTCAAAGTTTAAAGGGGTTTAGTATATTGAGTAGTAAAACTGTTTTATATTTTAACAAAAAATCTTAAGAAATTAATATTAGCTTTGAAAGATAACAGTAAGTCATCTGCTTAGACATCTTTATTCTAAAATATTCAAGGTTTAATATTTTTCATGAATCTATCCTCATGAATATTAAAACATAACCCCTACAAATAAAAACTAGTGACTAATTTGAAAGATATAGAAGTTTAAGAGCTTTAAATTTTATTTAAATTTTCCTATAAACTACTTAAGTTTTTTTTTAATACATAATGAGGTTATTTCTAAGTAGGTTTTTGCTTCATTGGAGTAATTGTTAAACAAATGAAATTCAAAGAAATAAAATTGGCTATCAAAAAAATGTTTGCATTCCAATGGAATCTGTATCCAACCACATTTCTTTAAAGATTTTCATTTGCTCTGGCATCACTCTTGTACTCCTTATTCTATGGCAATCTGGCTTTGTTCCTATCCCATCACTAAAGTTTATGGCTATATAATCACGGACAGCTTACTAGGTCCATTCAAGACCAAATGTTTTCAGTTTTAGCTGGAGACATATTGGTATCATCTCTGGCGGGAACTGTGACATATTTTATTTCCTAGGAGGTCACTTCTGTGGCTTCAGCTAGTTCTAATTGTCGGTTATCTGAGGAAAGCTCAATTTCAAGACCACTGAGCTTAACGACTGTATTCAGGTTGGACACTGAGTGCACCGTGTTTTTCTGGTCCTGTAGTTTTTAACCCCATAACAGAGGCTTTCCTCCATAACAATGATCTGTTTAACTCATTAACCTGAATTTACCTTACTCTTATTTCCATACAACCAAATTATGTGTCCTTGTCCACATTCCTTCCCTTGTTGGTTTCCTACCCACTTTTTCTGTTCGTAACAACTTATCCACTGTTCACCTTCCCTAATTTAAAATGTATTTTATGAGTAATCATTCTCACACCAGAATTACTAATGACTGAAATGTCCCAACATATGGCACATAGGACTCCCAGGTTATGATAACCAATGAACTAGAAAAAGAAAGTTTTCTTTCAACAGAATCTATGTGCAAATCTCGATCCAATAAAATTCACCTGAGCTTTCAAGAGAAAGGACTCTGTGGTGTAAAGCTGACTTATTGTGACTACTTTCTGGCTAAGCTCTCTATGGGGTTTTCACATAGAATGAGTTATCAAGTAAAAATAAATAAACAAATATGTATATATTTGTCAATATTTTGTCAATAATTTCTGTGGAACTGGTAGCACAGTGTCTTGAAAACACTGGTTCACCCAGGCAAGAGAGATGTATTTCTCCCTCTCTTCAGATGGAGCATGTTATTTCACTTTAATGATGCTAATGCATTAGGGGGAGAAAAAGACTGGTCACTTTAGAGTTTATGCTGCACAGCAAGGAAATGTTGGTACATACCTACAGTGTTTAAACAGGAGCCAGATTAGGGATAGCCTTAAGTAATAGAGGATCAGCATTTAAGCAAAATACTTTCAGAATTTCATAAAATAGTTAGAAGGTAGTTTTTTATTTATTTTTATTTTTTTAATTATGTTATATTAATCACCATATATTACATCATTAGTTTTTGATGTAGTGTTCCATGATTCATTGTTTGTGCATAACACCCAGTGCTCCATGCAGAACGTGCCCTCTTTAATACCCATCACCGGGCTAACCCATCCCCCCACCCCCCGCCCCTCTAGAACCCTCAGTTTGTTTCTCAGAGTCCATAGTCTCTCATGGTTCATCTCCCCCACCGATTTCCCCCCCTTCATTCTGAGAGGGGAGTTTCATAGTAGCCTTTGGGTTTAAACAGAGAGCAACAATTACACTTCAAAGAATAGGTTTCTGACTCTGGGTCTTGAGGTCTTTTTAAAAACCTACCTTCATGGGGCGCCTGGGTGACTTAATCGGTTAAGCATCTGTCTTCAGCTCAGGTCATGATCCCCGGCTCCCTGCTCAACGGGGAGTCTGCTTCTCCCTCTCCCTCTGCATCTCCACCACCACTTGTGTTGCTCTCTGTTTAAACCCAAAGGCTAGTATGAACAGGGATTCATAGAAACTCCACTCTCACCCATGAGAACTGCATTATCTGTTGTAATCTCAAATTGGGAAGCTATCCACTTCCTTACCCGACACAAGTCACAGTGAGTTTTAATAGCATTCTTTAGCCTCTCTCAAAACACGAAACTCCCTCTCTCTCTCTCCCTCTCTCTTTCTCTCTTTTTCCTTTTATTTATAGCATCTGGTCACAAAACAAAATTCAAGTACTCTTCTTTGGCAAGATTTTATGATCTCTTGGTCACTATGACTCATTTCCTTAGGTTTTGAAAACTGACTTACTTTCTCTCTACCTAAACAATACACACTGTCTTGCATTTGTGCTTCAGTGATTATTTGGATGATTTATCTATTTTAATCATTTCTTATTGAAGTAACAACCTCCAAATACAGTTACAAAAACACAACTTCTTTGTTTTTTTGTTTTGTTTTGAGATTGCAGATGAGCTATAGCTTTTCTGCAATCTTCTCATCTCTAAGGAGTTCTTGTACTTTAATGCAGGCCAAAAGGCTGCCCACACCTGGGATGTGCTGTTCTCATGGTCCTAGTACAGGAACAGAATGAAACAGAACCAAATCATGTAAGTTCATTGAATGCTTCAGTACATATCTGGAGAAAATTATGTCTGCTTGCATACCATAGGTCAATGTATGGTTAAGCACAAGTCAGTAAAGTATACTCAGTCTCCAAGGAAGCATGGCATGGGTTGGAAGAGAACAAAGAACTGAACAGTTAGTACATTCTACCATAATTCCACCCTCTTGGCCAAAAACATCTGCTTTTTCTTAGTGCAATTAAACCCATCCTCTCTGAGAGATTCCAAGTGCCTCATCCAATTATTGTAATCAGACTTAAAATTTGGAGCTGATGATCTGCCTCAGGTCAGGATGCAGTTTTATTTGATCCAACATCTGTGAGCTGAAAAATAAGATACTGTTTTTTTACATCACACGCATGCACACAGGGTCACACCACAGAATGGTGGAACAGTAATAAGACAATGATAATAAATTATCACATCTGGAAAAGAGGAAAAAATAGACACGTACAATTCACTGGTCAATAGCAGTTCTGAAGACAAGGCAAACGTTGTAAGTCCCCCTTTCTTGAAATACGGAATATCCCTTGATGACGTTCTTGTTTACTCTAGGAGGGACTCCCGGAGGCATTGTTCTCCAGGGCTCTGCTCTGTGGAAAGTCATTCCTTTTTTATAAGCCTCCTGGGATACTTTTGAAGAGAAAAGAAGACTATTAACTTTTAGGGGATTATGCAGTATTCTAAGCATGTTTCTTGTACTTCGGAATTTTGGAACTCAAAGGTCATATTTTCATTTCAAGCAGTCACAATTTTCCTTAATCTAGACTGGTAGGATTTTAGGCAATACAACACACTCAATTTAAAAAAAAATATCTTATTAATTGATTCAACTCCAAATGTTTATATATAGATGCCTCTCTCTATCTGATTAGAAATACCTTGAGTTTCTCAGGCTTCCATGGGATAATATCCTTGCTGTCTTTCCTGTAGCTATTCTGTTTAACTGAACAGAATTTCCAAGTGCAAAGTGATTCTAACTATATATTTTAACAAAGGGTATGATGACCACAGCATCCTTGACTTTATATTTATTTTTAAAAATATTTTTATCAATCCTTTCACTGGCTAGAATTGAGAAAGAGTTGTTTCTTCAAATCCTTATAGTCCTGATACTCTTCTCGTTTTCTTTTTAAAATTTTGTTTGTAAGCAGATTTTTCTTTTCCTGGGCCAATCTAACTTTTGCAGTATTTATCCAGTGCAGCTAATAATAAACAATTCATGCCGCCCGTATTCTCTATTGGATAAAACTTCATTTCCCAAGTAATAAATTTATTTGACAATTTTTCTGTCTTGCAAGTTATTATAGGTGATAGTCATACCCAATGTTTTTCTTATGCATAATGTGGTTGCAAACTTCAATAGCATTTTCCTCATGAGTTGGTATCTAGAACAAAAGCTTATGTCATATATTTGAGGTGTTTGCTGTAGCAGCTTGCTTTTGTTGTACACATTTTTTTTTTAGTCAGCTCTTGCTTTAGAAACAAACAACACTAATATTTTAGGACTTACACAGACAAGTATGTTTTTATTGTTTACATTAACTGATGACTGCAGATGAGATGTTCCTTGTCTGGCTTCTGTTGGTAATGCATGGCTTCACTGGCCTTCTCATTCCAGAATTCATGCTGAAGGAGAAATCCTCATTTAGGACCTGTTATATACATGGCAGAGGGCAGACTTTCAAGATGCAGCAACAGAGAGCATGTAATATATTTCATTGGTCTACATTCCCCTGGTCAGTGAAGTCTTGTGCTTAAAGTCAATTGGCAATATGTTTTACTTATAGAGAAACATGGCATAACGTAGAGAAAAATTATTGTGAATCACAATTTAATATCCCTCACCATTTCTTATGGGTTGAATTGTGTTCCCCCAAAATTCATATATTGAAATCTTAATCCCCAGTACCTCAGAATGTGATGGTGTTTGGAGATAAGGCTTTGAAAGAGAAAATTAAGTTAAAATGAGATCATTAGGGTGGGCCCTATTCCAATATCACTGGTATTCTTATAGGAACAGGGAATTTAAACACAGACATACCCACAGGGAGAATGCCATGTATCAGTCTGCTCAGGCTGCCATGACAAATGGCTTAAACAATAGAAATGTGGTCTATCACAGTTCCAAAGGCAGGGAGACCCAGATCAAGGCACTAGCAGATTCAGTCTTTCTGGCTGGCAGTCATCTGCCTTCTTGCTGAGTCCAAGCATGTCTTTTTTGCTTCTCACCAGCCCGACCTTATGACCTCATTTAACTTTAAAATCATATCCATAAAGTCCCCATCTCTAATGACAGTCACACTGGAGTTTAGGACCTCAACATGAATGGAGCTGAGGGCCACAGTTCAATCCATAACATACTGCATGAAGATGCACACAGAAGACAGACATCTATCTACAAGCTGGAGAGAGAGGCCTCTGTGACAGATCTCTACCATCTCTATCTCATACATCTAGCATCCAAAACTGTGAGAAAATGCTTCTGTGTTGTTTAAGCCACCCAGTCTGTGGTACTTTGTTATGGAAGCCCTCGCAAACTCATACACCACCCAAGGCCACCTCATTCTCCCCTGCCTCAGTCATAGTTCCATAGAGACTGCCCCCTTATGCAAACACAGGATATTCTCATTGCAGGACACAGCTCAAGTCGGAAATTCCACATTTCAATATATAGCCTCTAACAATACATTTATGTTCCTCCAGCTCTGTTTCTCTGTTACTTTCATCACATGGTACTTGCTTTATAATCTTTCAAGACCTCCAGAATATTGATTATTTTGTATCATATGTAAAACACTGAATGCTCATCTATTAACTTTCTTTCCTAATTAAACAAATTTATTTAGTGCAACATGAATCTCAAAGCAAGGAAACATCTGGTTCCTTCCTCCCTTGCCCCTCCATTGCACTTTAATATTCTTAATATGGCCAATATGGTTTAGTTATAGTGATATTTGTAAGGCTAGAATTCTACTTAAATTGCTTTAAGTAAAAGTGGATGATTAAAAGAAATCTTAGGGCGCCTGGGTGGCTCAGTTGGTTAAGCGACTGCCTTCGGCTCAGGTCATGATCCCAGGGTTCTGGGATCGAGTCCCACATCGGGCTCCCTGCTCTGCGGGGAGCCTGCTTCTCCCTCTCCCACTCCCCCTGCTTGTGTTCCCTCTCTCGCTATGTCTCTCTCTGTCAAATAAATAAATAAAATCTTTAAAAAAAATAAAAAATAAAAAATAAAAGAAATCTTATAGAATGTAAGAAGTAGAGTACCACCTTCCTCCGACTGAGTGGAGATCTAGCCACCTGAACTGGAGTTGTCATAAGTTCCCCATTAACACATATTTTCCTCCTCTTTTCATTTGTTTTCTCTTAGCCCTGTTAAATTAATTAAACAAGGAGCCCATTACACTGAGGTAGTTCTAATGCTGAGGAGGCCTACATCAGCAAACCAAAATCAAAGCCTCTAAGTGCCTCAAGGTCACAAAACCTTAGAACAACCAATCACAGATGGCCAACTAGACGTTGAGCTATAGCCAATCAATCATTCCCTAACTCTGCTTTCATCTTCTCTCCTTGTCTTTCCCAGGTCCTGTCACTGGAGTTTGTCTAACCACTTGCAGCTTGGCACTACCCTCCTCACATTGTTTTTTGCTCAAATAAGCTCTTAAAGTTTTAATATGTCTCAGTTTATCTTTAAAAGCCCATATTAGCATATACAATTCAAATTGAGACTGATCAAGACAGGGTTTTGTCAGTTCCATTTACTGTTGTTTTCCAGTTTCTAGAACTCCATGAGGAATTTGTAGGTGCTAAATATAAGTGAATACAATGCGGGAAGAATACAGGGATAGCCACGGGCATGGCCCATGACAAATGTAACTGAAAGTTTCCAGTTGAGAGAAAAAGTCAGTGCTGACTATTGACCAGGATCAGAGAGCCTAAGGCCATCTTGCTGGCTGACCTACTAGGTAATAGCTTTTTATTTCACTGTATTGTTCCTTGCCCTTGCCTTGAAGTTAAAAGCTAAATGAGGAGGAGAAACACGAAGGTATAAAGGACATTTACTCATCTCTCCCTAGTGCAAGGAGCCAGTGTATAGTGTTGCGGAAATATAAATTAAAACAAAATCTCCTCTCCAACCCAGAAAACTTCCTCACAAAAGTAGAAAAGAAATGAAATGTTTTATTATTGAATAATACTTAGACTAGAGTACAATGCATATCACAGGCAATTTGCCAAAAGATTGCAAAGACCAAATAAAATCATACCCGTTTATATAGCCAAGCAGATGTAACACATTACGTACATGTGATAAGGATTTGACAGACCATTTGTCACACATAAATCATCCTAAATTCACATGTTAATTGGAGTGATCACCTGCTAGGTATTTGGCATTGTACAAAGGAAGCACAAACTTTTCATATTTTTATGACAGGAAATATGTTTGCAATCTGGAGTGAGTTGCCTACATAATTTAGACTCCAGCTCTCCCACAGAAACTGGGAAATAGGGACACTATCTTCCTTGATAATGACATTTCAAAGAGATGGCTCCCAGGTCATTTCAAAGACATTCCTGGATCCCAAAACTGAGGCTTACTTAGCTTTTCAAAAGATTGACATACATGTGCCCCTTCGAATCACTGTGTTTGTATTCTTTGGATAAATACCTAGTAGTGCAATTGCTGGGTTGTTGCGTAGCTCTATTTTTAACTTTCTTTTTTTTTTTTTTCTAAAGATTTTATTTATTTATTTGACAGAGAGAGAGACAGTGAGAGAGGGAACACAAGCAGGGGGAGCGGGAGAGGGAGAAGCAGGCTTCCCGCGGAGCAGGGAGCCCGATGCGGGGCTCGATCCCAGAACCCTGGGATCATGACCTGAGCCGAAGGCAGACGCCTAACGACTGAGCCACCCAGGCACCCCTCTATTTTTAACTTTCTGAGGAACCTCTGTACTGTCTTCCAGAGTGGCTGCATTCCCATCAACAGCATAAGAGGTTTGCATTCCCACCAACAGTGTAGGAGGGTTCCCCTTTTTCCACATCCCCACCAACATCTGTCGTTTCCTGACTTGTTAATTTTAGCCATTCTGACTGGTGTGAGGTGGAATCTCATTGTGGTTTTGATTTGTATTTCCCTGATGCTAAGGGATGTTGAACATATTTTCAGGTGTCTGTTGGCCATTTGTATGTCTTCTTTGGAGAAATGTCTATTCATGTCTTCTGCCCATTTCTTGATTAGATTATTTGTTTTTTGGGTGTTGAGTTTGATAAGTTCTTTATAGATTTTGGACACTCGCCCTTTATCTGATAAGACATTTGCAAATATCTTCTCCCATTCTGCTTGTTGTCTTTTAGTTTTGTCAACTGTTTCCTTTGCTGTGCAAAAGGTTTTATCTCGATGAAGTCCCAATAGTTCACTTTTGCTTTTGTTTCCTTTGTCTTTTTGATAGCTTAGATCTTGAAGAAGCATCCCTGAGCCGATGCCCCAGGGGTTCCTGTTGGCTCCAACTGTTGTTTTGACTCAGAGCAGACCCAAATTTAAGAGATGATCTGTTCCATTCTAAATATATGACTTAGGTCATATCATTTCTCTTTACTCTCATTCACATATTGTTTTCAATAACAAAGGTTTTGCTTCCCCAGTTCTGACTAATTTTCAGAATAAAATGGAATGTGAAAAGAACCTGGAGTTAAATTAAAAAAAAAAAAAAAAAAGATTTACATACAGTCCCAATAGTTTATTTTTGCCTTTTTTTCCCTTGCCGCAGGAGACTTATCCAGTAAGCAATTGCTACAGCTGATGTCAAAGAGGTTACTGCCTTTGTTTTTCTCTAGGATTTTGATGATTTTCTATTTCACATTTAGTCTTTTATCCATTTTGTATTTATTTTTGTGTATGGTGTAAGAAAGGGGTTCAGTTTCATTCTTTTGCATGTAGCTGTCCAGTTTTCCCAACACCATTTGCTGAAGAGACCGTCTTTTTCCCATTGGATACTTTTTCCTGCTTTGTCAAAGACTGATTGCCCATATAGTTGTGAGTTCATTTCTGAGTTTTCCATTCTGTTCATTGATCTATGTGCCCGTTTTTGGGCCAGTACCATACTGTACTGATCACAACAACATTGTAACTTGAAGTCCAGAATTGTGAGACAGGAAGCAGTCAAAATCCTAGAGGAGAGCATAGGCAGTAACCTCTTTGACATTGGCTATAGCAACTTCTCACTACATATGTCTCCTGAGGCAAGGAAAACAAAAGCAAAAATAAACTGTTGGGACTTCATCAAAATAAAAACCTTCTGCACAGCAAAGGAAACAAAACTAAAAGACAACTTATGGAATGGGAAAAGATATTTGCAAATGACATATCCAATAAAAGGTTAGTATCCAAAATATATAAAGAACTTATAAAACTCAACACCCCCCCAAAAAATAATCCAATTAAAAGGTGGGCAGAAGAAATGAATAGACACTTTCCCAAAGAAGACATGCAGATGGCTAACAGACACATGAAAAGATGATCCATATCACTCATCATCAGGGAAATACAAATCAAAACTACAGTGAGCTATCACCTCACACCTGTCAGATGGCTAAAATTAACAACACAAGAAACAACAGGTGTTGGTGAGGATGCAGAGAAAGGGAAACTGTTGGTGGGAGTGCAAACTGGTGCAGCCATTCTGGAAAATAATATGGAGGTGCCTCAAAAAGTTAAAAATAGAGCTACCCTATGAGCCAGCAATTGTACTACTAGGTATTTACCCAAAGGATACAAAAAGTACTCAAAGGGATATATGCACCCCGATATTTATAGCAGCATTATGAGCAAGAGCCAAATTATGGAAAGAGCCCAAGTGTCCATTGACAGATGAACGGATAATAAACACACACACACACACACACACACACGCAGTGAAATACTACTCAGCCATAAAAAAGAATGAAATCTTGCCATTTGCAATGACATGGATGGAGCTAGAGAGGATTATGCTAAGCAAAATAAGTCAGAGAGACAAATACCATATGATTTCCCTCATATGTGGAATTTAAGAAACAAAACAGATGAACATAGGAAAAAAAGAGAGAGAGAGAGTGGCAAACCAGAAAACAGACTCAATAGAGAACAAACTGAGGGTTGCTGGAGGGGTGGTAGGTGGGGGAATGGGTTATGGGTGATGGAGATTAAGGAGGGCACTTGTGATGAACTGTATGTTAACTAATTGGAATTTAAATAAAAACTTGAAAAAAAGAAATAGAATAAAGTAGGACGGAAAAGAAAAGATTTACATACAATTTAAAGAGACAAAGAAAGATTTTACAAGTTCCCTAAGAAAAATGCTCCAAAGAAGGGAGGGGAGGAGTGTTTTTCCTTACTTTCAACAGGGCTGATTAAGCTTCCTATTTTTAATTTGTATTGACCATTAAGGATAACAGCCTCAAGCTGTGGAAAGGGTTGAGAGGTTATATTAGAGCAAATTCAAAAGGTCACAGCTCTGAATTGATGACCTGGGACTAGTCACTTTTGGTTACCGTGTTTATGACCTAAATTACTGTATAACATTTTATTTCTTATTAATAACTCAAGAAATCATGAAGCTTGCAGGAGTTTTCATGTGGGAATAGGAGAAAAAGTATAGTCAAAGAATAGAGTTGCGGGACAGTGAGTAAAAAAAAAAGATGCTTTTAGAATTATACCTTTTATATGTTTTTATAATTATATTAACTATAGTACCCGTGTGTGCATGTACACACACACACACACACACACACACACACACACTATTTCAGAACATTTTGTCAGGACCTAATGAAGAGTGTGTGCCACCCAGGGGAAACTGGTTTCTATATTTTTAACTGCTTAGTTTTACCAAATGCAGCCATAATTTTAAAAAATTATGTCATTGAAAAGCAGGTTAAGTGTATAAAAGTATGAAGACAAAGAAGAAATAATGTGCATTATTAGTAAACCCCATGTTAACTATTTTTTTTCTTCAATGCTAGGGAGAATGAATCTTTTTTTCTTCTAGAAGGGAGAAGCTATATTTGTGTCTTGTCCCACTCCCCTTGCTGATGCCACCCTACAGAGCAAGACATTTATTCCTACTTAAAGAGAAAAATCAGAGGTCATAAATGTGACAGCTAATCTTCATATCTTCATATTGTGGACCCCCAATATACATATTTTAACCCCTCATGATATATTTCTATGCAATCACACTAAAGTGTATACACACACACACACACACACACACACACACACACACATGCACTGAGTTATACTATGCTGTTTTTTGGTGTTAAGGTAGGTAGCTGTTCAGTCATATTGTCTCTATGAGACAAAGCCACACTGAATAAGAAAGTGCTCTCTATTGAGAGACTCTATAGAGCTGACTATTCATCGAAATAGACAAGTAGAAACCAACCTTTGGGATCACAATAATACTTTCCAAACCACAATACAGACTGGTGGCTCTGCTTGGAAGTCAGATAACTCCATACTTCTTTGCAGTGGAACTTGGTGATAAGCATGTAGAAAATGCTTAAGGCAAATGAGGAAATGGGGTCTTGACCCCCAGCTCAGTTTAATTTTAAAATGTTAATTCACCGCCTTATAAAGGAGACACAGACTCACTTGACTGGAACATGGGCCACAGTTACCATTTTTATCACAACTCAACTCCCACATTCAAGCTCAAGAATATGATTCTTATACTTTATTTCTACATGCAGTTTCCTGATTGTGTTAGTCCTCAAACTCTTAGTTGTTTTGCACTCCAACTGCTTCTGTAACTGTTAGTTCCACATGAAACAGGTGCATCAAGAAGAAAACAACACTTTTGAACACAATCTGCTTTAATTACTAGAATATTGTCTCCTCTACCAAGGACAATTTTATTTGCATGAGCCTGTCTTGGAATTGTCAGGGATGATGGCAATCACCTAATTCCACATCTTCTACAGTGCAGTTCCTCTCCAGCTTCTGGTTATTCCCAATGCAGGAAAAATCTCCAAGCCCCAAAGCCTCCCTTACCTAGAGATTGCTTTGGGTTTCAGCATACAGATGATTTACTTTGGGAAGTTTTCCCTGACTCCTCAAGGTTAATTTATGAACCCCTCATAAGTACTATCTGCTATATTTCTTTAGTAAAATCCTGCTTTACAATTAGCTCTTTCTTTCAGTGTTGCCTGCTAGACGGATTTCAGATTCTATAAATAAGGACATTTGTTGATCTTGTTCTTTATGATAATCTGCTTCCAGCACAATGTCCCTCCTATAATAGATGATTAATAAATATTTTGACTTGGTCAATGAATAGTACTATAACCTCAAATGTGACAAATCTTTTGAAGATAGTATTGAAGTCCAAGGGTCAAAATTCTTTCTGAATTTTGTACCAAGAATAGTGTCTTTACACAGATGGCATGATTACTTGTATATTAATAATGTTTTCTATTTTAGGTTGGATTCTTGGAAGATTAGAATTAAACATTTGATTCACACATGAAATATGATTGTACCCACCTTATTGATGGGCCCATTTTAAACCTTACCCTTGTTTAGTTTTCTTTTTAAAATTTCTCCTTTATAATTCTCACATTTCTCTAGTTATCTTGACATTAATAAATATTGCACATCACCATGAAGTGCCTGAAATTGATATTGAAATAAATTCGGAGTATGTTTTAAAAACTTAGAAAAAACCATAATGCCAGAAATAATGCATTGACTTTTTTCCATACAGAAAAACTAGTCCGTTTCCTCTTAAAATGTAGAATTATTTATGAAGGTTTTTACATTGTTCCAAGGAAAATACTGAAACTAAAACTGAATAAAAGTTAAAATTGACCTTTGCAAAAGACATGAGCTAGATTTTGCTAACAAAAGGGAAAAAATCCTGTTTTTAGTTTTTTCTTAATTTTTTAAAAAGTTTTTATTTAAATTCCAGTTAGCACACAGTGCAATTTTAGTTTCTGGTGTACAATGTAGTGATTCAACACTTCCTTACAATACCCGGTGCTCATCACAGCATATGCACTCCTTAATCCCCATCACCTATTTCACCCATCCCCCCACCCACCTCCCTTCTGGTAACCATCAGTTTGTTCTCTGTAGCTAAGAGTCTGTTTTTTGTTTTGCCTCTCTTTTATTTCCCTATGTTAATTTGTTTTGTTTCTTAAATTCCATATATGAGTGTAATAATATGGTATTTGTCTTTCTCTGCCTGACTTATTTCACTTAGCATACTCTCTAGCTTCATTCATATCATTGCAAATAGCAAGATTTCATTCTTTTTTATGGCTAATATTCCATTTTCTGTGTGTGTGTGTACCACATCTTCCTTATTCATTCATCAATGGACACTTGGGCAGTTTCCATAATTTGGCTGTTATACATAATGCTGCTATAAACATAGGGTGCATGTATCCCTTTGAATTAGTACTTTTGTACCCTTTGGGTAAATACCTAGAAGTGCAATTGCTGGATTGTAGGGTCGTAGGGTAGTTCTGTTTTTGACTTTTTGAGGAACTTCCATATTATTTTCCAGAACGGCTGCACCGATTTGCATTCCCACCAACAGTGAAGAGGGTTCCTTTTTCCCATATCTTCACCAACACCTGTTGTTTCTTGTGTTGTTAATTTTAGCCATTCTGACAGGTATGAGGTGATATCTCATTGTAGTTTTGATTTGCATTTCCCTGATGATTAGTGATGTTAAGCATCTTTTCATGTGTCTGTTGGCCATCTGGATGTCTTCATTGGAGAAATGTCTGTTCATGTCTCCTTCCCTTTTTTAATTGGATTACTCATATTTTCAGTGTTGAATTTTATAAGTTCTTTATATATTTTGGATACTAACCTTTTATTGGATATGTCATTTGCAAATATTTTCTCCCATTCTATAGGTTGCCTTTTAGTTTTGTTGATTGTTTCTTTTGCTGTGTAGAAGCTTTTTATTTTGATAAAGTGCCAATATTTTATTTTTGCTTTTGTTTCCCTTGCCTCAAGAGACATATCTAGAAAGAAGTTGCTCGGGCCAAAGTCAAAGAGGTTACTGCTTGTCTTCTCTTCCAGGATTTATATGGTGTCAGGTCTCACATTTAGGTATTTAATTCATTTTGAATTTATCTATGTGTAGAGTGTAAGTGGTCCAGTTTCATTATTTGCATGTTGCTGTCCAGTTTTCCCAACGTCTTTTGTTGAAGAGACTTTTCCCCATTGGATATTCTTCCCTGCTTTGTTGAAGATTAACTGACTGTATAATTATGGGTTCATTTCTTCTATTCTTTTCTATTGATCTATGTGTCTATTTCTGTTCTAGTACCATACTGTTTTGATTGCTATAGCTTTGTAATATAACTTGAAGTCTGGAATTATAATGCCTCTAGCATTGTTTTTCTTTTTCAAGATTGCTCTGGCTATTTAGGGTCTTTTGTGGTTCCATAAAAAGCTTAGGATTGTTTGTTCTAGTTCTGTGAAAAATGCTGTTGGTATTTTTATAGGGATTGCATTAAATGTGTAGATTACATTGAATAGTATAGACATTTTAACAATATTTGTTCTTCTAATCCATGAGCATGGAAAGTTTTTACATTTCTTTGTGTCATCTCCAATTTCTTTCATCAGTGTTCTATGGTTTTCAGATTACAAGTCTTTCACATCTTTGGTGAGGTTTATTCCTAGGTATCTATCTTATGGGTTTTGGTGCAATTGTAAATGGGATTGATTCCTTAATTTTTCTTTCTGCTGCTTCATTGTTGGTGTATAGAAATGCAACAGATATCTACATTGATTTTGTATCCTACAATTTTACTGTATTCGTGTATCAGTTCTAGCAATTTTTTGGTGGAGACTTTCAGGTTTTCTGTATAGAGTATCATGTCATCTGCAAATAGTGAAAGTTTGACTTCTTCCTTACTGATTTGGATCCTTTTATTTCTTTCTGTTGTCTGATTGCTGTGGCTAAGACTTCTGGTACTATGTTAAATAACTGGTGGGAATGGAAATCCCTATTTTGTTCCAGACTGTTGAGGAAAAACTCTCAGTTTTTACCCATTGAGGATGATATTGGCTGTGGATTTTTAATATATGACGTTTATTATGTTGATGTATGTTCTCTCTAAACCTACGTTTTATTGAGGGTTTTAGTGTGGATAGATGTTGTATTAGTCAAATGTTTTTTCTGCATCTATTGAAATGATCATACGGTTCTTATCCTTTCTATTAATGTTATGTATCACATTGATTGACTTGTGAATATTGCAGATAATCTTCCTGCCCTAGAATATCCTGCACAATCAGCTAAAAAATAGAAAAAAAAAAAAGTACTAGTAAGAAAAAAATAGTGTTTTGATATGGTATATGGCATAACAAGGGATAGCTTTTTTAGACTATTGTGACTTCAGGAGAAATTTAAAATTTAAAGTGATAGTATGTGTGCATATATATGTACATGTGTGTGTTTTTCAATAATTTCATAAGCTGTTAAAGTATTTTTGTCTTGCTAATCATGATGAGAAGAAGATTCCTGTTCATGTATCTCTATTTTGCTTTGCTTATTTCCAGATATGACGTCTCTTTAGCCACTAGATTTCAAAAGGTAAGTAATCTCCTGGCAAAGTATTTCCTATGACACACAAGATCTTTAGTAGTTCCCAAAATAGCCCAAATTTCAATGAGGAAAACATACTTCATTGATTTTTCATTTTGTGTGAATTTTCAATAGCTGTTGTTTTATGTATGTTTTAATGTAATTTCTGTGACCATAGAGTGAATTGGGGGATGATAAGGAAAGTCATTTACAGTTTTTCAGCCTGGAAGTGTCTTATTCTTTAAAACAACAAATGGAAGGTCAAAGAAAGACTTCACATTGCCTAATTACTATTTATTTGTTATTATTATTATTATTATTATTATTATTGTTATTTTTCTAGAGGGAGGGAGAGAGAGAGAGAGAGGAGAGGGGAGGGGCAGAGGGAGAGTATGAGAGGGAATCTTAAGCATGCTAGGCATGGAGCCCAATGTGGGGTTTGATCTCACATCACTGAGATCATGATCTGAGCTGAAATCAAGAGTCAGATGCTTAACTGACTGAGCCACCCAGGTGCTCCACTTAGTTACTATTTAAAACAAAACACTTTTTTAAAGATTATTTGACAGAGAGAGAGAGAGAGAGAGAGCTCAAGCAGGGGGAGGGGCAGAGGGAGAAGGAGAGAATCTCAAGCAGACTCCCCACTGAGTGTTGAGCCCAATGTGGGGCTTTGATCTCATTGAGCCAAAATCAAGAGTCAGATACTTAATTGACTGAGCCACCCAGGCACCCTTAAAACAAAATATTAAAAGTCAGTTGCATTACACAACATTGCCTAGTATGCATTCACTGTAATAGCTCTTTCTTTCACATATCTGACTGTGTTAAGCTAAAATCATCACATAAGTTATTTTCTTGTTTTCAATACATAATAAGAACTTAAAAAAAATAAATAAATGAGGGGCGCCTGGGTGGCTCAGTTGGTTAAGTGTCTGCCTTTGGCTCAGGCCATGATCTCAGGGTCCTGGGATCAAGCCTGGAGTCAGGCTCTCTGCTTGGTGGGGAGTCTGCTTCTCCCTCAGCCCCTCTCCCTTGCTCATGCTCTTTCTCTCTCTCTCTCTCAAATAAATAAATAAAATCTTAAAAAAATAAAGAAATAAAAATAAATGATATAGCAGTGAGCACACCGCACGCCCAAATTATGGTTCGTATTACCATTCTTCAATGAAAGGAACTAGTGCTTCTTAGAGAAAGATCTGATTCTAGGACTGGTGTTAGAATATACAAGATAAGTAAAAAATATTTTATAATAACTGTAAGGAAGTGCTAGAATACACACACTAATGGAGATATGTCAGAAGGACAGAGATACCAACCAAGAGAATTGCTAATGGCAAAAGAAGGAAAAATTTGAGCAGGAAAATTTATAAAAATCATATTGGGTTAACCCAATGTATAAAATAAACATCCCTAAGTCTATATTGTTATAAATGGATGAATAAACAAATAGGGGAGAATAGACTAATCTCCTGTGCAGAGAATTACAACCAATTTATGACAATCATCCTCAGGGAGGTGGCACATAACTCCCTACTCTTGAAGTGTGGCCTGCAAAGTGGTTTCCTTCCTAATAATACAGTATGGAAAGGGAGAACAAGATCTAACTACTGTGGAGAAACCTGACAAACCTCATCAAAGCAATAATGGTTAACATTGGTCATGATAATTCCTCTTGATAGTATACACCTTTGAGATGATGTGATAAGAATGACATTTTCCTCTGTGCCCTTCCTCCCCTAAAATCCCATGACCACAGTCTAATGATAAAAAGAACATCAGACAAATCCCAGTTGAAGAATATTCTACAAAACAACTGACTAGTAGTCCTCAAAACATAAAGTTATCAAAAACAAGCAAAATCTGAAGAACTGTCATAGCCAAGATGGGCCTAAGGAGACATGACTAACCATGTGTGGTATCCTGGATGGGATCCTGGAAGAGAGAATGAACATTAGGTTAACGATAAGAAAATAGGAATAAAGTATGGACTTTAGTTAATAAAAACATATTAATATTGATTCATTAATTGTGATATACATTCCCGGTAGTAAAATGTTAACAATAGAAGAAGCTGGGTATATAGTATCTGGGAACTTTCTATACTATCTTTATCATTTTTGTGTGAATCTAAAACTCTAAAATAAGAAGTTTATAAAAATATAAATGATGAGATGGCATTTAGAATTATACATTATGTGTTGAGCTCTTAAGATTGGTTACTGTGGGCTACGAAAAACAGGCATTTTCAATATGACATAATAGTTTGGGTTTATTTAAACTTAAAATTATTAATAGAACAAAACAAAATGCTCAAAATGATTTATGATCTATACTAAAGATAAAATATGTGATAATACAAATTCATCAAATTAAAAAAAATAAGATAAAAAAAGAGATTTTTGACAGCCATTTTCAAAATGAAAATTAGAGACAGATAGACATGGTACAACTGGGCAGAGATACATAAGAGATTAAATGGCCAGCCCCAAGCTGGATTTGATATTGGTTTGTTAAAAATGTCAATACTCTATCTGCCCTGGATTGAAGAAGATGAGGCAGAGTACATATAGACCTACTAACATTTTTTTTTTTTTTAAGATTTTATTTATTTGACAGAGAGAGAGACAGCGAGAGCAAGAACACAAGCAGGGGGAGTGGGAAAGGGAGAAGCAGGCTTCCCGGCGAGCCAGGAGCCCGATGCGGGGCTTGATCCCAGGACCCTGGGATCATGACCTGAGCCGAAGGCAGACGCTTGACGACTGAGCCACCCAGGCGCCCCTAGACCTACTAACATTTTAACATCATAAATAAAAGTTTTACAAAGTTGGAAAATAAAAGAAGATCCACAGGGTGCCTGGGTGGCTCAGTTGGTTAAGTGACTGCCTTTGGCTCAGGTCATGATCCTGGAGTCCCAGGATCAAGTCCCACATCGGGCTCCCTGCTCGCCGGGGAGTCTGCTTCTCCCTCCGACCCTCCTCCCTCTCATGCTCTCTGTCTCTCATTCTCTCTCTCTCAAATAAATAAAATCTTGAAAAAAAAAAAAGAAGATCCACATTTCAGCATGAAAACTATGGAAAAATCATTTTTTTTAAATTGTCAATTTTTTAAATGATAATTTATATAACCTTAACACAACAAATTAATTTGAAATCAAATTGGTCTCTTCTTGACAATGAATTCTACTCTCATTTCAAAGCTTTGTCTCCGATAAAAATAGGAAAAAATAGGGGCGCCTGGGTGGCTCAGTTGTTAAGCGTCTGCCTTCGGCTCAGGTCATGATCCCAGGGTCCTGGGATCGAGCCCCACATTGGGCTCCCTGCTCAGCGGGAAGCCTGCTTCTCCCTCTCCCCCTCCCCCTGCTTGTGTTCCTTCTCTCACTGTGTCTCTCTCTGTCAAATGAATAAATAAATAAAATCTTAAAAAAAAAAAAAAAATAGGAAAAAATAGTGTTCCATAGGATTTTGTGAGGATTCGTAGTGCCTGGCTAGATAAGATTTAATAAACACATGCCTCACTGGATGAGACTAATTGCAAAGCAAAGAAGGAGTGTCCAGAAAACTGGGCTCCCTTTAAGGTTTCCTGGCTGAAAACAGCCGGATCCTCGTTGCAACTCAATACACTCATCCAGGGAGTAAATGGTTGACTTAGAAGAGACATTTATCTTTGGAGGTCATGCACTCGGCACACTCCCTGTCTGCACACCCATCAGGAGCTCAGCTTGTTCTATTCACACAATACTCCTTAGACCACTGTCCTGATTATTACAGTTTCACATTCCTTCTTGTTTTTCTTATTCCCTTGTTGTATTGTTAATCCTCACAATAAAGGTGGAGGCAGAATCTGGCTCAGGACCTTTCACCACTAGAGCCTCTGGTCCCCACACCCTCTCCTTGCTCCTACTAAGGTGTCTGGAGTAATCTTTTCATTCGCTGCCTCAGGGTTTGTTGGCCAAACCCGATAGTATTTGAAGTTACTTCCAAAGCAGAGTACCACGATCCTTCTGAACCTTCGCACAATTATTGAGTTTACGTACACTCCTTTATGGAGACTTTAATGAAGGTCATCATGTATTTGGAAGGAAAGATTATATCATAAAAATTTAGAAATAAAAGCTTACTGCATAGTTGTCCTTGTGCTTTGGTTGTGGAAATAGATTGCACATAGTAAAATTTGACATTAAGGCTATGTCCTTTACTTGCATGTCTTGCATAAAGTGAGAAAAAAATAACGCACTCCAACTAGTCAGCTAGTCATAACACCTTGGCTATTGTAAATACACTTTTACCTACTTTATTCAGAACAAGTGTGGGTAACTACAGAAACTGAGAAAAATCTCAACTGTTTTTTTTGGTTTTTGGTTTTTGGTTTTCCTGTGAACTGTTTTTCTCTTATATTGGGATTTTTTGTCATGGCACAAAGGAAGGTGAAGTTGATTATTTTGTGCCACAGCAAACTAGCATAGTGACCCAAGCAAACTGTCAAGGGCTCTTTCTATAGACTATTTCCCACAGTTTGCAAAATATATAAATATATATGTATATATACATATATATATATATTTTAAGATTTTATTTATTTATTTGACTGAGAGAGACAGCAAGAGAGGGAACACAAGCAGGGGGAGTGGGAGAGGGAGAAGCAGACTCCCCGCTGAGCAGGGAGCCCAATGCGGGGCTCGATCCCAGGACCCTGGGATCATGACCTGAGCCTAAGACAGATGCTTAACGACTGAGCCACCCAGGTGCCCATATATATATATATATATATATATTTTTTTTTTTTTTTTTTTTACAGAGAGATACACTTAAATGTATGGGCATTAATATAAATGAGTACTTAATGCAGAGTAGGGGTGAATTGGTCTTTATCATTTTCACTTTGTGACTCCTTTTATGTCTCATAGTTTTTATTGAACAATTTGTAACATTTGGTATGATTCTCAGGATAACAAAATTAGCAGTAGGTTTAAGGAAAATGTAACTGATTTCTGTCTGTGCTAGGAATCAGAGGATAGCAGCCCTCTACCACCGTTTTGAAGGAAACGACAGTCAGGGTAGAAGGGTTCATGTGGAAAATGGAGAAGAACGGTCTTCCTACAAGGTAATGTTAAATCAGGACAATTACAAAGTAAAAGCCACTAAACATCCTACTGTATTTGCTCAGTGGGTCCTCAGTTGGTTTCAGAAGCCCTGAGATTATTTTTTGTGTGTACATCTCCCTGCCACTCATCTGATTTGCATCCATAGAATAATCCTTTCCATCTTTATTTTTTAAGATTTTTATTTATTTATTTGAGAGAGAGAGAGATAACAAGAGAGAGCACAAGCAGGGGTGGCAGGAGAGGGAGAAGCAGGCTCGCCGCTGAGCAGGGAGCTTGATGCGGGGCTCCATCCCAGGACCCTGGGATCATGACCTAAGCTGAAGGCAGACGCTTAACCGACTGAGCCACTCAGGTGGCCCAATCCTTTCCTTCTTTAGTGAAAACTGAAAAAAAAATATATATATATATTGCTTCCCTTTTAAGCTTTTGAACTAAGTTTGAAAATCTTTTTTAAAATTTCTACTTATAGTTATTTAAACAACTTTTAGGTGACCTTTGAATAATGTTTGGTTCGTTTATGATCTAATAAGTTTCTTGCTAGGTTAGGATTCTAAGCACACTACCTCCACTCTCAAGTTTTTGCCACCTAGACTTACTTTAAGGAATAATTTCATTTTTTATGTACTAATTTAAATTATATAGATTATTTGTTATTATTTGACCAATTTGACCAAATCAGCAATTTCATATGGTTCAGCTAAAATTTCCAATTACTCAAGTGTCCCATATCTTTTTTTTTTCCAAGTGCCCCATATCTAATAGACAGTTAAATACTGCCCTGTGCATTCTGAGTTAATTAATCTTGGTCTTTATTGAGAGAGCCTCAAGAATCAAAACTGTGCGCAAACAATGAATCATGGAACACTACATCAAAAACTAATGATGTAATATATGGTGATTAACATAACATAAAAAAAAAAAAAATCTAAACTTTGTCTAATGAGCTTGAGAGAAGTACTTCTCTCCCAGAGAGGTTAAAGGGTGACTTTAAGTGATTGAGGGGAGGAACAGAGGAGGCTTATACACCTCACTTAATCTGCCCTTAGTTCCTGACTAGGTGTTTCGACTAGAGACAAACACATGTGTTTGAGAACCTATACAATTTCAAGCGATCCCCTGTATACCATTTTCATTTTTGTAAAAACCTATTTTACAGAGCAGGACCATAATAACAGGACACAAACTGAACGGGATGAGACTCCACTCCTGGAAAGTAAGGTATCTGTGTGAACTTGATCTAGCCTAGGAAAAAGCAAAAGAGAACATTAATTCTTTTTACAGAGAGCTGTTGATAAAATATTAATGGCAAAAGAGGGGCAGCAGAGAAGTATAGGCAGAACAGCTCAGTTTATGATCCTGATAGAAAACAGTGTCTTCTGGACTGACTACAGTTCAGCTTCAGAGATAAGCTGTAATAGTCTACACGAAAGGGAAGTGATACGGAGAAACAGAAGGTCAGACAAGAGGCCTGGAACCTTCATGCTGTTCTCCTCCTAAAATTCTCCTTGCTCCAAATGATATCAAGATCATGCTAAATTCTTAAGAAATAAATACTACAATCTCAACATTTAAAGGAAACTTCATCTTGTCTAGAATTCTGGATACAGATAGAAGCTCAGAGTGTGGAGATTTCTGCCTGAGGACTGTCTGCTTGTTTTTCTATTTTTTCTCTTTTCTCTCACTGATATAAGGTAACTGATGAAAGAAAGGAAGAAAATAAAGAGAGAGAGAGAGAAAGAAGAAAGAAAGAAAGAAAGAAAGAAAGAAAGAAAGAAAGAAAGAAAGAAAGAAAGAAAGAAAAGAAAGAAAGAAAGAAAGAAAGAAAAACACTGCTGTAAATTTAGTCTGAGGTTTATATTGTGACAAGATAATGGGGCACCAGACCCTAATCCTGTTGAAGAAGGAAGAGAGTGCATAGTAATCATCAAATATTTTGGGAAGTGCAGCAAGAGTCCAAATGGGTATCAGTTCAATTCTAGACCAGTTATTTAAAAAAAGGGAAAAAATGACAAAATGTTGAGGAGAAACAAAAAGTAAGGCACATCTCCATTAATCTCAAAGTGACCACTGGAAAGTGTAGAAGATATAAAGTTATTCTTTATTTTTATTTTTTTTTTAAAGATTTTATTTATTTATTTGACAGAGAGAGAAATAGCGAGAGCAGGAACACAAGCAGGGGGAGTGGGAGAGGGAGAAGCAGGCTTCCCATGGAGCAGGGAGCCTGATGCGGGGCTTGATCCCAGGACCCTGGGATCATGACCTGAGCTGAAGGCAGACGCTTAACGACTGAGCCACCCAGGCGCCCAAAGTTATTCTTTAAAAAGCGTTTAAAGCCAACAAGATTTATAAACTTAGAAAGATAGAATAAATATTTCTCAAAGGCTTTCTTGCTTTTTATTAAAATGAGAAAGAGAAGGAAGAATTAGAAACATGACTGAATATGAAGAGAATTTCACTCACTGCAGTAAGGAAGAAACTACATTTAATATATTAGAGTGGTTTATTCCTTGGACAGAAACTTCTAGAATTAATTCCTGTTAGAATATCTCCTCTGCATAACCTTAATACATTAGTTGAAATTTCTGATACCAGAACTGGAGACAAGAACAAGCACTAAAAGTACATAACTCTCCCAAACAGTTATAAAAGAGTTAACATCTCTGTATGCTCATCTCTTTTCTTTACATTGTCTCGACTTAATGTACATTTTATTTACTGTTGAACAAATCTTATCTTAGGAACTATATGTACACCTTTTAAGAGCAACAACTGAGCTTTATATTTCTTCCACAGTTTATTGACCATAATAGAACCTTCTTAAACTTTTCTGAAAAGCAATTTATTTTTATCTCTATAATGCTTTCTATAAATAACCAGTAGGTTACTGCTAATAATATAATGTTGACATCAATTATAGCAGGAAGTTTACTTTATCTTATTAATAAATAGTTACAAGATTCTTAAAAATGAAGTAACAGATTGGAGTGCTCTTCAAGGGACTTGAACATTGGTATAAACATTTAGCAAGATTTTTTGGAATTCTAATGCTTTTCCAGATCATTTATCTTCATCCTAATCCATGAAAATTATGCATCAAGATGATTATAGGTACTAGAGGCAATTACATGTGCCTAACCTATTAAGAGTACTCTAAATTCCACATAAATTAAGTCTCTTTCAAAGTGTTAATTAACTAAATGTATGAAAACTTGATTATAATTTGGCCTCTGGCATTTTGAAAATTATTAATCCCCTTAAATTATCTTCCCTTATTACTTCCCTTTTACTGAAATTCTCTAAATACAGTAAAAGTATAATTCATATCACCACCACCAACAAAAAAAAGACAATTTGCCTCTCTTGGATTTGGAAATTACACAGTTGCTTTCAACTAATAGTACTTACCGTCCAAGAAAATCAGTTAATGACCCAAAGCCAAATTTTAGGAAAACAGTGTATGAGACTTTTAAAGTGGAACTTATTTTCACAAAAAGGAAAGCACTGTTTATTTCCAAATTCACAATTATGAATTTTGGTCATACATTATGGTTTGAAAAAATTTCCCTAGGAAGGAATGTGAGAAGGTTTAGCTAATGGCAACTTACAGGAATATCTTTTCTCTTTTATAAAAGGAGATTCTGGGGAAATAGACCCTACATTCTCTCCATTATAGCTCTTCAATTTATGAGCAAGGCCATAAATTATCCCCCACTTAAGTAAGGGCACATTAAATAAGCATTAAATAATGAGGAGAGGGGGTAGTTTCTTTTCTTTTTTTGTTGAGTACTTGAATGATCTACACCTGACAATTCAGATTAATTGCATATTTGGTATATTTCTATCTCTATCCATAATTGAAAGCATCAGTGTAACTTTCACAAGTCAGTTACATATGATTAGAGTCATATTCAGGGGTGCCTGGGTGGCTCAGTCGGTTAAGCTTCCAACTTTTGGTTTTGGCTCAGGCTGTGATCACACAGTTGTGGGATCGAGCCCCGCATCGGACTTCACACTCAGTGTGGTGTCTGCTTGAGATTCTCTCCCTCTGCTCCTCCCTCACTTGCATGCTCTCTCTCTCTCTCAAAATAAATAAAATCTTAAAAAAAGAATTATATTCAAATCATATTATGTGATCCCTTTAAATTTGTTTCTATTTGTTTTTAATTTTTGAAAGATTTTATTTATTTATTTGACAGAGAGAGAGAGAAAACGAGCAGAGGGAAGGACAGAGGGAGAAACAGACTCCCCACTGAGCAGGGAGCCTGATGAGGGACTTGATCCCAGGACCCTGTGATTATGACCTAAGCCAAAGGCAGATGCTTAACTGACTGAGCCACACAGAAGCCCCTTAAATTTGTTTTTAAATGTCCATTTTTAATTCTTACATTAATTTATATTTGCTGTAGACATTTGGCAAATCATGTGAGGTCCAAATAAGAATACAGAATACCCATAAATTCAATGACCCAGAAATAACACTTCTAACAACTGTTGTTAGTTGAATGTCTTCCCTGAAAAGAGCTATTGAAGCCCTCACTCTCAGTACCTGTGAGTGTGACCTTATTTGGACATAGGGTTTTTGCAGGTGTCATCAACATGAGGTCATTTTGGATTATGGTGGCCCCCAGACACAAAGGAGAGCATCCTCTGAAGATGAAGACAGAAATTTGGAGTGACATGTCTACAAGCCCATGAACTCCAAGGATTACTAGCAACCACCAGAAACTAGGAAGAGGTCAGGAAGGATTCTTCCTTAGGATTCAGAGGGGTATGGGCCTATAGACCCTTTAATTTCAGACTTTTAACCTCCAGAACTATGAGAGAATCAATTTCTGTTGTCTTAAGCCACCTAGTTTAGGGTACTTTGTTACAGGAGCCCTAAGAAGCTGATACTTAGTGCATGCCCTGCTGAACACTTATGGACACTATTATCAATGCTATTTCATAACTTGATGTGTTTATACATTGCTATAGACAGAATGTTTGTGTCCCAAATGTTGAAATCTAATCCCAGTGTGATGGCATTTGGAGGTCAGACCTTTATGAGTTTATTAGGTCATCAGGGTAAAGCCTTCATGAATGGGATTAGTGCCTTGTAAAAGAGACCCCAGAGAGCTCCCTTTCCCCTTCTTCCATGTGAGGACATCAGACCAGGCACCAAATCTGCTAGTGCCTTATCTTGGACTTTCCAGCTTCCAGAATGAGAAAAATGAATTTCTGTTGTTTATACATCATCCAGCTATGGTATTCCATTATAGCAGTGGAATGGACTAAGATGTAGGTATATCATAAATACTAGTTTAGGTCATCAAGTGTTTTCTGTAGAAATAAGTATTCATGATGACTACTTTTAAATAAAGAGGTCATCCTGTGGTTATATGGGCATTATCCATTCATAGAATTTTAAGATTTTTTTCTTTTGTATGGTACTTTATTAAGTAGATTTTTTTATTATTATGTTATGTTAATCACCATACATTACACCATTACTTTTTGATGTAGTGTTCCATGATTCATTGTTTGCATATAACACCCAGTGCTCCATGCAGAACGTGCCCTCTTTAATACCCATCACCAGGCTAACCCATCCCCCCACCCCACTCCCCTCTAGAACCCTCAGTTTGTTTTTCAGAGTCCATAGACTCCCATGGTTCGCCTCCCCCTCTGATTTACCCCCCTTCATTCTTCCCCGCTTGCTATCTTCTTCTTCTTCTTTTTTTTTTTTTTTTAACATATAATGTATTATTTGTTTCACAGGTACAGGTCTGTGATTCAACAGTCTTACACAATTCACAGCACTCACCATAGCCCACACCCTCCCCAATGTCTATCACCCAGCCACTCCAGCCCTCCCACCCCCCACCACTCCAGCACCCCTCAGTTTGTTTCCTGAGATTTTAAGTATTTTTTTTTAATATTGAAGAATGAGTCTTAATATTTGGGGAACTACTTAAAGCCTAATTAAATTGAAAAATATTGATTATTTCATTATTGACAAGTACATTTGGCTTTGGAATTAAATTTAGTCATAGTAGCATGTTCAAATTTATTGTAGCTGATTAATTATACCTTCTTGGATTATTTTATTTTATTTAGAAATTGTTGATTATTCCATCTTTCCAATTCTGAAAGAAGTTTATTAAAATATCTGACTATAATTATAATTTATTGACATTTACATATCAAAAATATTTTACATATTATCCCCTTTATGCATTTTCTTTTTTTTTTTAAAGATTTTATTTATTTTTCAACAGAGAGAGAGAGACAGCGAGAGAGGGAACACAAGCAGGGGGAGTGGGAGAGAGAGAAGCAGGCTTCCCGCTGAGCAGGGAGCCTGATGTGGGACTCGATCCCAGGACCCTGGGATCATAACCTGAGCTGAAGGCAGACGCTTAACGACTGAGCCACCCAGGCGCCCCATCCCTTTATGCATTTTCTATGTAGTTTTATGCATATATGATGTGATGCATATCTCCTTTCTAAATCATGCTTAAAATTATATAATTTTAAGTTATATAACATCTATCTTGGACACTTTTTTTTAAATGTTTATGCTTTCTTTAGTATTTCATTTCGGTATCGTAGCCAAGGAGGTTTATCCGAGGCACGATTATTGCTAATTGAAAGCATTTCATTTCTTAAAGTTCCTGTAAATAATATAAAAATGAGACTTTTTAAAACTATCTGACAGGGGTGCCTGGATGGTTCAGTCTATTAAGTGTCTGCCTTTTGCTCAAGTCATAATCTCAGGGTCCTGGGATCGAGCCCCACAGCAGGCTCTCTGCTCAGCAGGGAGCCTGCTTCTCCCTCTGCCTGCCGCTCTGCCTACTTCTACTTCTGCTTACTTTTTCTCTCTCTCGGCCAAATAAATAAAATCTTAAAAACAAAACAAAACTATCTGACATAACTTTTTTAGGGGATTTTAACAAGGAGTACTTATATCTTATGTCACATTATTGTTTTTTGCTTATTTTAGGTTTATTATTGTCTTCTGTTATACCGTATTATTGTTGATTTGATCAACTTGCTATTTATGTCATCTCTCTCTCTCTCTCTCTCTCTCTCTCTCTCTATATATATATATATATATAGGTAATTTCTCCTATATATTTCTTTCTAATTTGCATACTTTCCTTTCCCAATGGTCATGATGAAATATATTTCTACATTACTATAAGCAAAAGAGACATAATATCTTCCCCTACCTTTACTCTCCCCAGCACACCCCAAACCACCACATAAAATGAGCTATTTCTTTTTTTTTTTAAAGATTTTATTTATTTATTTGACAGAGAAAGACATAGCAAGAAAGGGAACACAAGCAGGGGGAGCAGGAGAGGGAGAAGCAGGCTTCTGGCCGAGCAGGGAGCCCAATGCGGGGCTCGATCCCAGGACCCTGGGATCATGACCTGAGCTGAAGGCAGACGCTTAACAACTGAGCCACCCAGGCGCCCCTAAAATGAGCTATTTCAAATGCTTCTCTTCAACACCTATTTACAAAGCAATTTTTAAGTTAATTTTCTTTCTCTATTTCCTCTTCCCATATCCCATAATTCTAAGGTTTGGCTACAATACTAAGTAAAACAATTAGCTCTCAGCCTTAACTAGGCTTTACCTGATGATATGTCTCCTCTTTTTTATATGTTAATTTGTTAGTTACACAATTCTATTCTTCCTAGCACTGCCTATTTCCAGTATCTCTATTGTTATGGATTGAATGTTTATATCCTCTCAGCCAAATTCCTATGTTGAAGCCCTAAACCCCTAATGTGGCTGTCTTTAGAGATGGGGACTTTAAGAAAGTAGGTAAATGGGGTCCTAAGACTGGGGCCTTGATCTGATAGGTGTAGTGTCCTTAAAAGAAAACACACCTGGGGTGCCTGGGTGGCTCAGTCAGTTAAGCCTCCGACTCTTGATTTCGGCTCCGGTCATGATCTCAGGGTCCTGAGTTGGAGCCCTGTGTTGGCTTTGTGCTGGCAGCTGGTTGTGGAGGCTGCTTAAGATTCTCTCTCTACCTGTCCCTCCACATCTCCCCAGAAGACACACCTGAGAGCTCTCTTTCTCCAACCAACAGTACACCAAAGGAAGGCAACTTGAAAACAAGCAAAAAGGTGGCTGTCTTGAAGACAAAAAAATAGCTCTCACCAGAAACTGGCCTTGCTAGACCTTGATCTGGGGCCCAGTAACCTCTAGAACGGTGAGAAAATAAATTTCTGTTGCTTTAGCTACCTAGTCTGTGTGTGTGTGTGTTGTTTTTTTTTTTTTTTTTTTTTTTTTTCCCTTATGGCAGCCCTAGGAAACTAACACATCTATGTTCCAGGCTCTGTTAAAAAAAAAAAAAAAAAAAAAATCAGAGGACTGCTAGCTAGGCACAGGATGCTTCTATTTGAATTCTTTATCCTTTTTACCTCTTCGTTTAAGATGTTCTCCTTTCAAATTTCCATTGTTATTAATAAAGCCAATCTGCATATGCAGGCCTATCTTTGAGGAAAAAAAACTTCTTCTAATATTAGAGCTACCTTGATTCCACTTTCTGGAATACTTTTTATTAAGGTTTCCTGATTCTGGCTTCCAAAACTCTAATGTTTTGTTTTTTCTTCAGGATTGTTCTGGCTTTAATATATTCACTCCTTGTTCATCTAGTTCAAGGGTTGATAATCTACAGCTCAAGGGTCAAATCCGGCTCCCTGCCTGTTTGTGTCAATAAAGTTTTATTAGAACATAATCATGCTCATTCATTCTAGTCTTATCTATGACTTCCCCAGGGTTGTGTAGTCATGAGAAAGACCTCATTGCCAGGAGGGGCTAAAATATTTATTATTTGGCTTTTTACTGAGATATTTTCAACCTCTGATTAAAATCACTAATTAAATTGTGTTCAGTGCAAACAGAATAATCGTTACGAAATGAATTTCCAAAGCTCTCAGAAAGCTCTTATTATTTTAATTTAATGTTGTTGTTTTTCATCTGGTCCTATTTCACCATGTGCTGATATTACTGTCTGAAGATCCACTTATAATTTCTCTCTTCATCTGATAGCCCTCTTAAATGTCTCATTCTATTTTTTTGCCTACCCATGATGTTAGTCAACTTTGAGGTTCAGGTGAAATTGGTCAGGTAGCTTTACTGGCAACAGACATTGAAGCAGATGGGGATGTTGTGTGCATCAGATGCTGGTGATATGTTAGATAGTCGGACAAAAGGAGAATTTCTAAACGGATCTAAGATAGGTGAAAAATTAGTAGTACGTTGTAGGGTTTTGGGAATTCATAATTTGTGGTGGGAGAGCATACATTTCTGGAAGTCGTAAAGGACTTTACTGTCTCTTTCATGAACGTGGTGTTGACTGTAGTCTCCTTCCTTTATTTCTGAAGTTTCTTTGAAAATCTGAATGTAACATTGATGTTTATAGAGTATTACATATAAGGCTTTGGACTTTCCTCCTTGGTTACAACTGGTCAAATCACTCCTTAATGTATTGCCACAATATATAAGACAGGCAGTGTCCATAGCAAACAGTAGCATACATTTTATTTATTTATTTATTTATTTATTTATTTATTTGCAGAGAGAGACACAGTGAGAGAGGTAACACAAGCAGGGGGGAATGGGAGAGGGAGAAGCAGGCTTCCCGCCGAGCAGAGAGCCCGATGTGGGGCTCAATCTCAGGATGCCGGGATCATGCATGACCTGAGCCGAAGGCAGATGCTTAACGACTGAGCCACCCAGGCGCCCCAGTAGCATACATTTTAAATCAAGATATGTATGGTCAGGTTTTACGGAGTGTGAAAAATGCATGGAAGCAGAAGTGGGATATCATTTAAAAATATGAGAACTGAGGGCGCCTGGGTGGCTCAGTCGGTTAAGCGACTGCCTTCAGCTCAGGTCATGATCCTGGAGTCCCTGGATCTAGTCCCGCATCAGGCTCCCTGCTCGGCACGGAGTCTGCTTCTCCCTCTGACCCTCCCCCCTCTCATGTGCTCTCTCTCATTCTCTCTCTCTCAAATAAATAAATAAAATCTAAAAAAAATATATATATATATATATATATATGAGAACTGACACATTGAAGAGGGAGAGGTGGTTCTAGAAGGATGATTATCTCACTTTTATGTTTCTTTCCTTAACTTCTATCTGTAAGTCAGCTACAGAATTCCTGAACTAGTAGAGAAGCTGTTGGGAGCAGGTGGAAATGAAGAATTGGTGCACATTGGACTATCTGAGTATTTGGACAGACAGGGTGAGTGCATTTTCTTTGGTGTGAATGTAGAACTGGACCAGATATCCTTAGTGCAATGATCAGAATCCCACAATTCCTAAAGAGCACTTGACCTAAAGAGCTCCATGGATCCCAGACAAAGAAGGTACACCAATCTGTGTGTGTGATTATACATCAATCTGCTCATGATCTCCAGGCTCCCAAAGCATCTCCAGGATCCTGTTAACACTGTGGTTCAGGGGCGCCTGGGTGGCTCAGTTGGTTAAGCGACTGCCTTCGGCTCAGGTCATGACCCCAGGGTCCTGGGATGGAGACCCGCATCGGGCTCACTGCTCGGCCAGAAGCCTGCTTCTCCCTCTCCCACTCCCCCTGCTTGGGTTCCCTCTCATGCTGTCTCTCTCTCTCTCTCTCTCTGTCAATTAAATAAATAAATAAAATCTTTAAAAACAAAAACAAAAACAAAAAAACTGTGGTTCAAATTCCACCTTAACTCTTAGCCTGAGTTAGCATAAGGCTTTGAAAAAATATATATATATTGTAAACACAATGTAAGGCTAGCTTTAGGCTAAATACCGGGGATCCAAAAGAAAAATAAAATAAAATTTAAAAAGATACAAATGTGACCTAGAGGTAGCACAGGGAAAAGACATACATCTAGAGTCACTTTTCAATGTCCTATAATATGTGCTGCAGTAAATGTTTGCTTAGGTGTTATCAGAGCATCAACTCAGGGCTTGATCAAGTTAGTAACTTTGCTGAGAAAAAAAAATCCAGTGGTTTCATCTATTTTATTTAATTTTCTTTGCCTAGGTTTAAAAGCCATGATAAATTCTCAACTACACGAAGTCTGTCTTTCTAATAGAATAGAATTTAAAATCTGTCACCATGTATTATTCAAAATTTTATTTATTTTTCTTTTTATTTGATCTTGATGGCAAATTTCTGAGGGAAACGTCATATCCTACAATCTTTACTATCACCTCAGAAAACAAAACAGATCAATATATCAATTATAATTCACTAAATTATCTGTAAAGCAGCTCTGAACAAAGGATCCAGTAAAGTTAGCTTTTGTAGTATTAGAGAAATTATGGGCAGAAATAAAAAGGAAATTTCTATGACTGCCTGGAAAGCCAGAATTTTATTTAACTTTATGTTACTGGGTGAGACAGATCACATTACCCTTTTAAGTAAATTAAATTCTCATGTCTTGATTTGTACAAACTAACAGAAAAAAAGATGGGATTATTTTGATGGCTTTTTTTTTCCTGCCTAGAAGGAATGAATCATTGAAAGTATGAGATCAAAAAGAAATATTGCAAATAGAATTTGTAAAGAATAGAAATAATAGGGCCATTGTTTCCATAAACTAGTGGAAAACACTCTTTAAATGTTATGAAGTTCTCAGTAGTTTTAAAAATAAAGTGAAAACTAAATCATATTGACTTCATAGCCTGCAGTGGAAAAACACTGAGCCTTAAATATTAACATTTGGTGCCTTTTCTTGTCCTATTAATGTTACAATGAAGACCAACTTCAACTAATCTGTCTTTACACAGTTCAATTTTACAGTATAATTCCAGACAAATGGACTAAAATAAACTAAATATCTGTACACCAACTTCTTCTCAGCAATGATTTATTTCTCTAATAAAAAGTCACCAGTATCCTCTATTTTGAACAAATATGATATAAATAACATAAAGTACGAAAAACGAAAAAAAGGAAAAAGGCCAACATATTGTATATAGGAAATGGTTTTGGTATCATAGGTCTAAGATCTGAGGGATTGAAGTTCATTTCAATCTACACTTGGGTGAATTGGCCCAAGAACCCTGGGGGTAAAACAAAAACTTATTACTGCTAGAAAATGGAATTGGCTGCACTATTTCATTTTAGTGAGAATTTGTTAGACATGATAAAGTATACACCATAAATGATTGTGCTATCCTGATTATCAAGACTGTAGTTCTGGTTGTTCTTTAAAATTGTAAAACAAACAGAATTATGTGTTCCTTCTATTCAATAGCATTTCTGTTATAAAATCATATTAAATTTGGATTATACTGTTTTGCATTATCATGCATTTTCATCGTCACATATATATAAGCAAAATAGGAGTAGGATGTTTGCCAATTTGTTTCAGTCAGTATTCATATTTTAATTAATATTTTTCTCTCTCTACCACTTGGTATAACATATGCATAACACGTTCATACAAATAAATGAAATATAGGTATATTAGTTTTCTATGGCTGCCGTAACAAATTGCCACAAACTTGTCTAAAACAATGTATATTTATTACCTCACATTTCTGACACAGTATTAGCAGCTAAAATCTAGAATGCAGGTCCACATTCCTTGTGGAAGACTCCATTTACATTCTTATTTCCTTGATGGCTGACAAGTGAGGGCCCTTCTCAGCTCCTAGAAGCCACCAACGTTGCTCAGCTTGTGGCCCCCATCTTCATCTTCAAATACACAATGGTGAGTTGAATCCTTCTCTCACTTCAAATCTCCTCTCCTGCCTCTTCTTCCATCTTTGTATTTCTTTTACTGAGTCTTCTGCATTCGTCTTCCACTTTTATGAGCCCATGAGATTACTTATATTGAACCCATGAAAAAATCCAGGATAATCTTCTGCCTTAATTCTATCTGCAAAGTTAATTGTGTCATTTCAAGTAACATATTCGCAGGTTTCAGGGATTAGGGTGTGGACATCTGAGAGAGGGGCATTATCTTGCCTACCACAACAACTTTCTTGAAATTGTTAAGACTTCTTGAGAATCTAGCTTTAGATTAAAGAAAGGGAAGTTTGTCTTTTAATCACATTCTTTTAACAAGCAATTTGGGCAAGTTGCTTACTTTTCCAGAGGCTCAATTTGTATACTGATACAGATTTATAATCTACCTCTTAATGTGGGTTTGAATATATTAAGTACTTTCAAAGTCTTAAGCACAAGATGGCAGCACAAAGGAGAAATAATCATTTTTTCCATCCCACCTATTCTCAATCTCTTTCTTTCTCATTCCTTAATGTGTGTTGTCCCCAGAAAATAGTATTTTCCTCTTCCTTTTTTTTTTAATCTAACAAATTATTCTGTCTAAATTCATTAATTCACAAGGCTGGCTGGCCTCTACTAAATGGCACACAATTAGGTGCAATTTGATATCAAGCTGAACACATAATTTAACCTCCATCTTCCGCATCTATCTACCTCCTGCATTTGATGCTTAGTGAACGACATTCATCCCATGACCAAGGCTATCCTTGACATTTTCCCCTCCATCACCAGTCTCAGCCAGTTGTTAAATTTCCATAGATGCTACCAAGTAAGCTCTTTTTAAATCTGTGCATTTCTATGACTGTTGTCTTATACTGGACTTTATCCTGGTTGTCTAAACTCTTACTATTATTGCTCACTAACACAAATAAATTTAAATGATGCTTTTTAGTACTTGAGTTGTTTGACTTCTCAGGATTATTCAACACTTTTGACCATTCTGTCCTCCGAACACTCACTCTTGGCCTCCGTGTACCAAGATATCCTGCTTCCTTCATCTATCATGCTGTGCTCTTGTGATGGTTATTTTATGTGTCAACTTGGCTACATTATGATGCCAAGATTTTGGTAAAACACCAGTCTAGATGTTGCTGTAAAGGCTTTTTTTTTTTTTTTTTTTTTTAGATGTAATTAACATTGACAACCAGTTGACTTTGAGTAAAGCAGATTACTCTCCACAGTATGGGTGAGCATCATCCAAAACAAGAGAAATTTCCTATTGCGAAAGCAATTCTGTTTTCAGTCTTCGAACTAAGACTGCAAAATCCACTCTGACCTGAATCTCCAGCCTGCTGGCCATAATACAGATTTTAAACTTGCCAGCTTGCAAAATTTGCTTGCATCATTTTTTAATTAGTCATTTTATTTTATTTTATTTTTGAATATATTTGCTTGAGTTGATTTCTTCTATCATCTATCATCTATCTATCCAAAATAACCTAAATACAGAAATATATATTGTTATAGAATAAGATACATTAATTTCCCCAAGTAGGAAAAGAGACAAAGCTGGCTATACCATCTAGAGAAAAATAAATATAGTCTTAAAAGTTAAAAAGAAATTTTTTTTCTCATTTTTTCTCTCATTTCAATCACCAATTCCCATTCCTGTTGATTTGAACACCAAAATATCTAAAAATTCTTTACCTCTCCCATCACTTCTGACATAATCATTGTCTATCCTAGTCCAAGCTTTTAACAACTTGTTCTACATTCATTCATTATTCTTCTCCTTTAATTTATCTTTCCTTCTATAGTATCTCTTTGACTTCAGAGAAAATCCTAATTCTTCCCAGCCTGTTTTTCCAGCTTCATTCCTTACTATTTCTCCTGTCCCATTCTACTAATTCAGTCATTGTTCTTTATCCTCTTCTTAAGGTTTGCTTATGCTCTACCCTTTGCCTGGGACACTCTTTTTTCCCCTCCACCTACTTCACTTCTACTGAAATTTGTATCTCACTGTACACTTACATGTTTAGATCAGTCTTTAGGTTATTCTGTCATGCTCATTGTATTAATTTCTGTTCATTTTTAGCATTCATCAGACTTCATCTCACTAACTCAGTATTTCTCTGCCCTTTTAGACTATAAACCTCACAAGGCCAGGGGTTGAGTTGGCCTTATTCTCGCCTGTATTCCTGTGGCTAGCACAGATAACTACATATGTTTGGCGCTCAATGCACTTTTGTTCAAGAATGAGATAATACATGCATGAGTGTGTTTCTCTCGATTTCTTCTATGTTGATTCTCTTCAATTTCGTCTTTGCTCTGTTATTAGAGTCACTGTCCTGACTATAAAATTTAACTTATCAACCCCCTTATTAAAATAATTCTATGGCTCTCCATCAATTTATTTTTTTAACATTATTTATATATTTATTTATTTATTTGAGAGAGAGAGAGAGCACGCATGAGCAGGAAGAGGGGAAGATAGAGAAGGAGAAGCAGGCTTTCTGCGAAGCAGGGAGCCCGACGTGGTGCTCGATCCCAGGACTCCGGGATAATGACCTGAGCCAAAGGCAGACACTTAACTGATTGAGTCACTCACACGCCCCTCTCCATCAATTTAAGAATAAAGTTTGCCTAGCTTACTATGGCACATTTGACCCTTCATGGTTTAACTTAGGAGAAGAAATATATATTTAAATAATAAAGAGCCCTACAGCTTCATTTATTATTTTTTTTTAATTTTAAGATTTACTTATTTATTTTAGAGAGAGAGAGAAAGAGAAAGAGCAGAGGGGCAGAGGGAGAGGGAGAAGAAGAGAAACAGACTCCCTGCTGAGCATGGAGCCCGAACTAGGGCTTGATTCCAAGATCCATGAGATCATGACCTGAGCTGAAATCAAGAGTCAGGTGCTTAACCAACTGAGCCACCCAGGGGTACTTTTACAGCTCCATCTTTTACCTTGTAATTCCAATAAGGATAAAGCAGACAAAAGAAATGACAGAATTGAAATTATGAAAGTAGCAGGTTTCTTAATAGATTCCTCTGAACTTGAACAGCTTTCCTGGGCACTGAGGACCCAGAAAAGTTCCCAGATCTGAGGAATCATAGAGTAGAGGTAGTTTTTTTTGTCTTATTTCCTTTGTCTTTAACTTTTCTTCTCTATCTTGCACAGCCCTCAATACTTACCTGGCCCTGTCTACACACCATCACCTCCTGCCTTCTTTTATCACACTGCTGCCTGAACACAGCAGAGCCAGTTCTTGCCCTAGCTATCTCTTCTTCATTAGTACCAAACTGATTTTAGTTGCTCAAATTCACCATATTGTCATTCATTCAACAAATATTAATCAGATACTTACTTCATATCAGATAATTTTGTATGCTTGAGATACTTTAGCAAATAAGAGATCCCTCCTAACTTGCATTCTAGTATCATTCATAAATATCTTACCTGGACTAATATCTTTTAATAAGATACAATTTCCCCAATTCTGTATGGATAACCCAATACCACCTTCAAAACTCAGCTTAAATATGATCTCTCATGGGATATCTTGCACATCTGTTCTTTCAGTTTGATGCAGAACATTATTACAACACATAATATGCAAAACTGTAATTACTGAATTACCTTTCCATCCAAGACTATGATCCTTCTGTGTGAAGACTTTGTTATCATCATCGTCATATCTACAAGCTCCATTCCTGCCTCAGATGAGGCTTTTTCTTAAAATTATAGACAACACTAAATCACCTTTAAGCTCTACATTTATTCCTGATCACAGTCACGGAGAAGAGAGAGTGGTACAGATAGCTTGGGTAATAGACTACTAAGGGAAACGTTAAAAATGTTGTTGTTGTTGTTGATGTTGTTGTTGTTGTTGTTTGAGGGATAATAGTAATAGAAGTGTCTTTAATAAGACTGAAGCATGTGTTTTTAATAGACCTAATTTGAACAGACCTTAATTTGAGACTATAAAGAAGAATTTTCCTTTTACACCTCATCTCTCAAAATCTTTTTTTGTTTTTTTCTTTCCCCTATGGATGCTTACATTGGTATTTTTTTTAATTTTTTTATTGTTATGTTAATCCCCATACATTACATCATTAGTTTTAGATATAGTGTTCCATGATTCATTGTTTGTGCATAACACCCAGTGCTCCATGCAGAACGTGCCCTCCTCAATACCCATCACCAGGCTAACCCATCCTCTCACCCCCCTCCCCTCTAGAACCCTCAGTTTGTTTTTCAGAGTCCATCGTCTCTCATGGTTCGTCTACCCCTCCGATTTCCCCCCCTTCATTCTTCCCCTCCTGCTACATTCTTCTTTTTTTTTTCTTTCTTAACATATATTGCATTATTTGTTTCAGAGGTACAGATCTGAGATTCAACAGTCTTGCACAATTCACAGCGCTTACCAGAGCACATACCCTCCCCAGTGTCCATCACCCAGTCACCCCATCCCTCCCACCCCACCCCCCACTCCAGCAACCCTCAGTTTGTTTCCTGAGATTAAGAATTCCTCATATCAGTGAGGTCATGCTTACATTGGTATTTTTATCATAGACAATTAGTTCTTTTTATAGACTTATAGACATAATAGTTGTGATTTCTTCTCATGTTTGAAGGCTGAATGAAAGACTAACTCCCTAGACATTTCCTAATGAGCAGGGAGATATATACATAAAATTTTCCTTTAGCTGACTCAGTTTCATAAGTTCACATCTTCATTTTTTGGTCTCATCTAGCAGATTAAGGTATAAATCAGCATAATAGAGTGGGCAGGAAGTGGATGAGTAATTTCAAGAGGGTTTCACTTTTATCTTCCCCAACGGTAGAATTAATCCATTCATCACCAGCTAAATTTTCTATGTCTACTATCAAAATATGGTTCAACTGGTAAACCCAAATAATGAAATCCATATTTCAGAATCTGGCAAAATTGTGTGTAGTTTAAGAATAAGAATTGACTCACTTTAGCTCAGCAATATCCATGGTTGAGGTCATTTTTTTCCTACCTGTTTTGTGTAAAATAAACAAATATAAATGGCCAACTAGTTTCCCACCACTAGTGAAAGTACACAAAACTATTAGTGCTTTGCCCTGGTGATTATCCATCTCAAAATAAAAACGTAGTTGAGTAACAAAGTTGACCTGTTGATACTAAGAACATATCTACATCACAAATAGCATAGCTGTTAAAAACACAGAGTCAAACTGACTGGGTCCAAATCCTGGCTCTACCCCATATAAACTGTGTCTCCTTGGGCTTAGTTTCTTCACCTATAAAATTATGAGATTAGTGAAAACTCTATGGTAGAATAAAGTGAGGATTAAATGAAATAATTGATGGGAAGTTTACAGCACAGTGCTTGTAACAGAAAAATACACAATAAATATAGAACTTTATGATGTAAACTATGAATATTAAAACCGAATTGAAGTGAACTTGTTTATTCTGCCTAATCCTCCAATATATACTGGTGAAGTGACATCTCCTTTTTTTGTCATTTCCAGACTTTGCTAATAAGGACCCAATAACTGTTGATATTAAATGTCTGTATGAGATCCTTTAGAGGAAAAAACAAATCTTATTAATGGTGATATAACCTACTTATATATAGTTATCCATCCTGGTCTAACTAAAGCAATCTAGATTAATGTCTGTTTTCATGGTATGATAATAGCATCTTTTTATATTCTAAATATGATTTTATTTGGATGACAAATTATATGATCACACTAATTTTAAAAGACATAGAATCATATTAACATTCTCTAAGCTCTCAATTAATTTTCCTTTTGTTCTAGCATATATTCCACAGATAGATTTAAACAAACTATAAGAAAAATCTGTTTAATAATCAACAATTCAATTGGTCATGTGACTGCTTACGTGGAATTGCCTCCAAATTATGACCTATTACATTATTATTGGCAGTCTAATTTCCATAAGATTCCAAATCAAATATTCCGAGTCAACATAGTTCCAACTCATGAACCAACAACCCACAAAAAAAATTTCATTAATGCCATTCCACTAATAGGGGAAGCATTTTTGTTTGTTTGTTTTAATAACAGTGACCTGGATAAAGGGAGATATTTCAGAATTACATTTCTATGATAATAAGGCTAACATATTAATGTCAAAAGCCCTATATCTAGGGTTGTTTTATTTATTTTTTTTATTTTTTAATTTTTTTTAAATTTTTTTATTGTTATGTTAATCCCCATACATTACATCATTAGTTTTAGATATAGTGTTCCATGATTCATTGTTTGTGCATAACACCCAGTGCTCCATGCAGAACGTGCCCTCCTCAATACCCATCACCAGGCTAACCCATCCTCCCAACCCCCTCCCCTCTAGAACCCTCAGTTTGTTTTTCAGAGTCCATTGTCTCTCATGGTTCTTCTCCCCCTCCGATTTCCCCCCCTTCATTCTTCCCCTCCTACTACATTCTTCTTCTTCTTTTTTTCTTTCTTAACATATATTGCATTATTTGTTTCAGAGGTACAGATCTGAGATTCAACAGTCTTGCACAATTCACAGCGCTTACCAGATTTTTTTTTTTTTTTTTAAAGATTTTATTTATTTATTTGACAGAGAGATAGCGAGAGCAGGAACACAAGCAGGGGGGAGTGGGAGAGAGGGAGAAGTGGGCTTCCTGCCGAGCAGGGACCCCGATGTGGGACTTGATCCCAGGACCCTGGAATCATGACCTGAGCTGAAGGCAGACGCTTAACGACTGAGCCACCCAGGCGCCCTATTTTTTAATTTTTTTTAAAGATTTTTTATTTATTTGACAGAGAGAGACACAGAGAGAGAGAGAACACAAGCAGGGAGAGTGGGAGAGGGAGAAGCAGGCTTCCCGCAGAGCAGGAAGCCCGATGTGGGGCTCGATCCCAGGACCCTGGGATCACGACCTGAGCCGAAGGCAGACACTTAACGACTGAGCCACCCAGGCGCCCCTCTAGGGTTGTTTTAAATTCATGGGTTACATTGCTATTGCTATTAATGAAATCCTCATGTTTTCTTAAGAAAATTAGATGATTGTATTATGTATTTATGTGCATAAATGCACGTTTCATGTTTTAAACTGGGGAGTTAGAGGATTATGATCTATGCTGGGAGGCAATTCTCCATGGTTCTCTTGCATTTCTGCATATCATATGACCAGAGACACTGATAGACTTTTTCTAGACTATATTTCTTGGATGTTTATATAATGACTAGCTTTATAAGACAGAGATAGTGTCTCCCTCTAGAGCAGAGAACAAGTATCTTAAAGTTTAATAAAGACAAGGTCTACCCTCTGGCAAAGTTTGGGAAGATTTGATGGCATCTCATTAAAAGTTTGGTGTGTCCTAACCTCAGGGTTTCTCAGCTATGATGCAAATAATACTTGGAGCATCCATCTACACCACCTGCATAGCTTCCATGGGATTTGTGGTGCTTGGGAACAGCATGAATATGAAGCTCATGTTGCCTCTTCTTCTTTTTTTTTTTTTTTTTTTTTTTTTTTTAAGATTTTATTTATTTATTTGACAGAGGGAGACACAGCAAGAGAGGGAACACAAGCAGGGGGAATGGGAGAGGGAGAAGCAGGCTTCCCACCGAGCAGGGAGCCCAATGCGAGGCTCAATCCCAGGACCCAGTGATCATGACCTGAGCTGAAGGCTGACGCTTACCGACTGAGCCACCCAGGCGCCCCAATGTTGCCTCTTCTAATATAGTAATACAGTCCATTGTCCCTGACCCAGGAGTCTTGAATTTTGGAAACTGCAGTACTTGATTAGCTTACAAATCAGTAAGTTTCTCTCCATTGAGTCATAATAAGAAACATATTAATATTATGTATGTGACATTTAAATTTTTATGACAAGTACATTTACATATTCCTAGGGATACACACAACACAAACATATCTGTGTGTGTGTATTTGCAATATATACTTTTAAATAAGTTATATTATTTATAAATGAGTTCTATTCCACAACTAAAAAAGTAGGAATTATGATCTTATATAAATATTATAAGAAATAATTTTGATTAGATAACAGTGATTTTTTTTCTTTAAGGTCTAGCACAAATACAATTTACTAACAGCATTCTGAATAATTTCCTGTAATAAGCTTAAAAAAGAGGGCACCTGGGTGGCTCAGTTGGTTAGGCGACTGCCTTCGGCTCAGGTCATGATCCTGGAGTCCCGGGATCGAGTCCCACATCGGGCTCCCTGCTCAGCAGGGAGTCTGCTTCTCCCTCTGACCCTCCTCCCTCTCATGCTCTCTGTCTCTCATTCTCTCTCTCGCAAATAAATAAAAAAAAAAAAAAAAAAAAAAAAAAAGAAAATCCAGACACCTTCCCATGAATTTATCACCATGCTATTAATGGATAGAGAAATTCCATGAAGCAATTTAAAGAGAATCAGGAAAGTCTATAAACTAAAAAAGATATATTTTGTTAGAGACATTTAAAAAAGAAACTTGAATGTTAAAATCTTAATTTTCACAAGGATATTTAATTGTCCTTATTAAATTTTCTCTTACATTATATACTCTGCCACTTGTACTACAAACTGTTGCCATTTCTTTACCAATGCTTATACCATTAGTCTGTACCAATTCTTAGGCTAATATATACCCTTGCATGCTTTTAACTCTCAAATGTCACTTCAAATTTTGGCAGACATACCTCTCTGGTATGTTAATATAAAATTATAATTCCAAATATTGGGTTTAACCTTGGCATTAGATTTAATGAAGAAAGAAAGAAAGAAGAAAGAAAGAAAGAAAGAAAGAAAGAAAGAAAGAAAGAAAGAAAGAAAGAAAAAGAAAGGGGAGGAAGGAAGGAAGGAAAGAAGAAAGGAAGGTAGGAAGGCAGGAAGGTAGGAAGGCAGGAAGGTAGGAAGGCAGGAAGGTAGGAAGGAAGAAAAGAAGTTGTTGAAACAATTTATTTTGCAATCTCAAAGTACTGGGTTAGCTTTTACTCTTTGTTTAGAACCAGAAAACATGGAAAAAGCTTGAGAAATTAGAAATTATTTATATAACACCATAAAAGTAAAATTACCCTTACATGTTCTGAATCTTCTCATCAAAATTAAATTGATTCTTATTTATTAAATTGTGTAAAGGTCTCCTGCTTATTCAGAGTTTTCAGTAATAGCTTTATTCTAAGGATTATCCGGTAAATGGAAGAGGGATATCCTTTACCATTCCTTCCAACAATTGTGGGTTCTACTTCCCTTCCTTTTGAAGCTAGCTAGCAATGTGACAGCCTTCAACCAATAGAAAGGATCTAAAAGGATGCTCTGTAACTTCTGACGCTGGGTCTTAAGAGATCTACATCCTCTGCTATCAGCTTTCTTGGAATGCTCCATTTAAAAAACTCCACCATGCTGTGAGGAAGCCCAAATAGCAACATAGAGAAGTCTTAAAAGCCCAGGGAAAGTGAGGAGTTTAGATCTACAACCCTTTTCAACTGAGAGTCACCAGGCTTTCCTGCTGTAAGAACCAGGTGAGCTAACAAGCCAAGATTAAGAACCAATTCCTGGTCATGTGATTTGGGCCATTTAGGACCGTCTAGCTCCATTGTGGCCACTGCAGTCAAAGCCATGGGAAGCAGTGAGGAGCCATCCCTGTCAGGCCCTGTCTGAACTATAAAATCATGACAAATGCTTGTGGACACTTGAGGTCAATGGCTACCAAATGTTTATGGAAAGGTGTATATGTGAGCCACTTATGATCTTTGTTGCACATTTCCTTTTTTTGTTTTTTGGTTTTGTTTTTTTTTGTTTTTTCTTTTATAACCCTTTAAAAAATGTAAAACTTCTTTTCACTCACAGGTAATACATAAAGAACCTATAAGCAGAGTTTGACCCATGGGTCATAGTTTGCCCTCCCCTGCTTTAAGCCACTAAATTTTAAGGTTGTTTGTTACGCAGCAATACATAGCCCAAACAGACTATATCATGTAACCTTTGGATTATTTATGTTCTAAATGATGCACTTGTTAAAATGTTTCTTGTAGAGAATTGATTATATTCACCTGAAGATCTAAACTGAATTTTCATAGCAGATTCAATATTATCACCCACTTCAATCAAATCACTCCCACTTTTTCCTCATTCACCAAATAAAAATATTAAAACAATATAAATTCTTTTACTGGTTAAAGATGCTTTACCCTTTCAACAAAAATTTGTTGAAATTAATAAATAAGAAAATAAATACGAAATATATAAATAAGAAAAATAACTTGTTATCCTAATAGATTTATTCTAACCATAATGCTGCATATCATTTTTTCACCAATCTTCAACACAGCATTTTTCTCTTTTGATTTTAATCATTTAGATATGTATATTTTTAAACTATTATCAGTAGATGCTCACCACTTTTGCTTGTCCTCTTTTGTATGCTATCTCTGTTAAGGACATCACCATCCTTGATTTTCTCAAGCTGGAAACATAAGGGTTAATTATCCTCAACACTTCTCTCTAACTCCATATAGTCAAATCATTTTTGTTTAGCTAGATATGATTTATAATTATTCTTCTCCATCATCCCAACTGCCATTGACTTTCATTTAATCCTTCATTATTTTGAACCGAATTTTTGATATATATTATCTCTGGCCACCAATGTAGATGCAACACAGAAATTCATGGGAACTTGCCTTAAAATTCTTAATATTAACTAATGGAAATTCCAGTCCTTATTTATTAGACATGGCTAAGACCAACTATACATTGAATAGATTCAATATCCCTTGCATGCAGGAAACTCTTTTTCTCTTTTCTTTTTTCTTTAATTAAGATTTTATTTATTTATTATTTGAGAGAGAGAGGGAGAGAGGTTGAGAGAACGAGTGGGAGGAGGGGCAGAGGGAGAAGCAGACTCCCTGTGGAGCAGGGAGCCCAATGTGGGACTCAATCCCAGGACCCTGGGCTCATGACCTCAGATGAAAGCAGACGCTTAACAGACTGAGCCACCCAGGCGCCCTCTTCTTCCCTTTCTTTTTCCATCATCCTTGTTATAACTTGAGAGTCTGTTTATCAGCTACTCACTTTTATCTACCATCTCTCTCATATCATCCAGGAAGTCCTTAGACATTAGGCAATGACAACCATTTTTTTTTCTTTACTTAAATTTCTCTAGATAAAAGTATAAATACCTACTACTTTTTATTTTGTCCCAATCTATAAATCCATTACCTTTAAAATAACTCCCAGCTAATTAATTGCCTTTTTAGTATGTAGACATTATCCAGTCACCACAAATCCCTGTTGCCTAAGGTATAAAGTCCTACTCTGTAGCTCAAACTGCATGCTTTTTATTGAATTGTCCCCAATGTAGCTTAACAATTAAATCAATTAGTCTTCTCTGATTGATTCTTAAACATCAACCATAATTACCTCTTTAATATACCTCAAGTAAGACATTTTCTTTCAATCTACTAGCCTTTGCACAAACTGATTCATTTCCCCCCCCCTTTCTCCACTTAACCAATCCTGATTCAGTCTAAATTTCACCTCCTTTTATAAACTGTCAAGACACATGTGAGCAGAATTAGTTGCTCCATTAGCTTTGTTTCCACAATATTCTTTGCATTTCTTATATAAACTCTATATTCTGATTAGATTTTGATTTCCTCAGGGAAAATGGCAGTGTAGTATTTACAGATGTTTGCACTGATTATTATTCACAGGTTCTCTCTCAGTGGAAGAACCAATACAAGTTGTTTTTTTTTTTTTTTTTTTCCCCTCAAATATCAACTTGCTTTGGTCAAGTTGTTAAAAAAGAACACTGCAAAAAAAAAAAAAAAAGAACACTGCATTTTTACTGATGTCCTATAAAAGTGGAGTTAATAAATAAAATAAACCTCTTTTTACACTAAAGTCAAAAATAAAATAAAATATACAGTGAAATACTCAGGGATTCTTTCCTCATAAAGATTCTCTGTTTATACTAATGAAAGTCAAATACACCTCAAACTTGATTTTTTTTTCATTCAAACGTAATCAGATTTTACCTGACATCACTGGATACCTGTATGATTTCTGTTATTATAAGGTAATTTTAAGAAATTACAAAATCACTGCAAATCAATAATCTGCATACTGTTGTAGGGAGAATTCTAAACCGTTTCCTTGATATCCTTCCGCTGATGATACACTGTATAATCCTCTCCTCTTCAGTGTGTCAGTGTGGGGGGAATGTGACCTGCTTCTAACAGTAGAATATGGCAAGGTGTTTGGATATTATGCCCATGATTAAGTCTTACATTGCATAAAACTGTTATCAGAATAGAGACAGAGAATCTCCTGCTGACCTGGAAGAAGTAATCCAGCATGCTGTGAATTGCCTATGAAGAGGGCCACATAGCAAAGAACTGCAACTGACCTTTATTTTTACTTATTTATTTATTTTTTTTAGAGGGAGAATGTGCATGCAAGCAGGGTGGGGGGAGGCAGAGAGAGAGGGAGAGAGAGAATCTTAAGCAGGCTACAGGCTCAGTAAGGAGCTTGAGGCACGGCTCGATTTCATGACCCTGAGATCATGACCTGTGCTGTAAATCAAGCCAGACACTTAACCAGCTTAGCCACCCCCACACTCCTGAAGTTGACCTTTAGATGTTGAGGGCTATAGTCAAGCAGCCAGAAGGAAAAGAATTTTCCTAACAACCTGAGTGGAACTGGAAACAGATTATTTTCCAGTTGAGCCTGCAGATGAGAATGCAGCTCAGTCGGCCACTTTATGACAACCATGTGTGACCTTAAGCAAAGGACCAGCTAAGCTGTTCCTGGATTCCTTACCCACACATAGTATGAGATGATACATGTATATTGTTTTAGGGCACTAAAATCTTAGCAATTTGTTACGCAGTTTTAGAAAACTAAGAGCAGTAATAGGATTCTAATACATATGCTCTTGGATGCTAAAGTCAGGTGAAGTGCCCTTCTTTAGATTTCACCTAATCTAGAATTTTTTCAATGCTGCAGTATAGGAACTTCAGGATACATGGAATCCCAGAAACTATTCAAAGATTACTTCGATGACCTTTCATCCCCGCTCAAAATGTTATTTAAATAAATTCATATTTGACCACATTCCTTTCAGTTTCCTGCTTATAAGATTCCCCCCTTTTCCTTTGTTTTATTGCTTTTGACCCCTCATTGCTGAAGCTTATTTACTCTAAAGCTAAGTGATCCTAGCCATAGATTCACATAAGCATGTTCTTTATAAAATATGCAAGAGTAAAGATTTTAGCCACAATTGTTTAAGAATGGTGTCTCTCCATAACTTTGGCCACTAGGCTTCACAGTCCCCTCTTGCAGGTGATTTTAAAATGGCTACAGTTATTTTTGGGATCCAGCTGTGGGAAGATGATTTGGGGCACAGTTAGTATTTAGCCCGATATATTTATGATCAGAGTAGCTTCCATATATTTTAAAGTTATTGCCAAACTTCCTTATGTTGGAATGTCCTCCAGAAACATTTTTATGGCCTGGACTTTTGACTCATACAAAGTGGTGAAAGAAAGGTTTGTACAATGGAGGCTTATACCACTCATTCTCTTAATTTTATCAGAGAAGAAGCTGCTTTCACAATACTTAAATTTGTTGACTCTTGCTACCTTGTAATTTTTAATATATTTTTATTTCAAGTTCATCTAGCTGCCAATTTGGATTTTTTTTTTTTAAGTGTAATGAGATTATCTGCCTACTATAAAGCTGTTCGGGCATTGCATTATGGGAATAAAACCACTTTAAGCATTCTAAAATGTATTTTCAAAATTTGAGAGATGAAACCCACACAAATGAAATGCTAAAGATTATTCCAAACGTTGATATGGCTCAAATATGTCTTTCAACTGCAATTCTAAAAGACATCTTGTAATCTTTAATAAAACCCATGAGAAATAACAGATGCCTGATTTGGACACTTTATGAAAGGTATCTCTTTTGTTGGCTTTATATTTGTTTATTGAAGAACAGAAAAATTTAGGTTAAAAATAAGTGGAATATGAAGCAATAATGATAAATATAAGCAGTAAAATAGGAAATATTTTGATATTAAGAAGTAAATTGTAACAAAAAATAGGTAATATTAAGTACAGTAATTCATTAAGAAGAAGAGATAAATTCTAAAAATAATTAATGTATAAGGTCTGGGTTTTGAGAATCCATTTATCTAAAATGATTAATCATAAAAACATATAACAAAATTTAAAATGCATTGTTCATTGGGTGTACCGATACCAACGGCAGTAACATAAAACTAATAAAATGTTATCCCCATAAAGATATTAAAGACAAAGTAGTTAATGAGTGAAAACTTAAAATTAGTCACTGAAGAAGAAATTTTAAAAGACCCTGAAATCTTACAGTTCATAAGTCAAAAATGTTTGATAAGGATTTCCCCAAATTTAACAACTCTAAAAAATTACATGACATAAAAATTATTTGAGACCCAAAGCTACTTTTCTAAACAATAATATTAACAATAAAAAATATGTCAAGTGTACCAAAGGAAAGACTTTTCTCTTTCCTTTAAAAAAAAATATAAAACATTTTCATATTAGGAGGTGATCACAGTGTGTAGTTAACAATATTATAAAAAAAGTAATATAGAGGCATGTCAGGCAGTTCATTAATAAAAATATGCTATTTTTTCTAGCTTTTGAATGTATGAGCCTCTTAAAATTTTAATGTGTTGTGATTTCTTTTCTCATATAAAATATATAGTCACTTTCATAATACTTGTATAGCTTTTTCTTAAAATAGTCCTCTTATATACCCTTGGAATCTATACCAACTTTGGTGTAGAAAGTGAAACCAAATGTTTTCCTTATAACTGCATGTTTTTTTCTGGTAGGAGGCAGTGGATGTTTTTCTGTTCACACTTTGAGCAAATACAGTTAGGAGTAAGGACATTCAGTCTGGGATTCATTCCCTCCTTCCAAGGCAGGTCAACTGTTTTCCAGCAATCACATTACACAGACACAGGGACAGTGTTGTTCAAAAACAAAAGTTTTTGAATAGAGGGTTCTGAAGGGAACTTCACAAGTTTTTAATATTCCATCTGTTGCAATAACATGAAAGGGAATGGATGACAGGGTGAGACAATGATTTACTTGAGCATAATACATAACAGTCATTGTTGGGATTATTTTTTTGTTATTTTTCTTTCTTTCTCTCTCTCTTTCTAAAGGAGGAGAATAAGTAAATTTCTGGTGAATGCTAGGGAAGCTTCATGTCTCTGAGGTGAATTTTGCAAAAATTCTCTTGAATCATTGATACCCTTAATTTAGTGCTAATGGATATGCTAGAGAATTCTGTGAAACATGCCATCAGAAAAGTCAGACCCAATTTCTGAAGAAGCTATTGATGCATGAGTTCTTGAAGAAATAGAGAAGGCAACAGTTTGTTAGTGTTTACTGATTTCATGGTATTCACTAGTTTCAGCCAGATTTTGATTCAAAAGGAAATATTTACAATGACTTCTTTGGCTGTTTTCATCGGTATATAGTTTACATGTGATAAAGTTCACCTGCTGACGTGTACAGTTCACTGATTTTAAGTAAATTTATGGAATGATGCAAGCATGATCATAATTTAGCAACACTTCCCCATCACACACTCTCCCCCCAACCATGTCTTAGCCTTCATCAGCCATAGGCAGCAACTAGTCTACTATCTTTCCTGATAGATTTTCTTATTTTGGATACTTCATATATAGAGAGAATCATGCAATGTCATCTTTTGTGACTTCTTTCACTTATCATAATGTTTATCCTCACTGTAACATATATCAGTTCTGCATTCATTCTATTGCCAAATAATATTCTAATGTATAGATATGTCACAATTTATTAATTAATCAGTTAATGGACATTTGGGCTTTCCAATTTTCAACAAGAATAATGCTAGAAAGTTCCAACAAAAGTGTGGAGGCAAAAAAAAAAATAATGCTGCTATGAACATTTATACACATATGTTTGTGCAGACATATGTTGTCTTGTCTATTGGGTAGATGCTTAGGATTAGAATTGCTGTATTACATGGCAACTCTATTTTTAAACTGCCAGTTTTCCAAAGTAGCTTGCACCAATTTATTCTTCCACCTGCAACATATGTGGGTTCCAATTTCTCTCCATCCATGTCAACACTTGTTACTGTCTGTGTTAGAGTTCTCTAGATTAACAGAACTGAGAGGCTATAAAAGGTGGTTTATTATGAGGAATTTGTTCACACAATTATAGGAGCTGAAAAACCCTACGATCAGCTCTCTGCAAGCTGAAGACGCAGGATAAGCTGTGATATAATCCAGTCTGAGTTTCAAGATCTGGAAACAAGGGGAGCTCATGATGTAAATCCCAGTCCATGAACAGGGGAAAAAGAAATGTCCTAGCTCAACAGTGAGTCAGGAAAAAAAGGGACCAATTCCAACTTCCTCTGCTTTTTGATCTATTCAGGCCCTCAATGGGTTGGATTATGCCTACTTATAGTGGAGAGGGCAATCTGCTTTATTGAGACTATTGATTCAAATACTAATCTCATACAGAAACACCTTTACAAACACAATCAGAAATTAAGTTTAACCAGATAGCTGGGCATCCCTGATCCAGTCAAGTAGAAACATAAAAGTAACTATAACATTGTCTCAATTTTATAGCCATTCTGGTGAATGTGAAGTAGTATATCACTGTGGTTTTTAGTTGCCCCACCTTAAGTAATGTTGGGCACCTTTTCATGTGCTTACTGGCCTTTTGTACATTTTTGGATAAATATCTATTAAAATACTCTGACATTTTAAATTGGATTATTTATCTTTTTATTACGGAGTACAATACTTTAATATTTTTATTAATAGACTATATATTTTTAGAACAGTTGAAGGTTTACTGAAAAATTGAGCCAATAGAACAGAGAATTCCCATATATTCCTACCTCCCCTTGCAGTTTCCTTTATTATTAATACCTTATCTTAGTATGATAATTCTGTTACCATTAATAAAGAAATATTGATACATTATTATTCACTAAAGCCCATCATTTATTTGGACTTCTTTTTAAAATATTTTTTCCTAATGTACGCAATTTTTGACATCAAAATTAAAGTAAATTTTTCAACCATTTTCTTTTCCTGTGGTTTCCCCACAACTTCATCACAAAGAAGGGAGCAGAATATATTTCTAAAGATAATAATGTCAACAGGACTTTTAATATATTTGGATATAGACCTATAGCAAATGAAGTTTGAGCTTTGTGGTCACTTTCATGAACCCCTCCCTCCCAATGCCCTGAGTGAAGCTCTAGCAGTGGGTTCATGTGATCATAATTTTTTTTTTAACTTAGAAAAGTTAGATACATACATATTTTTATAAAGAAGACTCCAAGACCCCCAAAAGTTGGATGAGGCCCCCCCAAATTCTTTATTATTCTATAATGTATGACAACACCAAATAGGTTTGGCATCAAATTTGCCATTGTGCATTAAAGATTTCCAGTTACCTATATTAACTGGCAGTAAAGGTAAGGGATTCCAATCAGAGAAAGCCCATGATGTGGGGCTCAAAAAAGAGTCATAGGAAAATATGTCATCTTTAATTATCCCTAAGGGGAAATGCCATATGCTTAGGAGAAAATGGAGAACAGGACAGCATCAGATGCACTCTGCTTGTTTGGGTCATTCTGATTCTGTTTGAATATTATCACTTCTTATGATTAATATTAGTCCTCTAAGGAATAAAGGCCCTTCATATTTAATATCTATCAATACATTTTTTATCAGGTCTTTTGAGCACATTTTTTCTTACATTATTCATGTCTACTCAAAGACTCTTGTGAGAAATTCCTCCTGAGTCTTAGTTTAAGAAAGTATAATGCTATAGGGCATATAATTTTATTTTTATCTTATGAATATGGCCAACTGTATGAATTATAAAATTTCTGAGATGGTTGCTAGACCAACTGTCCTAACCCTTGTTTGCTCACCTTCTGCATCTAGATTTACAGTATGTTATTTTATTTCATATGATAAGCTTTTTCAAGGCACCTTAAAATATATTTTAGAATATATTGGCATGACATAAATAGAAGTGTGGTATAAAAAACATAGATAATAATTAAATAATGAATACAAATGAAATTAAGTCATGGAATAAACCTAGCTTTATGGGTATGTCTCACTAGTTTTCTGGCATAGTTTAGAAGTTGAGAAAATTTACCTTAACTCTATTTTGCTATTTAAAATAAAGCTTCTTTTTTAGTGAGAAATCCGTGCTATTTCACATTCTAGAATTTGTTTTACCTAAATACTACTTCCATTTCACCCAAGTTCTATAACCTTGATTTTTATTTCTTGATTGGTTGATTGATAATTTATTGTTTTCACATATTAAGATCTTTTCACTACAACTCAAGACTCACCTGTCCAGCACTAGGATTGATCTTGAATCAATCCTGAGGAATATTTAAAGCATTTTGCCTATATATTTAGTATGTCTTGATTTGCTTATGTTTTCAAAAATCTATCAGTATATCTAACATTGTTATATTAGCACTCTCTGTTTTCTTAAAGTTTTTCTTGATTTTGTAACTCATTTAGTTTGTGCAGAAATTGAAGGCATCTCCTTAATTCAACCCTTCTTGGTGCCTTGTTCCACCCTTACCAAAACACTCACTCTAAACTAGATTGTTTCCCATACTCCCAGCCAGACATTAGATGGTTTATACAAAGCTTAATCCCAAGAGGTTCCCTACCTAGAATACCTTGTTTGTCCTGTCTAGAAATGAGTTGTTGTCTTGTGTTCATTGAGTCCTTAAAGACCTGCCCCCAAAATAGATTAGTGCTATTGGTCCCAGCTTTCCCATCTCCATCGACCCAAGCCACTAGGTTACAATAAGCCCAAAGAATTATGACACTGTCACCAACTTGTTCTCTTTCTTGAGGCGAATAAGCAAATAATGGAATTTATTCCAATTGTATAAATTTCTGTTTTGAAATGAGAGAGTGTTTCCATGTAGGATGGCAAAGAACATTCACAAGTTTAGGGAAACTTGATGTTTCATCTCAAAACTCTAGTTAAGGGGCCATGGAGTTCATCAAGTTACAGGAAACATCCTGATCGTCTTTTTGTCATTGTTTTTGTTTTCCATTTTTTAGGACAGAAAGATGATGAGAAATATTTTTCTGAAACTCAGACTCTCTCTTCAAAAAGTAGAACTGTAATAGCAATGATCTAGTCCAAGTTCTTCTTAGCTTTTCTGTTAAACATGCACATTTGTCCATGAGAGCTCTGCTTCTGTGGAATCTTTGTATCTTTTACACAAGAAATTTGGAAATGCTCTCACCACCAAATGTTTCCACAATTTAGACACTTTTTAAATTCTATATCAAACATTGATTTTTCAGAGAGAAAATAGCATCACTAGAGGCTTACTTATTACTGTCAGGTCAGATTTGTGTGTTTTTACACCAATGACGAAAAATCAGGGACCCTGTATTTTAGAGACAGTGATGAGTCCTAGGAATAAAAACACTCTTGCCCATGAAGGCAGATGTGCTACAAGTAATAGATGACAATATTTCAAGACTGAGCAAATACCATGGAGTGGAGATTGATAGATACAAAACCTGTAACAGGCAGATCCTTTAGAGAGTTTATGTATTGAACATTCCATAGCATTTTTATATTACAGATTGCTACAGTCATCATATTAGTCTGCTGCTATTATGGAAAACTTTCATAATTAATCATCAGAAACTATGCTAATAAATAGAAGAGGGAAAAGGATATTTTCTTCAAGGTTGTGAAATATATGATAGCATGGTAAATACTGGAATGGCCACAGACCTGAAAACAATGTCGTGTCATGACCATGATTTGTTTCTGGGTGTTCCATCATAAACACTGCCCTTTACACTTTGCACAGTGTACTTTGCACAGTCTACTTTTAGTAACAAAATTAGTACTTGTTGTGATATATTAAATCTTAAAAAGTTGAAGACCCAGGAGCATGCAAAATAAATTGTAAGACCTAAATAAATAATTTGTTAGTCGAGAGACCTGGTAATATTGCAAAAGCAAGCATCAGTGGTCTAATTCAGCAGTGGTGTATTTCTTGCTCGTAACGAGTACAGTCTGAGTTTGGTATCACTTTGTAAATTTTTTTCCAGGAATTCAGCTGCTTCTACCATATTGCTTCTCCATCTCAAGACATGGGCTCTTGGACAGCACAGGAGCCTGAGAGAGCACTTAGAATGCTCACATATTTTCTTAAACAAATCATCCTAAAAATGACACAGTTTACTTTTTTTTTTCTTTTTTTTTGACACAGTTTACTTTTGCTTACATCCCATTGGTAAGTACTGGGCAAGTGTCCCACTAACTACAAGGGGGCTTAGAAATGTGGGCCACACAGATGCACAGAAAGCTGAGAGCTAGAAATATCAATGATACTCCCAGACAGAAACCTGAGATGGTTTTCTAAGTGAGGTCCTGTTGATAATATGGTATCAATTCTGTCTAAGATATTGCTATTTTTGCTATCATGTTTTTAGATTTTATTTTGTATTATAATACATTTTTTTTTTTTTTTTGGTCAATCCTGCCAGGGACTGAACTATTCCCTGATTGAAATATATATTAACTTCTAGGTCCCTACGTTTAGAGAAATTAATTTACTTATATAAGAAATCGTAAGATAACCTATGAGTGTAATACATGCTATCCAGATGTCAGCATTTTCTGTGTAATTTCTACAGAAAACATGCTTTCTCACTGTACTTTCCCACCCATGGATTGCACAGAGATGGGACAGAATTAGGTATATAACAAAAAGGCAGTGATGGATAAGATTTAAAACCAGTCTGAAGCAACAGTTATTTCACTCTGCAGTATAATTTCCTCACCTCACCCCTACCACCAAAACAAAGGCTGCTAAAATTCAGCAATTCTACAATTCTGTCCAAGCATTAACTATGGATTGCACTGAGATACTTACATTAATTTCCTAGCCAAAGTTCTGCTTTCCTGATCACTGGTCAGTCATTCTCTCTGAACATAAAATAGAAAGAGATTTAACATTTTTAATACCATCAAGAAACATATAACTTTCATTCTTCTTAAATTGAATCCTTTTATAGTGTTCCATATCAGGAATCCACAAGGTTACTTAAATTGAATAAGGTTCTTTAGGGAAAAAATAATCCGTTATATAAATTTTTTAGTTTTTATTTCTCTTGTTTTTTCATGACTATAATATTAGGGCTAAACTTATTTGATTAATCCAAGCACACAAATTTTTATTTCTATTTAATTATGGTGTCAAGCATTTTAGGTTTAACAGTGTTTTAGGATTTAAAAACTGAGTAAAAACTTTACTTTTCAAAAATCATTAAATATTAATTTAGAAATATCTCTATATTGGGGCGCCTGGGTGCCTCAGTTGGTTAAGCAACTGCCTTCGGCTCAGGTCATGATCCTAGGATCCTAGGATCAAGCCCCACATCCAGCTCCTTGCTCAGCTGGGAGCTTGCTTCTTCCTCTCCCTCTTCCTGCTACCCCGTCTGCTTATGCTCTCTCTCTCTCTGCCAAATAAATAAATAAAATTAAAAAAAAGGAAATATCTCTATATCCAAGGAAATTTTGCTTTTAAATTGATGCATAACCAAATTTTGCTACAAAAAGCATATCATGATACATTGAACCATGCTCTAGTTTCAATTTGGAAAATAACCTTGGGGGGAAGAAATGGGGAGATGATATTGGCAGAGCCATCTGAAGCTTTATTTGGGAAAGGACATTTAAATTGGCTTTTAGTTGTGGGCATCGGCAAGAAGGGGTAGCCAGGGCAGTAGACTCCCCACAAGGGTAGGTTGAGCACTGGGACTGAGCCTCTCAGGTGGGTCTCCTCTTCCCAACGCTCCCCTGCACAGCTCCTTCCCTCTATGGCGTCCACAGAAGCAGGAAGGCTGAGAGAGACCACAGAGGCTGTTCACCTGAAGAGGACATCAGACGACTCGGACACCAGCCTCCCATTGCGGATGTCTATCTTCTTCACAACCGCAGCGTGGGAGTAGCTGACGCGGCTGAAGGAACCGGAGTGAACCTGGGCCAGAAGGAGCTCAGGCTACAGGTGAGGCCAGGGCTCATGAGGCCCCCGTAGGCTGAGCTCAGTCCACCTGAGTGCAGCTGATGGCTTTAGTATGGATACTCATGTTCTGCATCCCAGACTCCAGTCGGGTCTCCTCACCCTCTAGTGGCTTGTGGTAGGTGGCGATCTCCATATCCAGGGCCAGGGTGACGTTCAGAAGCTCCTGGTACTGGCACAGTTGCCGTGCCGGGTCCTGCTTGGCTCGCTGAGGAGGCGACCTCTATCTCGGCCAGCTTGGCATTGGCGTCCTTAACAGCCAGCTACCTGTGCTGCTCAGTCAGCATCACCGATGGCTGCCTCCAGGGAAGCCCTCTGGCCTTTGAGGTCCTCAGTCTCATCCTGGCGTTGGCTAATATTCTGGTTCATCTAAAAAATCTCTGTCTCTCTGCGATAGAGGTCATCCCGGTGCTTCCTAACCAATGTCTGCAGCTCCTAGTACTTGATCTGGTACATGGTCTTGGCCTCAGGCCGGCTGCGGTTGGTGATGTCCTCCTACTGGTCCTTTGCCTCTACAATGATGCCGTCCATGTCCATGTCTATGGACAGCACCATGGACGTGTCAGAGATCCGGGACTGCATCTCACGGATCTCCTCTTCATATATGTGCCTTCAGCTGATCTCATAGGTCAGCCCTTCCAGGCAGGATTCCAGCTCTACCTTCATCCACATCCTTCTTGATGAGGACAAATTCATTCTCCATGAATGCATGCTCTTTGATCTCCTCGTCTACTTATTCTTGAAGTCCTCCACCAGCCCTTGGAAGTTGCCAAGCTCCATCTCTGGCTTCAGCCTTTCCTGGCCCAGTGTGTCCAGCTGCAGCCAAAGGTTGTTGATGTAGCTCTGGAGCATGTTGTCCATGTTGCTCTGAGCTGTTTTCTGCTGCTACAGGAAGCTGCACTTGGTCTCCAGAATTTTGTTCTGCTGCTACAGATGCCATACTTTATCGATGAAGGAGACAAACTTGTTGAGGGTCTTGATCTTCTCCTTCTCCTGAGTATGCACAGCCTGGATGTTGGGGTCCACCTCCAGCTTAAGGGGGCTGAGAAGGCTCTGGTTCACTGAGACAGCTGTGATGCCCCCCATACCCCTGGCCTCACCATATCCCCCAACCATCTCATGCTGGTGCCCAAGCCACCCCGAAGCTGCCGCTCCTGCCCACCTGGGAGAAGGCTGAGGAGCTGATGTGGGGGCCAAGTATGCACGTCCACAAGCAGCTACTGAAGGCCTAGGGTCAGAGGTGGACACCTTGTAGGACTTCCAGGTCACCCTGATGGATGTGGTGAAGGCTGGAGTAGAGGCAAATAAGCTCAACCTGACAGAGGTTTGAGAAAGAGTCAAGAAGCTGCTTCTAGGTCAACTTTGGAAAAATTTTGAGCAATAGATATCAACATTATAAGTGATTTTTTTTTAAATTTAGTAAAAATTTAAATTAAAATATACTCTTTTATAACTGAATTTTTCTTAGTTAATTTTGGACTTGGAGTAATTGTATTGCACATTATTTAGCACCTTTTTATATATTTTACTGTTCTTTATTACTTTGGGTTTTCTAATACCACCTTTAAGTTTAAAAACAATAAAATCAAGTCTGATATTAATGTTCTAAATTTTCGTTCCGTGACCATTGATTTCTCCAATCCTTTATCCTGTAACTTATCTATTTGTATGTAAAAGTTTTCAGAGGACTCAGACTGTAAAATACAACACTACATGTGTCCAGAGTTTTAGAAGTAGTTTATGTGTAAAACAATGGTGATGTCAGTTGCTGATTTGGCAAAACTAGTTGTTAATAAATTTATCAATCTCTTTGCAAAAAAAAAAGCTGAATTATAAACAAATTGATGCAATCACTTAATGTTTATGGTAGTACACTGTTGAAAAGGCATGTTTCCCCCCACGTCTTTGTGTCCATTTTTTATTAACACTGACTCCTCCCATGCATTTTACCAAGTGAGGAAGCATTTATTTTAATGCTAGATCTGAGAGGCAGAAATGGGAATGCAGATTAATGTTAGCAATATCTACCTTCCTGAAGAAAATGAGATCCTTTTTTTATTTTAACTCCTTATGCGATAGGTAATATAGGGGCATCCTTCTCTAGAGATGTTTGTGATTGTTCACATCTGCTTATAACTGGTAACATAATACTAGTATTAGTAAACCCAGTTACCTCTTTCTAACACAGGGTAAGCATCAATAAAGGTGACCCATTGCCATGGATCTTGGAAATATCTCTATTGATCTCAAATTTGAATAAGGTCTTTTCCTTGAAAAACTGAGATTTCTGCTGGAATTTTAGAAGTGTATTTATTTGTTCTTTCTGATATGCTACTATAAATGATTAATTTATTAATGGCATTTTTGAAAATATTATCTGAATGAACTTTTCACTGATAATTATTATAGGTGATTTTTTCAACAAAAAATTTTAGGATATAAAGAAAACTTAGAAATGTCTTGAATACACCTCAGATTTTATAGAATGATTTTCTTTTCAGGGGATTCATTTTATATTGCATATATTACACTCACGGAAACATATACTAAGTTTGGCAAAAATTATTAAATGTTATGAAAATCTATAAAATTATTGAGGATTTAATGCATTTATTTTCTTATACAAAACCATTGATGATAGATACAGATACAAGCATGTGTTTTTTAACTAAATATGCTTTGTTTCTATGCTATTTCCTTACACTGGGTAATTTAAATATAAATATTTTAAGAATGAGAATATTTATCACAAATATTTTTTTTTTTTTTTAAAGATTTTATTTATTTATTTGAGACAGAGAGAATGAGAGAGAGAGAGAGCACATGAGAGGGGGGAGGGTCAGGGAGAAGCAGGCTCCCTGCCGAGCAGGGAGCCCGACGCGGGACTCGATCCAGGGACTCCAGGATCATGACCTGAGCCGAAGGCAGTCGCTTAACCAACTGAGCCACCCAGGCGCCCTATTTACCACAAATATTAATGAGCAAATATTTTTAAAAACTTTTCCAAAAGTAAAAACCTGAAATGCGCAAATGTGCAGCTTTATCCACAAGTTGTTGTACCAGTTGTAACAGTAGTAAATAGTTGCTGTTAAACCAACCGTTACGGATATTGAATCAAACTGCCAAAATGTCCTACACTTAGAGTATATTGTTGGATTTAGTCTGCCAATATTTTTAGAGTTTAGTTTCACATTTGTTCGTAAGTGTTATTATACTGTAATTACTTTATTTCAAACTGTCTTATTAGTTTCTGGTATAAAAGTTTTTGCTAGCTTTATAAAGTGACAAGGAGCAGGATTTCTCTCTTTCAACTATCTGGAATGATTTATAAAATTTTGGAATTACTTGCACCTTAAATGGTTGATAAAACCTCGTGATAAGATCATCTAAGCTGTATGTGTATGTTTGATTACTAATACAATTTATTTAATTGTAATAGGCTTATCACATTCAGGTTTTCTATTTCTTTTTTCATCTGTTTTTGAAAGTTTTTTTTTTTTTTTTTAATAGATATGTGTCTGTTAGATCTACATTTTCAAATGTTGGCATAATTTGTTTATATCCTCTCTTTTTAAAAAAAAAAATATTTTATTTCTTTACTTGAGAGAGACAGAGAGAGCAAGTGGGAGAGAGAGCACAAGCTGGGGTGGTGGTGGGGGGAGAAGGGGCAGAGGGAGAAGCAGATTCCGCACTGAGTTGGGAGCCCGATCCAGGGCTCCATCCCAGGACCCTGGAATCATGACCTGAGCCAAAGGCAGACATTTAACCGACTGAGCCACCCAGGCACCCCTATATTCTCTTTTATTATTCCTGACTTAGTTTTTGTAGCTTTGTTCTCTGTCTCTGCCTCTCTCTGTCTCTTATCTCATAAAAAGTATGCTTGTCTTATAAATTCATCTCAATTTCCAATATTAAAAAAATATATAAGGATAATATTAGCCAACATATTTTTATTTTGTAGAAAGTTGTGAGATAGTAGGATAAAGGGCCAAGCAACATTTGCAGATAAAAGGTGAATGCAAACCTCATACAAATTGTTAATCCTATAAATAGATGAATAGATGATAGATCAGATAGAATTTAAAAATATAATAAACTTGAAGTTAGAGTAATGTAGTTTTAAGCTACTTTAAATCAGTTTTATGACAATTAGCTTGATAATGTTCCTTTACTAAGATAATTATGTACATTTTACACGGGAACTCACTCCTGTATCCTAAACACTTCAGCAAAGATAAATGCATTTTTTAAATAAATTCTATTATTAATCTATGGAATTTTATCTTTCCATAAATTAAGTTGGTGATATTTCACTTAAGTAAGTAGATGTTTCCACCAGCTTCTCAGTAGGAATAGAGCTAGGACTAAGAATAAGGACTCTGTTTTACCAGATGATCAGGAATGTGCTAGAATTCCTTCGGGTCATGAAGATCATTTAACTCTTAAAGGGGATTGGCTTTGTTTTCTTTTAGAGTCTTTATTTTTATGTCTAGCACAGGAGGGTTGAAGAGGGTGAAAAACATGGCTTTCTGTTTAACAATCAGTTAGTTCACCATTCAAAATCATTTTGTTCCATTTTCTTCAGGCAATGATAGGCCTGAAAGAAATGTAGGGTTTTCCACCAAACTACCTTTATTGAATAGTTGGAATGATTGACAACTCAAAAAACTTTTTTCAAATATAGTAATTAACAGCAGTAATCCTTCCACACAGATGATCTGCTATCAAAAGCATCACAAAAAGGCATCCCAAACTTGAAATGATGGCTTAGGTAAGTAAGGTATGAAAGTCAGAACAAGCCAGGCACTTTATCTCTCAAATTTTAATGATGGAGAAAACACACTTTGAGCTTTCCTTGAGAAATAGCAAAACCTTAAAAGAAAATTTTAAAAAAAGAAAACTTTGAGATGGTTCTCAACAGATATGGGATGGTTATGCTCAAAATACTCTATCTTATGTGATTAAATATTTCAAAATAAATAATGAAGCAAGTTCCCTTTTGTCTGAAGTCTTTATTTGTCCCCATGTTATTGGCTTTCCTTTTTCTTTCCTTTCTTTTTCTTTGGGATTTGCCAAGATGTCTGTTTGCCATTTTACTAAAGTTATCATCATTTTGTTTTTCCATATACTGTCACATGGACAAACTCTTTTATTTCTGTGTGGACCTTATAATCATTACAGTTTAGGAAATTAATTTACCTTTTTACATGATGAAAAAAAAGAACTCTTCTCTTTCTATTAGGCCAACATTCTACTGCACTGAATGCTTGCACTTTCAAAATACAAGTTAAACTGTTCTTTATTTACATGGCTGTTTAAATGATGCATGGTATTACATATTGAAGTTTGTGGTGAAATTAATTGCATGTTTCTAAATATGTGACTGCTCTATCACTTTCACTCCTGTAAAAATGAGATGTTGATTTTTACCAAATTTCCCTTGGTATTAAATCTTTAGCATAAATGAATATAATTGCTTTCTCATCTAATAGAGCTATCTCCATAATACAGAAGATATTCTTTGGTGTTAAAGTAATGTCATCTAGTGAACTTGGTCTAACACCTCTTTTCAGTAAACTCTGACAAATTTAAGTTTTGGTGCAAGTAGGCTGTTTCAATTTCTTTCTCTTCTTTCAGTATTTTGCTGTAGTTGCTGAATAGTTTCTTAGCAAGGAAAGAAAAAGGATTAACTTGACTAAAACCCAGTTAAAATGCAAATGAAATGAATTTCTGGGCAATAAAGCATGCATTAAGCTGTAACTCTAATGAGCATAATAGTAAAAAGTCCCTGGAATATTTTATGCACCTCTATCTATTTCATCTTTATGTTCATTTAGATGTAAGTCTTCCGATAATTTTAGAGGTTTTGCATTCTGCTTGCCACAAACATGATTAACAGGTTTATTGCTCCGTTTTCTCCAGAGATGGCTTCAAACCTACTTAATTTCACTCTCCTGAAACCAAACCACGAAGCCCAAAAAGATTCTTATCTGACTTCTAAGATTTATGCTTATTTCATAGGGATGACTGAAATTCAATATTAACGGCAGTATGTAATATACAATAGTTAAGTGTAGTTAAGAGGCTCTGACGTTTGTTTTGCGATGAAATATTTAAAACAAAAGAAATTTAATGTTTGTGTTATATTGGTGTGTTAATTATTAGGGTAGAGATAAGAGGGAATGATTTCTTTACGGAAACAGAGACACTAGTTCCTCTTATCAGCCTGCAGATGGAGGATAGCCTATCCAGGAGGGCTGCAGAGGAGGGGTCATTTTGGTGATAGATTTTGCTGAGTTAGGTATTCCTTTTGTTGAGCTAAGCCCAAGTTTAAGCAAATGTAACTAGGTCGTTTCTTTTACCTTGTTAGGCTTATTCACAATGTTCTCAAAAGCCTTTTAAAAATTCAGAGGATTTTAATATATTATCCTATAAAATAATTGTATAATCTATTATTATAATAGATCATAAAAGAGTATGGTTATTATAGAGTAAGTACTATTCCAGAATCATAAAATGTTAATAAGTGTTCAAGGTCAAGAAAATATAGCATAGGTTGAGAGTTAAGTCTATAGAAGCTGGTACATTACGAGTTGAAATAGCTGCAAAAGATTCATGAAGTCTATTCTATGCCAAGAACAGTATCCCTGAAACTAATTTAAATGATTAGTTTTACTTTTTTCATGTTCATCCGTTAGAAAGCATATGGTATAGCCTCAATGATTACAGCAATATAAAAGGACCATTTGCTACTCATGGCAATGTTGTGACTATGAGATATAGGGTCAAATAGAACAAAAGAAAAGCAGTCTTAAAACTAAAAGCCATAGAAATGTATTATTTAATGTGCATTATCCACTTTCCATACAGTATGCTTTTTGATACTGAAAGAAGGTATTTTGGCCTCAACTCTATGTTCCCATATTAGATATATAGAGTTGGTGGGGCAAATGAGTTACTGAGTAGGTGGCCCTCTCTACTAATCCTATTTGATCGACTATCTCTGGACTCTTTCTTTCCAAAGCCAGATTATTAACTTTGCCAATGGCCCCACAAATGAAAGAGCCTTCATCAAGTATATGCTCTGTCCTCTAGGAAATACAAAATGCAGTGCTGCCTGGTGACTCAGAAAGCACTTTAAATACTGAGGAAATGTAACTCTTTTACTGTCCTATTTAAATTATTCTTTCTACAGTTAAAATTGAACTGTTATTCTATCATAAAATATGTACCTGTATACTCATTTGCATTCATAGAGTCGTGGAGTCCTTAATCTTCACTTCCTTGAAACAATTAATTCTATTCCAGTCATGCTCTGGGTACTGCTCTTTCCTGCCATCCCTATCTGGCTCCGCCTCCACATTCTTTTTGAGTTCTTCCCTATTATTAAAGAGAACAGAAACAACATGAATATGCACTTCCTGTGCTTATCTGAGGCAGCAGTGCTCTGCCTCCATGAGATGTTTCTTCTTCTAATTTGTAATGTAGTATTTATTCATTAAGGTAATGTACTATTTCAGTCATTCATGGTGGTGGTCGACAGTCTACATTCTTGCAGAACTGTGTAGATAGATTATTGGCTCTGACACAAGAAGTTTAGGTCACTTGACTAAACACCACCATTATCGTTCGGCTGTCCAACACTTTTCCCTCTCACATCCATGTGTGTATAAATCACCCTGTATTTGTTAGAGAACTTCTATCTTCATTGAGTAGGATATTCTTCTAGTAAACCTTCAGTCATGGTGCCAACATCCTGGCCGACATCACCCACCTCTGTGATCAATTCAGGGATGAGCACATGATTGGTGGCTTGATCAAACACTTCCTAGTAGCTATTCTACTACAAAGGGAAGGGATAATTTTTTCTTTGTTTTGATGTAATTTATTTGTATAACCCAATATCAGAATAAGAAGTCTTTGTTCTCATATTATTTTTTCTATCTAGAAAAATAGCATAAAACACACTGTTGGTTTGAAAGTACCTAGGAGGTAATGGGAAATAGGTCCTGTATTCAGAGGGAGGGAGAGATGGAAGAAAGAGGTAGGCCACCCCATATTGGTAGGTTGCAGGTTTAACAAGCAAGGGAACTTACATACAAGGCTTGTCTTGGATGGCAGTAAGACAAATAGATCTCCCCACCTGCCTTCCAAATCTTAAAAGTTTATATAGAAGTCTTAACTGGGTTCAGTCACATATACTGTCCATATGGTCTTAATACCACATCACTATCACAAGGCTATGTCCTTGGAGCACTTTTCTGGGAGCAAGGAAAGCAAGCAGAACCCACATTCCAAGGATAGGGTCAGGGTGAGGAGCCTCCAATTGCCCACAGCCAGCTCAAGGGTCAACTAGCTGTCACTTCCTCTTCAAAATCTCCTTCAACACTCTACCCCTCATGACTGGCTCTTATAATCCCACATGCCCCCTTTTCCAAAATGTGTCTTGAGCAGTCAGCAAAGGGATTCATTAGCATAGAGGTGGCTATCTGGCTACATTGGAGGCACATGCAAGAGAAAACTTGGATTAAGACAATGACTTCCAAAATTAGTGACAACTTTTTCAACCAAGATCCAGGATCTGAACCACTGATTTATTAAATTCCCTAGGCTGGGGGTTGGATCACTCATGGCTTTCATATGTATCCTTATGTGATTTAATAAAGATAATAAATTAGCAGACTCATCAAGTAAGAATAGACAATATTAGGTTAGGGTGATGGCACAGGTGTCACATTGTGAGCCCATCCTGTTTTGGAGGACAGCTTTTCTCATTAGAGGCATTTCAGTGTTCAATAAGGACAGCCTTTGTTGGCTATTACTCAAAGTTTGATGAGTAAATTTGGTAAGGGTTTTGTATGTGCTATAACATCTTCTACGCCAATGGAGGGAACAAAGATGGCGGCCAAATGATCATACCAGTGAAAGACACAATGTGCCTACCTGGCTTTAAAGAGAAAGCTTGACAGCCATTGTTATTGTGGAGCAGATTCCACCTCTGTGTCCAGGAAGAACCGAGGGTGTGATGGTCCAACCACTCAGGTGCAAACCACATTTTGTGCTGCACAAGCATTGGATTCCATTTAGAGCTACCAAATAAGTATCTGGAAAGTGCAACCAGGCGGTGCCAAATGAGTCAGTTTCCCTTAACGTGACAGAATGACTACACAGTTTCAGGGATATCCATCCCATGTTTCCAGTACAATTGGGTTGATTCTGTTCAGAGGGATTTTTCTGTTCCCAAAAGAGGAGTTCCCAAGGTGCTCAAATATCCATGACATGGAGTAAGCCATTCCCAAACCTGAGCATAGCCACCCAAGGTTCCAATGGCATTATTTCCAGGACCTTTTTAGTCAGCAATTTGATAGACTGCCTTTATAGTTTGTCTGGCAGAGAAAGAACACTCATGTCCAGTGTTATTAATACTATGTGCTAATGGCGAGCTTTCTGGATCAGTATTGGTAACACCACATGAACTAAGAGTACTAGCCCTAACTTATTCTTCTTTAACATACTATTTAAGGGCCTTCTGGTCCTTTCCTTAGAGAGGAGATACCCACCATGGCAATTCTGAGGAGCTAGAGAGAGGCAACATTTGCCTCCATATCCAAAAGTTCGATAGATCATTTTCTTGGGCATGTGAGTGGGCCCACTGTAGGAAGGTATTTCCATCAGGTGATAGAACATCACAGGAGCAGCAGAAGTCTAAAGCCAAAACGACATATTTGATAGAAACTTGCATGGGGAGGTCTTCCTCTTCTACAAGAATTACACTTGTGGCCTGATCTTTAGATGGTGATGTGGCTGCAGCTTTAGGAACTGACCCATATGTGCATACCAACATTGTTGGCCGGGGTGGGGGTGGGGGGGGAATGAAGAGATGTCAGGCATGAAGAGATGGACTGGGGGCAGGATATGCCAGACCAGGACCCCAACATTCTCCTTTCTTTTGATGGTGCATGTTTCATTCCAAGCATCGCTTGTTTCAACAGGTCTGGCTATAGCAGGACAACAAGATGTGAGTGGATACTGAGTAGTTTCCCCTCATCCAGGAGTCAGAAGTAACTCACCCATCTTGGCAGGACAACCCATTGCAATGCCAGTCGATAATTCCTTTTCCAAGGGTGATGACACTTGGGTGTTCTCAGCAGCATAGCATGTTGATCCATGTTGAACTGAGGCAATGGCTGTCCTTTGTGTCTTCCACACCTTTATGGTGTTGTGTGCCTCGGCAAGGGTCCCCGGTCTAGTATATGGGGCAAGCGGGCCCTGCTGGTCGATCATTCAAATGCATTAAAGCCTGGGACAGTACTTTTGTCTGCCCAGCCAAGGTGGTTTTACCTGTTAACAATTTAATTTACTGCTTTAATATTCCATTTCTCCTTTCAACCAACCCTGCTACTTGTGGGTTATAGGGGAAATGGAACCTGCATTCCATGGCATGCTATTTTGCCTAGTCTTACACATTATGACCTTTAAAATGTAATTCCTGATCACTGTGTATTCGATGAGGGTATCCACACACAGTGTTCAGTTTCTCTAGTCCCCTAATGGTAGCAGACTAGTTAGCACGAAGGCAGGGGAAAACTTGGGTTAGGTTAGATGTTAGTGTCCACAACCAAGGCATATTTAGAGACCTCACTCAGAGGGAAGAGGCCAATATAATTAATTTGCCAATCCCACACCAGCTGGGAACTCCAATGGATAGCCCCAGATTCTTTTGGCAGTTGCCTTGGGTGTTGTTTAGAATACACTAGACACGCTTACTGCATTAACCAAAATACTGTACTTCAAGGACAATCCAGCATTGTTGGCAATATGCCATCTTACATGTGCACTGTGATGGTCACTCTTTCTATGCATCCAATCTGCAATATCTACTTCAGGGTCAGTAGATAGACTCATACTTGAGCTAAGGCATCAGCACCCTAATAACCAGGGGATGTCCAGTGCCTTATGAGCTGGGACATGAAAATGTGAGCACTGCCTTAGTCTCTTGTAGATGGACCCAAATGTCTTTGCAGATATCTTGCCCCCATAAGGGCTTATTTATGATCATCCACCCCTTGGCTTTCTATTGCCCAAGCCTGAGGGCTAATCCTCTTAGAGCTGCTTAACTCTCAGCATATAGGGTTAACAGCCAGGGCTCATAAGTAGTCACCAGGAACACTGCTCTGAGCTCAGCGCATTGGCTGCGGCACTTGTCGCTATGTGAGAAGCTCTACATAAAGGAGTACCATGCACACTACTAGAAACTGTTGCTCTACGGGGGTGTAGGGTTTCCGCCCCCTTCCAGAGCTGAGACCAAAGTCCCAGGGTCACTTGCGCTTTGCTAATCACAGCTTCTGGGACAACAGGGTCTTGCCCAACCACATAACTCCCCAAAACTTCATGGTGGTGTCTGGGCCTTGAATTTTCTGTGGGTTCACTGCCCATCCTCTCCCTCTCAAATGCTCCAGCAAAGCCTGCAAGCTCCACCTCATACCTGCAGCAGAGGCAATCTTCACATGTTAAATATGATATGATCAATATAATGGGCCCATTTTACTGATGTGGGGACAGAGAACAGGATCGGTCACAGGCTACCATCATATGATGTATGGTAGAATTATGCAGGTAACCTCGGGGGAACACTGAAAAGGTCCATTGTTATCCCTTCATGTGAAGACAAATTGATCTTGTGACTCAGTGCATAATGAAAACGGCATTTGTTAAGTCCAACACAGCATGATACACTCCTAGGACCATGGTCAAGGCACCTAAGATGGTGGCAATGTCCGGCACAGTCATACAGATGGGGAGAGGGCACTACCTTATTAGTTCTTGGTAGTCCACTGTCAGCCACCATGAGCCATCTGTTTCTTTTATTATCCAGACCAAGCTGTTGCAGTTCTTGGATGGTTTCCCTTATGTCCTCTAGGCAGTTTATATTATTTGTCAGTAACCACTCTACACAGGATTATTGGTTTTCAGTTGGTGCTTCCCCTCAGCACTGGTTTAACGACTCTAACCCAGAGGCAGAATTCACCAATAGAGGTTTGCAGAATTTGACCTTGTGGGATATCAATGTCCAATATGTTCTCTGGTCTTGCAGAGATAAAAACACATTACTGGGGGGATGCCCAATTTTTGGTGTCAAAAAGACCTTCCTGACTATAACTGTTTATCCTCTGTAAGCACCAATGTCACTGAGGGGGCCAGAAAGCTTCTGAAAGTCACCATGTATTAGACTACATTCAGCTCCAGGATCCACCAGAGCTATCACCTTTGTGCCCTCACCTGGAGACAATCTTGAACTGCATCCTATATGCAGGGTGTGGGAGGCACCTACCCTGAATGGGACTATATCCCTGAGACCTCTGTGGGAGCAGGTGGGGCATCAGGGACGATAGGGGCAGGTGAGGAAGGTCTGAACTGTTTTTCAGGTTTTAAGGCTTTTCACAGGCCAACCGACACAGTGTTGGCTTGTTGGTCATCTCTTCATGTAGGGTCACTGTAGCAATGAGGTCAAACCACAGTTTTTTCTGGGTTATTTTTGCCAGACCCTTTACAAGTGATTGGGATAACCTAGATCAACAATGGATCGCTCAACATTGTAAATATCTGTCCCACAACCGGGCTCAGCGTGGATACCAGCATCCCATATTGCCTCTTGGGGGTTAATAGGATAATCTTGGCTCTCATTCTTGCTGTGATTATGGCCCAATCAGGGCTTCAGAGGTGTAAACATCCTGCTTCATTCTCAACTCCCTAAAAATGTGTTGTGCCTCCTTTATATATTTCCAGGGAGATCCCACATGCTCAGGGAGATCCCCCTCATTGGGCCATGCCTCATAGCAGGCTAGAACAATCCATTCCATAAGGGAGCAAGTATCTTGAATCCCCCAAGCACCATGCAGGTGCTGCCGGAGGGCAGGGTGTGTAGAGATCTTTCTCACTTTCTCTGCCTCTTATTCGGTCAGAGAAATACCATCACCTCCAGTATCCCACAGCTGCCCTAACTGAGCCTGGATACTTGCCCTGGCCTTTTCTCTGGCAATTAGCAGCTATATCAATAATCAGTGGGAGTATATTCTCTCATCGTGAATGTTTCCTAAACTGAGGTCTGTCCCACTGGCTGGGGTTGCTATTGCTGTGCTTTTGTTTTCCTTATAGATCTGGGGTAGGAGGGCACAGGACGCTCTATCCCTCTCACTATTAATTACCACAACATCCTCCTCTTCGCTCTCATCACTTTCCTGGAGATTCCACTTCTTAGCGTCCCAGTCAGGCTTAATCACAGGTTCTATGACCTCACTCCCTGGCATATGTGCCCTCCTAGCTTTGCAAAACTGTACACTAAGGTCTCTGACTTGTCATCGTTCCCACCCAACTTGTCTGCCAGCTCTGAAGCTAACAGAGTAGTTGGATACCTGCACGTCCTTCTCTAACTTCAGCTTTTCTTCCAATTTGCTAACTCAAGGGTCAGCCTCTAGTTGGGCATAGGTGGCTGCCGATCTACCCACTGTAGAGGTCAGCCCATTGTGGCAGCCATGTATTTCTCTTCTTTGCTGCAGGGTGCTATGTGTAGTTTCCTCCAACAAGTGGATCAAACTGGCTGGTGTTGTCAGGCATCCCCATACTCACGCTGTGGTCCACATATCTGACATAAAGACCACACCTCCCAATGGCCAACTCGGGGTCTCCCCAACAGATGCCTCATTCCCAAGGCCCATTTATTTGGTCTCCTGGCCAGTTTGCCAAATGTTGATTCACAAAAAGAAATTTCCCAGGTATAATCTGAAACTGACTCTGGAGAGGGTAAGGGATAGCTAAAGAGAAAGACCACTCCAGATTGGTAGGTGGCAGGTTGAATAAGCAAGGAAACTTACATATGAGGCTTGACTTGGGCAGCTGCAAGATGAATAGATCACGGGGCACCTGGGTGGCTCAGTCATTAAGCGTCTGCCTTCAGCTCAGGTCATGATCCCAGGGTCCTGGGATCGAGCCCCACATCGGGCTCCCTGCTCAGCGGGAAGCCTGCTTCTCCCTCTCCTACCCCCCCTGCTTGTGTTCCTGCTCTTGCTATTTCTCTGTCAAATAAATAAATAAATCTTAGAAAAAAAATATATGGGGGCACCTGGGTGGCTCAGTCGTTAAGCGTCTGCCTTCGGCTCAGGTCATGATCCCAGGGTCCTGGGATCGAGCCCCGCATCGGGCTCCCCGCTCCGCGGGAAGCCTGCTTCTCCCTCTCCCACTCCCCCTGCTTGTGTTCCCTCTCTCGCTGTCTCTCTCTCTCAAATAAATAAATAAAATCTTTAAAAAAAAAAAAAAGAAAAAAAATATATGAGTAGATCGCTGCATACCCACCCACCCACCCACCAGAATCTTTAAAAAGTTTGTATACAGGCCTTAGCTGGGTTCAGTCACAAATACCATCCAGATAGGCTCAACACTACTTCACTATCTCAAGGCTATGTCCTTGGGGCAGCTTCTGGGAGCAGGGAAGGCAAGCAGAACCCAAATTCTAAGGGGGAGCGGGGTTGGTGAGGAGCCTCTGATTGCCCAGGTCCAGCTAGCAAGTCAACTAGTGGTCATGTCCTCTCAATGACCTCCTCTAACACATACAGTTTTATTTAATAGTGTACCTGTTACACTTTGGAACGTTAATTTAATATGTTTTAAGAAGGAGTACAGGTTATAATTATTAACATAAAAATTGATGCACACAGTTTGAAATAAAATATATCTCAAGAGGAGTTAAGGAATGTATGAGAGTGAAGGAATGTATGATACTTTTCTCATAAACAGATAAAATATTACTTAAAATTAAGATATGGATCATTCTTTCAATTAATGAAAACAGGGTGATAGTTGTAACAATTTGATAAATTCACTGTTTTACTACTAACTTTTTCCTTGCAGCACACTATTTTCCAGGTATTTGAGATTTTGAATGAACACTAGATGTATTCAAGCCAATTATTTAGGACTTGATCATACTGGCTAAAATAAATGTTAGCTGGAATGGATTCAAAATATTACAACAACAACAACTTATCATCCTGGCGATTCATAAAAAATTTTAATCAATATAATTCCTCTATAACTAATGGGAGGAAGCTAAATTTAATTTAGAGATCCTTTTTTAAATATCTGATACAGCTTATCATGTTAATATATGCTTATTATGCTAATATATGGAATATAAAGCCTAAGAAATGTATTTAACTCAAGATTCCTTTTTTTAAAAGATTGTTTATTTGAGAGAGAGAGAGAGCAGAGAGAGCAAGAATGGGAGTAGAGGGAGAGGGGAAAAGGGAAAAGGAGAAGCAGGCTTCCTGCTGGGCAGGGAGCTCATGCAGTTTGATCCCAGGACCCCGGAATCATGACCTGAGCTGAAGGCAGAGGTTTAACCAACTGAGCCACCCAGGCGCCCCTAACTCAAAATCCCTTATGAAACAACACCATTGCAATGAGCAAGGAATCACATCACCATTAAAAACAGGAAGCTTGCTGGGCTCTGTCTCATAGTGCCAATGATCACAGGGGCTCCAACGTTGTCACTGCTGCCCTTTACCTTCTCTTTTTCACAACTGTCTTTTCTTCCTCCAAGTCCCAGCCTTCTACACAGAAAAGACCACCGTGTCCTAATTGCAGGCATCTCCAACTTTAATGCTTTTAGCTGGAATCTTCTTGGATTTGCATCAAATGGGAAATGGAATCTTTGCTCCTTGAAAACCACAACATGGGGTGGATGACAGTCCTCGACAGGGGCTCATCTTCCCCCGAATGTGCCTGGACTGTGTGAAAGGTCACTCAAATGAGGGAGTGACACAAGGGTGTGGATGTCAGGGAAGCCACTCATGGATGTGGATGACGTAAGCAAGTTCTCAGTCCTCTGCGGGTAAGGATGTTGCGGGGCACCAACATATACAACCATGCCCCAAAGGGCAAAAAGGTGGGCTGTGTTCTCTGGCTGTGCTACCACTCCTGAGAGAGAAATTTAGACTGAAAAAGAGTAGTTGAGAGGCTTCAAATGTACAATGTGAGAAAGTGTGAGTTGTATATTAGTGGATAATGATGAAATCTAACAGTGAACACTTTGAAGGAAAGAGAGAAGAAACGGAACTTAAACTTATTTAAATCACATAATAATTGTCAAATGGAATGCATTTGTTTGAAAAAAATTATTTTAATATGTGATAATAACACTCAGGGTAGAGAATCCAGGTTACCCTGGTTGCTTTTCCAACTCCTGTTACCCATGCTTCTCACCTGCACTCACCTCCCCTCACTGTTTCCCATGGGACTCGGCCAACACTGGCCGATGCTTCCTCTCTATGGAATGTGTCTTCTTCTAATGTTAATGTACTTTTGTTCTTTGTGTTAATATGTCACATGGCTGTATGAATGGTGGCAGTCTATATTTTAGATTCTAGCCGAAATATATGTGGGTTAGTAGCTAGAAGGTTGACAGGTTAAGTCACCTGACTGAACAACATCATGGCAATGGGCCATGAAAGCCTATCCTTAGACAGGTTTCACAGCAATGTGAATTGCTATTTAATGAGAATAAAAGAATAAAAATATTATTCTGATACCCCACAGGAATTTACATTTATTTAGGATAATCTTACATTGAAAAATATTCCAATTCCAACTGATACTGGGTCTGAAGTGAATGATAAATGTCCCCACTCTATCCTCATTATAAATAAGGCTGAGGCAGATTTGCCTCATTGTTGTGAAAGAGGGAAAGACGTTCTTTTCTTTGCTTGACCTACATAGAACAGTTATATGCTAAAAGACCAAATTAGGTCTGGTGAGGACTTCTCAATAATAAACAATTTTTGAAATTTTAATGATAAGATATAAATCGTGGTTTACAGGATTTTCAAGAGAACAGATTACTTCTAACTGTTAATCATATAATGTTTTGCCTCTAAAGCAGGATGGATTATTTTATTTTATGAGCAAATTCATCAAGGATGTTGCAGCTGCTAAAAATTTGCTCCTTCTCTAGGCATTTCTCTTTTGTCCATAACTTTACACTGATTAAATTTAAGTACGTCCTCTCCCACCAGTTGTAAGATCTGATTCTGTCCTTTAGTCCTCTGAATATTGAGAGGCTTAACTCTTGTCTAACATTACTCACTCACAAAATGAAAATTCAAATTAGTAGTTTGGCTGGACTCCTCTATCTGTTAACATAATATTGCTGGAGAATATACCCTACTCATTAAACCTTACTGCCATCATCCAAGCTTCCTGCTAAGGCCCTTCTTTTGTTCTGTTACTTCCCATCTTTCTTCCAGAGATCTCGTTCATGTGTTTGTGGACGCTATACTTTTTTAATGAACTCTTCAATGCAGCCATCATTCTTCACTTTTCTTCACAAGTACTTGTAATATACCCCTCAGAGAGATCTTTAATGATGCATTTATATAAGTGGACCATTCCACCCCATCCCAAATAGAGACTGCCTTGGGATGAGCTTTACAAATTTTACAAAGTGGTGCACATCGATCATAGTCAGCATGGGGTAGCCCAAATTCAATTCTTGGTTCTGCAATATAGAACTCTTTGACTTACACGCCACCTGTAGGAGACCCCTCTTGCACCATTTCTGGTCCTTTCTTCCTCAGTCATCTCTTGTTGCAGATGTGACCACAGTAATAGCTCTGCATGACTGTGACCTACTGCCCCAGTCACCACCTGGCACGCCACACTGTGCTTCAGTGTCACAAACTTCTTGTTCCAGAATATCTTTTGGCATCACTGTGAGAACTTGCTTGGTGTCCACACATGCACACTCTGAGATTGTGAGGTCTTCATGCCATGCAGGATGAAACTTGGATGAATAGGAAATGAGAACCAGAGGACAGACAAATCCTGCTCCTTTCTGTTCTCCAAATGAAAGTCTTGAGATGATTTTATGCAGTTTCATTGGAACTGTGTAACGCTGTGAACAGCTCAAACTATATCCTTGACCCTTACACCATGAAATTATACATCCAAGTAAAGTAATAGCACACATGTCATTCAGTTTAAGTTCTACTTAGTAGGTAACCTATGCAAAGACAGTATCAGAAATGGTCCTAGAAAGCAGATCCTCAGGATAAGAGTTTGTACCTGAATTAGTAACAAGCAAAAGAGCAATGAGGTTGTCTGTGAAGGAGGTGTGTGGTGATACACCTGGCATTCGATGCCATCACAACTAGTGTGGCTTTTCCCTGTGCTTACACAGGGTGGTATAAGGAGGAAAGTGAACCATTGTGATGCCCATTTACTGTGCACTTGGCCAGTATGGGAGAAATAAATATAAAGATGGCAGGCTGGCTTCAGTTAGCTTACTGAAAGCCTCAGAAATGAAAAACGTTAGGCTAGAAGCAGCAAAATTCAACTAAATGAGAAAGCCGTAAGAATTGTTTTAAGTTTTTATTTAAATTCCAGTTAGTTAACATACAGTGTAATATTAGTTTCAGGTGTACAATTTAGTGATTCGACACTTCCATACAACACCCGGTGCTCATCCCAGCAAGTGCCCTCCTTAATCCCCATCACCTATTTCACCCATCCCCCACCCACCGCCCCTCTGGTGACCAGCAGTTTGTTCTCTTGAGTTAAGAGTCTGTTTCTAGGTTTGCCTCTCTTTTTTTTTTTTTTTTTTCTTTTCCTATGTTCATCTGTTTTGTTTCTTAAATTCCACATATGAGTGAAATCTTATGGTATTTTTCTTTCTCTGACTGACTCACTTCACCAGCATAATATCTTCTAGCTCCATCCATGTCATTGCAAATGGCAAGATTTCATTCTTTTTTATGAAAGCCATAATATTCTTTAAGGTAACTTTTAGCAGATACTCATCTTCTATAGTCATGGAGAAGTCTGTGCTGAAAATCAGGCCCAGCTTCAGAATATAAGTGTACTTGGCATGTAAAGTTTTGGCAGATCTCTTATGTCAAAGTCAGGCTACCTTGGAAAAGAAATAAGACTCAAACCTGGAATAGGCATATGGATGACAATCCCAAGACTCTTAAATTCCAAGTGTCCCTTGAACACTCAAGAGTATTCAAAATATGCACATTTAAATCAGGGTAATGAAGGACTGTATTCTTTGAGGGATTAAGGTCTATATATCCCTAATAGGAAGTAACCCTGGCCAGGCAAATTACCGACCAAGATTTAGGGTAATCTAGAACCTGTGGTGGAGGCAAATGGAGATGACAGATATTAATTACAGCCTGTAACCAGCTGAAATGTTGAGGAATGTAGCTTGCTGAAAGTTTTTTGGTTATTGCATATGGCTACTACCTTTGAAAAGACGCTGTGGTTAATTAAACTTTTACTTTCACTCTTGTAAAATAATTGTGAACCTCTTATTCTCATTAAAATGGTATCCAGATGTTGTACCATGGGAGCCTACTATAATAAAGGAAACATGCAGGTCCTAGTGGTACAGGGGCTAAACTGCATCAGACACCTCAAATACAGCATTTCATATATACTTTGCCTTACCTGTCTTGTGACAGCTACCCCAGTTATCTTGTTTTGCCCTAGCTAGTCCTTTCTGGACACAGGGCAACCTGGCTGCACCTGACTTTTTGCCAGTTCAGCGTGAGTCTCACCTAATTTCCTAGATCTCACCCTTGATGCTGTTACAGGAACTCCTAGATATCCACTCCTATATTTCCTTGGAGGGTAGAGGAGTTAATGGCAAGACGATATGTCTTTTACCAATGGAGGAGCAGAGCCAGTGGATAAATCCTTCTCCCTTTCTTTCCCAGGATCAGTGTCCCTGAGATGTATTTTACCATGGTACCTGCCTGTGGTTGGGACAATTGCTCACTTACAGTGGCATCCATTTTGATAAAGTGATCTTATATTGGGCCACCCTCCTCTTGTCCTTTAGTCTCCTGGTTATTCCTTATGTTCTCTGGGATTCTGATTAGTGAGATGACAGCACCAGAGATGTTTGCCTCAGATTCCACTTTCTGAGAAACTCAGGTCAAGATATAATTTAATAAATACAATTAAATACATTACCTTAAATTAGCAAATAATACTAGTGTGTAGAGAAGATATTAAATCCAAATTTGTCTAATTTTTTTTATAATTAAGTTTTTGTAAGCAACTCTGCTGTTTCTGATTTCCTAATATGCTGCTCCCTTCTCTGAAGACTAATTTGAAAATAATTGTCAAACAACCCTTTGTTGCAATAACTGTACTAGCAAAAAATGTATCCAAAGGATTTACTCTAAGGAGCATACAAACCATTTTATAATTGTGATTCTTATCTCATTATGTATGATAGGAGGCAAACATCAGAAACAGATGTATAGAGTCAAGATAAATAATTTAAATAAATTATGATACACAGAAAGGATGAGATGTTATATAATAATTGAAATTCACTATCTGGGAGTATACGTAATTATCTGTAATATGTTCCCAGGAGAAAGTTTGTTAAAACTTGGATATAGTGTGTGACTTTCATTTTAGAAATATACCAAAATATTAATAATAGGTACTTATGATTTTTGTACAATATTTTATTGTTTCAGAAATGCTTTTTTATGTTTTTCCGTTTTGTATGGTAAAATCATTACTTCTAAATCAGATAAGTAAATTCCTTATTACCATAAATCATCTGATCCTTATATTTGTGTGACATTTTATCTTTGAATACTTCAGTATTTTTTATAATAAATGATTATCTCTTTACATATTTCACATTAAATAAATGTCCATGACCTTCATTAACCAAGTGGTCGCCAAATATTTTTTTTTTTCTTATCAAGTAATTCAAAACAGACTGAATCATAGAGCTCCAAAAACATTGGTATATAGTTTAACCAACATTTCCCAGAATCCATAATGGAAAACAAGTGGCATATTATAAGCCTACAACAACAAGTTGGCATATTCTAGAAATATGTATGCAAAGATTATTAAAATATAAGGAATAATATCAAGACATTGGTTTTACATTTACTTTTCATATATCTATCTGTCTATCTAATCTTCCACATGGCTACTAGGAGACAACTTTGTAGGAAATTAGATATAGTGTTGTTCAGGGACAAAATAGAAAAAGAGAGGTACGTTTTTGATTTGCTGAAATCACATGTATAAAACATGCAAACTAGATTTAAAAAGGTTACTCACTTAATTGCCGTATCTTCCACACCAAGATTATGGTAGGGAGGTTGCTTTAGCACATACCTTAGTTTCTACTTTGTAGGGAACTATCTACATGCCTTCAACTACCAAGGGTAAAGTCCAGTGATAGAGATTAAGGTCAGTTTGCAGAAATTATAATGATTGCATTCAACTGTGTTTGCTAGCATCTTTCTAGCTTTTTCTCAGCCAATAAGAAAACCACAATTAATAGCTGCCTAGACCTTTGACACATTATTTTTAGAAATGTCATGGTCAATAGCAACCAAACCCAGATAGAACATTTCTTGATGCTTCCTGAAGCTCAGGCAATAGGAGAGTTAACTGACAATGGATCTGAAAACCAATATTACGTGCTTAAAACAGTTAATACAGAAATATGTATCTTTTGTGTAAATATCTTAAAAAGACAAGCCAACTGAAGAAGTTACCACATTTGGCATTGATTGACATTTCAATACTACCTACTAGATTAGCAGAACCTTAACCCCTGCTATCTTTTCTCATGGACTTTTGAAGTTCAGACGCCTGACCAAGTATACACTTTAAGATTGGCATCATTAAAAAAAAAAAATGTATCCCTGGGTAATATATTATCAAAACAGAAGAGTGAAAGCTCTAACCTTAGTTTCCTAAGTAGGATCACAGATTACAATATAATATTCTAACCAATCTGATTAGGTTTAGTGTTTTTGTTTTTAAGATTTTATTTATTTATTTGAGAGAGAGAGGGGGAGAGAGAGCACAAGTGAGGTGAGGGGCAGAGGGAGAAGCAGACACCCCGCTGAGCAGGGAGCCCAGTGGAAGGCTTGATCCCAGGACTCCAGGATCATGACCTGAGCTAAAGGTAGATGCTTAACTGACTGAGCTACCCAGGCGCCCTGAATAGGTTTAGTTTAGTTAAGAGAGCCATAGTTTGGTTGTAGAGAATTGAGGGGTTTTTTTCGTTTTTTTAACCCACTAAAAGAAAAAAAAAAAAAATTCACATGTATTTCTGAAATGGGGCTATATTTCTGAAATGGGTGCAACACTTTATTTGGAATGTCTATGATTAGAACAATCAGTCACAAATCCCCAGCAATTGTAAGTAATAGTATTAACAACAACAAGCTCCCAGAATTAAGCTAAGTGATTTTCAATATTTAAGACTATTAACAATCTTGTTAAAAATGTTGGCTCTATAAATCTAGAGTAGGGCCTAGGAAACTATCTTTTAATCAGGAAAACAAGTAACTCTTTTTATATAAGTAGCTTAAAGATATCGTAAAGAAAATTAGACCTAAGTTATTTTTTTGTGTATGGTTCCCAATTTACTATGATTATATTTTTCTTAACCAGATTGAAAATATTAATCTCTATTTGCATTCACAGGTTACTTTTAGCATAATGTTTGGAGAGGTGTGTAACGCTATATGGCTATTTATTATTATAACTCATCATCTATGTATTATACTTATAATTACCCAAAGTGCATGTACATATAATGGTATTTTTCTAAAGTAGAGCTGATAGCGACTCTGCCAGGTTCATAAGGCAGAGGCCAACCTCACTTTTCATATAAAAATAAAAGTATAGGAACCTTAAATAATATACTTATAACTTCACTTACTTTTTACTACAGGGAACTATATTGTTAAAACAAAACCAGCTTATGTTACTGTGGTTTTATGTCTTCAATTATTAGATTCACACAAATCTTGGTTATTTGTGTGAGGGTGGGTGCTATATCCCTAACACCTAGAACTATGCCTGGTAACAACAAAAAATAAAAAGAAAGAATAAAAGTAAGAAAACAGAATTTAAAGGAAAGAAGTGTATCTATATGTGTAATGATAAAAGCAAAATTTTCCCCCCAAAGGAGAAAGATATTCAGTGTACCTCATGTGTTTAAGTATAGTTATATCTTCTTATCCAAAAGTATTTTCCTATACTTAAACACCCTCAGATACCTATTTATTTTCCATTATAATCCATTATGAAGCACTTTTCTTACCCTACAGTGAATTTGAATTAAAGTGCCATATGCTGTTCTGAAGAGCTTGTTTCTAGAAAGTATTTGCTACAATTATGGGCACCCTTTTCAATTTGTGTTGCCACTCCTATAGTAGAACTGGAGGCAAACCACATAAATGTGATTTTATGTGTTCATGTATGTATGTGTGTGTGTTTTATTGACCTATATCTGTACCTTTGTATATGATTAATATTTTACCTATATCAAAGACGTGTTTCTAAAGTCATCAACTTATTTTGTTCAAATGATTAATCAAATAAAATGAAATAGAAATGTAGATATATTTTAATAATCATGTTCATAATTTTAGAACATTAATTCTAACTCTTTATGTGTAAAAGAACAGCATAAAAATATACGTTTGAAGACATGTAAAATTTGAATTCACTATTCATCTTCTGCAATAACAAACTGGATTCTGTAGGAATTTTTCAAACATTCCTTGGTGTGCGTGCGTAAGTGTGTGTGTAAATTAATTTTCCCATTTGATTTTAAACAGGGAATATTGTGTTGTCATTCATTTGCTATTACACAGTCCCAAATCACCCTGAGTTATTTTTTTCTTTCCTGAAAAATTTTAGCAGATGCTCCTTCATAGTAAGAGGAGTTATATTAACATTGTTATGCTTAAAAACTATTTATGAGCCAAACTGTGGAAAGAGCCAAGATGTCCATCGACAGATGAATGAATAAAGAAGAGGTGGTATATATATACAATGGAATATTATGCAGCCATCAGAAGGAATGAAATCTTGCCATTTGCAATGACGTGGATGGAACTGGAGGGTATTATGCTGAGTGAAATAAGTCAATCAGAGAAAGACATGTATCATATGACCTCACTGATATGAGGAATTCTTAATCTCAGGAAACAAACTGAGGGTTGCTGGAGTGGTGGGGGGTGGGAGGGATGGGGGTGCTGGGTGATAGACGTTGGGGAGGGTATGTGCTATGGTGAGCACTGTGAATTGTGCAAGACTGTTGAATCACAGATCTATACCTCTGAAACAAATAATACATTATATGTTGAAAAAAAAAAAAAGAAGAAGAAGATAGCAGGAGGGGAAGAATGAAGGGGGGGGAAATCGGAGGGGGAGACGAACCATGAGAAACTATGGACTCTGAAAAACAAACTGAGGGTTCTAGAGGGGAGGGGGGTGGGGGGATGGGTTAGCCTCGTGATGGGTATTAAAGAGGGCACGTACTGAATGGAACACTGGGTGTTATGCACAAACAGTGAATCATGGAACACTACATCAAAAACTAATGATGTAATGTATGGTGATTAGCATAACATAAGAAAGAAAAGAAAGAAAGAAAGAAAGAAAGAAAGAAAGAAAGAAAGAAAGAAAGAAAGAAAGAAAGAAACCTAAAAAAAAAAAAACTATTTATGAGTCTTGGAAAACATTTACTTAGGGTAAGGAGAATGGCTTTTGGGATTTCATCTTATTGAATTTATATATTTTTTTAATCCACATAATCCAAATGTTTCACAACTTCATGATTCAAAGCTTTTAAAACAACTCCTATGAGTGTTTTGTCTCAGAGTATAAATATTTTTGTAGAGCAGATATTAAATGTGCAGTACAGTTGAATAAATGTTTTATCTGGAGACTGTGTGTACCTGTAAATACATTTCTAGTCATGGGCTGAATTAAAGTAATTTGGAGTGGGCAGGGGAAAAGAGAAGAATTATACAGATTTGTACTACAGAAGGGTGGTCCATTGAATTAATTCCTATGCCCTCTTCAAATCCACAGGCTGTCCTCCCAACACTTATTCAGTAGCTAAGGAATTAGGTACTGCCTTACCTCAATATTTGAATGATCCTCTCTTCTCCAGAAACACAGGGGGACTTTTCCTTATTAGGAGTAATCAGAGCTGTCAATCCCAAAGTCTTGTGACTTAAACAAGAAGAGAACTGTTATTTTTAAGTGAAAGGATATTTCTTACATGCATCCCTGAAAGAGAGTTTCCAACTCGTTACCAGACTGACATGACCCCGCTCCTTGGTGAGTTACCCATAGAGGCTACAACACGTGACGTTTTTGCACAAATAATCTTTATTTGCAGCAAATAAGGAGATGACAGGGAATAATTTCCAAAGTCATGACTCCCTGAGCAAGGTGAGTGGGTTCTTTTAATTTAGGGTTTAGGATGAATATTTAGAAAGGGGAACTTTGTCATCGCATGTAAAGGTGGGCGTAAGTTTATGCAGGCATATTTAGAAAACACACCTGTAGTGCACCCTGTGCATCCTCTGTTACGTTAGTAAAGCTTGTGGTCCTCTTAGGGCAGAGACTTTAACATTATAATGAAGCAGAGGTAACTTCAGACACATCTTGGTTCATGTATGCAAATGTTGAGTTGGTGACTGGGCTGGAGCTGGTTTAGGCTGGCTTAGGCTGGCCAGTTCTTGGTCTGCCAGTAGATAGCCTGGGGCTAATCTGTGGCCTAAAACCATTTGGACTGAGGAATGTAGGGCCTTGCTAGTTACAGGCTAGAACCACATCAGTTGACCTTCAATCAGTTGACCTTCACTCCTGCAGAGACTGCTAGTGTATTTGTTAGTGGGGCCTAAAAAGAGACAAGAGCTGTTTAGGGAGAAATAGTTCTCTAAAAAACAAGCTTTACATTTTCTGTAGTTTTACCCTTATTAATTCTGTTGGGCATGGTTTCAGTGCCTCAACTCTAATAGTATCTTTTTGTGTACTTTTTATTGCTTCTAATAAAGTAGAAATTTGCTGGTACTAAAGAGCCATGGCTATATAGTCAATAGATTATTCTTCCAATGGCTAACAATTAAAGAGCTAGTGGTAAAATGAGATTTGTAAAAATATGAAATAGAAGGTAAATTCCTGTATTGCCTGCTGTCTTTTATTGTGAAGTTAAACACTGATTTAAAATATGGCGAAGTATGGGGTGCCTGGCTGACTCAGTGGATGGAGCATGCAACTCGATCTCAGGGTTTTAAGTTCAAGTCCCACACTGGGTGTAGAGATTACTTAAAAATAAAATCTTAAAAATATTCAAGTTAAAAAAAATAAGAGGTAGAAGGGTGTTTTGTCCCTCCTCTGTGTCTCCCTCTGACAGCTACTAAAGTAAAATTAATATAAAACACCATTAAAAATAACATAGACATTTCAATTAACTAATGTGAAATATGGAATGAAAATGATATTATTTAATATTTTTCTATCCCAAGCTAGATGGACTATACCATATATATTTAAGACAAGAAAAGGGAAGGGGATAGTCACCAAGAAGAAAATGTATGAAAAATGTTCAGAAGAACTATTATTTTGATAAACTAAAACTATTAAGGCAAACAGTTCTTAATTTTTTCCCAAATTGTAAAAAGCTTCAAAAATGAGCAAAAGTTTATTCAATGTCCTGTCTACTGTACTCTTTTAAATTATCTCTGCTTTTCACTGTCTTTAGAAATGCAAATCATGACCAGTGGTATTCAGTGGATTATTGCCCTATGAATACTAACACATTTTGTATTAATTTGTAAATTTATTTTTATTTTTATTTTTTAAGATTTTATTTATCTGAGAGAGAGAAAGAGCAAGGGGCGGGGGCGGGAGTTGTGCCGAGGGAGAAGTAGACTCCCCACTGAGCATGGAGCCCCACTGCAGGTCCTCAAGGACCCTAAGATCATGATCTGAGTCAAAGGCAGACACTTAGCTGACTGAGCCACCCAGGTGCCCCCATAAATTTATTTTAATGCCACTAATGGGGTGTGTGTATGTGTGTGTGTGTTTTGAAATTGCCTTTGAACCAATTGTAATATCTTCCTGGTTCCTTCATTCATAAGTTAAATAAAATATTTGACATTTATTCAACTTCTATAAAAATTATTATTTTACTTTTTATCTTTAACAAATATCATAGACCACATAGACATTGTAAAGTAATCTTTATTATGATAAAACCACAAAAAGATATGACAAATGATCTGGAAGAGTATAGGAAAGAAATTAAATAATACCAAAAAAACTGTAGTGATATAAACTGCAGTGGAAGCCCACAGAATTGAACCAATAACACTGAAGTCAGAGTCAGTGACATGGAGAATACCTTGAGAAAGTAATGATGCAGAAAAGGAGGAAAGCATTAAATAGAATAAATGAGATATTTGGAGTGGAAAAATTTTTAATAAATAGAGATATCACTGAATTTTAGAATGGAATTAAGTAAATAGGCCAACAATATTTAAAGAATATTAATAATAAAGAGGAAGTTTTCTGCTGTTCAGAGACAGAAATCACATCTCTTGTGTGAGGAAAAAAATCAGAGTGACCTGAGTTTTCACTGGGGAAAAAAAAAAAAAAAAACAGCAAAAGACAATAAAAGAGAAGTTAAGAGAGTGATGTAAAATATAGAGAAATTATTAAATTTCAGAAGAAAATGATAACAGTTTCCCCAATGAAAGTAATGATTTGAGGATATAAGTGCAGATGTCAATGGAGTCAGCCCAGGACAGAGGAGCTAAGATAATTAAACAAAGTAACTCCCTGACAGATGACTGGATATGCCAACCAAGATCTTCGCGGTATCAATATCTGTGCAGAAGAAAGCAGACTTAAACAAATGGGCCACATATACACCTGTGGCTAGGAAACAGGCCACGTATACACCCCCAAAAGAACTAAGAGGTACTCACAGGAAAGTGTGGGGTGATCAATTTAAGATCAGCAGCTGATAGGGTGAAGGCCTTTGCATACTCCAATCCATGGAAGTGGGTGAAGGAAACTTGGGGATATAGTAAATATGACAACTAGCAGGACTTTTCAAGACAGGACTGAAGACAAAAGACAGAAAATCAAGTTCAACCTAAGCAGGACAAGGACCATAAGGGCAAAAGAAATGGAACTTTCAAATAAAAGAGGATAGAAAGAGAAGAGGACCTCTCACAGTGCATTGAGCTGTCCCTTTGAGTATTGATGAGCCCAACAGAGGCAGCTCTAGCATTGTGGAATTGAAAGTCTATCCTTACCCGCACCACTTCCTCCTGCTACAACATATTTCTTCTAAAATTTGGGAACATCAAGTCCCTGTGAAATAAACAACAGAAAAGGATTGCATTTAAATCCCATAAAGATTTTCTTTTGTTAGAGAAATGTAATTAAAACAAAATCTCTCCCCAACCCCCAAACCTCTCCAAGGGTAAAAGAGAAAGAAAATAATTTCATTATTGAAGAAACATTAAGCCAGGATGTGAAGCACATCCGGGCAATCTGCTCAGAGAAGGCAAGGCAGAAGGAAACCTCACCCTTTTATATCGTCAAACAGCTGCAACCCATTACACACATGTCCTCAAGATGAACAATAACTAATCCTAAAGTAAGAGGACTTGACAGCACATTTTGCCACCCATAGGTCCTCTTGGATTTTGGGTAATCTGGGTTGACCATCTGCATTAAGTAATTGGCCTTATGCAAGGGAAAAAATACAAACAAAATGCAGTACTGTAAGTTGGAGCAAGGCTCCCACAGAAATCAGGAACTGAGAGATAGGGTCTCTATCTCCCTTGATGATTACGTATCAAAGAGATGATTCTAAGTTCTTGAAGAAGACATTCCTGTGTTCTAAAGCTGGGAAGAGGTTTATTTAGCTTTTAAAAGGTTTGCATACATTTCAAAGACACAGAGAAAATGATCAAAGAAAAAAGAGGAGGGGAATATCTTCCCTTTATTCACCTGGGAGAATGAAGTGTCTTTTTCTGTTGTTGTTTGTTTGTTTTCTTAGAGCTTTCTACCTCCTACTCAATTTTTAAATCCAAACAGCAATCACCTACATGTAGAGAATCAATGATAAATGGGTGTCATCTAGGATTTTTTTTTAAATAACTACATTTTCCAAAACATACAAACAAAAATGATGAACGTAATGTCACTGTTTTACATTTTTACAATACTTTTCAATGCCTGGCTTAACAGAAAATTGCTGCATTGTCATGCAGAAGAATTTGAAGAAAAATACATGTATTGTATATGCTATATATTAGAATGGGGTGGCATGTTTGTCTGGCCTTGGATTTTGGCAAATGTCAGGTTGGGGACCCAGGCTTCAGTGCCAGAAGCCCAAACTGCTGCCCCTTGTGGCTCCTGGAAGGCTAGATTGAAGCCCATGCAGGTGTGGTTTACCCCCACGTTCTGGTCTCAGTGTTCCCTACCCTACACAGTCTTTAGGCCTACCCTCGGAATCAAGTCTGGGGCTCCCAGGTGAGTCACCACTGTGACTCTGGGAGGAGGGATGGGGAGGCACGGTGTCCAAAGCATTGGGATTCACGTGTGGTGTGAGCCAGACTCTTTACAGGCAAGTCTTGGGAGGAGGGGCCTTCAGAAGCAGAGGCAACCAGGTATTTCTCATCCCAGGACTCTCCTGTTAGCCTAACAGAGTTCCTAAGAGCCCATGAGATTGGGCTTCCACTGGGAAGAGGAAAAATAAAAGCTGTATATTATATAATATATATGATATAATACTATATAATGGATAGTGAAGGTGGTTCTCTTGATTACAAAAACAAAACAAAACAAAAACAACACACGGACAAGTTATTTAAGCCAGAATAGGTGTTGTATCCAGGATAGGACCATGAGAAAATAGGGTAGATGTGTGGGTTCGTGAATAGGAGGAAATAAGGAGAAAAATTGTTTTCCTCTAGGTATTTGAGTGTCTGGAATGCTCCTCTAATTTTGTTCAAATGCAAAGAATTTTAAAACTAATCACAATGTACTACACTGTGCTAGATTGTTTTCCCAGGGTACTGATAAATGTAAGTGTTTAGCCGATAATCAGAATGGCAGTTCACATCCAGAGACTCTTCTGCTGTTCACAGCCAAGAAGATAGGGGGATACATGAAGTGGAAAGAAACTGGCATTGACCTTAATACACACTTGGAGGTTTCCAAATAGATCCAGGATCACATCAGACTGGGGGCAATGATTAACTGTAGAATTTCTTGATTTGGCTTCCAGGTGGTTCTCCAGTGGATGAGGGGGAGAGTCTTCCTAGGAGCAAATCTCCCAACCGATTGATTTTTTCCAAGTTTCTTTCTGCCATTATTCTATCTTCCTTATGAAATCTCAATGATCAATAACATATATTTCTGGGGCGCCTGGGTGGCTCAGTTGGTTAAGCAACTGCCTTCGGCTCGGGTCATGATCCCGGAGTCCTGGGATCGAGTCCCACATCGGGCTCCCGGCTCAGCGGGGAGCCTGCTTCTCCCTCTGACCCTCTCCCCTCTCATGCTGTTTCTCTGTCTCTCTTTCTCTCAAATAAATAAATAAATAAAATCTTTAAAAAAAAAAAAAAAAACATATATTTCTGTTTTCTCTTCAGTATGTTATAATGAATAGGTCTTGAAACAGACCACTACTAAACACATTTTAAAGACTAATATTCAATTTTTACATCAGAGACTGTGTATCTGTGTGGGTATGCAGTTATGTGTGCAGAAATACAATTTTTACACTTTGACATAAAAACACAACAATTTATATACCTCTAGAGAGGAAGATGACATCACTTTAAAGAAAATAATGAAAGCAAGTGTCTTAAAATTTTCAAGATGGGACATATAATTACCATTGTCATCCACTAGAAATATTATTGATAGATATAATTTGTTTACTTTGGAAACTGGGCAGTGGTTATGGAATTTAATGTAGGGGAAAATATTTCAGAAACAGACAAGAGGCATTAAATATTACAGTGTTTAACAGTGAAGTACTCAATATCCTAACTATATAGTGATTAACACTTCCAAAAATCATCATTGCAAAGTGACATTTCTCATTACATGTTGGCTTCCGTGTATGTGTATTTCACAGAATATAATATACTGATTATCCTAGTTAGACTACTCTCAAATTATATTTAGTTTTATATCTTTATTTAGCCAACATTTAATAAAATGTTTTAATTTACACAGTTAATTTGAAAATATCACTCCACTCAAAATAAAAAAAAAAAAGCCATATAAAAAAATAGAAACTATGTTTGATCCTATCATGTAGATACAACCATTGTTAATAGTCTGCTATTTTCCCTTTGGGTAAAGTTTACATGCAGTGCCAATTGCATTTTATGAGAATTGACTTATGCCAATTTTTATTAGTATATTATAAAGTCTCAATCACCTCTCTAGGCACAAAATTCAAAATAATGTGAATCCCCGCAAATTAAAATTTCATTAAAATTAATTAATTTTGAAATTGTCAGCCTCAACAAATTGCAAAATTTTTTAGATGTTGCCATGTTACACCACTACTTAAGCTGAAATAGAGAAACACCCGGCTTTGTAGGACAAACCTTGAATTAGGGAAGGTTTGAATTGAGCCAAGTATTCAGACTTGCATTTCTCACAAACATGCCACATTCCTGAGTATATTTCCATTTCTTTGCTTACATGTATAGACTATGAGGTTCCCAGTGGAACCTCAGTCAAATCTCCCTGAAGATCTCCTGAGACTTACCAAGTATTTATTTTTTTAAAAATTTTTATAGTGCATAAGAAGGTATACTTTAAAACTATGACTATTATCCAACTTACATCAAAAATGATTATAGATATTTTAACAAGGTAGTAGATATCATAAAGTATTTAACACAATATCTGTGAAGACTCACTTTTTTCTAGAAATGCTACTTCCTTGTTTTTACTATTTATATTGCAGAATACAGGGTGATGTGTCCATTGAACTTGCCTCAAGTGATGTAATAGAGTTGTGATTTTGGATGGCTTTGTGATCCACAGTTTACAGTCTCATTGGAGGTAATAAATAGTCTCAAAACACCATTTACAAAAACTACCTGTTAGTGAGCAAAGAGCTTGGCTATTGGTCCTAGTAAACCTGTTAGAAAAAGAAAAAAAAAAAAAAAGGCAGCTATGCTTTGTTGCACTGAATTGCTTTGACATGTGAACAAATCCTATCATCAACTGATGGATGAAAAAAGTATAATGTCAACATGTCACTTGACATTTTCATAGCAAAGGAAAAAGGATCGAAAATATACACAAAAATCCTCCAGTGGAGTTTGTTTTCTGGTATCTGAAGTAATGTTCATGTTATTATGCTTTAAATTATGTACACATATTTCTTGTGCTTTAAAGAAGCATATTCAAAGTGTATTCCAGCTTAAGGAAGTAAGTCTTACTGCAATTTGACAAGGTGCTGATCTGTTCCATCATCTGTTTTTTTCACTTTACACGATGGCATGAGCGTTTTCTTCTGTGACAACCTGATTTTTGTAACAACACCACTACTACTATGGCTGGCTCCTACCTCTGTCATCACCCTTCTCCCTCAGTTCAGGATAAAGACACTGAGGTACAGGGATATACAATGTGTCAAGGTAACATATCTAGTAAGTAGTGAACCCCAAGATTTCAGTTCATGTGAGAACTCTCAGTCATAATTACTAACAGTGTCTCACTAATGACTCCTAAAATTCTCCTATAAAGATGTACCATAATTCATTTGAATGGATATTTAGATATTTTTTCAAATTAACCTTTTGTAAATAATAATATAATATATAATTATACATAATATATCATATATATACATAGCATATAGCCTTTCTTTTGTTTCCCTTTTTTTAAGTGAAACCAAGTTAATGCAGATTTATATTCCAGGATGATAAGCTTTATCTCTATAATAATGTTTATGTATTTTACTTAATATATGGTTTCTTTTAAAGTGATAAATTCTCACCCCATGCTGAATGCTATTTTTGATGAAATATGTGCAAATGGTTTATTTTATATACTTGTGAAAATAACACTGATTGCAGACTAAGCACTTTAAATATGATAAGCATCTTACTGCAAAAACAGGAGATGTGGAGTCAAAATACTTCACAAAGTAAGCATAAGAGCTGGAAATTAAATAGGTAGAAAATTCATATTCTTTTTATACACGTTAGATTTTTGAGCCCACATTGGTCTTAAGCATTTTGACAAAGTACAACATAAAGGATGATTAAAACTCTCCACAGTGTAGGTATAGAGGGTACATACCTCAATCTCATAGAAGCCATCTATAAAAAACCTTCAGTGAATATCATTCTCAATGGGGAAAAACAGAGCTTTTCCTCTGATGTCAGGAACACAGCAGGGATGTCCACTATTACCACTGCTATTCAACATAGTACTAAAAGCCCTAGCCTCAGCAATCAGACAAAAACAACAAAAAAAATAAAAGGCATCTGAATCGGCAAAGAAGTCACACTCTCACTCTTTGTAGATGACACGATACTTTATGTGGAAAACCCAATAGACTCCACCCCAAAACTGCTAGAACTCATACAGGAATTCAGTAAAGTGGCAGAATATAAAATCAATGCACAGAAATCAGTTACAGTTCTATACACCAACAAGATCGAAGAAAGAGAAATTAAGGAGTCGATCCCATTTACAATTGCACCCCAAACCTAAGATACCTAGGAATAAATCTAACCAAAGAGGCAAAGAATCTGTACTGAGAAAACCATAGAATACTCATGAAAGAAATTGAGGAAGACACAAAGAAATGGAAAAACGTTCCATGCTCATGGATTAGAAGAACAAATATTGTGAAAATGTCAACGCTACCTGGAGCAATCTACACATTCACTGCAATCTCTATCAAAATACCATCAACTTTTTTCACAGAACTGGAACAAATAATCCTAAAATTTGTATGGAACCAGAAAAGACCCCGAATAGCCAAAGGAATGTTGAAAAAGAAAACCAAAGCTGGTGGAATCACAATTCCAGACTTTGAGCTCCATTAGAAAGCTGTCATCATCAAGACGGTATGGTACTGGCACAAAAACAGACACATAGATCATTGTGTCTTAACAAAACACACCTTTGATGTTGTTTTTTGATGTGTTAAAAAAATTTATTATTAAGTTTTAAACAATGGCTTTATTATGTCTGTACCCTCATTATTCAAAAGACAAAATGATATAAAAATGTACAAAGATGTAGACAATTTTATTAAGAATAAAAATGTATAACTGTAAGTTTATAGATTTTAGTAATAATGTAACTTTTTTGTCTACACACACACAGAGACACACAGATACACACACGCACAGCCAGGTATAATTTGTACTCTCTAACCTTTTTGAATATTTTTCATCATTCTCCTATTCATTCATTTTGTGCATGTTTCTATTTCTTGCCTCCATCTTATTTTTTTCTGTTCCAATTCTAATCTCTCCAATTTCTGCACATATTTTTTAATTTTTGTATGAATTTTTGAAGTTTCTCTGAATTCTTTCAGAACAGATGGAGTATAAATCGAAGTTTAACTCTGATGGAGGAGTTGTCAATCACTGTCTCCATTCTGAAAGTCTCAAGACTAATTCTGTTGCATCAATTACAGGTGCAGGTGGAGGTATGAGTTACCCATCACCCTTCCATTAGGTTTGCAGGATACAACTCCCTCTTACTTGATAATAAGGGGACCCTGGGGTATTGTGTGAGGAAGCAAGTATCCCAATGGTGAGAAAAATGGTAGGACAGGAGGTATCATGAACACTATGTATTCAGATAATGAGCTGCTGATGCTTAGAAAGAAAGCACAGCTAGCCCAGTCCTTGAATTTTGGCAGTGTCTTTTTCTTGTGGGAATAAGATTTGGGAGATTTATGTGTGCTGACTCGGCCATCGCTTTGCTCCTGGGCTATCAAATACCAGACTCTACATGATTATTTGCCATCCTTTCTTCTTGTGACAACATCTTGCTTCTCCCAATATTTAAACCCTAGAAGTTAGCAAGAAGAAATATATATATACATTCATATTTCTACAGAAGTAAATAATGGGGGGGGAAGGATATATAAGTCACTATAGCAATACAGTCTGAATGTACCGTATTTTACAGAGCTGTCATTTGTCACTATAAAACAATCATCTTCTAATCCCACCTCACATTAATTTCTCATACAAACTTCAATATTGGGGATTTCAAGAGATATATGGATATTTTCATTTGGGAACTCAAAGAATGAGACATTATTTTCTATATAATAATGTTTTTTTTTCTTGTTCATGTACCGTATGAGCTCTGTATACCTTAGAAAGATGTCGTTCCCCTGTGCCTTGCCCAAACACAATCCCATTCCCTTTGTGATGAACCAAAACAAATTACAATATTCCATAAATCCTTTAATCATTATTTCCTCTGGGACCAAAATAAAGCGTGCTGGCTGGATACGTGTCTTTTAAGAGATGTAAACACTAGGGGCGCCTGGGTGGCTCAGTCGTTAAGCGTCTGCCTTCGGCTCAGGTCACGATCCCAGAGTCCTGGGATCGAGTCCCACATCGGGCTCCCTGCTCCGCGGGAAGCCTGCTTCTCCCTCTGCCGCTCCCTGCCACTCTGCCTGCCTGTGATTCCTCTCTCTCTCTCTGTGTCAAATAAATAAATAAAATCTTTAAAAAAAAAAAAAAAAAAGAGATGTAAACACTGTAAAAACACTATTTCATATGCTCAGTGGAATTGACTTGAGTGATCATAGTAAACCAGAAACCTGAAAGAACCTCAAAGTTATAATTAAAAAATACATTTGCAAATTCTATTAAGTTAATTTGTTCTCATGGTTGTGTCATTGATCACATTATCAGAACCTTATCTATCAAAGGACAAGGCAAGGTCACCAACTGCAAAGACTACCAACACAAACATTTGTCTGCATATGAAAACTTTCCAGTATAGATTATGTGCAAACAATGGATTTCAGTGGAATTCCCACAGAGCTGCCCTGTGGCAATCATGGGTCAAATGCAAGCCCAAAACAGATCCCATGCTGTAATAACAGGATGGCACAGATCTTTAGTTAATGTTGGCTTTCATCCTGCCCCCAGGTTCCCATATGGATGTATGTGGAGGCAAAGCTGTCAGTTATATTCATGTTAATGAGAAATCCGAGATGAAACATACACTAACTTTTTTCCTTTGCTTCTCTATATCACAACTGAAAAAGCAAATTCTATCACTAAACAGAGAACTTATGAACTAACAATGAAAGTGATGAAAAATAATCAGCTTATAATTTTACATAGGGCATTATAAAATGTATTAAACAGGTATTACTCTTGTTTTTTAAAGAATGTTACATTTAAAATGCAAAAATGTAACAGAGTTTTAGTTCTTTACATGAAAAATGTTAAAATCTCTCTTCCCTAACCCATTTATGGGACATGAGATTTGACAAATTTTTTACTAGAATGTTACATAACGACGATACTCTAGCTTCCCATAACAATTACACAAAACCTGGTTTTAGCATTATGGTCTTTGTTTAAATGTTACGAGTCTTGTGACAATTGTCTGTAGGCGCATCTTGACACGGTACTTTTGAAGACACTATGAGTTGTGTTGTTTCGGGTCCCTATATGAACATCTCACTCAGACTTTATTACTCCATGAAAACGCTGTCTTTCCCTAAAAGTTTGGTAAGCACCTTTTAGACTCCTGAAACTCAGCATGTTTATGTTCTTGCTTTCCCTGTCACGGAACCTAGCACAAAGATCTCTGTTCATTTCCAGTTCCTCCTCTCGGGCTAGGTTCTTTGGAAGAGTTATTTTCTTCTCACTCCATAGCTTTTTTTTAAATCATCATTGGATTTTTGCCTCAATTGCTCTATGATTTTATTATAATTGTACCTTCTGTTACATGCTTCCTCAAACAGTTTGACTGTATGCTCACTCTTTGCTGGTATTATCTCATTTATTTATTTATTTTTTATTATGTTATGTTAGTCACCATACATTACATCATTAGTCTTTGATGTAGTGTTCCATGATTCATTGTTTGTGTATAACACTCAGTGCTCCATTCAGTATGTGCCCTCTTTAATACCCATCACCAGGCTAACCCATCCTCCCACCCCCCTCCCCTCTAGAACTCTCAGTTTGTTTCTCAGATTCCATAGTCTCTCATGGTTCGTCTCCCCCTCCGATACCCCCCCTTCCTTTTTTCCCTTCCTGCTATCTTTTTCTTCTTTCTTTTTTTTTTTTTTTTTAACATGTAATGTATTATTTGTTTCAGAGGTACAGGTCTGTGCTTCAACAGTCTTACACAATTCACAGTGCTCACCATAGCACATATCCTCCCAAAATCTATAAAGAACTTATCAAACTCAACACGCAAAGAACAAATGACCCAATCAAGAAATGGGCAGAAGACATGAACAGACATTTTTCCAAAGAAGACATCCAAATGGCCAACAGACACATGAAAAAGTGCTCAACATCACTCGGCATCAGGGAAATCCAAATCAAAACCTCAATGAGATACCACCTGACACCAGCCAGAATGGCTAAAATTAACAAGTCAGGAAACAACAGATGTTGGTGGGGATGTGGAGAAAGGGGAACCCTCCTACACTATTGGTGGGAATGCAAGCTGGTGCAGCCACTCTGGAAAACAGTATGGAGGTTCCTCAAAAAGTTGAAAATAGAGCTACCATATGACCCAGGAATTGCACTACTGGGTGTTTACCCCAAAGATACAAATGTAGGGATCCGAAGGGGTACATGCACCCCAATGTTTATAGCAGCAATGGCCACAATAGCCAAACTATGGAAAGAGCCAAGATGTCCATCGACAGATGAATGGATAAAGAAGATGTGGTATGTATACACACACAAACACACACACACACACACACACACACACACACACACACACACACAATGGAATATTATGCAGCCATCAAAAGGAATGAAATCTTGCCATTTGCAATGACATGGATGGAACTGGAGGGTATTATGCTGAGTGAAATAAGTCAATCAGAGAAGGACATGTATCATATGATCTCACTGATTTGAGGAATTCTTAATCTCAGGAAACAAACTGAGGGTTGCTGGAGTGGTGGGGGTGGGAGGGATCGGGTGGTGGTGTGATAAACATTGGGGAGGGTATTATCTCATTTAATCCACAAAGCATTGCTTTGCTACAACTATTATTATTTAGGTATTTATATTATATACATTTTAGAGGAAATTGGTGGTAGCAAAGTTAAGTAATTTGTCTGGGATTGCATGGCTAATGTTGCTTAGGTCTCTGGCTGGATTCAAAAGCTGTGACCCTAGATAGTGCTCAAACTCTACTGGAAGTCAGGAAAATAGCATACATTCTGTTGTAAAGGAGAAACCTGCTCATTTTCTCCCTCCCTCTTCCCCTTCCTTTCCTTTATCTCTTTCTTTTTTACCTTTCTTGTTCTTTCATGTTTCCTCCTTTCTTTCAAGAAATCTTATTGAACCAACATTCATATTATGTGTCATCACCGTAAGTCCTGGAGGAAGAGTAGATGACAGAGAATGAACTAGGAGACTGGGTGTTTCCACAAAAGAGAAAGGCCTATTTCACCCTATTCATCCTCATCTTCAAATAGGAAAGTTAAAACTTAATACACATCCTCTTATAATTTCTTTAATTTTGCATTTCTAAAGTATGGCAAACAGCTTTTCTGTTTTACCTTTGAGGGCATTTTGGTATTTATGAAACAGTTTTAGAAGATCTAGGTAAAGAAATCAAAGATCTAACCTTGCAGTGAAAACATTTCCCATGTGGACATGTCTAACTTACAACATAGCAGCCAGTGAATTACATGGTGGCTAGAATTTTTGGTTGTCATATGACCCTTGCCATTCTTATCTTTTTACCCCAAGCCTAGACTGTAAAATGTTCAAGTGTCATGAAGGCTTATTGAGTAACAGGAGAGCTATAGGTTTAATGTTCCATTTGTGGCCTATTCCTTCTGCAAAATTCTGACAAATGTGGCTAAAGGACCTTGCCCTACATTAATATCTCTGGTTGAAAATGCACTGTCATCTTGTGATTATGCATAAGCTCTTGGTTGCTGTTTTCTCTCCCTCTCATTTTCTTTGTTACTTACTTTGTTTCAGAAAGCATTATTTTTGAAAATTGTTCCTTCAGAATTTCATTTAGCTACTGACAGCTCATCTCTAATTTTTAGATTCCTTCTTAGTAGTGATAATGTGTCTTCCTGGATATTAATGAGAATATTCCTTTGAGTGTCATTTCACAATTTAAAAATTAGTGGCCTGCTGCACATGCCTAATCTCTTCATTCAAAACATTGACTCAATGTTGTGTATTTTTTGGCTCTCTCCAGCCTTTGGCACACTATTTTGTATTTTTAACATGGGATTTTTATCCCCTTGAAATTGTACATAACTGACAAAAATGATATCCAAATACATTTATATTTTTTACAATATATCTGATAAAAATCTATGATTACTTATATATGTATCATTAAAGTGATCTATTTTATTGAACTCTGTGTAAGGGTCATAATAGTTACAGTAATAAATATTTATTGAGTTTTTATAATTTTTATAAAGTTTTAAGTGTTTGTGTTTATTAACTCGTGTGTTAAGCCTGCGGTGTAGGTCTTACACCTGGTTACATTTTACTGATGAGGATTGAGTCAGAAAGAGATTAAATAGAGAGAAAGTCCCAAGTTGGTAAGTCAGAGACCTGGTTCTAATAGGCTCCACCTCACTGCTACACTATGCTGGGTCTTAAGGCACTGAGTTATCCTACTCCAAGACATACGCTTACTCTACACAGTGTGTTGCCACACTGAGTGAAGTCAGTCACTAGCTTAAACTAACTTCTGAAAATTCCATGTTGCAAATGATTTAAGGAAAGAAAAGAACACCACTATTCTCATTTCAGAAATGTTAAGTGCTCAGTTTGCTTCCAGATAGCAGATACATAGGATCATATGTAAACATGACTACATAGAATACTTGCTTAGTTAGATCTTCCTTTGTAATTCTGTAAGATTTTTGCATTGAATCTTTCTTTTTTCTTTAACGTTAATGATTTTTTACCTCAGGAAAGGCTTGACGAGATTAAAATAGATATATGGCTCCACAGAGGAAGTTTCTATAGTAACAGAAAATACATAGAAGAGAGAAGCACCAAAATGTAACATTCAATTCACACTGAAAGATGCATTTATTCTATTTATAAATCTAATACCATGTTGGATTCAATGTTAATTCCCAGCTTCAACAGTCTATAGTTAATTTGTCTTAAAAGCCGATATATTGTTGGTTCTTGAAAGATAACTGATGTGAATACATTTTCATTTTCTACCATGAAAGGGAAATGTGGAAAACTAAAAGAAACAATGTTGAGACATGCATTTACATTCTTCATAAGGCTCTCTTAACACCCCTGCTGAGCCATCTATCCTCCCCACCCCTCATCCCCTACTTCCCCTCACTCATACATCAAGCTCAGAAGGAGTCTACTTTAAAGAAAAAAAAAAAAAAAAAAAAAAGGAGTCTACCTTCCCTTCTGCCCTTAAGCACTCTGCCTATGAGGACATTTAAGCTCATTTACCACATTTCTGACCAGATATGCAAGATTCTTTTCCTTGCAGAGCACTTACACATCCTAGTTTGACCCAATCTTACACTCCTTTTTTTCCTCAAATAATCCTTCTATTTTCTGGAACTTAAAATCTGTCATAACTACAATTATTAAAGTGATCTCCATCTGTTTTATAAATCCCCCTTTAACTTTTGCTTTAATTAGAACCTAGTTATGCCCTAAGAGCAAAAATTCCCTTTTTTTGAAGTCTTAGCTGGTGTGTGTGTGTGTGTGTGTGTGTGTGTGTGTGTGTGTGTGTGTTCATTCTCCATGTGGCTGAAGATGGCATAGGTAAATTCCTTACAATGCATTGCTACTTCTTGGATATTTTTCGTCTTCAAGAACACCACTCTCTTTGAGACTATACTTGAAACTATGTATGGACTACCTCTCTTTGCTGTACTAATTAACAATCTTTCCAGGGATTTCTTCATTTTATAAAATATTTTCTCTCTTGATTTACTGTCTTTATCTTTATTTCTCCTGCACACTTGGATTACAATTAGGAATGCCTCCATAATTGGTCCAACATGTGATCTTATATACGTAATACTCTCCTCTAAATTTGTTCTCTTGATCTTCCACATCTCAGTTAAGGACCTTATCATTTATCTAGTGAGATCACAATCTGGGAGCCTTCCCTGACTCTTCCTTTACTTACACCTCATTACTTACTCATCAGCAAGTCCTGTAATAGGTAGACATGTAGACGCTTTTAGCCCATTTTAAGCAGTTTGTATTTTATTCTGAATATGATTATAATCCACTGGAAATTTTTGAATAGGGAAAAGGATTTGACTTGTTAATCCATAGAGAATTGACTGAAGTGGAACCCTCATGGAAGCAGGAAGAATTCAGGGAGGTTATTTCAATATCAAAGTGAAGTAAGATATTAGTACAGATTTGGGTAGATTTCAGTAAAATAGGTGAGAACTGGATGCCCTTCCAGATGTCCATTCCAATCTGGCCATCTGGGTTCTCATGACAATCCTCAAATACAAGGAGCTCACTCTTTCTTTAGGGCTTGCCAGTTTGTTGTTCTCTTGCCTTTGAGATATTCCCTAGTTCTTTTGCAGGGCATCAAGGCACTTCATACAGTCTGTTCAACATCTCCTCAGAGAAGCCATCTTAATACACCTTTAAATACTCCCCATCTGTCACAGTCTGTTTCACAACCTGATTTTACTTTATCCCACATATATGATATATGTAACATATACATATAAAATACATCAATCATATACATGTGTGTATACACACCCTTATATATTATTAATATTATTATGTAATGTATTTATTTCTTTCATGCCATTTACAATCAAATGACTCATAAACTCTGGACTTCTGATTGTCTTTTCAATCACGAATCTTTAGCACCTACAACATTGACTAAATAAATGGAAGGTTTGTCAAATTTAGAGCTTGGAGAAAAGGGTAGAATATATTCAAGTGGGTGTAATTTATACCAATTTATTTTTATTTTTATTTTTTTTAAGATTTTATTTATTTATTTGACAGAGAGAGACACAGCGAGAGAGGGAACACAAGCAGGGGGAGTGGGGGAGGGAGAAGCAGGCTTCCCGCGGAGCAGGGAGCCCGATGTGGAGCTCGATCCCAGGACCCTGGGACCATGACCTGAGCTGAAGGCAGACGTTTAATGACTGAGCCACCCAGGCGCCCCCCAATTTATTTTTTTATAGGTAAAAAAGCATAGACCTGGAGAAAAATAACCAAAATATTTAAGACTGTCACCAAGTCATTTCATAGTGAGGCCTAAAATAAATTTTCAGTTCCAAATCTATACTACTTTACAACGCATTAAGCAGATGGACATTTTATATATGTTTCAATGGGAAGACAATTGGCCATGAAATGAGATGCATCTGTCTCAAAACTCTGTAACCATCTTTTATTTCAACTATGAGATCTTGGGAAAATCATTTAAATATTTTGAGTTTTAGTTCTTCAATCTGTTAAATGACAGTAACAGAATTTCCCTTGCAAATTGGTGGCAGGATTTACCAACTTTCTATGGGAAGTGCCTAATAGTGGACACATGTCACAACAAACTTAAGCGATAGTTTTACGGTGGTGTTGGTGGGGCTGATGGAGTTGCTCTTGATTATCACTGCTACTTTGAGCCCAATTTGAAATGGTCAAATGTTTTTATTTACAGTAGCCCCTCCTCCCCCCCGATCCACAATTTCATCTTCCTTGGTTTTTGTTACCCACAGTCAACTGTGGTCGAGAAGCAGATAATCGTTTCCAATGTACTGCAGAAGGCCAGTTGTGGCCTAACACTACATCGCAATGCCTGCGTCATTCACCTCACTTCATCACATCACGTAGATATTTTATCATCTTGCATTATCACAAAAAGAAGAAAGGTGAGTAATAAGATATTGTGAGAGAGAAAGAGAGAGACCACATTCACATAGCTTTTATTACAATATATGGTTATAATCATTCTATTTTACTATTAGTTATTGTTGTTGATCTCTTACTGTGCCTAATTTACAAATTAAACTTTATCACAGGCATGTATGCATAGGAGATAACATAGCATATGTAGGTTTCACTACTGTCCACGGTTTTCAGGCGTCCACTGGGGGTCTTAGAATACATCCCTTGTGGATGAAAGGGACAAGTGTAGTTAGCTCTCTAATAATGGACCATACTTCTCAGCATGGCTATCTTGTAAAATTGTGCCGGGAATGAATGACATATTACTCATAGAAAAAGCAGTTTCTGTTTTATTATGAATAAAATATGTTTCTATTTATAAAAAAAAAGATTGTATCTTTGCTTCTAAGTCAAATAATCCTTCTGTCAAGAATTTAATCAAATCATATTCATCCCTTTTCATTTGAATTTTATGCTATGGATTTATTCAATCATATTAATATCTAGTCTATTATTATCTAATTCTGACTTTTTTCACTAACAAATAAATTGCTTAAGAGTATATATACATATATATATATATATATATATATATATGTTTTTTTTTCACAATTTCAGATGTGGAATTTAATTTAAATTCATCTCAGATTATTTTTCCTGGAAGTATCTCCTGTACAACATATTTAGGGCATTTGTTTTAGCGTTCGTGGTGCAGAGCTCTCCCCACACAACCCCAGCTGTCAGAAAGCAGCCATGTCATTGTGTGTGAGTGTTGTCTGACAGCCTAATGGATAAATGACATAATTAAACAATTTTATTATATTAAAGATTTGTGACTAAAGTGTTTTAGGGTTATTTTATTCCCTATAGTAAATGATATATTTTAGAAACTTGGAGTTGATGTTCCTTGTTTAACCTGTCAATTTTAGTTCCGAAATCTACAGTGGTCAGAAGCCAACACCATAAGCATAGCTCTTTACATATTTTGTACATTTTTTCTTGAATTAATAACTTCCGGGATTTGATCACACACTCGTGCCTAACTTAAAAATATTGATTACGGATATTGGATTTCTCATTAAAGATATCCTTAAGAGGGAGTCAAGTTAAATATAGCCTGTGATTGACATTCTTCATTAAAAACTCCTCTATTTCTTTTTATTCTCTGGAACTACATAGCTTTCTTCTCCTTCAAACCTCACAACTAACTCTTCTGATTGGCTTTCTCTTCCTCTTCCTTAAAGATTCAGTGTTCTTTTCTTATGTTCTTTATTATCTGCATTCCCTCCCGCCTCCAGAAATTATATTTGGGCTTGAATGTTTAATAGTCACCTCTCTGTGGGTGAAAAATTGTACAATAATAGGAAGACTAGGTTTTACTTCCATCTCAAAATATTTTCCAGTGCTCCATATATGAATAACTCTTGTTGAGAAGGGATGAAGTCCAAAGAAAATTTCCGGGAGCAAAACAATTACCACCACAGCATAAGAAAAATTACCCTAAGCATTCCTGTCCACTGGTAAAGTAGTACTGCTGGTAAATTCAGGAAGCAGATGCTTTTGTTATCTGTTATCAATGTGTGTGCATTCCTTTAGTAAACTCTCTCTTCTGAGGACACAAACATATGTATGTATATGTGCATATATACATATATTATCATGCATGTATTCATTATCTATTAAATACACATTCATACTCATACTGCATTTCATTAAATTTAGGATGCCATTGATTTTAAGTTGTGCCATTGTTTTATTTATCATTATAAGTATCAATGTATAATATTAATAAATATTTATTATCAATTATAACATTAAATTATAATATGAATACATAATAATATACTACATTATGTAATATGGCATATATACACACTACATATATTATATGTACATATATGTAATATATATACATATTTATATATATATTATATATAAATACTAAACTATGTATGTTAGTGTAGATAATTCTACATATATAAACACTATATACATATATACTATCAATATATATAAATACTATATATTCTATTTCCACAGACAGTTGGGAATTCTACAAGCACTGGACATTTTTCTGGCTGGAGGTTTTTTGTTTTGTTTTGTTTCGTTTTGTTTTTTTAACAGGAGCTTGGGAAGATGGGATGATGGAATTAGGTAACAGATAAAAGAGCTATGTAGCAAGTCAAAGTATATACTATTTCGTGGAAAGATGGAATTCTATGCAGTGTATTGGGGAGGAGGATGGAGGGAGAAGCTGATGTCTTTCAGCAAGATACTGGAAAAATTAAAGGATGTCACAATACATGTAAAGTCAGAAAGAGAGAGAAATAGTACAGACAGATTTAGACCTTGAAATAATTACTTAGGTTATGGTAAAACGACACTGGATGGATATTATATTCATTTTCTATTGCTGAGGTAGCCAATTCTCACAAATTTATTGGCTGAAAGCAACACAAATTAATTATTTCACGGTTCTGATGTTCAGAAATTCCAGGTGAATCCAGGTGGGCTCAACTAGTACCTCTGCTCAGGGTCTCTCAAGATTAAAATCAAGGAATCGTCTGGCCTAGAGTTTATCTGGTAGCTCTGAAGAAGCTACTTTCACGAAAATTCGGGTTGTTGGCAGAATTCAATTCAAAGCAGTTGTAGGACTGAGGTCCTGTTCCTTTGCTGGCTGTCCACTGGGAGTTGTTCTCAGCCATTTGCATTACCTCATTTATGGTCTCCATCTTCTTAGTCAGCAACAGCAGTCACTCCCCTCCTGCCTTATCATTCTCACCTCCTGCAGGAGAAAGTTCTCTGCTTTTAAGGATCATGAAATTAGATTGGGCCCAAGGGAATTGTCCCTATCTTTTAAGTTCCATAAACCTAATGGCAATCTTCAAAGTACCCCCTACATATTTGGAAGGACCATTCTGCCTATCATGTGTATATACATCATGCCAAAATTGTAGAACCAGAATTTACTGAAAAATGCTAGTCTAGCTTGACGTTAACACAATGAATTTGAGTGCTTTATTTCTTCTCATCACTCTGTCATTTGAGTCCCCTCCTCATTCCCTAATGCTAATATAACTGAAATTATAATTTTCTGTCTTCTACACTTCATTTTGCTCTCAGGAAGACTGGAGGTAGCATCTTGTAGAATATGAATCATGTTTGCATATTTGCCTGAAGGGAAACCATGCCCTCAACCCACACTCTATTTACATAACTATTAGAGTTCTGCACTTTGGGGATGTTTGTCATTAAATAGCACTAGTGCATTGATAGAATATATCAGCACCTTTGCATTTTTGTTTGGTAAGTTCTTACACACTTGTGGAGCTAAATGAAAAATATATTTTTAAAAATTTGGCATATGTTTATTCATTTTTGAACAAATACTTATATACAGCACCTGTCATGGTTTCTACCCTGCTCTAGCTATAGAAGGTTCAGCAGTTAGATAGATAATGTGTCTGGTCATTTGGAATTTACATTTTAGATATCAATTTTTGATAGATTAAAGTGGTGAGGGAGAACAAAAAGTTTTTTTTTTTGGGGCGCCTGGGTGGCTCAGTTGGTTAAGCGACTGCCTTCGGCTCAGGTCATGATCCTGGAGTCCCTGGATCGAGTCCCACATCGGGCTCCCTGCTCAGCGGGGAGTCTGCTTCTCCCTCTGACCCTCCCCCCTCTCATGCTCTCTGTATCTCATTCTCTCTCTCAAATAAATAAATAAAATCTTTAAAAAAAAAAAAACATTTAAAAAAAAAAAAAAAAGTTTTTTTTTTTTTTTTTTTACTTCTTAAAAATCAAATGTTTGATGTACCAGCTAATAAGTAAAATTAGTTTTAGAAGCACTGCTTTTTTAAAAGTGCAATTAAAGAAAAAAATTGGCAGTTTTCCCTCCACTAGCATTTCAGAGGCTATTGACTTATTGCTTGAGGCTACAAGTAGCAATTTAATGATGCTGAAGGTATTTTGTTGTGGCAATTAAATTATATCAGTCTAATTGGTGTCTATTTAATATTTTCACCCAGGGTTTTACATACTGGTGGAGGAGCCTAGGTCATGAGCCATAGTATAATATCACAGGTAAGTCTTTAAAGAAGAACAATGTTGGATGGCACATGCTACCATATATCAAGCTTTATAATTCAACAATAATTTTAAGAATTTGCATTGGTATAAGGGTAAAGAGATTTTTTATTTTTATTTATTTTTTTTTTATTTTTTAAGATTTTATTTATTTATCTGAGAGAGACAGCACAAGCAGGGAGGGAGGGGGAGGGAAAAGCAGACTCCCCTGCTTAGCAGGGAGCCTGCCTGATGCAGGGCTTGATCCCAGGACCCTGGGATGATGAACTGAGCTGAAGGCAGATGCTTAATCGACTGAGCCACCCAGGTGCGCCAGATTTTTAAAAATCAGAACTATTAGTCCACAAATAGACCCATACTTATGTGAGCCCTTGATTTATTAAAAAAAAAATAATAAAAAGATGGCACTGCATGACAGTGGTAAAGGATAGTCTCATCAATAAGTTGTTTGGGTTCATCCATACCTATATGAAAGGAGAGAGATACTTTACCTCACACCACACATGCAAACAAACAACAATAAATTCAGTAGACTATGGGACAAAATATGAAATATAAAACAGTAAATTATAGATATTTGAAGATAACATACATTTCATGACCATAAGACTGGCAAAGACACCAAAAGGAAGAGATTGATAAATTAAAGATTAAAGATAAGAACTTCTGTTCATGAAATTACACTACTAAGGGAATAAAAAAAAATCCCCAGGGTGGAAAAATATTTTTGGAATAAGTATTGCCAACAAAATACTACTATCCAGATCATATTGAAAATATATGCAGAATGTCTTCAAATAAATTAGAAAATAGAAAAGTAAATGGTCAAAAGGATGGAAATGGCAGTTTACAAAATAAGAATAGCTAAAATGTCAATGAATGTATGAGAAGAAAAATGAAACTTGACATGATGTGTCACTACGCAATCACTGGAACATGAACACATGGAGTATGTGGGGTAGTGGGGTTGGGGCTGAAAATACCAAGGGTCGGTGAGGAAATGGAGCAATTAGAACTAACGAACATTACTGGTGTAAGAAGTCAATAGTTCGACAACTCCACTCTAATGAACATGTGTATAGGCTGTGACTCAGAAATTTCACTCTGGATATAATAGCAATGCACACAAACACAGACCACCCAGACCAATAGGTGTGTACAGGGATACTCATAAAAGCAGTATTTGTATCATCCCCCATCTGGAAAAACATATTTATCATAAGTACACTTGATAAATACATTTTGGAATATCCATTCAATGTAATACTAAATAGATTTTAAGTGGACTAACTAATCCAACTATGGCATGAATAAATCTTGTGAAAGATCTTGATACACAATAATAAATATTGTATGATCTAATTTATATAAAGTTTAACAACAGGCAAAACTAAGGCATGGTGGCTATCCCAATGGAGAATTTGTGGCAGGCTACATAAGGGCTGCTTTGGAGTTCTGGAATGTTCTATTTCTTTATAAGGGCAGAGGTTACATAGGTGTGCTTACTCTCCATTTAGAAATTGTTACTGTATACTAATTTGTGTAAACAATGGTATATATGATTTGTTACTTTATATGTGCTTATGTCTGTGTGCCTATATTCATGCTTTAGTTCAAATTAAAGCAAACAAAAATGTACAGATTTTGGGCTTGTATGAGCCAAGTAAATTTTCAATCCCTAACCACTTACACATTATTATAACATTGGAGAAGTTACTTTAACCTCTCTGAGCTTGTTTCCTCATGTGTGAAATCAGGAATATATTACTTAACTAAAATATCTGTGAATAATGAAATTACTAACATCTTTACATCTTCTCATCTTTTCTTGTGTATTATGTGCAGAATTCCATCTAACACTCATGATGATACCATGAGGAAAGAGCTAACATAGCCTCTACTTTAGGCATGAAGACATGTAGGCTTCAAAGTAATTGATTATCTTGCTTACAAGTCTTACAGCAAGCAAGTGAAAAAGCCACGATCTTTTTTTCCTATACTGTTTATCATACACCTAAATCTCATATTAAATGGTGCATGCTTTTGTATTACCAAAGTGATCAGGAATCTTTGGGTGGCAGATAGTGGAATAATAGCTCAAATTGGCATGGGCAAATGATGGAGATTTTATAGCTAGTAACGAAATTTGCAAAATAAGCAAGTGCCTACCTGGGATCTAGCAATGCCTGGAATAAAATAATATCCCACTAATATGTATCTCACTGCTTGCTGTTAATCCACAGAGAAGAATTCTAAGCACATTGGTTTGGGTCCTAGACCCACAGCATGGTAGTATTATGACTAGCAGTCTCTAGTGAGACAATAGGGGGGAGAAACAGCTCCTTAAATGTATACGTGTGTGTTCCCTGAATTGTATTTGTATATTGGGGATGCGTTCTGGGAATATAAATCATACATGCCCACCACAAGCACTAGCATGGAAAGAGTCAAGAAGTGTCAGTTTTTACCATTATTTGCATCATGTTCAGAAGAAGATATCCTTATCTTTATCTTCTAAGCCTTTTTCATATTTTATTTAATATTTCATATGTCTTTTCTTCCATCGTATTCTGTCACTTCTCTACAAATGCTGTGGATACGATTTTTATTTCTGGAATTCCCAGAATTTAAGGGTCTTTTAGACATTTTCTTTGTGGTCATCTGTCTTCAATTGAAGAATACAGAGAAGATATAGATGGGAAATTATACGTCTTAGGAGGTAAAATTGTGATCCTTCCCCCACAGACTCCATTTTATCCAAGATGAGCGAAAGTGACACTCACCTGGTAGTAAGGACGCTAAATAGGGCTCATCCCTGATAACATTTTTATAAAAGATCTATGGCTTTCTCACTCTCTTTGTCATTAAAATGAGTTTCAAACTGCTGACAGTAGGGCTAAATCAGGAATGGAAGTCAGATTGATCATATAATTGCTTTTATATAGAGCTCCTTGGCATGTCTCTGTTTGAATATGAATCTCAAATTCAAAATCCAAAGACAAATACTCTTTTGCTTATTCATTATCAGAGATTAGGCATGTGGGTTTAGCTAATCTACAGCTATCTCTAATGTCCTAATGGCCTAAGGAAATTAATGACTTCCTAAATAAGTCAGAACAGTAGGGGGATGTGTTAAAATAATTGTTCTCATCCTTGGCTGAGCAGTAGAAATGCATTGGCAGCTCCTAGAAATATGATGCTAGCCTTCATAACAGACCAATTAAAACATAATCTCTGAGTGCATGTCCTGGAAATAGCATTTTCTAAATTGCTCCCTAAGTGATTGAAAATTTCCCCAAATATTACCTAAATCTTAAGAGAAATAGGATATCTAGTTATAAACCACTGCATTAATGCCAGGAAGAATTGAGCTTAATAAATACTACTTTTTTTCCCCCTGTTTACTCTAACATAATTTGGAAATATTTTTATTTTATAGCACTTGAATTTTTAAGCAGAGAGGAGAAATGGCTTGGATGTCCCTCCTCTTCAGTTCATGACACTAATGAATCTGAGCACAAATGCTGAGTCAAACCTCTGTCTTTTCATCATTTGTCTCAGCTGAGTAGAGAGAAAATGGACACCAGTTAGGGAAAGGAAGAAAAAAATTCCAAAATGCTGAACTTGCTTCTGTTAAAAGTAGAACCGATTACTGGCTTTCCTACACACATAAATGGTAGCTAATGCTCAAGCAAGTTTCAAATTACAGGCACGAGCTGGTCTTACACGTAAGTCTTAATCACCTGTGGCGGTGTCATTCCCAGGTCATAAACATGCTTTGTCAGCAATTACTTATTTATTTTTTCTGAAGAGCCTGAGACTATCATTTACAATATGCCTATAATTGAGAAAATAATAGAAGAGACAAGAAAGGAGAAATTCATGGTTTATCTTTGGATCATAAATCTTAGTGTTTTAAAAATACTGGTTTTTCCTATTTAATCTTAAAAGCATTCATTGATTCCTTGAATTTTCCTTTAGAATGCAAGCTCCATGAGAATGAGAGCCCAGTCTCTGTTCACTACTGTATCCAGTCCAGATGTGGTGCTTAGTACTTGCCGGGACTGAATGACACTTTAAGATGGTGTGATTTTGTTGTTTGACGATCTAAGATTTACCTAGGGACTAACAACTACAGAATAATTCATTAAGTTTATTTGTTAGACTAATTCAGCCTCGAATAAATAATAGATATTCTGTAAGAACATCAATAAATAACTGGGGTAAATAATGGAAGAAAACTGACAGCTGTAGGTCATGAGGAAAAGTTATAAATGTTAGGAATAAATTTAGGTGCAGAAACCATATTTTTTTATATTAAACACTCAATTAAGGATCTATTAAGAGAAATGTACAAATGGAAGAATGGACCTTACTCTTGCTTAAGAAATCTCAAGGTTTTAAAGGTGTTTTAAAATAATGTATAATTTCAAATCCAGCCATTCAAAATACCAGACCCCCCTACCACATTTATATTTATATTTTATTTAGGAGTTTATATACTTATTTTGTCTGACAGAATGTACTGGGAAGGAATAAATAGGGAGGGGGTTACTTTTTATCGTTTGGCTGGCTGATTAACTCAATTTTCCTTTTAAATGCTTTTAAAAATGTCTAAGTATACATTTTATTTTTTTTTTAAAGATTTTATTTATTTATTTGACAGAGAGAGAGACACAGCGAGAGAGGGAACACAAGCAAGGAGAGTGGGAGAGGGAGAAGCAGGGTTCCTGCAGAGCAGGGAGCCCGATGCGGGGCTCGATCCCAGGACCCCGGGATCATGACCTGAGCTGAAGGCAGACGCACAACTGACTGAGCCACCCAGATGCCCCTGTAAGTATACATTTAAAAAAAAAATTAAAACATAGTATGACATATAAGTCCAATGTATACTTTTATAAACATCCAGTTGCATCAAAAATACCAGACAGTAGCATATGATTTTCTAATTATAATGAATATGTAATTTAATATTTTTTTTTCACTTTAATGCCTCCTCATGGTAATTTAATTATGAGAAACTGGCTATTTATCTCTAATTAACAAGGCACATTTAAATTGATTTAAAGATAAAAATGGATGACATTAACGTTCACCAAGTTCATGCTTTATACCTGCGTTCAGATCCAGATAACATATGAGAAATCTTTCAGGGTAGCCGTTTGTCTGAGCTTTTAACTGGCCTTGAATTATCTTGCACAGATGGCCAGGTTGTTAAGCAGATAACTGTTTCCTTGACCTTTAAAATCTTTGTTTTTCTTCTCATAATTACCTGTGGTTTATAATGGACCAAATTCTCCATTTTCTATAACTAGCTTTTCTATTTCCATCATGTGTTTGTTCTAAAATATTACTTAAACAAGGAGAAAGAGCACACATATTTATAAGTAAATTTCAATAAAATGCATTTTCTATTGGGTAGGGAATTTTAGAGTGGAATAACTTTTCAGAATTAAAAAACATATCCATTCCCTAGCACAGTGTGTGGCTGGGACAGACACCTTTCCTCTTCCAATTTCCTTAAACTAAAATTTATACCTCCCATAGATGTGATAAGAAGGGAGAATAAGAGGGGTCATAGTGAGAATAAATACCTTATTTTTTATTATTATTATTATTTATTTATTTGACAGAGAGAGACACAGCGAGAGAGGGAACACAAGCAGGGGGAGTGGGAGAGGGAGAAGCAGGTTTCCCGTGGAGCAGGGAGCCTGATGTGGGGCTCGATCCCAGGACCCTGGGATCATGACCCGAGCCGAAGGCAGACGCCCAACGACTGAGCCACCCAGGCACCCCATAAATACCTTATTTTTAATAATGAAGACAAAGGACTTTTTATAAAGGATCTACGATTTGATCTGGTTGTATAAAGGATTGTTTTGAACACTTATCTAGGCAGTGTGTCCACGTGTGTCCTAACATTTCATGGAACGCCTGTGTTTGCTCACTGATTGTGCAATGCTCAGTGACCATGTCAAGCAAAGTCCGAAAAATAGATTGGTATTTCATGTCAATTAGGTATTCCTTGTCTACATGTTGATAGAAGTGTTTGAAATTTCACTCTAATGGGTTAACTTTTGCAGATTCTTGGGTGATATCTAAGCAAAGCAGAAGGTGACAACAACTATGACTTTGAGGGATTTGGGAAATTTTCTGTCATGAAGAATCTAAACTAATAAAATCTCTCAGTAATGTCTCCCGATCCTAGGTCCACCATTTCATATGACACTGTTGAAGCAAGCCGTTTCACAGTTTGAGACTATGAGAATCATAAGGTCTACATGAGTCACTTGGCAGCTTGAAAGGACACTGTGGATAGGATCTACCTCACTAAAGTCCGTGGGGAATGCAGGGGAACAATGCAAAATAAACCCATTAGAACATTGGAAATACACCTGGCAGAGCATGCCTCGGAATACCCTTTGACTCTTATTTGTGCAGTCCCAGGCCAGACTTATTCTTTACTCATCTTTACATTCTGCACCTTGCCATCTCCTCATGCTAGTGCTCACATCATCTGTTCCTGGTCTGTTCTATGGTGGAGACTGGTCCCTATCTCTCCAATCCATATACACCTCTTCTGCTCTGAATCCTGGCTCATAACCCAATTATCTGTGTTCTTTCCTTTCAGGTAGCATCCAAAATACAGCAGACTAATTGCCTCTTTCTCAAGTCATATGATATAATTGTTTTCTCAAAATTTGATAAGCCAAAACAGTTAGTATTAAGATTTTTACATTTTGCAAGATATCAAATTATCCCTTTCAACCTTAGTTGCCTTATCTTTAACAAAATACATATAAATACTTACCACCATTTTTTAAAAGATTTTATTTATTTGACAGAGAGAGAGAGAGAAAGAGCACAAGCAGGGGGAGCAGTAGGAAGAGGGAAAGGGAGAATCAGACTCCCACTGAGCAAGGAGCCCAATGTGGGGCTCAATCCCAGGACCCTGGGATCATGACCTGACCTGAAGGAGGACAAAAGCCACCCAGGCGCCCCATCACCATTTATTTAGCTGCACGCTTCCATATAACTTAATTTTTTAGAAATGGACATTTTGTGGTAAACATCACAAACACAGTATTTTATCCTGAATGATGTTGGATTGCTTAAGTAGACCCATTTAAATGTACTCACCTTAGGGCGCCTGGGTGGCTCAGTTGGTTAAGCATCCAACTCTTGATTTTGGCTCAGGTCATGACCTCAGGATCATGAGATCTAACCCGAGTCAGGCTCTGTGCTCATCCAGAGTGTGCTTGAGATTCTCTCTCTCCTTCTCCCTCTGCTGCTTCCCATGCTTTGGCGCTCTATCTCTTTCTCTCTCTTCTCTAAATAAATAAATAAAATTGCGGGGCACCTGGGTGGCTCAGTCAGTTAAGTGTATGTCTTCATCTCAGCTCATGATCTCAGGGTGCTGGGATCGAGCCCCGCAGCAGGCTCCCTGCTTAGCGGGAAGTCTGCTTCTCCCTCTCCCTGCCCCTCCCCCTGTTTATTCATGTTCTCTCTCTCTCAAATAAATAAAATACTTATTTATTTATTTATTAAGATTTTGTTTATTTATTTGACAGAGAGAGACACAGCGAGAGAGGGAACACAAGCAGGGGGAAGGGGAGAGGGAGAAGCAGGCTTCCCGCGGAGCCCCATGCAGGGCTCGATCCCAGGACCCTGGGATCACGACCTGAGCCAAAGACAGACGCTTAACGACTGAGCCACCCAGGCACCACCAAATAAAATCTTTAAAAATAAATAAATAAATGCACTCACCTTCTCAATAAGTAATATCACAGGGTGGTGAGGGTCAGAACTTGGAGTCTGTCTGGATTTATATACCAGTTCTGCCTCTTAGTAGCCGGATGACTTTTGGCAAATTATTTAACATTTCTGCTTTCAGTTTCCCATCTGTAAAATGTGGAGTCTAACAGAGGCTACTTCATATAGTTCATGTGATGATAGCATTGGCGTAAGTAAAGCCCTCGGGGTGATACCAACACAAAGAAGGTGCTGTGTTTACAGTAACCATATCCGTTATTCAAATTCCTTTTTGTTTAATGCCTACTATAGATCCACATTATCTCTTCTGATACCACAATCTATCAGATAAATTGGGATTTTCTGATTCACAGACATTCAAGCCCAGAGATATTAAGAGATGTTAAATGGTGAACTCCAAAGTCTGCCTTTTGTCTTCCCATTTATATTTATAAATTTGTTTAGTTTTGAAATAGTTTTCAAGTCTTCAGTAAACTGTATTTTCCTGCTTTATTAAGTCCATTGCTGAAAGCTTTCAACTTTCTAAGAGTTAGTATTTAACTTGCTGGTGAAACCAGATTGTCTTGCACACTTCATGCTGGAAATGCAAAGGTACTTTTTTTTTTTTCCTAAAGCAAGTTAATCCTTATTTTGATCTCAGTTTCTTCAATTGTATAATGAATTACTTTGAATGGATGATTCTTAGATCCTTTCTAAGCCTAATTATTTGTGCTGATATAACCTATATTTGTATGTGTCCTCCCCTATGGTCTTTGGTTAAGCTCCACCTGCGGTTTGGGTGGACTCATATCATATCAGTAATCATAGCATATCAATGTGTGATAATTGGCAAAACATTTCCACTGGACATTATAAGCATTATTTATGTTAGCCTTGATCTAAATGAGGTTTAATCTTTTATATAGATACTAACATATATATTAATACATATACAGGATGGTTTTTAAAAAGCTATTTTATTAAATATACATTCTTGGAATTTGCAGAGAAAAAAGGTAAAATTATTATCATTACATTCATTCTCAATATATGCTTTTTAACTCACTACAGAGTTGTTTACTCATCACTGAATTATAATTACCTCATCCAAAATAGTGTAGTATACTATAATGCTATTATGTTATAATATGGACTTTTAAGTCATTTACCTCTTATACATTTATAATGTGATCTCTCTCATCTAGTTGCATGGTTTTAACAACATCTATGTGGTAATGGTTCCTAAATCAAGAAAAGTATGAATATATATGTATATTTTCTCTATCACATACTCTTCTCTGGCTTATATGTCCTAATGCCTAAATAATATGTCACTTGGATGTATCAGAGTGTCCAAACATTACAGCCAAAATTTTGATTCCACCTCAAAACCTGTTTTTTCACATTATTTCCCATTTAAATAGTAGCACCATCTTTAGCTCAGGTAAAAATTAATGGTTTTTGTTTCCTTCTCCCCCCTTCTCATATGCAAATGATCAGAAATTTCTCACCTCTCTCTTTCTCTCTCTCTTTTTTTTTTTTAACAAAACCTACCCTATTATTTTTAAATTCTGTTTTTTTTGGGGGGGGGGTTAATCATTTTTTTAATTTAAATTAATTAACATAGTGTATTATTAGTTTCAGAGGTAGAGTTCAGTGATTCGTCAGTTTATATAATACCCAGTGCTCATTACATCACATGCCCTTCTTAATATCCATCACCCAGAAATCTCTTTTCTCATGGTCCAACAACATCTGACCCCATCTTGCTACCTCTACTGCTGTTATACTGGCTCAAGCCACTATCTCACACTGGGACCATGGCAATAGCCTTTTACCAGAACTTCCAGATTCCTCCTTTGCCCATCTCCAGTTCCAAGTTCTCTATAGAACAGCCAACTCAACTTACTGAAATTGGGAGTTCTTTGCACCAAGCGTGCCAAATTTCCCCTTTAAAATTAGAATGAATTTGGGGCGCCTGGGTGGCTCAGTCGTTAAGCATCTGCCTTCGGCTCAGGTCATGATCCCAGGGTCCTGGGATCGAGTCCCACATCAGGCTCCATGCTCGGCAAGAAGCCTGCTTCTCCCTTTCCCACTCCCCCTGCTTGTGTTCCTGCTCTCGCTATCTTTCTCTCTGTTAAATAAATAAATAAAATCTTTAAAAAAAAAAAAAATTAGAATGAATTTGATATGTCTTACCATAACCTGCCAATGAAATCACCTAGGATATAGTCTCTCCTTCTTCCACAACCTTGTCCTCCATCGCTCACCATCATCCAATCATCCTTCAATGCTTAATATGACAAGAAAGTTCGCACCTCTGAGTCACAGGCATTACCCATTTTTCTAGCATGCAACACTTTGCCTCTGTGTCTCCTCACGGTTACTTCTCATCACATATTCTTTTAAATGCTCCCCTTCCTAAACCCAGTTTTATTTATGTCCAAGATTTCTCACAATGTGAAGTTCACTTAATTTATCTCTTTGTTTACTTGGGTGTTTTATATCTTCTGCTAGAGAAGGAAAGTTCACTAAGATCAGTGATTATCTTTGTCTCAACTTTAGCACTTTATCTCCAGCATCCAGATTAGTGTCTCACAGAAAACAAGCACTCAAGATATATTTATTTAATAAATAAACCACTAGCCTTTTATTTCTGTAAATTTATAAGCTATTATTCGGTTTCTTTTTCCAGATAACTGTCCTAAGAGTACTTTGAATTTCTAGGTGATTTGGGCCATTTTCTAAATTATTGTGTTCATATGGAATCAAAATTCTGTTATTCTAATATGACGGTTGCACTAATATTATGATGTATATATTTATGATAGATTTTATTTTTATCTCATCACTCAAACATTTGTAATAGTGCCATTATAAAAAAATTAATAGGTGATATTTATCTTCTAATTATGATCATTTTGTCTATGGGAAGAACATTCTAAACACTAATACACACCTAGATTTGTTATGTTGTACACAATTCTTCTTCTTTTTTTTTTTTTTTTTAAAGATTTTATTTATTTATTTGAGAGAGAGAGAGAATGAGAGACAGAGAGCATGAGAAGGAGGAGGGTCAGAGGGAGAAGCAGACTCCCTGCCAAGCAGGGAGCCCGATGCGGGACTCGATCCCGGGACTCCAGGATCATGACCTGAGCCGAAGGCAGTCGCTTAACCAACTGAGCCACCCAGGCGCCCCACAATTATTCTTCTTTTAAGATGAATTTTATTATATGCAGTAAAGTTAGAGAAAATGAAATCTATTTATACCAGAAGATTTCTCATTAACTTAGCCTTTTGACTTTAGAAATAATAACAATATAATAAAACTACAAATTTTATAATAGTCCCTAAAAAATAAAAGTTGGCTTTTCTCCTCCATAAAAAGAGGAAAATGAAAAAAAAAAATTAGTTGTAACATTATTTTGCATGTTTCATGAAAGCCACCATTAAACATTGGGAATTAAATGGCTTAGACAAATGTTTTTGGCAAATACATACATACATATCAGGACAATGCCTTATTTGGATCTGAAAGACTAGGATCCATTTCTATATCAACCAGCTTCTAACCATGTTGAGTTCATGCAAATCTACTTAGCTTTTCATTGGTTAAATTGTAACAACACAACCTGTAAAGCTCTAGAGAGGATGAATCATGGGCATAACACATGTGACACTCTGCCTATCGCAGATATTTAGTAAAGACCCAATTTGTATTATCTATTATCATTAGTTTATTTTTGCTGGAGGCATCATCTGTCATTGGATGTATGCTATTGGTTGCACAAAGATCTCATTAGATTCTCATATACAAATGATCAGAAATCTCTTCTCGAAGTCCAACAGCACTGACCCCATCTCACTCCGTCTACTGCTGTTATGCTGGCTCAAGCCACTATCTCATACTGGGACCATGGCAAATGTTACCTTAAATAAAGTTCAGATCAAAGGCAAGCTTTATGGAACCAATGCCAATCATCACTATGCAGTACATATGACACATGGACATAAACGACACTGGGCGGTTTGTTAGCAATGAACAACTAAAGAAAACAAAATGACAACCTAAGGTACTTCAATTCTCAACTGAAGTCAGAATCTGAAACCCTGCAACAATCCTGCTTTAGAGAATTTCTGGTTGTTATCCCTTTACTGAAGCAAGTGAATACAGTTCCTGATACTTGATGTGCAACTTGAGAACACAGGAAGCAATTAAACATAGGTCACAGTACTCCTTTGCTCTGTGACTTAAGTTGATATCACTCTCCGTGTTTTACTAAGGAGAGAGATGGATTATCTCACTTGAACATCACAGAATCCACTTTATAAATGATATTGTGCTTACAGGACCTGATAGGCAAAAAATACGAGGTACTCCAGCTACCTTCCTTGAATATATGCTTCCCCCCCACCCCCCGAATAAATGGGCCTGTTACCAAGTTGGAAACTGACTTGTCAAGCCAAAGTAAAAAAATCGCTGCTACACTCTGTGCTGATTCTCCTACCAAAAAGAAAGAACGATTATTTGAGGGCCTCACTGATTTTTAGGGGAATGTTTGCAATGTTTGGTTGTACTGCTCTGACCTATTTAAGGCTTTGAATAGGTCCCAGAGTAAGAAAAAATTTATTTAACTGGTCTAGGGTGCAATTCAAAGAAATTTTTCACTTGGCCCTTATGACCAATTTGATCCAGTTCTACTCAAATTGTATGTGGCAAAATGCCAGGCAGTATGCAGCGTAGAGTCTGTAGTGAGCTATGATAGAATATGCACAGGTCAAGTGCCTGGGTTTTTGGAGAAAAACCATACCCTCTTTGGTAAAAACAACAACACCCTATTCTTATAAGAAACTGCTTCTGGCTTGTCCTTTGGCTCGGATAGATAATAAGCACCTGACCACCAGAAAACAAAAATTCATGCAACCTTATCTTTCTACTGGGAATTGGGTTTTAGCTAACACACAAAGTCATGTGTTAAGTATATCTAACAGAATTCTATCACTTTGTAGTTGTTAGTCATCCTGTGTCTCCAATCATCTCAACGTTAGCTGAGGGGACTCAAGAACAAAGTGCCATGGTCCCAGGAATAGAGGTGTCAGACATGATACTGAGGTACCGAGCCTTCTCCAGACACTTCCTGAGGTGTTGATTGGTCTTTCAGTATACCAGTCAGTAGCCAGTAAGGAAAACACAAACTACTCTAGGTATTTTAAACAGACATGGATTAAATATAGGTGCTGGGAGCCAAAATACTCAGTTGATTTCTATGGTTTGCAAAGAGGAAACTTGAGTGGTAAATGTGTATTTTAGGGATATTTAGTGTCTATTCGATACAGGTACCATTGGCATACATTTGTTTCATCTTGTATACATTTTTTTTAATTTGTGATTCAGTAGTTTTTTTTTTTTTTAAAGATTTTATTTATTTATTTGACAGAGAGAGGCACAGCGAGAGAGGGAACACAAGCAGGGGGAGTGGGAGAGGGAGAAGCAGGCTTCCCGCGGAGCAGGGAGCCCAATGCGGGGCTCCATCCCAGGACTCTGGGATCATGACCTGAGCCAAAGGCAGTCGCTTAACCAACTGAGCCACCCAGGCGCCCCTGTGATTCAGTCAATATTTTTGAATATGTACAGAATATATTTCAGGACCTGTGCTGAATTGTATAAATTCAGAAGTGAACATGATAGACACAGATCCTCACTCAATGAAACTTAACTGTATGCCTTTCTGTCAGTTGTATTAATAGCAGTAGTACTAGCAGCTGTTCTCATTGTCATAAATTCAGAGTAGGTTTGAGGAAGTAGCTACTATTTCGGTTCCAGACATGGTGAAAACGCAGAACTTTTGAGACAGCATGATGTGGAGTCCTGAGCCTCTTAGTATGAAGCTTAGCAAAGCTGGACTAAAAATACAGATTTGAGGTTATAGACTTCTCACTCATGTTTGATGGCCTGATTTGGGATCAGAGCAACCAGGGAAAATATAGAATGACTTTCTCTCACTGAATGAAAGCAGGGGGAGGACTGAGTCTTACAGAACACTACCATGGTATGGGAAGCAATTGTGGAAAAGTCAGGACATAACCAGGGAAAGGGGTGTCTAACTCATATTTCAAAAGCATATCAGAATTTTAATCTCCTGGAAAACATTTCTGATCCATCATATACCAAAAATTTGATTTGACTCAATCTGTGCTAGTATATAAATATCTCTGATGGGGAGATGGTATAATATAATGATTAGAACATGAGTTCTGGAATTAGATTGTTAGCCTTACCATTAACTCTGTGATATTGAGCAGCACATTTTGCTCTTCATATCAGCTTCCTTGTCTGTGACATGGGAATGTTAGAATGCCTACATAGTAGTTTCTTTATAACAGTTACAGTTAATATGCAAAACATGCTAAAGGTCATTTTGATTCCAAGTAGATTCTCAGCATGTGTTAGTCATTAATTTTGCACTTTTACCTACAGGCATTGGCTATAAATATCTACCTTTATATTCATCTTCTCTAGTGTAGTGACTTATTTATGGTACTTGTTCAATAAATCCTTGTGGAATTAGGTGATTTATAATTTTAAAGTTTATTTCACCATGCCATTTAAGATTCATGGAGCTAACATTTGGAAGAAGTCATCATGGAAAAGCACCACTAGCTAAATTACCAGGAAAGTGGATTTACAATAGATCATTATGAATCCAAAATAAAGAGGAGCTCTATATCCCACATCATCACCTCTAACTACAGATTTGATTTCTACATCAAACAGCCACAAACTTCCATTTGTTCCTGAGTTGTTGACTGACTATAGGCAGAATTTCTTGAGAATGTTTTACCTTTATTCCTGGTAAGTGCCATACTGTACTTTGAGCTTACATGTTTTCAGCCTAGCCAACAGAATTTATATCTGTTACATTTATGTCTGTTACCTTGTCAAATTAAGTTGTTCCTTATGGCTATGAAGATCATGGGGCATACTAATTCTGTCAGAATATCTTTGAAATAAAAAATAACCTCATAAGAATTAAGGCTCTTTATCAGGTTTACTTTCTTGACTGCTTTGCTAAGAAACATTTCTGAGATCATAATTTATTTTCAATATCCCAATATATATGGTAATACAACTGTTACTGATAGGAGGCCTGAAGTCATAATCTTTTTTTAAAAAGAAGCTAGTATTCTCCATGTAAAATTTTAAATCAATATTGTGTTACATAATTATATAATTTTTATTTCCTCTCCCACATCTTTTGTCTACCCTTGTCCATTTTTATCAATGCCCAATGCCCTGTAGACTGACTTCTATAGACTATATTACCCAGATACCTGTCTCTAGCTTCCAATTGGATTGGGCCAATAGAAGGCGGTGGCAGGAGATTGGAGGGAGAGAGAAAGAGAGAATGAGAGAGAGAGAGGAAGAGAGAGGGAACAAATTAGGTATTAGGTGTTAAGGGAGAAAACAGTATTAATCTCCCATGCTTGCTCCTATCAGACCATTATATTCATACTGACTATGTTCATCCATCTCCATCTATGGCCAGAGATTCCAGAGCATCCCTTGCTCCTTTAGACCCAGTTGTATTAATGGTTTCCTCAGGTATTTCCACAGGTATTTCATCATCTTCTTGTTGGCCTATAATTCTATAAGGGGTCCCTTTAAAAACTGTCTTAAGTTACAATTTTTCTGCCAATTATCTGATTGCTACAACCACCAATTTATGTATGTGTATATATACGTATGAAGATATTTCTGTTGAGGATCCTGGTATCCTGAATTTAAGCAATATATTATGTGTCCTGTGAAAATGTCTTTATATAGCATTACATTTTTGGAAAGGAAAAAAGAACTATTATGTAAATTATATTTTACATAATATCCCATTTTTAGACAGTTTAATAGAAACAAGTTTGTTATTTGTATTTTACATAAGGTCTCATATGGTGTGGTGACATACTTTGATTACCAAATCATTTTTTTGGACTCTCTAATCAGTAGACTTTAGAATCTTTGCTAAAGACATTTTCCTACAAAAGAAATATAATCTATATGGATGCATAATTTAGGAAAAGAGAGTTAATATTTTCACAAAACTCAAGGGAAACAGGAAAAGTAGAAGTGGACGAAGATAATAAAAGAAAAAACAATTAACTTCCACCAAGAAAAACGATAGCTGAGTTGGTTTAGAATGACATCATATTTCACAGCTGAATCATTGGCATGGGAATATGAGATAGGTCACGACGACTCCTCATTACTCATTCAAATTCATATGACTTAAAAGTAGGCTCACACTTCTAATTGGTGTGGGATAAAGTTCTCTGCACAATTGCTAATTTATTTTTATTCTAAGATTTACTCTTGGGTTTTTCTACTTTTATACTTTTAATAGAAATAAGGAGATGAAATTCACAGAACTTGTTTTATTAACCAAAAGTGGCGTATTCTACTTACAGGGAACTGAAATGATCTTCTTCACAGTTATATACAAATTTTTTTTCTCAATTGTACCATTAATTAATTGTATACTTTTCAAGAATATGAGGTAATGAGTAGATAAATATGCTGTAAAAATATATACATTTATTAATATAAACATATTAATCTGTTTCAATATTCCCCTTTCATTTTTAAATGTGAGAGAGATGGGGAGGGCAGAGGGAAACAGAGAGGGAGGGAGAGAGAAAAAACTTAAGAAATATTTTATTGAACCAACTTTAACCTCTAAAATAGACTTAAAGAGATTAAATTATTGTTAAAATCAGTAGTATGACTTGTATTACACATAAACTGTGGGTCCTTTCTAGTATCCTGAGTACCCTTCAAATGGGATTTTCTCAAAAATTTAAAAAGGGAGGGATATATAAATTTTATCTTTCATTCAATTTCCTGAAATTTTAGCCACATAAATTTTCTAGTTGATGTCTCTTTCAATAGATGGGAATAACCCTTTCAATACAACATAGAGTGAGGGAGATAATTGAAAAAACACAACATATCTGAAAATATTTACCTTGCAATTAGATCTTGATAAAAATGCATGAGGGAAAAAATGCCTAAATTTTTTTATGTCAAAGGTATTATGGTGATACTCTAGCAACAGTATGTGAAACCCTAAATTAAGTTTAAATACATGTAGAATGGGATTAAGAGTATAGAGACTGGCTATAGGATAGCATCATTTACTTTGCAGAGATGTTTGAACTTAATAATTAGATCCACTTCATTTACCACTGTATATCATGCAAAGATTGACCAGATTTTTTGAGAATTTTTAAATTAATTTTTTATGAAGAGGGTACAAATAAAATCATATAGGATGGCTAATGTTATTATGCAAAGAAATTATGCTTTTTTATTGTATGGGCCTAATGAAATATTTGTTTTTAAAGTAATTTAATATTACATGATAGAACATAACAAAACAAAAAAATGCTGCAATAAAAAATAGACTAAGAAAAATTCTCATAACAAAAATTTCTAGTAACATTTATTTGCATGAAAATATATTCATTTGTTATGAAAACCATATCATTACATTAAAACATGTTTTTATATTTTTTAACAATTTTATAACATGTTTTTAAGTCTTGAGCTGCATGGCATGTAATTACATTTATTGAAACCATTATATACACTACGATTTATAGATGTGCAAGATACTGGCACAAGAAAGCTCACTTTCTACAAAACTATCTTCGTGTATAAAAGAACCATCCATTGTATTCTTTTTAAGTTTTTCATCATCTGCAAATAGCTTTAAAATAGAAAGATTCCTAGCAATTAACTTTCTTGTACTCCAGAAACAAGCAGTCTAGGAGTTAATTTATTCTAAATGACACGCTGGGCTTGTTCAGTGGAAATTACTACTGATATAATTCGCCATGTGTAATTATTTTATTAGCATGGAATAATGGGGAAAGGCAGGGGCAAGCATTCTTTAAAAAACAATTTAAACAATACAGGTTTCTGTATTTATTCTTGGTATTGAAAGAGCTAACCTTTTCAAATACTTTAAAATCCCACCACGGGAGAGAGAGAGAGATTTCCACAAAGAGAAGTTCCAATTTTGACTGGCTGTGGACCAGCTCAAAATAATAGTTTAAGCCAAGAGCAACATGAACTCAGCATAAAATATTATGAAAATATGATATATTGGCTCCTTCAGTTTTTTCTCTTTTTTCTTTCCAAATTTTTATTAAAATATCATTTAGTTAACATGCAGTGTGAATTTAGTTTCATGTGTTGCATTTAATGATTCAACACTTAACAACACCCGCTGTTGGCTCCTTTCAATATCAAGTGATCATAACAAATCCTCAAATCTACCTGCAGCTCCCTTACCTGTTAAGTCTTGAATCTTTCCAGAGTTCTGGAGGGTTGAAATTTCCTCCTGTGAATTTCTCCCTATGTATATTTAATTTATGATTCACTCTTTCAGCACCTTCAATCTGATAAAAATTTGTATTAATATTTAAATCTCATCTACTGGACCCAATCATTCTTTTTTTTTTTTTTTTTTTGTCTTAGTAAGTATGTGATTGTTTTCATTTTCATTTGGGTTGGTTATCTGGGACTTAGAAGGAATAAGCAATTGTGTTCAGTCTTCCCTTTTTAACTCAAAGGCCAAAAATATACTATAAAATATGTAAATTAAATTCTAGTTAAATAAAACAGTTCAAATAATTGAAAGTTATTTTAATAATAATTTATTATTTGCTACTGAAAAAACGACCTCTTCAATTTTCCCCCATATTTCAACCTGAGTGCATATGTGTTTAGTGAAGTAGAAATTATATAATCATATAATTTTTCTTTACAATCCCTCCCAATTGTAACACCAAACTTTATCATTAAGTTAAGATACTGGTCAATAAAAAGACCTTAAAATGAAACCATTTGCTCTAAAATGATTGCCATCTGAGCAGCACTAGAATTAAACACCTCAGATCTTTCCTATAGACTTAAATCTAATAAAAGACATTGACACCTTAAATAACCATCACCTGCACTTTTCCAGTCTTGGTACAAATCCTACATATCATATATGACTTTTAAGATTTTATTTACTTATCTGACAGAGACAGAGACAGCGAGAGAGGGAACACAAGCAGGGGGAATGGGAGAGGGAAAAGCAGGCTTCCCGCTGAGCAGGGAACCCGATGTGGGGCTCTGTCCCAGGACCCTGTGATCATGACCTGAGCCGAAGGCAGATGCTTAACAACTGAGCCACCCAGGCGCCCCTCATATATGACTTCAAACAGAATAATTAAAAAAAAAAAAAAAAAAAAAAAAAAAAAACTTAGCCTTCTCCAATATTTCATTTCTAAAAATCAGTTTCTATTCCTTAGAAAATTTAAAAAAAAGTTCAAAAATTTACCTTATATATTAGATATAGCTATTAAATTGCAACAATAAAAATTTAAAAGCCATATATTTGGTAAAATATTTGCCCTGTGTTAGGCTAGAACAACTATATAAATAAGATTCATTGCCAGATAAATCCTAGAGGTTGGATTTTTTTATCTCAGTAGTTTAGAACTATAGCATTTTTTTATGTTGAAATTACAGATGTAGAAAGAAGAAATCTTCTTTTAATTTGGAGTAAATCAAAGATAAATTGGTTAAAGCATATGGACTTTGAAAATTCTCATTGCCTTGAACAATTTTATCCTTTGAGGGAGACATTTGGCCCAATCCACCCTAAGTGGTTCTCTTTCACTCTTCCTCAAACCAAGCCATCCTATTATAAAATTCAAATGTGTATTTATGTCTCTAATTATTAGTCTTAACTGACTTACTAAGGATTTTTCCATTTGTCTCCATGGGATCTATTGGTAAGTACATGTTACCACTATGGTAAGAATAATAATTTATTAATAAAATTTTACAGCTATCTAGAATTCTAATCTCTAAAGCATTTTGAGTAAGCTGTATTCTTATATTAATAAGGTCACATCTTCTATTAGTCAATCAATAACCAGTTGATTAGTTGGCTAGTGTTGTGAGGTTAAACATTTTACTCAAACTACATTCAGATACTGGAGAACATGTAACTTATTCTTCATAATTGATCTAATATCCTGTATAGTCACCATCACCAGAACAAAAAGAGAAGAAAACATTAAGTTAGTACAAATCACTAATAGTAATTTTGAAAAGTATTTGCTTGGTTAACTTATTGGCTCTCTATTCCAATTATACTATGCAAGATAATGTGTAACACATATGAGGTTGAATGTAGCTTATGTGATCTTGTGACACAGAAGATAGGGTCTTCAGAAGCAAAGGATATGTCCTTGCTCATTCTGGTCTCAGATGATGAATAAATAATTACTCGGTGTTTAGAACTGTGGCTGCTAATCATGACTGTGTCCTTGTAGATCTCTGGGTTTGTTGGACTTCTTCTCCCTGTTGCTCTGTGACTTTACCATATTACCTGTGATCTTGAAGTCCTTACTCATCAAGTCCTCTTCATTCTGACCCTGAATCCTCTTGCTAGATACTGGAACTTTTGGCAGTTGACCATCTCATTGTGGTCATATATCAGAATCTTTGTTTCTCTTCTTACTGAACTCAGGCCATAGGCCAGTCATATTCATATACTCTCACCAATAGCTATTTATAGCTATTAAACTACAATAATAATCATTTATTATTGGTCACAGGGAGTTTTGCTAAAGTCTCCCAGCCTCCTTCCAGAGACCCATGGAGCCACACTCTTAACCATAATGTTTTCATTCCATTCCATTCATATCTTAAGATTCTAAGGTGTCTCTTGACCCTACAACTACCTTCCACTGAATAGAAGGAACAAGGAGCTTGGCATCTGGTATATTTTATTTCTTTCTTTTTCTGCCTATAACCCATCAAGAATGGAAGAGGTAGCTTGTCTTCCTTTTTCTTCATGCCTAGTAGAAAATTCTCATCTACAACAGTGCATAGAATATCAGGTTTTTAGGGTTTTTCTTATACTAAAATGGGTAACAGAATTGATAGTTACAAAGAAGAAACAAACATTCTGCTTGTTTGTTTGTTTGTTTTCTCAACAATGTCTGGATATTATGTCTTCTTTATCACTAAGGAGGTCAAGAATGCAAGCTTCTTTCTGAGCTGTGGAAAGGAGAAGGGACAGGGCAGGAAAGCTGCAAGAAAACATGGCTTAAGTAGAATATTAATATGCAAACATTTAATATTTGCAAAACTGCAGTTTCCTTGCATTTCTTCCCTTAGCAGTTCCTTTATTCACTCAATGGCTATTTTGCAGAGTTTACTGTTGTCAAAGCATCCTGCTGGGCTTTGTGGAACATACAAGTTGAATAAGATCTAGTTCACCTTCTCGAAGAGCTTACTTTTTTTTTTTTCATTTAAATTCGATTAGCCAACATATGGAACATCATTAGTTTCTGTTGTAGAGTTCAATAATTCATCAGTTGTGTATAACACCCAGTAGAGCTGATGAGGGAACAGAAGGCAAGCTGAGGACAAAGCAGAAGCTGATACCCCACAACCACACACCCGTCCGACATTCCTCAGGCACTTCTGGCTGCCCTAAATCTAAGGAAAGGAAAAACAACTTATAGAGATCACAATCCTGCAAAACATGAGTCTCTCTCAGTTTACAAATGTCTTAGCGATCTACAAGAGCAAAGCATTTCTATCAATAACCTAGCTTCCAGACGAAATGTAGATATAATTAAATGTCCTTATAATCTGCCGCCCATTGACAGATACTTGAAGCCAGCAGAGTATAATGTTCCTCCAGGAAGTTCCCAACTATCTTCTTGTTAATGCCTTGCTAGTGGGAAAAACAACCTTAACTTGACAATGGCAAGGTCTAGGTATCCTGTGAGTCTTTAACATATGAAAATCTTTTTGAAAACCTTCCTTTTCCTTACCTCTCCCAACTCCCAGTATATAATCAGCCACCCCTCACAATCGCGGTGCAGCAACTCTTTCTGCCCATGGGTCCTGTCCCAGTGCTTTAATAAACCACCATTTTGAACCAAAGATGTCTCAAGAATTCTTTCTTGGTCGTCGGCTCTAGACTCCAACCCACTGAACCTCACCTATATTCCAAAACCCTATCAGAGCTTACATTTTAGAATAAATATACAATCTAGAAAATGCATACAAATTTTCTTCTCAGAAGAAAACTAAATACAAAAATTTGTTTTTCATCAACTCTATATGATCATATATTCTATGAATTTCTTTTTATATTCTTATTATAATCAAATTTGTGAATTATCACTTCTGTAACTCCTCGATGACAAAAGTGATATGCTAATAAACCTCATTTTGCACATATTTTTCTAAAAAGAGAAATTAACTTTAGAGTCATTAATTAGAACAGTGATCTGTGTGTGTGGAGAGAGAGAGAGAGAGAGAGAAAGAAAGAGAGTTGTTTCATTGCTTTTTTTTTTTTCTTCCCAAATGTGGCAGTGAACTTCAGACACCCCCTTAGGTATCAATTAGTACTTGGCAATATTTATCTATGTTTCTAATTCTACTTGACTCAGTTTTACTTAGTTATATTCAAATGAGGACCAGTAAAGAGCCCCATGGGCAGAAATTCTTTGAAATGCTGAAAAGACAGTTTCTTATTACACACAGCAGTGGAAGCTTAGATAAATTAATGTAGGATAGTGCTGATGAATTAAACTTGGTTATGGTTTTGTCTGAAAATGTTCATTCAGTTTTTCAAATACTTGAAGAAATAACATAGTCAATATGACATTTTCAATATTCTAGTACCTTAATTGAAAGGAATTAACTAAGTACATTTTAATATGTATGTGTTTCTAATTACTTTTAAAAGCTCATATGGATTGTCTATATGACATTTTTTTCCAGAGGGGTATAGAAGCTTCAAGAACTTATCTAATTTGATTACAAATGAAGATATTATATTCAATATACACTATAGAATTTCTAAGAGAACCATCTTGTATATTTTACTTTCTTCAATAAAAACCTAGTGGAGGGGGCAGTCTATGATGGCTGAGTGGGAAGATCATAAACTCATCTCCTCCCACTTTAATGTTGGATTCTGTGATGTTCTTAAGCTTCTTATTGATTATCTTCTACCACTTTCTTATTACACAAACACATTCTTTACTTAGAAACAATGATATATACAGGAGGCCATAATGTGCGGAAAATAGAATTAATGTAAGCCACTGTTACAAATACACATGCTGAAGGAGCCACAGATTGAATTTCAGCTGAATACCCCAAGAAGGAAATAAGGTTTTGTTTTAAACACAAGAGGAGACAGTTAAACTGACAGCTTCAGCACCTTTCTCTACCATGGATATGAATACTAGGTTCCTGCCTCTTACCCGCATTTAGGAAAGGGCTATTTTGTTTTAGCCTAAGTTGGGAAATGGTAAGCTCTTGAAGAGGGGTGAATTGGCATGTATTCTCTCTTTGAAGAATAGTCTTTTTATTATTATACACAGCCGCGCGAGTTGGAAAGAAAAGGAAAAAGAAAAGCACTATTTGGATTAGCAGTAGTCAAGCAGAAATAGGAAAAAAAAAATCCCTCAGTAAATCTAAATATGAATACTCTGAGTTTATGATTATTTACCAACTTTTGTTTGCAAAAAATAACATGTATCTGTACAAATTATGCTAAATGTTGGATCCAGGAAAAGTGCACAGCAGAGAGGTAATAATAAAGCTCCCATTTTTTTTTTTAAAGATTTTATTTATTTATTTGACAGAGAGAGACACAGCGAGAGAGGGAACACAAGCAGGGGGAGTGGGAGAGAGAGAAGCAGGCTTCCCGCTGAGCAGGGAGCCCGATGCGGGGCTCGATCCCAGCACCCTGGGATCATGACCTGAGCCAAAAGCAGACACTTAATGACTGAGCCACCCAGGTGCCCCATAAAGCTCCCATTTTGAGTCCTTACAGTATCATATTAATAAATATTGATTAAGTTATACATGAATGCACATATATAAATTAGCTATATGTAGGTCAAAAGATAAGATATTTAAGCGTTCTAAATTAATTAAGGTATGCAAGCTAAAAATTAAATTATTTGTGACAAAGTAATTGCTGATGTCAACATATTTAATGTCTTAGAAAGGTTTGGAAATATGTTTGATGTAGCCTGAAATGCAATTTACCCCTTTCTCTCCCAGGGTATTACACAGAAGTAACAAGGAAAATAGAAAGAGGGAAAAGAGGAAACAGAATTTTAAGAAAACCTAGATTCAAACATGTATTATGGCTTCTGGAATCAATTGAGATTTGTGAGAAACAATAAAGATAAATACTCTTTAGGAGAAATAGTCATATGTTTACATGTATTTTGCATGCTGTAACTAGCAAATATATACAGATCTATATAGATGCTTAACATGGGTCTATAAGCTTTTTATATGCCAGGGTATTTAATCCTTGTATCCTCTCTATGAGATAGGTGGCATCTTGCACATAGGGAAATTGAGGCATAGAGACATTAAGGAACTGGATTAAAACCATATAGTTCAATGGTAAGCAGGGAAAGCAGGATTCAAGCTCTAACAGCTTCACTCTAGAGGCTACACTTGCAACCACTGAACAGATTGTCTTTCCTAAGGTTGATGTCAAAGGTTATCCAAATACTAAATTTAATGATTTTAGTAGCAAAAATTAGCAAAAGCATAAATGTTATTCCTAGACAATTTGTTTTAATCAATCATGCCACACTGATTCAATGGGAGACTGTGAAATAAAATGAGGTAGATCGACATGTACTGATGAGGACTAACCCACAAAGTATATAGTTAAATAGAAAAGCAAGGTTCATAACATCGTGGGGTAGCATGTTTTGGGGCAAAAAACACATCTGTGTGTGTGTGTGTGCGTGTGTGTATACATATATACATATATACATATATATATATATATATTTTTTTTTTTTTTTTAATGTGAGAGATCACCAGAATAGTTTAGAAAGGACTCATATCCATGACAGCCTCTGAAGAGGGAAACTACTTATCTATATATAAGAGATTGGAAATACTGTGAACTTTCAAAAAAGAATTTTAATTCTGCACATGATCAAGTATTAGACCAAATCTTTTTATTGTTTTTAATTAATAGATGTTATTTTTAAAGCAGGTTTCAGTACATGGAAACAAGGCTCCACATTAAAGAACAAATAGACTTTAATTCTCACAAAAGAAAGCCCAAGTATATGTGATGAATTCTATCAAATATTGTAATAAGAACTAATACCAGTTCATCATGAATGCTTCAAAAAATATATGTGAGGGAACATTCCCAACTCATTCTGTGAGGCCAATATTATCAAGATATCAAAACTATGCACAGCCTTGTAAATATACTAAAATCACTGAATTTAACATTTAAAAGAATGAATTTTATGATAGGTAAATCATATATCAATTTTTAAAAATGAGATCAATTAGAAGCAACCATAATATGGGAAGTAAAATAAAATTTAAAAAATCTTCATGCTCAAATATGGCTTTAACAAAGGAAGAAATTAGTAAATAGCCCCAATATTGACAGATAAGATAAATATTTTAATTAAAAAGTACTATAGCATATTGATAAAGATTTAAATATTTATTGAGAAATATATAAAGAAATAATAGAAAACTACATCTATAAAAATCAATTGCTTAAGCAATAACATCAAGTATTAAGAATCAATAAGTACTAGAGACGGAAAAAAATCTAAAAACTTCCCACAGAGGAAAATCCAAGCCCAGATAGCTTTACTGATAAGTTCTGCCATATATTTAAAGAAGAATCAATACCAATTCTTCACAAATTCTTCCAAAATACAGAAGAGGAGGGGGACATTTCCCAACTCTTACTATGTGGCCAGTATTATCCTAACAGCAAAACTAGATAAAGATATCATAAGAAAAGAAAACTAGTTCTTAACAAATAGCTAACTGAATCCAGCCACATATAGAAAGGTTTATAGATCATGATAGTAGGATTTATTCCTTGAATGCAAGCCTGCTTCAACATTTGAAAAATCAATGGAATCCACCATATCAATTAACTAAAGAAGAAAAATCACATGATTGTGTCAGTTGTTGCAGAAAAAATTATTTGACAAAGTTCAATGCCCACTGATCCTAAAAAATTCAGCATGCTAGAAATCTAGGGGGATTACTTCAAATTAGTAAAGACCATCTACACCAAAACTTGAAGCTAACATCACGCTTAATGTTGAACGACTGAATACTCCCCCCCACTAAGATTGGGAACAAGACACGCATGTCCACTCTCACTATTTATTTTCAAAATAGTACTAGAAGTTTTTAGCTTGCAGCAATAATGCCAAAAAAGGAAATAAAAAGCATACAGTTTGGAAAGGAAGAAATTAACCTGTTCTTATTTGCAGATGACATGATTGTCTATGCCTAAAAAAAGAGGTCTCTAAATAATAAATGGGTTCAGAAGAGAATTTTTTTTTCAAGCTGCCACCATGTCGACCCATCCTTGAACATCTACACCTGTGTATTTTACTTTCCCTCCTGATACTATGATAAATGTGCCTCCTCCTCTCGAGGGCCAACCTATTTCTTGCACACCAAGTCTCATGTCCTGCCGCAGTTATGAGGGGCATCACCAGGTTGTTCTGTATTTTAAGTATGTTCCTTTCTACTGATTCATTCACCTCAGCATAAAATCATGACATTTTGGTCTTCAAATAGCCTCTCTTGTCTCTACTACCTCTCCAGGCACCAGTCCATTTTTGGCTTCCTTTAACATGCAGACACCTCAAAAAGTTATTTATATTTACTGTTTCCAACTCTTCTCCTGTTTTCTCTAAAAATCTCTTAATTGCAATATTTTGCCTCTAGCATGCTAACAAATATAATGGTCACGAATGCCAATACTGTGAAGCCCTGTAACCATTAAGTCTCAACATTTTTGTCTAACTAGCAGTATTTCTCGAGTTGATGATTTCATTTGCCTTGAGGAATTTTCTACATTTGGCTTCCTGGATATTACATTTTCATGATATTTTTAATCACTGGTCTCTATTGTTCTCTCTTTTGCTGGTTCTTCCTCATCTTTCCACTCACTTAATTCTAGAGTCCACAAAATTCAGACATCGAACTATTTTCTTTCTTTCATCTTCTTCTTTTTTTTTTTTTTTGGTCCACATTTATTGCTTAGTGATTTCATCTCATTCCCTAGCATTAAACACTATGCACACACTGGACTCTGCCTTTATTAGTATTGGTTCCCCAAAAAGAGATCTTGAGAAAAGGATTCAAGTACAAGTAGTTTATTTAGGGAACAATCCTGGTGGTGGTAGGGGGTGGGGGACATTAGGCAAATAGAGAAGTTAGTTAGGAAACTAATGGAGGCAAATAAACTTGTCATTAAACAAGTTTTCCGTGGAAATAAAAATCCCATTGGGGAAACCATGAGAATCAGAGAAGCGCATATGCCTAGGTTGTCCCACTGGAAGGGTGAGAGAACAAAGGAGGACTTATTCACTCTGATCTGTCAGTCCTTGATTGAGAGCTCCTCCAAGAGGATGTTAGTTCCTCCACAGTTTTGACCAGTTTGGGCTTCTGCCTCCACCTGTCAAAGAACCTAAGGCAAAAAAAATCATAGCTGCCAACAGTTGGAAACTGTGTGAGTTTGCAAGTATATGAAAAATGTAATCTCTACTAAGATTTCTAAGGCATCTCAACAGTATGTTCATCGTGGATTTCCTGATCTCATATATGCCCCACATTTATTTCTCCTGCAATTCCCCCATTTCATGAAATGGTAATTCCAACCTTGCAATTGCTCAGGACAAAAAGATCGGAGTCACTCCTGAGTCTTCTCATTTTCTCACACTACCTTTCCCAACCCCATCCAATCTGTCCACACATCCTGAGGGCTTCTCTTCCTCTGTCTCTCCCTTTCTCTTCTCTCTCAATCTCTCACCTTTCCTTGGCTACCCCCCAATCGGAGCTAGCATATGGTGACAATCTTCTAACTCATTTGTTTCGTTCTGCTATAGTTTCCTGTATGCATCCAAAATGATTCTAAAAACTAAAACCCATAGTGTAATTCCTCTGCTCAAACCTTCTAGTAGCATTCCACATCACTCATAATAAAAACCAGTATCTGCAAAATGCCTACAAAAACCTCAATAGATGTGTCCCCAGGGTAAACTCCCTAAACTCATCTACCACTTACCTATTTGCTTGTTCCAATCCAGCCACACTGATCTCTATGCTTTGCCTTGGACAGGAGAGCACAATCCCTTTTGGTACCTTTGCATGTGTCAATCTCTCCTCAGAATATTCTCACCCCCATCCACCAGCTCCTTCACCTCCTACCTATTTGATTATAATACTTTCCCCAAAAAACACTTAAAAATTTTAAATCTTCCCCAGTTCCCAATTCCCTTTCCTGTATTTTATTCTCTTAGCACTTACCACTGAATATAATATTATATAATATTTAAATTAAATACTTTATGTCCTTCTTCATCTTAGAATAAATGTTGCAGGCAAGTAGTCCTTTTTTCTGTTTTATTCATATATTTATTCTCCAAACCTAGAACAGTTTTTAGTGCTAGTGGGTCCTCAAATAAATATTCATTTTGGGAATGAATTCACTGAATTGTATATTTATTTGAAGATTAACTGGAAGACTCTTGAAAAACAAATAATTTTATTTCATCCACCAGAAGAAAATGCTTTATATTCAAAGGTGTTTATAGAACACACAATAATCTTAACACCAAAAAGCATATGAAAACAAAAACACCTCTGCAATTCATTTTAAATTCAAAACAATTTTGCATCTTATTATAACTCTTTTATATTAGTGTGTCTGGTTTCCTTACACTTTCCATTACTATTATTGTGGTTTTATAAGCAGAGATTATACCTAGAGTGAATTCACAACACATAAAAAAAGTAGGCAGTAAAGGAAATCAAATGAGGGAAATTTCATTCACTGTTATCATCTGATCCTGACTAGGAAAGAATTATAAGTTATGTTTAGTGATAGTAGAAAAGATATTTAATATATTTGCTTAATAGAAATATTAATCATTATATTACATTTCCTTAAAAATTTCTCTCAGAAGTAAATGTGCCTTCCCCCCCCTCCGTTTTGTCTGGATTGTGTTGGATAGCTCTGTGTAGTGGAAAGCAAAAAAAGCAAAATATATATGCCGATTGATCTCTTTGGGTGAATATCTTTTTAAAGTAACATGCCTTTAGAAGAGCAAATATATACTCACACCAATGGCACTTTAACATTAAGTTAGGATATTACTATCTCCTACCTTACTCACTGAGAGTGGTAAGTACCAACTGGGCCAATGTACATAAAGGGACATTGCAAAAAACAAACGTTTCTAGAGATAAAACCAATTACTAAAATTAGACACCACATGATCTCTAGTTTTTGATTTTTTTTTTAGCATGCTCTTTATTGTTTTTAGTTTATTTCAAAGAGTGTATTCTTCATGCAATGCCCCGTATAAAGATGTACATGAGGCCGTGGTCAATATTAATTCTTAGTTTACTATATGAATGATTAAAAATAGTCTTGACTTCAACAAAGATTAAACAAAAATGTCATCATGGGAAGAGCAAGCCATCTGAAATGTGATTTTTTTTTTTTTATTGAAGGACAAAAATGTAACAAATATAAATGTAAAAAATATTATAATGCCAGGCCACTCTATTGTAAAAAAGAGTCGCTATCTTGTTTGTGACCTAGTATAAAACTTATAATGATGGATACTTTTAATTATTTTATTGTATTTTCTGATTATGTCTTAAAAAGTCATTGAGTAGTTTCTCAATTAATGCTCTATTAAAACTAAGCTAATTTTTATATTAAAACAAGGAAGTTCACAGTGAGTCTATCATCTAAGTAAAACTCAGTATCTTTGAAATGTTACAGATTTACATATTATTATTATAAAAATTCAGATATAAAAATCTTATGGCTATGAATATTTTCTTTTTATTTATTTTACATGACACATAAAAGATTCTATTAATTTCTTTTTTTTTTTTAAGATTTTATTTATTTATTTGACAGAGAGAGACACAGCGAGAGAGGGAACACAAACAGGGGGAGTGGGAGAGGGAGAAGCAGGCTTCCTGCTCAGCAGGAAACCCCATGCGGGGCTCTGTCCCAGGACCCTGGGATCATGACCTGAGCCGAAGGCAGACGCTTAACTGACTGAGCCACTCAGGTACCCCTATTAATTTCTATTATTTATTCCACTTAAAGCAAATAATTTGAGATATAAAAAACACAATACAAAACTTTTCTATTGGTTGTTTTTTTAGTATACATTCCCAGATGAAGCAGGTTGCCTGTGAAGGATGGTTGTTTTTTAACATTTTTGGTTGTTTTTCATTTGTTTTTGGTTTTTTATTTGTTTTTTTTTTGTTGTTGTTGTTGTTATTTTAGTATTTAGTTTTGGGTTGTTATTTTAGTTTTGAGTTGTTATTTTAGTATTACATTCCCAGATGAAGCAGGTTGACTGTGAAGTATGGTCTATAATGAACAGTATTTAGGCTTCCAAAGTCATCATCATCAAGAAATATTTCATTTATGATGACCGAGGCAGGAACATCATGAGGAATAAGGCATGTAATTACATACAATGGTTTCAGACACTGTTTCTATTCAAGAAATAATATCAGAAACAGACTTTGTTCATTATCAATGATATGATGAAGGGAGGGAAAAACAGGGCAACTACCCCAAATGGATCAATTTCTGTCGTTCGAAAATATTTCCTGAGCACTTTCCTATTAGACTCACTACTACACTTCTCCTCTTCAACGTATTACTCTGCTAGGCAATGTTCATTGGGTGGATTTGTCAGAGCATGATGTCAGACAAATATTTCCATCCTGACATGGTCCATATCTTTCAATGTAGAAACAGAAATTGGATCATAATCTTGAAGATTTCCCTCATATATGAGACTAGCAGACTGTATTGGTCACCCTGCAAAAGCAGGGAACCCATCACCACAAAATTTTAATGATATCACACCTGAATTAAGAGGGTATGAAGAGATTTATTACTCACGTAATGAAGCTTTCTGAGGAGAGTAGGACAGGTCCCCAAGCAGTCCAAAAATAGCTTGGCAGAACAGGGAGGGGTGACTTGCTTAGGGTTTTATGGTTTTTAACAGATGAGACTAGAGTAAGGATTCCCTTCCATGGATCATGACTTTTGTGGTTTGAGCTTCTTATACCAGCACCAAAAGAAGCACCCAGTCTTTCTTATCTGCTTGTTCAGATGTGGGGCAGAAGGGAAACAGGAGTGATAGGGCTTAGAAACTTCAGTCAAACATCAATAATAGAGTCAATTTATTAAATTTAACCCCCGATATTTAAAAGAAAACTGAAATATGTCATGTTTCATTTAATTTAATTTGAACTTGCTTAATTAAGCCATTATGGTGCACTATGAGGCCTGTAGCCTGATGCTGGTAAAAGAGACCAAAGTTCCATTGACTCCTTATTTAAGAGCCCAGCATTTTGTATTTTGAGAATTTAAATAAGTGTCTTGGTAACTGTCAATAATGCCTAGAACTCCAAAAGGCATAAGTAATATCTTGAAGAGGACTTGTGTAGGTGTGTTAGAATGTGTAGAGACTTGTATGACCTCGATTCATATTTTGAGTAGCTGTAAGGCAAGAGACTTTTGGAGTTCTGTACCTTGGAGGTAGCAATCTTGAATAAGGAATTATTGTTGCTGCCATTAGACAGACCACCTAGCCAGACCACTGGCAATGGTTGAAGAATATGTAAAAATTTGCAAATGGATTGTGCTTTTTGTTTTGTTTTGTTTTGCATGGACATTTGGGGCTAAGATAACTGCCTAAAATCTGAGGAATTTTGCTGACCATTGGTTCTTATTTATCGGGGACATCTGATCTGGTTAAGGCAAGAAAACCAACAGCTCTTCAACAGACTCCATCACATGTGATTTTGGTGCTGCTGTCCACTAAGTATACAGATTCCTTTTGCTGTTGATTTAGTTGATCTCAAAGGACTACCAAAGAGTTTGGGAGAGGACTTACATCCACAAGTACCATACGGTAGGAGATATCCTGCTCTTCTGGAAGCAGCATGGGAAGAGGGCTCAGGTTTGGCTCTATCCTCTTGTTACAATTTACATGTTAACAAAGAGGACGTGATGAATGCATCAGCTTGCAGGGTTCTGATTTCAAGTCCCAAAATATAAAGGGAAGTTAATATGGAAGTTCAAAGTCTCAAGGCCTGGGGAAATCTCTGTTCTAGGAGGATAAAATATGAGTGTCCTTGTCATTCTCACAGCATATAGCATGGGACAGTGTTTTGACTAGAAGTTCTTGAACAACTTATAGCCATCATGGATAGTCAAGGGTCAACTCCTGAGGGTATGAGTGGAGTTTGCCAACTCTGTGTCATGAAGAAGTCTCTGGGATACTAATGGAAGTGACAAAAAAAGCCTAAAAGATGTTGGATTAGTTTAATATCATAAGTGCTGAGTGGGTCAATAGTTGTTTCTTAACAATGTCTTGACAAAGCTGCTGAAGAGCTAGGAGTTTTTTGTATTTCTTAATTTATAGCTTGAAGAAGACCTACATAATACATAATATTATTCTGATTCTTCAGGTAAGAAATCTAAGTTATACTTGCATGCTTTTGGTTTTTCAGGTCCAGCACTCTCTCATAGGCAATAAGGCTCTTCCTGAGCCTATGATTTCAGCCTCTAAATTATGCCATGTGGAAAATCTTTGATAGATGGGGAAGAAGTGATGAATTCATAAACAGGGCAACACAATATTGTATAGATTTTAGTAATGTACACAATTTAGTACAATATAATTCAGTAATATTAGTGGACTTGATTAATAAAACTTTATATTCACTTGTCTGAAGTCCACTTGCCTTATTAGAGTTATATATGATTTTGATTAATATATATTCCTAAATCTTTATGGGTTAGTTGCCCTCTTGACATATAGATATTTTTAAAGATTAATATAATATGCTTTTGTTTCAAGCAGCTTGGGGTAACCTAAAAATCTTATCTCCCTCTGTCGTTTCATCCAATTTCATCAGAAAATCCTATTAGCACTACTTTTTTTGTTTCTATTATCACTACTTTTTAAAATATGTTCAAATGGCTTTAAATAAATAACTACAAAAGCTAAACATGAATAAAGTATTATATAAATTCATTGAAGAACTGAAAGTTGAAACTGATTTGCTTATTTGTCATGTAAGGAAACACACACTAACAAAGAAATTCACTGAGTGGACCACTAAGGGAGAAAAGCCAAGGATTTTATAGGTAGGAAGATGAGGTTCATGATCTGTTAATTAGGGTTGAGAAGTTTGTAGTCTGGATGAGGTGGAAAATGTACCTGTCTGCACCTGGTTGGTTCAAACGAATCCCGTTGTTCATTGGCCAGGGAAGACTATTTGCATTGGTCCATTGAGGATCTGGTGAATGGGCTAAGTAAAAGTACCCAGTCATTGCTCAGCCTCATCTGGTAGGTTACTCAAAGTTCAACATTATTTAACAGTTTGAGTACACTAAGACAACATTCAGTTCTGTTGCTCCCTAGACAACTGCTACTGTACATGGACATTAATCTTGTTATAAATCTGAATTTCTCACTAATTACTCTGCTGTTGCCCTATATAAGATATCATCATTATCACCTGGATAATTACAATAGCCCCCTAACTGGTTTCCCAGCTTTTGTCTTTGTTCCCTTACAAAAGTGATCACTGAGAAATGTAAGTCAGATCTTGTCACTTTTCTGTTCAAAAACCCAGATTTAACTACTCATTTCAGTTGTAGTAAAAGCTGAATATCTTACAATGGTTTATAATACTCCAAAGTTTCTATACCACCACCCTATGTATCTGAATTACATTCTAATATTCCCCCATCACTTACTTGTCCCCATGCACATCTTTTTTACCCCTATAATACTGCCACTCTAAGGCTTTGAACTAGCTGCTCCCACTGCTTGGAACTTATCCCCTAGATATTTACTGGCTTACCCCTTGACCTTGCCAAGTCCTTGCTTAGGTATTATCTTCTCTAAGGGGGCTAACTTGGCCACCCCACATAAATTTGCAAATTATTCACTGTGTACTCAATTTTTTTTCCTAAGAAACTCATAATAGTTATCACCTTCTAATATACTATATAATTTACTTATTACATCTACTTACTATGCATTATACATTTCTTATCTCCCCACAAAGGAACTTAAACTACACAAGAAGTATAGACATATGCTTTCTGTTCAAAAATATTTCTCAAGCATACAAGTGATTAACAGATGTTTCAGCAAGCTCTCATAATTTAGCAAAACAGCATAGATGAGGTCATATTATAAGTCCCCAAATTTAAATAATTTAAATTATATTCTCTGACAATAAGCAATAAAACTGAAAGTTAAAAACAGAATATCAAAGCGAACTTCCCCAGATGCAAATTTATTAAATAAAACAAGTCTTACTTAAATGAATAAGAAAAATAAATTAGTAATATAAACTTAATATGTATGTTAACCTCTTTTTCCCTTTGAGATACTTCTTTTTGTTGTTGTTCTGTTTTTATATTTAAAATTTGTGGTTACTTTTTTGTGAGTAAACTTAACTATATCCAGTTTCATTTTTTTTCCAGATATTCTGATATGTTTGATTCACTTTTAACTTGATCCAAATGTTGCTTAACAAATTTTTAAAACTTTTTGCTGGAATATTTTTTTTAATATTTCAGCTATTAATTTCTACAAGTAGTGTACCATGATTAAATAATCTCTACTGTTTCTGCTTTTGATAAATATTAAGTCTTTTGTGGCTTGATACCTAGCTATTTTTGAAATAGATATTCTAATGGTCACTTGAGAAGAAATAGTGACTTCTGCATGGTAGAACTATGGAGTGGGTAATGGAACAACATGTGCTAGTTGTATTTAATGCATCTTATTTGGTATGTTTGAAAAAATGCTAATTTGGTAATCAAATGACTAATTTTTAATTACAAATTTTAAATTAAAATCCAAATTAAATTAGATTGAGTTAAAAATTATCCATATTAATTATAAAAACTAAGTCATTAATAGGAACAAAACCCCAAGTTTGTTGAACATTTTTTGTTGTTGTTTAGCATTATAAAAACCAATGCCTGTGATTTATGGAAATATGAATAAAAGGTATTAAACTTAGCCTTTGAAACCTAGGACCTTTATGCATATCAAAGAAAGTTACCATAATCTCTTCATATTTTTTTATTTATACAAATATGTTTAATAAGGGGATTAAAGCTTTTTATATATAGTTTTAGAGTAATATGAGAAAATTTTTCTTTAACTCATTGTTATTTTGTTCCCCAACTGTAATAAATTTAAAAATTCATAGCATGGGGGCTCCTGGGTGGCTCAGTTATTAAACATCTGCCTTTGGCTCAGGTGATGATCTAGGATCCTGGGGTGAGCCCCGCGTTGGGCTCCCTGTTCAGCGGGAAGCCTGCTTCTCCCTCTTTCTCTGTCTTCTGCTCCCCCAGCTTGTGCTTGCTCTCTCTCTAATTAAAATCTTTAAAAAAAATTAAAAAAAAATTCACAGCATGAAAATAATATGTATAGTTAATAAGAAAGCGTATGAGCAAGAAAGTCTCTAGAAATCAAATTCAAGTCTTGGGGCTCCTGAGTGGCTCGGTCAGTTAAGCATCTGTGCCTTTGGCTCAGGTCATGATCAGGATCCCTGCTCAGCAGGGTGTCTGTTTCTCCCTCTCCCTCTGCCTCTCCCCCCCAACTCATGCTCTCTCTCTCTCTGTCTCTATCTCTCATACAAATAAATAATATCTTAAAAAAAGGAAATAAAATTCAAGTCTTAATTGTTCAATAGAAACTGACACTATAAATATAAAATTATGTTTTAAATGGTGTGTGTGTGTGTGTGTGTATGGTCCTATATTGCATTGTATGCATTATCAGCAACATGAACAATTGACAACTGTAATTTGTTTCATCTCTTCTTAAAATTAAATGATCACCATATATTACAATAAATTATCACCACATAGTGATTTGCAATGGCACCATTGAAAAATACTTTGTTAGAATAATTATATTTTCCTCAAAATTAGCCCACAGCTTGATCAGGTCTATATTACTTGTATTTTTCTAGAGCTAAAATACACTCTCTCTTTCTCCCAGATGTGTAGTGGAATATATTTCTGCTTTGTTACTTCTGGTACCATCACTGAAGAGGCATAGGAAATAGTTATTATCCACCCAGGAGATAAACAAAATTCTTGCTAGAAAAATATTGATTTACTTAAGTGAATGAGCTAGACCTGAGCACTAAGGGGTCAGCGTTGGAAAAATCAATTAAATGATCATGTACAAATGAAAGAATTGATATAATAATAAAAATAGTATTTACTGAGCAATTTCCACACATTTTCCTAAACTGTTATGTGCAATATTTCATAACCGATGGGTGGATTTGAATTACATTCTGTCTGAAACTTAGCGTATGCAATTAAACTAAGATATTACCTTTTATTTGTCTAGGAGCCCAAATTGTCAAGTAGTTCACTTTTCAAAGAAAGACTGCCCTGAATTTCAGTTTCCATTTATAATTTGAATGATCATTAAATGTAACTAGATTGAGTGAATAAGAGAATCAATAAAAAGAGGATCCCTTCTTATATGAGCTTTTTGTTCAGAATTAAATTCATGAAGAAAAATCACTGATAATTGAAATTCTCATTGAATATGAGCAAGCCATATTAAAATAAACTAAAAAGTCTAATCCATCTAGCTTTTCTCTAGTGTTTAAATAGCTTGTTGTATGCACGTATATGTGTGTGTGTGTGAGTGTGTATATTTTTGCTTGAGAAATAGATGAAGTTATTGTCTTGTTTTGGGTAGCCTTACTGAATTGGAGAAACAATAACTAAGGCAAAAGAATCAATTATCATACTCATGATGTTTTTTTCTGGTTATTACATATCCCCAGGGCTAAGATCAGCTGAAGAAACTACTGACTCTTGAGTCTGAGGTCATGTTTACTTTCATACAACTCTCATTACGATCGCATACAAACTCTCATTAAAGGGTGCAGTGAGTGGAAGTATTTGCATATTATTTTATTTCATAATATGTTTGGCCTTTTCTCCTCCATAATTCCAGGATGACATTTTCATCAATTAAAAATATGTTGAGAGGGGCACCTGGGTGGCTCAGTTGGTTAAGTGACTGCCTTCGGCTCAGGTCATGATCCTGGAGTCCCAGGATCGAGTCCCGCATCGGGCTCCCTGCTGAGCAGGGAGTCTGCTTCTCCCTCTGACCCTCACCCCTCTCATGTGCTCTCTCTCTCTCTCATTCTCTCTCTCAAATAAATAAATAAAATCTTTAAAAAAAAATATATGTTGAGAATACTATCAGGATTTACAAAACAATGTAGTCTGTTAACATTTGGCCTTCAGGTGTATGTGATACCTGTTACTATAATACACTCTTAAGTGTGTAGGGACTTAATCTATTTAATAGAAATCAATCTGTGATTTGGGAAGGTGGGAAAATAAAGGAGAGGATTAGTTCATCAATGACAGAATCTGAAGGGAAATTACACCAAGAGACACAGTAATAAGTGAGTGTCCCAGTACTAGAACACTGAATTTGTGTTGGGAAAGAATTCTGAATTTAGTGAGTTCTCATGGGAGAATTTTGGAAGGGGCCAATAGATTGGGAGATTTAGTTATTAACAGTATTATTAGAAAAGATGGCGGGTGGAGAAAAGGATAATAAATCCTGGTTGGTTAGTTTCAAGATTTCTAAGAACTTCCCAGATAATAATCATCCATTTAGTTATGGAAAAATATGCAAACAAATATTTCTTGAGGCACGACACAAGGGTCATGCAATATTCAATCGAGCTACTAACTTCAGCCAAGATTCAATTGAATGCAAATTTGCCTCCATCTGTCATTAAGGGTGATTAGCAAAGATGTTGTGCAGAATGTCATGATGTAGTTGTACACTTAGGTGCTTCCGTTCATAGAGCCAGAATGAAGTCTGCATTCTAGACATTCTCGCCAACGGGCCAGACATGGGGATAAGACTACTTTGGCCTTTCAGACCAGAACAACCACTAAGGGGATAAATTAGGGAGCCTGGAGATTGCAAGTAAAATGACATTCCCTCTCTTACTAATTGTCTTTGAAAATGGGCTGTTTGGATGAGTACTTTGTTCTGGACAGTGTCTAGACACATCCCTCTTCACTAAAAATCAAGTATGTAAAGGAGATACTGTCATTTAGCTGCCTCCTTTCCAGTTTCCTTTATTTATGAAAATAGGCCAAAAATGCTAAAAGAAAGAAAAGACAGCAAACTTGACAATGTACACAATAAACTGTCACATACTGTTAATAACCACTCTCCCTGACTCATCCCCAGGCTTATTTATCTGTCCAGTCACACATTCGTCTGTAAAGGAATATCTTCTATGTAAGACAGGAGTCACATTTCCCAAGTTTTATACATTTCCTTACTAAGATGTGATCACAGTATTCATATCAGTTGGCACTTTGCCTTGTCTCCCCCTAAATTTATCATAGGATTTTTTAGATTAATAAATATAAGCTGCCTTGTTTTATTCCATTGGCTGCCTAACATTCAATTGTGTGGATATGATTTGATTTATGAAATTATTCCTCTTCTGAATAACACATAAGCTTTTTGCACAGATTAGCTATTATAAAAATACTGCATTGGCTCTATTTATACATATATCTCATGCTCTGTTCTACACAAAATAAATATTTCTAAGGGGAACTGTTGAACACTAAGAAATACACGTTTAATATTTAATGAATAATAGTAAGTTATTTTTCAAAGTTGTGATTAAATTATACTCTCATCAGCAATGAGAGATACTTCCAATCATTTCCCTAATGTCTTTCCAAAAGTATGTTCTAAGTACTTTTTTGAATTTGCCAGTATTTTCACTTAAAAGCTTTCTCTATGTGTTTACATTCTAATGTTTAAGATAGTTGAGAATAATTTCAAATATTTATTGACCATATGTATATCTTCTTTGACAAATTGCCTCCTGTTTTATTTTTGCTTGTTCTTGATAGTTCAGGCACAGTATGCAAGGGATTGCCATTAGAAATTACTTTGCTTCTAAACCAGAAAACATTCTCTTAACTATAGAGAACAAACTGATGGCTATGAGAGGAGTGGGGTGGGGATGGATGGGTTAAATGGGTGATGGGTAATAAGGAGGGCACTTGTAATGAGCACTGGGTGTTGTATGTAAGTGTTGAATCACTAAATTCTACTCCTGAAACTAATATTACACTGTACGTTAACTAACTGGGACTTAAATAAAATCTTGGAGAAAAAACAAAAACTAAAAGGTAATTGAAATTACTCTAAAAAAAAAAAAAGAAAGAAATGTACTTTGCTTCTGAATTAAAGGGAAAGAATTCAAAAATGGATGGATTGATTTGGACATTCAGTAGAAATACTGACTGTAACTCCAGGTCCATAATCTACATTAACATTTTGGTTTCTCATGGTACCGTACACTCAACCTTCAACCAAATGTTAGTAAATTTGCAAAGAATAATAGGCTAGAGAATTAAGCAGGGGTCAAACCAGCTAGTACTTTGTAAAGCACTTTAAATCATACTAAGGACTTTAGTTACATTATGTGGAATATCAAAATATATTCAGAAGAGATATATCATGAGTAGGTGACTAATTTTAAAAATTCATATGTAAAAAATAAACAGATTGTATATGATTTAGAAGGAAAATATACTTGCCAGTGAGAAAATTTTACCTATGCAAATAAATTAGGCAGGTGACTTGGAGTCTGCTAGAGGGAATGGAGATCAAGGGAATTGGACTGGGTTTGGACAAACTGAGAAAAATTGATCAGCAGAGTTTGTATATGGGATGGGAGGAAGAAAAAGAATTAGGAGTGATACCTCGCTTTATGGTTATGTAAGGGTATTATTTACTAAACAAGACAAGTTCAGTAGAGCATATAAAACAAGTTAAATGGGTAGACATTTGGATAGGTTAATGTGAGCTATATCTAAATCCTATTTTAGTATTCTGTAGGGAAATGATTAAATATATCAATACAGATTATTTCTTAACTTCACAGAATCACTAATGGTGAATTCATTGTAAGTCATAAGATGTAAGACAATCTAATTAATTAGGTATATTTATAGATTAAATTACATTGCTGACCCTGACTTCAAAAATGACAAGCATTTTCCATTAAACAAATTATATTTTAAATATATATATCTATCCATACATATATATATTTATAATGCCACTGTCCAAATTATTTTATCAGATATTTTAATATGGAGGACACAAAAGTGAAAGCTTACAGAATTCCAAGTAAATAATTATCTTTACAAAAGTTTTACATTTTTTCTGAAGTCTTTTGTTCCTTGGATTTTTTCTTTTTTTTCTTTTGCAGTTCAAGTGACTATATTTACTTTGTTAAAACAATTATCTTTCAACAAAGATGTTAGGGATATAATCAAAGTGATTTTCTTCTGTAATTTTATTGAGTATAAAAAATGTTTACATTACCATTTAGTCACCAAAAAATATTGCAATAGGAAAGGGAACACATAACATGTCTGCATACCTGGAAAAATAATGGCAAAGCTTACTAAAATATTTTAAAGGTAAAGAAGTAAAGATAGGAGGAAGAAAAGAAGGAAAGGAAGGGTGGAGGGAACGAAAGAAAGGGATATATATAGAGAGAGAGAGAGCAAGTGCAATTGTTCTTTAATATTTCTTTAACAGAACTTTCCTTCTTTCTGATTCCTCTTGAACATCAGCTTTATAACCCAGGGTGCAGTTAAATATTTTAAAAGAATATAAAACAGATCAAAAAGGTTCTTCCTGAAATTAAAATGGAATAGATCAATGAAAAGGATTTCTTCTTGCAAATCCCTTGCTTTATAGTTTATCATTTCATTTTGCTGTACAATTACAGTAGCCTTTGAGAATTTGATGTCATTTATGCCTAGTCTCTCATTTACCCTTGGTTTTTAAATTCTATTAATCCTATTTTATGCTGTGTTCTACCCTACACATTATTTTATTCTCAGCAAATTTTCTATATGTAAAATTATGTATTTGCTTTGTTGTCAGTATCTTTCCATTTCCTTTTCTTTCATGTGTACTGATAAGTTTTGGTTCATATTTATTTAAATAATGAATACCTTTAGTGCTTAAATCACTTATTTGAGATATTAAAAGGATCCGTTTACTTATAATTACTTATGTTCTGTTTGTACTGACTCACCTTTGGAACAATCTTGGACTGAAATGATTAAATGAGCTCACAGGATTTTATTCTCAATGGATTGTCATTTAACTATTGACATTTTAGTTCATATCTTTTTAATATGTCATGGTCTCACTATTTAGTGTGATATGACATGTAGGGCTGCCCTAATATGACCATGGACATTTATCTGGACTGCCTGGACAAGGAACTAGCTGGAAGCACTTCAATTCTCCCAGCAAAAAAAAGGGCAACCCCCAAGCTAGTTTCCCACACGACTAGTGACTTGTCCCCATTGTGTGTACCTAAATCCAACTCCCAACAGATTCCTAGGTCCATAGAAAGCAGGGCAGCTGTCACCTAAACTAAAGCTTTAGTTGCTTCATTAGTACATTTGTCCTCCCTGACAAAGTCACTGTCCTTTTGAACTAAATAAAGAAAGGAAAGGAACCAGAGGCTGGGTTTCTTTTTCTGGAATGCAAACCCATGCCTTTGACCATCAGCACACCCTGACCCTGGCTTATGTCTTTCTGATTATAAGGAGAGTCTAAGACCTAAGTCATCTCTATTTTACTACCCCTGATTTGTAAGTTTCTTCACTAAAGCCTTTTTTTCTTAGTCCTTCAATACAGGGGAATCTGACTTGTGAAATACACAGGACCATAGTAATTGGTGTCACCTGAATGATAATTTATGTAAAGTGAGTCATTACTCATCCTGTTAATCTATTACTTTCCCTCCAAGCATCAACACTTCTCTCCATGCTCAGACCTAGCCATTCCCTTTCTTTTTATTTTACTGAGTAAACTGAATTATCAGAAAAGAACCACAATCTTCCATCATCCCATCTGTGCCTGTGAACTTTGCTTTCATTTCTATTGTGAAAACTTTCAGTGACTTCCATCTCCACATAGCAAAATGCCTATGAGTTTCCAATGGCCCGTAGGGCCTATGAGATCTGGCTCCTGTTACCTGGCTCAACAGTCATGGGATAGATATCTACCTTTATTGTGCCCTTTGCTTGGAATATCCTTCATCAGATATCCACATGCTGCACTTTCTCATGTCCTTGAAGCCTTACTCAATGTCACCTTCTCAATGACATATCTGACCCCTTTCTATTGAAAATTATACCCTTCAATCTTTCTCTCTCCATATGTCTTCCTCTCAATTTCTACATAGCACTGAAAAGCCTCCATAAATATATACATTTCCTCTTTCTCTTTCTCTTTATCTGTCTCTCTCTCTCTGCCTAGTTTTCTGTGTAACTCCAAAGGGATCTGTAATTATCAATTTATCCTTGGTCCTTTTATAGAATATTGCCTAGTACTTAAAAAAGATCCTCAATAAATACTTTTGATTTTAATGTTACTATTTTTTCAACAGAATAATTCAGTGTTTTTTTAGTGAGTGATACAAAATAGCAGTAAGCATAAAGGCTCACACTAAATTTTATAATTGTTCTCATATATTATGATAATTTCATATATTTGATAATGTCACTTATTTTCAAGTTTTTTAAAAATTATTTTATTTATTTATTATTTTTTAAAGATTTATTTATTCATGCGGGGGGAGTGGCAGAGGGAATCTTTAAGCAGACTCCCCACTGAACGCAGAGTCCAATGCAGAGCTCCATCCCACCACTCATGAGATCGTGACCTGAGCCGAAAACCAAAAGTCAGATGCTTAACCTACTGAGCCACCCAGGTACCTACATATTTTCAAGTGTTTAAAAAAATACTAGGACACATGAAAATTTTTATTGAAAAAATATATTTTACAAATACATACAAAATATATTTAACAATAATTTTGTACCCAAATAAAATATTCAAACACACATACAGAACTCACTGATTCTTCATATGCCTAAGCAAATAGGAACCAAGAGACCAACAAAATGTTGTGAAGATATAGTAACTGAGTAATTTATATTTGCCGATACCAGTCTTGTGGGATTTTTCTCTTGTTAATGCAAAGTAAAAATGTAATTCTTAAAAAAAAATATTCAACTATTTAAAATAATTGATCAGTTCACTCATTAATTCAACTAGACTTTGTTGAACACAACTATATCTACTCTGCTAAGGAAAATAGCAGTACAAAACTGAGTAAGACAGAGATACTTTCCTCTGAAACCTTAAAGTCATCAGTTATTTGAAAGACACATTTTTTAAGGAGGAGCTATTACCTGATATAAGTGACCAGGAAGAAGCTTTGCAAGATGGCATTAAACTTAGTTAATTTGATATAGTATGAAGTTAAACTTTCTGCCTTGTAAATTGAGTAAGTGTTAGTTTGTTTGTAAGTGCCCTTGAATTGATTGGATTTGAGAATCTGACTCAACACTAAACATCTACAAGAGATGTCATATGTAGTCTATATGTCACGCTTACCATCTGAAGTATGTCAGCCTGGTGGTTGGAAATTTGCAGTGGCATGAACAACATAGTAACTTCCTGAAAGTAAGTTATCTGGTAGAGCAAAAAAGTCTTTTTTTTTTTTTTTTTTTTTTTTTAAGTAATCTCTATGCCTGACATAGGGCTCAGTCTCAAAATCCTGAGATCGAGAGTCACAAGCTCTATGGACTGAGCCAGCCAGACACCCCAAAGGGACTTTAACTTTCTATCTGGATAATCCTTTTAACAAAAAAAGAGATCAATACCCATCTGTCAAATTCACCTAATATTGCAAGGAAATAGGACGAAAATGAAAGGAAATAATTACAATTATTTTTTTTAATTACAATTATTTTTAATGCAAAGACACAAGGTCTTCAATGTAAAAACAGGAATTTAGCTTTTGCATTGACTTCTACAGCAATTATTTGAACTATTTCACCTAAAATGGTGAAAGAAAATAAATGTGACGATTTTGTGTTTCTAATAGTTTCCTATTGCTGTATAACATTTTTTTTCAACAACTTGGTGGGTTCAGAAAACACCCATTTATTATCTCATAAGTTCTATAGGTCAGGAGTCTGAGCACAGCTTCAGTGTGTCTTCTGTTTAGATCTCATAAGACTGAGATCAAATTACCAGCTTGGTTGTTAGTTCTAACCTGAGGCTAGAGGTCTTTTTCTAAGATCATTCAAGTTAGTGACAGAATTCAGTTATTGCATTTGTAGGACTGGAGTCCTTGTTTTCTTACTATCTATAAGAGGGCCAGGGATGCTATCAGCTCCTAGAGATCAACCCAGAGGTTTTTGTCAGATATTTGTAGGCTCTCAAGGAAAATATTCTAGGGAACAGAAGAGTAAATTCAAAACACCGGAGACAGAAAATGTTTAAGGCCTTAGAGAGGGGAGGGGTGGATGCGGGAGGAGAGGCCTTTGTAGCTAGAGTCAAGTTAGTGAGGGAGAACTCATGGAGATTGATTGACATTGCGAATGAAAATGAGATTGATATTATTATATCAATTAGAGAGGTAAGGTTTTTTGTTTTGTTTTTCCTTCTATGTTAGTAAGTAAGCTGCAGGAATATTTGGGCATCATATATATACAGGTTTGAATCAGGGAAGCAGTTTTATGGAATGAGAAATTTATTATAAAAATCATGTATTGCCTATTTTGTGAACAAGCTGGAAAAGTAGGTCCAGAAAAAGGATTTGGAAAATCGAGGAAAGTCACAAACCAGTTTTTCAGAAGTACCAGGATATACGGGCAAAACCTAAGTTAGGTTAAATCCCTTATTACTGACTTTTTTTAAAGATTTTATTTATTTATTTGACAGAAAGAGACACAACGAGAGAGGAAACACAAGCAGGTGGAGTGGGAGAGGGAGAAGCAGGCTTCCCGCGGAGCAGAGAGCCTGATGCGGGGCTCGATCCCAGGACCCTGGGATCATGACCTGAGTTTAACCAACTGAGCCACCCAGGCACCCCTATTACTGACATTTAGAGCACAACCAGCATTTGCTTCAAAGAATGTAGACAGGTTGCCATTTTAAATTTACTCATATGATTTTAAAAATAATGCCCTTCTTCTTTACTCAACTGTAGGATTGATATGGGCAGAGGACATAATCATTTTTTTTAAATATATGCCTGAGTCTTAGCACAATATCCAGAATTTACATTGTACACTGAATAAATTAAAATATTTAAAATTTCTAGGCTTCATTTCATGCAATGTAAAATAAAAAATAGTTAAGTCATTTTCTTTTTTAAATTAAGTCTCACTTTTCAGTGTTGATACAAGAATTAAATACAATAAGGATTAAGTAACAACAGTACCTGGCCCATAATAAGTACTGAACATTGTGAAATCAGTGAAGATCTCAGAATGATTACCTTTTAAAACATCCAGTCAGGGGGCGCCTGGGTGGCTCATTCGTTAAGCGTCTGCCTTCGGCTGGGGTCATGATCCCGGGATCCTGGGATCGAGCCCCACATCGGGCTCCCTGCTCTGCGGGAAGCCTGCTTCTCCCTCTCCCACTCCCCCTGCTTGTGTTCCCTCTCTCGCTGTCTCTCTCTGTCAAATAAATAAATAAAATCTTTAAAAAAAAAAAAAATCCAATCAGCATGTATTTAATGAATACCATGTCACCGCATTGTGCTAAACATTGAAAAATGAAATCTTTTAAGATGTCTAAAGCACATAATGTTATTATTACGCAGAGCTGTGAAAATCGCATGGGATTGGATTTACAGACAGAGTTTTAAATTTTCCCTCCCTGACTTCACAGGCATCTGAACTTGGTAAGTTACATCTACTGTCTGAACATCAGTGTTTGTATAAATATTTTTTTTTTTAAAGATTTTATTTATTTATTTGACAGAGAGAGACACAGCGAGAGAGGGAACACAAGCAGGGGGAGTGGGAGAGGGAGAAGCAGGCTTCCCGCTGAGCAGGGAGCCTGATGTGGGGCTCGATCCCAGGATACTGGGACCATGACCTGAGCCGAAGGCAAACGCTTAACGGCTGAGCCACCCAGGCGCCCCTGTATAAATATTTTTAAGTGGTGACAATAATCTGTATTTACAAGAGTTGTGAGGATTAAATGACTTAATATTTATAAAGTCCCTTGTCTAAGGAAGACACTCACAAGTATTATTTTTATGTGCTATTGAGGATAAGACGAATCTTCAGTGAAAACAGACTTAATGACATTCAGTACGTTTCATAGTTTATGTTTCCTCAGAAGATAATTGGTTACAAGACAATTCAAATTTAATGTCTATACTACCCATGCATCATTTTCTAAAGTGCCCCCAAAAAGCCTATTTCTCAAATCCTGCACCCATAGACTGACACTGACTTAGTAGTTTGAAACTAAAATAAAAATAAATCCAAGAACAGTTTTTATATAGGGAGATAGATCTGTTTTATCAACTAAGAAGCAGGTAAACTATAACACATCAAATATTACCACCCCAGGAAGTGGAGTCTGGATATTCCAATTAATTTTAATGGAAAAACTGAATATTTGAAAGATTGCACAAAACCTTATGTGCAAATGATGACATTTCACAACTCATTCATAAATACTTCTAGAAGAGTCCATGTATCATTTGAAAGTACATGTCAGTGCAATCTCATCTAAACCAAATGGCATTTTCAAAAACTTTTATATCTTTATTTAATGGTTTCTTCCAGCCCTGTAAGTATTAATAGATTATCAAATTGAAAGATGTTTGTTCTGACCTTCACATATCTCCATTTCTCTGGTGGTTTAATGTCTCTTACGAAGTACCAGAAGTGCATTAAGTCATTTCTCATTTCTCTATGATTCCATGATGCCAATGTCAAAAGAAAAATGCTGAATCAATTGATGGGCAAAAACCCAAATAAAAACACACAATAAAATATTTCCTATTTTCCTCTGACACCTTAATTCAAAATCCTACAACAGAAAAACATCTAGATATTTCAAATTTACACTGTTTTCCTGAGAAATTTTGTTTAGTTGATTGTTAGACACTTGGTAGAGAAGATTAAGCTATATATTTGTATACTATTTGTGTATATATATTTTAGAAAATGAAAACAAGACATTAAAGGGGCGCCTGGGTGGCTCAGTCGTTAAGCGTCTGCCTTCGGCTCAGGTCATGGTCTCAGGGTCCTGGGATCGAGCCCCACATCGGGCTCCCTGCTCGGCAGGAAGCCTGCTTCTCCCTCTCCCACTCCCCCTGCTTGTGTTCCCTCTCTCGCTGTGCCTCTCTCTGTCAAATAAATAAATAAAATCTTAAAAAAAAAAACAAGACATTAAAAAAAAATGACCGAGGAACAGAGGTTTGGCACATAAGAAAAGATGCATGAGGGATCTTTGAAGTATATGCCACAAAGTTATATTTGTAAAACAAACCACAGCTCATCATCTTGGAGGCATTTTTAATTAAGGAAAACTTGGAGAATGTGCCCCCACAAAATGAGGAAACTATAGAAGAAGAAGTAGACATGTTAAGAGGCTAAAGAAGTTCGGCCCAACAGAGTAGTCATGGGAAGTACTATGAAGCTAAGTTTGCACTCAACCAGGGAGTCAAGAGTTTAGATAAAGTCAGAAAGGGGGAGGGCTATGAGAAGTCTACAAGAGAAAAAAAAAAATGTTAAGTAAATTTTTAAAGAAATCAATTAGAACATAATGTGAGAATTAATATAGGAATAGGCTTACAGAAAACTAACAAACTGGAAAAGAAAGATCAAGTATTAACTTCAGCAGCATAAAGAGTGAGAAGAAGAAAAGTCAATAACGGACTCAAACTCAGCAGTGGACAAATGTTTACATACATGCAGTATGTCAGAGCACATGTGAGTACAAGTCATGGAGCTAGACTGATTGGGGTTGAAACTCAAATCTGCAATTTACAAGCTCTATGACCTTGGACAGATTCTCTGGGCCTTGGCTTCCATATATGTACAATAATAGTAACTTTATCATTAAGTAAGTTCCTAGATATGTTTAGAACAGTGCTTGACACTGTTTTTTCATGCTGATACCTAATGGATTAACTAAATTTATAAAATAACTCATACAAAGAAGATAAAATAAAAGGCATATATCTATAAAAGAAGTTGCAGAATTAGATATTTAATCACATTGACAAACAGGCAGTGGATTATTCCTTAAAATTTTTGAATTGATAATTTAAAAAATTATCAATATTAAACAAATTTTAAAATAAAAGGGGATATATTGATATTAGGAAGCTTGCCATGGGGCGCCCGGGTGGCTCAGTTTGTTAAGCAGCTGACTTTTGATTTTTCCACTCAAGTCATGATCTCAGGGTCTTGGGATCCAGCTCTGCGATGGGGCTCTGTGCTCAGTGGGGAGTCTGCTTGAGGATTCTCTCCCTCTCTCCCTCTCTCTCTCTCTGCCCCTCCCCTTACTCTCCCTCTAAAATAAATAAATAAATAAATCTTAAAAAAAAAAAAGAAAGTTTGCCACAGACTTTAAAGTTTTGTGTGTGTGTGTGTGTTTTTTTTTTTAGTATTTCTTTTTTTGGGGGGGTGTATTTTTTTTATTATGTTAATCACCATACATTGCATCATTAGTTTTTGATGTGGTGTTCCCTGATTCATTATTTGCATATAACACCCAATGCTCCATTCTGTATGTATCCTCTTTAATACCCATCACCAGGCTAAGCAACAGGCCTAGAAGGTACAGAGGATTGTGTTTTTATTAGAGACCTGTAATTTATCTGATAATTATTAACCTATGTCCATGAGTTATATTTATAAACAATTAAGATATACTTCGGTAAATATATTTTTGAATCATTATTTGTAAAGAATTTTTATGTCAGATTGATTCCCAAACACATAACGAGACTAAAGAGAAAAAAATAGATGAGGAGAAATACTGTATATTTATTCTTGGAATAATTCTCCATGAGATTTCCACACATCTTTTAAAAACATTTGTTCCAGACTATCTTTTCAAGGATACTTTTGTAACAAACAGCCTTGGATAACAGAAGTAGGTTTCTTTCTAGGGCAGAGGACAGATTCATTTTTCTGACTGGGATAACAAAGATAACACATCCCTTCAAGGGTAAAAGTTGGGCAGGTTTCTAGCTACATTCTTACAAAATTGTGTTTTTTTCTGAGTTTGGGATTCTTCAGCTGTGATACAAACCTATTATTTGTACAAAATCCACTGAGGTTTCTCAGTGGGAAAAATTCCTGTGGGAACTGGGAACAGGGCAAAGGTATGCAAATATGAATGGCATGCAGCAGCGGGGCAAGCTATATTGTGAGGAATAAACTATATTGTTTCTGACCCTGAGATCTCCTCTTCTAATAATATCTATGAAACTATGTCAGGCTAACCTGTTAGCTTACTCATAGGGTAAAAATCTCATTCTCTTCACAATTCTTGACTTTTTTTTTTTTTTTAGAAGAGGAAAGATTGATTAAAAGATTAGTTGTATGTATGTAGCTAAAGCAACGAAACCGGTCACTTTGCTTGGGTGACAACAACTTGACTTCATTGGACTTGATTGTTGAAGTGGTTTCAGGCCATCCTGAGTTAGGCACAAACTCTTATTTTAATTCTGATATAGTTCATCCTGTTTGTGATAGGGTGCACGAGATTTAGAGTAGTTTTTAGAGAGCACAGGAATGTTTGGATGGTGCTATTAAAATAAAGAGAAAAGGGGGAAATAGAATATTTTTAAGATTAATTTTAATTTTGTAATCAAATTATCACACATATAGATAATAGTACATAAAGGTGCATAAAAAATTATAAAAAAGAAACTGCATTACTACCACACAGACCATTCCTAACATTCCAGAAGCCCCTAGCTTCTATCTCAGTTAATCCCTTTATTCTCTAAACCAAAGATCAACACTGTTATGATTTCATACATCAAGAGTAGTATGAATGTAAAAAAGAGACATTTGAGGGGCGCCTGGGTGGCTCAGTCAGTTAAATGTCTAACTCTTGGTTTTGGCTCAGGTCATGATCTCACGGTCATGAGATCTCCCACATGGGGGTCCACACTCATTGGGGAGTCTGCTTGAAATTCTCTCCCTCTTCCTCTGCCCCTCCCCTGCTCCTGCTCTCTCTCTAAAAATAAAACAAATAAATCTTTAAAAAAAGAAAGACTCTCTCTCTCTTTCCCTCTGCCCCTTTTCTGCCCCCCTCTCTCTCTCTAAAAAAAAAAAAAGAGAGAGAGAGAGATAGAGATACTTTTGACCATTCTGGATATTTTAATCTGACCTATATTCCATTTTATGTAATCACTCTTCAGTAGAAGTTAATCAATTATTAAGCATACCTATTATATTCTTAATTAGAATATTGTGCTTATAAATTCTAGAATATAATTTTGCTTATTACTATTTCTGCAGATTTTCTTAATCTCCTTCTTTCATAACACATAAGACAACGTTTTTTTAAGTCTCTCAGATAAATTCATTATCAAAGTTCATTTTGAGATCAATTCTTTACTCATTCTTTTGTTTTCTTCTTCTGTTATTTTATAATCTCATATCCCTGATTATTTTTGACTGATTAATAATTATAGTAAAATGGAAGAAAAAATTAGCCAAGGATCATGCTTTCTCTAGAAAACATTTAGGATTGCTTTAGGCAGGAGGTAAGAGACTTTAGCAATCCCTGATCACTTCAATCTCACTGTAGCAATTGACATGTTTTGAATCTTGGCTTTAGTTCCCTCAGAAGGCCTTACTATTTCTAATATCTTTATCTTAATGGGTATCACTTGGAGTCCTAATCCGAAAATATATGGTCTTTACTAAGAATCCGTTCACTTGGTAATATCTGAACTCCAATTTTTATGTCTCTATATATGACACACTGAAAAGTTCTATTCATTGACTTAATCTCTCAGCTACTTCCTCCTCTCTTTCATCCGTGTTTCCTGGAGCAAGCTACCCAAAATGTTGGACTAATTTCCTTCTTTCAAAATATCTTGATCCCATAATTCATCCCTACTTTTCAAGTTCTAAGAAGATTTGTTCTTCTGTATTCCCTAATCCAACATAACTGGAAATAAAAATTGGAGGTAATTTTTCCATAAAGGACAAGGGATGAAAGACAAACGGAATGAAAACTTTGTAACTATGATGTTGCTTTCCTATGACTGCTGTAATAATTTCAATAAACTCTGTGGTGGCAGCAGAAGTCTTCTTCTCATAGTTCTGGAGGCCAGTAGCTTGAAATCAGTTGCAGGACCATGTTTCCTCCCAAAGCTCTAAGGGAGAATTTTTTCTTGTCTCTTCTAGCCTCTGGTGGTTCCAGGAGTTCCTTGGCTTGTGGCTGCATAACTCCATTTTCTGCCTCTATCTTCACATGGTCTTTTCCTCTTCCAGTCTGTTATGAGAAAACTTGTCATTGGATATAACACCACCCCAGGATAACACAGGATATATTCATCTCAAGGTCCTTAATTATATCTGCAAAATGCCTTTATCCAAATAAGGTCATAGTCATAGCCTCCAGGCATTTGAATGTGAACGTATCTTTTGAGGGGTCACCATTCAACCCACTATAAATATGGTGAAACTTCATCCAAAACAATCTCAGGGTATAAAATGTTTTGAGGAATGTGGGGTTTTAGGATTTAAAGTCAAGACATGAAACTTAACCACAGTGTTAAATGAAGGATTTTAATTACATTAATTAAATATAATGAGTTTTTTCTAATAAACTGAAATGTAAAAACAATAAAATGGAACCAGTTTTCTTCTTTCATTTGGATATCAATCAATATTTAGTTTTCTTTATACATTAAAAAATTCATAAATGTAAACACAGTAAATTACATACATTGCAAAAAGTTATAAAGTGCATAATTCGGGTGGGCCTTGTGTCTGGGCCTGTGGGGGATGGTCCGGTACTGGGGAGGGCTGGAGTGTGGTTTCCCAGGAGCTGGCCTACAGGCTGGAGCCACAGGGGCTGCCTTACATTGAAATGAGCCTACCGCTTGAGCCTAGGGGAGGTGGCCTGTAACCTGGAGCCTCAGAAGCCAGCCTGTAGGTGTGACCTACCAGTGGGGTAGGTGGGGAGCCTGGGACTAAAGGAAACATCCTGGGGGCTCAGGCTGCAGAGGCTGCCCAGACATTAGGGTATACCAGGGGCCCTTGCAACTGGGGTGGGTCAAGAGCCTAGTGTTGCTTGTCAGCTTTGCTCTGGGCCTGTCTGGGAACCTGGGTTTGCAGAAGCCTGCGGGCACAGGAAACATCTAGGACACAAGAGCTGGCCAGTGCTGGGGCAAGCCATGAGCCTGGTATCACCAGAGCTAGATTCTTTAGAGTACCAGGAGCTGGTGTCTCAGGAACTGCCTGGGGCTGTGGGAGTCATCAGGCACCTGGAACCAGTTTCATGGGAGCCCTACAGTAGTCATTTAAGGCTGGGGGGTAGGCCTCGTCCTGGGGTCCATGGTGAAGCCAGATTCTCATTTTACTCTCTTCCTCCCTTGGGGCAGGTGTCTCTCTCTCTCTGTCAGGCTGCCTGGGTTTGGGTAAGGGGTGATGGGGTAATGTGAATCTATTTTCCTACCCTCCTTAATGCGTCTTTTTTTTTATTTCTGTGCTTCACCCAGGTACTACAATCCCTCACCTGGAATAGATCCTGTGAAGCTATTTTCATGTGCCCATGATTGTTCAAATTAATGTTTCTGGGAAAGACAGGCAGTAGAAATCCCTATATTACCATTTTGCTCTACCCTTTTGTTTTAAAATTTCAAAAGCAAAGTAGCATTGCCCCACAATGGACAATGTTCTATCAGTGCTTCCTAAAAATATTTTACTTTTGAGGGAAGAGTCATTTATGAAAAGTCAGCATCCCACTGCCTCACTCCAGGCTTGCTGTTTACCAGTGTTTGACATATGTTAAAAATGAGAACTTAATAGGTTATAATTATGCTCTAGCTGTGTCTGTGAGTAGGAGAGTGGCATATACAAAGTCATACAACTGGCAATTCTCAAACATATGCAAAAACAATTTTGTAAAATGAAATTTGGAAACAAGATTTAGTAAGGAAAATTCACTAAAGCATATCAGTAAGCTGAGGAAAAATACTGAACGGCCAGCTTAATTCAAGACAAATTCTCATGAACTTACATTGCCAAACTTTGTAGACTTATTGAAGATGAACACATACTACTTTGAGGAAAAACTCCATTTAGGAAAATGTCTTTTTCTCCTCTTCTTAAAAGAACTGACTTCTGCAAATCATGAAGCAAAACATTTCAAGGTTGTTTGCTTTACAGATGTAATCAGAATGCCTCATTCTTGGACATTTTTCTTGTCTTTTGTTTTCTTTTTTCCTTTTTCTTCCCCGAACTTAACACACCTTCAAGTTCTTAATCCACTTCCAAAGTTTCATGACCATGTTTTCTAGGTCAGATCTCTTTCCTGGGTTCTACATTTTCTTTAAATTACATGTTCTATAGCATTTCCAGATACCTAGATGACATAGTTACATCTTACCTCATCCTCCTCTGCTGGACTCTCTTCTTCCAGGGTTTTCTTCTTTGTTTTTTTTTGTTTTTTTTTTTTAAGATTAAATAAATTTATTTACTGGACAGACAGAGAGAGAGAGAGAGAACACAAGCAGGGGGAACAGCAAGCAGAGGGAGAAGCAGGCTCTCCGCTGAGCAGGGAGCCCGATGTGGGGCTCAATCCCAGGACCCTGGAATCATGACCTGAGCCAAAGGTGGACACCTAACCAACTGAGCCACCCAGGCACCCCCAGAGATTTCTTCTTCTGATTAATGATATCCTCTTCCACTAAGTAACTAAAAAGAATGTGTCATCTAAAGTAGGTTCTTCACCCAGTCACCCCATCCCTCCCACCCCACCCCCCACTCCAGCAACCCTCAGTTTGTTTCCTGAGATTAAGAATTCCTCACATCAGTGAGGTCATGGTGATAGACACTGGGGAGAGTATATGCTCTGGTAAGCACTGTGAATTGTGCAAGACTGTTGAATCTCAGATCTGTACCTCTGAAACAAATAATGCAATATATGTTAAGAAAAAAAAAAGAAGAAGAAGATAGCAGGAGGAGAAGAATGAACGGGGGGAAATCGGAGGAGGAGATGAACCATGGGAGACGATGGACTCTGAAAAACAAACTGAGGGTTCTAGAGGGGAGGGGGGTGGGAGGATGGGTTAGCCTGGTGATGGGTATTAAAGAGGGCACGTTCTGCATGGAGCACTGGGTGTTATGCACAAACAATGAATCATGGAACACTACATCAAAAACTAATGATGTAATGTATGGTGATTAACATAACAATAAAAAATTAAAAGAAAATAAAAATAATAAAGTAGGTTCTTTCCCTTGCCACTGAACCTGAGTCCATGACTAAGGACCCAAGGGGATCTCTTCAGAGTGTGCTCTTGTGCACACTCTCCCTCCCCTTCTCTTCCTCTGCAGCTTCCACATTTCCAGTAATCTCTCCCACAAATCCTAACCTTGTTGACCTCTCTGATCTTCAAATTTGATCTCTTCCACTCAGCATTGCTCTCTGGTTCTGATGGAGAACGTTTACCTGTAATAATCACATCCCGAAACGTTCCAGGCATGAAATGGACACTAGCAGCGTTCATCCCTTGTGTTTCCCTCCTCCCAAAAATTATTATCCTTCGCTCCTTGTTATTTCAAACCTGAAAACACTTGTGTGTGTGGTACATGAGTGTGGTTTTCTAGTTGTTCAAGGTTGGATGGTAAAGCTCGTTCTTGTTATTCCATCATAGCCAGAAATGTTTACTACTTAGATATGGACATATAGAGATTTTATTGTTTCTTTTTAGAAAAGCAATAAACATTTTAAAACAAAAATCTGTTCCACTATGATAACAAATTTTATTTATTCATTTCCTTTAGCTCAGTGGCAACTATAAAGAAACAGGAGGAAAAAGTATTAAAAGGACACAGAACATATTGAGGGATCCTGGCCAGGGATTTAAGACTGTTAAGACCCAGCACACGCAATGATCTCTGTTCTCAGATGTCATTGATCTGGTCTTCAGCAGGGTAGGAAGCATCCTAGGATCTCTATGTTAATGGTACTCAACAAGTTTGGCATGCTTTGGAAAGATGGAAGGAATTACTGCCCATCATAGTCTGGTTTGCTAATCCCATCTACTAACTGAGGGGCCTGAATACTCTTGACGTACCTTCTTTTTTCTTGGCTTGCAGTTCTATCAGATTATTTTGAATGTTTAAACTCAATGTTACATAAATTATTATATTACCATATAAATCACATAACATCATATCAATACATTCTAGAACTTTATAATACTTTCCAAAATTTGATAACAATTTTGGGGTATATAAGGGGTTTACTTCCTTTGAGAGTGTTAGTCATATGCTTAACTGCCAAGGGGGTAAATATAATTACACTATTAACTATATTTGAGAAAAACATTTTTACAAGAAAAGACATTTTCTTGGTGGAAAAGATTGTTTAACCTCCTTCAATGCATGACAGCTTTATACTCACTGGCATGTACATGGAGAATGAGGCATCCTTAAGAAAATTTCATTTCACACATTAGAGTATGAAGCAAAGTGCTAGAACTTAACAGGGAAATAGATGCACAATTATAGTTGGAAATTTCAATACCTCATTCTGCGCAGCTGATATTGAAAGTAGACAGATGGTGAGCAAGGATATATATAGAACCTATCAACCTGGTTAACCTCATGGACTTTTATTCAACATTTTGCCTAAGAACAACAGAATATAGGTTTTGCTATAAAACCAAGAAAAAAAGGTTAAACAAGATAGACCATATTATGGGCCATAAAACAATTCCCAGTATTTTTTTAAAAATTAAATTATTCAAAAGTATATTCTTCAAAGAAGATAAATGCAAATTTGAGAATAATAACTGAAATATATCTGAGGAATCAATAAAACACTTTTAAATAACAGATTTCAAAGAATAAATTACAAGGAAAATTAAGTATATTTTGAACAGAATAAAGAAAAATTTTAATGTATACAATTATCTGGAACGCAGCTAGAGCAGAGTGTTGGGGGAATTACAGCACTGAATACTTGTATTAGAAAAGAATGCACGTATCAAATGCTTTAGTTTCTACCTTAAGAAAAAAGAAGAATATTTTAAAATAAATCAGATGGAAAGAAATAATAGCAGACATCAACAATTTTAAACAGAAAAAAATAGAGAATTACCAATATCCAGAATGATATAAGAAACATCACCTTATTTCCTACACATTATAAATGACAATAAGTATATTGTGAACAATTTTATGCCAATATATTTTTTAAATTAAAAAAAATGGAAAAATGCCTTGAAAGACACAAACTACCATACTCCATTTGAGAATAAATAAGTAATGTGTTTCCCTATATCTATTAAATTGAACTCATAATTATTTTTTTCAATAACAAGTGCAACAAGAAAAACTTGATTTAGAGATGGATTCACTAATGATTCTACAAAATTTTTAAGGAAGAAAATGTAAAACTTTATACAAATTGGTTGGAAGATAGAACATGAGGAAAAACCTTACAAATCATTCTGCTATCAAGATTACAACTTTATACAAATTGGTTGGAAAATAGAACATGAGGAAAAACCTTACAAATCATTCTGCTATCAAGATTACACCGACCGTAAAACAAGACTTCACAAGGCAAGTAAACTACTGACCAATATTCCTAATCAACATAGACACAAAATTCCTTAAGAATGTTTTAGAATATAAAATGCAGGGCTACACATCATGACCATGAGTTTATTCAGCTAGTGAATGCAAAGTTGACTCATCAATTGAAAATCAAGCAATGTAATTCACTATTTTACCATAATACATACATTATGCACATAGTAAAAGGACACAATCATCTTAAAGTTGAAGAACAAGCATTCAACAATATTCAACATTCATTCACTAGGAAATCTCTTAGCAAACAATGACTATAAGGAAACTTTTTTTTTTTTAACCAGATAAATGGTTATCAACAAAATTCAACACCTAAGACCATACTTGATGGTGATTATTTTACACTCTCTCGTTAAGACTAGAGGAAAAGCTAGGATACTCAATCTCTCCACTTTAGGCTTATCCCGAAGTTCCTATGCTGTGCAGTAAGACAATAAAAAGAAAGAAAGCTCATCCATATTGGAGAGGGAAAGTAAAAGTCCTGTTATTCACAGAGGACATGAGCATGTATATAGAAAATTTTAAGATTTTTTTTATTTAGTTAATTAGAGAGCATGAGCAGAGGAGGGGCAGAGACAGAGAGAGAATCCCAAGCAGACTCCATGCTGAGTGTGGAGCCCAACGTGGGGCTTAATCTCATGATCTGAGCTGAAATCAAGAGCTGGATGCTTAACTGACTAAGCCACCCACGCACCCGAGAAAATTCTAAGGAAAATATAAAACTTATGAGTTTTAAAAGATCAAGAGATAAAAGATCTATAAACAAAACAAAAAATCAGTTTTATCTTTATATACTAGCATTGAATAATCTATTCAATAAAGTAATAATAAATATTTAAAAATTGGGTTCACAACAGCATCAAAAAGAATAAAATAGGAGTAAATTTAACAAAGAGCAAGCATTATACAATGAAAACTATAAAAATTGATGAAAAAGCACCAAAATATAAATAAATGGAGAGACACTCCATGTGAATGAATTGAAAGACAGTATTATGTTAGTTGTCAAATTAAACTGTAGGTTCAATATAATCCCATCCAAAATCACATCATTGTGTATATGTGTGTGTGTGTACCTGTGTGCACACATGCACGTGTATGTGTGTGTGTGTGTGTGTGTAGAAATTGAATGGTGATTTTAAAATTTACATATAATTCAAAGATCTAGAATAGCCAGAACAATTAGAAAAAGAACAAGTTTGTTCTAGTAGGTATGTCTCAAATTTTCTACCCAGGGCTTAACCAGTCTTGATGGATTTGCATTCCTCTCCCCTTACAAGGTTTTTACTTCTCAAACTTTTTAACACTGATGTTTATTTTATTGAAGTAACAGAAACAATTAGAAGAAAATCTGTATACACTCTCACCATCAGAGATACTAATAAACTTATGTCGTTACCTTTCTTTTTCTTTTCCTATTTCAATGCGTGGACTACCCATATCTAAAGCCACTCCCACTTGTCCACTGGATCCTGTCTCCTCTTCTACTCAAGCAGTGAGACCTTTCCTGATCACCTTATATAAATAAGCAAACTTGCACCATTTCAAATTAAACTCTACATTTTTATAGCATTTTAAACCAAGATAGTGTATATTTAGAATGTTGAGTTACCTATTTTATTAAACTTTATCTTCAATTTACCATTCCATTAAGTGGAAACTTTGTCTTTTTACTGTTATGTCTTCACTGTCTAGACTAGTTCCCAGCATCTGGTAGTCTCTTAATATCCTTTTCAAGGTTATCACTCCATTAATTGTTTGGTTTTTCATTTACATCATTAACATCACCCTCTCCACTAATTATCACCATCTCCATACACTCATGTTACACTATAACTCATTTTAAGCAAAAAATACAGAACAAAACATAACATTAATTCCATATTATAGATATCACCCCATTTCTCAGATCCATTTTTTTTCAGCTGAACTCTCTTAAAATGTTTTTGAATACCCTACAAATTCTATCATCTCAAATACTGAAAACTATTTTGTGTTTCTTTCACTGCTTCTACTTTTGTCCAAGAGATAATATTCTGTTATCTGGATTATTGTAATACATTTTTAACTGGTCTCTGGCTTCCATGCCTGGACACACTGAAATGCTAGATTGATCCTTTTAAAATATAGTAAGTCATTCACTTGCTTGAAATTTTTTGATGTGTTTTCATCTTACTTGTGGTAGAGGCCAAAACCTTCATTAAAGCCTCCTAAAGCCATATGCAATCTATCCCCCCACTGGTTTACTGACTTTTTTCCAATCTTACCTTTTGTGAGATAGCAAACACACAGCATCAGTGTTGGCCCTCAGGTGTGCTAAAATAGCTTGAGCTTCAGGGCTGTCTGTTGTTAAGAAATCCCAGTGCTTTAACCTGTAAAATACATAATTAGCAACATTATTTTCAATAGACCTTGTGTTAAAGGCACCAGAATTTTTGTAAATTAATTTTTGTAAATTTTGAGAAATTATTGTTGAACATGTCCTTTAAAAAAAAAAATTCCCAGGGTGCCTGGGTGGCTCAGTCGTTAATCGTCTGCCTTCGGCTCAGGTCATGATCCCAGAGTCCTGGGATCGAGCCCCTCGTCGGGCTCTCTGCTCAGCGGAAAGCCTGCTTCTCCCTCTCCCACTCCCCCTGCTTGTGTTCCCTCTCTCGCTGTGTCTCTGTCAAATAAATAAATAAAATCTTTAAAAAAAAAAAAATTCCATACCTTTAATACCAAAGATTTATTTTAAAGGTCATGGGAGGAAAACTTAAAAATTGAAAAGTGATCAGTTTCTGTAAGTTTTTGAGGGAGATGCAAAATAATTTCTGCTACTTTGGCACTAGTGAGAATAATGTGGTTAGTTGAGTAGGGGTTATTCATTTTAAAAGGTTAATTAAAAACTGCAGTGTTTCTAAAGGAAATTTATTTGCTATATGGGGAGCAGTAAACCACCTTAGCTGATTTGAATTTCAGAATTTGAAAATAAGAAGAGTAAATATGTTATAGGTTCTAAAAATGATAGGCATGGCAACAAGTACCAAAAATTTGGAAGACAAATACAGTTCAAAATAAGGAAAATTTTCTATTAATGGGACCTGTCCAAAGTTGACATGACATCACAAGGAAATGGTTTTATTTTACTGGTTGTATACTAGGAGAGCCTAAATGACTATTTGGCAAAACAAACAAACAAACAAACAAACAAAAACATGCAATTATCAGTTGAGTAGTCAAAATAGAACATCTTTAAGGATAATATCAAACTTGAAGTTATTTTATTCTCAGCATTACAAGTATCTTTAGGCCTAAAGCATTTAGTAATGTGCCCTCATCCTTGCCTTACCATGCAGTCCTTACAAATCATACTGAACAGGTTTCCCTTTGAGATAATAAAACTACTGACTTTTTGAACTATTTAATTAAGTTACACATAGCACAGTTTTAAAACACATAGGCCAAATGAACATCATCAAATAATGTTTAATAAGTAAAATTTAAGTGGAACTAAAATGCAGGTGTTAATTATGCTAGCCTAAAGCAAGGTAAGCAATAACAGTTAATATTTTTAAAGTTTGTAAATATTTAATAACGTATTAGAACTGTAAGGGAAGTCTAACTCAAGAGCAATCAAACTTGTTCCATATACATGAACTAAAATTGCTTTATGTAGTAAAAAGGAACTATTTATCCTTACTTGTTGGGTATTGCTTCTCCCTTTTTAATAATTGTTATTAAGCTCAATTATTTCATATACATTCATGAATATATTTCTTGAGAGAGAAATGCTGTGTACATTTGAAGTTATGTCAATGATAGTCTCCTACTGTTTGAGCTTTTTTAAGTCCTAAAATCCTAAAGAAATTTACCAACATGAAAAGATTATCTTTTTTCCTTAGCATCTAGCTTTTGGCTGTGGAAGTCAACTTCCTCTTCTCAAATAATTTTATCAAATGAATATTTTAGCATGAATTGCCTCATTTTAATAACAATTTGGATTTAAATGATGATGAATGTTTTGAAGTGAAGTCTAGTATCTCCATTTCACTTCTGAAACTGTCTTGCAGAGAGATTGGGACCATGCCCAGTGGTTTTAATTTTATGGCATCATTAACCAACCATACTGGATTCACACAATCTGATTTCAAATATAGACCAATCATCTATAGCTCTGTGGCCCTAAGTGAATTTCTATATCTAATGAGTTAAGGATCTTTATTTGTAAAATGAAAATACTACATCTTGAAATATTATTGAAAATTAAATAAGAGTACAGGTAAAAAAAAAAAAAACAAACAAACAAACAAACCCTAACAATGTCTTTGAATTAATTTTGGCCAATTTCATAAATTTTATGAATTCTAAGTCTTTTTCTATCAGGCCCTTTTTCTCCTACAACTTCATGTAGATAATCTAGACCAGGAATCAGAAAACTATGCAGAGGAGCTTCATGTAACACTGTCTGCTTTTGTAAATAAAATGAATGGAACACAGTCATGCTCATTCATTCATTTTTAATTTCCCATGGCTACTTTCATACAAAATCGGATAATTGCAGTACTATGGCCCACAAAGGCAAACGTATTTACTATCTAGTTCTTTAAAGTAAAGGCTTTCCAATCCCTGATATAGAGCTCTAGAGAAATCCATGAATACGCTTTTATTTTACCCAAACTTCTGATGAATTCATACACAACTATTTTTATCATAACTTCATTTCCTCTGTTTGAAATGGTTTTAGAAACAAGTACATTTACAGTTTCTGATTTATTACTGCTCCTACAGTTATTAAAACTAATAAGACTTCAACAAGTTAGTAGTCTACAATTGATTGTAAGTGCATAGTATAGATTTGTGATTTTCTAAGATTTAAATTGTACAGATATAGTAACATTTTTACAGCTTTCTCAGTTTTAAAATGTTTTGGAATTTTGGCTATTATCCAGCTATCAGCTGTTAACCTACTTGTCCCTCTTTCAAGGTTCTTTTACATTTATTCTATGGCAGTTGATCTGATTCAATTTTGGATCTCCTCTAGATCAAAAAAGAGGAATGAAGCCAGATCATCCTTTTGTAAATACAGAAAATTACCCTCCTCCTTTAGATGTGTGGGAACCCTACACAGTAGACAGGAAGAGACTCAGGCTGGGGCCTTTGTGCAGGATGTAACTTACCTAGATCTGAACAGTAACTCTGGATAACATTATTATTATTATTATTACTATTTTTATTAGATTTACTTTTTTCCTCAAATTTCAGCCAACTTAGTGAGGTGGTCAAATTTATTCGCATGCAGATAAGAAAAGTATTTCTTTATAACTACTCTACTCTCTTCTGTATTATTGCAGCTCCATCATTATTATTCTAAATAATTTAAAAATTTTACTACTGGTATCTTTTCAATTAATTTTGCTAATTCGTTTTGTGGGTTTTTTCCCCCAAAACTCGAGATCTAGTTTTCTTTAGTTTTATATTTTAGTTTATTTTATAATTAATTTAGTGATCTTATTTTTAATCTCTTTCTATATAGTTTTGTGTATGGCTCCCTTTCCTTTTTATCTTAATGCTTAGTTTCCTTTTTTGAAAAAATACTGCAGTTTGTTTTTTTATATAATTTTATCTATGTTGATACTATCAATTCTATTCTGAGCATCATTTTAGCCAAAATCCTTTTGGCTTTAACACATAGTAGTCATTTCAGTGTTATATTCTTGAAAGTGTTTGCCGATTATTGATTTATTCAAGCATTAGTTATAAAAGACTTATTGATAAATATTGATTTACAGGTGAGAGGATTTATTTCTGTTATGAATTTTAAGATACATACAAAGTTCTATGGGTTAGACTAAGCTAATATCTTCCACAGAAATACTATCAGTAGTTTTTGATCAGTTGGTTGTCCATTGTCAAGATAGAAATATAATAAGAAAGCAGATTGCATTTCTAAGTAAGGAAAAACATACAGATTAGAACCATATTAACTAAAATCGATCCATATAGTATTCTATCACTTCTGGAATTCCTTGTATTTCAATATTAAAATCTTTATAATTTGCAGGTCTTACTTTGCAATAATAGTTTTATTGTAAGATATATAAGAAGGCTTGAATTAATGATGGCACACAGTATTTTCCTAAGTAGATTCATTAGTGTTAAGATATCATCCTCCCATACTAAGTGTATACTTCAGAAAATGCAAACAAAATCTAAATTGTACTTTTGTAAACTTGAAGTTAATAATTTAAATGAAAACTTAAAACAAAGCAAAAATAAAAATAAAATAAAATAAAATAAAATTCATGTGGAATAATAACCACATGGTAATCTTTTAAAAGAGTGTTTTGTGTTAAAACAGATCCTTGGATTATAACAATGAATTTTTTTTATTTTATTATGTTATGTTAATCACCATACCTTACATCATTAGTTTTTGATGTAGTGTTCCATGATTCATTGCATATAACACCCAGTGTTCCATTCAGTACGTGCCCTCTTTAATACCCATCACCAGGCTAACCCATCCCCTCACCCCCCACCCCTCTAGAACCCTCAGTTTGTTTTTCAGAGTCCATAGTCTCTCATGGTTCGTCTCCCCCGATTTTTAAAAACTATTCCCTCTGTATAGATAGATAGATATAGATTAGTATACAGAGCAACTAAATGACATATCTATCTATCTATCTATCTACTTATCTAGTCAGTTTATACTAGCATAAGCAGTTTACTCAGTAAGTTGTTAGGTCAAATGGAACAGTTTGTTAAAAGAAAAAAGAAAACTATATCATTAACTCTTTACTTATTCAAAGTGAAGTCCACTAGTCAAATATTGAAAGGAAAAAGATTTCAAAGCATAGAAATTCTTAAAAAAATAATTGAACATCTTTAGAATATTCAAGAAAATGTAGAATTTCTACATATGAATCCTAAAGATATACTCAAAGACTAAATACATAGATGCACACATATATTGTTCAACTGAATCACACTACTAACAACAAAGAATTTCAATATGGAGAGATTATATAAACAAAACCATAAAAGGCAAACTGTAAAATAATTAACCAAAAGATATATGGTGGGTAAATAATTTTAATACAAAAGCTGTATGAAAAGAAGTTAGCATTTGAATTATAAGATGCTTAAGATGATGTGATACCCCTTAAGTTTTAGCTCAGCATAGGGACACGAGCTGGAGTCTATTTTTCTCATCCCCTACTGCTGAGTGTGGTAGTATAACTAATAACTGGATGATCAAAAGCAAGCAGAAGTGATATCTATGGGTCATGATCTGATAAATTAACGTTTTTCCTCTTCACTTCCTTTTTCTTCCTTCCAGCTGCCTGGGAAATGGGAGGAAATGGAACAGCATCTCGAGCTTTAAGGTGAAGCCATGTAAAGGGAAAAGCAGCACCAACCCCATCAACCCTGGACAGTCCATTCACTTCTTGCATTAGAGAAAAACAAACTCTACTTTATTTAAGCTATGGCATTTTGAAACCTGTTTATTTACATATTTATTTTGAAACCTCTTTATTTATCTTACACTGAACCCTAACAAACACAAATAATAGAATCTATGGGGACACAGTTCTGAAATGATGAGAAAATGTTTCACCATTTGTGGAAGGAAATTTTATAGTATACACAAAAAGCCTTAAAATATTAATTCTATTTGAATTAGCAATTTGAGTTTTAGAAAGCAATGCAAAAAACAAAACACAAACAAACAAAAACCCCATAAGTACCCAAAGATGGTTGTGCATAATAGGAAAAAGAAAAGAAAAAGTGTCCATCAGTAGAGAATTGACTGAAGTCATTTTGCAGCATTTGTTAAGGTGTAGTGGACAGCTGCTATTTCTGCCTTAATAGCCCCATTCTCCCTTCTGGTAGAAATCTTTTCCTCTAGGGATTCATTTTTCTGTTATAGAGCTCCAAACCTCCTGTTTCTAGAGTATTTTGGGAATATAAACAGCTTACAAATTCCTTAGGAGCAAAGTTAGAGAATCATTGCTTAATTAGAACCATAGAACACACATACACTATTTTATACTCTAAAACATATTTATTGTTTTGGTAGGATTTTAGGAAAAACAACTATAAAAGCTAACACTCCTGCTGCAATTCAGGATTATTAGTTCAGTCTTTTCTCTTTTCAGTAATTAAATAATTCAGTACAAACGAGAGCAACTGAAATTTCTTCTGACATACAGTCTTTTGAATGCCATCTGAATGACCAGAGGGAACATTTTGCCCTTTTTCTACAGACTATTTTAAAATTTCCTATTTCAAAATGTGATATTGTCAAAGGATAATATGTATGTGTTGAAAACAAATATACTATTTTCCCTTTTGGGTACTTTTGTTTCAACTCTATGCCTACTTAAAGAAACATTAATTATAATAATAACCCTACTTCGGTTTGTCATAGTCTCAGAAGGATGTTTTGTTTCCATTTTAAAAGGAGGCTTTCAGATTCTTCAGGAACTTTAATTTTCACAGGACTTGAATTTTTAGTAAATACGGGTGATGCTAACTTACAAACACAGATAAATTAAATGATGGGACCTAGTAGAATTCTTCTATTCAATTCACTGGAAGATATTTTCTGGTTTTTGTTTTTGTTTTGTTTTTTTTTAAGATAACATTTGTTTCTTTTTTTTTCCTATTTATTTATTTATTTATTTATTTTTTGATGTAGTGTTCTATGATTCATTGTTTGCTGGAAGATATTTTCAAGAGAAATACAGGAAAAAAGTTCTTACTCTCATTCTGGTTTTCAATACATCTTACTTGATCAATGCAAAAAGACTTTTTTTCCATTTGAACACTTTTGGACTGGGAAAAAGTCTTAGAATGTATCCCATCTGTCAACCATGAGACAGTCATGAGAAAGATGCCATTTCCTGAATACATACAGATGTGGTTATAGTTGTTCAAATTGTTGTCTTTACAGTTAACTCATTTACATTGTTGGCACTACACATGTAGAATTAATTACCTCTAAATGTCTTCAGAAAGATTACAGCATGACTTGGACATAAAACTAACAGTGACTTTTATTTATCTCTAGCAGGAAACTAGAGGAGGGGGTCACTGCATTCAAACAAAGATAGTGGCATAAATTTGACATTACTGGAATGAATATTTATGGCTGGAGGAAAGACTGCAATTCTTTATTGCAAAGCACAAACTGGGTGTTTTGTGGAATCGAAGAATGGAAAATAGACATGTGTAAAAGAAGCTGGGTCACAAAAGGACTGCTTGTCACATGATGTGAAATATAAGTGAGGGCTTACAAAACTGCAAGATCTTTCATACGAAAGCAGTTCACACCCATGATGGGCTGGGAAGATAACAAAAGAAAAACTTTGTGTCACAATTTCATTGTTAATACGTTTTCTTATTAGAGGAATAAGAAGGAATGGTGTAATTTATAATAATGTAATCATATTTTGTAAAATATGGCGTTCAAACCACAACACATAAAAAATAAAGACAAGAAGAAAAATTCAGAGTGGCCTCAAAATTCTCCCCAATGCCTCTCCAGTTTCAAATTTATTTCTGGGAGCTCAGGCATACCATCTAAAAATTAGATTTTTAAAAAATGCAATACATATATGTACATGTACTCTGCACACATAGGCATTACACATGTGTGCGCACATCTTATCTGCACATATATATGGTTCTAGGTACACACATGTACATATGCATATACACACATAGAGTATGTGTATGTGTATATATATATATACACACATACATTATATTTTACTTTTCCAGATGATCATTTCTTTTAAGAATAAATTTCCCATCACTCTCGTTAATTGGAAATTTTTGAAGCACAAAATGAAAATATTCAATATTTCAAGGCAGAAAACTATAGCAAACCATTTTATTTAGAAAAGTTTATCAAAGGGTGACACATTTCATTGTACAGTAATCATAAGTTTTGTATTTCCACATTTGTGTGAGGAAAAATGAGTTAAATTTAATAGTTTGCTAAGTACATACAGTAAAAGAGAGTGCTTATGAATTTATTTCCTGCACATCACGTACTATGAGATGGAGACAGCACCTGAATGCTCCCAAGCTGAACACAGAGTCAGTTCAATATTCTTAACATATTAGAAGTGATAGGTCCATGGCAGGCCTAGTGCTTTCATGAGCTGATGAATAATATGCTGGTGTGAAATAGACAGGAGCTCAGCACTGAATCTGTCTCAGGAACATATGCTTAACTTTTAAAATTAATGTTATGTTCATTCTCTATTATTTAACATTTTTCTTAGTTTTTAAATATTAATCCTATTTTATCATCTTAATTCAGCAATGTTTCATAAGCTCTGAAGAAATTATTTTAATGAGAGTCATAAGATTGTTCTTATTCTTTAACATATTATTTTTAAATGGTTGATATAATGGACATTTTCTATTTTGTGCTTAATTATAAAGAAAAATAAACCAAATGAGAGGGAGAGGGAGAGAAATTTAAACTAGAGTTGGAACAGAATAAGATCAAAATGAGAATAAATAGTAAATATATTAACCCATGTCTGTCAGCATAGGATGGTCATGATGAGGCTACAAATGATCCCCTAAATTTCAGTGGTTTACAACAATTTATTTCTCTCATACTACATTTTTTTCATGGACTTTTCTCATATTGTTTCCCAGTTTCAAGCTGATGAAATTGTTTCTATTTTGAACACAGCCAGTATGGAGAAAAAGAAAAAAAGAACATGGCTCTACGCACAACTCCAACCACTGGTTCAACGTTCTCTTAAAACCTCTGACAGAGTGTGACTATGGTTCTCAAGTCCAGTTTCACTGACAAGTTACATGGCCAATATGGTTTCCCCAGGAAGAGTTAATGGATATTTGTGGACCTTCATATAATCTATCACACTCAGCCAAAACAGAAGATGGGCCTTGAAAAGAGTAGTGATGGTGAAAATGCTTTCATTCATTCATTTAACAAATAATTACTGGCCTCCTATTGTAGTTAAGACAATATGATCAGTTCTGATGATAGATTGGTGAAGACAGTCATGGACCCTACCCTGAAAAATGTGTATTGTCACAAAGAATATGTACATTAAATGAAAATTACAATAATGCATGATGAATGTAGTGATAGACTTCATTACACAGCTGGGATGGAGTCAAGTAGTGGATTCAAAAGATACTCAAAAATAGAATGTTGATGCCTAATGATTGGCTGGATTTTTCATATAAATGACAGACAATGTTCACAGCAACTTTAAGGTTTCCAGGTTGGAAATCGGTTATACCATGACACTTTTTAGTTTAATAGAGCACAAGGAAGTATAATTATTGTAGACAAAGGGCAAAATCATTCTGTATATATTAAATTGTAAATATGTTTGAAACACCAAAGTAGTATTGGAGATTAAATCTCAGATTGAAACTATATTATGATGAAATTGATACTTTGATATTCTAATTGAATATTTTAAATGCTAAATTTGAGATTGCTAGCCTGAATTATTTCAATGATTGTAGTATACCTGACAGAATTGGGGATTTCTAGGGCACAGTGGTTTGATAGGTAAATACTGAATCTTGATTTTATGATAGTTTTCCAATTGTACAAATTTGGAATATTCAGGTAGAGTTACATAGTTGAAATAAAATATAGAGATTTAAAATTTGAAACCATGAATTTAGAAGCAATATCTCATGAAAGGGAAATAGAATGATCTAAGAGCAAAAGGCCTGAATCTTGACTCACACAGAAGAAGAAAATAAGTCAGTGATGGAAAATAAATGCAAGGTAAGAAGGACTAGAAAAATAGAACTAGAAGGTTAATAGAGATGATCAATAATATGAAATATGAAAATTCCTTTTTATTCTCCCAAATCCCATAAAACCTAAAAAAAATTAAAAGTGTCATCACAGGATCAAATAATTTCAAATAATTTGAAATATTTAAAGTTGTGCCAAAAAAATCTGCACAAATAATCCCTGGATTCTTAATATAATAAAAAATAATTTTTCTCATGCAGACCCCTGCAGGAATTTTTTTTTTATCATTTTTTTTTTACTATGTTCAGTTAGCCAACATATAGTACATCGTTAGTTTTTGATGTAGTGTTCAACAATTCATCAGTTCCATATAGCATACAGTGCTCAACATATCACATGCCCTCCTTAATACCCTTCACCTGGTTATCTCATCCACCCATCCCCTTCCCTTCTTTAACCCTCAGTTTGTTTCCCGGAGTCCAGAGGCTCTCATTGTTTGTCTCCCTCTCTGATTTCTTCCCATTCAGTTTTCCCTCCCCTCCCCTATGGTCCTCTGCACTATTCCTTATATTCCACATATGAGTGAAACCATATGATAATTGTCTTTCTCCCCATGCAGGAATTTCTATCCTGAAGTTTTCAATGGGACTCTTCAGGAACCCAGATTCTTCTGTTATGAATCTACTTTTATCTGGATCATCATGGATCTCCACATCCAGTGCGTAGATGGAAGAAGAGATAAATGGAGAATTCCAAGGAATATTTTATTGCAAGAATAAAATGAATAATTTCTGTCACATTTTATTGTCCAGTATTCTATCCTGTGGCCTCACCTAGATGCCATGGTAGCTTGGAAATGTAGTCATAACCTAGGCAGCCAATTCCCAGCAGAAACTCTACATCATGGAAAGAATGTCCAAATCTTTGGTGATAACTGCCCTCCCTTTCATAGGAAATAATAAATTAGTGTAAGTACAAGTACAATAAAGCCACAGTTCAAAACAGAGTAAGGGAAATATATACCTTTCAAAAATGAACCTGGGCTGAACACAAAGTCAATGCATAAATAGATCTAGAAGGATAGTGAGTAAAATAAAACACAGATTAATGTGGAAATATGTGTAGTGGTAACAGAGATAATCACACATACCCACATAGGCACACACACATGTGCACACACATACATATAAATGCAAGTATAAATAAACTGGAAACAAAGAAAGAAAACTAAATAGTTGATAAAAATGAAGAGAAAAAAATGTAGAGCCAGAACAGTAAGTCGACCAATCATTTATGCAGTTGACAAGGTAGCCAGGAGGAGATCTTAGCTGAATATGGTTTCCGAAGGCTGCAGAACTGGGATTTAATGGTTATTTGGGAAAAGAGATGTGGTCTTCTACCAACACCAAGGAGGGAGTTGGAATTGAGAGCCTAGCATGTTGGGGCTTCTGAAAGGGGTTGGCATTCTATGTAAGGATGAATTGTGAAGCTTCACAAACCAGTCTACACTGTGAAAGAAAAGGGTGATTTATGGGAAATACTATCTTATCACTGGATATGAGATGAAATTGAACAAACAGAATAGCAGGTATAAACATATAACTAATCATTGTTCAATAAAGCATTTGAGGCAGAAGTAAATTCCAAAAATTGATCTTAAGGAGTACATCCATATGTCACAAGAAGGCCAATAGGAGGTAAATAGAATTCATTTGGCCGATGATGAGATTACAATAAAAAGTTATCAACTTTTTTTTTAAGTCAGAATTTTTTTTTGTTTTTTTTTTTTAATTTAAAGAAGTATTTAGAACACATAAAACAAGGCAACATTTATTCTTTCTTCTCGTCTTCCGGGGTGGGGTCTGCGGGCGGCTCCTCCACTGTGGCCCTGCGGCTCTCTGAGCCGGTGTTACTGTCACTGGTCCCTTCCTCAGCCATACTGTCCACCCCCTCCTGCCCGCTCTCCTTGTCCTCAGGCGTAGATGTGCCTTCTTCACCATGCTGTTGGCTTTCCGTCGCTTCTTCAAGGTGTGTCTCCTCTGTCCCCATCGGGATGCTCTCGTCCTCCTTCTCCTCGGTCTTTCTAGCAGCTTGCTCTTCCTCAGGAACTGCGTTCAGCTTGCTCTGCTGCTTCTTTCCCTCTTTGCTCCTGCCTTTTTCGAGCCTGTTTCCTCTGCCTGTGCAATTTCAGTGGGAATTTTTTCCATATCCACTTCTACTTTCAAACCACACAACGTTTTAAGTTCATTGTTAAATGAATCTGTGCTTTCCAGGAATTTCCTCTTCTTTTCCTGGTGTCGCTCCTCTATTTGAAGAAGTTCAGCTTCTAGTTTTCGCTGATAAACCATTAAGGGCTGGCCCTGTCGTTTGAGGACCTGCATTCTAGCTGTTGTGACAACTGACCGGACGTCTGGCACCACTCTAAGGATTTCACTGATGAGGCGGCGGTTTCTCTGGAAACGGACAGCGGCTGTGTGCTTCATGCAGAAGCCATCATCACAATCATCTGGATCCTCAGCAGGCTGAATGCTCATGGACGGTTCCCCTTTCTCCACGCGAGACTGTCTCTGTCGCCTTTCTTCCTCTAAAGCAGCTTCTGCACGACTTTTTGCATTAATGTAAGCCAGGTATGCGGGGGAATTATGATAGGCCTTCACAGTCATTGTACTCTATCTTTTCTGCTTCGTATTCGTTTAAATACTGTTTTTCTTCATCAGTGAGATCTCGCCACATGCCACCCATAATCTTGCCAATCTCCCACAACTTTAGGTCAGGGTTGGAAGCTTTTAGTTGGTCCCAGACCTTTCTGCTGCACCTCATGTAGGGCACCAGCGGCTTATCTGGTGGCTTGGGGGCTTTTGGGATCATAATACCGGAGGATGCCGTGACCCGGCTGTCGGTGCCCGGGTTCCCTCCCAGCCGGTAGTTGTTGTAGGTGAGATGACTGCATGGATTGTATCCCACAAACCCTGTTGTGCTGGGCATTTGGGTTGCAGGAGCTGGGGTGGGAGGTGGGGCATGAGATGGTCTTTTTGACATTTTGGAAGATTAAGTTCTCAGTTCCGTAGGAATGAATCTGAGACACCGCGGGCGGAAAAAACGCCCGCAGCTCGGGCCTCGTTTCCCTTTGTCCCGCGCACGCCCCACCCCTCGCGTCCGGAGCCAAAAGTTACCAACTCTTAAAAGAAATAATGCACCAGGGAAATATAACAAAAATCTAAATCTCATGATAATAACACAATTCCTTTTAAAAGATTTGAACTTCTAGAGAAAACACATTAATGTACAACAATAGTTGTAGACAGAAATTTGCATGGCTTTCAGTATTAACCACATCTAGCTAACCCTTTAAAGATGGTATATCTGGATGGAATGGAAGAGACTGTTAAATGTACTCTGCATTCTGAAGTTTAGTTCCACTAATCAGTTCTCTCCCTTACCACGTTCTGAAGCTTATTCTAGAAACACTTGCACACAATAATAATAATTGTAACGACAACAACAACAACAATAAAATGTAGCTTTGAGTCAGGCAGGTCTGGCTACAAACTTCACCTTCACATTTTCCCAGCTATAGTTTATTCTTATGTAAAATTGTACTAATAGTAAATACTATGCAGGACAATTGTGAGAATTGATAAAGAGGCAAAGAACTTCATGTCTATTTAATAAACACTTGAAACAACTCTGTTAAAACTGATTCATAGAATTTGCTCTTTGTATATACTCATAAAAATAACACAATTCCTTTCAAACATTTTTGTAATATGGAACAATGATTGTTTTACCTGGAATTAAAATTCTACTGTGTTCGGTCTATTCAAAACTGTTATGTATTTACAACTTCTCTATGTAAGGGTTCATGGGATGACAATTTATGTATCATTAAAATTGCCACATTTATTATTAGTACATTCTACAGGATAGAGTAGCAAAAAAATGTTCAAATTTTCTTTGTTTCCAGCTAACAGAACTACAAGTTTTTTTCTTAGGTTAAAAAAAATATATTTAGTCACATCTTAGGCTCTGGAGTGGAGTAGGAAAATCTTGTAGTAGGACACTAGGTTCTGGGAGGAGTATGACCACAATTACATGTGTTGAGCAAATATATTGGTTAATCTCTCTACTTCTTGGTTTCCTTATCAGTAAAAATAAGAAGGTCTTGGAGAGCCTTCTAATTAGACATTTAGAAAAAAGAAATATTGTGTTGATTTTCACTGTTGAATAGTTTGGGGACTTCCATGCATACCCTGACAGAAAGGTAAGCATGAAGTCCATTAGGAAATGGAATATTCATATTGTGTATAACAGCGAAAAAGAACTAAATAATGTACTCATAGATGTTTGTCTTATAAAATGTTCATGAGAATAAAGGCTATTTATTCATCTTTAAGTACAGAGCAGGATGTGTAAGGAATGGGCAACAGCTCCTCAAGCTTATGCAAAATGCATAACTAAATTTTTCACTAAAAATATGTAGCTACATACTCACAAGGTGAGTGAAACTTAGCCTCATTTAGCTAATGAGAGCTGTAGCTGCATATTTCATATGAAACAATGTAGGCACATTCTCATAGAAGTTATTTAAAAGAGCAGATATACAAAAATATAGAACACAAGTTACCCTATGTGACTCAGGAATGACTTAAATATCAAGAGAGTGACTTTACATCTAATATACTACTTACTCGTCGGAGTGTTTAATTGTATTTTAAGAAGCTAATTTATTCAATATGACTCACCTTTACATTATAAAATCAGCACTAGTTTGCCTTCTGAAAAGAATATGATTTTATTTTACAAATTGTCAGCATTTACCTGATTTTAATTTTTAAAAAGTAGTTGGCTTTCTAACTTAAAAAAAAAAAAAAGAGTTTATACCTAAGATTAAGATACTTTTATGTAAAATTACATCACAAAAAATATTAATTTTAAAACCCTCTGCACTAGCTTATATAATAAGGTGGATGAATTCAGGTAATGTATAGCTATTCAAAATATTTGTTCTTTCAGCCTCCTTTGGACATGCAAAACACTTGTAAATGTGTTCAATCTTACAACTACTGCCCCGATACAGAACAGATACAAAATGCAAATTCTCTGTGGAACTAAGTTTTCCTGAAAAGGAGCAAACATGCACAAACTTTCAGTTATGCAAGAGGAAGAAGTCCTAGAGATTTACTATGCAGCATAGCACCTATACTTAAAAATTATTTTGTATGCTTAAAAATTTGCTGTATGTATAGATCTTATATGAAGAGTTATAATAATAGTAATAATAATAGAGGGAGGGAAAAAAGGAGGCAGGGGAGGAAATGGAGGAGGAGGACAAGGAGAAGGAAGAAAAAAGGGGAAGAAGAAAGAGGGTGGGAGGAAAGTTTTAGGGATGATAGATGTTTATGGCATATATTGAGGTGATGGAAATAAAGTATATACTTATCCCCAGCTCATCAGTGTATTACATATGTACAGCTTTTTGCATGTCAATTATACCTCAATAAAGTGGTTTTTTAAAAAAGAAAAAAAATTCTAAAATCCCTGTAGCTTCATTCACTTAGTTTACTGACCTGGAATAAAAACTACTCAAGAACCATGGTTCTAAATATGGTTCCTGAAACATCAGCATTGCCTGGGAACTTGTTATAAATGGAAGTTTTCAGGCTCAGTCCAGAAATACTGAATCAGAAGCTCTGGGCATGTCTACAAAACCCTCCAATTGACATAGATGCGAGCCAGAGTGAGAACCACTATTCTAGTGCAGGATGGAGAAATAGATCTCTATATAAGAAGGGTATCTCTGGGGCGCCTGGGTGGCTCAGTTGGTTAAGCGGCTGCCTTCGGCTCAGGTCATGATCCCAGGGTCCTGGGATCGAGCCCCACATCGGGCTCCCTGCTCGGCAGGAAGCCTGCTTCTCCCTCTCCCACTCCCCCTGCTTGTGTTCCTCTCTCGCTGTGTCTCTCTCTGTCAAGTAAATAAATAGGATCTTTAAAAAAAAAAAAAAGAAGGGTATCTCTATCATTCAAATAATGAAGGACTAAAGAGTTAGGGAGTTTTCAATCTTGTAAAAATAAACTAATAAATAAATTCACTTTTCCTCACTCTATTTTTCAGAAGTATGTGGTTGGCCCAACTTTCAGTAAGGAAGTTCTAGATCCCTCTGAAATTACTTGAGTTTGTGTCTGTTACTCAGAAAAATTACAACTGGATAATTGGAAGAATACTGTCCTGGGAAATTGGATAGAAGAGAACTCATCAACATGTGTGGTCACTATTAGTTCAAACCTTTATTAAAAATATTGCAGGATGAGGGGCGCCTGGGTGGCTCAGATGGTTAAGCATCTGCCTTCGGCTCAGGTCATGATCCCAGGGTCCCGGGATCAAGCCCCACATGGCGCTCCCTGCTCCACGGGGAATCTGCTTCTCCCCCTCCCTCTGCTTCTCCCCCTGCTCATGCTCTCTCTCTCTCTCTCTCTGTATCTCTGTGTCTCGAATGAATAAATAAAAAAATCTATAAAAAAAAAAAATATTGCAGGATGAGAAGAGTTCAAAATGACAGTTTTGGGGAGTAAAAGGCCCAAAGCACTGACATGGTGGATTGAGGAGCTGTAGTTAAAGCTCAGTTTTAACCGTTCAGATTTCAAAAGGAATAGAGAATGTGAGGGTTCCTCATTATACAGGACCGGCTAGACTGAGGCTGTGGTTTCGGCATTAGTTGGTCCAACTGGGCTTAGCAAGACTGGAGGAGAAACAGTTAGGAGCCTACCATCTTACCAAGGCTTTCAGTCCTTCACCATCTTTCACACTTGCATAAAATCTAACGTGAAAGAATTGTAGGAATAAGCCCCCATTATTTATTTTCAATCACGTAAGAGTTACTATAAGAATTTTATATCATTATTATTGGTTTTTTGAAATTTTAAATATAAGGTAATACCACCATATGTTGTGGGTAGATCAGCACATTTAATCTTCCAAGTATTTGTAGTATGATTTCTCATTCCATATTTTATAAACATAGAATGGTTAGCTACAAGGGCAGTTTCAAACTAAAGTCTTAGGCCAAAGAACTTCTTCTTAGCAGTTCATCTAAACATCTTTTTAATAAATTGAAAAAAATAATTTTAAACATGCTTAGAAGTACTTTATACCAAAGGTAGGAATTAAATAACATTTATTTTATTAATTTAATTATCTTGTTATGTCTCCATTTCTACTAAAGATCCAAATAAAAATGATCAAATAAAAATCAGTAAAAACAGAAAACCAACTGCAATCCATTAAAAATACCACTGATTATTATGTGATGGGGAAAAAAATCTTTTGGTTTTCTAGAACTGCAGATTCTTCAGAATATATCATGTGTCCAAGCTTTTCTAATCATATGGAATATATAATATTGAAAATGAGCTATTCTTTCCGTTTTAATTTTAGAAATACACACACAGAGAGAGAACTAATTTAAATACTTTTTCTCAAGATAGTTCTTAAAATATTACATTACTGGATTACAGATGACCAGTAACTAAGATATAATGCTATAAATTGCTATACTTAATCTGGTAAGGGTAAGTGTTTTGTACACAATGACTTAATTCAAAGAATGTGATTTGATATGGGCAAAGAACAAAGTTAATCACCATGATCATCATCATATCTTAAATAACATATAATTAATACTGTATTGCTTCTTCTCCAGGTGAGTATAGATTAATGTAATACATAGCCTGCTACTAATTCGAGAACGTCTGTAGATGAAGTAGCTTAGAATATGACTTTCTCTGTCATATTTTCCCTGGGCAGCTGGAGAGCAAGAGTCACTAAAGTGATTTAGCAGTCAAGCTCTCCATTCTCCCAACCCTTCACTAGACCAAAAGTAGCAAGATGCAAACCACTCTTCTTGGAGAGCTCAAGTGAAACTATTTCTTTCTTTACTCTTTCAAGTCCAGAGGAGAGCGTATGATTTACTCCAGGGTTAAATCAGAATTTTACTGGCAATACATGAGTAAAAGCTTAAATACTGTTAAAAATTCATTGCAATATTTTCTCATGCATCAACCTATGTTAAGTAACATTTTCAGATTTCTTGACTAGTTAAAAGTCTTCAATGCTACTTGCAACTCTCCTAATAATTAATAATACTACAGAAGAGAGAATGAAATTCTGTTATTTCTTTTACCACTTTCCACTCATTTTTAAAATTATCCATTTACTCATGTATATGTTAGATGATTCCATTGTTTCTTTTCCATCTCTCCTTATACTTCCTTAGTTAAGGCACGTATCAATTGGCATTATGTCAAAGAATCTGCTCCATGTCTCTCCCTTTAATTCATTTTGGAATAATGTCCAATCTCCTTATTACATACTTTAAAATATTCAACATTTTCACACTGTCACACATTTGCAGAAAGAGTGTTTTAACAAAAAACTTATTCCTCTGCTCCTTAACTATATTGCATGTTCTTTATTTGCACATGGTTGGGAACCTCAAGTTAACATACTAAGACTCTGTATTCAGAGTTGAAGAGTCTAATGTATGTATGTTCCATCAAACTCTTCTGTTTATTTTTCTTCTCTTCTTCCTCCTCTGATTAATATTGTAACAACCAATAATATCTATGGATCTCCTAAGTTATAGGCAATGAACCAACTAATTTATATGTACAATACAACATAATGAAAGATGAACAATTATTATTAGAATGTGTGTGTGTGTGTGTGTGTGTGTGTAGCAATGACGTTTTTAGGACCTTTTCTTGTATTAACAGGAAAAGTGATCATTTCTTTAATAATAGGATGAGCTTTTAGTTGTTATCCTCTCAACATTTAATTAGCCCAAGTAAATAAAAAGTTACAAATAACTACAAACAAAAAAAATTCCAAAGAGCTTAATTAGTTTAAAAAATATAAATGAATAATTCAAAATTTTCAGTGAATTTCCAAGCATATGATTTGTTTTGATATGCCTAGTTACTTTGTGGTATAGGTGGGACATTATTAAATTAAAAAGTTTATTTAGCTAATATGGAAGGAGTTGAAAACTGAATCCAAGTTATCTGAAACTTGATTAAGGGACTGATTATGCTCTGTCAAGCAACTTCCTGGACAATAATGCTGTAATATATATTTCCTAAAGTTCACCATGAATTTAATTACTGAGTGCAAACATGAACTCACAATAATACTTAAAGAGAATTTATCTCTGAAGGACCTTATAAAATCTTAAACCTCTTCTATTTCACTGACAGCATTAGGATAATAATAGAAAGGGAATGTATAGTTCTAGTCCTTACATTAATTCTGTAAATTGATATTCCTTATAACATTGAGAAAGCAACCCAGCTGTCCTAGACCTTGGTTTTCCCATCTGTGTAACAGAACAGTTGATAATTCTCAAGAAATGAAATACTGAATACTCCATTTGGCTGAAGGGACATGGAATTATGATTTGGCAGACGGCAAAAGAAAGCTTGCATCAAAAACCTCTGGCTTTAGATGATGGGCTTAAGGTCATAAAGTTACAGAAAACTTGATAAAACTGAAGCTACTCTTCTTATTTGTGCAAAATACTAAAGCCATCCTGAGAGACTCATAAACTATGCTTGTCCTTTATGAATTTCCTCTCATTTTTTTTTCATTATGGGAGTTAAAAATCACACTGTTGAATAATGATAATTAAAATTAGCATAAAATCACATGGCACTTCAAAGCACTGTACAAAATCAGTTGAGGAATAAACAAATAAGCTCAGAGTTAGTAAGAGTCATGTTTTTTAAACCATTTTGTTTGATGCTTTCTTAGGTCACAAATTTTCCTTTTTGCAAAAGACAGTATATTGTTTAAGAGTGTAAATCCCTACAGAGCCCCATTGAGAACAGGGAGAAAACTGCTTCTAAATGAATTACTCAACCTCTGCAAGTATTTCTTTTTAATTTTAACATTAGGTAGATGATAAGAATACTTATCTTTTGTTCTAATCTTTCTTTAAAAATGTCTAATTTTGAAATATAGTGAATATTTTCAATAAATATAAATTTATATGTATTTTTAAACATTGTAAACACCTGCAATCTGTCATATTTAAATTAATTGTATTTAATTATAATTATGTAATAAATTATAGAAATATTTTAAAATCTTCTACCTGTAATCTGATTTACATACTTCTCTAATAAGCAAACACATTAAATAGAGCTCCCTTGAAAATGATAATTTCAATGATGCACATCTGGGGAAGAAATTGGCACTGAAGATTTAATGATTTTCTAAAATAATTTCCAAGCTAAAAGAGAATATAACATTTCTTGGCATGCCTGTTAGAATTGTTTAAATGTAAGAGGCATATGATAATATATTCTATTTTCTTTGGTTTTACCTAGTAAGGAAAAGCATCAGAAGAGCAAATTAACACAAACTAAAAAAAGCTATTTGGGGGCACGTGGGTGGCTCAGTTGTTAAGCGTCTGCCTTCAGCTCAGGTCATGATCCCAGGGTCCTGGGATCAAGTCCCACATCAGGCTCCCTGCTCAGCGGGAGGCCTGCTTCTCCCTCTCCCACACCCCCTGCTTTTGTTCCCTCTCTCGCTGTCTCTCTCTGTCAAATAAATAAAATCTTTAAAAAAAATAAAAAAAGCTATTTTGATATCCCTGAGTATAAATAAGAATGAAAAGGTCATTGTAAAAGATTAGCTTCAAATAATAGTGTTGAATAAAATAATATAAGGTGTCTGTAGGTCTTGTTTTATTGATTTTATTTCCAAAACATTAGCCATAAATGATGGAATTAAATAATGTAATCACCTTACACTACACACACATATTAAGGTCAATGTATAAAAAAAAGAAAAAAAAAAAGAAAGAAAAATCAGGGCAAGATTGAGAAACAATTCAGAACAGAAAGTCCCATCAAGGACATGATAATGTCTCCTAAGATCTGATCTTTGATTAAAATGAAATACCTCCATTCTGAAAGGAAGATGAATCATTTACTTCCCTTTCTCTTTTATTTGAATCCACCCAACTATGGTTATAATGCAAAGGAAAAATGCCTAAAATAAAGATAGTTTAGCTAAAATAGTAACTTAGAGAAGTTGTATAGCAAGGGTATGCTATACATTTTACAGCTAAGGAAACATAGCCCTAAAGAGTTTATACATTTATATAAGATTGCACAGCAAACCTCAGAGTCAAAGCTAGCATTGTGTCCTGGAGACCAGTGTTCCTACTATATATTAGGTTGCTTTCCGTACAAGTTAATTAAGAGAAATTTAAATAGGGACTCTTTCATACTAATGACAACAGGTCTTAGAGCTGTAGCTATAAATCCTGGTTCTGGGTTAACTACACAAGAGTTATCTGGAAGCGGGAGTGGATTTTATGCAATGAGTTTCTGGAGCCCACCTAACATTTCACACAGCACAGGAATCCCCATCTTTAACACCCTCCCAGGTCTTCGCTCTCAGACATGATGGGAGCCATTATTCTGGAAGACTGTTCAGTGGAGAAGTTTAAAACTAACCATAATAAAGTTTTTGTTGTTGTTGTTGTTTGTTTTTAATTAGAAAAATTGGTCTAGGTTTTCCCGGAAAAAGTCCTGAAGTGAGGATTTGAGTGCAAAACTTTGAATGGGGTTATTTGTTCCTGAAAGTTCAGAGAGAAAGAATCAGATCAGTAAGAGAAGGGAAGGAAAACATAATAGTGGTGCAGTGGCCATTGTAGACAATGGGAACAAGGATTCTGGGTTATTGATCTATCAACTCTCTACCATTGATTAAGAGCTCTTTCCAGGGCTATTACTAACATTTCCCCTCTCTCTCTCTCTCTCTCTAACTCACACACACACCTCTGACTCTCCCTGAACTAAGAGGGTTACTATGGTCACAAATAAAAGCCCTTTGTCAGAGCCATCAGCGTTTGAAGTAAAAAGCTTTTGTCATGCAGAGGAATATGTTGAAGGTATATAGGTGGGGCATTGACAGTGTTTGCTACAGAGAACTCACTGTAAGTAATTTGATGGCTCACATAAAAGAACTGCAATTTGTGTATGTGTGTGTTTATCCACTGAAATCCAATATAAATAATCTATAGTATGGTGAGTGTGTCTTTGGTATAGTATTCACAAATTTAGCAAAATAACAATCCAGGACACTCAGTTAAATTTGCATTTCAGATAAACAATGTATCCTTTTTTAGAAAAAGTATGGTCCAAATATTCTATGAGGCATATTTGTAAAAAAAAAAAAAATATTCATTGTTTATGGATCCTCTATTTTATCTGACAACACTACTTTGGCTTTAGTAAGGAACTGACTTTGCATGATTATTAGAGCTTACTGTTACATTTAAGAACGTTCTGAGAATTCTTTGACCCCAAATCCATTTTTACCAAAACAGTTTAAGTGAAGATTATGTAAAGCTATCGGATATATTATAAAAATTAAAGGAAGCTCTCTTTCAGTGCTGACTACCTCTACAGTAGAGGTGAATGCAGAAATGCACTTATAAATCTTAAACATTTCAGAAATATTTGAATTATAGTTATTTATCCAATTGCTTTCTGGTGTTGCTCTAGTAGAATTTTGCCAATTTGGTGAGGTGCCTAATTCCTTTTATTGCATCAAGAGTAAGGAAGACTGGCCTGTGAAGTAAATTTCAAACCCATGAGTTTCAAATTTACATCTACCTACTATGAATATGCATGCTCCTTCAGGAAATAAAGATAGTCAACATTCAAAACTGTGGAAGAATTCTGTAAATAACTCATTTCACATAGATTTCTAAGTATGACGTTATTTTCTTTCAAAAATTGATCAGCATCTTATATGTAAACCAGAAACATAATCCAGGTACAATAACATAGCATATCAGTCCATCTTTCAATTTGATGGAAACATATGCTTACACCGAAATTGCTAAGAGCAGTAGCAAAAAAATCAAGGGAACAATTTAAAATCATTATTATTCATGGTGGACAATATTGATTGGGCATCCATTTCTGCTCCATGGACTAACTCTATTTCTCCAACCAACTTACCTCTCCATTAGGTACAAAAATATCTTGAAATCTATTATAGTCTCCTTAGATCTCTACGTGCTCCAACTTTCCTAATCCTCTCAACTAAGTAGATAAATTTGACTCATTACTTATGGAAAAAAAAAAAAATTCAAATGGAAATCTCCAGTTTCCCACCACCAGATCTATATAAATAATTCTACATTCACATTTGTGTTCTTCCATCCCAGTACCTCCACTTTCTAAATCTGATCACACCCTTCCTTACCAAGAACATTGCCCAAGAATTGTCCTTTCTTCTGTGTCAACATCTCTTTTTGTACTGGATCATTTATATTTATATTGGATCAATTATACTGGATCGATTATATTTATATTGATGCTCAAACTCAAGTTACCCTATCTTAAAAATATTTAAAAAAATAAATATTTCTCCGTTGAATCTTCATTTTCATCCAAGGACCATCTTAATTCTCTGCTATTCATTGTCTATATTCTCCTGACTTATCTGTCCTTGCACTATCCATGTCTTAATTTATTTCCCATTTATGATCCCTTTTAATCTTTCTTCCTTACTATGCCATGGTTTTTATTTTATTTTTTTTATTTTATATTTTCACTAATCACTGGTGGCCTCTATTTGATTAAATCCAGTAAATACCTCTCATACTTTACCAGTCATTACACTGTTGATGGCACTTTGGTTTTTTATTTGCTTGTTTGCTTGTTTGGTTATTGGTTGGTATTAACTTTCTATCCTTGGTTTCCATGATATCATACAAACCTGAATTTCCTTTTACTTTCTGAATCCTGGTTTTCAGCCCTATATGCCACTGTTTCCACATCAGTAGATGTTACAAGTTACACAGGAAGATATCCTTGATCCTCTTCCCAATTCTAAAGACTCTTTCTAGAAACATGTGTTTTCTACCATGTTTCTAAGTTACATTAGTATGCTGAGAGGAGCCAAAAATATATGTCCAGCAAAGACTGTCTTCTAGGCTTCAAGCTTCAATTTCAATATGCAAATGTTACAGATTTGTTTTGATGTCTTGTTGGCAGATCAGTGTCAGCATAGTCATCCATCCATCCATCCACCCATCCATTAAACAAATACATATTGAATGATTACTATACATAAAGGGGATAAGGCAAAACAGAAAGAAAAACAACTAAACAAAATTCTGTCTTATGTGCAGTTAAGGCACTATTTTGAAGAGTGGAACAGACCAAAAATTATTAGTATGTTTATTAATTTTTTATTAGTAACATAATATTAGCTGGGGAAAGGGTGGCAATGTTTGGGTGATGATTGAAATTTTAAATGAAGTGTCCAGTGTGTAAAAAGTGAAACAGTGTTGAGGCTTCCTGGGGGAAGGCCAATCCAGTCCAAAGATACAAGTGCAAAGACCCTGAGGCAGACATATGATAGTTTGTTTGAGAAATTACTGGGAGGCCAATGTGCCTGCATTAGTGTTATGAGAATGAAGACTAAGCAAGGAAGATAGAAGAAAATGAAATAATAAAGTTAAAGGAGTAATGGGGGGCCTGAGTAGTGGGCCCCCCCATTATAAGTTTGGGTACTATGTAAGATGAGAAGTTAGCGGGGTTGAGTAGAGGAATAGCAAGAATTAATTACATTTTAACATGATAATTTTTTGGTTGATCTTTAGGATTGAAGAGGTCAAGGGAGAAAGTAGGCTGAACAGTTAGAATGCTATTGAAATAAATTATTTAAAGAATGAAGTGCCTCAGATTAGGGTGTTAACAATGGAGGTGCTGATAAGTATTAAGATGCTAATATTTTTGAAGATTGAAGTGTTAGTTTTGATGTAGGTATAAGAAAAAAGAAGAGTCAAGGACAATTTCAAGATTCTGTATGTTGCTATGTATGTTTGAAAAATTGGAAGACTTTGACACTTACTAACTAGATTAAAACTGAAAACTGACATGAAATATTCAAATTATTCACCAAAACTTAATTCTTGTCTAGTGTTTCTTTTCTTAGTATATTGTATAAATCAGTTACTCAATCCAGGAAAATTAAATCATGCTGATATCCCTCTTCCTGAGAAAAATATTTAAAAATTCAAATAGGATTATATAAATATTTAAAGATACACTTGATATATAAATGTATATTGATAAGTTAAATATATTAAATATTTGATATCTATATCTCATCAATCTATATAAATATGTAAAATATATTTGAATATATAATATAAATAATACATATTTTCTTATTTGAATGCAGAGACCAAACACTGACAACATGAAACCAACCCCCTATTATTATCTTTAGTCCAGTCTATTACAGAACGGACTTAATTAGCTTCTCCACATCCATTTTGCTTTCTTCAAATTTATATTTTAAATCAAATAAAGAAAATGTTTTGAAGTAGAAACTTTGGTCCTTACCTGAAAACCTTGTGATTATTTTCCCAGTTTCCCTTAAATTCAAAAATTCTTAAATTGACCATAAGAACCCTGAATATTCTCATTGCCATTGCCTCTCCAGCTTGATCATGAACCAAACTATCCTTTTGTTCATACATTCCAACCATGATAATTTCCTTCCGGTTTCTCACATACAGTCTACTCTCTTTTGCATAGTAGGCTCTTCACATGTGCTATTTCCCCATATCTTTCAGTCTCCAATATGGTGTTTTCTTTGTATGAAAATGCAATTTCTGAACCCACAGAACAAGTTAAGTTCAATAGTCAAGTATGTTTATAGCATCTTATGTTATAGTTATTTATTTACCAACTTGCCGTACGGACAGAGGCCCAAATTTCTTGATAAGATATAGATCTGCACTTATAATGCATAATTTGTTTATTAAATTAATGAAGGGGTAGATTTTATATTGATTTTTGTTTCTCCCATCATATCAATTTTAAGTGCTTTCATGTGGTTATGCATTAAAATGTACATGTCTTAATTTAATGTATTATTGAATATATGCATTAATTCATAACACATTCATTAAAATATCTACATTTTTATATATGCATTAATTTAATGATTACTTTCTTTTTTTTTTAAGATTTTATTATTTATTTGACAGAGAGAGCACAAGCAGAGGGAGAGCGAGGGAGAAGCAGGCTCCCTGCTGAGCAAGGAGCCCGATGTGGGACTCGATCCCAGGACCCTGGGATCATGACCCAGGCTGAAGGCAGCCGCTTAACCGACTGATCCACCCAGGCATCCCTAATGATTACTTTCTTAAAATTATATAGTTTTTGTTGTTGCAAGGTAGCAACATTTTCCAAGTTGTGTTTGGAAAACTTTGGAGGATTATGTAGTATGTTTACCAATGCAAAGAAATTAAGAAACACTGAATTAAATAAGTTTTAAAAATATACATTTCTAGGACAAGGGTTCTCACTGTCTTGATATAACAAAATGCATTATGAATCTCCAAGAGGGAAATAAAACATGAAAAATTTCCCCAACTAAATGCCCATGGAATTTCTAATACTAAGATTTTGTTTGATAAGAACTTACAATAAACTGTAGACTGGCTAATATATGAACATAGAGTATCAGAACAATCTGTTCATTTATTTCAAGGGCTAAATCAAAATTATGAGGATACATTAAGTCACAAGTGTTCATTTAATGATATATAAACCCATGTTGATATAGCCTAGAAGGAAAAAATGGAAAATTTGAGTAAAGAGATATAGGACCAAGAGATAAGAGCTAAAACAGTAATGAAGTCTCCTTTTCATTTTCTATATGAATAGTTCACTATGAAATTTCCTAGTAACCCATAATCTTGATACATGATGAATTTATCTGATTTTTTTAATGTCATATTCCTTTACAGCAATTTAAACCATAAAGGACTAGAGAATTACTTCAGATATTTTGGATGTCTTTAAATAGAAGGTAATTTCAAGGAACATATATTCTTTGATTACAAGCTGAATTCAAAAATAAGAAAATGCCCTGGGAATATGGCTCAGATCAATCCATTAAATTGTATATATGAGTTTTTCTTTTTTGTTTAAAAAAGATTTTATTTATTTATTTGACAGTGAGAGAGACACCGAGAGCAGGAACACAAGCAGGGGGAGTGGGAGAGGGAGAAGCAGGCTTCCAGCTGAGCAGGGAGCCCCCATGTGGGGCTGGATCCCGGGATCCTGGGATCATGACCCCAGCCAAAGGCAGACACTTAACGACTGAGCCACCCAGGTGCCCCATGAGTTTATTTTCTCACAACGTACTTTAAAATATTTTGCTTTCTACCGGATGCTTTATGTTCTTTACATGGGGTGGAGGGTGGAGTGGGGAGGGAGTTGGAGGGGAGCAGAAGAATCTTAAGTATATATATATAGTGCTTGAGAAATGCATTCCATATAAATATTTTTGTAAATCGATAAAAATAAGTACCCCAAGAAAATAAAAAATAAAAGCATTGTCAATTTACTATACTATACTCAGCATCTGATAAGACACCTGAAAAATTCAAACTTACATCCTGATAGATCTTTTAAAACACTGTGTGAACTATCTTTGAAATTTACTGAAATGAATTGATCCTAGGGGAGCTAAGAGCAGGACCTTGAATGAGAGCCAACAAACACTCTATAAATATCCATAGGCAAGGTTAAATCTGAATATTATTTCTTTTAAAAAAAGAAACAAAAATCACAAGAATCCCTACCTGTTAAAATATTTTCCTTGTTAACTGTTCATCTTTGCCCTAATTTATACATAGGATTAATTTTGCTTTACGAATTCCTAAATGTATAACTTGCACATATACCTTGAATGCCATCCCCTTCTCTTACGGAGAGCACCTCTCCAGAGAAACAAGTGTATATCATTTTGCATTTCTATGGCTTTCTTAAGGTTATTCTATAAACGCACTTTTTCTGTGCATAAAATGTCAATTAGGATCAGTCTTGCCTCTCCTATTGACAGTTCTTGATTTCTCTCTGCAGGAGTTTTCCCTGAAGATCATCCATTTTCAGGGAGTTCCTCAATCTCACCATTTCATCTGGACTTTGGTTTGCTTATGTTAGCAAAATATACAAGACTCATATATTATTTTTAATTGAGTTTTTCTTAAGAGGCTATGTTTTATAAAATCTATTTTAAAGTGTTTTTAATATGTTTAAAATATGATCCTAGAATGCTAATTATTGCTTTTTATGGTATTCTTTGAGTCAACAACTTTACAGTTGTTCCCAGTCCCCAAGGAAGATTTGATGACCAGTTCAAAACCATACACCATAATTTATGTGATTTGTTGCTCCTTTTTTTTAAGTACTCAATACATTGGACACCTAAGTTTATATGATTTTTTTTTTTTTTTACAAGAATAGGATTGTGAACATTAAAGTTGATTTCAAAGTTGAAGAAATTTCATTTTTACAAAAAAAAAAAGTGATGAGATCCTCAATGTTATAACCTAATGGGATAAAAATTAAGCCTTAATATGTAAAAAAAATTGAAACATTTATACTCTACCATGGAACAGGAAGTCTCTCATGGTATTTAATCAAATGACAGATAATTACTTGACAGCTGCATTATAGGACAAACTCTGACACTAAAAGAAAATGTATTCCAATTAATTATTGAGGACCTTTTGACTCTGATATCTTACAATTATTTCAAGAGTCTATGTTGAAGAATGAATAGTGAAAATTCTGTTTCTAGAAATCCCACATACTAAAAAGCAAAAACTATCACCATAAAATTAAGCAGAAAATCACTGTAAATACAAAAATATTTTAATTATTATCTTATATTAAAAATAAGAGCAACAACCAAGATTCAGAAACAAAGAGGGAGAAGGAAACTGGACTTGCAAGTGGAGATAAAACTTTAAGCTCCTAAATGAATTTGCTAATTTCAGTAGACTAGAGGATAACATTTTTAAAGTTTATCCCAGGGGAACGAAAGAGGCATGAACTGTAACAATGTTAGTATTTGGGAAGAAAAAATCCACGACTAGCAGCCATAGAGCCAAAAGGACAGTCCTATTAAGAATTATGTGCAAAAACCAGGATGACCGCAAACAAATAAGTTCTCATAGAGCTACACAATGTCTGACGAAAAGTCACCCTGAGAATTTTAATCACAGAATTACTCTCTAACACATCTAATTTTTGAATTTTTATTACCTATTAGCCCCAGACTCAAAAAATCATAATTAACTGAAAGTGGTCCAGAGTATGTAGCAAACTTAGTACTTGTCATAAAAAAAATGCAATACTCTCTGAGGAATAAACTCAACTCAAGTTTACAGGTTCCATTAACTGAGCTCAATTGAACATGAGCTCACAATAGAAAATTAAAAAACAAAAGGAGGGGAGCCAACAGAAATACCACCGGTGCAATTAAGTCCTTGGGCTCCAGACAGTGAACTTATAGAAAGTAAAATAAATGATGGAGTTAGACATGGCAGATATATTGATAAAATGCCCATTAGAATGAAGAAAATAGGGCACCTGGGTGGCTCAGTCAGTTAAGCATCTGCCTTCAGCTCAGGTCATGATCCCAGGGCCCTGGGATGGAGCCCCGCATTGGGCTCCCTGCTCAATGGGAAGCCTGTTTCTCCCTCTCCCTCTGCCTTCTGCTCCCCCTACTTGTGTGCTCTCTTTCTCTCTGTCAAATAAATAAAATCTTTAAGATTTTGGAAATCTTATGGAATATGGAAAAAAAAAGAATGAAGAAAATAAACACTACAAAAATGTTATGTTTCTAATAATTCAGTGGATAATAGTACTGTTTATGAAGGAGAGAAAGAATGGGGATATCAAAGTTGTAGAGAATGATACTGTGTTTTTTTGTTTTGCTTTGTTTTGTTTTTTTGAAAAGTATTTAAATGTGAAAAATCTTTATGATACCCACATGGAGATTTAAAATAACAAACTGAAAACTGGGCCCACTGACAAATGGATTGTGACTTGGGGAGTGGGAAAACAAGACAGAAATCATAACTTGCAAAATGTTTCCTGACTCACAAGATAGATGCATTATTCCAGACAGGCCATGATGTCCATCACAAACATCACGGAGACATCCTAATTGAAGAGGAGCATTTCACAGACTCAAAAGATAAAATTGCTGAATGTTCCAGCAACTCCAGTTTACAAATTCTGACCATTCTCTCCTTGGACAAGCCTGTGACAAGCTCTGATCATTCTGTTTCTTTGGAGTACTCTTCCTTAACTCCCCCTTTTTGAGAGGTCTCATGGTTTTCCATGCTGTAGGTCTTCCCTTGCTTCTGCAAGTGAATAAACCTAACACTGTTTCATTACAGATGTGTTTCTGTAGGTCTCTGGGCAATGGGCTTTATCAATTACCAGTTTTGTGAACTATCAGGGAAGTTCATAAGCCTGGAGTTTGAAGAAGGGTTTGACCTGGTGATTATGTGTAACATTATCACACAGATGGTAATTAAGGCCTTCAAGAAGGAAATCCCCATACAGCACAACAGACAAGTGAAGAATGTTGAGTCCTGGGGATGAAAAGGAAATAATTTCAAGAAGGAGAAAGCCATCGGCTGTGTCACATGCTAATGCAAGAGTGACAAACATGAAGAAAGGGAAATACTCAAAACCGGGTTTGATTGAGTATATGCACGGGGACCAAATTGGAAGGGTAGGCAGTGAATGGGGTTGTGGGGGTATGGACAGCATGTAGACAATATTTTCTAAGATGCTTTGTTGAGAAATAAGAGAATAGCTTATAGGAAGGAAGAGCCATATGGATAAGGATTTGAGTATATTTGTATGCTTCCGGGGGTAGCTCAAAACTTAGGAAATTAAAAGGATTATACAAGGAGCCACGTTTCTTTAAAAGGTAAGAGTTGATGCAATCCAGGGCACAAAGCCGGGGTTATCTCCTTGTGAGAGGAGGGAAGCTGCTTTAGGTGTAAGAGAAGGTAAAGGTTGAGACAAGTGCAATTGCAGAGAGTTTAGAGGTGGAGAGAGGGCATGGGATTGATGCAGTCTTAGTTGTTTCTTTATTTTCTTTTCTGAACACATTAATTGTGTGTACAGAAGGGTAGAAGTTAAAAGGCAACAGAAGAAAAATATGGAAGAATGTGTTGAGCTTCCTATTGAAAGTAAATATTTCCAGGCAATGTAAAAAGAATATTTGAGATTTGAGATAATATTAAATTGATTATAATATATATATATATAAATTGATATATATATATATATAAATTGAGATTATAATATTAAAATGAAATCAGTACATTCAACTTATTTTTTCATGAGGATCATTCAACTATTTGTACATATGTCTAGGGAAAGATGACAGGAAACCCCTCAGGAATTGACTATCTTAGAGCTTAATTCAGTAGTCCAGGTGAGGGAGGATACACTGCAACAGTAGTGACTGCAACAGATACAGGAGAAGTGAAAGATTTGAAAACTTGAGGCAAATTTAGCAACAAGAATGACATATGATAGAGGAAGGTATATGTCACCAGACTTTCAGCTAAATCTACTTCTTGAATGGCTGTGCTATTTATATTGATGGTGAATTAGATAAATGGAAAATGTCAGTATTTGGTGAGTTCAGTTTTAGAGATATCAACTTTTAATGGAATGTGTTTCTTAGACACATACATGTTTAGCTTGAGTGTTTGTTTATTCAACAACTACTTAATATACTAAAGCTAAATTGTGTCATTTGCACTGAGGACATAATAGAGAACAAAACAAGTAAATATATAAGCATATATACAAACAAAACAAGCATATATTCTGGTGGCTTTGTATTTTAAAAGAGATGTCTGGATTACAAATAAAAATGTGAGTGATACCAGAACAAAATCATGGAAAATTCCCATGTGAAGGAAGGTAATATCCAAGGAAGAAGTTGTGGAATGCAAAGAGAAGAGGATGCCAAATAGAATCTTAAAAATTCCCAATACTTAAGAGTAAGGAAGATGAAGGGGCGCCTGAGATATTTTTTAAAAGATTTTATTTATTTATTTGAGAGAGAGAGTGAAAGAGAGAGAGAAACAGAGCAAGCATGAGCCGAGGGAGGAGCAGAGGGAGAGAGAGAAGCAGACTTCCACTGAGCACAGAGCCTGCTCCATGAGGCTCAATCCCAGGACTCCACGATCATGACCTGAGCTGAAGGCAGACACTTAACCAACCAACTGAGCCACTTAGGTGCCCTACAAGATATTTTTTAAGATAGTGATTAAAATAGTTGGTTATTGGGGTGGCTCAGCTGGTTAAGGGTCCAACTCTTGGTTTTGGCTCAGTTCGTGAAATCAGGGTCGTGAGATCAAGCCCTGTGTCAATCAAGCTCCATGCTCAGTGCAGAGTCTGCTCAAGATTCCTCCCCCTCCCTCCCTCCCCCTCTGCCCCCCCAACTCACACTAGCACACATTCTCTCTCTCTCTCTCTCAAATAAATAAAATATTTTTAAAAATAAATAAAATAGTTGACTATGGTGCCCATGGAGATGAGAATGAAATGTGAATAAAGAAGAAAGGGACAGGGGCTCCTGGATGGCTCAGTCGGTTAAGCGTTGCCAGCTCAGGTCATGATCCCAGGGTCCTGGGATCGAGCCCCACATCGGGCTCTGAGCAGGGAGCCTGCTTCTCCCTCTCCTTTTCCCCTTTCCCCTGCTTGTGCTTTCTCTCTCCCTCTGTCAAATAAACAAATAAAATCTTAATTTAAAAAAAAGAAGAAGAAAGGGAAGGATGGATGCCAATTAAAATCCTCTTTTAAAATCCGAAGATCATCATAAGAAAAAAAGAAGAAAGAAGGAAAGAAAGAAAGAAAGAAAGAGAAAGAAAGAGATAAAGAAAAGGAAAGAGAGAAAGGAAAGGAAAAAGAGAAAGAAAAAGAAAGAGAAAGAAAGGGGAAAAAATGTTCTAATACAGGACTTACCATGTATTTCTACTAGTCAGGATAGGTTAGGTTCTGCTTCAGTGCTAAAAGCAATCACACAAAAAAATCTCCAAACTCTTAGCAGCTTAAGAAATCAAGATTTAGTTCTTGCTCCTATCATAGTCTGATTGGTGTTTAATGAGTAACCATCCACACTGCAACTAAAGAAGCACGGGCTTTTCCAATTGGTGACTCTCCTGCCCCAAAGGGCCTACTCAAAGTCCTCTGCTGGATCCTGCATTCAGCAATCATTTTTAAAGAAAGAGTGAGCCATGGGTTTTATGGGAGACTCTAGGATGGAAAGTATTATATATCAATTCTGATCATATTCCAACAGCCAGAGCAAACCCTAGAGCACTAACCCAACTATAGTTCTCCCGGGTACCCAGGAAGAAAAGATAGCAAGATGAACATGTAGCCAGTCCCCATCATGATAGAGTAAATTGAAGTCACCTGTGTCTATCATTACCTTGACATTAAAATTCACAAGGTCAATAACCATATCTATTTATCTTTAAGGTGATCATTATATCAGAAGTGAGTGGGAGGAAGTGACTTCACAACTCTAATAAATAGTGATGTGGCGTAACAAAGGTATAAATTGCTAAAGTAGCAAAAAAGGAGGTAGTAAGCCAGCATACTGCACTTGAGATACAGCTCAAATTAAAGGGGAATTTTGACAAAAGCTGGCCTTAAAGAATAGGGAGTCTATTAAGGAAGGACAAATCTGCTTTAAAAAAAAAATGATTATCCTAAATAATAATTCATGTATGACAGTAAAAATCCTCCAGGTATTATTTCACTTAGCAGGTACAGGATTAGGTAAAGAAAATGATGATATGTATGGCTTTTTTATTTTTTTATTTATTTTTTTTTTGTATGGCTTTTTTAAATCATAAGAACTGCCAAATTAGAAGAACATATTAATTCTTTATAAAATCCATGAATAAAATTAATAGCATCCATGAAAATACAATTTATGTGGAAAAAAATCATGTCACAAAAGAAAATAAGACCTTGTGTTAGCCATTAATCCTGTACTAGACTCCTGTGGTATAAAATCTGTTGCCCTAACTTTGAAGACTTGAACTTAAAATATATTAGCATTAACACTGACAAATTACAGAATATATGTGTGTACTACAGAAAAAAATATATGTGTATGGGTCCCTAGCTCTATGCTCCCAAAAGGAGAGTTTTAGCTTCCATTCATTTGCTTTAGGCATGCGGACTTTATGCACTGTGATAAAAAAAAAAAATGCTAAATAATGTATGGGAGAGAGTCAGCACACACCACTTCATCCTTAGTCTTCAAAGTATTGCTCTGAGTTATGCTGCTTATTAGAGTATCAAGGGAAGCCAATTTTCAAAAGTGCCCACATAAATATGTACACAAATCCTAAACTGGTGTTGGTAATGGGTCCTTAGGAGCACAAAATGGATAATGGCACAACAGATACCTATACACATATGTGAATGTTTGATTTAAAAACCACTGTTGGCTATTATTTCTAAAATCTAGTTGTACCGTGTTATTGGCCAATCACACTTAGAACTGACTCAATGTATACAATATTTTAGACTAAATAAATTATAAAAAAATTCTCACTTCCTTTAATTTATTATTATATTAGATTTTATGCAATTCATATTTGATATAAAGTGACATTTTTATTGACATTGCACACTTACATATGGCTAACAGATTATTATTTTTGTGACCATGTTACATTGAGTCAAGTTAGGTATCAATTTTGATTAAAAAGACTATGTTAGATTGTCATTTTGCAGATTATGAGAACAAGGATGTGGCAAAATTTTCCACTGGGATTTTTCTTTTCTTTTGCTTTGTTTTTAAAGGCTTCTGTCATAAAGTAATGTATTTAAAGCCATCAAACAACTTCAAAGCTGACATACTATTTTATGTATCATAAAATGTTATGATTTCCAGCAAATTTAAGAACACAATGTATTTTATAATCTATGAATAAGAAAAAGCTACACCTAATATTTCTATAAAAGCTATAGAATTATAACTTCATAATAGTAACTTCAAGACATGAGGTTTTTCTTGCATACTCAAAGCAGTAGAATTATCTTTGATGAAACTAAAATACATTTATTTTCATGAAACACTGAATTTACTGTTCATATCTCATGATGTTCTCTCATATAGATAACAACAAAAAATATTCTGTGAAGAGCAAGAACAACCAGTCCTGTGATATTGAGCTGTTATTCATAGCGGTTTCCTCAAAAATGAAAATTCTGAGTAGAATATATGTTTATATCTCTCGTGACTACATTTCAATTACATTTGAAAGATTACTAATTGACCATAGAAGAGTAATTTAAATATAGAATTGATATAACTAAATATATGGAGGTTCACATCATGGATCATTAAAGATTGTTTTCAATTAAAAATGTACTAAACTAGGCTCTCTGATATTTCACAAAAATTTCCAGCTTACCTCACAGTGCTGCTCTTAAATTATATAAGTTAACAGATGCAAATCATTTAGAGACCTCCAAAGGAAACAAAATTATTTTAACTATTTCAGTCCCACTGATTCATCCACACCTACAAAGCATGAGTCTATCTGCTTCATACTTGTCTATGCATTCTCTTATTTATATTTCTAAAAGTGCTGTACATTCCGATGCCAATTTTACTGGTGCCAAAATGGGGCTCAGGCTTAGATAGTTACATAAATTACTCAGTACTAAAAAGCAAGCAAGACATGCTGAGGATCTGAATCAAAGCTCTATATTAAAAACAAACAAACAAACAAACTATATTTCCAAGGGAAGCACATTTTTTTCTTCCACCACAGTCCCCTTAGATTCCTTTCCCGAGTTCTGCACACTCATACCTCCAGTTCTAGATGCTTTATTTCCAGCAGCTTCATCCTGAATTCTTCTTCAGAGGGCTGCTCTTGGGCTCCTGGAGCTGCCTCACTAAGAATTCAAAGACCACAGATAGTGCCGGAGCAGGCGTGAAGGGTCACACCTTGTAAGAAAGCCTAGAAGAATTACCCATAAAGTGCAATTCCTACTCGAGGCCTGTCCAGGGTCAGGCTAAGGCTGAAACTTCACATGAAACTGGGCTCCTGCCTCTGTCGTCTGCTTCTTGATTCTGTTTACCAGGCTCTATTGATTTCTCCTGATGGAACTTCCTTTAAAAATCACTGGCACCTGGACCTTTATCCCAAGGTCTACTTTCAGAGAATAAGAATCACCTGGAGAGGCTGTTAAACCCAGGTTCCTGGGTCAAAGGTTCCTGGCCCCAGATTCAGTAGGTGTGGAAGGGAGATCTGAGAATTTGCACTTCTAACAAGCTCTGAGTTGATGATGATCATAATGGTCTATCACTCACAGTATGGTATCTTCTTTGTAGACAACCTAACCCAAGATAATGTCCTAACAAAGTGGTTCCCTACCTTCCTTGTGAATCCCAATCCCTGGAGGGCTTGTTAAAACACCATGTGAAGGCCCTTCCTCCCAGTTTTATATGTGTTGCTAAGCACATTGCATTTTCTAGCAAGAGTATCACGCTTTCAATTCCAAAGAAATTCAGTTTCAGTTATTGAGATGAAAAGAATTACCTTTTCATTGCTGATAGTAGAAAATGAAAAGTGGTTTTATAAAATTAAAATATTTTCCTATTGGGGTACCTGGGTGGCTCATTTGGTTAAGTGACCGACTCTTGATTTTAGCTCAGGTCATGATATCAAGCCCTGAATTAGGCTCCACACTCAGTGGGGTGTCTGCTTGAGATTCTCCCCCTTTTCCCTCTGTGCCTCTCCTGCTCGCATGCTCACTCTCTCTCATTCTCTCTCTCTAAAATAAATGAATAAATCTTAAAAATATATAAAATAAAATATTTTCCTATTAAATTTTATTCGAGGTAATTGTTTTTCTGTTCTAATTTTTATTGCTCAGTTACTCCAAAGAAGAATAGCTTACTTCTCACTAGAAGGATTCTATATTATCATGAGCTCCCCGGTGGTGTTGGGCTAACTGTGGTTTGTGTGAAGAAGAGGAAGGACAGAAGGGAACTTTTGAACTCCACCCATTTGTGGCTCAGATGAATGTCAGTTTTGACAAAAAATGTGCAGCCATCAACAGAATGATAGCATTTTTGGTTGCAATGTATATCTTGTTATATTCATTCACATCACTATAAAAATTGATAGTGCATTTTGTGTGTGTTGCTCATTATGTGGTATTATTTTTCTTATTACTAAATAATAGTCCTTTAGAAAGGCACAAGGAAAGACTAAACACACACACACATATACACACACAACAAAAACAAAAATCAGTGACTTTTGCTAATAGAAAACAGGATTCATCTTGCACATTCAAAGTTAAAATGTTCAGTTGAGTTTATTGAAATAAAAATGTTTACTAAAGTGCCTAAGACAAGTAATTATTCATCATGTTAATAAATTAATACCATACTGTAAATGTATATGTATTTAAAGCTGTCAAATTCTCATGGTTATTTCTGCTTAAAGGCATTTTTGTTTTTAAAAAAAGATCTATTTAGTTAGTTTTAGGGAGAGACAGAGAGAGAGCACGAGTGAGAGGAGGGGCACAGGGAGAGAGAATCCTCAAGCCAACTCTGTGCTGAGTGCGGAGCCTGATGCAGGGCTTGATCTCACGACCCTGAGATCATGACCTGAGCCAAAATCAAGAGTTGGTCTGTCACTTAACTGACAGCCACCCAGGCACCACTCCTTAAAGGCATTTTTAATACACAAAACATTTCATTGTAGTTTACTCTCACCCTCTATGTCTGTATAGAAGCACTGCTATGAAAAAATGCCATGACCACATAATAGCTTTCTAAAAAATAGTCAGTGACTATGAAACTTCCATGAAGAAACCTATTAGCTAAAAGATAGCCCTAGTGTAGCAGTGATATGAGTTTTATTTGAATAGATACGGAAATTTATGACCCAAGGATCATAAATTTAACATCAGATATATTAATATACTTGAGACTGTCAATGTCAAGGATCATATAAATGCTATTATTTGTTTAGGATAAGTAGAGTCAGTTTATCAACATTCTTTTTATCCATCTAGTATAATATCTCTATATATGATGTATTGGTACAATCCATCACAGGGTTCCATACACATACAAATAACTTGCAAGAAATGAGGCAAATGAAAAAAAAAAAAAAAGAAAAACAGTAAAAACTTTACCTTAGAATTTCAATTTTTGTACAAGTTGTGCCATATGACTCCTTTTCTGCTTCATTTAGACATTCAAATGTGACATTGACATTTTATATCCTAAGAAGCAATATTTCATTTTTAGTACAGGTCAAGGGATAGTAATGATAGATTTATGGCTGTGCCAAGATCATTATATGGATAAAAATAAAGCAGAATCTCAAGAAATCCTTAGTCAGCTCTTTACATAGCCTGAACCTTACATCTTTGGAGGTGACTTTGATCTTAATTCTTGTCCAGGGCATCTCACATCACAACTACATTTGTCTTGTTTCTTATATAACATCTCAGTTTTGGGAAATTTTTGCAAAACCCTTTTGTGAAAAAACTGCCTTGAACACTAGGGACAAATGAACCATTTGTGTCCATGTCCCATTTAGAGTCAAAGACCATGCCGAATACATCAAGGGAGACATGAGCAGCTGGAATAGTCCAAGCTAGGAAGTACTACGCTATGAAGCAGTGGTTGAAACACATTTTCCCCCGAAACTATTTATTATTAGTCATCTTGCACTTATGAACCAGTCTCGATGAATAGGTATATTTTTATTTGCAATATGTATAATTTTGAAATGATCCATAAATATTAATTAACAGCTTTGTATTTTCTAAATGTGCATTGTATGAGTGGGAATATTTTCTGGAAAATACAATATAAATATATCAACCTCAATTAGAATGAGGTACAATGGTCAATAAATTAGATATTCACACAAATCCACAAAGGAAAGCATTTCTGCTTAGTTATAGGCTGCTTTTTTTTTTTTTTTTGCATCACTAAAAACTATCCAAATTTTTGAAATGAATACATTATTAAGAAAATATTCATTTTATACATGTATAGAAGTGCATATATTTATCCATGCAATGCAATCCTGGTGGGTACATGTGTCACATAAACATAGGTTGAATATGGATTTTATGCTTGAGGAGCTAATCAGTTAGCAAGTGTAATAGAGCATGCCAATAAAAAGACAAAATTAAATAGAAGAGTGATCATTGTCCTAAGATTTTCAAAAATAAGCAGGGTATAAATCTTACTCTATTATCACGAGTGTTGATTTTCTTCATTTTTCTCCAGTACCCTACATAAAATAAACATTTTATACCAGTGGTAGTCAGATTGTAAAATATGTATTCGTTGGAATGCATTTGTTGTTTGTGAGAAAAAAAAATCATATGGAGCTAACTTTCAAAAGGAGGAGCTGATTTGTCATCAGAGGAGAAGGGGTCTCAGCACCAGGAAGGTGGGGTTTCTTGCTCTGCAAAAGAACTAGAGGCTGGGACTGAAATGCTGATAGCTGGGGTTTAGCCCCCCCTCACCATTGTCCTCTCTATTTCTCCCCTGAATCTGCACTGTATCTCTCTTTCTCTACTCTCTTTGGCCCCCTTATCTCTGTAGTATTCTGGTTACAGTAGTTCCCTCTTATCCGTGGAGAATGCATTCCAAAACCCCCAGGGGATGCCTGAAACCACAGATAGTACTATAGACAGATAAATGATTAGATAGATAGATAGATTATAGATAGATGATAGATGGATAGATAATAGAGAGATGATAGATAAATAGATGATAGATGATAGTTTTTGTCTAAGTATATATATATATTTTTCTAAATATACATACCTATGATAAACTTTAATTTATAAGTAGGCACAGTAAGAGATTAACAACAATAACTAATGATAAAATAGAATAATTATAAAAATATGCTCTAATAAAAGTGTTGTGGAAGTGTCCTCTATATCCCAAAATACCTTATTGTACTGTTTTTGCCCTTCTTCTCATGATGTTGAGACGATAAAATGCCCACGTGATGAGTTGAAGTGAGGTGAATGACGTAGGCACTGTGATATAGGGTTAGGCTACCATTGACCTTTTGACTATTTGTCAGAAGGAGGATCATCGGCCTCTGGACCTTGGTTGAGGACTGGTAACTAAAACCGCAGGAAGAGAGATCATCGATAAGGGGGTACTAGTATATTGGAAAATACACCTATCGAAACATTTTGAGAGAACATTATAAATCTCTATGTCCACATAGTTTGGCTGGGATCAGGTGCTCATATCAAGTCTGAGCACTTGTACCTGAGGTAGCTAGGAATATAAAATGATAATTTATTTAAATGGTTGCATTTATGAACTTTTAGAGGTTTGTCTTCTTTTGATTCTTTTAATTTACATCATTTTGAACTTATTTATTATTATTGCTATTATTTTTAGCACTAATAATAATATTTTATATAGTATGGTATACACATTGTACATAATTCAAATTATACAGAAGAATATATATGAGCCACACATTCTCCTCCCATGACCACTGCCAACCACTAAGTTCACTTGGATGGAAGCAAACACTATTAAATTTTATGAATATATTTCAACTATACTATAGATTATTATGGACTGAATGTGTCCTCCCCAAATTCACATGGTGAATGCTTCATCCCCACTGCGATGATATTTGGAGATGAGATCTTTGGGAGATACTTAGGTTGAGATAAGGTCATGGGAGTGGGGCTCCAATGATGGGATTAGCCACCAGATCGCTCTTTTTTTTTTTTATTTTTGCATAAAGAGCAGTGAACCACTTATATCATCCCAACCCTTGACACTTGTTAGCCATTTACAATAAAGGTTAAAAAGTCTATCTTATCAACACACAAGATGTTAACTTACTCTTTTTTTATGCCTTTTGTGTTTCATTTTATGGATAAATGATTAGAAAAATCACCTATCAATTTACTTTTCTATTTTAACCAATACCATTATCACCAACAACATTAAAATTAATGCTGCATACTTATGATTCTTCATATATATGAATATGTCTCTAGGATAATTCATTTGAATTGAAATGTTATGATTAATGGTAAACAATTTAAATTGGTATATTCTGTCAAATTGCCCTTGACAGAGATTTTACTCTCATGAGAGATTATATTTCCCCAATCCTCCACCAGGACTGTATTCTTTTTGACATTTACTAATAACTGAAAAGATTCATTACATTTATTTTATTATGACTGAGGCTGAGAATCTTTTCATATGTTTAAGAAGATATTTTCTCTCTTGATAACTGTTTGCTCATATTGTCTCTTTTTCTATCATGCATTACTTTATTGTTTTGTACTATTTCTAGCTTAAAGATATTAGTTTTTCTCCTTTTAAAGCGATGCATTTATTTTCCCCTTAGTTGACATTTTTGTTTTAGATTTGTTAGTGATGAGTTTGAATTTGGTCATGCAAAATATTTTGTATTTAGATAGCAGAGGTATATGCTCTTGTTTTTTAAGACCTCTGGAATTTTTGTTATAAAATCCTTCAGAACTCAAAAAATATATATATGTATTTTTTTAAATGCAATCACACATTTCTTCCATTATTTCTAATTTTAATATTCAATAATTTTATTTAGATGATAATCCAATAGTTTATTTTGGTGTAAGACGGGAGGAAAGGTTTCAACATCTTATTTTATTTTTTATTTATTTATTTATATATACATATATTTTTAAAGATTTTATTTATTTATTTGGCAGAGAGAGAGCAGGAGAGCACAAGCAGGGGGAGGGGCAAAGGGAAAGGGAGAAGCAGGCTCCTGTCGAGCACGGAGCCCGATGTGGGGCTCCATCCCAGGACCCTGGGATCATGATCTGAGCCAAAGGCAGTTGCTTAACCAACTGAGCCACCCAGGCACCCCTCAATATTTTATTTTTTTAATTAGTGAGGTTTGTTACAAAATTGTCTTATCTTTATTGATTTGAAATCACATATTTCCACCTGTAACTATATCTGTTTTTAGATGTTCTTCTATTGAGTTTTATGTCAAGATTGCACATTTAAATATACAATTTGTAGTGTCGGGTGATATCTTTTGGGGCCAGTGCCCCTCATGACCTTCTTCTTCCTCTACTTCCTCCATTTCTTCTCCTTCTTTACCTCCATAGTGTAATTATTATTACTTTTTCTCATTATTCTTAGTTTATTTTTATTTCCACAAGATCTTCAGAGGCAGTTTGCCATTTTTCCCAGACCCAGGTGTGCATTTATTAGGAAAAATTAAATTCACACATTCATACAGGATGCTTTTTCAAGCATAAAATTCATTTCTTGCTCACAGCAATATTTTTTCTTTGTACTATTTTTGCAAAATTATTGTTTAATTTATCCTTCAATATTTAAAAACTTATCTTCAATTATATCGTCAGTATATTTTTGTTATCTTACGCATTAAATATTTGGTAGCCTAACTTTCTGGTCTGAGTTGTGGAAATATTTATAAACATGAACTATTAGAGTAGTAAATTTGCTGTGTCCATACTTTGTGGCAATTTGTTTATATGTATTATTTCTTATCCTCACAACAGTTAGTAATGCATAACTTTACTTAGCTTTGATCTCTGTACACTCTTCCTGGGGAATTAACTGGAAGTGATAATTGCTAGTGGACTAGTCCTTAGAATAATCTTATGCCTTGTTCCAATATATTTGCAAAGGATTCTCAGACCCGCATTCGTAGAGGTTTTTATTTTCCAGCACCTACATAGCCTTAAACCATATCTACGAAATTCTCTCCTAAAAAAAATCCATGGATTCTACTTACTTCTATTAATTTGTAGCCTCTGTTTAATTAATGTCTTTTATAAAAAACAAAAACAAAACCATGTAATAGAGGTGGGGCAGGGGAAAACAAAATATTACCTTACCAATCAGTAATGCAGAAAATTTTATATCTGTCATCCAATGTGTATATTCAAATAGAAGCATTACTCACCAGAAAGGTTAATTTCTCTTCAAATATTAAAATTCTATGATGATTACTATATATACATATATTCGGCAAAAAAAATCTTTTGCTAATGAATTTTTATCATTAAAATGACATTAAATACGCCTGGGTGGCTCAGTTGGTTGGGCGACTGCCTTCGGCTCAGGTCATGATCCTGGAGTCCCTGGATCGAGTCCCGCATCGGGCTCCCTGCTCAGCGGGGAGTCTGCTTCTCCCTCTGACCCTCCCCCCTCTCATGTACTCGCTCTCTCTCATTCTCTCTCTCTCAAATAAATAAATAAAATCTTAAAAAAAAAAAAAAATGACATTAAATAAAATGCTTCTTTTGCTTGTATATTTGAGATTTTGATTTAATTTTCCAATAAATAACATGTTTATGCACAACCGATCTATCTTATTTTATTCATGGGTTAAATAAGCTAACTAATAAAAGTATACATTTGCAAAATGACACTGATTGTTTCTCCTTCCCAAGATAACATGTTGAGAAGAGTCTATGCATTAGCTGATATGAACAATATGGTTGGGAGAATTTCAAGGAAAAGTTGTAACACAAAACCTGCTTTTACTTGAGATATTTCAGATTTACATGTATATCTTGGCATGAAATGTTAATATCTAAAAACTGATAACTGAAAATGAATAAAAATAGCTATCATCTAGTAGTTTATTTATATCTATTAACTAATGAAGTCAAATTGTGGTCCTAAATAGACATTAGTGAATCAAAGCAGAATGTCATGCTTTCACTTAAAGAATATACGATTATAAGATTCTCTCTGGTATATGAATATGTGCCATATAGAAATAGAAACAATAGCAATACAGATATGTAATTGTGTATATATTTGAAAAAAAAAAACTTGTTTTACTCACTTTTATTCAGATTATAGCAAAAAGAAACATAAAAAGTATATATTACATTTAGTAAGAATAAAATTTGGAGACATTTTAAATAAATTTTTAATAAATTCATTTAATTTAAGCTTGTAACTATTCTTCTTAACATCAATTTGTTTCAAAATATATAGATCGACAAGCTGATGGCTGACAGAATAAGTTACACATTAAATTTAACTTGATGACCAAATATAACAGCAAGAGAGAGCCTATCAGTTGGGGGAGAACATGTGAATAAATTACATTTTTGACAAGCTCTCACAAGGATGAAAACACATAAGCACGCTCAAGAAAATAATGTGTACTTAGAGTGGATAGTGACATTAGGAAAATGAATGCAGGTTTTCAATTATGGTCTACTTTATTTATTTATTTTTATTAAAGTTGGTGATTCAAAGTTTAAAATATAAACCAACACAATTTCTCAGAAACAATTTTGCTGTATTACTGCAAAATTTGCTCTGGAAAGTCTTCTTTTTTGGGGGGGGGGAATCAAATAAGACAAGCACTCAGTTCTGGGATAAAGTTGAACCCCCTAGTATTTAATAAAATGAAGAGAAAAAACAAAAATATACTAAAAACATTTTTTAAAAGAAAAAAAAAAAAAAACTCACCGAGAAAACCAAACAAGAGAAATGGAAGAACCCCATTTTCAAAACGTAAGGAGGAGAAAAATAAGATTTTGTGGATTTGAGAGAATTAGCACAAGTTTTGAGGCATCTAACTCTGCTACCTTTTACCAGGCTTGAAATTAATAACTTGGAGAGTTTTGAGAATTTCCACTAATATTCCCAAATGTTCTCAGTGGGGAGAAGTAAGGTAAAAGGAAAAGAAGCTGTATAATTATGTTTACCTTTTCCTCTGCTGGTAGTAAAATAGTAGAAATATTTTACTGGGGACAATTAAGTGAAACAGGTATATACACACAAAAATGAGCCAGAAATTTTATGTCCAATGCTATAGCTATAGATTATATACCATGAATATCCCTGTAAGTGAGTAAGGATTGGGTTTGTAGTGAAGATGGGTTAATATGTAAGTGAACCAGTGAAATTCCTCATCCTTCTACCTCCAGGTCACATGAAACAAACAACAAAAACAAAGGCATCATGTCAGGGAGATATTACTTTCTCAATGAAACAAGCAGGTCTCTGCATGTCAAGGGGTCACCAGTATAGTATTGGAGTAAGAGGCAATCTCCACAGACAGGGCTAGATCATGAGTGAGATTAAATCTAAAAGGAGGTAATGATGAGACACAAACAGAACCAGCAAAACACAAAGCAAAATACATCCAGATAGCATGCCAAAGACCGCCAAAAACCTACCCTAGAATAAAATGTAACCGAAGAATAGGAGGACCTTCCCCACAGCAGCACCCACATATGGATCGAGTTAATAAGAAAAAGTGTCAAATAAGAAGAGAGATGAGAACTAATAATGAATAGAACGGCGTAAGTGGTCAGTAGCAAGCCTCGGGAAACAAGTTCAGTAACTAAGAACATTTATTCCAGAAATCATAAAAACTTAAGAACTTTAAGGAACAGAATAGATACAGTGGAAAATCAAACCAAAACACAGAGATAAAGCTTCATATAAATAGAATTAATTCTTATAGAAAAGAAAATATGGCCATATATAAATATACATATATAATTATGAAAAAAGATGACTGATAAAAAAGATAAATAGTGCCCCTAAATTGGAAAAGAAAAACATTAAAGAAGAGTATGCTACATTTAAGAATGTTTGGTTAGAAATGTTTCTCTTCTCTAACATACACTAGTAAAATAAGAAAATTCAAAGATAACTTTAAAAAAAACTAGGTAATTTTTGACTAGGTATTCAACTAGCCAAAAAATCAAAAACGTATCACAGCCAAATGATGAAAAATCAATCACATATCAGACTTTTCTCTATAGTATAAACCCAGGAGAAAATAGTGCAACACCTAAAAAGCTTTAAAGAAAACACATTTGTTAAACATTATGGTCGTATGTATTCAGAGAAGAATACGTATGTATTTGAATATGGGCTAGAAGGATGGAGAAACTCAAGATGTAAGACCTACAGTTAATGGAGGGTACAGAATACTCTGGGGAAACCCAGAGCTCTTCCTTTAAAGGCCTATTGGTGAGGTGAAAGGCCATATAAAAAAAAATAATATATTAAATCAGTTACAACAACTATGTGTTATCCTCTATTGATTATAAAATTACATATAAAAATAACAACTCTTAGGACCTCGCTCTGTTGCTGGGAAGACTGCTGTCAGACTCTAAATTCAGAAGGAAAATAACATTTGATGGATGTGTGGGATATGTACAGAAAGCATATTTTCCTGCAGTGGTTAAGTCAAGAAAAAGGTTGTGTTAAAAAGGGCCATGTCCTCTAACTTGAACTTTTTCTTCCCTTGGCTGACACTGTGCTATAATTTTTTCTTCATATTTCTAGAAGCTACTTTTTTTTTTTTTTTTTTGGTCTAGCTGCTAAAACCACAGAATCCTAGTAACATTTGGGGTCTATTTTTTTCTGCTGCAACTTCTTTGGGAAGGAACTAGGTTTTAAGTGTGATTCTCTATAATTTAAAAATATTTTTTCACATAATGGTAGATAATTATACAGATGTTTTAACATTTGAAACAAAACATCTATTGATTACAATGAAAAAATTACTTTTTGGTAAGAAATAGATTAGCATAGTGGGCAGAAAACTTCATAAAAGTAATGCTTCCAAAATTTGTTGCAAGGATACCAAATTGATGATTGTTTCTTTTTTTTTTTTTAGATTTTATTTATTTATTTGTCAGAGAGAGAGAGAGCATAAGCAGGGGGAGTGGCAGGCAGAGCAGGGAGAGGGAGAAGTAGGCTCCCCACTGAGCAGGGAGCCTGATGCAGGGCTCGATCCCAGGACCCTGCGATCATGACCTGAGCAGAAGGCAGACACTTAACCGACTGAGCCATCCAGGTGTCCCTCGATGATTTTTTCTATTCCTACACATGTGAAGTATATTAAGAGCATTTGCAAAATATATATATATATATTTTTTTTCTAAGTCACTGGTAAAACCAGTACGAGGTCATAAACAAAAATTAACCCCTATCATTAATCAAAGTTATACTTAGTTCCATGTCCATGAACCACCCAAAATAATTTTATAAACAGTTACTCATCCCATTCTATGGAAAATTTAGCTTAAGGAATTGGGGTGGAGTTCAATTTAAGGGATACCTAGCAGCTTTCTTCAATGAAGCAATGAAGAGGGATTAATCTATGTATCTTTCCATTCTATATTGCCTTGAAGGAGAAACACAAATGAACAGTAAAACCTAATAAGATGAGATTTTACCTTACCATAAAAATCCCAAAAGCTATCAAAAAGGGAAGCATCATTTTTTTTCATGTAACCCCCTATACCAACTACAAAGGACAACAAATACCCCACTTCACAGGTGAAGAAATTAGAGCTAGAAATTACTATTTGCCTAGAGTTGTGAGGTTTAAACTGATAAAGCCTATAACTGAGTCTGGATTGGACTAATAGCAAAGCCTAAGATTTTTTTTTTTTTCTTTCCTTCCTCTGCCAGAGGTGACCCATCATGTTTAGGCACTTAAGGAGGATAGAAGGACACCATTACAAGGAGGCTCAAATGACCTTTCCAGATGCCTTCCAAACTGAAGATTCTATAGAAGAGTTACCGATCAGGATCAACTCTATAACGGTTTTTAAAGGGTATCAAAAGACTGAAAACTAAAAGAAAGAAATAGCCAGAGACAGCAGAAGTATTATTTTATTGAACAGGCATTAGATAGGCAAATATAGTCAACTCCTGATTTTCTGGCTTTTGGGTTGAGGCTCCTGATGACCAGCTGTCCAACTCTCCCATGAAGACTCCGTGATTACTACAGGAAATATGAGCAACGGCAGTACCTTTTTTGCAAATGACCAGTACTTTCATCGTTTTCATGCTATGTGCCATAAAATTCCCAAAGCCAGTATGCAACATTTTCTTTTTTTTCTTGTTATTCTCATAATTAATATTGGTCATCCATATCAGCCCCTTGAACTGCTTCTGTATCTATTATCAGTGCTTCTATGTTTCTACCAATGTACTTATTTTTTTAATGAGTCTTTTTCTTTTTTTTTTTTTTTTTTAAGATTTCATCTATTTATCTTACAGAAAGTGCATGCATGTGAGTGGGGCGGGGGGCAGAGGGAAAGAATCTCAATCAGACCCCATGCTGAGCAGAGAGCCTGACAACGGGGCTCAATCCCACCACCCTGACCCTGAGATCATGACCTGAGAGGAAACCAAGAGTCCAATGCCGAATTGACTGAGCCACTCAGGCGCCCCTAATGTACTTAATTTTGACACATTCATCTGATTGGTGTTGGATTAATTTATCAGGTCTCCTTTTAACAACCCTAAAATTTATGAGGTCTGATGATCAATCATCATGACGCTACCTCTTTAAGCAGTGGCCCCAGCATGCAAATATAAAACTGACTTTTAAGAAGTCTACTGACATTTCAGACAATCCCTTCTAAGTCTGAAATTTACAATATATGCTAACTTTTTTTCAAACATTCCTAATTATTTTTGTCTGTTTTTTTTTAAATACCAGTTTTTACATGAGTCTGGGGTGCTAACATCAGAAGAGAGGATAAACTGTGAGGTAATGTCACAGGACATAGTCTTGCATATAGGGGACATAAATGAATTTGTTGAGTGACTTGACTTAGAGGTGAAGCTAAAATACAAACGAAAACAGTATATTTGGTCAAACCAGAAAGTGAAATCAAAAAGTGAATTCCAACATTACCTTAATGTTTCCAGCTCCATCTAATGTCATTCTGCTAGTCAATAAATAAAGATGCACTCAGTATGCACCGGGATGGGTAGCATTTGCCATTAATCTGACACCAAAGAAGTAAAAACTGAATAAAAACAATTGAGTAAAAGGGTGCCTAAGTGATTCAGTTGGTTAGGCACCAGACTCTTGATTTCAGCTCAGGTTGAGATCTCTGGCTTTTGGGATAGAGTCTCCTGTGGGGCTCCACGCTCAGTGGGGAGTCTGCTTGAGAATTCTCTCCCTTCCGTCTGCCCCTCGTCCCACCTGCACTCTCTTTCTCTCTCTCTAATAAATAAATAAATAAATCTTAAAAAAATCAAGTAATTTAAAATAATAACCAGACCAGGTTGACTTAGCTATGTTAAGTTTATCATATTTAAGTTTCCATTCATAATTTAAAAAAAAATCAATGTTCAAAAATATGTTATGATGGGGGTACAATCTGGACAAAAGATAAATATAAAGGTAACTGAATTTGTTGAATGCTTTCATATTGCATTATTGTTGTGTTACATTTCAAAAATTTTACTGTTTTTCAACTAGAAGCCTATGAAGCTCCTTGTTAATTTTTTTTCTTGATACAGGATGATAATATCGATATCTGTAACTATAATTTTAAGTTTGTTACAAACAAAATAAAACTAACATTTTTATATTTGAGGGGAGCTGAATAAGCTCTTAGATAAAAAGTCTGTCCACCATCTTTGATTAACATGGATTCTAGCTGTCTTCACTGTAGTTCTCTTGCAACCTCATGCACTTGAAAGAGCCTTATTATTTTGTTTTCTTGACAGTTGAGAGTAGACTATCTGACACCAGATTTTGAGCAAAAATAGAATATTCTATCATCTGTCATTCTCAGTATGAAATTGTATGTCATTAGAGCATTATTAAAAATGATCTGAGTTCTCCTGTCCAAGAACATGGAATGCTTTTCTAATCATTGTCTTCTTTTATGTCTTTCACTAAAGTTTTATAATTTTATAAAGGATTGAACAACGTTTGCTAGATGTATTCCTAGGTACTGGGTATTTTCTATCTCCTGTTTTGTAAAAATACAATGGGCTTTTGTATATTCATCTTATTTACATTTGATAAATGTAATTTTTGTTAATTTTCAAATATTTGCTTTAAGTTTAAAATACCTCTCATTAGGTTTACCATTTGGACAATCACCAGGCTAATAATTTTCAAATTATAAAAATTTAATATCTTCCTTTTTAATAGCTGTTTTTTGTTTATTATTTATTTTCTCATTTTTGCACTGGCATATATATTTCCCTTAGAATGTTGTAACAGAAGTAGTAAAAGCAGATTGCCTTGACATGTTTAAAAACATGCTTTTAACATTTCAGCTTTACAATTTATTTTTTTATTTTTTTTAATTTAATTTAATTTTTTAAATTTTATTACATTATGTTAATCACCATACATCACATCATTGGTTTTTGATGTAGTGTTCCATGATTCATTGTTTGCATATAACACCCAGTGCTCCATTCAGTACGTGCCTCTTTAATACCCATCACAAGGCTAACCCACCCCTCCACCCCCCTCCCCTCTAGAACCCTCAGTTTGTTTCTCAGAGTCCATAGTCTCTCATGGTTTGTCTCCCCCTATGATTTCTCCCCCTTCATTTTTCCCTTCCTACTATCTTCTTTTTTTAACATATAATGTATGATTTGTTTCAGAGGTATAGGGCTGTGATTCAACAGTCTTACACAAGTCACAGTGCTCACCACAGCACATACCCTACCCAGTGTCTATCACCCAGCCACCCCATGCCTCCCACCCCCCCACCACTCCACCAACCCTCTAGCTGGCCTTGAAAAAAGCATGGAAGATATTAGAGAAACCCTTTCTGGAGAAATAAAAGAAATAAAATCTAACCAAGTTGAAATCAAAAAGGCTATTAATGAGGTGCAATAAAAAATGGAGGCTCTGACTGCTAGGATAAATGAGGCAGAAGAGAGAATTAGTGATATAGAAGAACAAATAATGGAGAATAAAGAAGCTGAGAAAAAGAGAGATAAACAAATACTGGATCACGAGGGCAGAATTCAAGAGATAAGTGATATCATAAGATGAAACAACACTGGAATAATTGGGAACCCAGAAGAAGAAGAAAGAGAGAGAGGGGCAGAAGGTATATTGGAGCAAATTATAGCAGAGAATTTCCCTAATTTGGGGAAGGAAACAGGCATCAAAATCCAGGAGGCACAGGGAACCCCCTCAAAATCAATAAAAATAGGTCAACACCCCGACATCTAGTAGTAAAACTTACAAGTCTCAGAGACAAAGAGAAATTCCTGAAAGCACCTCAGGACAAGAGATCTGTAACCTACAATGGTAGAAACATTAGATTGGCAATGGACCTATCCACAGAGACCTGGCAGGCCAGAAAGGACTGGCAGGATATATTCAGAGCACTAAATGAGAAAAATATGCAGCCAAGAATAGTATATCCAGCTAGGCTGTCACTGAAAATAGAAGGAGAGATAAAAAGCTTCCAGGACAAGCAAAAATTAAGGAATTTGCAAACACGAAACAAGCCCTACAAGAAATATTGAAAGCCAAGAGAGAGCCTAAAAGTAACATAGACCAGAAAGGAACAGAGACAATATGCAGTAACAGTCACCTTACAGGTAATACAATGGCACTAAATTCATATCTTTCAATAGTTACCCTGAATGTAAATGGGCTAAATGCCACAATCAAAAGACACAGGGTATCAGATTGGATAAAAAAACAAGACCCATTGATATGCTGTTTGCAAGTGACTCATTTTAGACCCAAAGACACCCCCAGATTGAAAGTGAGGGTGTGGAAAACCATTTACCATGCCAAACACCAAAAGAAAACTGGGGTGGCAATCCATATAAGAGATAAATTAGATTTTAAACCAAAGACTATAATAAGAGATGAGGAAGGACACTACATCATAATTAAAGGGTCTATCCAACAAAAAGATCTAACAATTGTAAAGATCTATGCCCCTAACATGGGAGCAGCCAATTATATAAGCCAATTAATAACAAAAGCAAAGAAACACATTGACAACAATACAGTAATAGTGGGGGACTTTAACAGCCCCCTCACTGAAATGGACAGATCATCTAAGCAAAACATCAAGGAAATAAAGACTTTAAGTGACACACTGGACCAAATGGACTTCACAGATATATTCAGAACATTCCATCCCAAAGCAACAGAATACACATTCTTCTCTAGTGCCCATGGAACATTCTCCAGAATAGATCACATCCTAGGTCACAAATCAGGTCTCAACCAGTACCAAAAGATTGGGATCATTCCCTGCATATTTCCAGACCACAATGCTTTGAAACTAGAGCTCAATCACAAGACGAAAGTCAGAAAGAACTCAAATACATGGAGGCTAAAGAGCATCCTACTAAAGAATGAATGGGTCAACCAGGAAATTAAAGAAGAATTAAAAAAATTCATGGAAACAAATGAAAATGAAAACACAACTGTTCAAAATCTTTGGGATGCAGCAAAGGCAGTCCTAAGAGGAAAGTATATAGCAATACAAGCCTTTCTCAAGAAAGAGGAAAGTTCTCAAATACACAGCCGAACCCTACACCTAAAGGAGCTGGAGAAAGAACAGCAAATAAAGTGTAAACCCAGCAGGAGAAGAGAAATAATAAAGATCAGAGCAGAAATCAATGAAAAAGAAACCAAAAGAACAGTAGAACAGATCAATGAAACTAAGAGCTGGTTCTTTGAAAGAATTAATAAGATTGATAAACCCCTGGCCAGACTTATCAAAAAGAAAAGAGAAAGGACCCAAATAAATAAAATCATGAACGAATGAGGAGAGATCACAACCAACACCAAAGAAATACAAACAATTATAAGAACATATTATGAGCAACTATATGCCAGCAAATTACATAATCTGGAAGAAATGGATGCATTCCTAGAGATGTATCAACTACCAAAACTGAACCAGGAAGAAATAGAAAACCTGAACAGACCTATAACCACTAAGGAAATTGAAGCAGTCATCAAAAATCTCCCAACAAACAAGAGCCCAGGGCCAGATGGCTTCCCAGGGGAATTCTACCAAACATTTCAAGAAGAATTAATACCTATTCTTCTGAAACTGTTCCAAAAAATAGAACTGGAAGGAAAACTTCCAAACTCATTTTATGAGGCCACCATTACCTTGATCCCAAAACCAGACAAAGACCCCATCAAAAAGGAGAATTACAGAACAATATCCTTGATGAACATGGATGCAAAAATTCTCACCAAAATACTAGCCAATAGGATCCAACAGTATATTAAAAGGATTATTCACCACGACAAAGTGGGACTTATCCCTGGGCTGTAAGGTTGGTTCAACATCCACAAATCAATCAATGTGACACAATACATTAATGAAAGAAAGAACAAGAACCATATGATCCTCTCAATAGATGCAGAAAAAGCATTTGACAAAGTACAGCATCCTTTCTTGATCAAAACTCTTCAGAGTATAGGGATAGAGGGTACATACCTCAATATCATAAAAGCCATCTATGAAAAACCCACAGCAAATATCATTCTCAATGGGGAAAAACTGAGAGCTTTCCCCCTAAGGTCAGGAACACAGCAGGGATGTCCACTATCACCACTGCTATTCAACATAGTACTAGAAGTCCTAGCCACAGCAATCAGACAACAAAAAGAAATCAAAGACATCCAAACCAGCAAAGAAGAAGTCAAACTCTCACTTTTTGCAGATTATATGATACTTTATGTGGAAAATCCAAAAGACTCCACCCCAAAACTGCTAGAACTCATACAGGAATTCAGTAAAGTGGACGGATATAAAATCAATGCACAGAAGTCAGTTGCATTTCTATACACAAACAACAAGACAGAAGAAAGAGAAATTAAGGAGTTGATCCTATTTACAATTGCACCCAAAACCATAAGATACCTAGGAATAAATCTGACCAAAGAGGCAAAGAATCTGTACTCAGAAAACTATAAAATACTCATGAAAGAAATTGAGGAAGACACAAAGAATTGGAAAAACGTTCCATGCTCATGGATTGGATGAACAAATATTGTGAAGATGTCAATGCTACCTAGAGCAATCTATATATTTAATGCAATCCCTATCAAAATACCATCCACTTTTGGGGCACCTGGGTGGCTCAGTTGGTTAAGCGACTGCCTTCGGCTCAGGTCATGATCCTGGAGGCCCTGGATCGAGTCCCGCATCGGGCTCCCTGCTCGGCAGGGAGTCTGCTTCTCCCTCTGACCCTCGCCCCTCTCATGTGCTCTCTCTCTCATTCTCTCTCTCTCAAATAAATAAATAAAAAATCTTTAAAAAAAAAAAAATACCATCCACTTTTTTCAAAGAAATGGAACAAATAATCCTAACATTTGTATGGAACCAGAAAAGATGCCGAATAGCCAGAGGAATGTTGAAAAAGAAAAGCAAAGCTGGTGGCATCACGATTCCGGACTTCAAGCTCTATTACAAAGCTGTAATCATCAAGACAATATGGTACTGGCACAAAAACAGACACATAGATCAATGGAACAGAATACAATTTATTTTTGACAAAGTACCAATAAATATAATTTATCAAGATAAGGATTTGTTTAATCCTATTCTGAGCTTGTTAAGGGTTATTAACATAAATAATTATTGAATTTTATTTTTTTTAGTTTATGGAAATTATATTATCTCAGATTAAAATGCATTGAAAGATTTTCTGTTGTGAAGAAAACTTGTATTCCTCAAATATCTAACAATTAGGATTAGTTAACTTCTTTATCTGTTTAAGATTACTGCATCAATGTTTATGAGCCAGGAATTAAGTAATTCTGACTGGGATCAGAAGCCCATGTTCTTTTTTTTTAAGATTTTATTTATTTATTTTCGAGAGAGAGAGTGCATGTAAACAGGGGGAGAGAAGAGGAGGAGACAACCCCCAGCAGACTTGCACTCAGCACAGAGCCGACACCTGGCTCCATCCCAAGACGCCAAGATTATGACCCAAACTGAAACCAAGAGTTGGCTGACCAACCCATTGAGCCACCTGGGCCCCCCCAGGAGCCCATGTTCTTAGTCACTGCCTCATGGTGCCTCTCCGTTACCCAGGGATCACACTAGTATGTGTGTACCCGGAGATATTTGTCTGGTGTATGTATGGATGTGTATATATAATATTATATTATATTTTATATCACTATATATCATATTATATTTGTTATGTAATATATATTATAATGACATAATATAATAATATATATCATATTATTATAATATAATATATAAATTATTAATTTCAATTTTATATTATTGAAATTAATACAACTATAAATCAGAGGAAATGAATAAATCAAATGCTTATCATAAATATATGTCATAATATTGGACTAATTAAAAAAACACATCCTCATACATCTACATATATGCATACATTTACCTCTACACCTACACCTATGCTTACATCTTCATGAATGTGTGTGTATATCCATCTATCTGTCTATATGTATGTTAGCATGGGTATAACTTAAACACATAATATTGAATTCTGCAGAAAAAAATAAATATATAGATAATCACAGCAATGGAAATTTAAGCATTCATGTATAAATACTATATATGTTTTATAAATATACATGTATGAATGCACATTAAAAAACAGAATTCTGCTCTGCCCTTGGAGAACAGAGTAATGGAGTGAAACAGGGAAAGCTGACAAAAAGAACTGATTTTGTATGTATTTCATAACTTTATATGTATTTATATGTATAAATATATGAAGTGAGAAGATGATTAATGACAATAATGGGTAAACTATGAGTGTGTGGGTGTATTCGCTTGAGTATCAAAAGTTTATATTTTAAATACAACTACAAAATAACTAGAATATGAAACATGAACTTTTGAGACAATTGGTAGTTTTATCTGTCCTCCATTCTTTAATAATCTCTGAATTGTGATTTAATCTCAGTGTCTGGAATAAAAAGTTTAGTAATTTAGACATCTTAAAAATTAGTGACACCAATTATTTAATTGTCTCAAGATAATTGTGTGTAAATTATCAAAATGGTGCCATGTTTCAGTTTAATGCATTTTCTATTTCTTGGCTTCTTATACAATACTTTAAACACTGAAAAAAAATGCTTTAAAGTTAATGTAATCATAGTTTCTTCCCTGACTCAATATATTCTCCTTTCTCATGGATACAACACAGGTTTTTCCTGGATTGCATTTAATTTAATTTAGACTAAATTTAAATTTAGATTAGACTCTTAATTTATGGGGTTCCTGGGTGGTTCAGTAGGTTAAGAGTCTGCCTTTAGCTCAGGTCATGATCCCAGGGTCCTGGGATCAAGTCCCACATCGGGCTTCTTGCTCAGCGGGGAGCCTGCTTCTCCCTCTCTCTCTGCCTCTCCCCTGCTCATGCTCTCTCTCTCTCTGTCAAATAAATAAATAAATCTTTAAAAACAAAGGCTCTTAATTTAGGCTTTCTGGTTTGGGGGTTGTTTTTAAAACTCATGAAAGAGGGGCACCTGGGTGATTCAGTTGGCTGGGCAGCAGACTCTTGATTTCAGCTCAGGTCATGATCTCATGGGTCCTGGTATCAAGCCCTGTGTGGGGCTCTGCACTCAGCAGGAAGTCTGCTTGAGGATTCTCTTTCCCTCTCCCTCTGCCTTTCCCCCCGACTTGTGCATGTGCACAGGCTCTCTCTCTCTCTCAAATAAATAAATAAATCTTTTTAAAAAAGTGTTTTTCTTACACATGCAGACATTCTTATTTTGTACATTAGTATCTGGCACTTTTAGCAAAAACTGTAACAGCCTCCTAGAATCCACTTGGATTCGTTCAGACTATCTCTTCACCTTACAGTGAAGGAGAACTGTGAGGAATTTAAAGGAAAAAGAAGTGAGGAGGGCGCCTGCAGGTGAGTCTCAGGATAAATGGCTGAGTCACTGAAACTGAAGTAAATGATGAGTTCTTTGCCTCACATCATTTCCATTTTAATCTGCTTGAATACAAATAAAACACTGAAATAGAACATGTTCTAGAGAATGTATATTTGGGTACTTTATTTCTAGTCAGTTGAATTTAATTCTATTTATGGTTTAAAAATTCCAACTGAAATATGAGGAGTGGTGATAATAGCAAAGTGGTCACTAACTTGCTGATGAGGTACATTCTCGCATTCTTCTGCTTCATTTGCAAACTCTGTAAAATGAATTCTGTTCTCTGACAGGTCACTTGTCATTCTTTCCCATTGTATTAGAATACAGAACACTTCAACTCAGCACTGGGAATAATGCAGCTATCTTATTTTACATTACTTCTTGGTAGTTTATATGACAAAAATCTAATCTACAACACATTTCAATATGTCACAATTTTAATGAAAAAGGGCTACCTCAAGAGCATTAATATAGCTGCAGCTAGTAATCGTGGGGCACTGGGTTTAAATGGGGAGCCAAGACATGTGACCTGAAACTGTAATATTACCACAGATCGGTAATCATATGTAGTATACGCTGTTCATCCTCAGAGTTAATTTAAATCAGCAAAAGTGGAGCTTCATAAAATCACACTTTAGAGCTAGGTAAGCTCTTATAATAACATAATATAATCCTTTCATTTAATAAATGGGAATGCTATGATGTTCATAAAAGGTTATTAACCTTCTCAAGACCATTCACATAGCCATCCATAGTAATATATTATAATGCATAATATATTTTTTTATAATATCTGTATTTACGTAACAGTACAATTAACAATAAAGTAAATTTAATATTATAATGCATTAGTTTTCTTAGGCTTTGAGAAGACACTTCCCTTTGGGTGGGCTTTTTATCATTCTCAAAACAAATTTAAGAAATAAAATTTCCATTTAAAGCATAAGACATCAAGTTAAATTCAAATTTCAGATAACCAATGACTTATTTTAGAGTAAGTATACCCTATATAATATTGGTAAGATACTTCCACAAAAAAAAAAAAAAAAAAAAACTAACCCTATATCTAAAATTCAAATTTAGGGGATCGCTTCTCGGCCTTTTGGCTAAGATCAAGTGTAAAATTCAAATTTAGGGGTGCCTGGGTGGCTCACTTGATTAAGCGTCTGACTCTTGATTTTTGGGTCAGGTAATGATCTCAGGGTCCAGAGATGAAGCCCCGAGTTGGGCTCCATGCTGAGCGGGGAGCCTGCTTAAAATTCTCTCTCTCCCTCTCTCTCTGCCCCTCCCTGCTCACATACACACTCTTTCTCTCTAAAATAAAATTAAATGAAATAAAGTAAAATAAAATAAAATTCAAATTTAACTGAGTATTTTTATTTTCTTAATCTGGCAACCGTAGCCCAATCTCCAGCTACCTTTAGAACCTCAGAACAAGGGCACCTGGGTGGCTCAGTCAGTTAAGTGTCTGCCTTCAGCTCAGGTCATGATCCCAGAGTCCTGGGATCAAGTCCTGCTCAGCAAGGAGTCTGCTTCTCCATCTGCCCCTCCCACCATTCTCTCAGTCTCTCTTTCTCTCAAATAAAAAAATAAAATCTTTAAAAAAAAGAACTTCAGAACAAGAATGAAAATCTAATTCATAAGATAGTTGTTAGGTTTTTAGTAATTTGTAGCTTCTTATATATTATACCCACTAACCCTTGGTTGGTTTTTGTATCGTGAATATATATACACCTACATTGTAACTTTTCTTCTATTTACTTAAGTTATGCTTGACTATTCATATGTGAATAGTCAAATTTTATTAATCATTTGTTTTATACTTAATAGTATTTGTGTCTCATCCTTCTCTTTTGAAAAATCTAAAGAATTTACATATATTTTCTACCAACAGTTTGAAGGTTTATTTTTTTTAAGATTTACATCATAATCCACATGACACTGATTTCTGTATAAAGTGTGAGATAGAAATATAATTTTTCCTTTTACATAAAATAATAATTTTTCCTAGCTCACCTCTCCATTCAAGCAGCATGTCATTTCTCTCACAAACTCATGTATGCACAAGGGTGATTGTAAGCTCCATGTTCTGTGCAAGTTTAGTTCTCTCATCAAGAACTGTCAAAATCCCAGATGTAAGCAAGACCTGAGATTGGAAATAAATACTTCCATCAAAAACCTTCGCATAGGGGTGCCTGGGTGGCTCAGTCGTTAAGCATCTGCCTTCGGCTCAGGTCATGATCCCAGGGTCCTGGGATCGAGCCCCGCATCGGGCTCCCTGCTCTGCGGGAAGCCTGCTTCTCCCTCTCCCACTCCCCCTGCTTGTGTTCCCTCTCTCGCTGTGTCTCTCTCTGTCAAATAAATAAATAAAATCTTTAAAAAAAAAAAAAAACCTTCACATAAACTGAAGTCTTTATCCAAGACACACATCGTAGCAGGAAGCAGGAAATATACCTCCAGGTAGCAAATGCAGTCAGACCTGGCTGAAGACTTAAAAAGAACAGGAAATGGGTGAGATAAAGCTGTTTTCTTGAAATATAGTTATTTGGTCATGTAAGTGTAAATAGCAGGTAGTGGACGAAATCATATCTTGCATGCAGTTTAATGTTGTTCTCCATAGCTACTAGGGTGTCCATCATCACTGGAACTTTCTGACCTGGGGTGGGAAAACAGTCACTTCGAGTGAAAAATTATAAAAGATATTATTGCTTCAATTTTGAGGCAGAAGTAGATGCTAGTAGACCAAAGATTGATTATCCAAAAAGCCAGGTTCTGAGGTTGAGCTTGAGATGAGATGTTAGAAGTCTACACAGTGAAATGTATGATATTCTGCGGAAAAAGTCGCCACTGAAAAAAGTGCAGGAAAAGTTCATCTTCCTACAACATAGTGAATGTGCTCCAAAATGGCTGTTGCTGATGGGTGTTGTGTCTGGAAGCAGCTGTTCCCTCATCTTCTTATCTTGCAATAACCCATGTCTGGTGGTGCAGAGCCAGTGACTCAGCAAAATCAGTCATGTTGGAAGAGAGGAGCCACAGCCTTGATCTTTCTTATAAAGCAAGTTAAGAATGCAGTATTCGTTGTGTTCCTTAAAAAAAAAAAAAAAAAGAAAGAAAGAAACTATAAAATACTAAAAAATAAAATCTATAAATGTGGGGAGGAATCAGAGATATCATAAAATAATCTAGCTGTGGCAGATGACAGATTAAGCTGCCTCGATGGGTATTATGCTTAAAGAAGAAAATTACTGTTTACTTCTGGCATAAGAAATAATTCACAGATATCTTGGACTATTTCCCTGTGCTAACTAGTTTTAAATTTGCCTTCAGATTTCAGGTAAAATTGATGCTCTGAAAGAAGATGTGCATGTTTAGACTCTCAAATGCCTAACATTGTACATCACAAATAAAGAGAAGCACCATGAACAGCTACTGAGCAGTGAATTTAGCCTTTTATTTATTTCAGCTGTTTCAGGATTGCTTTTAATTGGAGGTTAACACTGAGGCAAAAAAGGCAGAATGAAATTCTTCAGTCTTCACCAAGAATCACTATGCACACCAATAGCACAAGCAACAAAATGAAAAAAAAAAGGAATAGATAAATTGGATTTAACCAAATTTAAACTTTTGTGTCTCAAAAAAAAAAAAAATGCCATAAACAAAGTGAGGAGAAAACCCACAGAATGGGAAAAAATATATGTATATAACATGTCTGGTAAGAGACTTGTATCTAGAATATATTAAAAAAAATAATTCAATGATAAAAACACAATCCAGTTGAAAAATAGACAAAAGATTTGATCAGACAGTTCTCCCAATAAGATATACACATAACCAGTAAGCACATGAAAAGATGCTCAACATCATTAAACATTAGACAAACACAAATCAAAACCATAATGAGTTATCACTTGACACTCACTGGGACAGCTGTAATCAAAAACACAGATAATTAAAAAAAAAAATGTTGATAATGATGTGGAGAAATGAGAACCTTCATACACTGCTGATCAAACGTGAAATGGAGAAGCTACTTTGGTAAGGTTGGGCAATTTCTCAAAGGTTAAACAAAGAATTACCAGATAACTAAGACAAATGAAAACATATGTCTACACAAAAACTTGTACACAAATATTCATACCAGCATTGTTTGAAATAGTTAAAAAATGTAAACAATCCAAACACCCATCAACTGATGAGTGAATAAATAAAATGTGGTATATCCATACAATGGAATGTTACTTAGCAATAAAAAGAAAGAAAGTATGAAACATGCTACAACATGGATGAACTTGGAACATTGCACCAAATTAAGCTAATGTTAAAAAGAAGACCCAGGCCCAAGGTGGAGTACAGCAAACTAAGACTTAATTACAGTTTCTAACTCTCCAGGAGTGGAATTTTAAACCAATCAGTCTGGAATTGTTCTGGTCATCACCAATGAGGTTATATGTCACATGGGATGAATTTGCAAAGAAAGATGAATTTGCAAGATGAGATCCCCTGCATTTCCCAAAGAAAGATGAATTTGCATGCTGAGATCCCCGCATTTCCCCCTATGGGAAGATGACCTGGCCTGAAACAATCCATGCTTTTTCTTTTGCTAGTAACTCTTGCCCCCCCCTTTCCTTCCTATAAAAACCCATTTTGTACAACTCCTCAGAGCTCCCCCCTCTACTTGCTAGATGGGTTGCTGCCTGATTTATGTATTGTTTAATAAGGCCAATTAGATCTTCAAACTTACTTGGTTGCATTTTGTTTTTTAACACCAGTCACAAAAGACCATATATTGTATAATTCCATTTATATGAAAGATCCAGAATAGACAAATCTATAGAGACAGAAAGTAGATTAGTGGTTGACTGCAGAATGGGGTTGAGAGAAGTAGGGGTGATAATGGGCATGGGATAATTTTGGGAGGGAGTGGTGATGGAAATGTTTTATAACTGATTATGGTAATGCTTACATAATGCTTACACAGCTCTATGAATATATGAAAAACTATTGAATTTACCCTCTAAATGGGTGAATTTTATGGTATGTGAATTCTATGCCAATAAATGGGTTACAAAAAAAGTTAAAATAATAGGGCCACTATAGTCCCATCCACAGTGCCCACAGGCTCAGTGGAGCCCAGAGGCAGAGCCTCTAGGGTTATCTCCATCAGCTGGGAAATAAGCATTCTCAGTAATACCCCATTCAGTTGCAGCAGGTAAATGCGGGCTGGATTCATGATGAGAACTTGCCCCATTAATTTCAGGTAATGCCCTGTGACACAGGAAGAACACATTCAAATTCTTTTGAAGGACACTCTAGAACATTGAAAGCCTATCTTCACCCATCGTGGAAGATCTGTCAAGACTGGTTTGGGGTCAGTATGGAGAGAAAGATGTGAGCCATCATTATCCAAGGTTTAAAAAAAAAAAAAATTGCAATTAAAACAGCCTAAATAAAGACACTCTCTAAGTGTGTAATCAGGCCACAGTCACCAGATGTGAATACAGGAAAAGGAGTTCAGCAAGGGGATGACAAAGGCAAAGCACCACCTGAGATGGGGGATTTTAATCACAAGGATCATGTATGGGATGCATGGGGCTTTGGCTCTGGATTGAGACAAAATTGATTAAATAAGATACTGAAAGTCAAAAGTCCATGAAAAACAAACAGGAAATCCACAGGAAGTATAGAATCAGCATTCGAGTTTGTCCAAGATTGAGACAAAGAGCTAACAAGATCTGCAGAAAGGAACAAGGCAAGATCAAAGCCAGTCTGAACACCAGCGCACCTTAACTAGCTGCAAAAGTGCAAGCCCCGGACTCTGGCAGGGGGTCATGTTGTCCCAGGCATAGTGGCCAACCTTGGAGGTACACCTGAGCTGGCCAACTTGGGGGCCTGCGGCTGTTGATCACTGATAACAACAGCCTGGCTTTTTAGTCGAGGTGGAGAAACAGCAACAATTCTGTTTTCAAGCTGAAGCATTTCTCTGACCACAGTCAATAAAAATTTCCATACTTAATTCGGCTTTCAAGTGTTTTTCTTCTGTTCGATATTCTGCAGTAACAAAAAACTTCTTTACTATAGCAAAACAAATAGCATTGCATGCTAACTATGCTTCTCAAGTGAAAATATTTCGTGTGTGGAAGGCTTACTACTTTGAATAGTTTCATCCTGCTAGTGTAATAGCAATTTTCTCAAGATCTGTAGGAACCCAACTGGTTTTGTCTGAGTCTATTGATTAATTCATTAAAAAAAAAAAAAAAAAAGGAGCAAAGTGTTTTATTTCTGATACATTCCACACAGTTAAGAAAAAAAAAAAATCTTTTTGGTTTAAATGTTTATTGATGGATTAAATTATTCTTAGAATGGCTATATAAACTGAAATATATCATTAACTATTTTTTGAATGAATTTATAGGATGAGCAACAGGAAAGGAACATAAATTAGAATTTTAAATGAATAAGAATGAATATTTGCACCTTTTTATTTCCAAGTTTATGAATATTTGTGAATCGGAACTTGAGAAGGAAATGTCTGCCTCTCTTTTCCTTTAATAGCAACAATATAATTTTCCTTGTGTTAGCTAAATGTCACTTCAGATATAAGGATGAAAAGGGATAAAGAAGGGAAAGAAGATAAAAGAAAGAAGGCAACAATAAGTAAATGAAAGCAACCTTTCATGCAGCTTTAGAGAGACTCATAAAGAAACTTTAGATGCTTTTCTGCATTTCTTTCTCTCAGATCCTTGCTCCTATTTCACCTTAAACATAAGAAACCATATTGCAATGAAATTCAACTTGAATAGAAGCTTCCTCATTTACTATTACCATTCTATGAGCTTACAAATGTTGGAAATATGCAGAAGAGCTTCTATATTACTAAAGAAAAATTTCTGATATTTTCTAAACATAATTACAAGCGTTTTAGAGCCTGTGTAATCAGGTCTCTCACAAATAGCTGGGCTATTTTATTTGTACTCCCAGAATAGATAAGCAGAACATTCATAAACCTCAAGGAGAGGGATCCTCTTAACATTTTAAGGAGTCTACTCAAATTAAACATCTTCAGTAAACAACATTTATTAACAGGGAATGTGAATTTTTTTTTTTTTTTTTTTTTGAGAGAGAGAGAGACTGAGAGCTTGAGTGGGAAAAGGGGCAGAAGCAGAGGGAGAGAGAGAATCCTAAGCAGGATCCACGCTCAGAGCAGAGTCGATGCAGGGCTGAATCCCATGACTCTGAGATCATGACCTGAGCCAAAATCAATAATCAGACATCAAACCAACTGAGCTACCCAGGTATCCTGAAATATTTCTGCATTCTTAAAACAACTTGCCATTTTGTTTAAGTCAGAACTTACAGTCAGGATCTGCAATAGTTTTAAAAGAGGGATTTTCAGTTTTCCCTGTGAATCAACAATTTATCATTATAAGTCTCCATACCAGTATTGTTCCTGGAACATGAATATTAAGAGAAAAATATCATTAAAAAAATTAACACACTTCTCCTGAGGGAAAGAACTGCTTCTTTATTCAGAAAACAAAACAAAATAAAACAAAAAACAAAACAAAATCACAACACTAAAGTGAGTCTCCACTGTGCATACATAATAAGGAGAGGTATGAACCAAAGGCAGTTAAATTTGTTTTTTAAATATAAAGTAATAGGGGTGCCTGGGTGTTTCAGTCAGTTAAGCGTCCAACTCTTGATCTCAACTCAGTTCTTTATTTCAGGGTGGTGAGTTCAAGCCCTCCATTGGGCTTCACACTGGGTATGGAGCCTACTTTAAAAAATGTAATAATAATAATAAAGTAAAAAAATATGAAGTAGCCTACTGATACCACCTGTAAGGTGGTGGGAAGACACATCTAGAGAAGCAGATCAGGAGAAAGAGGACTAAAAAAACAAAGCAAACAAACAAAAAAAACCCACCACCACCAAAAAAACAATATAGCATTTTGTGATATTATAACTACCATGGGCAGGAAGCAGTAACTTAGTTGTGGAAAATGGCCAGTGGATTTGTAAACAGTGTGATATAATCACAACCCGATCAATCAGAATCTTGAGTAAATGAACGTTACGTGCAAAATCTTGCGATACAAGACTTGAGGTAGAGAGTAGGTTGATAATGCAGTGCCCTCAACTTGGATAGGAGGCCTTTAAAATCAACCCTTCAGTCCCATGGTTTCCTGATGTCATCATTTCCAAGGTGAGTTCAAGCATGTATCCAGCAGGCTGGAGAAGAAATGATGACAAAGTATTCTGGGTCACTTGTTTAATTCTAGAAGCTTCTCTCCAAGCTTGGCTCTTTGTTATTGGACATGTATATAAATAGCATAAAGATTGAATGTGTGATAAAGTTATTGTATGTGTTTCCAGAAGAGGTTGTTCAAGATGTGTGTGTCTTTAATATTCCAGTATAAGTAACACGATAGGCTTACAATAAAACTAGGCTCTTAGCAACAGACCATGAACTAAAGTAAAGATTCCAGGCAATTTAAGAAAGATTTCTCTCTCCACAAAAGCAGTACCTGAATTCTTCAATCCATGGCCCTCATTTCCAATAGCATAAACTGTCTACAGTTTGTTGTCATTATGGAAGATGGCTATGTCATGAGTGAACTATGCTTCATTACTAAATATCAAATCACATAAGCAGCAGCAAAGGGGAGCCAGTGGTTTAGGTAAAAAGCAGGTGGGGCCAGAGTGTGGGTTGCCATAGTTTTTGGTGAAGTTATTTCAGATCTTAGGGGCAGAGCTTTGCACTTAACTAGACAACCTATTTCAATTTTATGATAAAATTTTCTGAGTCTTTCCACAACTTGGAAAACATGGGTTCCATTGCAGGATACACATTTCAGGTTGAACATATCCCTTGTTGGGATAGCCTGTCTGTACCAGGAGCCAGTAATGGTCTAGAAGTGGCTACTAACTGTGTATGTATGTATTCAGTACCCGCAGAAAGTCTTAGTCCAAAGCCCAGAGACCAGAAATTACTAGCAGCATCTTATTACCAAAGTTTCACACTTGTTGATATTAAGACACCTATTAATTTCATAGCACCTGAGGGGAAAAGCAAACTAAATTTAAACATTTCTTTCTGGCTACTTAAACTGTATTCAAACTTTCTTATTACAGATAACCTCATTTAAGTTTGCTAAATGTTAGTTTTGTATAGGTACTTTCATAGAGCTCCCTGGTGTAGCTTCTTCCAATATCCAAGGTGCCCAGTTATCTGCTGGGCCTCCTTCTCGACAATGAGTACTGATGGAGCCAACACTTTATCCATTAAAACTGTTGAATGTCTTTGGGGCTGCTAACAAGAAAGTCACTAAAGTACCAGAAACCTGAATTCCATCCTCTTTCAATGCCTTTTAAACTTTGAGGAGCTGAATTTGGAGGGGGGGAAACAAAACAAAACAACACAAAACAACAGCAACAACAAAAAACATTGAAATGGAAAAATTCTAAAGATACCACAGAAGACATAATCCAAAGGTATAATTGCCCACTCTTCATGTTTTGTTTTGTTTTTTTTTCCTATGAAATTCATTTAGTACATGAGACACTTCTGGCCTTAATCTCCCCTTTCATATTCTTTCCTTGGAAAACTGAGTGGTTTATTTGATTGGAAAGTGTTAGAAAAGTAAACTGAGTGTTCCTGACTCAACAATTTCAAAGAACAAGGCTATTGGAACACTTTAGGTGGGAGATAATCCTTATCATCTTTTTAAGATAATTATTTAAAATTGAATAATAATCGTTATAATTATTATCTCTTATTAATGTAGATGAAGTAAAAATTTTAAAAAGAACATTTGAGAGAAATCAAACATGCATAGTCAACTAAAATTTGTCAGAATTATGACTACGATAGGAAAAATAATCAACAATTCCTTCACTCAAGAAATCTTTATCTATGGTCTATTGTATGCTAAACTTCGTTCACGACACTGGGAATACAGCTGTACTAATATAATGGTAGTAAGTGACCGTAAAGAAAAGGAACCTACACATCATAACATGCTAGGCAGTAATAAGCATTATCTGTAAGTATAAAATGGTAGGGAGGAAAATTTCAGGGTTAAGATGTTAAAGCAAAGACCAAAGATATAATGAAGATGAAGCCATGTATTGGGGGTAGGGAGCAAAGCTGAGTGAAGGAACATTAGCAAAAACATGATTTTCCTGTGTAAGGAGTAGCCCAGAGGACCATGTAGCTACAGAGCAGTAAGCAGAAGAAGGTGACCCGAGCTACGTCCGTCAGCAAAGTGACTGGGGCAACACTAAAATAGAGTCGTGTGGACCCACATCACCATTTATTAAATCACTTATGTTTTCTTATATTGTGTCGTGTGTTGCTGAGCATTGGTTGAAACCAGAATAACTCATTCTATAACAAAGGTGGGTTTTTTGTTTGTTTTTGTTTTTAAGATTTTATTGATTTATTTGAGAGAGAGAGAGAGAGTGTGAGAGCACACAAGTGGGGGGGGGAGGCGCAGGGGGAGAGGAAGGAGCAGACTCCCCCTTTGAGCAGGGACCCCCACGCGGGGCTCAATCCTAGGACCCGGGGATCATGACCTGAGCCGAAGGCAGATGCTTAACAGAATGAGCCACCCAAGTGCCCCTCAAAGGTGTTTTTATATTGTTTTGTTTTGAAGCTTTCTAAAGTAGTTCCTTCTACAATATCCTTCTGGCCATTTAAGTAAAGTAACGTGTGGAAATACTGCAATGGAGCAAAGTCTACTGGGATAAACTGTGACATGTTGACACTGAACAGTATATTTTAAAGAATTTGGTAAAACATCTTTTAGGCTATGTCTTAGCCAACTGGAATTACCTAACATCTTCCATTCTTTCTCTGAAAAACACTCAGATGGTAGTGCAGGTATCTCTTTAAGATCCTGATTTTACTTGGCAGCATTATCCACAGTAACCAAACAACGTTAAGTGTCCATCAATGGAAGAATGGATAAATAAAATGTGGTATACACACACACAATGTATTTAACCTTAGAAATGATGAAAATCTTGTCATATGAGACAACATGAATGAAACTGGAAGATATTATGCTAAGTGAAATAAGCAGGTACAGAAGGACAAATAGGTCATGATTCCATTTATATGAAGTATCTAAAATACTCAAACTCATAAAAACAGAGAGTAGAATAGTGATTGCCAGGGACTGGGGGATGGGAGAGTTGGGGAGCTTCTGTTCAAAGGGTGTAAAGTTAAAGTTATGCAGAATGAGTAAGTTCTAGAGATCCATTGTACAACATTGTGCCTATAGTTTGTTAACTATAATACTGTACTGCGCACTGAAAAATTTGTTAAGAAGTAGATTTCATAATTTTTTTACTATAATAAGAAATAGTAATAAAATGAAAAAAAAAAAAACAACAACAACAAGAAAAATCCTCAAAAATGCCATGGCTCACTGGACACTTGCACTGGTAGCCTACTATCTATGACCATCTACATACCTTTGTTTTCACCAACTGAGTTGTTGGCTTACCAAAAGTCAGTTGTGTTATTGTCACACTTGTTCATGTCAATTGTATTTTTTATTATAATTATTTAATGTCATTTTTTTACAGTGTGTTCCAGAGGAAGGGCTTTGACTCCATGTAAAATTGTTACTGAATCAATATACGATTATAAGTTTAAACCTTAAGTGAAATGTTTAAAGTATCTATGTATTATTTTAATTTTCCATTTTATTTAACTTTTGAAATTAAATTAGTGTTTATCGGTCTCAAAGAAAAGGGTTTCCACCACATAGTGTCACTGTTTGTCATTTCCCCTGATTATTTACCATTAACGATTACTTCCTTTGGATCTTCAGAACTCTGTTTATTTCTAGTGGTCCATTCAATCAGTACAATTGCTGAGAGTCTGAATATCTTAAACAGTATCAGCTAATATCTTAGGAGTGACAAGCCTCCCCAAACTGACCTCCAGCTAGAGAGCTAGACCCTGATAAGATGGGCCATGCTGCAGATGCCTGGAATGGAAATGAGGAAGAAAAAATATTATAATATCACCATTTCTCCTAAGGCCTGGTGTTGAAAGAGCAAAATATTTACGTTTAGGAAAAAGAAATAAGGCTTCTTAGTGGGATGTTAAGAAGGATGTTTTATTTCTAACTTGTTTTTTCTAAAAAAAAAAATGAGGAGGGGAAAAAAAAAAAAGCTGGAGGATAAAGAGGCAATCAAGCCAAGAAAAGTCAGGTCCAATTAAATTATGTAAGCCAACAGCTAACTTTCGTGTGTGCGAGCTCACAGCTGGAGGGCACCGAGTTCACTCAGATGTTCCCTCCAGCTCAGGCGCAGGCAAAAGGCAACTCCAGGGAGGTTACAGTTTGAAAATATTTGAGCAGCTAAATATCGTTTATTGGCCTTAAAATGTATTTCCTATTAGTTTCTTAGGAAAGGAATTTCTAAATTAAAACTATGCACCTCTGGTTTATATACAATGGTCATTAAAGTTTTAAAATAAAACTTTTCTGAAGTCTAATTAACATGTACAACTTCGTCACATCATCTGCCCCAATAAATTAACTGTAGGGTCCTCTACATTTCATCTTATTCAAGTATTACCATTTCGGATATTAATTTTCAAAAATCTTATTCTGGATGCTAAACCAAGCATATAGAATAAATATGCTTTTTAGGAAATGCAACATTTGAAAACTATCACATGGTTTCTAAAAGTAAAGCAAACTATGCGAGTATTAACATGATATGTCATCAAGGAAATAGAAGACTCAAATAAATTATAAATGTCAGGAGTGTATATTGTCAAAGTAAATATTAAGGACAATTGCACTATTTAATGGGAACAAGGTTTCATTTAGAGGCATTATAAATTTATTAAGAATAAAATTTTACTTATTCTTGGTGGGCAGATAATCAGAAAAGGAATTTAAAGAAAGGAACATAGGTTTTAAATATCTGTATGAATTCTGATGTGGTTTTAGTGAGGTAGAGACTGTTTAAGTGTTTACAAGGGTCAGCATCTTGAAGCATTTATGATTGTAGTGTGATATATCCTTTGTTAGCAAAGGAAACAAGGGAAAAGCAGCAACAATAGTGACAACAAAACCTCTGGGAAAAATGGCATACTTGGGGCTTTTGCTCACATATATGTGACTTATTACATTTTCAGCTTGCCTGTGGAGCCTGTAAAAGACCTTTATGTTTAACACAGAAGATAAACATCCTTAGAGAAATCCTAGAGGAGGAGAGTAAAAATAATATAAAAAATAAAGAAAGTAAAGAAAATAGCAGAGATCAGTCTCACAAAGAAAGTGATAGCCAGAGCTTCAGGCTATGATTGTGGAAAAACTAGAAAACAAATCTCAGTGTTTTAGAAAGCTGTTTTAGCTAAAGATGAAACCATCACTCAGTTCAAAATGCTAGATGACACACATCTCCTCTATCTCTGGATCTAGATCCATAAAATCAATAGTCATGGGTGTAACTTACAATTACAATTTACTCACCAAAATATTACTATATTAAGAAAAGAGTTTGTTGAATGTCTACAATCTGGGTTTCTTGATTTCCTCCCTCCTAGAAATAGCTGATATTGCTGATGTTCAGGGTAGACTTGGATATTACAGAATATGCACGGTTCAGTTGAAAATTTCATTCACAGTGAAATAAATTATTTTGTCCAGTATTTAACTCAATAGTAGCAAAATTTAATTTCCCATTTGGAATCAACTTTCACCTACTAAATATAGACTTGGAACATATGTATGTACACATATACCTATAAATATTCACATATGTATATAAATATATATATATGTATATCAATATATAAAAATATGGTTCTTTACAGAAGTCTGGTGTCTGTTATGTGTTATTGTGTGTATATTTGTTGTTTTTAACTTGCTACAAATAGGTCTTTGCATGTGTGGTGTTAGTACCTACTAGTATTTGTAATATACAGCATATATGTGGGCAAAGGATATTATTGTGTGTGATTATTATATATATATATAACCATATATCTAGGTAAAATATTAGGCTATCACTTTATCTATATTCTTATTTCTATATAGTTCTGAACTGCCTCTTTCTTGACCCACTATACAACTGCCCCATCTCCTCCAGAACACCCATTCTCCATATTTGTTCTCCAGAACACCCGTTCACTTTATTCAAGAAAGATCATCTTCAAATCATTTTTCATATTCTACAGTAAATTTGGAAAAAGACTAAGAAAGAGGAGAAGATTCATCAATCAAGTATCGTCATGTTGGAAATAGTGATTCTTCCAGGATCTCTCACATTTTCTATACGATTTCCACGTAGATGCGCTGACTGCCCTTGCCTTTCACTCTTTTCCAAAAATATCTGTAAAGTGAATAACCTTGGTAGGTAGAGATAATGGCTTCTTTTGAAGCAAAGGGCAGGTGTGCTTCCCATTTGGTTAAATAGATAATGTCTTTCTCCAGAACAAAAGCAGGGAAGCTGACTGCCCAATGTAAAACATTTTGGAACTCACCAATTCTTTCCTGTAACTCAACACACTATATGGGCAGGTAGCTTTGGAGCTTCTTCATATAGACCTGTGAGAATTCATTCTCAGGGGAGCAGCATAGAAATTCTGATAACTCTGATGCCTCTCATTGCTGTGAATGTTAAGCAGTCATTTATGTCTCTCCCAGAAATCTTGTGTTCTCTTCTAGAGGCATCCACGAAACTTGACGGTTCTCAGGTAAGGTAAAATCTCAGACATCTCATAGTTCTTGGTATCTTCATAGCCTGGAGTCCATTGCTTTAGCAAGGCTCATAAAGCCTTTCCTGATGTAGCCATCGCTTGATTATCCAGCCTGATCTTTTGTTCTTGTTAACCTCCCCCAATCTGCCTTGCCATAATTAGACCTTTATACAACTATATTCCTACTATTCTGGCTTATTTTTATTTTGTCTCTTCTTCTATACTACTCCCTTTTTCTTTAGACATGCTCCCTGATATTCCACTTATATATGGATAAGAATTTCATAGGATATATTCATCTTTTATAGGTACTTCCTAATGCTGATTAGATTCTCAGCATATTGGCCATTTAGCATGCTCTTTGGTCAATGAACATTTTTGAACTCCTTCCCCACATTTTGAAGAATTTCAAATTATGAGTGCATAATTTTGCAAGACCGGGACCTATAATTCAGTTTTCCAGTCTCTTTTATAACTATGCCAATTAGATATACCTAATTCATAAGTTAGTGAACCTGCAAAATTAGGCCACATAGAGGTTCCATCCTGATGAAGAAGCAACAGGGATATTCAGCTTTTAGATTCAACAGCGGCAACAATATTAGTGGTTGGGTCCAGAGTCTGGTACCAGTAATGGGGTTTTAATGTTCATGCTCCCTGACAATAGAAATAGAAATGTGTCACATGTATCACCAGCATAACAACCTGTGGATACTTATATAACATATATTAACCCTCTTACTTCCAATTTTGATTTTCAAGACAAACTAGAACTTCAGTAAATTTAAACATTTTTAAATAAATAATTCTGTTTAATTTTTATAGAATTTTTTCTATTTTCAGTAAAGAACAGTGACAGAAAAAAATAATTAGTACCAATAGTGCTGTGGGTAAAAGACTTTCACAGAAAAAGGGAATGAAGAATTGGTTATTGGACTTGCTTGGGTGTGGTGATGATGAAAAGCATGCTTTTATTACAAAAGGGAACAGTCTGGCCTGACTTCATTCAGAGTTAAGCAGTGAAATTATCACCTGTGCCATTTAGAAAGGTGCAAAATGAAGGCAAGACAGGGAATTATATATATCAACTGATAAAAAATATTATCAAGGACATGAAGAATTAAAAAAAAGCTGAAGAGTTGTTCTGGTTGTTTTTAACTGTACAGAGGAGCTAAATAAAAAGAATGGAAAGACTTGAATTCTGAGTTCAAAACAAAGTCAAAGGCAAAGACACTACCTCTCCCCTGAAAGAATCTTATCTCTTTCAGATATAATATTCATATAGCCAAAATTCACACAAAGGATTTGCTCCTTTGGGCTGCCAAGTTAGATCAGTTCAATTCCTGGCCTTGTTGGATTTACTACATGGAAGTTCAGTCATTTATCAGGAAAGATGAGACAAAAACGTCATAAAGGGATCATAAGAAAAGATTCATGGGACTCAAACCCCAAAACCCCACTGATCATATTTTGCCAGCCAAAGCAGTTCTGTGTGTACATACTTTTAACTATTTGATGGAGTCATTTCTGCATTGCTTTAGAATGCTGAACTAACTCATTACAGCTGCTGCAGGTAACTTGCAAGGAGAATCCAAATATCTTCATTTTACCACCCCCAAGGTCTCATTTTTTTTCCGGTCCTATAATAAGAGTAAGATCAGCATTTACCTTGGGGTCCAATTGCAAAGTCAAACCCAGGAAAAGATAGCTTATTTACAAAAAAGAAGAATTGGAAGATTTCTTTTTCTATATCTATACATGTGTGTGTCTCTCTGTGTGTGTACTAAAAAACAAAATATGCACTCTGTGTGTGAAATTTATAAATTCTAAATAAGCTTAACCAGGAAGAAAAATATAATTTTATATTAGACAAGACATTGATTTTAGTGCAGTAGGAAACAGCCTTTACTGATGGCTGATCTTCAAAATTCTCCGAAAGATTGTCTTTGAATGGTACAACCCTCGCTGCTCAATTCTCCTGGGAGTTAAATACTTTACCCCTCAGGCCTTAACCATGACATACTACAGACTGGGAAGAAAGTTCTGGCCCCTTGTGTCAAGTTGGAACAGAATATGATGCCATTTTTCACTCCAAAGCTTACTGCAGAAGTAAGCTAAAGCTGCATCTCACCCAACACCCCACCCTTGCCTATCCCTTCCCCCCTTCTAGTTCACTTTTCTCGCCTGAGCATTCTGTCAATAAATTACATGTATAGAAAACCCAACCGAGGTTCTGCTTCTAAAGAACCCAACCTAAAACAATGTATATGAGGAGAGGTCCTAGGAAACAGAGACACAGTTTGGGTTTCCAGAACTTGGTCATCTTTCAAGTGGTTGCAAATAAGGATACCATCACTGATGGTCAGGAACATGTTGATAATTCTAAGTATGTGATTGCAATGCAATTGCTAGAATTTTCAACTATGACCAGGAAAGAGAAACAAGTGCAAAAATGGCCTGCAATGGTTTATGTAACGGTGTGGCATTTGAAAGATACAGTGGAGCTAGCAATTAATGGAGACTGTGGAATCAGTGGGATGTTGGAGATCACTGTGGATACACTGAAGAGAGAAAATGACAGGCTCCATTCAATTCATCATGAATTTAAGGCAAAGTATTAAAGTCAGTGGAATATTAGCCATCAGAAAGGATGAATACGGGCGCCTGGGTGGCTCAGTTGGTTAAGTGACTGCCTTCAGCTCAGGTCATGATCCTGGAGTCCCTGGATCGAGTCCCACATCGGGCTCCCTGCTCGGCAGGGAGCCTGCTTCTCCCTCTGACCCTCCCCCGTCTCATGTGCTCTCTCTCTCTCTCTCTCTCATTCTGTCTGTCTCAAATGAATAAATAAAATCTTTAAAAAAAAAAAAAAAAGAAAGGATGAATACTTACCATTTACACTGAAGTGGATGGAACTGGGGGTATTATGCTGAGCGAAATAAGTCAATCAGAGAAAGACAATTATCATATGGTTTCACTCATATGTGGAATATAAGAAACAGTGCGGAGGATCATAGGGGAAGGGAGGAAAAACTGAATGTGAAGTCATCAGAGAGGGAGAAAAACCATGAGAGACTCTTAACTATAGGAAGCAAACTGAGGGTGGCTGGAGGGGAGGTGGGTGGGGGCATGCGGTTGGGTGATGGGCATTAAGGGGCACATGATGTGATGAGCACGGGGTGTTATATGCAGCTGATGAATTATTGAACTCTACATCTGAAACTAATGATGTACTATATGTTGGCTAATTGAATTAAAAAAAAACTGCCTTCAGATTTTGCATTTGTAATAAGAGATAATTTGTTTGCAGTGAATACATCTGATTTTAAAAAGCAAATAATAATAATAATTATTATTATTAAAGTCAGAGGCCCTCATTGGCAGTGTTTAAAATGACCCTCTCAACTCTTGCAATCAGAGGCCTGATGATACTGAAAAATCAAGCTCAGGATGTAATAATAACATGGATTTTTAGTCCAGATGAAGTTTCTATGACAAAGTCAGGGTCTTAAGAAAAAAAAAAAAAAAAAAAAAGTGGAATGAACAGATACTGACACTGATATGGGGAAATCTGGGTAGAAAAACTTGAGAACTTTGAACACTGAAACCTCTGGGCAGGCAGAAATGAACCTCCTGCCCCGACACACATACTTTATTTGAGGACTGTACTCTTCTCCCTTGCTTAGAGATTATGCAGAGGCTTTAAATGAGGCAAATGATTCACATGGCAGGGATTGGCATGCCACTTCTCCTGCCACTTATTCTAATAATTAAGATTTTTCTTTTCCAGACTTAGTCAGGTGTAATTGACATTTAACATCATGTAAGCTTAAGGTGTATAACGTAATGGTTTGATACATGTATATATTGCAAAATGATTACCAAAATAAAGTCAGTTAACATCTCCATCAGCTCACATAATTGCCACTTTAATTTTTTTGTGGTGAGAATGTTTAAGATGCACTCTTTTAGCAACTTTCAAGTATATAATACAGTATTAACTATGAACACCATGTGGGATATTAGATCCCCAGAAGTGATTCATCTCATTACTGGAAGTTTGTACCCTTTGATAATACACCCCCATTTCCTCCACTTCCCAACCACTGATAACCACCATTCTACTATGTTTCAATGAATTGGCTTCTACAGATGTCATATATAAGTGAGGTCATAGACTATTTGTCTGACTTATTTCACTTAGCATAAAGCCCTCAAAGTCCATCTATACTGTCACAAATGGCAGGGTTTTCTTCATTTTATGGCTGAATAATATTCCATTTTATGGCTGAAGGTATATAGATTAGATAGAAAGATAGATAGATAGATGATAGATAGATAGATGATAGATAATCTCATATTTTCTTCATCTGTTGACTAACACTTAAGTCATTTTCATATCTTGGCCACCATGAATAATGCTACAATAACCATGGGAGTGTAGCTATCTCTTTGAGATAGTGATTTATATCCTTTAGATATATAGTCGGGAGTGGGATTGTTGGATCATATGGTAGTCCTATTATTATATTTTTAAAGAAACTCCATACTGTTTTCCATAGTAGTTGTTCTAATTTTTATTCCCACCAACTAGTGGACAGGGATTCCCTTTCTCCACACCCTTGCCAGCACTTGTTATTTCTTGATGTTTTTTATAACAACTATTCTAACAGGATAGAAGTGATATCTCATTGTGGTTTTGATTTGCATTTCCCTGATGATTAGTGATATTGAGCACATTTTCATGTATGTCTTCTTTGCATGTGTTCTTTGGAAAAATGTTTTTTCAGGTCCTCTGACCATTTTTAATTACATTATTATTATTATTATTATTATCATTATCATTATTATTGCTATTGAGCTGTATGAGTTATTTATATATTTTGAATATTAACTCCTTATCAGATATATAGTTAGCAAATGTCTTCTCCCATCCCGTAGGTTGCCTTTTCATTGTGCTATATTTTTTTTGCTGAGCAGAAGCTCTTTATTTTGGGCAGTCCCATTTATTTGTTCTTGCTTTTATTGCCATTGCTTTTGGTGTCATATCCAAAATAAAAAAAAAGAAAAATCATTGCGAATGTCCCCAATGTCAAGAAGCTTCTGCCCTATGTTTTCTTTTGGAGTTTTATGGTTTACCAATAAGTTAAGTTTTGTTTGTTTGTTTGTTTGTGTTCCCACAGAGATCTAACTAAGGAACAGCTAGGCTTATCAAGGGAGGAGTGATATTATGTATACGGGTACTGAACCTGACAAATAGGTATTACCAGAAACAAAGAGAACACGCCTAAGAGTGGATCCTGAGGAAGCTGGATAAGGAAGATGAAATATAAAGCTGGAAAAGAAAAAAAAACCTTTGTTAAAATAAAGCACTCTCTAAAGATACAGCATTTGATGTTCTGGCAAAGTCTTGGGGGACAGTGTTGATAAAGTGCTGGAGTAGTTCTTGGAAGTTTGACAAAAATGAAATACATAAGTAAGGAGGGCTACATTAGAATATGAAAGAAGAAATACAAAGGTTCAGATAATTGAGAATCCTCTAAAAGATCCAGTATGTAAGATCTGCAAACTCACTGGCCGGTAGTGGTCCTTAGGAATCCCAGAGCAAAGCCTAGTTACCAAGTGATAAGAAATGTTCAGTACAGCTTGTTCCTTGTGAGCCTGAGCTGATGGAGTAAATAAGAAACTATGTCAAATCCCAGGTGAGATCCCAGAAAAACTTGTCCTCCTCAAGGACTTCAGAGATGGTGTTTCCCCTCAGCCACCAGTCTGGCACCATGGAAAGTGGCAATGGACTTCCACAACCTAAGAAAGTAGCAGCTCCAATCCCAGCTATTATGCCAGATACGGCATTTTTACTGAAACAGATTACCACGGCATTTGATACGTGGTATATAGTTTTTGACCTAGTCTGTGCATTCTTTTCCATTTCTGAGAAGAAAGAGGGCAAAAAGCAGTTCACAATCATCTCATTTGGATGGCGGTATATATTTACATGTTGCCCTAGGACTCTGCTATTTATCTAGCTCTCTGTCACAACATAGTCTAAAAAAAGCTGAAATCTGGAAATTCTGCAGAATACCACCACTGGTCTATTCTAGTGAATCTGGTGTGTTAATCAGACCTCATGTTCTGAATACCTTTGGGAGACATGTGCATTGTAGAAGATGAGAGATAAGTCTTACAAAGTTTTAAAGGCTTGCCTTATTGGTGAACATTTTAGCATTCTAGTATTCTTGTGCATACTATGGACATCACTTCCATATGAAGTACCAGTTATTAAACTCCTTACCACTAAAAAAAAAATAAGTACAAACATATCAGCTCCTGCACTTTGGAGGCAGTATATTCTACACTTGGAAATACTCTTAGATATTTTCATCAAGTGACATGAATGTATGTAGGTTTTGAGTAGAGTCCAATGCAAGTGCAAGCAGAATGTCACTTTGGCCATATGACCCATCAGATACCACAGTAATAGCCATATCCATAGTAGAAAATCGTTTTGTGCAATGCTCTCAGCAAGGTACAGAAAAAGAGTTTTAGTGCAAAACCATAGAATTCTGTTACCGTCTGCAACAGAAAACTATGCAGCATTCAAAATCAGACAATGGCATGTTAATAAGAGTTGGTAGAGACTGAGCAACTGACCATGGCTTGCAAATGACCTTGTAACTTGAGCTTCCTATCACGAGCTATTCGCTTTCAGATTCACTACATTTTTGAGTTGTTGAGTAGCCATGACAGCATCCATCCTAAGATGATAGTTGAACATTTGGTACTGGGTATATGTAATCTGTATAAATAAGTGGTCCAAATACTCATGTCAATCATCACTATTATACCAATACTGTTGCCATAACTATGGACTCATGGAATATTCTTTACGTGAGCTAAGGGTACAATAAAATTACTAGATTTGGTTCCTGAATGAATTAGCCTGTATGTTGGTATGAACTAAAAATGGTCTGCTATGCTACAGACATGCATAGATATGGTGTTAGAGCCACTGAGAAATAGATTATTCTCCAGAGGATGGCCTTTTAGTACTGCACCTGGTCATCCCCTTGACGTGGAGAGAATGTGTCCTCATAAGGATACACATGGACTCATGTGCATTTTCAAACGGTTTGGCTGGCTGGTCAAGGGGTCCTGGAAGAAGAAAGATTTAAAACTGGACCAGATGTTTGGAAAAGAATCATATAGACAGACCTATGGCACAATATACCAATTGTGCATGTCTTTGTTTAACATATTCCAGAAAGCATCTACTGTAGAAAATTCACTGAAAAAAAAAAAGAAAAAGTGAGCAGAATTATTTGGCCAAGATATATGAGGCTCAAGATTTTTGAGTCTCTTTCTTCAGCTACCTCACAGATTGTGCAATGGAATACGCAGGTGGCAGAGATCAAGTCCATGCCAACACTCATGAGTGTGGACACCCTCTCACCAAGGCTGATCCAGCTATTGCTGCTCTTGAATGTCTGACCTGCTTGCAAACAAAACAAAACAAAACAAATACACAAAAACACACAAAAAAAACACAAACACACACACACACAAACCCAAACAAACAAAAATACCTGACCTCCCAACAACCTGTACACTTGCAGAGACCGACAAGACACTTGTTAGCAAGTTAGTTACATCAGAACAGTTCTAAATTTTACTTAAAGCTGCATTTTTATAGCTTCTTGCCCTTTCTTCTTACTTCATTCCTTTATCATTTTTCTTAAAAGTACTCCTTTAATAAATCAAATATTCATAAGTTCCCATCTCAGACTCTGCTTCTAGTGTATCTGACCTAAATCAAGCACATTTAACAGAGATTAAGATTACAATATGCTGGTTTAATACACAGACAGATGTTCTAATTGTTTGCTTGGTTGATTAGCTGAAATCTCTACTCAACTGTGGCCTTCTAGAAATGAAGTTGAAAGACAGAAATTGCTGATAGAAAAAGAAGTAATCTAAAGACTTAGGGAAATTGTAATGTTATGAAATCCCTAACTATATCTCTTAAACAAATCCAGGAGATCCTATTTTCACCTAAGATTTATAAATATATTGGTGAGAAGAGTGATTCCATCTTTACCATTGGCCACCATGATTGTTTTCTGTAAAATGTGTTGCAGCTGAAACAAGATTCCTTATTTCAGTAAAGACAGAGAATTTTTGAGCTGTTGAATCAAAGTGATAGCAGTTAACCTTCAAAGGCAAGGTGAGCATGACATCCATAATCAGGTTGACCACTGCTAGAATCTTTGGTGGTGGATAATAGATCATTAGGTTCCTAATTTATAAATGTGTGAATAACCCACAAAGTAATACTTGATCTACTTAGCAAGGAAAACAACCCTGACCCAGATTTGAGTTGCCTTGAGAACGACAATAATCTTTCACTTATTTTCCAGACCCACTTCATTCTCAAAGGCAGAGTCATATGAAGAAAGGGAAACTTTGGAGCTGGGAAACTTTGAAGAAATATACTCTAACAGCAGTAAAACTGTGCACTGAGTATCTACTCAATAGATGATATGCTTTCAGGATATTCCTGGGTGAAAAATTCATCTGAGAAAGAAAACGTGCAGATACTATGGAGATTACTTTACAAAGACCATGACCTAAAGCTAATCCCTTGGGATACAAAACACCATAGTAGTTGAATGATTAGGGTGGGGATTTAGAAAGTTCAAGTGAGAAATGGAGTTTTGAACCGAATATGGAATAAATTAGGTCCATTGGAAACCAAAGCTCATGTTAAGATGATTTCCCCATTAATCCTTTATACTGAGAGTTAAGCTGTTGGAAAAGGATTAACCGTATGTCTTGGATAAAGGGGAGCCAAGGAGTGGATGATCATGATTAAGCCCTTGCGGGGTCAGGATTGGTGGAAAGACATTTGGGTTCATCTGCAACAACCTGAGACAGTACTCACTGCCTTCCAAGTTCTGACTCATAAGGCAGTGACACCCCTTTGCAATCTGGAAGCTGATGCCCTAGCTTGGTTACAAGCCCTAGAAATTTAGTCTTCAGGTGATAGCATATTGGATGCGTAAGAAGGGTGGCCTCTGTAGCACCCAGGTGAGTTGGAGTATTACCAAGGATGTAGGATTGTTCTTGAAATACAGTGACTTATTTAATGTAGTAACAACATGTCCTGTGTATTCTAAACAAAGTCCAAGGCAACTGCCAAAGAAGTCTGGGGCCACCCACAGAATTCCCAACTGGTGAGGAACTGGTCAATTTATAATATTGGCCCCTTCCCTCCACATGCAGTTTCTAAATATGCTTTGGTTTATGTGGGCACTGCTACTGGCCTAACCCAAGCATTTCCCTGTCATTACACAAACCAGGCTGCCACCCTTAGGGGATTAGAAAAGTTAGTACCGTGTATGGATACATCCATTGAAGAGACGGTGATTGGGGGTCACTTTTCAAAGATCATTATGTGCAAGACTGGGCGAAAGAACATGCCATTGAATGAAAGTTCCATCTCCCCTGTAACCCACAAGCAGCAGGGTTGATAGGAAGAATGGAATAATAAAGCAGCTAATGAAGTTACTAATTAGTAAAATCACCTTGGCTGAGGTTCATATACATATAAATGATCAATCAGGAGGGCCTTTTACCCCACATGGCAGACTAGGGACCCCTGCTGAAATACTCAGTGCTGTAAAGGTGTGCAAGTGGTGCCCAACAGCCATTGCCTCAACTCTCACTGGGGACCAATGTACTCATGCTGCTAAAAACACTAAGCCCCATCACACCTGGGAAAGGCATTATCTACTGGAATTTGAAATGGAATGTCCTCTGGGATGGGTGAATTATTTCATACTTCTGGGTAAGGGGGAATTACTCAGTCTTTTTGTGATGCAAAGCCAGTTACCTGAAGGCAAAATTAAGTTACATGAACATGTAGTTCACCTTTCTCGTGTACTTACTCCTTCCAAGATGTCCCCATTGCCAAAGCTCACACCTTTAGCTTCTTGGAAATTTAACTGAGAAGGAACATTTTAAAAAACATGGTTACACATATAAGATAATTTTGCGTTATTTGCTGACATAGTTGGAAGTGAATCTTGGGACATAATAATTACAGTAGAGGTAATTATGCTTGGAGGGGTGAAGACAGTAGGGGAGGATGATTTTATTTTGCATTGGATAAAACTTTCTTGTCCTTTTCACCTGGAAGAAAAGACAATCCAAGGTAAAGATTTATGGGAGTTCATAGAGGAAGATTAATGGTTTTGTCACTAGTTACGAATTTTTAACAAAAGCTGTTATGGGATTAGTTAAAAGAACATTTTTAGAAAAAAAAATGGCATCTGCCCAAAGCTTTCTTTCACACAGGAAGCTTTCAAAAATTAGATCAGTAAGATAATCTACCCTGTGGAGGTCAGTCAGTCTTTTTCCCCATCCTTATTGCTTTTGAAATGGATGTACAAACAGAATGCCCTTGGTGTCGTATGTTCATCAATATAATTTTCCTATCAGCAATTACTGATCTGGCTACCAGTCCTATTGAGTGCTCAATATTGCCAACAGTGAAAGAGAAACTAGCCACTATCTTAGTACCAAGAGCTAATGGGGCCAGTTGATTCCATTGGATCCTGTCCTTCATGGAAAGTACAACAGATACTTATTATATTGTATTGTAATTTGATTTTTGTCTTCCCTGCTCATGATAAATTCTTTATAATGTCATTCATTAAGCTACCAAAATGTCATATTCACTACACATTTTTATGCCTAACTTTTAATATTTCTAAAATATTTATTTTGTGGTGGAGAATGTTGGAAATAGGTAATTTCCTTGGGATTTGATGATCTTAGTGTATACCGTATCACCTACAAGAAGCTGGGTTTATGAAATAGAAAGATATTTTTTGAAACCTTGTAAGTTTGAAGTCATGTCCTACAGGATATGGCACATGTTCTGAATCAGAAAGTAATATGTTTCACTGGCATGCATATATATATATATATATATAATTTTTTTTTTTTTTTTTTTTACTTCACATTTGCCCCATTATGGTCTCTACTGGATTAGAAATCTTAAGTTGTCTTAAAGAAATAATTCCACAAAAGGAACAGAAAAGCATTTATTGAATAAGAAGTTCAGACTGACATTTGGGTATCTTTGCCACTAAAAAAATAAGACTATCTACTTCTATTAGTCATCCATCTACCATTTCCATCTACCCTACTGTCTGTTCAAGCTGCTATAACAAAATACTACAGACTGGTTAGCTTATAAACAACAAAAATTTATTTTTCATAGTTCTGGAGCTTGGGGATTCCAAGAATAAGCCCAGAACCCTATTCTTGGTTCATAGCTAATACCTTCTCACTGTGTCCTCTCATGGTAGAAGGGACTAGAAAGCTCTGTGGAGGTCTCTTTTTTAAGGCACTAACCCCATTCATGAGGGCTCCACCCTCATGACTTAATTACCTCCCAAAGGCTCCAACACATAGGGGCATTAGGATTTCAACATCTGAATTTTGGGAGACACAAACATTGAGACCAGAGTACAATCTCTACATATAGATATAGATATCAAATGATTGCTCTACATGTGTGTTCTATAGGGTGTGTATGAACCCAAGATCCCTAGAATGCTTCACAAACTCTCATATTCACTATGAGGTAGAAGTTAAAGGAGTTGTACCACAACACTGTGGAGGGATGTAAAACTAAACAAAGGTAGAAATGTATTATAACACCCTGAGATAAGGATGCTGAGATGTTCACTGAAGATATTCTTTCCCTGTCAGTATAATAAATTATGTATGTATTTAAACTGACGTCCCCCCACCCTTTCCAGTATTTTTTGGACACAATATAAGCACACTTTCATTTTTTCAGAACCAGTTAACTCTCAGTTAATTAAGAACATTCTAACTTTTTTGTTCTTACGGCTTTGTTGTCATTGCTGCTGTCTTGCATCAGTTTAGATGAGTTATCTTGGCAAGCTAAGAAGCAGGCAGTATTTGATAATTGTCCATATAAACTGATGACCAGCATTACATACATTTTTCTCTGGGAAAAATTTAACTTATGAGATTCTATGACTCTCAAAAGTAAAAAGCAGAATCTTACTTTTCTAATATTTGGCTGTGTCTCAGGCAGGTCATGTAAAACACTTCAGTTAGGCACTTCTCCACAGAACTTCCATTCAGAAGCTCCTGCCATGTAGAAACAAGTCTTTCACTAAGTTTATTTGGAGGAATGTAGCAGCAGTGGTATCATATTCTAGGCCCACCTTGAATGATGAGAGCAATGTCTATGCTCAGAAGAAGCAACAAAGATTCTTCGCGGTAATAATCCTGTGATGCAATTTAGACAACAGTCCTGGCTGAGCACCTGCCAGACTTGATTCTTTTGGATTTCCTTGAAAATTTGCACGTGACTTAATGCCATTTAATAAATCTCTTTTCTAATAAAACTAGCTAGTGTGGGTTTGCTATATTCAATTCAGAAATGGTAATAGTGTTACTCTCTTATGCCCCATCAAATACGTTGCACCACTCCTAAGATCCCCTTATTGTATTGTATTATAGTTTCCTGTCTCTGTCTCTGTCTCCCCACTAGAATACATTTAAACAAAGGTAGGAAATAAATCTAATTTCTTTTACAAAAAAATTTAATATTGGCACTTAATACAGAGACTGGCACAGATTAGGCTCTGAAAAATATTTATTAAGTGACATAGAATATAAAGTTGCTAACTTACATATAAATATTAAATATTCACACATTTGATTTTTATTTGCTCCATCATAATATCACATTATGTTTTCTACTGGATAATTACCTTATTCAATATATAATAGGACAATAAATAGAAACAATGCCATATAAATGTTTCTGTAAGTGTTGCATTCAGCAAAATTTACTTTAAAAAAAAGAGGGTTGGGGTGCCTGAGTGGCTCGGCCGTTAAGTGTCTGCCTTCAGCTCAGGTCATGGTCCCAGGGTCCTGGGATTGAGCCCTGCATCAGGCTCCCTGCTCCACAGGAGGCCTGCTTCTCCCTCTCCCATTCCCCCTACTTGTGTTCCCTCTCTCGCTGTCTCTCTCTCTGACAAATAAATAAATAAAATCTTTAAAAAAATTAAATTGGGACGCCTGAGTGGCTCAGTCGGTTAAGCGTCTGCCTTCAGCTCGGGTCATGATCCCAGGGTCCTGGGATTGAGTGCCAAATCGGCAGGCTCCTTGCTCAGCGAGGAGCCTGCTTCTCCCTCTGCCTGCCTCTGTCTCTCTCTCTGATAAATAAATAAAATCTTAAAAATATATATATAAAAAAAATTAAATTAAATTAAAAATTTTTTTTAAAAAAGAGGGTTTATGGAGGAAATTTGACTCAGGGGAAGACCACTATAGAATAAATGCAAATTTGTAACAAGAGCACTAAGGAAAATAAAACAACCCTAATAATAGGAAAACATGTTAATTTCCCAATAAATAAATAAACATTATAATACATAAAGGATGTAACCTTTAAATTACAGGTGACACGACTTGAGATTGCTGAATCATGGGGAACAAAAGCACAGAATGCACAAAGATAGTATAGATTCATGCAAAGCTTGACGTCGATGTGGGCACAGCAGCAGGAATACCAGGTGAATGGACATGTAAGTGACTGGATTTTACTGTGGCTATTTGCATTTTGTTGTTTGATGTACTCTGAATCCACCTGATGTTACTTAATTATGTGAAACCTTAATGAATTGGGAAAAATAACACACTAATTAATGCAAATTTTGCTTTAAATTGACATCTTTATGTTTACCAGTCACATTCAACTACTTCTCAATACTACAAAATAATGTGTAAGTTATATGACAAATGAAATAAATACCTGAAAAGTCTTAAATATCGTATAATGGATACAGTTTTAAATTACTAAAATGACTTTCACTTATGGACTGCCTGCTATGTTCAGGTATTTTGCTAGACTTATTTTGTATATGATTGATAACCGTACAAATAAATATGTATATTTACTATTACCAATAGAACTATTCTCAGACTTAAGGCTATCTCTCATTCTACAAATTACTCAGCATCCTATACTCACACATCAGAAACTAAAAGATAGGACATAGTTGGCAAGACACTCCAGAATTTCACTCCAGACTCCTGTAATACCAAACTGCACGTGTTCTTACATACCCTCTATACCAAAGCAGCAATATTTAAGAACCTGACTATTCGGAGGCAATAAAGAGATATATCCAAATCTAAGAATTTCCTAAATTGAAGGCAAAACAGGTTACCTATTTTTGCAAGGTAATTACCATCTCTGTATACACATGCCACTGAGATACCATTTCGTTCAGTTTGTGTGGAATTTGAATTTATAAATTCCTCAGTGATACCTCCCAAAACTTAAATATCAATCAGTCGATGAGTTTACAGCTGTTTTCATTTCCCTGTTATACATTCTGAAACATGAAATTCTGTATTTCCTGAAACATAAAATTCAGTATCTTCTGAAAATACAAAATGTTATATTTTCTGAAATATTAAAAATTTATGTCTTCTGCTTTCCCTTCATGGACTCAGACTGTTTTAAATCCACACTCCAAACACATCATTTCATTAATACTATAAAGTCCACACAGCAGAAGAGTAAAATTAGTTTTTCTCCCCATAAAATTGCACCTAGTCATAGAAACAGGGCAGTAAAATACAAACTGCACCTAAGTGTTAGGCAAGACTAGAAAAGAATTTCCCATAGAATGTAATGATAATGAAGGGCTTGTTTAAGCATCAGTAACCCATGGGCTTTGCAATAGGAAAGATTTTTAGATGAAATACCCCTCTACCCTTTATTAGTTACAAGATCATAACAATGTATTTAATTTCTCAAAATTTCATTGTCTTCATGTGTCAAAACTAGTAATTAATCATTTAATTGTTTTGATTTTACCTTATGTTGGATGTGCTTAATATTGTAATATGTGTGCACATGGGCACGCGCGCGCGCGGACACACACACACACACACACACACACTTAAGTAATTTCCTTTGCCTCCTTCTCTTATTCCTCTTCCTATTATCTATTCCATTGGTTTATACTACATGCTAATGCCTTCCCATGAATTAAATAATATCCCTTTACTATTTATCCAACAAATATATAATAATTCATTCTTAAAATATACTGGGCTTTGTGCTAATTTTCTATCAAAATGAATAATTTGCCTCAGATAATGACACTTTTAAATTCCAGGTAGGTAGAAGCCTAAATACCATATGATTTCACTCAGATGTAGAATTTAAGAAATGAAACAGATGTACAAAGGGGAAGTAAAAAAAAAAGAGGGAAACTATAAGAGACTCTTAACTATAGAGAACAAACTGAGGGTTGCAGGAGGGGGTGGGTGGGTGGGGGATGGCATTAAATGGGTGATAGGCATTCAGGAGGTAACTTGAGATGAGCACTGGGTGTTACATATAAGTGATGAATCACTAAATTCTACCCCTGAAACTAATATTACATTATATGTTAACTAACTGGAAGTTAAATCAAAACTAAAGAAGAAGAAGAAGGAGAAGAGGAAAAAGGAAGATGCATTAAAAAAAAAAACAGCAAACCTAAGACTCATGGGAACATGGAAGTTATATTAACAGATACTCATGCCTTTTGTATTGAGGGAAGTGGCTTTTTTACCCTGGTTGCATTTTAGAATCTCCTGAAAAATACTAAAAATATTATACTTTGGCCACATTATCAGAAAGTCTACTTTAATTGGCTGGATTGGAAGTTAATGATTCCTATATTTTAAAGCTTAACATTTAATTTGAATAGATACCAGTTTTGAGAATTACTAAGGCCATTAATAGAGTATTAATACAGTTCTTAATTACTGAAATATTGTTGACACTAAGATATGTTTGTTGAATTGTTAGACAAATTTCTAAGGTGGCTCCTAATACTCCCTGTGTCCTAGAATAAACATCCTGTATATTCCTCTGCCCTTGAGTGTGAGCAGAACTTGTGAATCTTATGGGATTTTCACTCTCTTGAATAGCTTACATTATATGAGACTCCAATTTAGGATATTGGGTGGGGAGATTTGAAGCAAGAGGGATTCTCCTGGGGCGCCTGGGTGGCTCAGTCGTTAAGCATCTGCCTTCGGCTCAGGTCATGATCCCAGGGTCCTGGGATCGAGCCCCACATCGGGCTCCCTGCTCCGCGGGAAGCCTGCTTCTCCCTCTCCCACTCCCCCTGCTTGTGTTCCCTCTCTCGCTGTGTCTCTCTCTGTCAAATAAATAAATAAAATCTTTAAAAAAAAAAAAAAAAGAGGGATTCTCCTTCTAGGTGTAAGAACACAAGCTTTCATGTTTTGAGAGGGACTTATGACTGGGATTGAAGGTAACTTGGAGGACCTGAGAGCAAACCCTTGCCAAGAGCCCACAAAACAACAGAACCTCAGTCCTCCAGCTTCAACGAATTGAAATCAGCCAACAACTTAGCTTGGAAGAGACACCTCAGCCTCAAAGAAGAACACAGGTCTGACCAACACATTCACTTCTTCCTGGTGAGACCCTGAGCAGAAGACCCAGTGAATCCCTGCCTAGCCACCTGATTCAAGGCAATTCTTGGATAATACATTTGTGCTGTTTAAGGTGCTAAGTGTGTAGAAATTTGTTAAGCTTTAATAGAAAATGCATGGATCAACAAATACCCATTTTTTGGGGCGCCTGGGTGGCTCAGTCGTTAAGCGTCTGCCTTCGGCTCAGGTCATGATCTCAGGGTCCTGGGATCGAGCCGCACATCGGGCTCCCTGCTCAGTGGGAAGCCTGCTTCTCCCTCTCCCACTCCCCCTGCTTGTGTTCCCTCTCTTGCTGTGTCTCTCTCTGTCAAATAAATAAATAAAATCTTTAAAAAATAAAAATAAAAAAAAAAAACAAATACCCATTTTTTAAATTGTGATGACATCCAAGTGATTTTGCTGTCATCCTTTTTATTCAGACTGAGATCATTATCCTATAAATCCCTTATTTTTTGTTCAACTCCTAATCTCCCAGTAGTTATTAGTCAAGAAATGGTGATGAAAGAGAATGTGATGACAGAAGTTATTATGAATAAAATGAGTGGGTAGTTTTCAATTCAATTTTAATGAAGACATCCAGAGGATGTAGACATTTCCTAATCCAGTGTAGGTACAAAAGACTTTGAATTTTAAAATGGGGAAAAAGTGCTTATTAAGAACTTTAGTCATACAAGGACAATTTTCTTCCAAGTAATCTCTACTTGCACTAGAATATTGCAATAAGTAAGATGATTACATGGAAACAAAGCTGATCAAGCACTGCTTAGTAATAGCTATCACTAGACTAGAGTTTTGACATATGATTAACATGTACTGAAGCAACCAGAAACGTTTGTTTTCCAATATGCTTTAGAAATATGAATATGTATTAATCTGAATATCCCATTAAACATAAAATTACTGCATTCCATTATAAGTATGCTCTTGACCTTCCACTATTATGCATTAATATTTGTAAGAACTCAGGGACTCACCTCAGGGTTCCTCTGGAATGTGTATGGGAAACATGCACCATTTTACTGATTTTTTCCTTATGGCATTGATGCTAGAAATGTTTTGTTTTTGTTGTTGTTGTTATTTTTCTCCTAAGTGTTTAAAAATAATAACCTTTGATGTCTTAAAGGTCAGAGGTTAACAATATAAATACTTCCACTCACTGCTCTTTACCTGGTTTCCCTTTATAATCTGCTTGCTTTATCCTAATGTTTCAAAACAATGTGAACTGAGGCATTATTAAAGACCAAGGTAAGTTAATAATATCATTTTATATTTTAGTATTGTTCATATCACTTGCATTTCCTCCCCCTATATGAGACTAAAATAAACAGTGTTGTGGTAAATTAGTTTGACTAATGTGCTCGTATTAGAACTTTCCTCTGCTCTCTAGTAATGAAAGTATATTCAATACATAATAACTTTAAACACAACCTCTATTCTTTAAACATGTTTCCACTTGAAATATTTTATAATTTGGAAACTAAAATATCATGCATATATATTTTTTCTCAATAATGTCCTTAGTATTAGTATCCACATTACTTAAAATAATAAGGCAACTTCCTCTCTGCCCTGCCTTCCATTTTGTCAAGCCCCGTTGCCTCTATTCTCCTCCAATGTGAGCTGGTTACTCTATTCATTATGGCCACTGTCATGGATGGCACAGTGGGGCTTCCCTCATCTGTTTTCTCAGGCTGACTCCACTTATTCTGAACATCTCTCTTTCTTAAGTTACTCTTTCATTTTCCTGGAGCAAATTCAGTCCTCATGAAAAGAAATCTAGGAAGGACATTGTTTGAGTCCCTTCATGGGAGCAAATATTTTCATAATGTTCTTATAATCAATTAATATTCTAGGATACCTATTCTACCTTAAAAATATTTATTCTTCAAAAATGTGAAAGCACTGTCTTGTTGTTTTCTAGTATCCAGTGTTCCTGTTGAAAAGTCTGCTGACATTTTGATTCTTACTCTTTTCTTTGCCAAGAGGTGTTCTTGGCACTCTTGATAATTACCTTGATATTATGTTATGATGCTTAAAATGGATTTGTAAAATTTTTATAAATAAAGTCTCAATTTCCAAGATCTCCTAATTGTTCTCAGATTATTTTGTATCAAAATGTCCAATTCTAATTTATGTATGAATATTTTCATTTCGATTCTTTTAGTTCCCCAGAGTATTAATTGTTTTTATCTAGATCCCTCAACTTATGTTCGTTTGCTTAAAATGGTACTGAACAGAAGTATTCTAGCTGTGAGTACAGGTTTAGTGCTTCTAGATCAGCAGTCTTTTCTTTAGGTTGAGAACAGACAGGAAGAAAATGGTATGCTAGGGGCAAATGAAAATTGTAGCTGTTGTTTAGTTCTCCTTATCTTTTTTGTCTTGCAATGGTATTACATGAGGTCCCTTGTTTGCATCAATTGCTCGATAAGCACACTAACCTGTCCCTTCATCTTCAGCTTCAGGTATCATCTCCTTCTCTGATTTCTGCCCTTCACAATTTTGGATACTTTTTTTCTTTTCAATCAAAGTTTTATTCATTGGTATCTCCTTTTATTTATTCATTGGTATCTCTTTTTGCTTTGTAATTGTGGAGTTCCAATCTGCTGTCTTTAACTAAAACTGTAAAATAGCAGAGGTTTTTTTCAGAGCAGGTGATACATTGAAAAGCTCTAATTAACACTTCAATTGTGTTTTCTGTCTTTTCAATTTAAAATTCCATATTTATTTTTAAATTGGCTTTTACATAAATTGACATTTACTAATTGCGACTCTATTTTTGTGAAATATTGCCTTTTATTCTTAATGCATGTTCCTCCTATTTTTTTTATTAAGCTATATCCCCTTTCTGTGGAGTCATATAATGGTACATTGATTTTTATATGATTCAATTTGAAATAAAATGACAGTGTTACATTTTTGTTCCTGATATTAAAAAAAAAAAAAATTAGTCCATGAAGTGATGCATTAAATAGTAATGGAGAGATTAGGTTGATATAGCAATTATCGGAATGTTATTTGTTTTTATGCCTCAGTATTGAATAGATTATGTAAAAACTCTAGAATGTAAGCTCTTTAAAAGCATAGACCATGTCTTTATTCATCATTTCCCTATCCCTGGTGGAAATATTGGATAGGGTATCAATAAATATCTACCAAATGAGTAACTTTACAGATAGTTCAGGTTTAAAAGTCTATCTGTCACCCCCTCTCTCTCTCCCTCTCTCTCTCATAGGTACAAAGGAAATTAAATAGTACCCCCTGGGGCGCCTGGGTGGCTCAGTTGGTTAAGCGGCTGCCTTCGGCTCAGGTCATGATCCTGGCGTCCTGGGATCGAGCCCCACGTCCGGCTCCCTGCTCAGCAGAGAGCCTGCTTCTCCCTCTCCCTCTGCCTACTTGTGCTCTCTATCTCTCTGTCAAACAAATAAATAAAATCTTAAAAAAAAAATAGTACCCCCAAAATAGAAAAATAGGTCTTCCACCTCTAAATATAAGAGATTTTACATACAAATGAAATGATTAGAGATGAAATTCTAGTTCAAGAAAAAGGATAAGCAGAGCAGTTGGGATAAAAAAAACATGGAATCCCATAAAATTAGATGGCTGGCATGATGGTAAAACTTCAGTTTCTTAAGTACCCACAAGAAAAAAAATGAACAATTGTATTTTACTTTAAAAATACATACATAACAATGCCTACTGTGAGTCAGTCACTGGTCTTAAGTATGTTGCAAATATTAACTCACTTAGATCTCATAACACTATGAGATTGTTAGCTTCATTTTCCATATGAAAAAAACTGAAGCACAGAAGGTTTAAGTATCTTGTTAAAGATCATACTGCTAGAAAGTGGTTGAACCATTACTGAACTTAGGTAATTAGACTCTAGCTTTCACGAGTTTAACCACTAATCCACACTGTCCCGTGTGGGGACACACGGATATTAATGTGAACACAAGGATATTAATGTGAAAAAAACCCAATAGTGTTGACTGCTTATATGATATATAATGGACATCAGTAAAATTTAACAAAATAAGTATCCAATGTATTAACTGGTGAATTGGCATAACGTCTCTGAGTAAATCTGCCATGAGGAGGGTAGTAAAGTGAAATATAGATGTATTTTATTGTGCATTGTTTCAGAATGATGGTTCCTTGGTCAGCACTAAAAACTGCTATAAAATTATGCATATAGATACATATCTATGCATATATACAAACATATGGGTATGTGTCATTATATATCCAAGTGACATAAAAATAAAACTTCCAATAAGCAAATTTAGAAAAAAAAAGGCAAATATTTAGTATGTACCTTAATCAAAAAGTCTTAACTACATACAGTTGCCCCTCTTTATATTTAATTTATATTCACAACCAATCAGTAAACTTATTCAGAGCAAGAATCTTTTATTTTAACACACAGACACTTGCATATGAACATTTATAATTTTGCATAGAGCTATGGGAATTATTAGAGAAGACATAGTTCTTTCTAAATTAAGTATTTTCATTCACTTGAAATATGCCTACATTTATTCTTTCAAACTATGGTTCATCATCTATATGTTCTTTAGTTTCAGAATAATATCTAGACTTGTTTCCATTCAATGACTATGAAATTAATTATATGGTATAGTTATCAGTTAAGGGTTTCTTCGATTTCAGGAGCTATAGTTTGAGAACTCAGCACAGTATTCTGAGTGCATTCTGAAGTTCGTGAATCCAAAATGCATATGTAGATGCTTAAAAATCTTCACACAACCTCCAATCCCATCTATAAAATTTTCATGTATGTGAGTTTTGTGTATACACTAGTGTGTTTGAGGGAGAAAAAGAGTCTCATTAGATTTCATCTTTTTAAAGTTATCATGGCAGAGGAATTTTTAGTAACAGCTTTGCCTAGATTTTAGATTTAGACTTTAACTATTAACTGTCACAAATATTCTTTGCATAACTTACCTAATTTCCAATCTCCTTCTAATTTTTAAATAAATTTTGATGCATTCATGGTCACAGAGAATTTTTTACAGTTTACTGTTAAAATGATTATTATTTACGTTCAATTCATTAAATAATGACATTTATAATATTGTAATTATTGTTTGTTGCAATAATCATTTACCAAACATAACTCTCGCATACAAGAAATGTTTAATAAAATTAACTTTAATCTAAATGCAATTTATAATAGTTAAATAAAAATAATAGTAAATATAAAAATAGTATAGTTATTATTTACTTATTTCTTAACTCAAAAGCCTCTTAAAATTGTAGATTTGATATTGCCTACTTCTCTTCCTGGTTAGTTGAAGGAAACTACTATTTATTTTGCATTACAAATGCGCCAGAATCTTTCAAATGAAGGTAAAGTTAGTTTGGGTTCATTCTACAAATAGCACAAAATGCAGTATAATGAGAGCATAAGGATATGTAGGGATGAAATGGAAAGATAAAACAAAGAATATTTTTTGAACCATCTTGCAGAGATTTTAAGTGGCAGGATAAGAAATCTGGGTTTAGTTAGATCAAGTGGTGAGAGACTATCAAGAAAAATTTATCAGGGCAATAATAGGATTAGAACTGTGTTTTAAAAAGATAAAACTAAGAGCTAGGCAAGGAATGAATTTGGAGCACAGGAAGATTAGAAGATTTAACCAGTCAGGAAACTTTCAGCAGAACAACGGAGAGTTAGGATAGTGGCAGAGAAAATGACACTTTGTAATTCCACAATGATTCCTAATTTGACTTATTTCTTGTTTTATCATTTGATTTGCTGAGCAATCTCATTAAGCAGGAAAGCACTGACTCCAAAGCAAATGCAATTTTATTTTATTTCCATAGTCTGAGAAAACAAGTGAATTATTTGTCTGTAAGGAACTGATGAGTAGAAACCTGTCTTTGGAAATCTAGATACATTTTTCTCAAAAGAAATATAAGCAAGTATTTAATGAAAGGCAAAATATTGGTCATGAGAGAGACAAACGTCAATGTTGATCAAAAGAAGAAAAAAAGGCATGGTTCTGTGACTTGGGAAGAACACTTCTATTAAAACCAAAAATCACAGTGAGGAGTTGATCTATGGGGTTGGGGGATGGGGGAATAGAGGAGATCGCTTAGTTTTTGTTTGCTTATTTGTGTGTATATATATGTGTGTGTGTGTATATATACATATATAAAGAAAAAATATTTTTTTTAAATTACATTTGTCATACTTATGTCTCTACCTCAAACACTTTAGTCATGGATTGCTAAATCACATAATAAAGGGCTATGTACAAGGAAGCCATGTGGAAAAGGATCAACTACTCATGGCAAAAAAAGCAAATGTCACAACAATATAAAAATGATTGTAATATGTCAGTATTTTTAGCATCTTACATGTTCACTCTCTCTCTCTCTACATATATATACGTATATATTTATACACACACACATTTTTTCAATAAAATTAGAGAATTTTGAATCCACTTGGAAGTTCAAAAGAGAATCAAAATTCTAATATAATTTACATACTATCTGATTTCATTTGTATGACATACTGAAAGGCAAAACTGTGAGAACTATTTTCAGGTTCATGGTTACAGGATAGGTGTGGGAGGAGGAAATTGAACAAAAGTGACACAAAGTACCTTTGTGTAGGAGGGGTGATGGAAATATGCTATATCTTTTTTTTTTTTTAAGATTTTATTTATTTGCGAGAGAGAGAATGAGAGACAGAGAGCATGAGAGGGAGGAGGGTCAGAGGGAGAAGCAGACTCCCTGCTGAGCAGGGAGCCCGATGTGGGACTCGATCCCGGGACTCCAGGATCATGACCTGAGCTGAAGGCAGTCGCTTAACCAACTGAGCCACCCAGGCACCCGGAAATATGCTATATCTTAATTATGGTTGTGGTTACCCAATTTTATACATTTGTCAAAACTGTACATCTAAAAAAAGTCTCATTTTACTGTGTGTGAATTTTACCTTCTAGGAACCTAATTTTAAAGAAAACTGTATAATTTATTATACCCCCTCCCCTTGGAGGGAAACCAAATTAAACTCAGGTGTAAACAATTATTTTTAGAAATTCAACCAAAAGAAAATTATCTGTACATCCAGTTTCTTCTCTTCTTGAAAACATAATTGGCATTGGTGGCAACCCATCACTTAAAAAGAACAAAAAATTATAATCACTAAAAGTTAAACACTCTGATAAATTGTTGGAAATTCTCAAGTCAAACAAATTTTTACAGGTAGAATCTTTACTGGAGGCTGTCTCTATAAAAGGCTGATAAGTAGAAAGAGTAATTTACTCACTGATTCATGAATTTAAAAATATGGTTAACATATATACATCAGACAGTATTCTAGATACAGGTACACAGAAGATAAAATTCTTGCCCTCTTGGGCTTATATTCTAGTGGGGGAGATATGTGATAAACTAATAGGTAATTAATATACAATAATGTAAAACAAGCTAGTGAAAAAATTAAATTGGAGCATCAATTCAACTATTGCTGATGGACTAGGAACTGGCTTTCATCCTCAAAAGAAATGCTCAGGGTAGCAACAGAATCTCTGGGAAGTTTTCAACTTTTACTGTTACCAGTTCCTCACCCCTAAGTTCAATGGAATTTTTTCTTTACCGTGATGTTGAAGAGGAAGTGACGGAGGCTCCTGTTTATCTTATTTATGGGTGAAAAGTGTCATATTTTACATATCCATCTATCATTCCCAAATACCCAAAGGGAGATTTAATAATACTATATGCCAGGCGCTGTTCCCAGGGCTTTCACATGTATTAGATCATTTATTGGACTTTAGACCATTAACAATAGGCTTCACTCACATCATCAGCCACAGGTGTCAGTTACCAAAGCCAGAGATTGGTAAAGGGACTTGCCAAAGGTCTCCCACCTTGTAGTAGTTGTGTCTGTACTTGAACCCAGGTAGCTTGGCCCTAGAGTTGATGTTTGCCTGCTCTGGATCTTCTTTCTATCTCGTTAGCAGGAAGGCTGTCTCCCTGTAGGGCACAACTCAGTGAGCCCATCTGGGATGTGGTTATAAAAAATTTAGAGAACAGAGTTTTGGATATACCCCTTATCCTTTTAGTCACAAGAAAAATCTCATGGAATTAGTTGGGGATGCCTCTTCCATATCACAAAAAGCCAGATTCTTTTTTTTATTTTGATACTAAATAAAATATCCAACATTAACAAATGATCTGTAATGTGAGAAGCACCTGGACTTTGTGTCTCTTTTATTCACTACCATCTCTGGGCCACGCTAGGACAAGGTCTGACACATACTAATTGTTCCATAAATATTTTTTAATTGGTCTCTTTGAGTTTCAATGCCAGATACTCATACTTCAGATTGCTATTTGTGCATCTCGTACATTAAGATAACCAGATTAGGCTCAAGATGGAGTCACTCATGCTAAGCCCCATATCAGCAAACCAAAACTTCACTGTTTCTGTGCTTCCTCTCAGAAGAGGAAGGCATAGGTCAATGAATCAGCACGTACCAGCTCAGCACAAGTTATCTGATCCAGCTCCAAGGCTTCCCTTTGTTCCATATAAGGAAAGTAACTCGGCTTTAAGCAATCAGCAAATGCCCGAATATAACTTCCTTATTCCTGCTCACTTAGGTCCATACAGATCTGTCATTTTGTACAGCTCTTCTAGAGTTCCTTTCTATATGAGACTGGATGTTGCCCAATTCATGAATCGCTGAATAAGTGCCTACTAGATCAGTAAATTGTGGAAATTTCTATTTTTAACACTTATAACCTGATACCTTTTCATCATGTGGGTGTATTTATTTCTGGCCACATCTCCCCATGGATTGAGATGAAGTTGGAGAAATATCAGCACATTTCACACATTTCACAAAGTTGCCATTGTTACATTCTTGTATATCCCACTGCATTATTTCCACTTCAACATTTTCCTATTTTACATTTAGGATTTGATTAGTGAAAAATCCTTCCCAATTGCTAGGTCCTTTATTCATATGCTTGGAAATAATTATGAAAGCATTATACAAATATTCTTGTTCTTTCCTAGGAATGTGATAAAATTATACTTTCTCATGCTCTTTGAACTTGGGTATGCTCCTGGTGATGTGTAGGCCAATAAATTAAGATTGGGAGTAATATGAATAATTTTAAGGTGGAGATTTTAAAATCCAGAAAACAAGTCACCATATTCTTATCATCCTGCTTCAAATGACATGTTAGTGGCATTGAGTCTCAACTTCCAACTAACTGGGTTCCTGTGGCCCTAGAGTGACCTTTCTGAGCAGAAGCTATCTTGGTACTCCACATTGGGCTTGTAACATGAAAAAAAAAAAAAAATGCCTTTGTTTTGCTCTGTGCCTGAGACTTGGACATTGTTACTGTAGCCTGTCATGACATAATGAAGAATTTTTTATCCCATAGCTAATAAAATAATAGCTACTGCCTAAAAAAAAAAAAAAAAAAAAAAAGTCTTCCTCATCCAATTCCCCTAATCCCCACCCCTGAATGAAGGTGATCAAAGGTACAAACTCTGATATAAGTTAAAAGAGAAATAAATACTGGGAGTATAATGTATAACATGATAACTATACTTAACACTGCTATATGGTATATTGGAAAGGTGTTAAGAGCATAGATCTTAAAAGTTCTCATCACAAGGAAAAACACCTTTTACTTTTTTTTTTTTTTTTCCCTATCTATATGAGATAATGGATGTTAACTAAATGTATTGTGGTCATCATTTCACAATATAAGTAAGGCATTATGCTGTATGCCTTAAACTTATACAATGCTGTATGTCAATTATATCTCAATTACACTAGAAATAAAATAAAATAAAATAAAATAAAATAATAAAATAAAATAAAATCTCATACCAGACCTTGTGCTAGGCTATTTATACACCTGGGCTCAATAATGTTAAATAACCAACATTAACAGATGGATGTGAAATATGATCCTTTATAGATCACCATGTGCATTGCCTGGATAATTACACTGATTTTACGGTTCTGGAAATTGAAGCTCATGAGAGTTCTGTGTATGTCCAAGGGTCCACGGCTAATGGTCTGTCTAACTTCAAAGGCTGTGCTCTTCCACTCTGCCATCTTGCCCCCTGGCTCACCTTACACTTTTAAAACATCCTTCTGCCCTTTGCCTTCAACTTGTGACAAGTTTTTGGCTTCTTTTAGAATGAACATTTCAAAGAAAAATGAATTGCTTGCACTGTGCCTCTGGGAAGTGACAAAATGTTACATGGCGAAGAGTACCAGATATGGAGAAGAAGCAGGCTGTTCATTCAGGCAGGAGTGATACCTTGGTAAGTAGTAAGGAATTACTGCTGAAAGTGGCAAAAAAAAGGTGACTGTAAATATTTTCAGTTCCTAAAGGAGAGCGGAGGAAAATCATTGGTTTTCATAATGAAGTCAACAATTAAATAACCATTCCCCAAACCGATAATAAAATGTTGACTTTGGCATAGCTTCAATTAATCAAAATCCAACACAACAGTATATTGTATAACTATAGATTCATTTTTAAAAACTAACTTGCAGCAGAATGAGGAAAAATGTATAACAATACATAGGATTATAGATTCATTGCAAAAAGCTAATTGCATTAATTAGTTTTCATTTACTATTGTGTAAATATACATAGCTTGGTAGGCTGAACTGTAGCCCAAAGATACGTTAGCATCCAAATCCTCAAAACTGGTGAATATTGTCTGATATGGAATAAGAGTAAATATTATTTTATGTGGGAAAAAAAATGTGACTAAGTTAAAGACCTTGAGAGGAGGAGTCTCCCCTGAATTATCATGATGGGTCCCAAATGCACATTCTAGGATACTGACACTCACAGAGGAGAAAGCTTTGTAAAGATGGAGACAGAGATTTGAATGATAGGGCCACAGGCCCAGGAAAGCCAACAGCCACCAGAACCTGGAAGAAACAGGCAAGGAACGGAATCTCCCCTAGAGCTTCCAGAAGGAGTGCATCCTTGCAACACTTTGGTTTAGGATATGGTCTCCAGAAATGCAAGATAAAAGATTTCTGTTGCTTTTAAACCAAATCTGTGGTAATTTGTGCCAGTAGCAATAGGAAACTAATACAGATTTTGGTAGGAGGAAGTAGGGTGCTGCTATAACACTTAAAAATATAGAAGTAAGTTTTAGAGTTGGTAATGAGGAGCCTGGAAGAATTTTGCAAGGCATGAGAGCCATAAGAAGTTAATACACCTATTTAGATGTCGTTAACGAAAAGATTTATACATTTCCATCAACATACACTGTATTTACCACTGCTCCATAGGAGACCTTGCTGAGAATATTATAACTTAAACAATAAAAGCAGAAACAAGCACCTAGAAAAAAATGGGGGGGGGGAGAGCAGGAAAAACAGCAAAATAAAAGACCTACATGAAAGTAAATTAATAACCAAACCATTCATTCACATCAACTACTGTCTTAATATGACCACTTTCAAATACTGCATAATACACCATCTTGTCCTACCAATATAATACTTACATACAGATATATATTTTTTTTTAAGATTTCCTAATAGTTTTCTTTTCGTTTTCTAATATTTTTTTCCAGATGTGTTATGGTATGATTGACAAATAAAAAATATATACATTTAAAGTATATAATGTAATCCAGCAATCCTACTTTTGGGTATATATCCAAAGGAAATAAAATCACTATCTCCAAGAGATATCTGCACTTCCATGTTCACTGTGACATTATTCACAGTGGCCAAAATAAGAAAAGAACCTAAGTATCCAAGTGACAGATGAATAAACACAGAAAAAGTGGTATATATATAGACAGATAGATAGATAGATGATAGATAGATAGATAGATAGATAGATAGATAGATAGATAGATGTAGATGATATACATACAGATATAATTTTCTTAATTTCAACTTCCAAGTTGATTATCTGCCTCAAATATATTATCCATTTGTTTAATTGGAATGTGGTAGAATTTTAAGAGTATTTTATATATTCTGGATATAACTCTTTTATTAGCTGTGGGTTGGGAAATAATTTCTCCCAATCATGTAAGTTGTATTTCACTCCATTGATATGTATTCCTCAGAATAAAAGTTTTTACTTTTGTAAAGTCCAATTTGTCACTTTTCATGGATCATGCTTTTGGTGTTATATTTTAAAACTCATTAATAACCCAAAGGTCATATAGATTTTCTCCTATATATACTTTTATGATTTTACATTGTATGTTTAGTTATGTGGTCCATTTTCAATTAATTTTATCAGGTATAAGGTATGCTTCAAAGTTCTTATTTTAACATATAACATCTAGTTGTCCTAGGATCCTGGAGCCCACTTGTCACCTGTAGATTTTGCATAGATGTCCTCTATAAGATTGAGGAATATCCCTTTTATACCTAGGTTGCTGGTGAGTCTGATCATGAGTAGATGTTGAATTTTGTAAAATTTTCTGCAACTATCAATATGATCTATATTTTTTCTAAATTAATATGATTAATTTATACTCCTTGATATTCAAATATTGAACCAGGCTTGCATTTCTGTGATGAATCACATTAGTTATTATGTATTATCTTTTCATATATTTTTAATTTTTCATAAAATATACTACCCTAACCATTTTTAGTATACAGCTCAAGGACATTAAGTGTATACATTCATACTGTTGTATAACTATCATTACCATCCACTTACAGAACTCTTCATCTTGTAAAACTCAAACTGTGTACCCATTCAACAATAACTCCCCATGACCCCTTCTCCCCAAGCCCTGGCAACCACCATTCCTGTCTTTCTTTGTCTTTCTTTCTTTTTTTCTTTCTTTCTTTCTTTCTTTCTTTCTTTTTCTTTCTTTCTTTCTTTCTTTCTTTCTTTCTTTCTTTCTTTCTTTTTTTTCTTTCTTTCTTTCTTTCTTTCTTTCTTTCTTTCTTTCTTTCTTCTTTCTTTCTTTCTTTCTTTCTTTTTTTCTTTCTTTACTTTTTCTTTCTTTCTTTCTTTTTCTTTCTTTCTTTTCTTTCTTTCTTTCTTTCTTTCTTTTCTTTCCTTTCTTCTTCCTCTTCTTTTTTTTTTCTTAGTCTCCCCTTTACATATATTACTAGAATCAAATACCTAATATTTTGTAAGGATGATTAAGTGTATGTTTATAAGAATTATTAGTCTATAGCTTTATTTCCTTGTCATTCTCTGCTTTTGGTATTTGGGATAATGCTACTATAAAATGAGTAGAGAAGTACTGCCTTGTATTTTATTACCTGGAGGTGATTGTATGGAATTGGTGTCATTTCTTCTTTAAATGTTTGTTAGATGTGACCAGTGAAAGCCCTATGTTTAGATGTTTTGTTTTGCTTTGTTTTATATTCTTTCTGGAAAGGAAATTGAAAGTGGCCCAGTGAGGCTTCAAATCGAGGCTGTCTGGTTTCACAGTCCATGTTCTTAGCCATTTTACTTTTCCTTAATGTGAAAAATAAATTCTTATTTATGTTGAACATAATCAGAAAACAATTACTGAAAGTTTATAATCCTCAAGCACAACTGTAGGAATGGTAGCTGATTTTTTTTTTTTAAAGGAAAGAAATAAAGTTTTCCCCATTCCATTTTATATAAATGTGATTTTGGAAGTGGCATTCCTGCAAGAGACTATGCTTCCCAGAACATGGATGGGACCATCTGACTCATTCTTGCCGATGGAATGTGAGTGAAAGGAATGGCTTTCACTTCAAGGCTGAAGTGGTTAACATCAAGTGTGCTTTTTTCCATTTTGTCTTGTCTTTTTTGGAAGCTGAATACTAATTCCAAGTTATTGTGAAAGCCATGTACAAAGATGGAACAGTATCCCTCAGATACTACCTGAATTTGTAAAGCAGAAATTATTCACCCTCAAATTGGCCCCAAACTTCTATTTTAAACTTTTAAGAACATAAGAAATAAACTTCTACCTATTAATCCCCTGAAAGTTTGGAGTTTGTTACAATTGCTTGTGTTATCTTCCCTAATATAGACATTGTTACAAGAAGTGCTTACCAATTCACACAGCTGGTGGCAAAGAAATATTTATCAAAGGCCTAGGAGATGGATACTCTTGTGCATTTGGTAAAACTGTTTCGTCAGATAATGCAGAAGACAGATCTAGCCTTTATAGCCTGCAGCTAGGGGGAAACAATGAAAGTACAATGTTATTAGATGCTGATAGTTACTTGCTGGATTCTGAAAGCTTTTACATTCTGTTCTGTTAAAACATGTATCTCTGTTACACAGACTCTTTCATATATAAATGATGAATAGGGGAGTGATGTCAATATAATGCAGAAGACACGTTGGATAATGATTTTTATTTTCTAGCATGTTAATATTTTGAACCACCTAGTGATAGCAAGTGACTGCACATATATTAACAATGCTGAGTACAGCGGAGATGCATAGTTATTCATTATACCCCTTCAGCTCACTTTCTTCCTCTTCACTTAGTTTAGCCACATGGTCTGTATTGAAAGTGCTTGTCACATTGAATGTGGGATCTTTGTGTATTTGTCACAGTCAGCTTATTCAACCTTTCCTTGCATACGTTTTCATCAAGGTACCTTCACCAAAAGTTTAAAGATAAACTTAATATATTTACCAGAGAAAGTATAAATCTTCATTAGTACTTTAGATCATTTTAAACTTTGCTGTTCTTTTCTTAAGGAATTAAAAATATATATTACTATAACTGCTTTGTTTACAAAGCCACAGAGACTTTGACTGGCCTATCTTTTCTGTCAGAGTTCATTCATGGCTCACTCTTTTGAAAAATATAAAGTTTTTCAGGAATATATTATGTTGCATTATAGCATAAATGCCTGTATAAGAAAAAAGAAAACTCACAAAATAATTGTCTTATTGATGGGCAGAATTGAAATAAGTAGAGAGATACTCAAAGCTTAAAAACTCAAAGGTTTGGAAAAGCAAAATCCTTATAGATCCCAAACAGTCTGAGACAAAGTTCTACAAAAACCCTTTGAACAAAGGTCTATTCAGACTTCTCAGTCAAATATACAAATTCAAACCAAATCCCAAATCCATATATCCCTATAGATTATATATTTTAAACATATGTTTTCAAAATGGAAATTCCATAATTTTACATAATCCTACATTACGTTAGTTAAAATACACCTCTTTTTTTTTTTTTTTTTTTTTCCAAAAGAACAAAGAATGATGGGCTGACACAACAAAATACCACAGTTTGGGTGGCTTAAGCAATAGAAATGTATTTCTCACAGTTCTGCAGTCTGGAAGTTCAAGATCAAGGTGTCAGCAGGATGGGTTTCTCCTGAGGTCTCTTTCTATAGGTGGTAGATGGCTGTCTTTTTACTGTGTCCTCAGATGTGCGTGCATCCCTCGTATCTTTTATTCTTCTTATAAGGATACCAATTATTTCAGATATGGGTCCACCCACATGACCCCATTCTTCCCTAATTATTTCTTTAAAGACTCTATCCCTAAATGAAATCACATTCTCAGATTCTAAGGATTAGAATTTCAACATATGAATTTAGGGGGTAGTGGTGGAGAGACACAATTCAGTTCATAACAGATGGATATGTATGTTTTTGTTTTAATATTTTTAAATGTAATGATAAAGTATAAAGGAAATAAGAGACCAAGAACTAAGGGGGATCAATAACACAACAAAGCAAAAAAAAAAAAAAAAAAAAAACTTTTAAATAAAGGTGGTTTTCACCATAAGAAAATTCAAGTTGGGTTTTCATGGCTTTTCAAGAAGCAGGGAACATGAAACAAACTGTAAAGTACATCCAAGTTCTGCAATCGAATAGAAACCACCTCCCACAGAAATATGATTACCAAATTCTAACTTCTCAACATAAAACATGTTAAGAATATAAGTTTATCCCCTTATGGGAGACATGGAAATTTTGATTAACTTATTTGGAGGCACAGAATAGGTAACTAAAAATAAGAAAGAGGAAATAAAGATATTAGGCACATTTTGAAAAATGATTTTTAAAAAATATCCAGATTAACAATTGCATTTATACACAATATAATGTACAGATCATATAGTTTGATGAATTTTTACATAGTTATATACCCAACAACCAACACTCACAATAATTATATAGCACTCAAAGGCCCCTTGGTACTTATTCCTAATCAATGCCACCTTCTTAAAAAGTAACCAGTATTCCTTTTTCTTTTTTTCTCAATTTAGTTAACATATAGTGTATTATTAGTTTCAGGGGTAGAATTTAGTGATTCATCAATTGCAAAAACACCCAGTGTTCATTACTTCAAGTGCCCTCCTTAGTACCCATCACCCAATTACCCCATCCCACACCCACCCCCCCTCTAGCAACCCTGCTTGTTTCCTAGAGTTAAGAGTCTCTTCTGGTTTGCCCCCTCTCTGTTTTTATCTTATGTTAGCCCAGATGTCCATCAACTACTGAATGGTAGTTCAAGAATGAAATCTTGCCATTTTCAACAATGTGGATGGAGTGAGAGAGTATGCTAAGTGAAGTAAGACGGGCTTAGAAAGACAAATACCATATGATTTCACTCATATGTGAAATTTAAGAAATAAAACAGATGAACATAGGGCGCCTGGGTGGCTCAGTTGGTTAAGCGACTGCCTTCGGCTCAGGTCATGATCCTGGAGTCCCTGGATCGAGTCCCGCATCGGGCTCCCTGCTCGGCAGGGGGTCTGCTTCTCCCTCTGACCCTCCCCCCTCTCATGTGCTCTCTCTCTCTCTCTCTCTCATTCTGTCTCAAATAAATAAATAAAATCTTTAAAAAAAAAAAAAAAAACAGATGAACATAGGGGAAAGTAACCAGTATTCTGACATCTATTATTATTGATTGATTTTGTCTGTTTTCGAACTTTAAATAAGAGTTGGGATTTAGGTGAGATAAGGTGTTCCTGGGGGCTCTAAAAATTTCAGTGATGTTGAGCACTTTTTCATGTGTCTGTTGGCCATTTGGATGTCTTCTTTGCAGAAACATCTGTTCATGTCTTCTGCCCATTTCTTGATTGAATTATTTGTTCTTTGGGTGTTGAGTTTGGTAAGTTCTTTATAGATTTTGGATACTAGCCCTTTATCTGATATGTCATTTGCAAATATCTTCTCCCATCCTGTCAGTTGTCTTCTGGTTTTGTTGACTGTTTCCTTTGTTGTGCAAAAGCTTTTTATCTTGATGAAGTCCCAATAGTTCATTTTGCCCTTGCTTTCCTTGCCTTTGGTGATGTTTCTAGGAAGAAATTGCTGCAGCTGAGGTCGAAGAGGTTGCTGCCTGTGTTCTCCTCAAGGATTTTGATGGATTTCTGTCTCACATTTAGGTCTTTCATCCATTTTGAGTCTATTTTTGTGTGTGGTGTAAGGAAATGGTTCAATTTCATTCTTCTGCATGGGCTGTCCAATTTTCCCAACACCATAAAAATAAATAAATCTTAAAAAAAAAAAAAAGAACAGCTGGAGAAGGCTCAGAAAGAAATGAGAAACATGTTATTAGAAACTGGATGTGAATTGTATAAGACTGATGAATCAAGACCTGTACCTCTGAAACAAATAATACATTATATGTTAAAAAAAAGAAGAAAGAAGAAGAAGAAGAAGAAGAAGAAGAAGAAGAAGAAGGTAGTGAGAAGGGAAAAATGAAGGGGGGAAATCGGAAGGGGAGATGAGCCATGAAAGATTATGGACTCTGAGAAACAAACTGAGGGTTCTAGAGGAGAGGGGGATGGAGGGATGGGTTCGCCTGGTGATGGGTATTAAAGAGGGCACGTATTGAATGGAGCACTGGGTGTTATATGCAAACAATGAATCATGGAACACTACCTCAAAAACAAATGATGTACTGTATGGTGATTAACATAACATAATAAAATAAAATTTAAAAAAAAGAAACTGGATGAGAGGGAATCCTTATACCATGGAAGAAATCTTACATAGCTATATTACATCCTGTAGCTATTAAGAGGTGGAACCTGTAAGTGGTAAACTTTGATATCTAGCTGAGATTTCCAAGCAAAGTGTTGAAGGTCTGACCTAGTTTCTTCTTGCTGCTTATAATGAAATGTTGCTTATATAGGAAAGGAGGGAAGAACAATACAGCAAAAAATAGCCCGACTTGATGGTTATGAAAATTCTGTTTATCCAAATTGTAAAAATGTTAAATTTAGGAGATTCATTTTTAGAAAGCATGTTCTATAGAGAAGGCTGGGGATGTAGTTGGACAATCTTTGACTAGTGCCCTGGAAGAATCAGTTTATTCAGTCATAAAACATCTTTTTTAATAGATTGAACATATGATTTACGGATCTCCTTAGTCATATTAGCATAGGAACCAGAAATAGAGATAAGATTCTCCAGGAAAGATTAATAAAGGAAACTTTTGTCTAAACTAATGAATTCCTCTGAAATACATAGGAAACCCAGAAAGTTATTGCAAATGTTTTACCAGAAGAGATATTGCCATCATGGATTAAAAGGGACAGAAGGAACATAAAAAAAGGCTGGAAGAGTCCCAAAATTCTACAGGAAGGAAGGATATGGGTGCATAACATTTATCAGATATAAACATGTAATACTCTTCATGAAAAAAGAATGATGATTCGCAGGGTGGAACTATGAGCTAGATGATGGGACTATGAACCACAGAGAATTATTCCTAGACCTTGAAGCATAATGCTGTTTGCCCAGCCTGATTTCAAAATTGTTTGATAAGTGACTCCTTTTTTCCTTCTATTATTTTCACTTTTCAAAGGGCATCGTTTATAACTCTTATACTATGGGATGCCTGTCCCACCATTGTATTTTGGGAGCCACATGACATATTTTATAGTTTCACAGCCATGAATGGAGTAGATTTTTGCTCCAGGGACAATCATACCAGACTCATCCACACCTGATTTAGATGACAAGACTTGAAGCTTTTGAGCTGCTAGAAATTAAGTGAAGATTAATTGATGCTATAATGGGTTAAGATTTTCAGAATGTCAGGATGGGTGAAAGCTTATGCGTGGATGGACATGAATCTCTCAGGACCAGAAGTCATTCCCAAAAATGTCCACAGCCAAATTTCCTGAATATATGAATTTGTCACTATATGGGGCCAAAAAGGATTTGCAGGTGTGATTAAGTTGATTAAGTTAGGGATCTTGAGATGCAGAGATTATTCTTGATCGTGCAAAAGGTCCAATGTATTCATAAGTGCCCTTATAAGGGGGAATCAAGAGGACATAGAAGAGAGAGAGATTTGACAGTTCTGCAGTGCTGGCTTTGAAGATGGAGGAAGCTGCCTTTACCAAGTAAAGCATGTGACCTCTAGAACTGGGAAAATTCAAAAAAACAAACATTTCCCTAGTGTATCCAGAAATTCGGTCCTTCCTATATCTTGATTTTAGTACTTTTGTCCTCCAGATTTGTGAAATAATGTATTTGTGTTGTTTTGGGACTTTATATTTATGGTCATTTTTGCAGCAGCACTAGGAAATAATACTATCATGTTAAGAGACAGTTATTTTTCCCGCTAATTTTGTCTGGAAGGTATACTGTTTTACCTTTCACATTTAGGAATATAATCTAACTCAAGTTACATGGATAATCACATAACCCAGAACTATATGTTGCTTCCCCATTCAATTGCAATGGTATCTTTGTTAGAAACAGTTTATTGTACACTGTTGATCTGTTTCTGGACTCTCTATTTTGTTTTATTGATCCATATTTCTTTTCTTACACTGTATTCATTATTGTTACCTTATCTCTGATAGGAACTGTTTTTTAGTTTCTATTTTATATTCATAATTTCCTAATTTAATCTAAATCCTTTGCATTTTCATATAAATTATATATATATGGTCAGGGAAAAAAAATGGACAGTGTTTTCCCAAAATAGAGCCTATTCAAAAACATTTCAAAATACTCTTCCTCAGGCATAAAGTTCTGAGCTATAAAGAAATAATGAACAAAGAAGTGGTAAATATGTTGCTAATTCTAAGCAAACATTGCTGTATTAAACAACACTATATAAAGACAAAATATGCCTATTAAAATTTGTGGGCTAAAACTGTGGAAGGAACCTGGATGTCCTTCAACAGATGAATGGGTAAAGAAGATGTGGTTCATATATACAACGGAATATTACTCAGCCATCAGAAAGGATGAATACCTACCATTTACATCAACATGGATGGAACTGGAGGGTATTATGCTAAGGGAAATAAGTCAATCAGAGAAAGACAATTATCATATGGTTTCACTCATACGAGGAATGTAAGGAATAGTGCAGAGGATCATAGGGGAAGGGAGGGAAAACTGAATGGGAAGAAATCAGACAGCAAGACAAACCATGAGAGACTCTTGACTCTGGGAAACAAACTGAGGGTTGTGGAAAGGGAGGTGGGTGGGGGATGGGGTAACTGGGTGATGGACGTTAAGGAGGGCATATGATGTGATGAGCACTGTGTGTTATGCACAACTAATGAATCATTGGACACTACATCAAAAACTAATGATGTATTATATGTCAGCTAATTGAATTTAAATTAAAAAAATAAAATAAAACAAAGAAAAAAAAGAAAATTTATGGGCTAAATAAATTATTAATAGCAATGCATAACTTTTTAGCAAGTAGAGGTAAAAATTTAATGTAAATAATAATCCCAATAAAGGGAATAAAACAGAAAAAGACAAAGAGAAAGATGAAATAAGATAAAAGCCCAAAATAATGAGATATTAAAAAAAACAAAAAACAAAAACACTAAGATGGATGACCTAAATCAATGCGTGGCTGGCTGATATCTGAGGAACACAGACCTTGGCTCCGCAAGGTAACTTCCTGCTTAACCTTTACATATTTTCAGTGATGTAGCCTCTGACCACCATACTGCTCATTGTCTAAACCTCAGTGACTATTAATTAAGCTTCTTAAACGTTTAACCTCTTAAATTTGTGGATTGATTTTAAATATAGGTCCATACTTTGCTTTTGCCAAACAACACGTAAACGTGAAGAATAGAAAGCGGATATCTGTAGTATTCCAATACTACGCTTCTTAAAAACAAACAAACAAAACCAATACGATGCTTCTTGAGGTTAAATAAACGATTGAGCAGTATTAACATCCATTTAGCATTCATTTAGTTTTAAAATATCTACCGTTACTTTTACCAACATGTTTTGTATAAATTTTGTGAGAATAACCAAAACAAGGTTGATGTAAAACTCTTGATTTTGTAAGGAGCTGTGAGTTTCAATTTACGTCCCTCTCGATACTCACATTTTGTTCCACCATCAAGGGAAATGTTCTGTACTTGCATGTGTGAAACACCCACAAATGTTAATGCCCATAAAATTAATTTCAGCCTCAGTCATCAGAATGTCCCATTTGGATTTTTCTACAGAGAAAACAACATATGTTTCAGCACTGTTTTCCTTGATTAGTCTGGCATCAGCATCCATTAGTTCCCTTTCTTAACACACTTGTGGCTTCTTCTGAAATATTCTGTTGAGTCATTCAAAACCCCAGTAGGACAAAGTGTATGTATTTTAAATTTGTTCCCACAGAACCACTTACTATGGAAACAGTCTAGTTTTCCCTAAGGTCTGATCATTAACATTTTTTTTTTCTAATGGAATTTATAAGGATGTTTTTAACAGTCACTTAATGATATATTACTCTGAGAATAAATTATATTCAGTTATATTCTTCACTATCATTAACCCTTGAATTATCACTATCAAAATGTCATTTAAAATTAATAACATTTATATTTCAAATATGAGGCAAGCCCAAACTAATGTCACAGTGACATAAAATATTTGCTTACACCTAATTTTCAATAGACAATGATTAAAAAAAAAAAACATAAAAACAAAGGACACACCAGTCTTCATTACCAAAGGGAGTAGAAGGACAATAATTGCCCATCTGGGATAAGCCCGTTGATTATGAAAGACATTTTTCAAGGCTACTTGCTATGAGAGTCTCAGTTTGTTGTTCTCAGGATATATTAGGATTAGTGAGGACATCAGAGTATGGAATGCCATGAAAGGAAATGGCTTTACAAACTTCACAAAGAAAAAAAAAATACACAAATTATCTTATTTAAAGTCTTAGGCACACAGATTCTGTGTCTATTTTGGCTCTATATCTCTAGAGTGATACACAGTGAATAAGGAAAGAAATAACATCATATAAGATGTGAAACAAAGTATTTCCATTGCCACCAACCTTTAATCAACTTGAAATGCCTTATTTGACATTGACATATATCTAAATTCAATTTATTTATTTATTTTTAAAGGTTTTATTTATTTGAGAGGGAAGGAGAGAGAGAGTACAAGCACGGGGGAAGGGGTAGAGGGAGAGGGAAAAATTGTGGGTATGTTGTAGAAATGAAGCTTTGGTCTAGGTGTACATCATTGGGATCCTCCAGCCCTACTACTACACAAGGGCAAAAGCATTATTTAAATGGAAAACTCAGGCTGGAATTGACTTCAATTCTCTACATGACATCAGTGGAATATGCCAGGATTTAGAGCTCTCACAGTAAACTGTTTCATAAGACTGATTTAAAATAATTCTATAAAATCTATAAAATACTCTTGGACCTCAAGCCATATAAGTGACTTTGGTAATTTCCTATTAAAATGTGCATGGTAATGCTGAAAAGGTAAAAAGAATGCAAAAGTACCAAAAGCTAAAATAAAACTGAAATGATAAAAACACAAAAGGGTAATGGCTTGGCAGTGCTTGATAGTTGATAAGTATGTGGATAGAGGTGAGGAATGTGCAAGGGGCTGGTGTCAAAGGGCAGTCCTTTTCTCTGAATGTACTGTCCACAGAAATTAAGAGGAGGCATATTGCTGAATCGGAATAAAAATAGTATGGCCATCTGCTGATAAATACTATACACTATAACATAGATAATCTAATAATATATATATATAATATTAAATATATAATCTAATACCATAAATAGATATTGATATAGATATTAAAGGTACTGGGTTAATTATACTATCTTAATTAACCTGTGTTCAGAATCTTTACTGTCCAGGAAAATAATTAATAAATAAAGTAGTCATCCCCAATTTGTGGGACTATATTCTAAGTCAAAGTTCTGACATTTTTTATCATCATCTACTTACTCTAAATAATAATATTTAAGAAAATAACAAAAATAACAGATCCAGAATGTCTGTAAGTTGTCCATGTTGGGGTCAGAGTAATGGGAATGCAGCCTCTTATATCTTGATCCTTGCCCTTTCGGAATCTCTAAGGAAGCTGGAAGACCATTGAGTCTAAGGGGAGATAATCTACCATCAGACAATCAGGTCCATGGAATAGCACTTTTGCCAGAGATAAGAATTCCTAAATGTGTCTTCCAAAAGAAGAAAGCTGGAATATCTACATGGCAATATAGAAGCAAAGGACACTTCATCCACACTCTCATTGGGAATGCAGACTCTGCATTAAGAATGTTAGATTTAGGGGTGCCTGGGTGGTTCAGTCGGTTAGGCATCTTGATTTTGGCTCAGGTCATGATCTCAGGGTCGTGAGATCAAGCCCTGTGTTAGGCTCTGCACTGGGCATGGAGCCTGCTTAAGATTCTCTCTCACCCTCTCCCTCTGCCCCTCCCTTCTGCTCCTACATGCTTCCTCTTTTTCTCTCTCTCTCAAAAAAAAAAAAAAAAAAGATAAATTTAAGGTACCAAAAAAAAAAGGAAAAAGACTTTTAAAAATAATTTAGGTGTATGAAAAATAATCAATGCATGTGAGTGAAACAATGAAGACTCCTACTCTGTAAAGTTCTTATCCCCCTCAAAAAAAAAAAAAAAACGGAATTTTTGTTCTGTCATTTTTCTAACAACAAAGGAAAAAAAGTGTATTTTGGATATGAGCTGTACATGAAAGGGAATTCAGATAGAATATCTGTTACCAAAACTTTTTATACACATGTAAGATATTGTTCATGTATAAAGACCGCAAAACCATTTTGGTATATTGGCAGTTAATGTGGCCATACAGCTCAGTGGCGGCAAAAACAGGCTCTGGAACTCTAGCACCCGGGTTCAAATCCTAACTCTGCCCTTTGTCAGCTGCATGAAGACATGGTAAGCCTCTTTACGAGCAGTTTGGAGACAATTAATGAATATGTCAGTAAGAAAAACATATTATAAAAATCATGCCATTCACTCATAAATAATAAAAGTAAATTAAAATGGGAAATTTGGAATAAATAAAAACTTAAAACTTAAAAAAAATGAAAATCAATGGGTGTTAAGTGTAAAAGAATGGTGCAAATATGGGGGAAAAAAAAATTACCTACCCTGAGGGGTGACTTATTGTTAAAATATGGCACATACATTGAGTGGCTCAGTTCACCCAAGGAAATTAATATAGACTGGAAAAGTGGAAGAACAGGGAGTTGGAGAATAAAGAGAAATAGCAAAAAGTATATCAGATTCCATATTACATAAGAAATCATAGCACTTTGTTTTTCTATATAACATAGTGGAAAATACAAAAATGAAGAAAACCATTTGCATTTTAAAAGTAGGGATAAATTTAAACAAAAATAGGCTTTTTGTTAAAAATATGAAACTAAAATATGAAAATAGCTACTGAACCATAAGATAAACTGAAATAAAATGGAAATATGGTAAATAAAACAAACAGTAATAATATATATAATAAATTACACGGTCTTAGTAAAGGGAAGGACAAAACATAGAGCTTAATTTAATCTATATGGTGCTTAGATGAGGCACACAAAAATACCCTGGCAAAAATGTTTGAAGGTAAACATATAAAATAAAATGAATTGAAATACATCAAAACAACTACAAAGAGCTTTAAATCTGAGTGGAAAAATTCATAGCAAAATCACATCCAATTAAATATGAGACTAACTGAATACATATTATTTTATGACCTATATTTGAATAATCCACAATGAATTTAAGAAGCTTTATACATTCTATAGCACAAGCATCAGAATATATGATGTAATATCAGCTATTAATATAAATAATGAACAGGTATAAAAATTGGACAGGTTTATAGCATTTTAATATAAAAGACTAATAATACTATTTGACAGATGAAGTAGAAAAAGCAAATGATATGGAATTTCAATAATAAAAACATTAAAGTTATTAAAGGGAAATCAAGGTTAAATGTTTTCTCCTAAACAACTTTCCTGTTAAACATAATCTTTAAAATAGTGTTGGGACCTATTTAGAAGATATGAATATGTTTCACTAACACCTGACTTCCCTTAGTTCTGGGCAGACAGGTAGACTACATGTTCCTTCAACCCTGGCAACAGAATGTGGCCTTGTAACTGAGTTCTGGCCATTGAAATATGGATCTAAATGATTTAGCTACTTCTGGGTTTCACCCACAAAAACCTCCTAAGCGCTGTCCTTTCTTTCCGTGTCCATCACCTGAGATATACATGGAAATAGAGCCACAAGAATGAAGCCTCGGTCTCCATAAGTAAGTTCTTCGAATGCTTTTATACTTTATATTTTGTGATATTCATTCTTTTACTTATCTTTTCCCAAAGTAAATCAATTTTATTTATACTAAATGTTTGTTTAATTCTTTGTCCCCACAATAGCCTCTTTGATAAAGTCTCCAATGCTTCGGGAACACCTTGATGATAATAGTATTTGCCTTTACCACCAAAACAGGGAAATTGTGTGGATTACAATTAAGTTTTATACCTATAAAGCCATCTGGAGCAAGTTTGCAATGTTATGTCTCCTTTTGCTTCTTTGCTTTAATGGGTAACCAAGATTTTGTTTTGCTTTGTTTGATAAAAGTCTAGGGCTCATGCTTATTTATAGAGTGTTCTTTTTTTTTCTTATTTTATATCTTCCTTTTTATCATATATTTGCCTTGATAATCATTGTCAGTTGCATACTCATAGCACTTTCTACATTCAGTATTATTTATTCCTTGTCTTTCAGCATCCTTCCTACTCTATAATTTGTTCCATTCACATGGGTATATTTAATCATTTTATTCATCAGTTTAATTTATTTTACTTTCAGTATAATCATAAGCCTCGGCTTCTTAGTAGTGCTTTCATCTTTGTCATAGCATCTGCACTTTTTAGAAATGATGGAATAATTTTTTTGAAATCTCTCAAAACTCAGAAAAACATATCAAGTACTCAAAGGGATAACAACTAGATGGCTGAGACAAAAGTGACAATAAAACATCACTAATATTTGTCAGTAGTAAATGGAATTGACAAGATTCTGTTCTGGAATTTAGCTTGGTTAGAATGTAGAAGAGTCAGTGAACTAAATGTATAGAAATCATGGGGTATATCAGTCCTGTTATTTATGTTTGTATCTTCATCCTGTGATTTCTTTCTCCCTCCTTCCTTTTAACCATCCATCCATCCATCCATCCACCCATCCATCCATCCATCCATCCATCCATCCACCCATCCACTTACTTATTTACCTGTCTATCTAACTGGAATGCTTTATTTCTCCAAATTAGATACAAACATAGGTTGTATTTTAGTTAATGGTCACACTATACTAGCTCTGACCTTGCATTACTTATAACAGCATGAAATTCATGTCTTCATCTCTGTCCGAATTAGCATCCTGAGGTTCTCTTGGGAGTGTATGTACATCAGTTCCATGTACATCAGTTTGCCCTTCCTTATCTTTCCATGTAGTCCAATGATGTACACTACTCTCTTTATCATCTTTCACCATCTCATGATTGCATGCCCATAGTGCTACACTGTTATCACTTCACAGTGCTCTTCCAGTGGTGGTATCTCTTCCTGGTCTCCAAACGGCTCCCTTCCTGCAGAAGCTAGATACTTCCTCCAGAATTTTAGGTGCTTTGAGAATGCTCTCTTTTTCTGAGTAGGTGCTCCCCTGGCTCCTGTTTTATATCCTGTCCAATTAAAATCATCTATTTAACATCACAATATTTCATACTGGTATTGTTCCCTATCAATAATGGCCACTTTGTATATAAAGCATAAACAAACAGAGAACTACACACATACATACATACAATAACACATAAATATGTGTGTATAAATATATAAACACAAAATCAGTAGGTTTTTTGTATGATCAGAACACTGACTGTACACCTTTTTTTTTTTTGGCAAAATTGGGACACTTTTGGAAGTTAAAGGCATGGTATTAATGATTACACTAGGGTTATGTTCAAATCAAGGCTGACCAGGATGCATGGAGACATATGGTCATCCTAGTCATGGATAGATACTTATTTTATATAAGCTTAACTAACAGCCTCATAAAAAAGAAAAGGGTGGTCTCCATGGGGACACAACTTCTACTCTTAAATAAAAACACTGCTGAAAAGTTCAAAAAATGCTACTGTTCTCCTTTCAAATATTTTAAATTCCAGCCTCAAAGTTAAATAATAGAGGAAAAAGAATTTTTGACATTTGTAGATAATTTTTCTCAAAATATACGTGATCGTATTTGAGGACACTAACATTTTATTAAAAATGTTGGGAAATATTGATATATGTAATTGAAATTGTCTCACATACACTACACTCTTTTCCATTCGTTTAAATTATGTCATAAACATGATGCCAAAGCAATATAAATCCTACATCTAGAGGCTCAAATTCTTGTGCCCTAATCTCTCTGATTTCCCTTTGGCCCTGCTTTGAAAAGCATGTTATCAGTCAGGGTCTTCCAGAAAAACAGAATTTACATCACATCACATCACATCACATCACATCACATCATATCACATCACCATCACATTACATTGTAGCACATTGTTATGTTACATTATATTATGTAATATTGTAATGTCATATTGTTATGTTATATTATGCTATGCTATATTATATTATATATAAGGAAAAGAGAGAGAGAGAGAGGAGTTTTTAAGGAATTGGCTCACAAGCTCACATGATTATGAGGTTTGCAAGTCCCAAATCTGTAGGACTGCCTGGCAGGCTAGAAACTCAAGTGAAATTTGATGTTGCAGTCTTGAGCCTGATATTTGTAGGGCAGGCCAGTGAACTGGAACCTCAGGCAGGATTTCTATATTACAGGCTTGAGAAAGAATTCCTTCTTTTCTGAGAAACTTGTAATCTTAAAGACTTCAACCAGTTAAATAAGGCTCACCAACATTAGCAAGAGTAATATCCTTTACTTAAAGTCAACTGATTTTTTTATATTACCCATATAATATAACTTATTTATTTTTTTATGTTTCAAGTTTTTATTTAAATTCTAGTTAGTTGACATATAGTGTAATATTAGTTTCAGGAGTAGAATTTAGTGATTCATCACCACTTACATAGAACACCCAGTGCTCATCACAACACGTGTCCTCCTTAATACCCATTTAGCCCATTGCGCCACCTACCTCCCCTCCAGCAGCCCTCAGTTTGTTTTCCATAGTTTATAATTTCTTTTATGGTTTGCCTCCTTCTCTCTCTTTTTTTTCCTTTCCCCTATGTACATCTGTTTTGTTTCTTAAATTCCACATGTGAGTGAAATCATATGGTATTGGTCTTTGTCTGCCTGAAAGTCAACTGACTACATCTACGAAATTCCTTCACAGCAACACCTATACTACCAAACATCTGGCCCCATAGACTAGCCAAGCTGACATACAAAATTAATCAAAGGATTCATGTGATTACATTGGGACTACTCAAATAATCCAGGATAATCTCTCTGTTTTATTTTTTATTTTTTTATTTTATTTTTTTAAAGATTTTATTTATTTGACAGAGACAGAGATAGTGAGAGCAGGAACACAAGCAGGGGGAGTGGGAGAGGGAGAAGCAGGCTTCCCGCTGAACAAGGAGCCCGATGTGGGGCTCGATCCCAGGACCCCAGGATCATGACCTGTGCCGAAGGCAGATGCTTAACGACTGAGCCACCCAGACGCCCCAATCTCTCTGTTTTAATGCCAACTACTCAGTAATTTCAATTACATGTTCAAAGTTCTCTGTGCCTTAACTGACTTTGGAAGCCATGCTTATGCTTAATAGAATACAGTACTTAACATAGTGTCTGCCCCTTTAACAAAGATCAGAACACAAACAGTACTGAAACAGGATAGAAGCTTGCTTCTTACGCATGTAAGGGTCAAAGCATAAAAGGGTCAAAGGAAGTTATGATCCATAGTATCAGGTTCCAAAGTGTAAAGATGTTTTATAAGATTTAAAGTATCTTCTGATGTGGGAGAACAACATGATGACATCTGGTTAGATGAAAGGCAGAAATCTTTCCTATTCACAGCTTTAAATAAGAGGTCTGCCAGGGTGGGCCACACATAATGTTATATGCAGGGGCAAGGTAGCAGGTCCCAGGAGCTGTGACGGGAAGCTTCTATATGGTACATGGAGTAATGTTAGCTAGGTATCAAGGGATCTCTGTGGATTGGCTGAATTGAATAATTTCAGTGGGTTCTGATATATAGAGATTGTCCCTAGTAGTCTGGTACCTGGTCCTGGGGCAATTAGGCAGGTGCCTAGTGGTCCTGGAGTGTGAGAGCTCCAGAGAGGGAATAGTTGGGAGTGTGGACTTAATCATCTACTCAAGAAGGGGAAATGACCAACATCTCTCTGTGTCAAGGTAGTACAATAAAAATAGAAAATTAAAAATAACTGTATTAATCAAAGATGCAGTGCTCCGTGTTTATGTCTTTTCTAAGATGTTCTTGTCTGTGCTGCCCAAAGTGATTTACCACTGTTATCTTCTTTCTAGGAAGCAAGACATGGACAAGGGAAGAAGGGGCATGAGACTTTTTTGGTAGACACGGCCTATGTGTTATACACATCACTTTTCCTTAGAACATATTGAACAGATTTTAATCACATGTCCAGATCAAACTATAAGGAACGTTAGGAACTCATGGTCTCATTATGAACATTTATATGTACAGCTAAAAATTCTATGACTATCAAAAATTCAAAAACATAGCAGAGGACAAGTAACAGTCTTGGCTAGAGTCATTTAAGAGTGGTGATAAAGACAATTAAGTAGATTAAAGAAATGTATTTTTGTGGTAAAATCATTGGGCACCAAAGCTTGAGTGGGTAAAGGGTAAAAGAGAGTGCCCCAGTATTCTGAGTCATGCAATGAGATGGATGGTGGATCCTTACTGAGATGGGAAATCTTGGAGAGAAACAAATCTGTTCATTAGACTTGAGAAATAGTATTTAGATAAGGGGTAGCACAAAAGGACTTGACAAAAGAGGTTGAGAAAACCCTGCCAAAGGCAATTTACAAAACCAGGAAATTCTAATGTCAGAGAATCTATGAATTTTTTCCTAATATGAAATAGAAGTCAATGATATTAAAAATTGAAGAAGTATAATCAAAGAAGTGGACATTATTGATGTGTTGAAATTACAAGAAACCAATGGGACTACAATGATTATTATAATTCTTTTCACAAGTAAGAAGTTTAAGCTGATTTTGTGACTACCACTGAGGCTACACTGTAAGCAAACAGCAAATGAATAGTTGTTTTCCTCACTGAACAGTGATGGCACTCTTCTGGGATCTAATCAGAACACGCTCAAAGAGTCTTCCCATTTAATCATTAATAAGAGAGTTCATAAAAAAAAAAGAAAAAGATAGAGGCAATTTTAGATTTCCACCCTATTGTTAAACTATGAAAACAGTAATAAAAATTTTCCAAGAAGCATAGAAATGCCCTTTTGAAGTATCTTGTTTTCTAATGAGCCCCAATAATCAAAGGATAAAATTAGGTGAACCATTAACTCATTTTGGAAAAAAAAATCTTTAAGTAACCTCGGAATGAATTTTAGTATTTTCTTCACTTATAGAGGGAAATCACAGTAATGTCAGAACCTTTGGCTTTGTAACAAATTGAAACCACAAATATTTTCATATTAAATACTGTATAGGTAAAAATATAGCTTATATGTAATCTCCGCTTTGAGATTATGCTGTTATTATACCTGCCACTATTTTTACTGCATTTATAAGTACTTATATTATGACATCATATGTAAACATTTTGACACCTGTATTTCCATATAATTACTTTCCTTTGTAATCTTTTATATTTTATTTGATAGATTTAGAATGAATTCATACACTTTGAGAAGGAGTCCATTCTGCTTTAGCAAACTGCCAAAGGGATCTATGTCGCACAAAACAATGAAGGACTCTTGATTTAAAGGACTCCACAAACTAAAAAGAGCCTTTTGGGCCAAGAGTGAAGCAATTGTTTATATCTTTAAAGAGAAGTGGGTTTTTTTGTTTGTTTGTTTGTTTTTAATAACATTTTCAATCATAGTATACCTACCTATTTTTTTTTTTAATAAAGAATTTGACAGAATCTATGATGGATATTTTGTGGAAAACATCACTTGTAAATGTTAATATATCTACTCTGAATTCTTTATTTCTTCCAAAGTACTACTTTAAGGGCTATAATCTCCTTTCCTCCAAATTATACTGGATAGTCTCATTTCCATAGGTAACATTAAATTCCAGAAGATAGTCTCCATTTCTCACCCCATGTTTTTCCTAAGGCTGTGTACATAACTTGAACGCTAACCTCTAAATTAGGTTTCTCTGAGGATGACTGCAGTTTCCACACAGTAAAAATGGTTTAAAGTGAGTTGCAAGCTATAACTAATATAAAGTACCATGTTAACTTTCAAAAATATTTCACTTTATTAGAATGCAGGTATTAAAACATACCCAAATCTGTGCTCCTTTCATGTTTAGAGATCAATCAAAAGTAAACTATATTCAGAATTGCATTTTAAAGGTAGAAAACTGTTAGAATTTTTGTTTTGAAATTTATTCTTTAGGTCAGTGGTTCCCAAATAGGGTGACTTTGCCCTCATCCAGGGTAGATTCGCAATGTCTGGAGATATTTTTGTTGTCACGGCGGGGGCGGTGCTATTAGCATCGAGTGTGTAGAAATCAGAGATGCTGCTAAACATTCTACAACACACAGGAACAGCATCTTATAACAAGGCACTGTTTGGCCCCCAAATTCAATAATACTGAGATTGAGAAACTCAGGTTCATATGTTTGAATCAATATAATGATGAAAAAATCAGTTAGAGAAGTCCCAATGAATTAACACACACTCCCTTATATGCCATTTCTATGCCGCCTCTTAATATCTCTTAATTATTTTCCCTCATGTCAAAAGAGCATTTAATCCTTTGTCTTGTTTCTCAAATTCCTCATATCAGTGAGATCATATGATAATTGTCTTTCTCTGATTGACTTATTTCACTTAGCATAATACCTTCTAGTTCATAGGAGAAGGAAGGGAAAAATGAAACAAGATGAAACCAGAGATGGAGACAAACCATAAGGACTCTTAATCTCAGGAAACAAACTGAGGGTTGCTGGAGTGGAGGGGGGTGGGAGGGGTGGGGTGGCTGTGTGATGGACACAGGAAGGGTATATTTTATGGTGAATGCTGTGAATTGTGTAAGACTGATGAATCACAGACCTGTACCCCTGAAACAAATAATACATTATATGTTAATTAAAAAAAAAAATACAATGGGTATGGCATAGGGTGGTAATTTGAAGGAAAGGTATAATGTATGAAAATCTTAGGGGAGACACACAAGCACATTCACATATTTAAATGCTTTTCTTAAATTAATACTCTTTCATGAGTATTTTATAGTTTTCTGAGTACAGATTCTTTGCCTCTTTGGTTAGATTTATTCCTAGGTATCTTATGGCTTTGGCTGCAATTGTAAATGGGATCTACTCCTTAATTTCTCTTTCTTCTGTCTTGTTGGTGTGTAGAAATGCCACTGATTTCTGTGCATTGATTTTATATCCTGCCACTTTACTGAATTCCTGTATGAGTTCTAGCAGTTTTGGGGTGGAGTCTTTGGGGTTTCCACATAAAGTATCATCATCTGCAAAGAGTGAGAGTTTGACTTCTTCTTCGCCGATTCGGATGCCTTTTATTTCTTTTTGTTGTCTGATTGCTGTGGCTAGGACTTCTAGTACTATGTTGAATAGCAGTGGTGATAGTGGACATCCCTGCCGTGTTCCTGACCTTAGGGGAAAAGCTCTCAGTTTTTCCCCATTGAGAATGATATTCGCTGTGGGTTTTTCATAGATGGCTTTTATGATATTGAGGTATGTACCCTCTATCCTTACACTCTGAAGAGTTTTAATCAAGATTGATTGATTTGCATATGTTGAACCAACCTTGCAGCCCAGGGATAAATCCCACTTGGTCGTGGTGAAAAATCCTTTTAATATACTCTTGGATCCTATTGGTTAGTATTTTGGTGAGAATTTTTGCATCCATGTTCATTGGGGATATTGGTCTGTAATTCTCCTTTTAATGGGGTCTTTGTCTGGTTTTGGGATCAAGGTAATGGTGGCCTCATAAAATGAGTTTGGAAGTTTTCTTTCCATTTCTATTTTTTGGAACAGTTTCAGAAGAATAGGTATTAATTCTTTTTTAAATGTTTAATAGAATTCCCCTGGGAAGCCATCTGGCCCTGGGCTCTTGTTTGTTGGGAGATTTTTGATTACTGCTTCAATAATTTCCTTAGTGGTTGTGGGTCTGCTCAGGTTTTCTATTTCTTCCTGGTTCAGTTTTGGTAGCTTATACATCTCTAGGAATGCATCTATTTCTTCCAGATTATCTAATTTGCTGGCAGATGGTTGCTCATAATATGTTCTTCTAATTGTTGGGTGTTGGTTGTCATCTCTCCTCTTTCATTCATGATTTTATTTACTTATGTCCTTTCTCTTTTCTTTTCAATAAGTCTGGCCTGGGGTTTATCAATCTTATTAATTCTTTCAAAGAACCAGTTCCTGGTTTCATTGATCTGTTCTACTGTTCTTTTGGTTTCTGTTTACACATTGATTTCTGCTCTGATATTTATTTTTTTCTCTTCTCCTTCTGGATTTAGGTTTTATTTGCTGTTCTTACTCCAGCTCCTTTAGGTGTAGAGTTAGGTTGTGTATTTGAGACCTTTCTTGTTTCTTGAGAAAAGCTTGTATTGCTATATACTTCCCTCTTGGGACCACCTTTGCTGCCATTGTATTCTTAAGACAGCTTAGTACCCCACTGTCTCTACTCTTAAGACCATTTTATTCCCTTCCAAATTGTCTATAATTCTAGAATAAGCCTCAACCTGCCAATAAAATTTCTTTTGCTGATATTAGTGAGCTTCTTTTACTAAATCTGAGGGGCACGTTTTCAATACTTTTTCTTACTCAACCACTTAGCACATTGATTTTATTTTATTTTTTAACATGGCCACATGATATTTGTACTGAACTATTTTCAAGTATCTTCCTATCCGCCTTTCATGGTAGAGCGCCCTCCTATATATTCTTCCACTCATTTACACACTCCTTCTCTGCCTCCTCACCCATGTCCTCTTTCTTACTGAGCAAATATAATGTTGACTTGTACAGAAATGAGATGTATGCCTCTACTTTTCTTATTCTGCCAATAGCTAGAGTCAATATGACTTACTTTGGTGACTTCACATACCATTGCCAGAAGAATAAGTCCCAAATCCTGTCTCGAGCTTTATTTGCTGTTTTAGAAACAGACCTGATGATTCAATCACCTACTTGATACTGTCATATAAATGTCTCACGATTAACATGTCCACAGGGGGGCCCTCAATTTTCTACCCCAAACACACACTTCTGCCCATGGTTTATGTATTAATAGAAGCCATTATGATCTGATCAATGATTCAAAGCAATCACCTGGGAGTTTCTATTGAAACTCGCTCAATTTACATCTCTCTCAACCTCATACCTAATCAAGTACTACCAATTAGACGTCTTTTATAATAGCCTCTCAGCCCTGTACAATTTCCTGCCTTCCCCTTTGCCATTGCTCTGTTGCTACCTATATATAATCATTGTTTAATCTCGAGTTCTACAAAATCCTCTGAGTGCTTTCTGTGCCTCCTCTCTGCTGAAAAATTGTACTTGCCTTCCATCAGATTCACAGTTAGCTTCTGACTCTGGTTTGCAAAGCCCCACGTCGTACCCCTGATAGCCTTAGCAGCTCAGCTTTCTCTACCTACCTGCCTCAACCCACTACTCCTGATTTCTGGATTGAGGAATGAACCCACTTCCAGGTGACAGACATAGAATTCTATTGTCTTGGAACATTATTTTCCTCCATTGCCATACTAATTTTAACTCATTCTTTAAGCCCCAACATAAGATTAAATTGTCCCAGAGGAGATACTCTGTTCTTGCCAACTTAAACCTGACTTATCTGCTCTTTTCTTTTTCTAAATATCCATAACACCCTCTGTCTCTCCACTCTTATTTTTTATCATATTATTTTATAAATATGTTTTTGTTTTTATCTAGCTTAACTCTTTTTATCTAGCTAAATCTTTTAACTAGCTTAAAATAGTTGGTACCACATATGTATATTTCCGATTTTGTCCTCAGAATCTAATACACTCTGCCTCCCCCAAAATAAATCCTCCAAATCAATTTTGATTTCATTCTTATTTATGAAACTTCTATCAGATTGTTTCTACACAAATTGATACTACTTGCATCTGGATTCACAGCACTAATAATCTTTTTCTACATTTGTTCAAACCAACTTATCATGTTCTATTAGCACTCATGTAAAATAAAACATATAGGGAAAAGTCCTAACACTTTATATGTGTTTATAAATATATATTTTTTCAGGTAAATCCTCCAATGCTTATTATTTTATTTTATTTTTTTGAGCAAATTATGGAAATGAAATGAATTCCCTAGCTGTTTAATGAATTTGATCAAAAGCATGCCTGGTGGAGAAAATTGAAAGACTATAGGTTGTAGCAATGACTTTGTCCTCAAAACTTCATAAGATTTCTAAAACATATTGATTTTATTAAGGTATTTTTAGGATTTTGCTCATATAAATGATAGCTTACCTATGATAAAAAGTTACACATAAAGAAAGGTGAGGAAAATGTTGAGAATTTTGAATGAATATGGCAGGAGGATGGAAAAAAAAAAAAAAAACAGCTTACCTGCTGTCATGAATACAGAAATAAGGACTGGAATATTACAGCTCTTGCAGATACAGAGATCTATAATATTTTGAATTATTATTTGCCTGACTAGGAAAATTTGACTGCATGGTACAAAATTAAAGTCAGTTTAACAATTACAGTCACATAGTTGATGAATTACATAAAAATAAACAGGCCTTTGAATTTCATGCCCAAGGACAACACAATTACTTGCATGACATGCTTTTAAAATATCTGTATTTTTGTATATTACATATTGTAAATGGGACAAATTGAAGGAATGAGCTTACTTTTTAAATAAACATTTTTTAAATGTTAGAACATTCAGAGATTTTTCTGAAAGATTAGCAAGATAGGACAGTGTTTCCATATATCATACACCCAGTTTCTCCAACTATTATCTAACATTAGTTATTCTGGTATATTGTTACAATTGATGAACCAATACCAATAAATTAAAAAGCCCATACATTATTCAGATATCCTCAGTTCTGTTCTGGGATTCCATCCAGGATTCCATATTCCATTTAGTTGTCATTCTTCCTGGGCTCCTCTTGGCTGTGACAGTTTCTCAGACTTTGCTTGTTTTTAATGACCTTGACAATTTTGAGGGCATTTTATAGAATATTTCTCTGTTAGGATTTTTGGGATGTTTTTCTCATGAGTAGACTGGGCCTATGGATTTGGGAGAGGAAAAGCACAGGGCTAAAATATCATTTTCAGCATATCATATTATCAGCATGATTTTCACTGTTGATGTAGCCTCGGTTACATGACCAAAGTAGTTCTTACCGGGTTTTTTAATTATGAAATTACTTTATTACTCCCCTATTTATACTTTACTTTGTAGAAGAAAGTCACTACGTGTAGCCCACACTAAGAGTGGGGAGTTGACCTCCATCTTGAATGCGTAGTATCAACATAAATCATTTAGAATTTTTCTGCAAAGGAATTTGGTTTCTATTCCCCATTTATTTACTTAATAATTTATGCATGTCAATATAGACTTATGAATATTTATTGTATACTTTGAGTATACTCACATTGTTATACTTATTAGTTCAGGAGATTTCTGTCTGCTCTTTACTACATCACAATCATGTCATCAACAATAAAGAAGGTTTTCTTTTATTTTGATCTGTATATACTTACCTCCTTTTTTTGTTTTATTACCCTACCTAAAACTTCTAGTACAATGCTGAATAGTAGTGGTGGAAGAGGACATCTTTTTTAATTCCTTGTTTATGTGGAAACCCTCCAGTCCCTCACCATTAAACATGATTTTAGCTGTGCATTTTTTTTGTTATTGTTCTTTATCAAGTCAAGGAAATTCACATCTATTCCTAGTTTTAATCATGAATAGGTATTAAGTTATTCAAATGTTTTTTTTCTGCATCATTTGATACACTCATATGATTTTTATTCTTTAGCCTATTAATGTAATAATGTTTTTGTTTTTCAAAGGTTGGCCATACTATATACCTTGTTTTATATATTTAGGTTTGCTCAGGTTTGGTTAAGTATTTTTGCATCTGTATTAATGAGAAACATTCATTGGTAATATTCTTCTCTTGTAATACCTTTTTCTTGATCTTCATATCTTATAATATGAAATAATATGTAACATTAGGAGTAACATTAACCTTTTAGAACGAAATAGTGCTCCTTTTGCTTCTATTTTTTGAAAGAGATTGAAAAGAATTTTTCAATTGTTTCTTCTTTAAATGTTTGATAGAATTCACCAGTGAAACCATCTATACCCAGAGATTTCTTTTTTGAAAGATTATTTAGTACTAATCCAAAGTCTATAATGGAAAGAGAAATAGATTATTAATTTCTCCTAGTATGACTTTTGGTGTTTATGTCTTTCAAGGATTGTTCTTTTTTTTTCTAAATTATCAAATTATAGGACACAAATTTGTTCACAGTATTAATATATTATCATTTTAATATTCATAGTTAGTTAAAATGATGACCCCTCTTTCATTTATGATACTTGTACTCTGTATGTTCTCTCTTATTTCTCATTTAGTCAGGCTAAAGATTTATCAATATTACTGAGCTTTTCACTGTAGTAGCTTTTGGTTGTTGATTCTCTCTATTGTTTTCTGTTTTAAATTTCATTGATTTCTGCACTAATTTTTATTTATTTTCTTTTGCTTACTTTTGGCTTATATCACTTATATTTTTCCAAGTTTTCTAAAATGGCAGATTAGATTATTGATTTTAGTTGTTTTTATTTGCTAATATATACATTTGATTCTTTAAATTTCTTCTACGCTTTTTAAATTTCCTGTTTTTGTTGCATCCTACAGATTTGAATACATTGTATTTTTTAAACTTCTCAAGACCTGGGGCACCTGGGTGGCTCAGCCGTTAAGCATCTGCCTTCGGCTCAGGTCATGATCCCAGGGTCCTGGGATCGAGCCCCGCATCGAGCCCCGCATCGGGCTCCCTGCTTGGCGAGAAGCCTGCTTCTCCCTCTCCCACTCCCCCTGCTTGTGTTCCCTCTCTCGCTGTCTCTCTCTCTGTCAAATAAATAAATAAAATCTTTAAAAAAAAAAAAAACTTCTCAAGACCTTTCTTTGACTCATATGTCACATGTTATATGTTATATGGTTAGGTCAGTGCTGATCATTTTACAGCAATATTTCTGTTATTGGCTTCTAATTTCCATACAGTATAGTCTGAATATACATTTTTATAATTTTATTCTTTTATATTTGTTATGTCTCATGGGTCAAAATATGGTCTACCTTGGTGAATGTTCCATATATGCTTGGGAAGAATGTATGTTTTGCTTTTTTTGTATGGAATATTCTATAAATGACAATTACATAAAATCATAGTGCTTTTTAGAAACTCCCAATAAATCAGCCTAAATCTTTACATTAGATCATAGCTTATTTCCATCATGAATGGAAATTCCTTAATCTTGGAGAGTTCCAAATTCTTTAATCTTGGAGAATTTCTCCCTTCCATTGTCCTCCAGTGCCTTCCCAGGCTGAAGCAGAAAAAAGAGCTTGGGCTGAATCTTACAGATTCAGATGTAAATTAGCTTCAACATTAAGTTAACTGGTCATAGGAGAATATAGATGCTGACTGAGAGAGAAGTGGCATCTTAGCCAGAATAAGTACACTGAGAGAGTAAGTAAGGTATTCATGCAACTCAAATCTCCAGGAGTTGGTTTGGCATATTGCCACCTATGCTTGATTTGTAAACAATGGTTGTATCTTATTTTTGTGCTAGGTACAAAGATAGTGTCTGTTTCATGACAGACAATTCAGATCACATAGCTACCTTTTCCCCAGTGTTTAGATATTCATTCTTCACTTAAGCTACTGATCCATGAGCTATGTGTCAAAAGAAAAATAATTACTTTCCAGAGAGCATAGCTTCAGAGTAAAACCTTAGAGGACTATTTTTATGAGTCTTATGTCATGACTTACCACAGGATCCACAAACACCCTATTCTGCCTCAGATATCCTATGCAACATTGGATCTCCTAAATCAGACAATGTAATGTTGAAACTGAATGCATTTCCAGTTTAAATAAAGAAACTTCTCTATTTTCAAACTTTATCAAGACTCAAAATCTTGTAACCATTCAGTAAATTTATGAAAGCAGCGTATCTAATTGTGTATGTCATTTCTAAAATCTCAAGTCTTTGCAAGCATTGCATTTCTAATTTAATGGCAGGGGGCACAACCGTTAGAAAAGCATGTTACTTAGAGCACTGCAAATTACCCAATATAATATTTTTAAAGATACTCTTTATTTATTTATTTATTTGAGTAGACTTAAGTGTACAGCAAATGAGAGAGAAAGGTACATGGATTTCCAATATACCCTATAGCCTCAAACATTCATAGACTCTCCCATTATCAATAACTCCCTCCCTCCCCTTGCCCCCTTGTTATAACTGATGAACCTATAATGGCATGTGATAATCACCAAAAGTCCATAGTTTACATTAGGGTTCACTCTCGGTGTGATACATTCTGTTGGTTTGGACAAATGTGTAATGACATGTATCCATCATTATAGGACCATACAGAGTATTTTCACTGCCCTAAACATCCTCCGTGCCTTACCTATTCCTCTCCCCACCCCAACTGGTGGTGGTGTTTTGCTGCAATTATAAATGGGATTGATGCCTCGATTTCTCTTTCTGCTGCTTCATTATTGGTGTATAGAAATGCAACAGATTTCTGTACATTGATTTAATTTGTCCTGCAAATTTACTGAATTCGTGTATCAATTCTAGCAATTTTTTGGTGAAGTCCTCCATTTTTTCTACATAGAGTTTTGTGTTTGTGAATAGTGAAAGTTTGACTTCTTCCTTGACAATTTGGATGGTTTTATTTCTTTCTGTTGTCTGATTGCTGAGGTTAGGACTTCCAGTACTATGTTAAATAACAATGGTGAGAGTAGTGGACACCACCGTCTTCATCCTGACCGTAGAGGAAAAGCTCTCATTTCCCCATTGAGGATGATATTAGCTGTGGGTCTTTTGGAAATGGCCTTTATGATGTTGTAGTATATTCCATCTATCCCTATTTGTTGAGGGTTTTTATCAAGAACAGATGCTCTGCTTTGTCTAATGCTTTTTTTGCATCTACTGAGAGGATCATATAGTTCTCCTCCTTTCTTTTATTAATGTGGACACACTGTTGCTGATTTGAAGACAGAGGAGAGAATATAATGTTGATTGCAGGCAACCTTAAGGAAGTGAGAGAAACTCACGGAACAACCCAGCAAGGAAATGGGAATTTCAGCTCTACCACAAATAGAAATGACGTTTGCTAACAACTTGAATGGACCTAGAAGCATATTCTTTTCTAGAGGCTCTCGTAGTGAGTTTAGGTCAGCCCATACCTGGATTTCAGCCTCTGAGTCACGAAGCAGAAAAAATAATAGAGCTAACCTATAGAACTGTACTATAATAAATATGTGTCATGCTTAGTCACTAAGTTTATTTGTGATAATTTCTTACAGCAGCAATGGAAAACCAATATAGTTATATAACTCCACGCTGAGATAGGGAAACTGTACTTCTTTGCAAGACTTTGGGGGGAAAAGGTATTTCTGGAGTTTTTTTGCTTATTTTAGTAGAAAAAAATAGACATTCACTAGCTACAAAACTATACATTATGTACCAAAAGCTGTACTGCTGTGAACCATAAAAAGACTACATCTGGCAATAGCTGCATTTTGTAGTAATGATGTGATTAAACTTATAAAAATATGATGTAATTTATATTTTTGCTTAGAAATATTTACATTTAAAAATGAATTCTTATTTTTAATCAAGACCCATGAATTCATCTTAGTAGAGGGAGCTCATTTCTTTGGAAACTCTGTCATATAGTATTGATTTGGGTTTATTATTTTATTTTTATTTTTTATTTTTTTTAAAGATTTTATTTATTTGACAGAGAGAGACACAGCGAGAGAGGGAACACAAGCAGGGGGAGTGGGAGAGGGAGAAGCAGGCTTCCCTCTGAGCAAGGAGCCTGATGCGGGGCTCGATCCCAGGACCCTGGGATCATGACCTGAGCCAAAGGCAGATGCTTAATGACTGAGCCACCCAGGCGCCCCTGGGTTTATTATTTTAGAAAGGAGGAGAAAGTTAAAGGATTTAATATGGTCTTTCCTATCAAAGTTTCTTTTAATTTTATGGCCCAGAAAGATAATAGATGGATTATCTTGTTGCTATGATATGTATTCTAACTCCAAACTTAAGAACTAAGAAACAAGCAAGGATCTTAAAATAGAATACCATCAAGTTGTACTTGTCAAAGGTCCACATATCACCAGAACTTCACAAAACTCCACCCTGACTACTAGACCACTTTGGGATACCCTGTCTCCTAGAATAAGTTCAAGATCAAAATTATTGCCTAAACACCCTTAGAGCTCATTTTCCTTGTAAAATTGCCATAATTCTGCTGAGAAATCTAGTGGAGATATTAACAATATATGTAGAAATATACATTTCCAGAAGGTTGCTTAAGCCCTCATTTATTCATAAATTGATGAATATGTGAAGGCAAAGGTCACAAATTAGGTGACCATTACATTGGTTCAAAATACTGTTGGAATTTTCATAGTTATACACATCAGGAAGGACTTTAGATTATTTCTATTTTGTTGTAGAGGCACAGTAATGTATTAGTCAACATCAAAAATTATATCAATTATATTGGTCAGATAATTCTGAATCCATACTGTGATAACTGTATCCATCTTGTTCCTTAAAACTTTTGGTTTCTGGGGTGCCTGGGTGGCTCAGTCGTTAAGCGTCTGCCTTCGGCTCGGGTCATGACCCCAGGGTCCTGGGATTGAGCCCCGCATCGGTCTCCCTGCTCTGCGGGAAGCCTGCTTCTCCCGCTCCCACTCCCCCTGCTTGTGTTCCCTCTCTGGCTGTCTTTCTCTCTGTCAAATAAATAAAATCTTAAAAAAAAAAAAAAAAAAAAAAAAACAACTTTTGGTTTCTGTCATCCCAGAAAAAAAACCAGACAGGCCAACTCAAATGCAGTGCCTTCTACTATAATTCCAGACCATTAGAGCACAACCCAAATATGTTATAAGCTTCACCAAAGTTTCTCAAGATTCTCATGAAAGGAGTGTCTGTTGGGCTCTTTTAGTAAACATAGTCCAGAGACTGATGGAAGTGTCCCCATAGAGAACATACTCCAATATACTTACTAAAGAACCCAATAAATAATTGACATTGTAATTTCATTAATCATGGGCTGCTCCTGAACCTACTTTTGCAAAAACAGGACAAAGGGTTAGAAACAAACTCAGACAAATAAATCATGCCATAGTCCTTCTAATTACATGCTTAAATGCAGTTTTAAGCCAATAAAAAGTCAAGTTTTTCTTTAGTCTTAGAATTCATTCTTGCAAATATGCTGGGAAAAAACAAATTTAGCAAAGTTTTGCAATTGTATTATGTCTAATACTTGTGTAAGAGGGTTTAACATTGCTATTGGCCCTGAGGTTGTGCAGGTTTCTGACTCTAATTGTACCCTGGGAGAGACTATAGATTATGAGGACAGGGCAAAAGGAGAAGAGCCTATTCCCATCACCTTCACACTTAGCCTTGTAGTGGCCTTGAGAACCAAAAGTGTATATCTATGCCATCTATGTGATTTGCATTGATTTGCTTTAGATGAAAGTGTTTAAACATACAAATAATGCAAAAAATAATAAACACAACACCCAAAAACACAACAAATGCATGAACCTATTGTACCACATTGGTTTCATATCATTTGATTTTTTTTTTTTTTTATTTATTTATTTGACAGAGAGAGAGCGAGAGAGGGAACACAAGCCGGGGGAGTGGAAGAGGGAGAAGCAGGCCTCCCGCGGAGCAGGGAGCCCGATGCGGGCCTCGATCCCAGGACCCCGGGACCATGACCTGAGCCGAAGGCAGACGCTTAACGACTGAGCCACCCAGGCGCCCTCATTTGATTTTAATAATAAAATATAATTGCTAATGTACAAGGTTTCTTTTTAGAATGATAAAAAGTTTCTATGAATCACAGACCTGTACCTCTGAAACAAATAATACATTATATGTTAAAAAAAAAAAAAAAGAAGAAGAAGAAGAAGAAGAAAAGAAGAAGAAGAAGAAGAAGATAGCAGGAAGGGGAAAATGAAGGAGGGGGAAATCGGAGGGGGAGATGAACCATGAGAGACTATGGACTCTGAGAAACAAACTGAGGGTTCTAGAGGGGAGGGGGTGGGAGGATGGGTTAGCCTGGTGATGGGTATTAAAGAGGGCACGTATTGAAGGGGGCACTGGGTGTCATACGCAAACAATGAATCATGGAACACTACATCAAAAACTAATGATGTAATGTATGGTGATTAACATAACATAATAAAAAAAATTCTGTTTAAGAAAATACAAAAAAAAATGATAAAAAGTTTCTAAAATTATAGTGTTAGCTTCATAGTTCCATAAATATTTTGAAATAATCGAATTGTATAGTTTAGGCAGGTGAATTTTTATGGTATATGAATTATACATCAATGAATATGTCTATAAAAATAGTATAGACACCATTAAAATATCTCTTTTAATCCATCCCTGATTTTATTGCCTTTTCCATTTCACCAGAGTTTCCCCATGCTTAAGTTGGAATATATTTCTTTCTCATTATTGTTCACACATTTTTTTCATATGCAAGTAGATATAAAAACATTAAGTACTAGTTGTGTGTATTTAAAAACCTTTGAGGGTGCCTGGGAACTCAATAGGTTAAGCATCTGACTCTTGATTTCGGCTCAGGTCATGATCTCTGGGTCCTCGGATCAAGCCCCTCTTAGGCTCCGTGCTCAGGGGGCTGTCACCTTGAGGATTCTATCTCCCTCTCCATCTGCCCCTCGCTCCCACTCTCTCTCTCAAATAAATAAATAAATAAATAATCTTTAAAACCCTGTGAAGTTGTATTTTTTGTACATATGCTTTTTGTAATGTGTGTATTAATAGTAATTTGTAGGTTTATACTTATTAATCATATGAATCAAGTTAATTTTCATTCCTCTATATTCTTGAATTGAATAAGTCAAATTATTTATCATTTTCACGGATAATATTTCAAAATTTCCTCATTGCAAATAACACAACTATGAACATTCTTACACATGCCGTCCTTGTCTGTATACGTACATAGGATGTGCACAGGCAGCTGGAAGTTTGCAGTTGGAGGGCATGCACATTGTCACATTTACTCTGTAGTGACAATATATTCATGATGTTTGATTTTACCCATTTATGCTTACACCAAGAGCATGTATGTAAGTTCTTTTCCATATGGCTTTTTTTTTATTTTTTTTTTATTTTTCATTTATTTGACAGAGAGAGACACAGAAGAAGAGGGAACACAAGCAGGGGGAGTGGGAGAGGGAGAAGCAGGCTTCCCGCGGAGCAGGGAGCCCGATGCGGGGCTCGATCCCAGGACCCTGGGACCATGACCTGAGCCGAAGGCAGACGCTTAACGACTGAGCCACCCAGGCGCCCCTCCATATGGCTTTGATAAGTCTTTTACTAGGGACACTTTAAACATGAATTATGTTTATTTGATTTTTTCCTGAAAATAGTTTTGAGATGATTCTGATATTCAAAGATCATTTGATGAACAAAAGTATTAAAAATAGAGGTCTTCATGTATTTAGAAACATGAGCTTATGTGAACTTTTAAATTCACTGGCGCTTCAAACGTAAGACTCAAACGTTAAATGATGTAACAAAGGGCAGGATGCTGTGCTCTGGCCCAAGATAATAAAATAGACTTCAAATCATTGTGGTTTGTATTCATCTGATTCACAAACTTTGACTGCTTTGTTCCCACACTGTAAAATTTTAAAAATTACAACAATCTCATGGAAGTAATACATGTAATAACTATGGTAACACGTGAAGTCTCATGACTTGTCCACAGCTGGTGCTCAAAATAGAGTTAACTTCTATTAGTAGTTATTTAAACTGATGACAGTTTTTGTTGATTTTTCCTAAATCATAGGACTAAATAAATGAATATAGCTTTCAAATGACAAATATTGTTCTAATTCGGAGGAAAATATTTTAATCTTTGTGATACAGAAAAGTTAAATATTATATTAACAAAATGAATATCCATTTATCCATCAGCTGACTTTCAATGATCATCAGTTGATGGTAACACTATTTCATCTATTCTACACCCAATACACTCTTTTCACTTCTAGTTTTTTTTTTTAAAGATTTTTTTTATTTGAGAAAGAGAGAGAGACCACAAACAGGGGTGGGGGAGGGGAGAGGGAGAAGCAGACTCCCTGCTGAGCAGGGAGCCCAAGGCAGGGCTCAATACCAAGACCCTGGGATCATGACCTGAGCTGAAGGCAGACGCTTAACAACTGAGCCACCTAGGTGCTTCAAGATTTATGTTTCTTATATGAAAGAGTAGCATCCTATTTATATTTGACTTTAGATTTTTTTTTTAATAATAACATTTTATTTTGGATATTGTTAGAAATACTAGTAAACAGATATTCTTCGTTGTGTTTTATAGCTGCATAGCAGTCATTTAACTAGACTCCTTTAACTATTCACGCTGATTCAAATCTTTTGCCATTATTAATATTACAATAAACTACCTTGCACATACATAGTTTTCCAGTATTGTCAGCGTGTCAACTTAGGTTCGATTTCTAGAAGTGACATTGCTGGGTTCAAATAACCAACACATAACTTTTTTCTTTCATAATTTCATATTCCATATTAAGTCCATGCCGAGGTGTTTGATTTTTCTTTTTGCTACCAAAAATCGGTATCCTCTTCTGATATAATATCAAACCTTTTTCTTCTGTTTTCCTGACTATGATACAAAGATAGATAGATAGATAGATAGATAGATAGATAGATAGATAGATAGATGATAGGTAGATAGATAGATAGATATAATTTTATAAACATCTACGTACTAAATTCTCTTTTCTGGTGCAGTGTTTTCTAATTGATCCTCTTGGGTTTTCCACATATGTGATCCTATCAACTCCTAGTAGAGATTTGTTTACCTCTTATTTTGTAGTGCTTATGTTGTTTTCTACGTGTGTTTTCTACCTGTAAATGGCCACAGTATTGAACATTAGAAGAGATATCGGACAATTTTTTCTTGCTCTAGAGTTTAGTGGGAAGGACACTAATATTTCCTTGTGAATAAAATGTCAATTGGACTGAGGAATATCTGTGTGCATTTTCTGAAGTGATTTTAACATGAATGGTTATGGCTTTTGCCAAATGTTTTGTTTACTCCATGGAGGTGACAGTACGGTTTTCTTCTTATGTAATGGATTATACTAACGGAGTTTCCCAGCTGTGTTCTTAGAATAAGCTTCAATTGGCTGTGATACATGTATTATTGTAAAGTGCCTTGGGATTTTGTTTGCCAATATTATATTTAGGATTCTTTCCATTGACAGTTATGTCATATTAGACTTTATTTTCTTTCTGAAGCAGCATTTCTTGGGTTGTGACATAAATGTTATATTTGCTTCAGAGAAATAGTTTGAAACTTTTTTTTGTAATCTATGCGTTGTTTATATATAATCCCACCTCGTTTTTTGTTACTTTTATTTCAAATCTTCCATTCCTGAAATCCCTTCACTACTGAATATTGGCGATCATATCTTTCCAGATTGCCTTTCACTTTCCAGGTTGCATTAGCTCACTTTAGCTACTAACCCCACATCTATGCCCCTTTCAGGGTGCTTTTACTGATGACATTTAGAAAAGGCCTTTCCCATCATTCCCCAAGCTTTTTTCTTCCCTTTCTGAGAAGGAAGTTATATTCTGATATTTTTTTTTTAAGATTTTTTATTCATTTATCTGAGAGAGAGAATGGGAGACAGAGAGCATGAGAGGGGGAGGATCAGAGGGAGAAGCAGACTCCCCACTGAGCAGGGAGTCCGATGCGGGACTCGATCCCGGGACTCCAGGATCATGACCTGAGCCGAAGGCAGTTGCTTAACCAACTGAGCCACCCAGGCGCCCAGGAAGTTATATTCTAGTCTTGGTCAATCTCTCTCTCTCTCTTTCTTATTTATTTATTTATTTATTTATTTATTTATTTATTTATTTATTTGAGAGAGAGAGTGCATACAGGCATGAGCTGGGGGAAGGATGAGTAGGGGCAGAGGGAGAGAGAGAGAGAGAGAGAGAGGAGAATCTTAAACAGATTCCATGCCCAAGTGGAGCCCCATGGAGCTCAATCTCATGATCCTGAGTTTATTACCAGAGCTGAAATCAAGAGTTGGATGCTTAACCGACTGAGCCACCCAGGTGCCGCTCTAGTCCTGGTCTCTTGAGCAACAGCCTGCCTTGGCCCACTGATGCCACAACCCACACATGTGACACTCTAAATGATGGTCTGTGTGAATATCGGCATCTAGCTCTGGAGAGCAGGGGAAGGTGAGGAGAGCCAGGTCTGTGTGTGGAACCTGGGCAAGGTGAGAAGGCTCTGTGAGCACCCCAGCTCCAGTGCCCACTGGTATAGGTTGAAGCCCCAGGTTAGGTAGGTGGTAAAGTTTGAGATCCTGAGAAAGAAGCCCTTAGGCCAAACAATTGTGTGGAGCAGGTCAGAGGGGTGTCCAGAGATTTCAAGGGGCGGTGTATGTGCAACAGCCCAAGGAGTGGGGTCACAGATGTGCAGAGCTTTGGTGAGTGTGTGACCAAGTCTTCCTCCCTTTTCCCTGGGGAGCTGCATGCCTGAGCCCCTTTCCTCCAGGGAATATACCCTCAGTGGCTGTTGGAGTGAGTGGGCTGGGAAGGAAAATCAGTGGAAAATCTTGTAGGGCTCAGGGTCCACATTCTGTGAGAGGGAGTAGCAAGGGGTCTGACTGTCTTGATGCAGTCCTCAGAGCCACTGGGGACTGTCTTCTAGGGGTGGAGATGGGTTTCCAGAGGAGAAGGTGACTAGGAGGCTTAAGAGGTGGGGTCAGGGCTGCTCGATCCAGAATCAGGACGCCTAGATTGGGCACCTCCCCCATTCTTCCTCCTCAGAAATGGTAGCCAGCCTCCACAGAGTATTAGGTGTCACGGAAAGGACCGTGACATTCCCCTCAACCTCACTAAACTTTACACAGGCTTCTTCTTACCCCAAGGCTTCTGACTTCCCTCCCATCTTGGCCCTTATAGAATCCAGATGGTCTCTGTCCACAGAGGTCCCTTCCTTCTCTGTTCTTAGAGCATTTGCTTTTGAAAACAAGTCATTGTCATTTCTTTGTCTGCTCTTTTGAGATGTCAATCTTTTTAAGAGCCTCTTCCCAATTTACAACCCAGGTCTGTCTTTTTCAAACACCTGAAAAGTCATCCCATTGAAATGTGTCATCAAAGAATACAGTGGCCCTATTTCCCAATTTCTGTGGGAAGGTAGGAGCCTAATTCCAGTGGCTATCTTGCTCCAAGTTATAAGCCTACCTCCTATCATGAAAAAAAGAAAAAATTTACTTTTCTTTGGGTAAGACAATTAGCAAATGTAGATAACCTAAGACCCCCCAGTCACAGTTCTTAAAAACTCTCTGGCCCTTTGATTCCACGGAGTTGAGTTCAGACTGGGCTCTGATCTCTCTCCCCCATTGCAACAGCCTTAAATAAAGTGCCCCTTCCCTGTATAACTGAGTTGTGTGCATTTTTTTGCTTTTCTTCTGTTGCTTTTCAATTTTTTCCTGTTTTGTGGGCATATTTTTGTCATCAGCCCTCATTGTCTGTAGGGACCTTCTTCTGCTTCTTGGCCTTTTTTTCTTACAATAGCTTTATCTAGGATGCAATTGGGATCTTTTTCTGTTTCTTATGTTTAGGTGATATGAATTATTTTGCACTTTCAACAGGGATTGGAGCACAGAATTGCTTTCTTAGCTTCAGGGACTCAGAGATTCATTTTCAATTGTTTTAAAGAAGTGATAAAAAAAAATATGTCCTAGCACTTTCTGTTATTTGCCTCCTCTGATTTACTCACCCACTTTTTATCTGTTCCATCTCTTTTCTTTCCTCTCGTTGTCTTTGTCCTATCTAATTTAGATTATACTCCTAACAATATCACTTTAAGGCAGGAATTTGTACTCAAAGGGAGCTTTTGTTTGTTTCAAGAATTCATATTCCCTAGTCTGTGTTTGCTCTTTCCAAACCTCTGGTCCTACTTGAAAACACCCATAAATTGAAACTTGCAAAATTCTGTCAATTTTAGTTGTCATGCTCATACTATGCCACATGTTTTTCAGTGACAACCTGCTAGATACTTTCATGTTCTTCGGTTCTCAATACCATCAAAGTCCCCTTGTTGTCTTTCTGATTCCTCTAGCAAAGGAGCTGCTACTGCTTATGTCTCTGAGGAGACTTGGGTATACCACACATATGTTATGATTCTTGGGTGTTATAAATTGAGTTGTGTCCCCCTAAAAAAATGTTGAAATCCTAATCCCCAGGATCATGAATGTGACCTTACTTGGAAAAGAGATCATCAGGATGGACCCTAACCCAATATGACTGGTATCTTTATAAAAAGAGGAAATTTCATACACAGAGACAGACAGACAGACAGACACACACACACACACACACACAAGGAAAATACCATCTGAAGAAACATAGGGAGAAGATGGCCATAAACATTTTATTCATTACCCATTACCTATGATAGGTGGCATTATCAGATATTTTGTAAGTAGGATATTTTCCAAAGCTATGGAATATACAGTCAACTAAATGCTGTAATTCTGTAAACCCAACTTTGCTGTAAAACATACTTTCTTCTTACTTATTCATTAATATTTATATAGGAGTTAGAAGCCATTGTCAAAAATAGGTAAACTCATCTTTGGACGTAGAAAGAATACATAAATCTAAATCATTCATAACTGTATCCTGTGTAGTGCTGATTCAAATTTGTGAGGTGGTAGCACCTGGGTGGCTCAGTCGCTAAGCGACTGCTTTCGGCTCAGGTCATGATCCCAGGGTGCTGGGATCGAGCCCCACATCGGGCTCCCTGCTCGGCAGGAAGCCTGCTTCTCCCTCTCCCACTGCCCCTGCTTGTGTTCCCTCTCTTGCTGTGTCTCTCTCTGTCAAATAATAAGTTTTAATTTTAATAAATCTTTAAAAAAAAAAAAAATTTGTGAGGTGGCACAGTGAAAATAGAAAATAATTTCTTGTCCACAACTATAAAACTGTCTGAGGTCTTTATTAGACACTAATTCAATAATATTTAATAAACTGACACATACTCTTTCACTTGAAATGATTAAAAGACAATAGACATATGGAAAAACTGCAATTATAAGAGTGAATGATTGAAACTGGAATGATATCAAAGATTATTTCTAAAGGCCATTCTCCAAACACCATACAACACTGCCATTAGGAGGAGAAAATAAGTATTCTAATATCAGTATGTGAACTGACTTATTTCTAATTATATAATTTTTTATTTAGTTACCCAAGGAGAAATACATTAATTAAAAATAAATGATTTAAAAAAAATAAATGATTTTTGTGGGTAACCAATAGTATCTCCAATGTAGATGAGCAGATCAGAAGCCATCATGAAAGTTTTTATTTATTTATTTATTTTTTTATGAAAGCTTTTAAAGCCAGATAATTTTACAGATTTTCTGTGGCTTTTTGAATGTGTGTGTGTGTGTGTGTGTGTGTGCACGCATGTGTGTTTATGGACATGCATACTATTTTTGCAATGTTTTATGAAAAATATGTCCAATATTTGTATAGAATCATTTTTTCCAAAATAATTTAAATATAATCTAAACAACATTAACATTGTCTAATTTCCCACTAAAAAAAGACCTCTTTTTAATAATGTGTTTTATACACTTGAAAATAATGAGGAAAATATTTGAATTCTTTATGTAAAAGAATATGTAGACTATTTGTTGATATATGAAAGACATTACTGAGGAATATTTTTAAATTTTGTGATATATACTATGCATATATATATATATATACATATAATATGTATATATTTATATTACATAAGAGATATTTAAAATTATACTCCTGGTCAAATCTGCTATGTGATTTGTAAATATATTGATTAGGCTGAAATTTTATATAGGACAGTTTTTTTATAAATAGATTAAAAAGTACAAATAGGAGGGGCACCTGGGTAGCTCAGTCAGTTAAAGCATCCAACTCTTGATTTTAGCTCAGGTCATGATCTCAGGGTTATGAGATCAAGCCCCACATTGGACTCCACACTCAGTGTACAGCCTGTTTAATATTCTGCCTCTCTCTCTTCCTCTCTCTCTCTGCAACCCGCCTTTCTCTCCCTCTCTCTCCCCTTCTTAAAAAAAAATGTATATATATAGGAGTATTTGGAGATTTATAATCCTTTTAAATTTGGTCATATCACAGGCAATCCCAAACTGGGTAATTCAGACCACTATTGAGAGAAAACTGTTTTTGAAGCACAGTTAATTTTTCTGAATACACAGCTTTAATATATTTCAAATACTAGAACCTTACTTTAAGGACATGAATGAAATTAGGATATCTAACTGATGACTCTGGTTACTCATTTGAGATATAAATTTACAGTGCGGTTAAAAAACCATGACGAGTATCTCTGAATAACAATCTTAAAGTTTTGGGTAAGGTGCCTTTGTTATAATGCATCTTGCAGCTATGATGTAAACATTGATCACCTATGTACCAGGTTATATCTTGATGAATAGTTGTCTTGTTTTCCTTTGTGCCATGTAACAAACTATATATTATTCCCAATTACGTCTAAGGGAGGACAACAGACTCACTGGTTGTTATGGTGAAAATAAACAGATGAGTGGAATGTTAGTATTTTCCTCTACATATAAATATCCAGTTTGTAAATAATCTGAGTCTCGTTTCTTTTGTAAAATTTCTAACCACTTTGCGCTTCCATAGTATGGCCGAATAAGCACAGACTTTTAATAGAACATTGAAATCAGCTGAACTCTGTAGGCTCTCAAGCTTTTGTCTGAGGACTGCTAGTGGTACTTCATGCTCTGCAATATGGTGTAAAGGGGGATTGCCATCTTTAGAGGCTACTTTGATGAAATAATTCTTATTTTATCTACATGTCACCCATTTGAAATAAATACAAATAATACGTCTCATAAGAATCCCATAATGGTTATATCACATCCTGAAAAGGTGCATATGCTCTAAAATAACTAGAGAGTTTCACTGGTCTTAAACTAGCATAAATGGCATTAATGTTTATATTTATTAGAGTTGTTTATTTCATGGTTGTTACTGTGCTGTATTATAATTCTTAATTTAAATTCAATTAGCCAACATATAGTACATCATTAGTTTCAGATGTAGTGTTCAGTGATTCATCAGTTGTATTTAACACCCACTACTCATCACATCATGTGCCCTCCTTAATGCCCATCACCCAGTTACCCCATCCCCCCACACACCTCCCCTTCAGCAACCCTCAGTTTGTTTGACATAGTTAAGGGTCTCTCATTGTTTTGTCTTCCTCTCTGGTTTCTTCCATTCAGTTTTCCCTTCCTTCCCCTATGATCCTCTACACTATTTCTTATATTCCACATATGAGTGAAACCATATGATAATTATCTTTCTCTGATTGACTTATTTCACTTAGCATAATACCTTCCATGTCGACGTAAATGATAGGTAGTCATCCTTTCTGATAGCTGAGTAATATTCCATTGTATATATGAACCACATCTTCTTTATCCATTCATCTGTTGAAGGACATCTCAGCTCTTTCCACAGTTTGGCTATTGTGGACATTGGTGCTATGAACATTGGGGTGCAGGGGCCCCTTCTTTTCACTACATCTGTATCTTGGGGTAAAAACCCAGTAGTGCAATTGCTGGGTTATAGGGTAGCTCTATTTTCACCTTTTTGGGGAACCTCCATACTGTTTTCCAGAGTGGCTATACCAGCTTGCATTCCTACCAACAGTGTATTATAATTCTAGCTCACAAGGATCAATCAGGATTCAGCAATGTTTCACTATAGCATAAAATTAGTGATGGGAAGGATAACAGAAAAATTGTAACAGAAAATATCATAAAATGGTCAGAACTCTAGGGTACGATAATGAAGTCTGGGGCTACAAAAAGTTGCCCAGTCACCTGAAAAATAAAAATGTAAAGATAGGCCTGATTATGAAAATATGGAGAAAAAGAACTTAATTGAGCTGGACATCCATTTGGTCCAGATCCCAGTGTCTTTTCTTGGCAACCATATAAAGAGTGGCATGAAGCCACTAAAGTTTCCTGTTGGGGTTAATGCAGAGCATGAAATCAGCCATAGTACCTGACTTGCCAAAATGCAACGTGGAGGCTGCTGGGGGCAGGGACTCTTTCGGAGAAGGGCGTAGGCCTTTGGAATGCCGAGGCCCGCGTGACCACCCTGCCATTGGAATGCGGCAGGGAGTTGCCTTCCTGAAGCTCTCTTAGCCCAAACGGCCGCCCTGTGATCTAAGAGATGTATGCATTGTCTCTCAGGCTATATTTAGTAGAACACGCAGATTAGCGTATTTTATATTTCCCATAAACAGATCCTCCCAGTTCCAGTAAGACCCCTTGTCACACATCCTGTGCTTGAGAAACAGTGAAAAGGATTTGTGATTATCCTGAAGGACCAATAAAAGGGGGAGCAAAGAAGAGCAAAGGGTCTTCGTCTCTGAGCATTGACCCCCTTGCCTTCTCCTCTCTTTCACGGCAAAGTTTGGGGTAATCTTTCATCCGTCGGTATAGGGATTGCTGGCCATTCCCAGCAGTTTCCTATCATTTTCAAAACAGCATTGCTTGCTACTCTCTAAGAAAGCAATTGTAGTTTTATACAGAATAAGCACAAAGTAACACTTGCAAGTTTAAAATTGATGAATTATATTTCTAAATGAGGAGAAGAGACCATAAAAACTGAGGCATCATGGAAATTGCATTCCTAGTTTAGGAAAAAAATTATATTACACTTTCTCTAAAGCTTGTAAAACATAGCTGCAAATGTTATGACAAATATCAGGCACTGAGAAAAAGCAGTATGAGCTGTTGGCAAAACTCTTTTATCAGACAACATGTTGGGCCTCACCCAACTACTATCACATTTGTCTGGCTGCAGATTTTTTGCTTTACACTTGGATGAAACCAATTATGAACAGGGTATGAATCAGCTCTTGGCACTCTGGTAATGTATATACAAAAAAGATACGGTCACCAGACTTTGATCCATTTATCACTGAAGTGCCATGCTATAGGACAAGAGGTTTATATAGGTAATTCTGTTGTGAACTGTAATGTACAGTAGGAAAAAAATGCTGATTAGGATCAATATCAATGGAATTATGTTTGCATACAGCAAATAGAAAAATTACGCATATAACTACATGCTATTGTGGTCATGGTAATGATGTTGGTTAACAATAGATTGACTCGTCTTCTGACTTTTTTTTAATGAAATAACTGTTTTAAAAGCCTTTGCTTTCAATTTACTTAGCCTGATTGGATGGCAAACTTTAATTAAATGGATAATGGGCACAGGAAGCATGCAGAGCATTATTTTACGGCCGCTAGTAGCGGTGAGAGTTACAACTGATGATGCTCTCTGAATCTAAGTTTGTGTGTGTCTATAGTGAGATAATACTGACATTTTTTTTTTTTTCCTGAGGTAATACAATTAATGGGATTGCTCTGAGGAATGAAATGTTATATGCACAGTGTCTAGAATATTACAGTATGAAATTTCCTGGTAATAAATATTTATATCTATCTATAGCTATAGATATGAGTATATTTATATATGGACATTTATTCATAGATTTTATTTATTATTCATTCATTCATGTATTTATTTAATTTTCTTTTATCAAATTTCTAGAAAAAAATCATCATGAGTTTGTACTTATGTTCCACTTCAAATTTAGTAACAAAATATTTTCCTTTATGTTTCTCACTCCTTATGCTGAAATATTAATGTTCTTATCTCATACACATAAATATTTGTCAATAAAATATTATTTTATTGTTGATGAACATTTTTGAAGTCTAATTATCTTAAATCTTCTTTGTAACTTTGCCTTGGCTAGGTTTCTCATTAAAAAAAACGAAACAAAGCAAAACCAAAAATAAACACACAACTCCATATTTTGGGCTTTAAACAAACTATTTGTCTTTTGGTAGAAAAACTTTAGCTCATTGTTCCTGATGACCCAAACATGATAGTTTAGAACTGTACTGAAGTGTTTTAAATTGATTACATCGATCGTTTTGTATGAAGATTCCCACAACATGTGTTTTGGATATCTCTGTTAAAATTAGAATCTTTAATAATCTGAATTTTATTATTTTATTTTATTATTTTATTATTTTATTTTATTTTATTATTTTATTTTATTTTTGAGAGAGAGTGAACGGGAGAGAGGCAGAGAGAGTGGGAGAGAGAGAATCTTAAGCAGGATCCACGGGGCTGGATCTCACAACCCCAAGACCATGACCTGAGCTGAAATCAAGAGTTGGATGCTTAACTGACTGAGCCACCCAGGTGCCCTAATAACCTGAACTTTAAAGCAATGTTTACTGTCATTCTCCTGGAAACTGATTTGCGATGATAATACCCTCAATGGCAGTTTGACTAATTCTGGAAAGAGATCATCCAGACAAGATTCCGCAGATAGGAGTAGTATTAATGCTATTTGCCCTATAACCAAAGATGGCTTTGACGCCTTTTCCTCGTGTCCTGTTGTGCTGCATATGGCAGCCGTATCCGCAGTAGCATATCCACATGATATTTAAAATCATCAGTCAAAAAACTTTATCTGTCTTGGTAGGTTCCTTTCTTTTTCTGAGTGAAAGCAAACTCCACCTTCATCCTGTCCACAGTTTATGGAGACACATGGTTCTAACTACATCAAGTGCAATAATGATACCATTATTATCATTCTTAAATGATAATGATGCATTTTTAAATCCACTGCAGAACTGCAACTGCACATAAATCATTCACAGAAATATCACAGAACACCTGTATCTGAGAAGCATGAATGTTTATAGTGATAAAGTGATTGACCTAAGTTACTGCTTAGGCTCCAAATTTTGCATAATTGGAATAGAACTCTAGTTTTATGCTTATTATTTAAAAGATTTTGGTTTTTTAGTCTTTCCTCTCCTTACTCTAATGTTTGCCTGCATTTCTTTTTTCCTTTTTTGCTCCTTCTCTCCCTCTCAATCTTGCTCTTTCTCTTGCCCTCACCTTTTTAAGTATTGGAAATATACCAGTATTTCCATTTCAGCAGCATATAGATGATCTTCTTTAACAGCCAGAATTAAATGTAAGTTATGAATTACTATATTAACATATCAAATACTATCCTCTTGAAATATATTTGATCAATCTATACCGTTGTTCTCACCATGACTTTGCATCAGACCGATCTCTCTGCCCCATCGCTTATATTTATTTTCACATAATTTAGAATATTTATTTGTTAACTACCACTCCTATTTATTTTTTCCTGCTTCAGAAAAACGTATTTAATATATTTCACTGTATTACAATTATTTTTATATTTGGCTATACAAATTCTACAATATTAATTGATCAATATTATCTAAAGTACCAATCCCCAATTCAACATTCCTTTTGATTCAATTGTATCTTTATAGAGAATATACAGTTGTATATCTTATGAGCCTCTGTATATCCAAAATTATCTCTCCTTTTTTTTTTTTCCTGATAGATAAATGATTTCTTGTCTGGGAATATTGGACACATTAGTTGTTTTTCTTTTCCTATTAGTAATCTCTAGTCATTATTCCATTGTCTTCTTGCTATAAGTTATTCATATGAGAACTTCCACCTTGTTGATTTTCTTTCCCTATAAAGCAGTCTTTGAGATTTTTTTAGGAAAAAAAGGTCTTGGTTTTCATATTATGTATATGCAAATATCCAAATTTAAACATATTTGTAAATGTGACCTATAGTAGATTAATATTAGTACTCAGTACATATTTTTTCCCCTGAGGTGTTCCTTTCTGGGAAGACTTTATTCTTTTCCATTCTACTGATATCCTCTTAGCCACGTAGCTTGCTTTGGTCAATGAAATATATGGGAATAAGATCATTCCAATTGGAAGTCATAAGATGGTGCTTGCTCACCAAATCTCTTTTCCTTTTGACATGAACCTGGGTATCATAGGCAGGGGCTACTATTTCAGCCTTGGTTCCCAAGTGCAGATGACAGAGACCAGGGCAGCAAGCCAACATGTTATGGAGAAGAGCAAATACAAATGTATTGTAAGTATACTTTCATATTTTGTCATGAGCATAGTATCTGTTATATGTTTATGCACACAATATGCACACTCACCCCGTCCCACAGAAGCCACACACATACACACTAAAAACATGCATATACATGCGTATGTGTATGCATACATATTCACAAATATATCCTCGAATACATATATATATATATGATTTTCATTACTGTTTTGATAAAAGGAATCAAGTACATCCGCTTTCTGCATCTTGCATTTATCACTTGCTCTTTAAAAATTCTTTCAAATCAATTGCATTGTATTGATTTTAAACTCCTCTATATCCTGTGCTTTACAAACAGTTTTTAATAGAAATGAATTGGGTAATATATCATAACTCAACAGAAAAATAATAGGTTAAGTAATTTTTTCCCCCTCTGGAAACATAAAAAGTGGTTCCGTTTATGTTAGAGAAGATTATGTTTGTGGGTCCAAAATTCTTTTGTCTTATGTATTCAATAGACTTCTCTCTATCTGCTCCTTTTTCTCCCTCTGGAAATCTGCTTAATCATCCAAGCTTCATCTTTTAAACTCTAATTTTTGAATTTTCACTTGTTTATTTTTTTCTCCTTTTCATTATCTGGAACATTCATTTGGTCCTTAAAGTGGTTGTTTTCTTTTTTGATTTGTTCTTAAAACAAACAAAAAACAAACAAACAAACAAACAAACAAGGAAAATCATTCTATTTGCTGTAGTTCTCAGTGTCTGTTTTGAACCTTAAATTCATCTCCATATAGATTATCATTTGCTCTTTTTAAAGTATCTGTATTTCTCTTTTTTTGGTCTTTCCTAATGTGACCCACTGGCCTTTGAGGTTTTTGGACTGGCTCCATTCTCTGAGCAGAAATAAGCCTCCTTTTCTGTAATGAGCCTTCTGCTTTAATTCAGTTCCAGTGAGGATGTAGACCCTTGTCTTGGTCTTCCTCCCAGTGACTCAGAGGAACCCACAGGGACATGCAAAATCCCTTGTTCCACTGAATGTCTTGTCTCATTTTTTTTTATTCCAGGAAGGAAATGGGAGGGAGACATGTGCATTCAAACCTCTATACCCCTTTTAAGTGATTCTCATATTATTGTTTAATTGTATAAATGTATTCTGAGATATGTGGAAAATATCCATATAGTCAGAAAATAATAGTGCAGGGGTGCCTGGGTGGTTTAGTCAGTTCAGTCAGTTAAGCATCCAACTCTTGATTTCGGCTCAGGTTATGATCTCAGGGTCGTGATCTTAGGATCATGATCTCAGGGTCATGAGATGGAGCCCCACAGTGGCCTCCACTCTCAGCTGGGAGTCTGCTTGAGACTCTCTCTCTCTCCCTCTCCTTCTCTCTCTGCCCCTCCCCCTGCTTTCTCTCTCTCTCTCTCAAATAAATAATCTTTTTTTTGTTTTGTTTTAAAAATAAAATAATACTGCAGGGTGACAACTAGAAATTACTCAAGGCTACCATATTATTTTCTAATTGAAAAAATTGGGGATGCCCTAAGTATCTTTTCCAAGGATGCAGAGAAAGTTAGTAGTAAAATAACTAAACTCAATGGTGTGGCCCTAGCTGGTTGGCATGTCTGCCTCAGAGGTAAGATAAATGTTTTTGCAAAGCCTGTAAAACAGATCTAATTGCTTTTAACTATTTCAGTTTAACTAATTTGATATTTAGTTTGCTCTCAGCTTATGATCTCTATGTCTCTTTTTGGTTTGCCATCACTTATCCTAAGGCCAGCGTTCATATTTTGTCACTCATCCAACCCTATCCTCCTGGTTTTTCTTTTTAGTCTTGCACTCCTATATGTCAAATAGTTTTATGAAATTAATATAAAACCTCATCATCTTCAAAAATAATTAAATCATTGACATTCATATGGTGATGATTTTTCTTTATATCAATTTTTCTCTGGATATTTTAGTGGCTCTTATTTTGTTCATCCTCTAAAGTTAAATTTTACATTAGTTATTAAAATCAGTGTGTATAATCACACAAGTGTATATTCTAGCACCTATTGGTGTCCTACTTGTACCGCCTGGGTGTTCTTTGCTACCATGTCTTCTTAAGGCAAACATCTATGCCTCTTCCTGAGGCTTTTCTCTGGGCTGCTTGAAGGTCAGGCTGAGGATGCTCAGCAGTTATGCTCCTGAGAGCAGCACCCCACCTATGGCAGAGTTGAGTTGGTAGATTAGCATCCCAGGTTTTGCATCCCTTGGAGGAGTGACTCTGGGGCTTTTTTTTTTTTTTTTTGCTGTTTTGCTGTTTTTTTTTTTTTTATGTTATGTTAATCACCATACATTACACCATTAGCTTTTGATGTAGTGTTCCATGATTCATTGAGATGGTTCAAAATATGCCCCAGACGCAAACAATGAATCTGGGGTATATTTTGAACCATCTCCTAGAAGTTCGCAGCCCTGTGGAGACCAAGATGTCTCCAGTGGTCACCTCTTCATCAATATCCCTTGCATTGACTTATTTCTCTCAGCTCCTTCACTCTCGCTGTACCCTACGGTTGCTTTCTGGGATCCCTTCCCAAAGAAATAACTCAGTTTCAGATCTTTGTTGCAAGATCAGCTCAGGAGAGTCTAACCTTAGATGTATGTGCACACATATACACACAGCACTCACATACCTACATACACATAAATATAAGAAACGTTCTTGCCTAATGGCTTCAAGTCTACAACCTGACATTTAGAGTTGAAAAAAATTAGTCTTCCTAACATATCCATTCTAAATGCTGAACTTTTATTTAAATAATTCAGTAAATTGGGGCGCCTGGGTGGCTCAGTTGTTAAGCGTCTGCCTTCGGCTCAGGTCATGATCACAGGGTCCTAGGATCGAGCCCCGCATCGGACTCCCTGCTCGGCGGAAAGCCTGCTTCTCCCTCTCCCACCCCCCCTGCTTGTGTTTCCTCTCTCACTGTGTCTGTCAAATAAATAAATAAAATCTTTAAAAACAAAAACACAAAACAAAAATAAATAAATAAATAATTCAGTAAATTTAATAACACCTGAGATTTTTAAAAATGTTAAATGAGTAAGTTTTGAGGGGCACCTGGGTGGCTCAGTCTTTAAGCGTCTGCCTTCGGCTCGGGTCATGATTCCAGGGTCCTGGGATCGAGCCCCGCATCGGGCTCCCTGCTCAGTGGGGAGCCTGTTTCTCCCTCTCCCACTCCCCCTGCTTGTGTTCCCTCTCTTGCTGTGTCTCTCTCTGTCAAATAAATAAAATCTTAAAAAAAAAAAAAATTAGTAAGTTTTGAGTTTGGTGTTCTGGTTAGAAATTAGATGCTTCAGCTAAGTAAATATTTCTATTGTATGTTTTAAAACAGAAGAAGCCCAATAAGATTGAATATTACAAGATTATACTGGAGAATTGCTAGTTAGTTACATTTCACTTTGATATGATGACAATAAATCACTCTAGACAGTTGAAAGTATTCTAACACTTAAAAATAAAAGTGTTATGGAAGATGTACAAAGCCAGATACCATGTCCCATGTCTTCTGAATACATATAAAAGATGTCTAGGAAAACCTTTTAGGTAGAGCATTAAGTAATTGTTCAGCAATTCATATAAATTAAGTGGTTGATAATTACTTGATTTTTAATTTCATATAACTTATTCATAGCCCTTACCTTTCTTTTTTTCCTTACAACGTGAAACATGTGAAACTTAAACCAGTAAAGAAATGCATCCAATCAGAGATCTAACACTACACAAATCATTTCACTCCTTCTGTATGTACATCCTTTATTGAGTCAATAAACTTCTAAGAGAGAAAAGCATTTGTCATGACTCTAAAATCCTTGTATTAACTATCTTTAATTTCTGGGTATTGAACACAAATTGCTAACATAAGCTATCACCTTCTCCTGGTTACATATCAAATACTAACCAAGGTAAAAAACATGACCTCTACGTAATCTAATAGTCTATTGTTAGTTAAAATTTGTTCTTACTATTTTTCTGACCTTGTTTTCTAAATCTTTTTTGTTTTTTATGGTTAAATCATTTTTCTTAGTTCATACAGAATCATTTTTGTGAAGTGGCCTAGAAGTTTTAGCCAAGATGTTTTTTAAAAACATCTCAGAGAGAGAGGGAGAGAGGGAGAGAAAGAGAGGGGGGTGAAGGAGCAGAGGGAGAGAATATTCAAGCAGACTCCCCGCTGAGCACAGAGCCCTATGCGGGGCTTAATCTCATGACCCTGAAATCATGTCCTGCACTGAAACCAAGAATCAAATGTTTAACCAACTGAGCCACCCAGGTGCCCCTAGCCAAGATGTTTTAAATCATAACCGAAAATGTTTTGCCAGGTCTTGGTGGTATTTGAGTTTATTTCCCAATTATATGCAATGCCTTTAAGATAGGCCTCTGGTTTGTAATACTGATTAGTAATATGCCCTGATGAGGAATTTTTTACATTTCTACTAAATATCTAGAAAACTGCAATTAAAAATTATCTAACACTGACATATGAAAAAGGCAATTCATTATCCAACTCTCAGAAAAATATACATTAAATTAAAAAGTGAATGGAGACAGTGAATGAAAAGAACAGTGTGGTGTACTTGTGTTTTGGCTGCTGAAACAGAGTAGTCTTGTCTCTGTGAAAGAACATGAGGAGAACACTTGTTCCTTTCCACTGCCTTCTTTCCTTACGCTGACAAGAACACAGACAACCACCCATCAATGTCAGAAGAGTTGCATTTAAGGCAGCCAGTGAAATATTTGATATGCTCCCTATATTATGAATATCCATAAAACAAAAGGGAAGAAAGAGGGGAAGCAGATTAAGAGTACCCTTATTATGATGAGCACCGAGTAAGGTATAGAATTGGCGAATCACTATATTGTACACCTGAAACTACTATGACAGTATGTGTTCATTATACTTGAATTAAAAAAATAATTAATTAATTAAAACAGAAAGTAAATCCAAGAAAATGAAGCAAATGAAAAAGGTAACTCTGGTTTTCGGGAACTACTATATAAAGAGATTTTAAAAAGAGAGAGAGAGCGAGAGCTAAGACTATTATCATGATGCAGTATTGGCTCAATGTAAACATGACTTCCATAGTCATAAGTTAAACACTGAGTATTGATTTAATCCCAAATCGTGACATAACGTGGAATGAAGGGTGGAGACCAGTGGGGAGTGAGGGTGCTACAGTGGCAGGCAGGAAGACAGCCATCGTGCCTGGGATGCTGATTTCCAAGATGAATATCCAAGGAAGGAATAAACAATGCAGAAATGATTGTTAAACACTTAATGGCACTTGTCCTTAAAAGAAGTGCATAAAAGACTGGGGTTCATTTGAAAGACAGCCATGGAATAGTGTGGGGTGGCAGTTCTGTGTACAATTTAGATGCAAGATGTCACTTCTGTTATAACAAACTGGAAAATCTACAAAATTGCAGCTTGTCTTGAACCCGTCAGAAAGCCGAGTTTCAAAGCAAGCAAATGAACTGAATTCTGAAGAGTGACAAGCCCCTCTGAGGAGAGATGGGACAGGGGAATTGTGTGGATCCCCCTTTAGGCTAAGAGTGGGCTAACATCTAGGTTTAGAATAACAGGGAGCTCCTGACACAAGGAGAGTTTGTATTCACTCAGAAGCTGTTTTCCACAGAGGCTGGGCACTCTCTCCAGCCTTGGTTTTGGTACTGGAGTTTCCTCTTTATTAATTTTTTTAAAGAGATTTTATTTATTTATTTGAGAGAGAGAGAGAGAGAATAAGCAGGGGAAAGCGGCAGAGGTAGAGGGAGAAGCAGACTCCCCACTGAGCAGGGGGTCCAATGCGGGACTTGATCCTAGGACCCTGGGATCATGACCTGAGCCGAAGACAGATGCTTAACTGACTGAGTCACCCAGGCATCCCTGAAATTTCCTCTTTAAAAAACAAAACAGAAGAAAACATAGAGATGGGAATTATCAGTGGTGCACTGAAATTTGGGTTATAATCTCTAAAAGCATATCAAGAGGATTGGGGAGAGATTAATGGTTGTTTTAATGACAAAGCTATTAACAAACCTGATGTTCTGTAATTTTTTATAGAATCTATCAATTCACAGTAAATAAGAACTAGTCAGTGGTGGGAAGTACAAAGAAGGACTTCATATTGTAGAAAATAAAGATGCTCATAATCATACCATTCACATATAACTGAAACTAACCTAGTCCAAATTTATAAATGACTGCCTTCTCCCAGCTAGGACCAATTTTAGTTCATTTAACATAAGTGGTGAGTCAGAAATTTCAGGACTAAAGAGACCCTGAGGACATTTAGTGCTACTCTACTGAGTATTCCTACATAAAACACCCTGTCATCACATTAGGATACTGCCTCAGTGGTTTCAGGCCTTTGTCTACGAGATTTCCATCCTCTCTTTGAGATTGAGTTATTTTTCTGTCAAATCAGAAGTGAACCTCTCTCCCAACAGTTGATACGGTAAACACAAAGCATTTGCCAGTTACTGCCCATCAATGACCACATTTGTATGTGTTCCAAACTTCTTACAGCCTCTCTAAAGGAAAAGTGATTGGCAGTGGTCAGAATCAATCATAACTCCATTACCCATCTGCAGAAGATTAAATAAGCAGCACATTCTGTGTTATTCAGAATCAGAATTCAACAGCAAGCTAGCATAATTTTTATACAGTGATTTCTCACAGAATAATAAAAGCATTTCATGTTCAGTTTAATACAACAATTTGAGATTCACATATTGAAGAAAGTTACACATGGATCTTTCTAGGACTTACCTGAAAATAATAATGAGGAGCGGTTGTGATTTCTTAGTCCCTGCTTTTTCAAAGACACTGAGGAAAAGCCATCAACTGTGTCCTGAATGACAAGATTTCTAACCTATTGAAAAGGGCTTAAAAGGGGTTTTCTAAAATAACTTTCACCATTTTTTCTTTATATATATCCATATTCATTAATATTTTCAGCAGGTTTAATGCAAAACATAACTTTAAATTCTTATAATTTATATATATAACATTATAATATCAATATGTTCTGTTATTAAATAATATTTGACACATGATTTTTAAATTTCACTGGGGATTCCATTTTATGACTATGCAACAATTGGCTTAACTATTTCCCTATTGTTGAAAACATGTTTTATTTTTATAATTAATATTGTGAATATTTTTAGATAGGCTATGTTCTTAGCATGAATAATTAAAATAATTGTTGAGACAAGGGTATCACAGAATTTTATACATGTTGGCATATTTCTTACATGAAAACGAAACAAATGGGAAGTTTCAGTTTCATCTAATTTTTCTATGAAAGTTCATTTTGTATCTCACCTCCCCTGGTCTATTCTTTCTTTCCTCACTCAACTCCAACTCTTGTTGGATTTGACTCAACAGGTGAGATGATCATAGCAGTAAATCCTTACAGTGCCTGATAGTTGGCAGGTGCTGTATTAAGTGGTTTTCATTTATTAATGCATTTAAATACCATTTTAAAGAAGAGGAAAACAAAACACAAAGATACATAGTAAGCTTCCCAAGGTCTCCTAACCGAGACATAGCTAAGTGTGGATGCAAAAGCGAAGTGACTACCTGTAGACACTATAGTCAATGATAACATGGAATGGTCTCTGGTTAAAGCCCCAACACATGAGCAGATTTACGTTTTGTGGGAAACCAAGATCACTGCTGGAAGCTGTAGGGGATTCACATACACATAAGGTTTCATGGTTCTGAAAAGTGCTTGTTGGTGTGAGGCCTTGAAAGCTTCTCAAGAGCACTGTTTGAAGCAAGTAGAGCTGAAGAATGGGGCAAGACTTTTTCCTAGAGGAGAATACAGCTCAATTGGGGCCCACTCAACCTCATATGCTGGCCCTGTTGATATCTATCACATCTGTGATCTGGACAAACTAATTTCTTATATTAGCTGCCTATTAAACTACATATGCCTGGGATCTCAAATAGATAATGCAGGTATATAAAACACAAAATGACTGTAGAAAATCTCTAAAAGACTCAGGAGATAAAACACTTAATATATATACTTAAACATTTTAAGAAATGCCCCTGTATTATGTACACTGTTTTAGAATGCAGAAAATGAGAGATAGTGTATAAAGTACTTGTCAATTCCTAAAATAACATCACAGTTAGTTAGAAAAGTAACATGAATTTAACAGGATGTATGTGAATAAAATGGTAATGTTTATTTTAAACACAAAGGAGTATTTGGATAAATTAAGAAGCAGCCAAGGTTTTGAATAGTTAGACAAACTGAAAAGAAGTATATTCCTCTCAAAATGTAATATAGGAGTGTATGATTACATTTTAAGTCCTAATGGGAGGCAGGGAAAGTTAAAGTAATTCTAAATTTCACCTGAAAAAAAAAAATTAATTTGTCGAGATGTCAGTTCTTTCCAACTTGATCTATAGATCAATGCAATTCTAATCAAAATCTCAGCAAGTTATTTTTTGTCGATATTGATAAGATGATTGTAAAGTTAATACAGAGAGGAAGATGATCCAAAATAGCCAACACAATAATGAAGGAAGAAAACAAAGTCAGAAAACTGACACTACCCAACTACAAGATTTACTATAAAGCTACAGTAATCAAGACAGTGTGGTATTTGTGAAAGAATAGACAAATAGATCATTGCAACAGAACAGAAAGCCCAGAAATAGACTTCTGATAATGGATCAAAGGCAATACAATGAGGAAGTTAATCTTTTCACCAAATGGTGCTGGAACAACTGAACATCCACATGCAAATAAAAATGAATCTAGCCACAGACCTTCCACTTTCCACAAAAATGAACTCAAAGTGAACCAAAGACCTAAATGTCAAATACAAAATGGTAAAACTCACAGTAGATAACATAGAAGAAAATCTAGAGGACCTTGGATTTGGCAGTGGTTTTTAGATACAGCACCAAAGGCAGGAGCCATAAAAGATGAAATTGATATGCTGGACTTCATTAAAATTAAACACTTCTTCTCTAATAAATATATATTGTCAAGAGAATGAGAAGACAAGTTACAGAATGGAAGAACATATTTGCGATGGCCTTATCTGATAAAGTACTATTACCCAAACTATATAAAGAACTCTTAAAACTCAACAATAAGAAAACAAACAACCCAGTTAAAAATGGGTCAAAGACCTTAACAAACAACTCACCAAAGAAGTTATACAGATGACAAATAAGCATATGAAAATATGCTCTACATTATATGTTATTAGGGAATTGCAAAACAACAATAACAACAACAACAGCAACAAACAAGATACCACTACACACCTATTAGAATGGCCAAAATCCAGAACACTGACAACAAATCCTGACAAGAGGATGAGGAATAAGAACAACTTTCAGTCATTGCTGGTGGAATGCAAAATGGTTAGCCACTTTGTAATACAGTTGGAAGCTTTCTTAAAAAAAAACTAACTAACTAACTAACTAACTAACTAACTAACTAATTAAACAGATGGTGCCATATTATTCAGCATTCTGCTCCTTGGTATTTACCCAAAGGAGTTGGAAAACATATGTCCACACAAAAACCTGCACACTGATGTTTAGAGAAATTTTATTCATAATTGCCAAGACTTGGAAGCAACCAAGATGTCTTCCAGTATTTGAATAGATGGATAAAGTGTGGAATATTATTGAGTGTTAAAAAGAAATCATCTGTCAAGATATGAAAATACATGGAGGACTCTTAAATGCATATTACTAAGTGAAAGAAATGAATCTTAAACAGCTACATACTGCATGATTCCAACCATACGACATTCTGGAAAAGGCAAAATTATGAATACAGGAAAATGATCAGTGGTTTTCAGGTGTTAGGAAGGAAGAAGGGTGCACAGGCACAGCACAGAGGATTTTTAGGGCAGTGAAACTATTCTGTATAATATTATAATGGCAGACATATGTCATTTGTACATTTGTCAAAACTAAAAAAAACTCTACAATATAAAACATCAATAGTGAGCTTACTGTTAATGGAATTGGTGTGGTAATGATGCTTCAATATAGATTCACTAACAATGTATCACTCTGGTGCTGGGATGTTAATAGTGGGGAACTATGTGTGAGTGGGGGGAAAGAGTATATAGGATATATTTTCCACTTAAATGTTCTGTGAATCTAAAAGTGCTCTAAAAATAAAAAAATATGTTTAAATATAAGCAAAACCACGTAATTTTTAATAAAGTGATTTTTAAAATGTGATTAACACTGACTTAAATGTACAGAGAAACAATGAGAAAAAGGATAATCCTGACATAAGAAAAGGGAGACATATTAGTGAAATAAAATATTTCATTCAGAAACAAAATTGTTTCATATGTTGATTGTCTGATAAAGGCAGATTTTAAAGCAGTAACAGATGACATATTTTTTAAGTAAAAAAAGAAATATTTCCTTGAATTGGTTAATAGTGGTAAAGATAATCATTTATTCTATAGTATTCATCAAAATATTTACCAAAAATTATTTTAAAACCATTCTGGATTTAAATGTTTTAAAACATTAAATTGGACCACATTAAGAACATAGGCAATGATTTATTTTGCCTGAAAGTGGGATTTACAAACATCAAATATTTACTCTCAGTAGTTTTTGAAAATTGCATACATTATTAGAATTATTTTTTGAATACTCACTTCCTGAAATAACTAAATGCTTTCGGGCTTGCCTAAGTTTGACATTCTTTTCTGGGACAAGCATATTCTTTTTTTTTTTTTTTTTAATTCTAGTGGGAATAAGAAAAAAAAAAATTGTGCCCTTTATGAAAGAAGTAGAAACATTTTTAAAATAAGACACATTTTCTCTCAACATCACTCTTACTGAAAGATATACCAATAAATAATAAACAGAATAAGTAACCTATTAAGATTCTGTAGATTATAGCCAAAGTAATTTGAGTATTAAGAAAATAGGAAGAGAGGGGTGCCTGGATGGCTCAGTTGTTAAGCTGCTGCGTTCGGTTCAGGTCATGATCCCAGGGTCCTGGGATTGAGCCCCGCATTGGGCTCCCTGCTCAGCGGGGAGTCTGCTTCTCCCTCTCCCACTCCCCCTGCTTGTGTTCCCTCTCTCACTGTATCTGTCTCTGTCAAATAAATAAATAAAAAATCTTAAAAAAAAAGAAAATAAGAAGAGAAATAATTTGAGAAATGTAAATGTATTTTTATTTTTCTGACCTGAATTATTATAATTTAATTTTTTTGAAGCTCCTTTATTTACATTTTCCAGTTTCTGACTGAAATTTGTCTATATAGCTTGGGACAATTTCTTAATAATAACACATTGTGCTTGCAATGAATCATTGCTTCTTATATCTTTACTTTTAAATATACAGGCATGCCCTTAAAAATATATTTTAAAAATGTATGTTCTAGGCTGGACTTCTGATTCCTAGAAAGTTTTGCATAGTCAAATAATTGATTGCCATCAATTGTGTTTGGTAAATTAACAATAGATATGAGTATAAATAGAAATTTTGTTTGTAAATGAATATGCCAATCTAAACACTTAATAACTTATTAACTATTTTTTTTTTTAAAGATTTTATTTATTTGACAGAGAGAGCACAAGCAGAGGGAGAGAGAGAGAGAAGCAGGCTCCCTGCCGAGCAAGGAGCCCGATGTGGGACTTGATCCCAGGACCCTGGGATCATGACCCGGGCCGAAGGCAGCCGCTTAACCAACTGAGCCACCCAGGCGTCTCAATAACTTATTAACTATTAAATGTCAAATTGACAATGATTATGAAATTAATGATTGATTCCTGTGCACACAGATATGTGAATATGTGTGTTATATTATTCTTTAAAAAAAAAAGCAAAAAAAAAAAAAAAATCTTGGCCTTTATTATTCTACCTTTGCCTATACTCCATACCTAGAAATGGAAGTCATTGTCAAAGCGGGTATGGATTTATATTGTTCTCCATGGGCCTCTCCTTTTCCCTAAATTCTCAGAAAACAAGTGAATTCCCAGCCCAGTGGTGTTGAGCTTTTTGCCTGATTGTGAGAATAAACAATGTTAAACTCGTTCTCTTTCTATTTCTTCTCCTCTCTTTTTTTTTTTGTATACCATGCAATTTTCCAGTTTCCTGGCATTTATAAAACCCTGCAAAGAAAACATATTCTAAAAGTTCCCATTATAGTTGCTTTAACCCTTAATTTCTACTTTCCAACTTTTTTAAAAACACAAATGAATAAATTATCCATGATATTTTAAGATCTATAATTAGAAGAGAGAAATAGTTTAGTGTCATAATTTAGCAGAAAACAAAATTTCCTTTCCAAAGTACATAAAGGAGAATAAAGCTGCTTCTCCTATTTTTAAACATTTATCAAATTGAAAAAGCAAAGCAAGACTGAAGGGGAAGAACTCTTTACTTCAAGGACACGTCTAATATTTTGATACATATATTGAGGATGTCATCCTCCAAATACTGGTCTACAGCTCTGGTATCATTCTAAAACTCTAGCCCTTCATTTTTGACTTTCAGCTTAAATTCCAGAAGTCTGAAAATGAACACAAAACCTGCATTTTTAACTTCATTTCTCTTCTATATCTCGCATCACTGGTTTTCAAATCTCACACATTCACCAGTAGGTACTCTGCAGAAATATTTCCACAGTGGGACTCAGTAAACTGCATTTTAACAGACATTTCAAGGAAGTGTTAATCCAATGATTCTTGTTCTTCATTTTAGAAAAATGCCTTTACTTTTGTTACAGTACTCATTGACACTGATGATAGAAGCTGGATTCAAGTCTTTACCCCCCAACAATCAGACCTTTGACTTCGCACCATCATTATCCATTTCTGGTTGAATTGAGGGGATTTCACCATCCTTATCACTCATGGTGTTATTTTCCCTAAGGAGTTTTGTTCATTCCATTCTCCTAATAAAAATCTTCCATTTTATTTCAGGAAATATAATAAGTAAATAATCATTACCAGAGTTATTAGATCATCTATGGTTTGGCTGCATCCTTCTTAAAAAACATTGTTTTATTTCATGAGTATACAGCTCCAGCAGTAAAATTCATTTAGGGGTTCAATTATGCTGGAAAATCGAAAATGGTGAGGGCAGTAGAGAAAATGATGGCAGAAGAGTAGGGGACCATATTCCAACCAGTCCCCGGAATTGAGCTGGATATCCACCAGACCACTCTGAACACCCACAAAAACCAGCCTAGATGTAAGAAGATAGATCTGGATCTCTATAAACAGAATATCACAGGCGGTTGGTTTCAAGGTATGATGCGGGGAGCCATGATTCCACAGGCAGATATCGGAGGATAAATGGAAGGGGGAGGGAGCTGAGCCGTGGGGATCCTACACTGCTGGTGAGCAATAGCCTCCCATGCTGGGGACAGGGCACAGACTCGCAGGCCAGTAGTGATGGGGAAAGGACTTTAGGGCAGCCCCCCTGGACGGAAACCCAGGGCGGTGGGGCCACGCCTGGGAACTGGGGCTGGCTGGAGATTTTAGAAGCACAAAGAGCAGAGACATGCCCCCACCTGGAGGTGAGGACTGGGAACGCTGCTGCTGAGGAGCGCACAACCCAGGATGCTGCAGCTTAAAACAGCACAGATAGAAATGGAGATAGTGTGGCCTGGAGAGCTCACTGAAGAACAGACTGTGATCACTCTGCTCTGAGTCAGAGGATTGGAAATGATTTCTTCCGCTCTGTCTCTTGGAAGAGACTCGGAAAGCCACCAGGGAAAACCACCAGAGAACAAAAGCCCCAAAAAACCGGTTTTCACTGAACCCATCCCCTGCCACAGGGTGCAGGGAAACTAAACTCTGCCCAAAAAGGGTTGCCTGAGTAACAGTGAGGCAGGCCCCTCCCCCAGAAGACAGCCTGAGAAAACAAGAGGCCAGCAACCCTAAGGTCCCTATAAAATAAGTGCATCTTGCTTGGGTTCTGGTCAATAATTTGGACTCTATACATTCCCTCAACTACCCCTCAACAGAATGACTAGGAGGAAGAACCCCCAAAATAGAAAAGACTCAGAGACTATGACTTATGCCACAGATTTACAAATGGATTCAGATATAACCAAGATGGCAGAGATGGAATTCAGGCTAGCAATTGTGAAGACAATAGCTAGAATGGAGAAATCGATTAATGGCAACATAGAATCTCTAAGGGCAGAAATGAAAGCTGAATTGGCAGAACTTAAAAATACTATCAATGAGATCCAGTCTAATCTAAATAATCTAACAGCTAGGGTACATGAGGCAGAAGAACAAATTAGTGATCTAGAAGACCAATTAATAGACAAGAAGGGAAAAGAGGAGACCAGGAAAAAAAAAAACCTCAAAATCCATGAATATAGAATCAGAGAAAGAAGTGACACCATGAAACATTCCAATGTCAGAATTATTGGGATCTCTGAGGGGGTGGAGAGAGAGAGAGGACTAGAAGATATATTTGAGCAAATCGTAGCTAAGAACTTCCCTAATCTGGGGAATGAAACAAACATTCATGTCCTAGTGGCAGAGAGGACCCCTCCCAAGATCAAGGAAAACAGGCCAATACCCCGGCAAGTAGTAGTAAAACTCACAAATCTTAGAACCAAGGAAACCATCTTAAGGGCAGTTAGGGGGAAGAGATTCCTTATGAACAGAGGGAGGAACATCAGAATAACATCAGACTTATCCACAGAGACCTATCAAGCCAGAAAGGGCTGGCAAGACATATTCAGGGTACTAAATGAGAAGAACATGCAGCCAAGAATACTTTATCCAGCAAGGCTGTCATTTAGAATGGATGGAGAGATGCAGAGCTTCCAAGACCAGCAGAAACTGAAAGAATATATGACCACTAAGCCGGCCCTGCAAGAAATATTAAGGGGCGTTCTCTAAAAGGAGAAAGACCCCAAGAGTGATATACAACAGAAATTTTATAGGGACAATCTATAAAAACAAGGTCATCACAGGCAACATGATGACAATAAATTCATATCTTTCAATAATCACTCTCAATGTGAACGGCCTAAATCCTCCCATAAAACGGCACAGGGTTGCAGATTGCATAAAAAGATAGGATCTGTCCATATGCTGTTTACAAGAGACTCATTTTAAACCTAAAGATACATCCAGAATGAAAGTGAAGGGATGGAGATCCATCTTCCATGCCAATGGACCTCAAAAAAAGCTGGGGTAGAAATTCTTATACCAGACAAATTAGATTTTAAACTAAAGACTGTAGTTAGAGACACAGAAGGACACTATATCATTCTTAAAGGGTCTATCCAACAAGAAGATCTAACAATTGTAAATATCTACGCCCCCAACATGGGAGCAGTCAGAAATGCTGACAGAATACATAAGCCAACTGTTAACCAGAAGAGAGTCATATTGATAACAATACGTTAATTGTAGGAGACCTCAATACTCCACCCTCAGCAACAGACAGATCATCTAAACAGAAAATCAACAAAGAAACAAGAGCTTTGAATGACATACTGGACCAGATGGACCTCATAGATATATACAGAACATTTCACCCAAAAACAACAGAATACTCATTCTTCTCGAGCACACATGGAACTTTCTCGAGAATAGACCACATACTGGGTCATAAATCAGGTCTCAACTGATACCAAAAGACTGAAATTATTCCCTGCATATTCTCAGACCATAATGTTTTAAAACCGGAATTCAGTCACAAGAAAAAAATTGGAAGAAATTCAAACACTTAGAAGCTAAAGACCACTCTACTCAAGAATGTTTGGGTCAACCAGGAAATCAAAGAACTTAAACAATTCATGGAAACCAATAAGAACAAAAACACATCAATCAAAAACCTATGTGATACTGCAAAGGCAGTCCTAAGGGGGAAATACATAGCCATTCAAGCCTCACTCAAAAAAAAAATGGAAAAACCCCGAATTCACCAACTAACTTTACACCTTAAAGAACTAGAGAAAAAGCAAGAAATGATGGCTAAGCCATGCATTAGAAGAGAAATAATTAAGATTAGAGCAGAGATCAATGAATTAGAAACCAGAAACACAGTAGATCAGATCAATGAAACTAGAAGCTGGTTCTTTGAAAGAATTAATAAGATTGATAAACCACTGGCCAGACTTATTCAGAAGAAAAGAGAAAGGACTCAAATTAATAAAATTATGAATGAAAGGGGAGAGATCACAACTAACACCAAGGAAATAGAAACAATTATTAGAAATTATTATCAACAACTATATGCCAATAAATTGAGCTACCTGGAAGAAATGGATGCTTTCCTGGAAACCTATAAACTCCCAAGACTGAAACAGGAAGAAATTGACAACCTGAATAGGCCAATAACCAGTAACGAGATTGAAGCAGTGATCAAAAACCTAACAAAAAACAAGAGTCCAGGGCCTGATGGATTCCCTAAGGAATTCTACTAAACTTTCAAAGAAGATATAATACCTATTCTCCTGAAGCTATTTCAAAAAATAGAAACAGAAGGAAAGCTTCCAGACTCATTCTGAGGCCAGCATTACCTTAATCCCCAAACCAGACAAAACCCCATCAAAAAGGAGCATTTCAGACCCATATCCCTGATGAATATGGATTCCAAAATTCTCAACAAAATCCTAGCTAATAGGATCCAACAATACATTAAAAGCATCATCCACCACGACCAAGTGGGATTTATCCCCGGGTTGCAAGGGTGGTTCAGCATTCGCAAATCAATCAATGTGATAGAACACATTAAGAAGAGGAGAGAGAAGACCATATAGTCCTCTCAATTGAGGCAGAAAAAGCATTTGAAAAAATACAGCATCCTTTCCTGATTAAAACTCTTCAGAGTATAGGGATAGAGGGAACATTCCTCAAGTTCATAAAATCCATATATGAAAAACCCATAACGAATATCATCCTCAGTGGGGAAAAGCTGAAAGCCTTTCCCTTAAGATCAGGAACACGACAAGGATGCCTACTCTCACCACTATTGTTTAACATAGTACTAGAAGTCCTAGCAACAGCAATCAGACAACAAAAAGAAATAAAATTAGCAAAGAAGTCAAACTCTTATCTTTGCAGATGACATGATACTTTATGTGGAAAACCCAAAAGACTCCACCCCCAAATTACTAGAACTCATACAGCAATACAGTAATGTGGCAGGATACAAAATCAATGCACAGAAATCAGTTGCTTCCTTATACACTAACAATGCAACTATAGAAAGAGAAATTAGAGAAACGATTCCATTTACAATAGCACCAAAACCATAAAATACCTCGGAATAAACCTAACCAAAGAGGTAAAGGATCTATACTCTAGAAACTACAGAACACTCATGAACGAATTTGAAGAAGACACAAAAAGATGGGAAAACATTCCATGCTCATGGACTGGAAGAATAAACATTGTTAAAATGCCTATGCTGCCCAGAGCAATCTATACCTTCAACACCATCCTGATCAAAATTCCAACGACATTTTTCAAAGTGCTGGAGCAAACAAGCCTAAAATTTGCATGGAATCAGAAAAGACCCTGAATCGCCAAGGAAATGTTGGGAAAAAAAAACAAAGTTGGGAGCATCACATTGCCTGATTTCAAGCTATATTACAAAGCAGTGATCACCAAGACAGCATGGCAAAAAAACAAACATATAGATCAATGGAACAGAATAGAGAGCCCAGATATGGACCCTCCACTCTGTGGTCAAATAATCTTCGACAAAGCAGGAAAAAATATGCAATGGAAAAAAGAGAGTCTCTTCAATAGATGGTGCTGGGAAAATTGGACAGCTATATACAGAAGAATGAAACTCGACCATTCTCTAACACCATATACAAAGATAAACTCAAAATAGATGAAAGACCTCAATGTGAGACAGGAATCCATCAAAATCCTAGAGGAGAACATAGGCAGTAACCTTTTCGACTTTGGCCACAGCAACTTCTTTCAAGATACATCTCCAAAGGCTAGTGAAACAAAAGCAAAAATGAACTTTTGGGACTTCATCAAGATAAAAATCTTCTGCACAGCAAAGGAAACAGTCAATAAAACAAAGAGGCAACCCACAGAATGGGATATGATATTTGCACATGACTACAGATAAAGGGCTGGTATCCAAGATCTATAAAGAACTTATCAAACTCAACACCCAAAAAACAAATAATCTGGTCAAAAAATGGACAGAAGACATGAACAGATACTTCTCCAAAGAAGACATACAAATGGCTAACAGACACATGAAAAAATGTTCACCATCATTAGCCATCAGGGAAATTCAAATCAAAACCTCATTGGGATACCACCTTACACCAGTTAGAATGGCAAAAATTGACAAGGCAAGAAACAACAAATGTTGGAGAGGTTGTGGAGAAAGGGGAACCCTCTTACACTGTTGGTGGGAATGCAAGTTGGTGCAGCCACTTTGGAAAACAGTGTGGAGTTTCCTCAAAAAAATTAAAAATAGAGCTACCCTATAACTAGCAATTGCACTACTAGGTATTTACCCCCAAGACACAGATGTAGTGAAAAGAAGGGCCATATGCACCCCAATGTTCATAGCAGCAATGTCTGCAATAGCCAAACTGTGGAAAGAGCCGAGATGCCCTTCAACAGATGAATGGATAAAGATGTGGTCCACGTATACAATGAAATATTATTCAGCCATCAGAAAGGATGAATACCCAACTTTTACATCAACATGGATGGGACTGGAGGAGATTATGCTAAGTGAAATAAGTCAAGCAGAGAAAATCAATTATATGGTTACACTTATTTGTGGAACATAAGGAATAGCATGGAGGACATTAGAAGGAAGGGAAAAATGAAGAGGGGTAATCGGAGGAGGAGACGAACCATGAGAGACTAATGGACTCTGAGAAACAAACTGAGGGGTTTTTTTTTGGGGGGGGGAATGGGTTAGCCCAGTGATGGGTATTGAGGAGGGCACGTACTGCATGGAGCTCTGGGTATTATACGAAAACAATGAATCGTGGATCACTACATCAAAAACTAATGATGTATTGTATGGTGACTAACACAACATAATAAAATAAAATTAAAAGAAAAGAAAAGAAATAAAAGAAAAAGAAAATCCAAAATGGTTCATTGACCTGGTTTGCAGTTGAGGTTAGCTGATATTGGGCAACAATAGAGGAACTGTCAAACTGAGTGTCTGCCTTGGGTCTCTGTGTATGGTTTGGACTACTATCAGCATGGTTGCTGTGTTCAACAGAGAAGGGATTGGATGCTCACATTAAGGTAATGTGCAGGACTGGCAAAGCACTTGTTGGTAAAAGACTTACAGGAACCAGACGGATTCAAAAGGCAATGTCCAGAGAGCCCATCTCTTGACAGGAAAGGTGGCAAAGAGCATGTGATATGGATGTCTTTGGAAAATATAATCTTCCACAGCTTACCTTCTGGCCATAGCAATTCTTCTCACCCTCCCATACAATATAATCTTACCCCATCTTCCAAGTCCCCTAAACTCTCATCTTATTTTTTGTGGTTTGATTGTCTCCTTCTGCACTCCTTTGACCCCCATATTCATATGTTGTACCATAATGATTGATGCCCAATGTAATTATTTTAGGTGCGATAATTTGAATGATGAAGCCCCCATAAATGGGATTAGTGTTTTTATAAAAGAGACCCTACAGAACTCCCTAGCTCCTTCTGCCATGTGAGGACACAGCAAAAAGATGATAATTTATGAACCAGAAAGTGGGTTCTTACCTGACACCAGATTTGCTGGTGCCTTAATCTTGGACTTCCTACCTTCCAGAACGATGAGAAATAAATGTTTGTTGTTTATAAACCATTCAGTCTATGATTTTGTTATAGCAGCCCAAATGGATTAGATTCTATTATGGCATCAACTAGAAGTCCAGAATTTTGAAATCTAAATCAGACCCTGTTGTGGGTAAATCTTCACTCAAATACGAATCCTCTCAGTCTGAAGTTTTGTGAAGGAAAGGGACAAGTGATAAATCTGGCTCCCTTCCAACATTCATGGCAGTACAGGGAGAGAATAACTTTGAAGAAAAGTTTTTGATTAGAGCCTACCCTTGCTTTCTGGGAATTTTCTTCATGGCTCCAACTTTTTTGTTCTTTGGGCTTTTATTTTACAGTCTGACTCACTCTTCCTTCAGCAAATGGCCTATATTTACACTTGGGTAGTTCTCTCAGTCTTCTTACTTGCAGAAGGTTGTGGATCCCCAAGCTTGCTTTTGATTGTGACCACCCTTTGTCTTTGATCCAAGATAATGGTGTTTCTGTTACTAAAATTCTCTTTAAAACTGGGTTTCCTATGGATCTTTTGGTAGTAGGCTCTTTTAAACACAAAATCAAACCCTTAAATCTTTATGAAATGGCTCCTCTCTATATTGGTCTGTGAACTCTGGTGCTGAGGGGCAACTTCCTTAAGATTCTCAGGAGCCATTTTGGAGAGAATGTTAGGCACACCTTAAGATTATTTAGAAATCACTTTATCAAAGACAACCTAGGAATCATACATGTCTTCACTCTTTTTTTGAAGATTTTATTTATTTATTTAGAGAGACAGAGCATGAGAGGGGGAGGGGCAGAAGAATCTGCCCCTTGAGAGAGAATCTCAAGCAGACTCCACACTGAGTGCAGAGCACCATGCAGGGCTCAATCTCATGACCCTGAGATCATGACCTGAGCTGAAATCAAGAGCCTGACACTTAACCGACTGAGCCACCCAGGCACCCCTGCCCTTACTATTCTTAAAAGAATATTTGTCTAGTAAAGAAAGTTTCAAAGGAACCACCTTATATCCTTTTGAGATCTTAGCCAAGGGTCTCACACCTACACACTTGATTTTAAAATTATTCTGAGGTCATGTTTTACACATAAACCCTGGATTTGAGCTTTTCCCTGAGATCATTTTTCACCTTAGAAACATTTAATTGGGTAGAAAGACTCTCCTAGTCCTTCAATATGTCCTCTAAATTTTGCTAAAATATTGTAAGTTTCCATCTTTAGTTTATCTAGCTGTATCTTGTCAGACACTGCTAACCAGTTGGCCTGAACAATCTGTTTAGAACAATTCATGGGCTCATAAAGTTAAATTTTCTTTTTCACACCACAGCAGGCAATAGTTTTGCCAAATATTCTGGCACCACAGACATATTATCATCTCTACAACCTCCCATCTCTGTGTCCTTTTAGCTTCTCATAGTCTCCCTGGGTTCATTCTTGCTTCTGCTAATTGCCCAGGCCCTAGATTAATCTTATGGCACCATCACAGCAACTTCTAAGGTAGATCATTCACATGGCTCGTTCTTAGCTGTTAATTCCTTAGATGCTATTTATGGAGAATCCATATATACCCTTTTCAGTTGTATGGGCTCTCTCCATATGGCTCCTGAGGCTTAAAAGGTAGGATGCAGAAACACTAGGGTAGTTAAGGGCTATGCCTAGACCTGACACTTCCACTGTACTGTATTGGTCAAAGCACTCACAGAGCCTGCACAGATTCGAGAGAATGGAAAGATAGTTTCTAACACTTAGTGAGGGAATTGTAAGATCACAATGCCAAAGAGCATGAAGGATGAGAATAAGAGGAGCAGTTGTACTTAAAAAATACCGTCTTTCATACAGTCTGCTTAAAATGATTCCCATACCTAAACTGCATGCCTATTTTCAAACTCCACGGCAAAAGTTAAGTATTTTGACTAAATAATTACTAATGGCATATATTGTTTTAGAAACAGTGTAAATCATCTTGAATATAGTGGTCAAACAATCAAAAAGCCACCAACCTTAAATAACTAACAATATAGTGGCACCAATATTTACTCAATTGTGATGCGTCTTGTCAAATCTAAAACAGTCTAATTGTCCTTCCATTCAAGGAGTCCTTTTATTTGTGTGCTTTTGTTGTGGCTTATCATTGAAGTTATGATTATTTATCCTTATTATTACAGAATTTTCACAAGGGCTTTGGGAAAGAGTCTTTATAACTCACTGTGCTAGGCAAAAACTGATTCCTTCCTATCTGAGGACTTGGTAATTTCAGAAAATATGGTTGAATTTCAGTGATGAGTTTCTTCTCTTCAATTTTTTGTGTTTTTTTCTTTTTATAATACATGTAATGCAGTTGTCGAAATGTCAACATTGGTTGATTATTTATAGCTCTTATCTTTCCTAACACTTTTAATCTTTGTCATTTGATTCTGTCTTGGAAAATTCACTCACTACAGCTGCAAAACTTTTTTCTTCATATTGTTCTGTCTCTAACAATTATATTTTTAATCTGAATTTTCTTATGACTCTATTTCTATTACTTCCATTTTCACTACATTAATTTCTGATTTTATTGATTCATTTGTTGTTTTTTTCTGTTTTTTTTTTTTTAAACCTAGTATTTTTCTTTTATGTTTTAGGATTTTTTTTTTTTTTTCAGTTATCTGTTGATCTTTGATAGTCTGTTAATCACTAAGTTGAGAAAATCTTGATGCCACCATCGGTCCATGGTCATGAACTGTTGGTCAGCCTCTGGACAAGGGCACCTCTTCCCTGAATAACTTCAGTGAATATAAGGGCTCTAAAGAGAACAGATAAAATGTCTCTGTGGCTATAAATTTTAAAATACCTTGTGCAAAAATGAAGTGACAGTGAGTCAATTCTGAGTTTAGATCTCAAAAGGCCTTCTGCTGTCTGTCTTACAGCCCTGTCCAGCTACCATGAGAATATGCTCAGGCCTGCCTACTAGTGAATGAGAGATCATATGGACAGAGCTGAGCCTTGCTGAGCCACCCTATACTGCATGGCCACTTGCCAACCTGTGGAGAGTAACCACAAATGAATGAGTTAGAATGGCTAAAACCAGAAGAATCACCTAGCTGAGCACCCCAATTACCAAACCAAAGAATTTTGAGGTATGTAAATGGTTGGTTTAAGACACCAAGTCTTGGAGAGCTTTTTTTTGAAACAAGTTTTAATTGATATAGTCCCCTCAATACTGTCCATACCTTTGTGAATAGACTGCAATTAAATCCTCATCAGATGATGTTTTAGTATAAAATCAATGCCTCCCTATTCCCTGTTGATATATCTGTGATCAGTAAAATTCTTAAGATATATCACAACAAATGCAAAGGGACCACTGTATCCCTCAACACAATTCATCTCCCTGTACCTAGGTCAATTGATCCCTATTAAATTTATCTTTACTTACTTTTCTGGATAGTACATAGGAATATTTTGACCTATTCCAGATTTATGACTTGATATTCTCATTTTGTGGGTGCCTGGGTGGTTCAGTCGGTTAAGCATCTGCCTTTCGCTCAGGTCATGATTCTGGAGTCCTGGGATCCAGTCCAGCATCGGGCTCCCTGCTCAGCGGGGAGTCTGTTTCTTCCTCTGCCCTCCACCCTACTCATGCTCTTGCTCACTCAAATAAATAAATAAATAATCTTTAAGGAAAAAAGATATTCTCATTTTGTACATCTGATGACTTTGAATTAATTCTCTGAGTTTGATCAAATTTGGGTATGCTAAGAGCATTGAATGTTCTAAATATGGCTTAAAACTTAGTACCATGGAGATAACGGAAAAGACTCCCATTATCCTCATTAGAACACACTCTGTCTCATCTTTCTATATTTGCAATGGAGCATAGAGAAACCTCGCACAAATTTCATGGCACATCACAAGTCAATGGTATTTTATGTATCTTTTAAAAGGCAACAAGTAAATAATTCAATTTACTACTATTCATTCAACACAGATACCAGGAGTGATTACTTATAACATGATACACATAAGACGTTTAAAATGCAAATATTGGTAGTAACAGAAGGTACATATGATTTATTCTTAACTAAATGCATTCATTATTACTTATAAGTTAATAATTGAAGAAAAATAGCTTTGAGAAGACATTATCTTTTATTTAATTTCAATGGTGCTGCTCAATGGAAAACTCCTGTCTTCCAAAGTCAATTGAAATCCTTCATAAAATACCATTTGGCTATTCATTAGTAAGGATCACACTGAAAGAAATTGCAAGATACTTGTTCAAGACCTGACTCATCAGAATTTATATATGCAAAGACTTTATTGACCTCAGAGTCAATGGAACTTCAGGCAAAAATTTTTCCTGAGCAATCACAGCTGAATCAGAACCCAAATGAATTAATTTAGTGCCTATCTGCAATATAGATTGGCAATCTTCCAGAATGAATATGTTGAAAGGAGTTTGGCTTCTAAATGTAAGACTGAACTGCTTGCTATTTCTCTTTAGCAATATAAAGAGAAATGTAAATCTACTATTAAGGGATGCAGAAATTTTCTGACATAAAATAGCTTTATCCAATGATTAAATTAAACTCAATGACTTAAGTTGGGCTTAAGATTTTGGTGTGGTGCTGTTATTAAAGAATTTGGTTGGTTCCAAAAGGATATGAATTTAGGGATAGACCTATGGTTTTCAGAAGAAATGGGGAAAGGGAGAATAAAGCAGGGGTGTATTGTAAAAGTGTAAACCTGAGAACAAGTGGAAATGGACAGTGTACAAGAAATGGATACAAGGTAGTCTAGGTCCCTGGAGTACAGCAACTAATGAGAACTAACATTTATGGAGAAATAGCTTTCTTTCCAGTGGCAGAGTCTGGAGAAGACGCTCCCAAATGGCACCTCTCAAGGGGAGGGAAAAGAAGGAAGAACAGCCTTGGATGTTAAAATAAGTCTACATTTTCTAAGGGCTTCCATCGCATTGACTCATTGAGTACTCCCATTGACCTTATGGATTAGGTGGTAATAATATCTCCAAATGACAAATGAGGGAAGTAAAGTAGTAGAAATTAAGAAATTGCCCAAAGTTGTGTAAGTAATCAGTGTCAGAGCCAGAATTCAAACCCAAAGCATGCAACTAAAGAGCTCATGTCTTAATGAGTATATGATATTTTCCCTCCCAAGTGTAAGTCTATAATTGGCAATTGATGAATGAGAGCCAGACCAAGAATTGGACTAATTTCATATGAATGCTCTGAATATTTAAAAGCATTTTCCAAATTTCATTACACTAAGAAGAAAATGGTCTGTAGGTAGTAAAGTATAAAATGCTACTTCTGAAGCTATACCTTTCCTGCTAGAGAAGCTGAGAAAAAATAATAATAATAACCTGGAAGAGACTTTCAAGTAAATATTCAAGTGATTTGAACCAGATCTACTAGTAAACATACTAATGGCATTAATAGCAGAAAGGGGAGTCTCCATCTATAAAAATTTTTATCAGGATATAGCTCATATATCCAGATTGTAAACAAACATAGCGTTTAAAGATTTATGAGATACAGCTGGGTAGAGGCTGAGGGGTAGTCAGATATCCTATGTGTTTAATGAGTATAAAACATAGATGTTTCAACATTAAAAGTCTCCTTTTGTGAATAATGTTGCACATACATTACTCTTATTCTAAAGCCAAAATATGTCCTGATGCCAAAAAAAAGAAAAAAGAGAGAGAGAGAGATGTTTGGGAATTCTCAGAGGTTTCACACTTCTCAAGGAAAACAATATTTCGTCTGTACTTTGCATTTGACACAACTTTTATATCATTAGTAAAATTTGCAATGGGGTAACATCTGTGATTCAAATAATCAATAATTCAACCCATTGTACTAACAGTTGGCAACAATAGAATTGTCTTTTAGAACTATATATCATAATGCCTAAGACAGTATTCAGTTAAAAAAAAGGGGTGGGATGATAGGGGGGAATGGCAATCATTTGATGTCCATATAGTTCTCTATGGATGTTGTATATGAAGAGGTGAAAAACTTGAGGCAAGTTAAAAGAGAACATATTACCAACGCAATTCAGAGGAAACTGACATATTTGGGATAATCTGCTAAGTGAATAAACACAGAATATCAAATAAAAGTGAGCAAACATAATTTTTGATGGCTATTGTTAGACACTCTATTGGAATCTAGAAGAAAGTAATTAAAATTGATTTCTCCTATTACTGTAAATCCTTCTAATGCTATCACTATATTGTGTAACAAAGGATCTGTAGGTTTAGAGATATAAATAAAAATCAGATGACAAAGTATTTGTTGAGCCTGATTTGAAACTTCTTACATGGTGTGGTACTGGCAGAAACTAAATTAGCCATAAAGGGAGATATATTTGGTCTTTAAAAATTATATAATTAAATGCTTTCACTAATACATATAGAATGTATCAAATCACTATTGATAGAAAAAAGAAAAACTCACTGAAAAAAATATCAAAGACTAATGTAGGCGTATGGGTATGATTAACATGTTTTGCATCAGATTTAATCTGGTTATTGCCTCGGTGTTAATGGCTTATTCTTTTGCAGAAAATGTTGAAAGACAAGTTGCGAAAAGATGTATGAGAAATATGAGGTAAGGGAATATTCACTACGATCAGGGGTTGGGTTCGAAAGAAAAAGAGTGGGGCGCCTGGGTGGCTCAGTGGGTTAAGTGTCTGCCTTCGGCTCAGGTCATGATCCCAGGATGCTGGGATGGAGTCCTGCATTGGGCTCCTTGCTCAGCGGAGTAGTTATTCACAGATGAACATGTAGTATGCAATGATTAATTTTCCCACACATGTCACATTCTTTAGCACTACAAATATAATTGTTTTTTCATTGTTTTGTTCCTATTTACTGATCATCAATATTTTCTCTAAGGCATTATTTTAGTAAACACTTCAACCTTTTCTTCTTGGAGAAATCCCTCCTGGAATCCTGTATCTATCCATCCTATTCCGGACTCAGCCGAGTTCTCATCCCTGACATTCTTTCCACCACCCACCTGGCACTGTCTTTATTTTGGTTTGGTTTTGGTGGAATACATATCCTTCAGCAATGTCCTTAGAAAGGGGATATTGGAGGTAAAATTGTTGAGATCTTAAATGCTTGAAAATATTTTTGCTTTACCTTTATAATTAATGAGTTATCTAGGTTATGGATTTCATATTTCCCTTTTTCTCTCAGAATTCTTGCAGCATTATTTTTTACTTCCTTTCCAGGACAACTGCTAGTATTGAGACATTTGATGAAAATCTAGCGCTCAGATAAACATGGTGTTTTCCCCTTGCTGGAAGGTTTTAATAACTATTCTTATCCCTATTTTCTTAATTTCCTAAGAGTGTACTCTAGAATAGTTTTTTTTTTTTTCTATATGCCTATTATTCTGGAAATCCATATGCTTTGAGTATCAGACACTTGATTGTCACAGTGTTATCATCATGATACACCTACATTTTCTCTGACTTTTCTGGGAATTCCTACCAGTCTTTCATTAGATATACTTCACTAATTTTCTACATTTTCTATTTTTTCCTATATATTCTAAACTTTTTAAAAAACATCTCTCAGATATTTATTTGATGTTTCTTCCAAACATGATATTTTTAAACATCTACTACCATATATATTTCACTGCTGAAGAAATATTCTCCATACCTATTTTTGCAGCATAATTTGTTAATGCAATAACATTCACTTTTCTGAAGATATTTATAAAGTAACCAGATTTTTAAAATGATTTTTTTTACCATCTCATATTTAAATTTTGAAATACTTCCTGACCTCCAATTACTTCCCAATTTATTCATTAGGCCAAGTTCTCAAAATCTATCTCATTTAGACAATATCTTTTCATCATGCTACTTTCTTGATAGGACTGAAGACACCCCTCACCTTAAAAAAGAAGTTTAAAATTCTTATCTTAAAATTAAATAGACATAATTTTTCTTCAAAAATGTACCCTCCTTATCCTTATGTAAAACCTTCTGATTGATAAAAAATTAACTGAATGGTATATATATACACATATGTATATAAATATGTATATATGTATATAAATATATAATATATATAAAGACATATGTGTGTGTATATATATAATCTATTACTATTGCAACATTTTTGGTTATTTTAAATACCAGATACTGAGACGTATCTGAAAAAATCAACAATGAATGTTAAGTTACAGTTTTTTTTATACATAGAATTATCACCAAGAAAGGAATAATTAAAGACAATATGAAAAAATATATGCAATCTCTATCGCAGAAATAATTGATAATGCTATATGTAAAAAATAGTGGAAATACATGTTTCCTTTATCATTTTCTCTGAGTATACACATATTGCTAGTTTTATTTCATATTTTAAAAATAAAAGGAGAGGAAAGAATGTAAGAGAGAGAAAGAACAATGAGTTAAAAATTTTGCTGACCCCGGTATCTACTAAGTTGTCTTGGCCTGGGCAAAATGGATGCTCATCAGGTAGAAAAGACAGTTGCTATAGATCAAATCCTGTCAGGATTAAGCTCTGGATGTCAGATCATGTTTATCAGACATGGTTACAGACTAAAGCCCGTGTTGTAGGTTAATACAAAAACTCAGTGAAATATTTTACATCGGGAAGGAACTTAAAAATGAACAGCCTGCTAAACTAAGAACACTTGGATTCCCTTTGAAGAGATGTGTAAGAATCTGGTCTATTTCTAGGGCCTTTTCTTGTCTGAAGTATTTTCTTCCTTCCTCTAGGCAACTCATTTTTATTTACCGGTTTTCTCCCAAGACATTATTTTTTATGTTGCTTTTTGTAGGTGTAGGTGTCTCTGTCAGCAAATCTTTGTGTATAATCTAAATAACGCACATGTATTTCATATATATTCTACTGTACACATAATCCGCACACATATAGATTATAACAACTGTAATGCCAGAAGTACAGCAATAGCAAAAGTAAAACCAATGAATCACTGAAGTAGTAATTAGTAAAAGCTTATTGAGCACAGAGCAAAAGACAGTTGGCAAAGCAGAAGCACTCAAACCAAAATATGGGGTACATTACTATAAAGCAGCTTATGTAGTGAGAAAGCAGTGACTGTTTATTCTTCACAGTGATTGGCTATAATATTAGGAGTTTCTTAAATGATAGGCATTGTTTAGTGGGTATCTCATGTCAACCTTGGGAAACAGTTCAAGTTCTGCTTGTGATTTCCAGAGGCACAAGCAAGAAGTGACCCTGGTGAAGTTAGTCTTGCAAAATAAACTGAATTAAGTGTTGCTTGTATGACTGAACTTGTTTTGTTCACTCAGGAAATTTTCAAGGCTGGTCTCTGTTTATTTTTGAACAGTAACCTGACATTATATCCATTAATTACATGTACAATTTGCATATATGTATTGTATGTATAATTTATGTTCACACACATAATAGCAAAAGCATCCAGTACCTAGAAATAAATCCATTGTAAAATGTGCAAGACTTTTGCATGGAAAACTACCAAAATTACCCAAAACTACAAAACAATGCTTAGGCGTAACTTAAAGACTACAAACTTAATGTTTGTACACACTACAAACTACAAAACAATGTTTAGGCATAAACATTGGGTAAAGAGGACCCAAACTAATGGGAGGATAAGTGTTCATATACTAAAGATTCAATAGTATTAAGGTTTCACATCTCCTCAGATTTATCTATAGATTTAATGGATTCCCAAGCAGTATGTCAGGAGGTTGTCCCCCAACTCTGAAACTATTTTATTCTAAATCTTGATTAAAAAGCAAAGATTCTAAAATAGCCAAAGTAATCCCGAAACAAAATTTAAAAAAACATATTTGGATGATTTATATTGCCAAAAATATTAATCAAGAGATGATGATATTGAAAGAAACAAATAGAAAAATGAAATAGTATTTAAATTCCAGAAATGGTTCTGTGCCTATATGATCAATTGATTTTGGACCATGGCAACAAAGACAATTCAATGGGAAAATAAAAGATCTTTTTTAACAAATGATGCTGGAATGGCTGTTTGGTCATAAGAAAAAGTAAATAGCCTTGACATCTGCCTAACTTAATATAAATATTAATAAATATAATATTTGAAAGTATTAAAATGTTAGTAATATAAAAATTTAAATTTTATAATATATAAAAGCCAAGATGGAACATAGGCCTAAAAGGATAAGCTAGAAGCATAAAGCTTCTATAGCAAAATCTATCTTCACAACTTGGGGTAAAATAAGACTTTTTATACAGGACAATTTAATCATAAAAGAAAATACATTAATTGGATTTGATCAAAATAAAAGGTGTCTACTGATAAAAAGTTAGCACTTAGGAAACAGGTAAATTACAACAGTGAAAACGTATTTATAATTCATATAATCCAGAAATTATTTGTGTGTGTGTGTGTGTGTGTGTATATTTTAATATTTCCTATAATCCATAATATACAAATAAGCCACTTAAACATGGATAAACTTGGACACTCCAAAAAAGATACAGAAACAATCAATAAGTACATGAAAATTTGCCAACATCATTAATTTTTCAGTGAAATAAAAACTAAAAACACTATAGTGCCTAAAAGCAAAACAACTGACAATACTAAGTGTTGACAAAAACAGAGCTCAACTGGAATTCTGTCATTGCTGATTGGAGTGTAAATTGTATGCCAACTTTGAAAAATGTTTTATCTAAAATTATTGTACAAGAATATTTATAGCAGCCTTAATCATAATAGCTAAATATTAGACCATGAAAAAAAATGAAATCTTGCCATTTGCAATGACATGGATGGAGCTAGAGAGTATTATGCTAAGTGAAATAGGTCAGTCAGATAAAGTACCATAGGATTTCAATCATATGTGGAATTTAAGAGACAAATGAACAAAGTGAAAAAGAGAGAGTCAAACCAAGAAACAGACTATTAACTATAGAGAACAAACTGATGATCAGAGGGGAGGTGGATGGGGGGGATGGGTGAAATAGGTGATGGGGATTAGGAAGTGCACTTGTCATGAGCACTAGGTGATGTATGGAAGTGTTGAATCACTAAATTGTACACCTGAAACTAATATTACACTGTATGTTAACTAACTGGAATTTAATTAAAAACTTTAAAAAAAAGAAAAAAATAGCTAGATATTAGAAACCAACCAAATATCCATCAGTAGGAGAATGGATATTCAAATTTTGGCATTTTCATACATTGGAATATTGCTCATCAATAAAAAGAGATAGACTACATGTACACATAATAGCATAAGTGAACCCAGAATTATGTTGAGCTAAGGAAGGCAGACAAAGTATATATATAATCTATGATTCCATTTATATAAAGTAAAAAATTAGACAAAATTAAGATGTTAGGGATGAAAAAGTGGTTATCTCTGGTTGGAGTAGGGAATGCACTAGGCAGCAGGAGAAAGAAATTTCCTGCATGATGCAAATATTCAGCATTCTGCTTTGAGTAGTTTGCAGAGCTGTCATAACACATCAACATAAAAACTTACATATAAACTTTACTTCAATAGGAATATATTTTGCTATTAAAAATAGGAGAAAGACTATAATTATCTTCCTCATCATTAAACGCCCCATGTTGTTTTGCTGATTTTATTACTGTTTTAAAAATTAGTACATATTCATCATAGTTTTGAAAATAAGCAAAAATTCTTTTCATGAATATAAGCAAGCATTTCTTATCATAGAATACTGCTTAATAATATTTTTGATAAACATAATCACAGAGATATTTTGGTCTTCTGAAGTTGGAAATGTATATCTGACTCTATTCATATGCTTTTTCCTTATTAATAAATTTTAACATAACACCACATTATAAATATTCTTATACAGCATGAGTTTTTGAAACTGTATAATATACCATTTTATTGGTAGGTCGTAAGTTAATTACTTAAAATTCTCTTTGAGGTGTGCAGTCTGTTTACAATTTTGTTCCACCTTTTTATAGAATAAGTTCCATTTTATGGTTCTTCTTTCTTGGGTTATGGGCAATCCTCAACTAATTATAATCTGGTGTGTATTCCCATCATGACAATGAACATGAGCTCACTAATATCATCAGTGATCTCCCTTGCTGGATTCTTATCTTAATCCTTTCTGTGGCATTTAACAGAATTCAACCTTCTCTCTTTTTCCAAAGGTATCAGTTTCATTGATTTCAGTGACGTCACTTACTCTGCTTTGTTCCGTGGATGTTCTTTTTCCATTTATTTAATGCAATTCTTTTCTACCATCCATGTTTTATAGGTTGATCTTCAGGTTATTTTGTGGACCTTTGCTGTTTTTATAACCACACATTTTCTGGGTGATATTATCTGAATGACATTATCTACTTTCATATCTTCAACTACAAGCTATTACAGTGGTGACCCTCCAACCTCTTTTCAGGGTTTTTATACTTCTTATTTGAGCCCTGGCCCATTGGTCAACATCTATAAGCACTGTAAACATTAAATTTCCTTTTAAATTCTCAATCTATTCTTATTCTTATATTCCCTACCTGATATAGATCTGCTGACACAAAACATCAGTAATATTTTTAATTCATTTCCATTAAGTAACATCTTAGTAGTAGTTCTTAAATGTGTTCCCTCCTCTCCATTTGTATTACCAGTGCAGACTTATCAAGCCATTACCATTAACGTACAAGAGACCTCCCTAAGTAAAATGTCTGGTCACAGATTAGGGCCCATGGTGATAGGCAGTGCATACCATGTCTCAGTGCCTCCTCCAGGAGAAAAAAAAAAATCTACTTAAATAAGAACCGAGGCTATTCAGAACTGTAGTGACAGACTTAGGCATCATCACATGTGTTTTGTTTGCAGAGATTCAAAATTAGACAAGAGAGTGGAATGCTTTATACGAAAAAATGGGAGGGTTTCAGGTGGGCTCTACCTGAAGGTTGCTGTCTTGGTGAATCTGGAGGCAAGCTAACTAAAAGTACCGTATTTTATTATGTGTTTTATTATGCCATCATTCTTTATCCAAAAGCACTCAAAGCATATTTTGCTGACCCTAAAACTTCTTTCTTTTATATGCCGCTGTGCTTATTCTTAAACATGCAGAGAGGCAAAAGTGAAACACAGTTGATTAATATCACTTGTGCATTGGCCACAAGTGCATATACCACTTTGTAGTAGAGTGCTTTGAATGTTGCAATTGCCTGTAATCACCAGGTCCTCTTCTACAGGATAGTAAATCATCATCATCAGGGTTTTAAGTTCATGAAAAGGATCATAAAAGCAAGAGATCTCAATTCAAGGTATTTTAAGTCAAGAGTGGCTATACACACAAAAGTAATATAATGATTAAGAAGTTCCTAAAAGCATTTTTTTTCAAGAGAAGGGAAAATATGGTAAGCAATTCTTCCACATGGTAATTCAAAAATAAGGTTTTACTTAGTCCTCTTTCTTTCCTTCTTTCTTCTCCCTCCCTGAACAGTTCATTCCAAAAACTATTAGGTAGTGCACCACAATATAGGCATCCACCCAGGTGGCTTTAAAGCGGGAAGAGTTTCACTTACCTATAACAGGCTGCCAAACCTGAACAGAGAAAATAGACACTGGCTTGGGGGGCAAAATCCTGCCGGAGAAGAGTTTACTTCTCTGTTATTTTATTGAAAAACGAAACTTTAATTCACATTCTTTATTGATTATTCATCTGCTTTGGTGAATTAACATATGTCAATCAAAAGATATTGGTATTATTCAAGAATGAACATAAACACTTTCTTTTTATTCTAAATAATGAAGAAATTTCAAAAGTTGAATAGATACTATAAATAATATTTGCTATAGGAGTTACATCACTAGGAAATATTTCATCTCTAAAAAAGACTAGAATAAAATGGTTAGCCTTTTCTTTTCTTTTTTTGCCCCCCGCCCCCCAACTGGTAAATTAACTCTTGAGTAAGACTGCTTATTTACCCCTAATATTTGCATGGATTTGGGATTCTGCTAGGAAGTATAAAGTGTCAAGTTACATATAGTGAACTTCGCACTGAGTCAAGTTTGATTTAATTTAAGCAATTACAATTTAAGTTATATCATAAAAATCCTCAGTGTGTGAAAGTACAAGTCCAAAATCATATCTTCCCTTTACTTTGTTCAAAAAAAGGTTAACATCTTCACAGCACTCATTGTATCCCATAACGTTTTTCCTTAAAGCGGCTATTGTTGTAGGTCAATGTATTTTTTTAAACTGGGATATAAAAATCATGTTACTTTATATGTTATATTCTTTCTTTTGTTTTCCAAAAGCAAAAATTAGTACACTTCAGCTTTCTCTGAAGTTTAGATTTTAAACCAAATTATAATTAAATACACTCTGAATTTGCTATGTTATCATCTTCTTGACTTTCATTATAATAGTAGCTCATGGCAAGTAAAATGATTAACATATTATATGATTGTCATATTGGTAATCATTATAACTATACCAAAACTATGATGATTATAATCCCTACTTATAGTTAAATAAATAGCTTTGTAAGTAACAGATTAACTGTTAGTATGCTAATATATCAACATGTAAGCAGGCTGCTTTTCCTTGCATTTGAATTGATATTAATATAGGAAGCTGAAGTGTTTGGAAAAGCCAAGTTTTAAAGAAAAGTTTAATTATCATCTCAAATGTAATTAATGGTGGTTGTCAGAGCAAAGACCTAGGGAGGAAGTAATGAGTTACTAATTGTCACTCAGCTCATGTGTACTTAAATAAGGAACTGAATGGAAGATAGCTGAACTGTTTCCCTTTTTTTTTTTTTCCTATTTGTATCCCACTAATTCTTGGCCATATGCAGTCCTTGAAATAGTTAAATGTTTAAAATTTCTTTTTATTGGTTAGACTCAACCCATAGAAATTCATATTAGATGTGTACACATTGAACATGTATTTTTTTTTTTTTTAAGATTTTATTTATTTTTTTGTCAGAGAGAGAGAGCACAAGCAGGGGGAGTGGCAGGTAGAGCAGGTAGAGGGAGAAGCAGGCTCTCTGGCAAGCAAGGAGCCCAATGTGGGACTCGATCCCAGGACCCTGGGATCATGACCTGAGCTGAAGGCAGGCGCTTAACTGACTGAGCCACCCAGGCGTCCCCACGTTGAACATGTATTAACACATATACAAAACAAACACATAATTTAAGAGTTTTAAAAATTCTATTTATCTGGGGTGCCTGGGTGTCTCAGTCATTAAACGTCTACCTTCAGCTCAGGTCATGATCCCAGGGTCCTGGGATCGAGTCCCACATCGGGCTCCCTGCTCTGTGGGAAGCCTGCTTCTCCCTCTCCCACTCCCCCTGCTTGTGTTCCTGCTCTCGCTATCTCTCTCTGTCAAATAAATAAATAAAATCTTAAAAAAAAAAATTCTATTTATCTAAAATATTTAGTCCAAAATCAAACATGGATTTCACTAAATCAAACCAAACAAAAATAGAAAGAATAAAATGAAACCTTTAATGAAGCCTGCTATTAATCAGCCACCAGAATATATGCAATATTATAAAAATACAAACTAGTATTTGTATAGTATCTGTTACTGATTTCCAAAGAATAGATGATAAAATAATACATATCATTTACGGTATGTTTACTCTTTGACAGAAATTATTTTAAAAACTTGACACACATTAACTTATTGAATTATAACAAAAAACATTAACTATTTTATATACGGAAAGCTTAGTAAGGGGAAGTTTACATAATTTAGCAAAGATCATGCAACTAGGAAATGTTTTATGAAAAAATGAGTGGAGACATTCCTGCCTTAGAACCTGAGCTCTAAATACTTTTATATCCTGCACTCCCTTAGCACCAACTAGGATTTTTCCTATTATCAAACATAATTAATCAAGTAATATTTTATAGGAAAATCTATCAGTTCTAATATGCAATTTTAATGATGAATAATTTTATTAAATATAATTTAAAGCATCCAGTTACATGATAAATATAATTAAGAATTAAAATTCCCTAAAATTGTACTAATAAAAAAGTAATATTTCTTTAATTAAAGCAGACTCAGTACATGATTTACTAAAAAAAAAAAAAAAAAAAAAAGGCTGTTTAGACTTCCGTTACCAGTTTAGCCGGAAGTTGCCACTCTATCTTAACAACAAGTAAAAATCTGAACAGACCGAACAATCCACAACTCTTCTTGGATCCATGAGAGAGGGGAGGACACAGAACGAATGGTCCCTGTTAAGACTGGAGAGACAGATTGCTGAGTTACAGCCTCTGAGACCAGAATCTCACTAGCAGAAACTGACTCTGGGACAAATGCCTGGGGAGGACAAATTGAACTGTAATTGATGACTTGCAGAAGGCTCAGTGAAGCCAACTCTAGAGATAAAAACTCCAGGGAGACCCACTGATGGTGGTGGCAGGGCACAATATTGTGAGATATGCTTCCTGAAGGGGGAGGGAAAGGGGAACCATTTGGAGATCCACAACTGCACTCTGTTTTTCTTAACAAGGCTTGCCCTCAGGAAAATTAGCTAACTAGTTAACCCCGCTAGGGTATGATGAGAGCCTAACTGACCTGGGAGAAGGGAAATAACCAACTTCAGCCCCCTCTACCCATCTTCTCCGGCATAAGGGATGAGGTGGGGCTAGGAATAAGGGCTATTCAGTGGGACTCACTGAAAACTGAGATCTAATCCTAAATTATAGAATGCTTTCCTTCCCTCACATCTCATAACTAATGATTGAAGTCATTTATTTAGAGCAGTTCTTTTTACCCAGAGTATCATACCTGGCAATCAAAAAAAAAACTACAAGGCATACCAAAAAGCAAAAAACACAGCTTGAAGAGACAAAGCAAGCGTCAGAACCAGACATGCAGAAATGCTGGGTAAGGCAGACAAAAGCGATTGGCAATGTCAGCAGGGAGATGGCAATCCAAGGAAAGAGCAACAACAACAACAAAAACCCACCTAGAAATCAAAAACACTGTAACAGAAATGAAGAATGCCTTTGATGGTCTTATTAATAAACTGGACACAACTAAGGACAGAACTTCTGAGCTAGGGGATATATCAGTACAGTCCATGAAACCCAAAAAGTGAAGAGAACAAACTGAACAGAATATCTGAGTCCTGTGGGACATCTACAAAATATGTAACAGACTTATAATAGGAATATCTGAAGGAGAAGAAAGACACGAACGGAAGGGAAGGTGTCCTGAGAACGATTTCCATTTAGGGGATGGGTTTTTCCACAGCATCAAGCAGTTCTCAGACATCAGCTGGGCCTCCTACCACTTCACCCAATTCTGACACTGTCTACACATAGGTAGCATCTGATTCCTCAGGTTAAGGGCTCAGTCCCCCCAAACTGCCTACCTCTGCAGATGCCAATCACAAGTCCAGGTTGACATATCTGCTTCTGACTGACTGACTATAAATCAGAAGTTCCCCCAACCCCCTCTTTGGGCTTGATAAGTTGATAGATGGGCTCATAAAACTCAGGGAAACCTCTTACTTACTAGATTATCAGTTTATTGTAAAAGGAGATGACTCAGGAACAGTCAGATGGAAGAGATGCACAGGTGCCAACCCATCACACCAGCAATTCTTAGTCTAAAATCTCATCAGTTACGCATTCCAAGTTCCAGCAAATCTAGATCATTTTCAACAGATATGGTGACATTGTGGGTATGATACATTCCGGGGCAAATTCCCTCTCTGCCTGTGGATCTAAGAAACTAGAAAACAAGTGATCACTTCCCAAAATGCAATGACGAAATGGGATTAGGGGAGCATTTTAAACATTTCCATTTCAAAACAGACAAATTTAAGGAAGTAAAGGGTCACTGGTCTCAAGCAATTTGAAAATCCAGCAGGTTAAATTCTGTCAGTTTTAAGGCCTGGGGGTAATCTTCTGTGGTCAGAGGCTCAACCAATGGGCCTGCAGCCCTGCCCTTTGAATTATTCTTGCTTTTTTTGAAGGACAGCACATGTTTGCAGAAAAGCAGCTAGTTTAGTCCATTTCCTGCATATAGAAGTTTGAAAGTCTACATCCTTCTCTCTTTTTTTCTATTTCTGTTCTTTCAGTCCAATGTTTCTCATGGTATAACGTTTCCCCACACCTTGTAGATTCCTGTGTCTGTCACAGGGATTCACGACATCAGCAAGACCATCATCCACAGATCTTTCCTGTATCATCTCTCTTTTTTAAAGATTTTATTTATTTATTTGACAGAGAAAGCGAGCTAATGAGCACAAGCAGGGCGGAGCGGCAGACAGAGGGAGAGGGAGATGCAGGCTCCCTGCTGAGCAGAGAGCCCAACTTGCAGGGGGTGGGGGCTAGATCCCAGGACCCCAGGATCATGACCCGAGGTTAGCAGAAGACAGACGCTTAACAGGACTGAGCCACCCAGGCACCACTTTCCTATATAATCTCATCTCTATTCCTGTTTTCTGCTGAGAGGGTTGAGGGGATTCATGAGTCACATGCCTAATCTCTTCAGCAACAGCAAATGCCTATCCCATCATCCTTTGATATTCTCTCCATAACATGTTTTGTTAGTAGTTAATCTCTGAATTTTAGCATCTTTTGCAATCTGGAATGGCTGAGAATTTAAAAAATCATCAAATCCTAGTTGTTTTTTGCCAAACAGCTCTTCATCTCTTTTCTCTCACATTTTAATACAACCAATAAGAGAAAACCAGGCCACAGTTTAAACAGTTTGCTTAGAAATCTCATTAAATCCAGTTCATTACTTACAAGTTCTGCTGTCCACACCAGTGTAGCACACAACTTAGCTAAATTTTCTGACAGTAAATATGAAGGAATGCCTTTCTCTAGTTTCCAAAAGTATGGTCCTCATTTCCTTCTAAGTCCTGTCACTGCTTTAACATTCATATTTCTACCAATATTCTTTTTGTGATGATATATGGATTCTCTAAGATAGGCTTTCTATACTCTGTAACCCTTATGAGCCCCCAAAAGCAGTGCCTTTAATGTCCATATTTCTAACAGTCTGTTATGTTTAAAACAATCTAGGCTTCTTCTACAGAGGCATCAAAATTCTTCCAGCTTCGGGACTTGGGTGGCTCAGTCAGTTAAGCGCCTGACTCTTGATTTCAGCTCAGGTCATGATCTTAGGGTCGTGAGATCAAGCCCCACGTTGGGCTCAGCACTGAGCGTGGAGTCTGCTTGAGAGTCTCTCTCTCCCTCTCCCTGTGCCCCTCCCTTTGCTTGTGCTCTCTCTCTTAAGAAAAAAAAAAAAATTCTTCCAGCTTCTATCTAATATCCAACCCCAAAGCTACATCCACATTTTTCAATTTTTACAGAATTACTTCACTTCCAAAAATCTGTATTAGTTTTAAATGCACTGCCGCAAATTACCACAAACTTGGTAGCTTGAAACAATGAAAATTTATTATCTCATAGTTGTGAATGTCAGATGTCAAAAGTCAGTTTCCCTGGGTGTCAGCAGGGCCATGCTCCCTGTGGAGGCTTTAGAGGAGAATTTGTCTCTCGCTTCTTCCGGCATTTGATGGCTTCTGGCATCAAGTGCCACCCATCACAATGAACAGCTAACCCATAGCTAAATAAAATAGTTATTGCTTTGGCTAATATTGATGGTATGTTGTTATCTAAAATTAATGCATTTATTCCATGTTAAATATTTTTCGAATAGTGGCATTTATACTGTTTTCGTTTGTTTGAATTCTCTTAAGACTTTTTGAGGACAGCTTTCGCTCTTACAATGGAGATGTCATTGTAGCCCCAGTACCACTGACTACTCATTTTTGTTTAGTCATAGAAAAAGCAAATATGTGTGCTATGCCGGTTGGTTTTAATTTTCTACACCATTTTTTGAAGGAGGCACTCTATCAGTCCCATATTTATGGTTTTAACTTTCTTTGTGTGTTAACCACGCAGCAAAGTAACTCCAGGCCCAGAGAGGAAGAGCTAACTTACTATATTTGGGTGGTTGTTAAACATCAAAAATTAACTGATACATTTTTTTTTTTTTAAGATTTTATTTATGTACTTAAGAGAGAGAGAGAACTCAAGCAGGGGTGACGAACAGGGGGAGGGGCAGGGAGTGGGGAAAGAATCTTAAGCAGACTCTGCACTGAGCAGGGAGCCCAACCCAGGGCCTGATATCCCAACCCTGAGATCATGACCTGAGCCAAAACCAAGAGTCGGAGGCTTAACTGACTGAGCCACCCAGGCACCCCTGATAATGGCTTTTAAGTGGTATAAATGAATTTAAATGCAGCCAGTCTAACCCCAACAGTTATCTACTTCAGAAAGGCCCTCAAAATCATCTTCTTATGATAAAAAATCAACATCAGAAATATATGGAATATTTTTTAAAGTATCTGTATTTTTTTTCCCCCAGTAAGTAGACATAATCATTTTTTCTAACCTCTTATAAATGAATATCTAGATTTCAACTCAATTTACTCTTCTGGATATAAAAGCGTTTAATTGCCAGCTCTCTTTACTACAGGGAATCTTTTATTTAAAATATATGTAAATTTAAGAAATATATATACTTATTATTTTAATTCCATGGGTTTTCAATTCCATAGATTCACTGGGGTCTGATGTTAAAATCTAGTCTTGAGCCACAATCATAAACTTCTAGTACATTATTGCAGCCTCCATACCCAAGATTTTATTGCTCACAATAAGAGCATTGAACAAAAGTATAACTTCTATTTTTCATAGAAATGAACTTGTCCTAAAAAAAGATTTAAGGTGTAGTTTCCATTGTGAATGTCCACTGAATTGTCAAAGATGGCTTAAGAATTGGCCATTTATTTAATCTGTAGAATAGTCTCTTGTTTTTGTGCCTCAAGGCTACTAGAATATATAGTTGTAAAAAGAAAGTCTCTCCAACTAAAATGTGGGAACTTCTAATCCAGTATGTCTTTAGAAGATAGATGTATTTTCGTTCCATTTGGAAGAAAGCAACTATTTTCTAAATATTATGTTTAGACTCCATTTCTATGTTGAAAAGCTCCCAGGTACTTATGAAAGAGAGTTTCTTGCTGCTTATGATATTATAGTCTAATTCAAAACCTTTTTACCATGAAAAATAGCATACTGTAAGGTAATAGGAAAAATCCTTGAATCTCAACGCATTATCTCATTTTTAGTCCGGTAGAACACTTTTCTAAAAGAAATACATTTTCTTATCATTTATTTCTAAACATGTTAGATACTTGCACTTCATTTATTATGTCTCTTTCTGAGTATTGTTTGAACAGCTGATAATAGTACCTAATTAAGTAGAATATCACACAAAAGGAAATTAGTAAATGTCTCCATAAAGCCAAAGCAAACTGAGGTGAATTTAGAAATGATTGATTATAAATTAAATTAATATTTCAGTCATTTTCTGATTGATCTACCCACTGAAAATAACATTCTGAACTACTAAAAAATGCCATTAATGCTTGTAACTCTTACAGGTCATTCTCATTCCCTTTTTTTTAAGTTTTCTACTTTTATTCTCTCTTGTACACATTCATTCTTGTTTTAGCAACATATTTATTGAAAAGCAGTCCAAGATGATAATGTAGAAACACCCTGAAACTACCTCTTTCCAAGGACACACAGAATCTATACCTACATATGCAGCAGTTTCTCCTAAAGAAGAGCTGGGGGCTGATTGAACAGTTTTTGCACAATAAATAATAGAGATACCATATAAAGAAACGTAGGACAGAGACATGGTAACTATAGGACCCCCACCCCTGATGTGGCAACCTGCAGTAAGGAGGGCTACCACTGAGGGGCTGCACACAGGCTCTTCTGCCCTGGACACAATGAAAAAATAGAAGTTTAAGGAGCAACTAAAGTGAAAGAATAAGTTAAGATTAGGTAAAGGAAATCCATTTATTAACCCTAGAGAATCTCCAAACAGGCAGGGAACTTTGGAAAGTCTCTCCAAGGTCAGAGACATTGTGATATACTATTTCTTACATTCCCCCTCTACCTTGATAGTGCATGTGGGAGCAAGGTTCAGGTGCTCTAGCTGGCCTGGTAGGGATACCCTAGCATGCCAGCCCACCCTACCTTCAGTCATCTTGTCAAGGTGGCCCCTGAATGGCACACCACAGGGCTGCCCTGGCCCATAGTCTCTCCAGCTCCAGCTGTCCTGACAAAGTGGCCCTGACCCAGCACATCCTAGGACACCAATGGCCTGCATCTGCTCCAGTTCCAGCCAGCCTGCCAAGGCCATGAGGCACACACATGTCTACACCAGGGATGTTCCTACACAAGGCCATTCCTTTAAAACCAGGAGCATTGGCTGTTCCATCTAATTCAGAGAAACAAACACAGAATGTCAAACAAAATGAGGAGATAGAAAATATGTTCACAATGAAAGAATGAGATAAAAGCCCAGAAAAAAGCCCTAATGAAATGAAGAAAAATAGTTCAAAGTAATAGTCATAAGGATACTCACCAAAATTAAGAGAAGAATGGAGGAAAACAGTGAGAACTTCAACAAAGACATAAAAGATATAAAAAAGAACCAATCAGAGCTAATATATATATATATATATATATATATATAGTAATTGAAATGAAAAATACACTATAGGGAATCTTCAGCAGGTTAGATGATAAAGAAGAATGGATCAGCAATTTGGAAGACAGAAGAGTTGAAATCACCCAATAGGAATAGTTAAAGGAAAAAAAAAAAAAAAGAGGACATTTTAAGGGATCTCTAGAACAACATCAGGTGTACTAATGTCCACATAATAGGTGTTCCAAAAGGAGAAGAGAAAAGGGTAGAAAACTTATTTGTAAAAATAATGGCTGAAAACTTGCCTAATCTGGGGAAAGAAACTGATAACCAGGTCCAAAAAGCAGAGTCCCAAAAAAGATGAACCCAAATAGATCCACACCAAGTTACATTATAAAGTGGCAAAAGTTAATGATAAAAAAAGAGAGAGAGAGAGAGAGAATCTTAAAGGAAGCAAGAGAAAAATAATAGTCACAAGGAAAACCCCAGAAGACTATGAGCTGATTTTTCAGCAGAAATTTTGATGGCCAGTAGAGATTGCAGGATCACAGTTGGAACAACTGGCCTATCACTGATGACAGTTATTTGTCCTGATGATTTGAGAAGCAACAGAATTATGAGGAGGAATTCTTCAGCATCAGTCAATCTCCTCTTGTGATTCTTCTTAGCACTAAATGGCATGAGGTCATCAAAGGCACTGAATAAAGGACTGATTGCTAGCAATAATACATGTAGACCTTACTGTATTGTCTTACATATTTTTAATGAGACTTCTTTCAAACCAAACCTAAGTTACAGAAAACTTGTATTCTAGTTTTTCCTACTACTTGACTATGGCATATTAATCAAGTCACACACAAAAAAGTTTAAAAATCCCCAGAAAGGTTATGTTTATTTAAATTACATTTAATAAGACGTGAAGATCTCTGAATGAAAAAAGGGCATGATAATAGGGTTAGCTATAGAGAGTTATTATTATTATATATTAATAAAAATACACAATATATAGCTATGTATAATGTTAATATAATATTATTACTTTATTGATTCAAAAAGGCCTTTTTTGGGGGTGCCTGGGTGGCTCAGTCATTAAGAGCCTGCCTTTGGTTCGGGTCATGATCCCAGGGTCCTGGGATCCAGCCCCACATCAGGCTCTCTGCTCCGTGGGAAGCCTGCTTCTCCCTCTCCCACTCCCCCTGCTTGTGTTCCCTCTCTCACTGTCTCTTTCTCTCTCTGTCAAATAAATAAATAAAAATCTTTAAAAAAAAAAAGGCCTTTTTTTTATTTAGGTTGCAGATGGTTTTTAGCAGCACATTTCATAAAGTAACAGTCAAGTTTGAGATCAAAGGTACATCTGCTGAGGGGTCACCTAACATGCCAGGTTTTATATACACAATGTGGAAACCTCAAAATGCATGCAACAAATTGTGCCTTTATGCCTAGAAGAATCACCTGTAGTTATACAAATTTAGGGTCAGAAGGCAGACCAAACTTTTGGTGACTGCACTGATGCATGGATAATGTCACTCCCAAAGACCCAGGCAATGCCAATCTCATCATTTGGAATATGGATTATCAGTATGCTTATAAATCTCATAAATCTGTCTCCTTCCTAAAAATTAAAGACTTGCTAGAGAAGATAATGCTACATCAATCAAGGTGAATCAGTAAGGCAACAGAGTCTAAGTTAATGACCTAAGCTTAATACAAGGTTAGAACCTCTACTAGGGTGGGCTGGTATCAGCACACAGCATGGAACTTATGCAAGGAAGTCCTCTGACACTAGCACATGTAGCATAGTGACAGGATTTTGAGAAAGACTTACTAAATGTGTTCTAAATTAAAGTTTTAAAACATGGGAGAACAAGCATAAATAAGATGTCACACCAATAGCCAATAGTTCAGATTTTAGTTATCTCATATTTTATATAGGGAAAAGTAAATCCAGGTAGGATTTCAAAATCCTTCTGCATTTAGAAACAATCCATTGTATGGGGGTGAGAAATTGAACCTCTTGTCAAAACACAACTAAAGGTCCATTGGTTAAAAGAAAAAAAAAGGGGGCACCTGGGTAGCTCAGTCATTAAGTGTCTGCCTTCGGCTCAGGTCATGATCCCAGGGTCCTGGGATTGAGCCCCGCATCGGGCTCCCTGCTCCGCAGGAAGCCTGCTTCTCCCTCTCCCACTCCCCCTGCTTGTGTTCCCTCTCTCACTGTGTCTCTCTCTGTCAAATAATTAAATAAAATCTTAAAAAAAAAAAAGTAAAATACCAAAATGATTTTGAATCCCCAAAATGTGAAGCAGTTCTCATCAGTTTTACATGTTAGGGAATTCAATAAACCATGTTACTGTTATTTCCTTCAGAATATATAATATTATGTAAATTGCTGTCAAAATAAGTAAAGTGGAAAGACACAAAACCTCTTCAGATGCTCAGGGCTGACACGGAGTTCATGAAGTTTCAACATTTTTTTCTTCTTTTCTCATTTAGAACATCAACAAATCAAAGTTCAGTCACTTTTCTTGGTAAGAAAGATATAAGAGCCCCTGGATTTTAAATATAGCTTTCCATTTCTCTCCTCTATGTAACTCTGCTACACAGAGGAACATGCTAAACGTAAAATTGATTTCTAAATAGTGTTACCTAAAAAATAAAAATAATTCTGTAAGATAGTCAAAATTTCTATTAAGGAGAAAAAAGAAGAATGTTTGCCTTCCTGCTGAACTTGAGTAGCAAGAGTATATCTAGCCTGTGAGAGAGATTCAGAGTCCATATTTAAATGAATAAAGGATTATTAATGAGCAAATAAGTGAATGAATAAAATATTTTCAATGTGATAACATCCTGTCATTCAAGCTTTACCAGAGTGAGAGTTTGAATAATACCTTTTCCTCTTTGCTTCTACCATATATACTTAAGCACATTGAAAAACTGATGATTTGAATTGTTACATTTAAAGATGTGTACAAAGGACTAATTCTTTAGTTCCTGAACATGGCTAACTTTTGAATAACTTCTCAAGATCTTAAGAATATTTGCCGGAAAAATGATAAAATATAATACAAGCATCCTAAGAAGACATTGAGAAATTTGAAACAAACTATTTGCCTGAATGCTCATATCCAGGAGCACTCAAAAGTTAAGAATCCTCTCCTTGAGTATTTTAATATTTTCTCTCCTCCTTTCTTGATGCTTATGATGACACAGTGATAACAGGAAATGATTTTTTTTTGTTCAAACATAATTTCCTTAAATATCTGGTACTGTACTAGTCATGTGAGATGAAGATAGGGACATGTCATGGAAAATAGCTTCAGAAAAAGCTCATACTCTAGCTGAGAGAAAAAATATATATAGATATACATATATAATTACTATAAAATAAAAGTATTGCTAAAGTCCTACTGTGAATTCTCAGAGTTTAGCTGAGAGCTCTCTAACTCTGAGAGAGTTAAGCTGAAGGTATTCTGAGTCTGATCTAGGTACTTTGCAAATAATAATCTCAGATTTCCTAATTTCCCACTGGATGCATTCAAACATCACAGAATCAACTTCAGTGTTCAGTATGAGTAGGTATACAAATTAAAGGATCACACATACAGAAATGTGAGGACAGATGAAACTAGTTGGAATAGATTTCCTGAGCATCACCTGAGTTCAAATAAGCCATTTTACTGCTTTACATTTAATAAGGAAAATATGTATTTTCTTTTGTTGCTATTCTGGTGATAAGCAAATTCATATAGGATATATAGTAAAAGAGACAAGCAGATAAGAATGGAGAAAAAAGAGGAAAAAAAATGAAAAAAGAAGAGCAGAGAAGAGTAGGGACATGGAGAAATAAATGTGGATAATAGTGGAGATCATGAAGTTACTGACTATCATCTCCCTCCTGTAAACCAGTTTTGGGATTTGCATAAAAGGTAGATATACAAGCTAGCCATGGGTAGAGCTCATGTGTGACAAAGTAGCGTCTCTTCTGGACAATGCTTAGGCATTGCCTCTAAACTCTCTTTATTTGCAAGTATGTAAAAAGGTGCTTTCTGGCATAAGAATGGCTTGTTGGTAGCAAGAAGACTGTGCAACAGATATCTAAACTAAAATAAGTGGTTGGCTTCACATTTGAATAAAAATTTATTTATTTACTCAGCTAGAGATTCTTGTTACAAGAGCTCAAATAAATGAGTAAAGATAAATAACATAGTAAAGAAAAGGCATTTTAGGGGCAACTGGGTGGTTCAGGTATTGAAGCATCTACCTTCAGCTCAGGTCATGATTCCAGCATCCTGGGATCAAGCCCCACATTGGGCTCCCTGCTCAGTGGGGAGTCTGCTTCTCCCTCTCCCTCTGCCCCCCCCTTGTGTTCTATCTCTATCAAATAAATAATAAAACCTTGTAAAAAAAGGCATTTTACTTTACAAAGGTTTGGATACATTATCAAAAAATAGTAGTTGAATTTATTTAGCTCTGTAAAATTAAAAAAAAAAAAAATCAACTGCAAGAATTACAATTAATCCCCTTAAGAAACTAAACTGAAGTCTATGTAAAATACACATCATAGAATTTTGTTTTAAACCAAAGTAAAATTATTCCAAATATTTTCTTATTTAAATAATAAATGCATAACATACTGTTGTATTGTCTTATAATTTTAAAACAAAAGTGTCTAAGTATAGCTGGAGCCCCAAATTAGCTGCCTTCCTTTATCATTGGCTGAGTCTCTAGGTTAATACAAGGATAATCTGAATATATATTTCTTTTGAAGCAACTATTCATTGAGGATGGTGTTAGTAAGTAAAGTTAGAACACATACATTAAAGGGGTGCCTGGGTGGCTCAGTTGATTAACTGTGGACTCTTGATTTCAGCTTGGATCATGATCTCAACATTGTGAGATCATGAGTCCATGCTGGGTACAGAGTCTGCTTAGGGTTCTCCCCCTCTCTCTGCCCCTGCCCCCCCCACCCCTGCTCCTGACTTAGGGATAATTCCTCAGACAATGTCCTCCTTTACTTACTATTTCAAAAGAAAACAAAAAACAATACTAACATTTGTATAATCAAAGAATTATACTAATGGTCTCCATAAGGGATGATAATTTTATAAATATATAAAATACAGGGAGGCCTGGGTGGCTCAGTCACTTAAGCATCCAACTCTTGATATTGGCTCAGTTCATGATCTTAGGGTCTTTAGATAGAGCCCTGAGTCCAGCTCTGTGCTCAGCGTGGAGTCTGCTTGAGATTCTCTCTCCCTTTCACTCTACCCCTCCTTCTTGTGCTCTCTCTCTTTAAAATAAATGAATAAATAAATATTTAAAATACAAAGATTAAGAAACACTTGTCATTTGAGATTACATTTTCCATATCATTAATAATAAATTATATTTTGTTATTAATGAATATAATATGCTCATCATAATTTTGTCAAAATGGTATAAATATTATGAAATATTAACTTAAAAACTTTTCTTCATGCTTTCTGCTTACATTCAGTCCAATTCCCCTAGAATAACAGTGATATTTAAATTTTTCTATCCATCCTTCTAAACTTTTTTTGTATTTCTGTCTTAAAAATGACTGTTTAAAAAAAATAAGCCATATTAAATAAAAAAAAAAACTTTAACACATATAAAAAAGGCTACCTTATATTTTAACCATTAAGTCAGCATTCCAGGTGATCTGTTATGTTTTTAGAAATTAAAAAAGCAAATAAAAAGGAAAGGCGGATTGAAAAGAAGAAAGTAAAAGAAAGAAAAAAGAATAAAAGAAAGTATTTTAGTTAAACGTGGGGTCATACTATAAATTATAATTTTAATATAAACTATATTTAGTTGAATTTAAAAGAAAAAAAAAATCAAAGGAACTCATACACAACAACAGAGTGTAAGCAACATATATGATACTCTCCTGAAGTGTCATGTTCTGGTGAATAGAGGACGTTGCACTGCAGGGCACTCCAGGACCTCTTCTTCATAAAGTCACAACTTTCAAGAGTAGAAGACATAGCTGACTTCCCTAACATAGAGGAACAGACAGAGAAAGGCAGACAAAATGTGGAGACAGAGAAATTTATCCCAAATGAAAGAACAAGACAAGGCCACAGCCAGAGATCTAAATGAAACAGATATAAGTAACATGCCTGATAGAAAATTTAAACAATGATCACAAGGATACTCACTGGACTTGAGAAAAGGGTGGAAGACATGAGTGAGACCCTTAATAACACAGAGATGAGGAATAACATAGCAGAGAAAAAGGATTCAAAAATGAAAGGAGAGGGGCACCTGGGTGGCTCAGATGGTTAGGCATCTGCCTTTGGCTCAGGTCATGATCCCGGAGTCCTGGGATCGAGCCCCGTGTTGGGCTCCTAGCTCAGCGGGGAGCCCGCTTCTCCCTCTCCCTCTGTCTCTCCCCCAGCTTATGCTCTCTCTCTCTCTCTCTCTCTGTATCTCTGTGTCTCAAATGAATAAAATCTTGAAAAAAAAAAAAATGAAAGGAGAAACACACTTGATGGAATGAATGGCAGCATGGAAGAAGTAGAGGAACAAATTAGTGATCTAGAAAACAGAGTAATGGAAAGTAATCAAGCTGAACAAAAGAGAGGAAAAAAGAATTATGCATATTGGGAACAGACTTAGGGAATTCAGTGACTCCATCAAATGTAATAACATTCCAATTATTATTCTGGACTTCTAGGAGTGCCAGAAGGAGAGAGAGAAAAGGGGCAGAGAATTTATTTGAAGAAATAATAGCTAAAGACTTCCCTAATCTAGGGAAGGAAACAGATATCCAAATCAAGGAAGCACAGAGAACTCTCATCAAAATCAATATAAGCAGATCCAAACCAAGATATATTGTAATTACATTGGCAAAATATAGTGATAAAGAAAAATAAATAAATAAAGCAGCAAAACAAAGAACTACGGTAACTTACATGGGAAAACCCATAAGGCTGGCAAGGGATTTTCCAGCAGAAACTTTGCAAGCCAGAAGAGCGTGACCAGATATATTCAAAGTGCTGAATGGAAAAAAAAATCCTTAGCCAAGAATACTCTATCCAGCAAGACTACCATTCAGGAGATATAAACAATTTCTTAGACAAACAAAAACTAAATGAGTTCATGAACACTAAACCAGCCCTGCAAAAAATATTAAAGGGGACTCTGAGTGGAAAGGAGAGACCAAAAGTGACAGTAAAAAGTTAGGAAACACAAAAGCAGTAAAAGTGAATATTCTGTAAAAAAAAATAAGTCAAAAAAGTCACAAAAGAAAAGGATATAAAATATAACAACATATACCTAAAATGTGGGGAGGAGTAAAGAATGGGTTCAAACTTAAACAACAATCAGCTTAATATAGACTGCCATATGCAGAAGAAGTTACATACAAAACTAATAGTAACTATGCATCAAAAAAACCACTAATAAATATGCAGAGAATAAAAACAATTCCAAATATATCACTAATGAAAATCAGCAAACCATGAGAAAAAAGATAAGAAAGGATCAGAGAAAATCTTCAGAAACAACCACAAAACAAATAATAAGATGAGAATAAGTGCATATCTATCAATAATTACACTGAATGTAAATGGACAAAACTTTTCAATCAAAGACATGGGGTGACATAATTGATTAAAAAACAAGACTCATCTATATGTTGCCTACAAGAGGCTCATTTTAGACTTAAAGACACCTGCGGATTGAAAGTGAGGGGGTGTAGAAACATCTAACACACAAATGGATGTCAAAAGCAAGCTATAGTAGCAATACTTATATGAGACAAAATAGATTTTAAAACAAAGACTGTAGCAAGAGATAATGAAGGACACTATATAATAATAATGAGGACAATCTAACAAGAAGATATAACAATTATAAATAGTTATGTATTCAACATAGGAGCACCCAAATACATAAAACAGTTAGTAACAAACATAAAAGAGCTAATCAATAATAATAAAATGATAGTAGGGACTTTAATACTCCACTTACATCAATGGGCAGATCATCTAAACAGAAAATAAACAAAGAAACAATGGCTTTGAATAACACTAGAACAGATGGATTTAACAGATATATTCAGAACATTCCATCCTAAAACAGCAAAATACATATTTTTTTCAAGTGCACATGGAACATTCTCCAGAATAGATCACATATTAGCCCACAAAACAAGCCTCCACAAATTCAAGATGATCAAAGTCATACCATCCATCTTTTCTGACCACATTGCTATGAAACTAGAAATCAATCATAAGAAAAAATCAGGAAAGACCACAAATGCATGGTGGTTAAATAACATGCCACTATCAGTGAATGGGTCAGCCAGGAAATTAAAAAAAGAAATAAAAAAAAATACATGGAAACAAATGAGAATGAAAATACAACAGTCCAAAACCTTAGGGATGCAGCAAAAGTGGTTCTACATTAGAAGTTTATGGCAATACAGGCCTACCTCAAGAAGCAAGGAAAATTTCAAATAAGTAATTTAAACTTACACCTAAAGGAGCTAGAAAAAGAACAACAAACAAAATCCCAAAACCAGTAGAAGGAAGTATATAATAAAGATGAGAGCAGAAATACATGATGCAGAAACAAACAAACAAAAAGACCAGATCAATGAAACCAGGAGCTGGTTTTTTGCAAAAAGAGAAAATCAAGAAAATTGATAAACCTTTTGCCAGACATATCAAGAAAAGAAGAAAATGGACTCAAATAACGTCACAAATAAGAGAGGAGAAATAATAGCCAATACCACAGAAATACAATCATAAGAAAATATTATGAAAAACTATGTCAACCAATTGGACAACCTAGAGGAAATGGATAAATTCCTAGGAACTTATAAACTATCAAAACTGGGAGAGGAAGAAATAGAAAATTTAAACAGACTGATAACTAGCAAAAAAAAAAAAAAAAAAAAGAATCAGTAATCAAAAAACTCCCAACAAACAAAATTCCAGGACCAGATGACTTCACAGGTAAATTCTACCAAACATTTAAAGAAGAGTTAACAACTATTCTTCTCAAACTATTCCAAAAAATAGAATAAAAAGGATAACTTCCAAATTCATTCTATGAGGCAAGCACTACCCTGATACCAAAACTAGATAGAGACACCACTAAAAAAAGAGAATTGTAGGCCAATATCGCTGATACAAAATCCTCAACAGAATACTAGCAAATTGAATTAAACAATACATTAAACAATTCACCACAATCAAGTGGGATTTATTCCTGTGTTACACGTGTGGTTCAATATTTGCAAATCAATCAATATGATACATCACATCAATAGAAATGTTAAGAACCATATGATCATTTCAATAGATGCAGAAAAAGTATTTGACAAAGTACAACATCAATTCATGATAAAAATCCTCAACAAAGTAGGTTTAGAGAGAACATACATCAACATAATAAAGGTCATATATGAAAAAAACACAGTCAATATCTTTTTCAATGGGGAAAAACTGAGAGCTTTTCTTCTATAGTCAAAAACAAAATAGGCTTGTCCACTCTCACCACTTTTATTCAACACAGTACTGGAAGTCCTAGCCACAGCGATCAGACAACAAAAAGAAATAAAAGGCTCCCAATTGGTAAGGAAGAAGTAAAATTTTCACTATTTGCAGATGGCATGACATTATATACAGAAAACCTGAAAGATTCCACCAAAAAAACTACTAGAATTGATAAATTCAGTAAAGTCACAGTATACAAAATCGAAGGACAGAAATCTGTTGCATTTCTATACACCAATAATGAAGTAGCAGAAAGAGAAATTAAGAAAATAATCTCATTTACATTTGCACCAAAAAAGATACCTGGGAATAAACCTAACCAAAGAGATGAAAAACCTATACTCTGAAAATTATAAATCACTGATGAAAGAAATCAAAGATGACACAAAGTAATGGAAAGACATCCCATGCTCACAGATTGGAACAATTATCGTTAAAATGCTTATACTACCCAAACATTGCATACATTTACTGCAATCCCTATCAAAATACCAACAGCATTTTTCATAGAAATAGAACAAAGAATTCTAAAATTTGTATGGAACCACTAAAGACCCTGAATAGCCACAGAAATTTTGAAAAAGCAAGGTAGATGCCTCACAATTAGGAACTGAAATTATACTACAAAGCCACAGTGATCAAAACAGTATGGTATTAGCACAAAATAGACACACAGATCATTAGAACAGAATAGAAAACCAAGAAATGAACCAACAGCTATATGGTCAATTAATCTTCAACAAATCAGGAAAGAATATCCAATGGGAAAGACAGTCTCTTCAACAAATGGTGTTGGGAAAACTGGACAGCAACACACAGAAGAATGAAACTAGACCACTTTCTTACACCATATACAAAAACAAATTCAAATTAGATTTAAGACCTAAATGTGGGACCTGAAACCATAAAAATCCTAGAAGAGAACACAGGCAGTAACTTCTTTGACATCGGCCAGAGCAACTTCTTACTAAATATGTATCCAGAGGCAAGGGAAACAAAAACAAAAATGAACTATTGGGACTTCATCAAGATAAAAAACTTTTGCACAGAAGAAGCAACAAAACTAAAAGGCAACCTACAGAATGGGGAAGATATTTACAAATGACATACCTGATAAAGGGTTAGTATCCAAAATATATAAAGAACTTATACAACTCAACACCCAGAAACCAAATAATCCAATTAAAAAATGGGCAGAAGACATGAATAGATATTTCCCAAGGAAGACATTCAGAGGGCTAACAGATGCATGAAAAGATGCTCAACATCACTGATAATCAGGGGAATGCAAATCAAAACTACAATGAGATATTACCTCACACCAGTCAGAATGACTAAAATCAAAAACACAAGAAACAATGTGTTGTCAAGGATGTGAAGAAAAAGGAACCCTCGTGCCTTGTTGGTGGGAATGCAAACTGGTGCAGCCACTCTGGAAAACACTATGGAGGTTCTCCAAAAAGTTAAAAATAGAGCTTCACTATGACCCAGCAATGGTTCTACTGAGTATTTAACAGAGAATACAAAAATTCTAATTCAAAGGGATACATGTACCCCAATGTTTATAGTAGCATTATCTACAATAGCCAAATTATGGAAACAGCCAAAGTGTCCACTGGCTGATGAATGGATGAAGAAGATGTGGAGTGTGTATGTGTGTATATGTGTGTGTATGTGTGTGTGCATGCAATGGATTTATTGCATAAAAAGTCATAAAAAGGAAGGAAATAGCCATTTGCAACAACATGGACAGAGCTAGAGAGTATAATGTTAAGTGAAATAAGTCAGTCAGAGAAAGACAAATACCATGCAATTTCACTCATATGTAGAATTTAAGAAACAAAACAAACAAGTAAAGGGGAAAATAAGAGAGACAAATTAAGAAATTACCAGAGGGGGGGCACCTGGGTGGCTCAGTCGTTAAGCGTCTGCCTTCGGCTCAGGTCATGATCCCAGAGTCCCGGGATCGAGCCCTGCATCGGCCTCCCTGCTCAGCGGGAGGCCTGTTTCTCCCTCTCCCGCTCCCCCTGCTTGTGTTTCCTCTCTCGCTGTGTCTCTCTCTCTCTCTCTGTCAAATAAATAAATAAAATCTTAAAAAAAAAAAAAAAAAGAAATTACCAGAGGGGAGGTGCGTGGGGGGGAGGGGATGAGTGAAATAGGTGATGGGGAATAAGGAGTGCACTTGTTTTTTGTTTTGTTTTATTTTGTTTTTAATATAAGATAGTTCCATCATTTTTTAAAAGTTTTATTTATTTTTTGAGAGAGAGAGTACAAGTAGGGGCAGAGAGAGAAAGAGGGAGAAGCAAACTCCTCCCTAAGCAGGGAGCCCAATGTGGGGCTCAATCCCAGGACCCAGAGATCATGACCTGAGCTGAGGGCAGACACTTTAGCCAACTGAGCCACCCAGGTGCCCCTAAGGAAGGCACTTGTGATGACTACAGGGTGATGTATGGAAGTGTTGAATCACTATATTATATACCTGAAACTAATATAACACTGTATGTTAAGTAACTAGAATTAAAATAAAAGCTCAAAATAGAAAAAGAAATGAAATGAAAAAAAAAGGAAAGGAAATTGAAAGTTTAAAATGTTATTTGTATAAATATTTATTCTTAAGGGATACTTATTGAAGATATCTCGAAATTTAAGAAAGGAGTGTGAAAACTATTGAGACGTTGGATGTTTTAATTATATCAACTTAAAATAGCATACCATGCAAACTCTTGGACTTTTTTCACACCCTACACTATGTTACTAATGTACATAATATGTACATTTTCAGGTAAGTTTCACTACAAGGATGTTAAATCTATATTTGATTTGGATTCTTAAAATTCCTTTCCTTATCCCTTACTTGACTGACTTAATTGTCAAAAAAAGGTGCTGTGTTTTCTTGTCTCTCTGCTTGTTTTCTTTCCCCAGAAGGCCTGGTGGTTTATTTCCTCTTTTTCTTTTGATATGGAAAGTAACAGTCTCTTATTTTCATGCTTGAATGACAACTTACCTGAATAAATAGGTCTTTAGTAACACTTTACCTTTTATTTCCTTTGAACCCTTAGCTGTTGTGCTATTAGCTCTTGTCATTAAATACTTAGGTGGGCAAGCCTGAATTTCCTCCCCACACAAAACCTTCTTTTCTTCCCTGTGTGCCAGGCAGTACTTAGTTCTTCAATTTCAATGACATCACCAGGCTATTTCTTGGGACAAATTGTTCTTCAGCTATTGTTTCTGGAACACCGTGTTTTCTATTGTTCTGCAGATATATTTAAAACTTTATTTCTGGGAAAACTTCATCCATTTTGGTTGAGTGATTTTTGCTAATTCTACTAGGGTTTTCTACATCACAGATGACAGTAATTCTGTTGGAACATCTTTGTTCTCTTCATCTATTGTGATTCATCTAATTGCTTTGATCTTGGTCTTTTTCCTCTGCATTCACATCATTTTAATAGGTCTATTCTCCACTGTGTCAGCAATTCCTTTGCAACCACATCTGCTCTGTTCTATGCTACTTAGGATACATTTGTTTTTCTGCACTGCTGTAATTTTGTTTCTCAATTTGTTTCCACACCTCTTCCATCCCCATTTCATCTTACTGGGTTGTAGTACCATCAGGTCTTTAAACTTTTGTTTCATAAATTAATGCCTTTAGTAAGTACTTACAAGTCGCTTGTGGAACATTTTCTTCTATTCATTTGATGATTCAGTCTTGGCTGAAGTCCCATGTCTCTTACAAATGGTGTTCTTCAATTTGCTCATTTTAATGTTTATATTTGTTGTTAAACCTCTTCTCTTCATCTTGCTGGCATGCTATTTTTCACAGAATTTGGCATAATTCTCCTTTTCTTCCTACTCCATTACCTAAATTTGGCTTTCCCCTCTGAAAATATTCCTTGTTGACTTTTGTTGTTAAGTGTGTGTGTCAGGGAAAGGGGATGGCTCAGCTCTGTGCAGGCTTTCTTGACAGACTGGTTCCTAATGCATCATATAATATTTGAAGTCTTTAAAATAGTATTTTCAAACATTAATGTCACAGAAACTATATGGTCGTCTTGCTAACTGTGCAAGGCTGCCCATGATTCAACATTTGGTACAAGTGTTCAGGCAATGCCAGTGTGCCTAGTCTGATAATCCTACTTTGAGTAGCAAAGATTTAGAAGAATTCACCACTCTAAACAAAGGCAAAATATAATTCCAAATTCAATGTATTTCACAACTGATTGAAGATTCCTGGAGTTTGTGCTTTTTTTTTTTTTTTTTCTTTAAAGAGACAGCGAAAGTTGCGGGGGGAGGAGAACCAAAGAGATAATCTTAAGCAGACTCCACCTTCCGTGTGGAGCCTGACACAGGACTCAATCTCAGGACCTGAGATAATGGCCCTGAGATCATGACCTGAGCCCAGATAATGACCTGAGCCAAAATCAAGACTCAGATGCTTAACTGACTGAGCCACCCAGGCACCCCTGGAGTTCGTGTTTTATCAGAAAATTTCAGCCCCTGCAGTATCTCAAATGCATCTCATCCACAGACATTTCACTCTCTGCTGGCCAGAGATGGGAAAGACAAAAGGACCCTCTGTGGCAGCTTCTCAACAACTGAGTGTCATTTGTGAAAATTCTCAAGACTAAGGCACCCCTGCAATATCTCATTTGGAGGCAGAGCCAGGGAAGGACAAGGTTAGGCTTTCCTTAATTTCATTTCTGATCTCAATTTCCTTCTTGTAAAGTTTAAAATATGAGATTGTAACATTCTCTTCATTTGCCAGATTTTATTATTTATTTATTTTGTTTGTTTGTTTGCTATATTTTAAATCCTAAATTCGACATTATTGATTTTTCCAGTTAGATAATTATATCAAGGACCAGGGAACCAAATTTCAGTGAATAAACTCAATTGTAAATCTCAGATTGAAAATTAAAATTATTTTTTAAATGTTTTTTAATGCATTCATTTGCTCATACATATGTAGTTGAACATTTAAATGGCATCATATAATGTATATAATTTTTTTATTTAAAATAGGTCTTCATAATCTTTCTAGAATAATATATATAGACACACTTTATTCTTTCTAATGGCTTAGTAGTTTTCCACTTGTTGAAGTTACTATCCCCTTGACAGTCATTTAAGTCATTTCAATTTTTAATAAATGCAAAATCAATCATTTTATATTTTTAGTAAACATTATATTATTTTTAAAGAATATGTTCCTAGAAATTAAAACTTTGGTCAAACATAAACACACTGTAAAATATAACTACCATGCAATTACTTTACAATAATGTTCTTCTAATTTTCATTTTCAGCATAAATAAGTGAATATCCATTTTTCACAACTTATTCAGAATTATATATTGTCCATCTTTATCTTTTGATGATGCAATGGGTAAAAAATGGTATCTTCTGTTTTAGTGTAGTTTTAAACAATTTGTACAAGTTTTAAAATAATTTCATATGTTCATTGAAGATTTATATTTTTATTATAAGACCTGTCTATTCATAATATTTTACTAATACTAGCTATTTTTCTTTTATTGATTTTAGGAGATAATTTAAATCTTAAAATAGTAAACATTTACCTCTTTTCTATGTATTGAGTTTTGTTTTATCAAATATATTTAATGATATATCAAAATTCAATGTAATCAAATCAGAAACCCAATCTTAAGAATCAACTAGAAGTATTTTAAAAAAATATGATGTTTCTTTCTCATAATATTCTATATGGTAAGATCACACAATGAGTATTTAAACTGATTATAACACTCAATATAGGCTACTATAAGTTGAGCACCGTAGACTGATATAATAAAGTATGGCGACATTTGCATCGTTTTATAGAATTCACATAGATGACTATGCAATTCTAGCTTTTCCTTTTGTAAAGGATATAGATTAGGAAACATTACTTAAACATACTAGGTGCAGTGTAGCTTTGCATTCTATGAAATATCTTTGTTTTGTGTTCTATAGTGTACCATTCTGCTTGAACTGCCATATCAAAAAAAATACCACAGAGTGAGTAGCTTAAACAACAGACATTTATTTTCTCACAGTTCTGGAGCCTAGAAGTATACAATCAAGGTGCTGGTAAATTCTGTTTCTGATGAAAGCCTCTTCCTGATTTGCAGGTGCCAACCTTCTCACTATGTAATCCCATGGCTTTTCCTCTGTATTCATGTAGAGATAGAGAGAGAGGTTCATTGGTATCTCTTCTTAGGAGGACACTAATCTTACTGGATTAGGGCCCCACCCTTAAATCTTCATTTAACCTTAATTACTTCCTTAAAGTCCCATCTCCAGATATAGCCACACTGAGATTTAGAGCTTCAATATATGAATTTGGAAGAATAAATACACTGAGATCATAATACAGAGTCTCAGCAAATGTTCAAATGTAATCATAACCTTTTAAGTACAAATTAGCTTTAGATGATACATACAAACAATGATCTCTGCCACATCATCCAAGTAACATGAAATGAAAATGATAGACACAAATGGAGAATTACAGATGGAAATATCACCATTAAAGCTTCTCAGAAAAATTTTAAGATATGAAATGTTACCTGAGTCTTCAGTAAACTATAACAAAACGTACAAAGAAAAATTGGTTTGAATTTCATGTGTGTATGCTCATTATATATGTTGATTTTTATAATGAATTAGAAGCACTTCATACAAAATTAAAAAAAATCTTTAAATTACTTGTTAAAATTAATTCTTAAGCAGATGTGTTGAGATTTGCAAAATATTCCTGAAGCTTAAGCATGTCTTGCTTTATACAAGCAAACACTGGACATTTGCAATAGAATCAGGACAAAAGAAAACAGGATATTCTTTTTCTAGTTTTTTTCTTTTCACAGGTGAAAGGCATTTGTAAGACTATTCTTTCATGCTAGATTTTAAACTATCAACAAGATCATCACATATAAGCTGAAGCAAATGTGAAGAAGAGAGAAGGGGGAAAAACTACCTGATTATTCATTCTACAATCACTACTCCTTGTAAAGTAGAAGGTGAGAGGAGAAAAGCTCTGTTTTACTAAGGATATAGGGAGGATGGATACAGAAATATCAAAGGACATATTCCAAAGCAGATTGCAACTCTCACAAGATTTTTTTCCAATTTAAAGAAATAGAAGGAAATCATTGCTCCATGAAAAAGTATGCATTCTACACTAATAATAAATTCTGAAAAAATAAGAATTCCTGAGAAAACATCAATCCATATTACTACTCAGTTGTGTTTCCCATTAGAAAAAATATTTAGTAACATGACCTTGAATTTAATTAGTTTCACAAAGAAACCTAGAAGCCTAGTAGATATTTCACATAAAATAATGGATTAAAATCCCCTGAAAATTACTTTGTAGTTAGTAATTTTTTTACTCAGTTACCCATTGTCTTTCTTCTTAGTTCCATCCTTTTTACTCTGCTTTGAGATGCTGGGACTGTTTCCTTGTAGACTACATTTCTCAGTCCCTATCCCCATCCCAATATCAATAGAAGGCGCTAAAGAGAAAGATGAAGGGGAAAAGAAATGACCTCTTCTTTATTTTTTATTTGTCCTTTTTCTTTTCTTTCTAGTCAGCGTTGCTCCAAAAGAGAGAGTTGGTTCCAGCCTGCAGTTTCTTTTGCCAGTCCAAGTATCAGCTTCATCACCCTTCATTATTCATATCAGTAACAGCTGAGAGTCATGTCTTCTTCAGCGATCTGAGCACCAACCCCCTCCCCCTGTAAGGGGCCTCCTTTGGGACTTGCAGCTTTTTCTATTACCATCTCTTCTACCATTTCTGTTTGCTTCTGTTACTGTCTCTAATTTAGCTCAGTTCTTCCTGTTTGTTCTTTTAATTCTCCAGTTTTTGTAAAGCCATTTTGCTCTATGAAATCCCCCCTCTGTATAATACTTCACGTGCTTTGTATACTGCGTGCATCGTGCCCACCTGCGTCCGTACCTGCTACACAATCTCCATAAGGAAGGTTGAACTGATCCAGCAGCACATTTTCACAGACACACACAGACCAAATTAAAGCTCCTGTTAGCTGTTTATCTAGATTTCTTCACTAATTCCGAGTCTTGGTTTATCTCAAATAGTTGACCCTCAACAATCAGCCAGAGTTTAAGGTGAGATTAGGCACCATATTACATGTGGGAATCCAGACAAACCTCCTGCTCTAAATGGAAAATTATCAGCGGTTTATTCACTTCACAATCACTATATGAACTGAGTAGATGACTTTTTTCATTTGGAATAATATAAAACACTACAAAAACAATGCAGTATAAAATCTTTATCTAACATTTAGAACTGACAATTTTCAACACAGGAAGCCGTTCACTGTTATTTGCCAGAAAGCGATTCTCTGTGTTCTTTCTACCACCTCAGATTATCTTTTCAACAAGGTTTGCATAGCAAATATTCTTGAAAGTTAGAGATAGTGTATCCCTCCTGACAGAGCAGATTTCTGTGTCATAATCATAGAGAATGTTTTTTTCCTCAGAGATATTCTCCGATAATAAAATCTCTCTGGAGGAGGAGATGGGCAGTTTTCGCTAGCAATCCTCTTATAAAATCAAGGTTTTGTAAGCTCAGTGTTCCTCGAGTGTGGCACAAACCCCTGGGTATGCAATATGCATCTGAGCCCACTTCATGTCACTCCCATGGAACTCGGGGCAACTGATGCAAACATGGAGCTCATGTTGCCTAAAATGTAATGAGTTATAAACTAAGTCCATATGGATTCATTGTCTCCTTAATGAATTTATGGAAGACTGGCCAGCCAACCTCATAATTATAATTGCCACTCATGCTTAATATATAAGGACTATATATATATATTTAAATTTATATAAACACCTTAAAATTTGTATCTGTATCTATCTCTATATTTCTCCATTTAAATATTTTATTTATCTATTTGAGAGAGAGAAAGGGAGAGGGAGAGCAAAGAGAGAGAGAGTGAGAGGTAGAAGCAGACTCCCCGCTGAGCAGGGAGCCTGATGTGGGACTCCATTCCAGGACCCTGGGATCATGACCTGAGGAGACGGTAGGTGCTTAACCGACTGAGCCACCCAGGTGCCCTTATATTTCTCCATTTTTAACCAAAACAAAATACACTTTGGATACATTTCATAAAATAATACTATTTTGACTAAATATGTTACTTAACCTTAGAGAATAATTATTATATCATGACTATTTAAAGATAACTAGTGTTTTATTTCTTTTCGCTTTTTTTTTTAAGTAGCATCCTTATCACTTTCACTAAAAAGACAGAATTTTTAAAAGGAGGAGATAATCCACTGGGATAGAGTTGAGGATAATGAGATTTTATATGATTTATATGATTATGACCTTCCTTCAGCTTAATCCACATTTAGACATGTAAAGATGTTCTTGGAAGATAGAGGATATTCCAAAATGTCTGATGTGAACTTTGTTATGCAGGTTGGTGTCTTTTGATTTGTGTCCTCTGATAATTTTTTCCTTTCTTTGAGAGGATCCCCATATTTTTACACCCCATCATTCATTGAAGTATAGGTCTAGTATTGCTGTTGTGTATCTTTGTTGTGTTGGCTTATTTATGTATCTCTAAAATCTTCCTTGATTTACCAAAAATCTGTTTTCACTATCAATCTGAAACAATTGTCAGAAGTAATAAAATGTTTGCAAATTTCCATTGTACTTATATTTTTCAGTGTATTCTTCCTAATTTGTATTTTTTCTATTATGTACTCTTTCAACATACTTTTCATTTCTAATTTATCAACTTACCTCTTCTTATAACTTTTATTTGCATTATTTTAACGACATTGACTCTTAATACATAAAATATGTTTATTAGCCTATTTTCAGTTCTTGGTTCATTTATACTAATGTCTGACTCCTGGAAATTTCCCTTTCTACTGGGGTAGACTCTGTTGTATTATTATCTTTAAAATAGCTCAGTATATAAGTCAGAGGAAGAAGAGAGAGTCCTCAAATCTGCTGTTTTGTCTATCCTGGCATTGAATTTCCTCGTCTGAGATTCTTTGTCTAATACTCTAAGTATCATTCGCATATCACTGTACCAGATACTGCCAGTTCTTTATATCTGTACATTATATATGTTAGAAATGTAAAGTAAATCATCTTGCATCATGTGGCTCAGTATGGACACCTGCTACCGCAGCAAATGCACTCAGTTTCTAAAAATACATATTTTCTGCTTCTTTGATAGATTCTTCTTTTCTGCCAACTCAACTTGATTAATTCCTTGCATTAGATCTTGCATTGCATCTTTGTATAATCTATGGATTGATGTATTTTTATAGCATGTTTATTTTTATCTTATTTTATTTTTTATTTTTTTTGCATACTTACTTATTTTACTGTACTAATGTTCACATATCTACTTCACTGTTGATTCTATTTATATTTAGAGTAGCCTAATGGGCAGACAGGGAGGTGTACTGAAAGAAATAGATTGCCTAAAATCAAAACCATTGGTATACACACTTGACTTTACATTGACTACGTATTTCAACATATTTTATTCTTTTTTTTCTTCCTTGAGTCTCATTTTTATAATCTAAGACTTTTTAGTATTGACCAAATTGATATGAAATGATTCTGCATATAGCTATTATATTTGTGTTTTCTTTTCTTTCTAAACTTTTTCTGTCCTCACTTATTTGTTCTATAACTATTACTTTAAAGTTGTGCATTTCTCAATCTCTTCTTGTCCAGCTTGTAGATTTTCAAATTAACCTATAGATGCCTGATGTCTGCTCTTATACAAAGACAGGTATGGTGAGTATTCATCTACAGAAAATTAATGTTTTCTTTAAAGTAACATATTTTAGAAAGTTAAAATCACATTATCTTTTTAAAAGCAGTTTACTTGATTTTCTGAAGTAAAATTGAGAAATTTAAACCAAACCTGAGCTAGCTGGGTCAAAGGACTACATGCATCCCTAAAATAAAAAATACCAAAACTACAGAAAATGAATGAGTAGGAAAAAAAAACAAAGTCTATTAATTTAAGAGTCAGAGATTAGAAACTCAATTTAAAATATCTAAAAATAGTTAGACATACAGAAATTAATCCATAAATATGTTTCATAGACTAGAAACTTGAACAAAATAATAAGACCCTAAAATTATGAGAAATATTTTGAGACTCACCTGCAGAAAGTATCATGTGTAGAGGGTTGTAAGAAATAATAAAAGACTTCATCAAAGGATAAAGAACTGTAATGCATTTTCTTTATATATCCATAAAAATGACAGGAAACAAAATTTCAAATAGGATATGAAAGTCAAAAAGCTATTTACATTATAACAATGCCTATAAAACATTTAAACAAAATATTTTCAGGGATGAGTTCTACATAGATCTTAAGGGGCAAATAAAAGGTTTGGGGTATCAGAAATATCTTTGGAAATACTGCTAAAATATTTTAGGGTAATAGTAAAATCTTGGACAGAGGCCAATTGTGCCAACTTCTCTTGCCTAGAGGGTTTTCCAAAAACTTTTCTATAGATCCTGTTATCTCTAACTACTTATGGTAATCTAAACCATTTTCAGTAAAATTTTAAGATCCTGCATTATTAGGTGGCTTAAACAAATAATAAATGAAAAATTGCTTCTTTGACCTTCATTTTAAATGTCTTCAAATAATGTGTTGTACTGCAGCAATTTTTGATTATGTCTGTAGATGCTGGTAGCACTCCTGATATTGACCTTTTGAAATTATTGAAAAATAAAGCAAAATAAATCTTCCTCCTGGAAATTCTAAACAGTCTTCTATTTTCAAGTGACCTTATTCGATGTTTGATCCTCTCACCTTGCCTGTGACCAAAAGTCAGGGCTTTCCACTCAGGAGAAAGCAGATCATTTATTTTCTTAGCAGGAGACCTCCCCCATGTTATTAATGATTCATATAGGTCATATTTACAAGGGGCAAATGTTTCCAAGTTTGTTCTATCATAAAGCAGCAACTTCCAATTTATATAAATATAGTGCTAGAACTTCTTATTTAAAACAATCAAGAATAAAAATTTAAGTTCTATTACTTTCTCTATTTACTGGATGACAAAGGAATGAAGGAGGAAAACAAAGAAAAAAAGAAATAGAATCCTGAAAACAATGTGTGGGAGTCAAGAATTGATGAAGCTCTCACAGAAAATCAGGGAAGATTTTTTTTTCAGCTTTCTTGATTTATAATTGACAAAATTGTAAGATATTTAAAGTACACATTGTTATGGTTTGATAATAATATACATTATGAAAGGCTTTCCACTATTGAATTAATTAACACATCTGTCGCTTCACATATTTATTTTTTATGTTGTTTTGTGTGTGTGAGAGAAAGAGAATACTGAGGTTCTACACTATTAACAAATTTCGGTTATACAATACAGTGTTAAGTATATTCACCTTGTTATACATTAGACCCACAGACCTTATTTATCACATAACTGAAAGTTTGGACCCTTTTATCAACATTTTATTTTCACTCTCCCCCACCAAATCCCTGATAACCGTTTTTATACACTGTTTCTAGGAATTTGACTTACTTACATGCTTACTTATTTACCACAGATAAGTGATACCATGTCTTTGTCTTGCTTTTTTCACTTAGTATAATGCCCTCCAGGTTCATCCATATTGTCGTGAATGACAGGACTTCTTTCTTTTTTAAGGCTGAATAATATTGCATTATATATATCATATTGATCCATTCATTCATTGGAGACACAGAGTTTGTTTCCATACCTGGGCTATTGTGAATTAAACCTGTATTGAATATGGGAATGCATATATCTCCTTTAAATAGCCTTATTTATTTATGTACTTATTTACGCATTTATTTATTTATTTATGCATTTATTTATTTATGATATGTACTTCAATTGGAATTGCTGGAACATATTGTAGTTTTAATTTAATTTCTTGAGTAATCTCCAAACTGTTCTCCATAGCAGCTGTATGAGTTTATATTCCCACTAACAAGGGTCCCTTTTCTCCACATTTCTCCAGAACTGGTTACCTCTTCTCTTTATGGTGGTAATCATTCTAACAGGTGTGAAATGATATCTCATTGGGGTTATGGTTTGCATTTCCTTAGTGATTAGAAATGTTGAGCACATTTTATGCATCTGTTGGCCATTTGAAAGTCTTCTTTGGAAAAAATATATGTGTATTCTGTTCTTTTCCCCATTTTTTTAGCCAGGTTTTTGTTTTTTGTTTTTTTTGTTTTTTGCTCTTGAGTTGTATGAGTTCTTTATATATTTTGGATATTAACCCTAATCAGATATATGGTTTGCAAATATTTTCTTCCATTACATAGGTTTTCTTTTCATTTTGTTGGTGTTTTCCTTTGCTGAGAAGATTTTAGTTTGATGTAGTACCATTTGTTTTGTATTGTTACCTTTGTTTTTGGTATCAAATCCAAAAAATTATTGCCAAGACTGATAGAAGGAGTTTTCCCTGTTTTCTTCTAGGAGTTTTATTGTTTTGGATCTCATATTGATTTTGAGTTGGTAAAAGATAGGGGTTCAATTTCATTCTTCTACATGTGACTGTCCAGTTTTCCCAGCACCATTCTTTGAAGAGACTATCTTTTCTCCATTTTATATTCTTGGCCCCTTTGTTGTAAATCCATTGACCACATAAGCATGGGTACATTTCTGGCTTCACTATTCTGTTCCATTGATCTATGTCTGTTTTTATGCCATTACCATATTGTTTTGATTACTATAGCTTTGTAACATAATTTGAAATCAAGAAGTATTATGCCTCCAGCTTTGTTCTTTCTCAAAATTGCTTTGGATATTTGAGGACTTTTGTAATTCCATAAAGATTTTAGGATTGTTTTATTTTATTTCTGTGAAAAACGCCATAGATTTTGACAGAGATTGCAGTGAATCTGTAGAATTCTTTAGGTAGTATGGTCATTTAATAATATTAATTCTTACAGTCTGTAAGTACATACTACCTTTCCACTTATTTTTATCTCCTTCAATTTCTTTTATTAATGTCTTATAGTTTTCAGTGTATAGGTTTTTCACATCCTTGGATAAATACATTTAGAAGTATTTTATTATTTTTAATGCTACTATAAATGGGATTTTTATAAATTTATCTTTCTGATAGTTTATTTTCACTGTATAGAAACACAGCTGATTTTTATATATTGATTTTGTATCCTGTAACTTTACTAAATTCATTAATGGGTTCTAACAGGTGTTTTGTTTTTGTTTTTGTTTTCATTTTTTTGGTGAGGTCTTCAGAGTTTTCTATATATGTCATCTGCAAAGAGAAACAATTTTACTCCTCCCTTTCCAATTTGGATACCGTTTATTTCTTTTTCTTGCATACCTACTCTAACAGTTGCAAAAACTTGGTCATAGACATGTGGACAAACTTCTTCTAGGGCAATGCTAGTAACTAGAGGGAGATGCCAGTTTCCTAGTCTCTGAGGAGGACTGCAGCCAGTCCTTAGATGTATGCTAAATTAGAAGCATGACCTTCAGTCAGCAGCTTTCAAAGTATGTAGTTGGACCCCTTTCAGGAAAAGACTGGGAGATGGGTGATTTTACCTGCTCCTTCTGAGCTCCAGGAAGATAACTATGGCAAATGCTCATGTTCCTATTAACAACTGCTTCTTTATTTGCTATCATCTCTGGTTGTTGTGGACACAAGCCTTGATGGCTTTCAGAGCTGAAAAATGAGCATGTTAAATATCCAGTCCAAATCCTTCACTTCACAGGGAAAAGCTAGAAGTTGGGAGTTTCCACCCAATTGTATGGAGTTTTGATGTGGTGAGGTTTATGGAAAGAATGTGTCTCAGCCTTTTCTAATCCATTTTGATGTCCCTATTTTCTCATTTATCCAGTGTGTAGGAATCACTCAGCTGGTTTCTGGATTTTTTTCAGAGATAATTGCTCTGTATATAGCTGTACATTATGTGCTCTGTGGGAGGAGGGGAGTTCAGGACCTCCTGTATTACCATCTTGGTCAATATAACTCAGGGAAGATTTTAACATGCTTGACTATTCAGATTTAAGATTCAAAGTTGGTATCAAGCATCACAAAGAACAATATGACTACAAACGTCACTAATTTCTTATTTTTTTCTTTATTTTTTATCATTTCCTTCCTTTTCTGCATATTAAGGACATTTAATTCAACCACTAATATGTATATTTCCAAAGACTTTTCATTACTGACTAGACTTTAGTCTTACTTAATGTGCATGTTACTTATAATAAAATTATTTTCCCATTGCATACTTTCTCATTTTCAAAACATTTTTTCAAAAACTTTTTATAAATGTTTTAAATTTCTTTCACTTTTTCTAACTTCTTCTGCCTAAGCTAAGCAAATTGCATAGGCAAGTATGAACGTGTCAACAGCTATTATTATGTTCATAGAATTCTACACAAATTAAAAAATATGGATTTTAATCATTCTGCTTATTCCAAACTTCTGGGAATTCTAAGCAATGCTGTACTATCTATGCTTGTATCTATAGATTTCATATTGTTGCATTTATTTTGGGACTGTTGATTCTCAAAACTGTCTTTGCTAAGTGAATCGTATATGCATCCATAGTTTTAATATATAGTGACAAATTATTTTAAGCAAAGACTACAGTAATTATATTTGTCAACATTTTCACTGACCAGCCAAATTTAGACCATTGCTTTTTCGTTTTGATTTGTTTTTGTTTTTTGGGGGGTAGCCTTTCTGAGGCTCACCTAAATACTTTGCTCCTCATTGTTTTTGCTCACAGCAGACTCCTAACTAGCAGGTATTGTTCCTGGGAGAACATTTGACTACTACTATAGATTGTTATTTTCTGGTTTTGGATTTACTGTTCCTGTGTCTCCCACCTTCGTTAGACCATCTATAAATGTCTTATATCAAACATTTTCTCATAACCAATGATAGTATTCTATCCATTTTTCTGTCCACAGAATTTTTGTTATAGAAAAATGACTAATTCTATGGAAAAAATGCTCACGGGATCCACTGAATTTGTTGTCTATTCTGTGATAGAGAAGCAGTAGCTTTTACAGTATATAGAAATAACCTCTAGAAAATGGAAGATAATACCTTGTAAGTTTGGGTGCTGTCCAACAAGATGCAATGTATGCTCCCAACTAATAACAAATATGATGTGTCTTTTGCAGTAGCTGTAATACATACACTTGGGGATTAATAAGAAATAAGCCAATGTTGAAGGAAATTTTTTGGTTCTTTGCAAAGGGCAGTATTAAATCATACTTTAAGGAAAAATATTCAAAATAGTTAAGTTGCATTAATAAGTGTGCAAATATTTTTAGTGGTTTAAAATGTATATAGGATCTGCTTGAGTATTGGTGGATGCTACAGTTTAAAAAATACTCAAAGTAATATTTTCTATTTTACTGGTCTTAAAAGGAACCTGCTGATTCAGAAACCTGAGACAAAAAGGGAATTACATAAAGTAAAGTAAAATACTCAAAGATACAGTGGTAGAGTATACAGTATAGTCTCATATTAGACATGCTTTAACTGAGAGGCCCTTTGTGAGTTAAATAATACATTTTTAATGTATTCTCATATCATAAGAAGTTTTAAAGCATTTCATGTGCTTATTTTAACATTAAACCTAACCATTCCATCATTTTTTTGACATTTAGATTAGTTATGCATTTACACTTTATAAATATCATTTTATTGTCTATAACAGTGTAATTAACAGTTTAAAAATTATTTTCTTGAGATAAATTAGTTAATTAAAACAATAGAGATATTCCATGTGAAAGTCCCCAGATATGTTTTCAGCTAATTTTGTGTTGTTATTGTTGTCATACAAATACTTTAGACATTCAGTCTAAGAAGGTGTAATTCATGTTTCTATATGCAATGTGTATTTCAAAGAAGACAATAAGCTGCAACCTTTCACACCACAGAACAACCAGTTTATAGCATGTTAGCCTAATAATTAATCTATTTTATCACCTAATCCTTTTGTAAACAATATTGTTTCTGTCATAATCCATTAACTCAAATTGTTCCTCTTAAGAGGGGGGCAGATATTATTATTTTGTTAATTGCCAGACTGTCACAGCAATAAGACCTGTTGTCTCAGGCTATTAATTAAGGAGACAATTTTTTGCTTCTTTAAAAATATCTTTAGAGACATAAAAAATTAAAAAAAAAAACTGGATGTGATAGGCTCAAAATAGTATTGAAATCTTCTCTATGTACATATATTCTGACCAGTGAACATATGTGAAGAACATCCTGACATGTTAGGTATTGCTGCTAGAAGGTCATTAGAGACAGAACTGATCACAGAGACAGAACTGGCCAGGATATGTGGTGATGTTCAAGTCTATATAAGCTCAATTATTGACTGTAATTGAGCAGTTGCCGAAGGCTTGATGATTCTATCTAATATTTGAGAATGACTATGTCAAGGACAAATCAGGTCCCCATTCTCTTAGCATCCCCAAGTATTAAATCTATTCGATCATCTAAAGGAAAAGTACCTGCACAAATAATTTCATTCTCCAGAAAAAATGTCTTCACTGGATTTCAATTTAACTTTGTTCCCTCAGCCATTATTGAGCCCATGTTAGAGTCAGTCATTTTTAACAGTATATCTGTGTCAATTTAAGAACTAAATTTGAGAATAATACTGAGTATGTCATCCAATGGCCATTACATAAAACTTACAATCTCTTGATGTTTCTTTGAGTTAAGATTCAGGGAAACATTGTGTTTTCAGATTGATTGTGTGCTTTATTTTGTCAGATCATGAAAATTGCTTATAGCTATGTGATGTTCCGTGGTTTACAAAGTGTATTCAAAACACATTTTCATTTATCCCCACTAAAATCTAATGAGGTAGAAAAGTCAGATATCACTGTCCCAATTTACATAAAAACAAAATACAAGCAAATAAAAAAGTGAGACACAGAGAGTTAATGTGACTTTCCCTGTTATAAGTATCTGAATTAGAACTAGATTTCAAATATTTTATTATGCCATATTTCCACTATCAGATATATTTTATATCTTTTTGTAACTATGAGGTAAAGCAAAGAAAACTTACTACCAAAGTTACAAATAGCTAAATGTGTATCTTCTATATATAATTTATGTGCCATTTGTAACATCAACCATTAAATTTTAGGTTACTTTAAATTATTAGATATTCAATACATTTATAAACATATTGGATTTAGAAATCTGTTCTGATCAAAGAGAGAGAAAGAAGTATGCAAATATGTGTATCACAGCTTAATTTACCTAAAACTTTTCTTAAATGCATATTAGTGGTAATCACTTCTTATGAAAGCCCCTTGGTTTCTTCCCAACTACAAATGGAAGCATGTGAGTAAAATGTATCTGCACAAAAAATATTTTTGTAATTGAGGCAGGAAGGGTAAACAAAAATCTTTTTCTGTAGCATATAACAAGGCTTTCCACACTGTCCTTAATGACAAATATCAACCTTGAATGTGATTACAAATTTAATAAATATTACACCTTGAATGTCTCATTCAAGTTCATTGAATATATAAATTATAACATATTATAATATATAATATAGAATTATATAAATCCAGTGGCTCATTAAATATATAAATTATAAAGTCTCACCTGGCGGATTCAGCTTAGGATATGTGGGAGGTGCTAATTAACAGGCCCTCAGTAGTTGGAAAGTCCTGGTTAAGTTCTTCGGTGATTCTTATTATCTAGGAAGTTAGTAAATTGTGCTCTGAGTGATGGTTAAGTACAGTGAGGCCGGACAAACATTACAAGTATGAGCAGCCAGTTTGCTTGCCGGCTTTCTAGGCTTTCTTTCCAACCACAAGACAAATGAATAGATAAAGCAAAAACAAACACACCCACAATTATATATGGCCACATGAATTATTAGGAACACTGAATCTTGGGGTGCCTGGCTGGCTCAGTCAGTTAAGCATCTGCCTTCAGCTCTGGTTGTGATCCCAGAGTCTTGGGATTGAGCCCCATGAGGGGCTCCCAGCTCATCAGGGAGCCTGCTTCTCCCTCTGTCCCCCTGCTCGTGCTCACTCTCTCTTTCAAATAAATAAATAAAATCTTAAAAAAAAGAGAGAGAGAACACTGAATCTTACTAGCATCTACAAGAGAATGCAAGAGGACATCAGTAGCTAAAAGTTCTCTCTTTCCCCTCAAGTATATAGACTTATTTCACATTGATGGACAGAAGATAGCTAGATAGGTAAATAGATGCATATGTAGAAAATCTTTTTTTTTCCGTGTACTATTCGCAGAGACAAAAATCCTTCTCAACATATCTTCCTATTATCCTTCATGTAGAGCTAAAAATACCACATTTGATCCTCCCACCTCCCAACCCTGTGAACATTTCCTTCTTTTGCATATGGTTTTTCTTAAGATGGCTTTAGCCATAAGGGTGACATCCTATCTCCATAGCAACAGGAAGTAGAGTATTTGCAGTACAGGTTTGACCTGATACATAGTCCTCCCTTATCTGATTCCCTTAACTTTGTTAACATTTACTGTAGTTATTTTGGGGTGGGGGGAAATGAGGGGAAATAAGGTTATTCTTTCCTCCTCCAAATGCTTTTTTCCCCTTATGGACTTTTTTTTTTCTTTCTTTCATGAAGATTTTCACCTGAATTTACAGATTTAATTTTATTTTTAATTCTCAAACTTGTGTTTCTTTTTTTTTTCCTGCTGCACTATTGATTTCTCATCTAAGCAATACTTTGCACTCCACAAATGGAAAGGCATGAGCTGTGAAATTTAAAATTTTTCATTATTTTTTTTCTTCTTCCATTATATATGGTATACATATTGGTGGAGGTTTAATTTTCAGTTAGGTCTGTAGGCTACCATATCAAAAATAGCAGCATCCTTGTGCTGAGGAAAGAAACCAGCCTGGACTTACTTACAGCTGAATTTGACAAATACACGTGATTTTTCTTTTTTTACTTTGGGAAATACATGAGAAGGAAAGACGTATTATTTAAAGTGCAGCAATTATGGATTTTGTATTAGATTTCTAGGGCTGCCTTAACAAATCACCACAAACAATTTGACTTAAAACAAGAGAAATATATTGTCTCATAGTTCTAGAGGCTAGAAATACAAAATCAAGATATTGGCAGGGTCATACTTTCTCTTCAAAGGCTTTAGGGAGGATTCTTCCTTGCCTCTTGCTGGCTTCTAGTAGTTGTTGGCAATCCTTGGCATTATTTGGCTTGTAGATAATCAATCCAATCTGTACCTCATTCTTCACATATTCCCACTCTGTGTCTGTGTCTTTACATGCAAATTTTTCTTTTTTATAAGGACACCAATCGTTTGATTAGAACTCACCCTAAATTAATCCTCTTAACTTGATTACATCTACAATTTCCAGATAAGGGCAAACTCACAGGTATGTGGTGTTAGAACTTCAACTTATCTTTTTGGGGGTGGGGTATACAACTCACAACACAGTAGTATAGATTGAAAAACATGATGTGAGTTGGCAAGAAATACAATATAATGGATATCTCATGTTTTAGTCTATTTTAGTCACCACCCTCTTTTAAATACAGCCTTACGATCTCTAGTCACCTGAATCTGTATGGTTGCCCATTTCCCAACTACCTAACACAGAATTGGTCATAAATTTCATTCAGCTCAATCACACTTTTGTGCAATGGTAAAAACAATAAACATTCAAGATGATTTAGAATACCCCTTTTCTTTCTTCAATTTTCAGCTTACAAATAAAAGAAAATACTTCTCAATCTTGGAAGAGAAACATGCAAGTGAAAATGTTTGAGGTCATATTCCCAAAACAAGCAAAAACTTCTGTCAAAATTAAGGGAGAATGGGACAAGAGGCAATTCTATAATGGTGATGTAAGAACCTCTGAAAATATATCCATCCAAAAAAGCAGTAAGACTACTGGCAAAACATATCAAAATCAACTTTTTCAGAATCCTGAAAATTAACCAAAAGCTTGCAAAAATTCAATGAGTGTGTATTTGAGAAAAATGAGTGAATTCCTCTCCAGTGAGATTCTTATTAACTTACCTCATCTTATACCCCTTTCCCCAGCTTCACAATAAGTTTGGAAACAGCAGTCTGAATATCAGAGTAACTGTGCAAACCAGCAGCCTATAGCCAGGGGAGGAAGTAGAGCAGGTTTAGAGCTCCTCAAGACTCACCTCCAAGGGTTAATATTTGACCCATGAGACAGTTCCCTGGAATGCACCATTCACGGGGCTTGTCCTCATTTGACTACACCTAGAGCTTGTTCAGTTGGCAAAGTCCTATCCCCAAGGCAGTAGCTGAAAACAATGAGAGACATTTGTATACCATCAAGCCTTTAGAGGTGGAAATACCAAGCAAGAAGCTAGATAGAAACTTTAAAAGGAAAATGTAGGGAATGAGATATCCAAGGGGTGGGGGAGTATGAAAAGTTCTGCATATTAATAGGAACTGGGAAGGCCAGGCACATACATGGGGCCAAACAACTGGTCAGGAAAGATCTTAAAAGGTTCCAGTTGGCCTTGAGACTCTTCATGAGTCTAAGATATAATTGTATACTGCAGACCATTAAGGCATGACCCAACAAATATACAGTGAACCTCCGAAAAGCTGGGTTCAAAGCATTAAAGGAAATCTCTGTTCAGTCAGGGAACACTAAGCTGAGCACTGACTTCAGCAGCTGCAAATGTCAAAAATACAGATTTTAGGGAATTAGTCTAAAAAAGTCACTAAACACAAAGCAAAACAACTAACTTCAAAGGGGAGAGGAGAGGAGAATGTATTTCCCTACTTCCCACAGTATATTATTATTATAATGCTCAATTTTTAGTTTAAAAAATGAAACACAAAAAGAAACAGGGAAGTATAGACCATACATAGAGAAAAAAAGGCAGTCGTAGCAACTGATCCTAAGGGAACTAATTCTACAAGGACATTAAAGCAACAATTATAAATATTTCAAATAACTAAATAAAATCATGTCTCATCAAATGAAAAAGCAACATCTCACCAAATGAAGAATATCAGTAAAGATCTATAACATAAAAATAAGCACATAGATATTTGGAAGGTGAAAAGATGATAACAAGCGGAAAATTCACTGTATGGTCTCAACAGCAGATTTGAATTAACAGAAGAAAGAATCCATAAAGTTGAAGATGTTTCAACTGAAAATCTAGTTTGAGGAACACAACGAAAAGTGAACAGTGTTAGAAACCTATGGACCACCACCAAATGGGCCAACGTACACCTAGTGGAACTCTCTAAAGTAAACGAGAGAAAAAAACCACAGAAATATTTGAAAAAGTAATGGCTGAAAATTGGCCAAATTTTGATTAAAAAAAAAAAACACAATAATCTAAACATACAAGAAGTTCAATAAATTTAAAGTAGGAAAAACTCAAAAGAGATTCACAACTAAACATGTCTTATTCAAACTGTCAAAAATAAGTGCAGAGAGAGAATCTTGAAAAAGCAACAGAACAAAAGTCACTCATCATGTACAAGGGATCCTCAGTAAGATTAGTACTTGATATCTCATCACAAATCATAAAGTCCCCCCACCAAAAGATCATAAAGTCCCGAAAACAGTGGGATATCATATTCAAAGTACTGAAAGTACTTTTCAAAGTAAATTATTAGCATGCATTTTACCATTTATCATTATAGTATGGAATGCCATTTTTGAATGCAAATATCAGAGCACTTAGTTCATATACAGAATCACCCAAATTACACAGTTTATATTTCTTGGTTCATTTAGCAATGGCATCTCAATTTAGCTAGATGAGACAATCACAAGCTAGATTTAGAAGGTTGCAGGAGGAACAAGACTCTCTTTGGGCACAGGACAGGCTGAAGGAATGCTCCCTTGAGCTTGGGAACATTTGTGGGGTGAGTGCAGACTCACACAAGGGCCTCAGGACACTCTCTCACTGACTCTCTCATAAGACAAGCTTGGGCCTGATGGGTGACCCATTGTGTTCTAGCATGGAAGCCAAGTATCGTTCTTTCTTATAGACCCTCTGTGCCCACTCCACTGTGGCTGGCAACCTCAAGGATATTGCAACCACCTGACCCTGATCCTTCCCATACCAATGAGAGTAGAAGAAGAGGTGTTTCTCGGTGGGTGCAGGGGCAGGAAGGGGGAGGACAGGCAGGGACAGTTCTCCAAAGAGAGAGGGAAGAGGTGGACAACCCATCCAGGTAGATGAAGAGGTAACAAGAAGAATGACCATGGTTGAGTTGAAGTTTTAAGACCCTGGAACATGCCCTATTATCACAGTGGACATCATTTAGAAAACACAAATTCAACATAAAATTAATAATTTAAAGCCAGTGACTGCAGAGTATTAAGCCCCAACTATGTAACCCTTCTGGTCCCATGTGACTATGCTACTCACCCATGTACAAAACAAGACCTGACCTTGGCATTGTGAAATTAGGAGCATGTTAGAAGAAACTGACCATCATTGCAGTTTGTTACAGAGAAGAATATTGAAAGAGGCAACATACATGCCTAGAAGTAGGTTTTAAAAGTGTCATAATTTATAAATCTTTAGAATTGCACAGTTTGACACTACATTGGAGGGAATGACAAATTCAAAGACTGTACCTTTGTGTGCAAGCAAGTGCCTGGTTGTTGGACAAAATGAAAGCTAAAACAAATGAAACAAGGTCCAAAATACCCTATGCAAAATCCTCCATGAGAAAACATTAAAAGTCAAAATATTTATACAAAACTGGCAAACACCTAAAAACCCAGATAGTTTTTTTCCTGAAAAACTGAAAACAAACATTTTAATAGATTTGTTGACTACAAGTGTGCTGTCATTATTATTAGTTCAAGTAACATCACAAATTCATTTTCATTAAGTTTGAAAATACTGTATATTATATATTTACAAGTATGTACACCATTTTCACATAATTTATATTATTTACATAAAATTAAACCAAGCTCATATGTGCCATCGAATATTCAGATAAAGAACAGAAGAAACAGGCTTATAATTCTTAGAACACACACACAAACATGTATCTGTTGATGTGTATATGATTCAAAAGTCATATACATATTCTCGTCTGATGTACCTTCCTATAAATAATTAGCAGTGTGAATAAAAATTTCATCCCACTTCTTATAGCTTTTAGTAAGTTACTTATTCCACTCATGAGAAAGAGTTTACATTCATAACTACTTCTTCAGATAAGAAAAATCAAGTCCTAAAATCTTAATTGAAGCACCAGAATTGAATCTTAGAAATACTGACTTTCAATCCAAGAATACTTATTAAATGCTTGGTGTATATTATCACTGTAGAAAATTAAATACAAACTCTAAAAACAGGGCATTTTCATAAAAGGTTACCTTATAGAAAGAAATATCTTTGGAAGAAAGTAGTGTTAAACACTCACCTACCTTAAAGGTGAGTCCTACTTGTTGATATGTAATGGTCTTGAGATTCTGGAGTCATTTTATGAAGATATTTTCATTCTGTGAGTACATGAGCTTCTTTATAACATAGATATTTCTGAAAAGAAACAAACACATTAGTGGACTATAACATTTACATCTCATTTAATGTCTTTAAGTGGCAATGAAAGCAGAGGAGAAAGAGATTTTATAAACTGAAGGATAGGTTGTGGTATAAATTATAAGATAATGCCTATTTTGGGGAACATATCAAATATATGCAGTATGGCACCACCATCTGTCCCAGATGACCTCCATCTGCCTGGTTAAATCATTAGTATGTTCTGTAACTGCCAAATGTTAGTGTTTTCCCAATACGTGGCTGACATATTGGAAGGAATTCTAACCTCACGGAGTACTGCTTTGAAATCAGGGTTTGTCAAGAAAACCAAACAAACAAAAAGCCACTTTTCAAACATTTATTATCAAAATCACATTAATTTAGCTACATGCAATTTCTTTTTTTTTTTTTTTAAGATTTTATTTATTTATTTGACAGAGAGACACATCGAGAGAGGAACACAAGCAGGGGGAGTTGGAGAGGGAGAAGCAGGCTTCCTGTTGAGCAGGGAGCCCAACGCAGGGCTCGATCCCAGGACCCTGGGATCATGACCTGAGCCAAAGGCAGATGCTTAATGACTGAGCCACCCAGGCACCCCTAGCTACATGCAATTTCATTCCCAGAAGTACCTTTGTAAATTATTAGTACAATGTATAAATGGCTGGAGTATAGGTACTGGCCATAGAAGGACCCAATATCATTTACAAATTATTGAGAATGTTATAATTCCTTTTTTTCTGTTAAAAGTAATATACTTTTAATGCAGATGAATTAGAAGACTCAGAAAAATATAATAAAGAATAATTAATGGCACATAATATAATATATTGTCACTTGAATGTAACTATTATATACACGATGGTATATTCATTTACATACTGTTTTCTATGTATATTCAGAAATATTTTCAGATAACTAGGGTTAAATAAAATAATTTATTAAAACATTAGCACAGGGGCGCCTGTGTGGCTCAGTCGTTAAGCGTCTGCCTTCGGCTCAGGTCATGATCCCAGGGTCCTGGGATCGAGCCCCACATCAGGCTCCCTGCTCAGTGGGAAGCCTGCTTCTCCCTCTCCCACTCCCCCTGCTTGTGTTCCTGCTCTCGCTATCTCTGTCTCTGTCAAATAAATAAATAAAATCTTTCAAAAAAAACAAAATAAAATAAAAAAAAATAAAACAGCACAATGGCTATCAATATAGGATGTTAAAAACTATGGAAAATAAAATAAGATCAATGTAACTTTTTGATTAAATTTGCCATGATTCAAGTCATTCTATTACTTGTGTGCTATTCTAAATTGTACAGAGAAAATACAAGGGGTATTTATGAGTATTCAGAACTACTGATGATTAACCAGATATGAATTCTCCACCTTATAGTATAATTTGTATTTCATTTTCTAATTTTACTTAAAAAGTATGTCAGTTATATGTCATACAAGAAAAACTATCTACCTGCATGTTTCTGATATCCAAAGAATGCACAAATTAAGGGGCACCTGGGTGGCTCAGTCAGTCAAGCGGCTGCCTTCAGCTCAGGTCATGATCCCAGGGTCCTGGAATCGAGCCCCACATTGGGACCCTTACTCTGCGGGGAACCTGCTTCTCCCTCTCCCCCTGCCTGCCGCTCCCCCTGCTTGTGCTCGCTCTCTCACTATGTCTCTCTCTGTGTCAAATAAATAAATAAAATCTTAAAAAAAAAGAACACACAAATTAACACACACCTTTATTAATTCCTAGGTATTGTGATTCACATTTACTTTAGCTTCTTTATAAATACATGAATTTCCACACTCCAGCTCAGGAATGAGTAACTCTCCGTGGTCTCAGGTCTTGTCTTTGTGCTTGTTTTCCACAGTATGTGAATTTGGCTTTCAGTTCACTTGTAGTTCTTTTTTTTTTTTTTTAAAGATTTATTTATTTGACACAGAGAGAGAGACAGCTAGAGAGGAAACACAAGTAGGGGGAGTGGAAGAGGGAGAAGCAGGCTCCTGGCTGAGCAGGGAGCCCGATGCGGGGCTCGATCCCAGGACCCTGAGATCATGACCTGAGCGAAGGCAGACGCTTAACGACTGAGCCACCCAGGCGCCCACTTGTAGTTCTTTTAATCCCATTCCTAATCTTCTTTGAAGCAAAAGCCTAAAATTATGGATCATAGCCAGAATCTGCTACAGTCAAATGAAAATGTAGATGAAGATACATATTTTTTTTAATGTTCCAGTCAAATGGGAATTCAGATGAAGATATGCAACAATGTAATTTAGGAAAAATATGGACTTGCCTAAATTGTCAGAACAAAAGTCATGCCACAAAGGAAACCAAGTACCATGTGCTTGCTTATGAACTTTGGTGTTAAGAGTAGTTAAGTGGAAATACCACATATTTATATGGCTAGCAGGTGCTAACAATACACATTGCTGAACATAACTCAGGCAGACAAACTAATACATTTTGACATTCAATAAAATGGTATCTGAGCTACACCTTCTAATGTATGCCATTATTTAGGTGGGAATGGAGGTACCATTACAAAAGTCATACCTCCAAGCAATCTGTATACAACTATGTGACAAGGAATTCATTGCTAATACAACAGATGTGAATGATAACGGGATATGCTTGTGGAGAAAGTAGTACTGAACGCATGGACTCTGATATCAACAGATCCAGTTTCATCAAACCTCTACCCCATGTCAGTTATATGTTTGGGATCCAAATATTCTCTGTCTTGTAATAAATATCAAAACTCCCTTACGTTGGAAAAAGTGCTATTGGTTAGGGTTTTGTTTTTGTTTTTTTAGAAAAAGTGATGATCTGGATCTAAGTTCTTCCAGGATTTCAGTTATATTAAATCAAAAGAATCACACAAGTAACATCAAATGAAGTGAACTGTGAGGATTTTGTGGCTGAGGAGAGCCTGTCCATGCCTGGAGGGGCAGCTGAAGCGTGCAATCTGGACTCTTAATTGGAATCTTCTAAAGTGTGAATGTCAAATGTTGATAACTTACTAAAATTCTTCAAACACAGTACTGATCTAACAGCAGCTGCCTCTTAGCTACAGGTTGATGACTTTCATTAGAATTTTACATAGTTAAATTATGTATTCAATTACCAGAGTCACAATAGCAACTAATTTTGAATATGGGGATTTATATCACTTTTGCATAATTTGAGACCTTGCTTTTCTTTCTTTATTGCTTAAGAAGCTTCCTATATTGTGTCACGACTACAGTCTCTGTTTTCCAGCATTCTACCTGCTATAGTCTTATCATTGCCCATTAGCAGAGAGAAGTGGTCTTCACTGAAGCTTCCTGAGCTAGACTGGATTTAATTCCTGATTGGGTGCCCCCCATCCCACACAAGAATGATTTCTCTGATTCTCTTGGAGAGTCTGTAAACTACCCCGATACCCTTGAAAACATTCCTTTTTTTATACCCTTAAAATAATGGCTTCTTAAGGCATTATTTCATAACTAAGAATCCTAAGGCTGAAAACTTTCCCACGGGTGTGTGTGTGTGTGTGTGTGTGTGTGTGTATGTTTGTGTGTGTGTATGCAGTTGCCTTGGTTCTCTGTTTACTTTCAAACTGAGCAATAAGAAATTAATCTTCTAAGCAATGTTTTTGTATATCGTCCATTAAAAATGCTCTTGGAATGGTGGAAATTGTGGGCACAATACACTGGCATATTACAAAAATATAATCTTTATAAGTCATGTCAATAGTCCATATATATTGGGCGCCTGGGTGGCTCAGTTGGTTAAGCGACTGCCTTCGGCTCAGGTCATGATCCTGGAGTCCCGGGATCGAGTCCCGCATCGGGCTCCCTGCTCAGCAGGGAGTCTGCTTCTCCCTCTGACCCTCCCCCCTCTCATGTGCTCTCTCTCTCATTCTCTCTCTCTCAAATAAATAAATAAAAAATCTTAAAAAAAAAAAATAGTCCATATATATTTATGAAATGTTATAATAAAGCAGTATGTAAGCAACATTTTTCAGTTCCTTTTCTAGTGAACTGTCAAAGTTACGGAATGAAAAGTCAATGTCCCTCTAAAAAGGGAAGAAGTCTGAAACTGTATGCTATCCAGCTTGTAAATTCTGATTTTCAGATGCTTTCCCTATACAAGAAAAGCCTTAATGACTATACTGCATAGACCTCAGCTTATAATGTAATGATATAACAACATCCCCAGATATATATTCACTGAAAATTGTGCAAAAAGAGTCTAATTTTTTTTTGCCAAAATTTAAGGAATATCATTTGTACTTTCACTACATTTTTTAAAGATTTATTTATTTATTTGAGAGAGAGAGAGAACATGAATGGGGGGAGGAACATAGGGAGATAATCTTCAAACAGACTCCCCACTGAGCAAGGAGCCTGACATGGGGATGGATCTCAAGAAATATGAGATCATAACCTGAGCTGTAACCAAGAGTCAGACACTTAACCTACTGAGCCACCCAGGTGCCCCTACTTTCACTACATTTAATTGGTTATTAAGTTACTCTAAAGTATAGAGAATTCAAGCATTTAGCATACATTTATTAAATATATATACTTTGTTAGGCACTAATGGCCCTGCTGAGCAGACAAAATTATACAAAATCTACTGTGTTCCTTCAAAGAATGAACAATTAATTGAGGGAACCCTCCAACAATGTCGGCTGGAAATTGGTGCAGCCACTGTGGAAAAGAGTATGAAGATTCCACAAAATTAAAAATAGAAATTCCATAGAATCTAATAATTCCACTACTGAATATTTACCCAAAGAAAACTAAAACACTAATTCAAAAAGATGCATGTACCCCCTATGTATACTGCAGTATTATTTACAATAGCCAATATATGGAAGCAGCCCAAGGGTCCACTGATAGAAAAATCATCATATATACACATAATAGAATATTACTCAGCCATAAAAAAGGATAGCTTGCCATTTGTGACAACATGAATGGACCTAGAGAATATTATGCTAAGTAAAATAAATCAAAGAAAGACAAACATCATATAATTTCACTTATATATGGAATCTAAAATAAAACAAAACAGATAAATAAACAAAAAAGCAGAATCAGACTATAAATACAAAGAACAAACTGATGGTTGTCAGGGGGGTGGGCATGGGGATAGGCAAAATGGGTGAAGAGAATGGGAGATATAGGATTCCAGTTATGGAATAAGTCACAGGAATAAAAGGTACAGCATAGGGAATGTAGTCAGTGGTATTGTAATAGTGTTGCATGCTGACAGATGGTAGCTACTCCTCTGGTAAAAAAAAAAGCATAATATATAGACTTATTGAATCACTATGTTGTACACTGAAACTAATGTAATATTGTATCAACTATACTGAAATTTTAAAAAAAGAATAGAGAGAGGGAGCCGAAGAAATAGACACTGAGTGAGAGCAAGAAAGAGTGAAAAGGGGAGAGAAAGTTCGTGTGTGTGCACGTGTGTGTCGGATGTCATAGGCAAATGTTTGAGGAGCAGATTGGAGTGTTTTAGGAAAAAGGGATTAGGAAATGGGACAGGTATAATTCATAAAATTTATTATGTTGATCTTGCATGTTCTATGCAAGAGTCAGTAATTTCTTTTTTTCTTTTTTCTTAAGATTTTATTTATTTGTGAGAGAGAGAATGAGAGACAGAGAGCATGAGAGGGAGGAGGGTCAGAGGGAGAAGCAGACCCCCTGCTGAGCAGGGAGCCTGATGTGGGACTCAATCCCGGGACTCCAGGATCATGACCTGAGCTGAAGGCAGTCGCTTAACCAACTGAGCCACCCAGGCGCCCAGTAATTCCTTTTAAAAGGCCGTATAGTAAGTATAAATTTTCGTTTTAGTGGGCTGCAATTCTTCCTTTGCAACCCAAAAGCAGCCATAGATAATATGTACATTACCTTGGGGTCTCCTATGTGGGTAACCACTCTCCTCCCCAACCTATGGCAAGCACTGATGTATGTTCTTCATTTATCAGAAGAAGGTTTATCTTCTGCAGAATGCCATGTAAATATGGGGTTTGGGGGTCCAACATTTCATTTTGCAAAGACATTTAAGATGCATCCATATTGCTATATGAACATATAATTTGTTCCCTTGATTTTAGGGCAGTATTCCATTGGTCCAGTGTATCACAGTTTACATTTTCATATGTAGAAATCAATCTTGAGTTTTCAGTTTCTGGTGATAATGATTAAACTGCTGTAAGTATATACAGGGTTTTATGTGAATCAGTTTTCCTGTGACTTTAGTAAATACTTAGAAGTATAGCTGCTTAGTCAAGTGATAAATACATGTTCAACTTCAAAATAATCTCTCAAAATGTTTTACAAAATAGCTGCATCATTTTGCATTACCACAAGCAATAAATGAGAATTTCTGTTGCCCTATTCCTTGTCATTTGCTGTGGTCAGTTTTTGTTTTTGTTTTTGTTTTCAGCTATTTGCATAAATGTGTAGTGGTAGCACACTGTGGTTTTGATTTGCATTTTCCTCAAGACTAATGATGTCGAGCAACTTTTTATATGCTTAATTGCTAAACACTAACCATTTCCCTTATTTGCCAAAGTGCTTGTTTATGGTGTTTTGGCCATTTTTAAAATTGGGTTGTTTTCTAATTGTTGAGTCTTAAAGTTTTAAATTATTACAAACTTAAAGATTTAGTGCTTTAGTTTATAAAATAAAAATATAAATAGAAGGCACATAAATGAGGAGATAAATAAGTTTCTATAAAGTGCTTTACACATAAAATATGTTCAGGGTACATTATCTGTTGCTATTGATGTTCCTTTCAGGGGAAACAAGTTATGCCTTTTCATTTATATATATATATATTCTATTTAATATTCTATATATAATATTTTATATTTTAATTTTATATTTTAATATTCTATATATAATATTTTATATATAATTATATAATTCAGTATACATATATACACACACACACACACAATTCTCTTTTTAACAGATGCATGATAAGAAGAGCTACGAAAGGGGCGCCTGGGTGGCTCAGTCGTTGAGCGTCTGCCTTCGGCTCAGGTCATGATCCCACGGTCCTGGGATCGAGACCCGCATCGGGCTCCCTGCTCGGCGGGAAGCCTGCTTCTCCCTCTCCCACTCCCCCTGCTTGTGTTCCTGCTCTTGCTATCTCTCCCTCTCTCTCTCTGTCAAATAAATAAATAAAATCTTTAAAAAAAAAAGAAGAGCTACGAAATTTAAGTTTTAAAGAGCTAATCATAAGTTATGAGTTTTTCTTAAGACAACAAATTCAATGTATTATAAGTACACATAGTTTGGTCATCTGCTCTTCAACAAAAAGCAAAAAATGCTAGAAACATATTGTTGGAGATTAAATTACCTAAAATGTGATGTTGATTTTCTGAAGGCTAGCAGAAAAAACATATTGGAAAATAACCACTTTTTTTTTTTTGGTAAACAGATAAGCATTTTTCTTTTTCATGATCCACCTGGTAGAAAGAAATATAAAATTATGAGATAGATTTAATTATAAAGGCAAGTGTACCTTTATCCTTGAAGAGCTGTTCTCTTAATATATTATTCTCTTTGGCTCAAAACTATAATAAGACACTTCCATCTGTCCATTTGACTGTAACCTATCAATGGGAAAATGGGCAATTTGTTTCTTATGTGAGTATGATGATCTATCTTTAATGCCCTGTTTTCTGCCCTGTGGAGATGAACACATTTTGTGACTGAAGAATGATGGAGACTCCTTAAGCAGTGACCAACATTAACACTTGTTTCTCCTGTCTCCCCAAAAAGGCAGGAATAATACAGTGGAATTGAATGGCCATACTTAACTCCAGGGTATAATCTATGGGATTGCTACACAAAGATCCGGGTCATTTATCTTTATATGGTATTCTCTAACAATTTGTAGTATATAACTCTCATTTTATGGTGAGAATTTTATTCCATTATTAAAAAAGATGTTTTAGAGATAAAATTGTATGAAATGTTTGAGTCATTTACGTATGGATAGAGGATATAAAACTTTATTTCCAAACACTTTTAGGACATAAAAATTCCCAATAAGAGGATAATTTTAGACAAACTCTACAAAATGAATTGAAGTTCTAAGTCCTCATTTAAACTGGTAAAATAATGTAGATAAAAATGCATTTTGAGAATGCACAGGTGTTCATTTATACTTTACTTCAGTTATGCCTTTTGTATTTTCCTCATTCATTCACAAATTAATGTATTCATTCCAAAATGTTTTCATTCTTTCACTTTAAAATGTCTATAACGGATGCATTAAGAGCAAGACATTTTTTAGAAAAGTGAGTAGAGTCAATGATGACATAAATAGATTTGATTCAATTATAAAAAAAAAAAAAGCCCCATGGTAACAGTAGTTGCTTTACATTGTTAAAACCTAAAAAAAAAAAAAAAAAATGTTTGGGATGTTACAAAATACCAAACTGTTTTTAAAATTTATTTATTTAAGATTTATTTAAGATTTTTTTAGGGAAAGAGAGAGAAAGAGGGGAGGGGAGAAAAAGTAAGAGAGAGGGAGAGGGAGAGAGAGAGGGAGAGAGAATCCTAAGCTGATTCCATGCTGAGCACAAGCCTGATGTGGGGCTTGATCCCATGACCTTGAGATTACTACCTGAGCTGAAACCAAGAGTTGGCTGCTTAACTGACTACACCACCCAGGCACCCCTCAAACTGTTTTTAAAATGGAAATAAATTTGATGTATGTGTCTACCCAGTTTTATTTCCTAAATATATTTAAGTTTTAAATCAAATGATTTCTCAAAGAAAACGTTAGCAACAAAAAGTTTTAAGAGTTCAATACTCACATTTGAGAGAAGAAAAAAGAAACCTAAGGAAATTAAACTCTATCCTCCCAAAACTCAATGTATGAAAATCCATGTTTGAACCTGGGTCCCATAATTTCCAATTAAGTTACATAATAAATGCTCATTATTATTAACACACTGCTTTTTAATTTTTCTCATAAGCTTAAATTATTCCCTCTGTTACTTTAGATTATGGATATTCAAATTTTTGTTCATTTAATAACACAGAATTTATGTGTGTTTAAGTTAGAGGTGGGTTTACTTAAGCTTAATTTACCCTGATATTAAAAATCAATTACCAAATTATTTGGAGGGAAATTTATTTAGAGTAAGAATTTGTAAAAGCTTACAAGAGATCTTTAACTCGCCTTCATGTGTTAATTTTTCCCCCAAGAATTTTGCAAGCTATAAACAATTGGGGGCAGTTTTTATAGAGAGGCAATTTACCTCATAGGAATTAATATTAATGATTAGCATTTATTTCAACTAAAATTATATCTAATTAAAAAAAATTCTCTGGCCTACTAGTGACATGTTAAATATTTTGCTTGATGTACATCTTTAGGTCTTTGAGGCCACAGAATGACACAGATAAAATTATCTTCTCAATATTTTGTAAGGAGGGCTGCTTCACAAGTTTTATCATCTTTGCTCCATTTTTGACATCAACATCTGAACTGTGATAATTAGACTAGAAACATTAACACCAGGTATGTTTTCTGTCGTTGTCCTTGTTGTTTTTATTAAATAGGCTCCACACCCAGCACGGAGCCCAGCGCCGTCCAAGCACCACCCTGAGATTGACACCTGAGCTGAGATCAAGAGTCAGACACCTAACTGGCCCAACCACCAGGGCCCCCCAACACCAAGTATGTTTATACAGCCAACTCTCAAGGGTCTTGAATGTGATTTATTTTGTTATGAAAATTCTAAAAAGGAATTGTTAACTATATATCCTGGATAATAGCTCCTGGCAAACCATTGATGTAGAAATGTAGAATATATGTAGATATACAGTATATGTATGTAAATATATATATATACATATATATATAATTATGTGTGTGTGTATACACAGAAAGAGAGAGAGAGAGAGAGATGTTCAGTGACTCTAATTTACTGTCAGTTTTTGGTTAAGTTTGGCTAAATATAGAACTGATAAGGACCTTACAGAATTTGTTGGAAGCAAGAGTGCTAATAACGTACACTCCTGTTTTTCCTATTTGAATTCTGAACCATTCAAGATAAACATAGAAGGAAGGCATAGAGAAATCAGAATGTGAGCTTTGTAGCGCGTGGAATTGTTGGCCTTGATGCTTAGCAAAAAAAACTTCTTTCACTGCTCCCCAGCATGCAGCAGCCATACTAAGTCAGTTACATATGGAGCAGGGACTTTATTGCTAAATTTACAACATGGCAGCAGAGATCAGAACTCATGCTCACTGCAGGCTGAGACGTCCTAAAAAGGAAAAGGGGGGGGGGCGGTAATATCGCCAATCACGTAAGGAAAAAGTGAATGGGGGACAGGAGTAGTATGCTAAGATATTTAGATGTTTTTTTTTTCTATATGGAGTTTTTTAAAGAAATTCCTTCTCAGCCACAGGGACTCTGAGCTAATAAAAATTATTGAGGAGAAGGATATTAGAAACTTGAGTATTGAGCAAGGGCACTGCTCCCATGTGACACAGGTGTGAATCTATTATGAGAATTATAAGAATATTTTTATAGATATGTCTTCCATATTTTTAGAGTCTGGAGCTACTCTTATAGGCCTCAGTTTTGAAAAATGACCTCAAATTATTTTATCTAATTAAGAAATGCAAATGGTAACATTTTTTCCTCATGGGACACAACTATTTTTCTTTGGAAAGAGGAAAAAATGATACAACGTCAAGAATAAATTCTCCAACTTACTAACCAGCAGTAACCAGTTAATATTGACTAAAATATTTAGATATAGGTAATAATAATTTAATATGCAAACTAAATAATTAAAGTTATCATTCTTATGCCTTCATAAATTAACATTCTAAATTATCCTCTAAGAATTTATTTTATACATTCTCCAACTTCCTATTTTCCCCAAGTTTTCAGAAGACATTCAAATACATCACATTATAAAAGGGAAGCAAAAAAAAAGATTTCAGCTAATCAAATTAAAAATACAATTGAATGAGTTTTATTGAACAATTTTTAATAAATCCAACTCCTATTTTTACACATAAATGTTTTCACATAATGTCTTCTGGATAGTGATTTTTTTTTTAACAACATGGAATATTTGGGTTAAATGGTCCCAAGGATACCAATTATTCAACAGTACACAAGTATGAAATGATTTTGGTGAGTCACATACACTTTGATAACTATATCAGGAGGCTTGTGAAAGCAGAGTTATCAGAATGAGAAGCATTTTGACTGCTGAGGAGACTATAGAAACATTAAAGTACATAACCCACCATCAAAGATTTATGAGTAAGAGATTTATATTCATTTTGTTTTAACTAGAGCAAACAACTTGCCTGTGGGGTGTCTACACTCAGAATGAGTTTGACATCACAACACAGTTTATGTTCTCTAAGGAAAAATTAAAGAAAAGGAAAGGATTTTCTTTCTGAGGCTCCGAATTACAAACAAAAGAGCCCAATTTACTTTGGGTTCTCAGTAGCATGTTTATGTCTCCAGGGCCTATCATACCTCACCATTTCTGCATTCCAAGAAGAAAAGATTATGGTTCAAAAGTTCACATTTGTACCGCTTTTGCAATTTTTCTTTAGATCTGTAGGCGTAAAATTCATTTAAAATAAAGTTTACTAAAAAACAAGTTTAGATTTGCCACCTGCTGGAATGAACTGCTAAAGGGAAGACACTACAATGTGGAACATAATTGTGCAAAGTAAACACTCATCAAACACATCAGATCTTTGCTAAATTCGCTTATGAAATGGATATTGTGGAAGAATCATTTTTGTTTTAAATTCTCTAAAAAACAAAATAGCTTTGGATATAGGAACATTTACTCCTTCCTATATAAACCAAATTAAATATTATGTATATGTATAATGTATTTTGTCCATGCATATCTTAAATGAACCTATCTGTATTGTTCATATAATCAATATAGAATTATTTTAGGATAAATAAATCTTTTCTTGATTTTTAATCTATCAATATAAGAGATGATTAAATTTGGATGACAGTAAACCTAAACTGAAAGAATTACAGAATAAGCTGAATTACAACTTTTGGCCAAACATTAAAAAAAAAAAAAAATACTATTGATTATAATCAAAACCATTACCTGTCATTGGCATTTACTTCTTCAAGGTCCTAACTTGATAACAAAATTTAGACATAAAGAGCCTACATTTATCCTCTTAAGTGCTATCAACATGTTCCCTAATTTCACTTAAACATTTTTTTTACTGTGAAATTATGTAGTGTCCCACCACAGGTAAGATGCCCACTAACATACATTCCCAAGCCTGTCTGTTTTTTTTTTTTTCTTTCTCTTTCTTTCTTTCTTTCTTTCTTTCTTTCTTTCTTTCTTTCTTTTTCTTTCTCTCTCTCTTTCTCTCTTTCTTTTTCTCTTTTTCTCTTTCTCTCTTTCTTTTTCTTTCTCTTTAAATCTAAGTCTTCTCTGGAAGCTAAGTTCCAGTATTTGGCTTACAGAAATGTTCACCTACAGTAACTCCAAAGATTTTATCAGAAAAGACAAAGAGGGGTGCCTGGGTAGCACAGACAGTTGAGCACCCCACTCTTTGTTTCAGCTCAGGTCATGATCTCAGGTTCCTGAGACTGAGCCCCACTCCCCCATGGGCTCTGTGCAGAGTCTGCTTGAGATTCTCTCTCCCTCTCTCTCTACTCCTCCAGCTCATGCTCTCTCTCTCTCTCTAAAATAAATAAATCTTAAAAAATAGAAAAAAGACATAATTTTGACTACTAAAATTCTCTTTATGGTTATATTTATATCTGTTTATATATAAGGGAGAGCAAAGATTGAACTTGAAAAATAAGCTTTCACCTAAGAACATGGTAAACTTTAAAACTTTGCCAATTCTAACTCTATGACCTCGGGAATGCTAGTTATATAATTTTTTAGTTTCCTGATACATGAAGATAACAATAATAACTGTCTCATAAAGTTTTCTTCTTTTTGAAGTTGTAAAACACTGGAAACATTGCCTGACATAGAGTAACTATTACATGTGTTAGTTTTCATTATTATTATTTATTCATATTTTTCCTGCTTTAAATTATACAATGGTGTCTCATTTTCTTCATAATGTTGTAGGGCATACATCCAGATACAATTCACAACAAATGCTAAAGTAAATATCTATACATTCAACCTCACATTTTATCACTTGAATTTCTCCATAGTTTTCTGTACTCAATAGCTTAAGCTAAGTCACTTCCTATTTTATTTGGTTATGAAACAGTCTCCTGCCTTATTTCCTAGATATTATCATTTATTCACTCTTATCTTGCCTTTGTGATGATGCTTGCATATTTTGCAAAAGAATAAATTTGATTGTGCCATTTGCTTGCTCAAATAGTTCATTGAATTATCAAGGTTAAATTTAAAATTTAGTAATGACATACAGGTTTTCAAATGCCTATCTAATCAATGTTCTTAGATGTATCCCCTATCAATCAGAAAAATCCCCTGAATTTTTCACCAGAGTGTATTATATCCCTCAGTCTGTGTTTCTACTGCTCTCTATATATTTCTGTAATAGCGATTGTGCTATATATTCTGATTTAACTATTATAATTATCTATTCCACTGGACTCTAAACATATTCATCTTTGTATCTTCAGCTACTAGTAAAAAGATAAGCAAGAATAGTGTTCTCTAAAACCACGGTCAGTTTAACATTGTGATGACAATTACGCTTTCATTAATTTAGAATTTCAAAATATGGAGTTTGAGGAAAATGAATAGAATAAATTATTAAAACTGTAAAATTTTGGTGAAATTCTATTTTTATTACCCTTGTAAACTTTGTTTTTTCTATGAAAGACTTTGAGGAACTGGGGTAATGTCCGGTTATGGATCTCACAGTAAGATAAGATTTTTGTATCTTCTAGAATTAGTTCACTTTTTAAAGGAAATGGAAATAATTCATTAAATAGTGACTGAACTGCAATTTTGTTTTGATTTTCCGCTCAAGATATTTTAATAAAATATTCTCTTTCATATGGTAATTTTTTTAAAAAGATTTTATTTATTTATTTGACAGAGAGAGACACAGTGAGAGAGGGAATACAAGCAGGGGGAGTAGGAGAGGGAGAAGCAGGCTTCCCGCCGAGCAGGGAGCCTGATGAGGGGCTCGATCCCAGGACCCGGAATCATGACCCGAGCCGAAGGCAGACGCTTAACAACTGAGCCACCCAGGCGTCCCTGTGGTAATTTTTAAATAGGTATTTCCATGCATTGGATTTTTTCCATTCTTATAATTGTTTTTTATCAACTAATATTACTTCTTTTATTATGGTAAAATATATGGCATAAAGTTTATCATCTTAATTGTTTTTTAATTTAGATTCAATTAACATATAATGTATTATTAGTTTCAGAGGTAGAGTTCAGTGATTCATCAGTCATATATAATACCCAGTGCTCATTACATCAGATGCCCTCCATAATGTTCATCGCCCAGTAACCCTATCCTCCCACCCGTCCCCCTCCAGCAACCCTCAGTTTGTTTCCTATGATTAAGAGTCTCATGGTTTGTCTCCCTCTGATTTCATCTTGATTTAATTTTTCCTCACTTACCCTATGATCCTCTGTTTTGTTTCTTAAATTCCACATATGAGTGAGATCATATGATAATTGTCTTTCTCTGATTGACTTATTTTGCTTAGCATAATATCCCCTAGTTCCATTCATGTCATCCATGTCATTGCAAATGGCAAGATTTCTTTTTTTTTTTTTTTTGATGTCTGAGTAGTATTCCATTGTGTATATATATGCCACATCTTCTTTATCCATTCATCTGTTGATGGACATCTGGGCTCTTTTCATAGTTTGGCTATTGTGGATACTGCTGCTATAAACATTGAGGTGCATGTGCCCCTTCAGATCCCTATATTTGTATCTTTGGGGTAGATACCTAGTAGTGCAATTGCTGGGTCATAGGGTAGCTCTATTTTCAACTTTTTGAGGAACCTCCATACTGTTTTCCAGAGTGGCTGCACCAGCTTGCATTCCCATCAACAGTGTAGGGAATCCACATCCTTGCCAACGTCTGTCATTTCCTGACTTGTTAATTTTAGCCATTCTGAACCAGTGTGAGGTGGTATCTCATTGATGTTTTGATCTGTATTTCCCTGATGCCAAGTGGTGTTGAACATTTTTTCATGTGTCTGTTGGCCATTTGGATATCTTCTTTGGAGAAATGTCTGTTCATGTCTTCTGCCCATTTCATGATTGGATTATTTGTTCTTTGGATGTTGAGTTTGGTAAATTCTTTATAGATTTTGGATACTAGCCCTTTATCAGATATGTCATTTGCAAATATCTTCTCCCATTCTGTTGGTTGTCTTTTGGTTTTGTTGACTGTTTCCTTTGCTGTGCAAAAGTTTTTATCTTGATGAAGTCCCAATAGTTCATTTTTGCCCTTGCTTCCCTTGCCTTTGGAGACGTGTCTGGCAAGAAGCTGCTGTGCCTGAGGTCAGAGAGGTTGCTGCCTGTGTTCTTCTCAAGGATTTTGATGGATTCCTGTCTCACATTTAGATCTTTCATCCATTTTGAGTCTATTTTTGTGTGTGGTGTAAGGAAATGGTCCAGTTTCATTCTTCTGCATGTGGCTATCCAATTTACCCAACACCATTTGTTGAAAAGACTTTTTTCCACCATCTTAATGGTTTTTGAGTGAGGAGTTTCACAATGTTATTTTTGAACCAACTTTAAACAATTTTATCATGAAAATGAATGTTAAGTATATTTAATAACATATTTTGTTTAATATATTATTTTGGACCCATTTTCATTATTGACATATACGTTAAAAATATATAATTTAGAAATACTGCAATCAAACTGAGTTTATACAAAAGTTTATGGGACAGTTTCATTTCTCTGAACTAGGATTACAAAAGCATTACCTAATAAGCAAAGTATTGTATTTTTAAAACACAAAGAACTGAATATGAACATAAATATAAGAAGCTTTATTTTTCTTAAAAAAAAAAAGGCACATAGAAAGGTAAAATAAATTGGAAAATTGTAGCATTTGTACTTCCGTTTTGTAATTGTGACTGTGATAGGTTGCATGTCATTAACTTAGCTTATGAGATCGGTATTTTAAATATCTGATTCAGTTCTTATCACTTTACTTTTTATCTGTAAATCTCAAAATTGTGTAACACTTTGGGAGACATTGTTTCTCTATTTAAAGTTTAAAAAAATAAAAAAATTCTGTTTCCAATTGTGTTCAGCATAGTTGAAATTATGGTCGACAAATTCAGTGACTTCTAGTTAATTAGATGGACTAGAAATCACATTTAGAAATAGTCTAAACACATCTCCATAAATGTCAGAATGGCCTACATCAGCAGCAATTTGCTTAAATATTTGTATGAGTCTCAAGACAGGCAGGGATTATGTGGTATCCAGAATAATGGTCCTTTAAAGGTGTCTATAGTCTAATCCCTGGAAACTGTGAATACCTTACATTAAATGCAAAGGGGATTTTGCAGATGTTTTTAAAGTTATTGAGGGTTTTTGTTTTTGTTTTTACTTAAATTCAATTAGCCAACATAGAGTACATCATTAGTTTCAGATGTAGAGTTCAGTAATTCATCAATAACATCCAGTGCTCATCACATCAAGTGCCCTCCTTAATGTCTGTTATTGAGTTTAAAATAAGAAGATTATCCTGGATTATATGGGTGGGAATCTAGTCATATGAGTACTTTCTCAGATAATTTTCTCCTGTTGTAGGCAAAGAGTGCAGCAGAAGAGTAGTCAGAGATATTCAAATCATAAAGAGTCTCAACATGCCAAGATATTTGAAGCACGAGAGAGAGCTCTAACATGCTGGATGTGAAATGTAGTGGCCTGTGTGCAAAAACTATAGACAGCCAAAATCCCCAGGAGCTAGGGGGAGCCCACCATTGACATCTGGCAAGGACACAGAAACTCATTTCTACAACAGCAAAGAACTAGATTAGGCCAACAACCAGAATAAACTTGGAAGCTGATTCTACCCAGAGCCTGATGATAAGAACCCACCACCAACACTTTAATTTCAGCCTTGAGAAACCTGGAGCAGAGAAGCATGCAAGGCAACCTGACTTCTCACCTATAAGAATGTGAGCTAGTAAATGGGTGTTGTGTTAAACTGCTAACATTGTGGACATATTTTTATGGTAGCAAAACAAAACTAAAACAGAATACTGTGGGGATTTTCAACAATTTGCTTAACTTCTACATGCCCCATTCCTCTCAACACTGTGATGGGAACAATATGAACATATATGAGACAAAATTTTTATCTGAGCAAAAGGAAATATATAAAGCTGACAGATTCTTGGCAGTTGGACAGAATGTAGTATATAACATAAATTATTTTATTATAATTATTAAAGTATGGTGCTCCTTTTTATTTACAGAAGGGGAAGCCAAAAATCCAGGCACATTTGTACATTTTTTCATCCAAATAGCTCCTCTTTCTATGAGATAAATGTGAGCAGGACTTCTATCCGTGGAAAACTTATTGAACAACTAGTCAAAGGAAGGCAGTTTGTCCTGGAGCAGTGTTCATGAACAAGTAAGCTGAGATCTCATAGACTGGACCTTGTGGACTGATAGGTTTGTAAGTGTATTAGTTTACTCAATTGAAAAGTAAATTGAAAGAATTTTCTGTATGGCTACTTTTGACTGAGAATGAAGAGTGACTGTACCTTTTGTAGAATCAGGGGCTTCTCATCAATGACCTGTACCCCTGTTCTCTACTACACTAACAAATCAGCTTCCAAATGGTATAATATTATCTGAAGGTAGATTCTGATAAGTATGCACACTAAAAACTATAAATAAACTACTAAAATAACAAAACAAAAATTTAAATCTAATATCCAACAAAGAAAAAAAATGGAATTAATATGAGAAAAGCAAAAAAAAAAAAAAAGAAAAGTAAAAATGTGCACCATAAGAATCATATGCCATAACAGAAAATAGTGAGATGTTCAAGATGTTCAATTTAAAGCCAACCATGTAAGTAATACAATTAAGTGGAAGTGATAAAAACATGCATTTACATGTCAGAGATTTTCAGACTGGATAAAAGAGCAAGACCAAAATGTATGCTACCCAGAAGAAATGCATGTTAAATGTAAAGATACAAATATGTTAAAAATAAAAGCATACTCTGCTAACACTAGTGACAAGGCTGAAATGCTATAACAATATCAGATAATGTGGGTTTCAAAAACTATAACCAGAGTTAAATCCACTTCTTAATCACAAAGAGGTCAAATAATTAAGATATAACATTCTTAAATGTTGGTGTATCTAATAACGAAACTTCAAAATGTGTGAAGCAAGATTTGACAGAACTGCAAGGAAAATAGACTTTCAACAAAATAAACACTCAACAGATTTCAATGCCCTTCTCTAAAAAAAGGATACAAAGTGCAGAGATGAATTCAGTATGAATATTGAAGACTTGGATAATACTACTAACAAACTTGACATACCTGATATCTATAGAACACTCTTATCAACAACGGCAAAACACACATTATATTCTTGTATGAAATAACATTTCTCAAGATATACTATATTCCGGGCCAAAAAAATCAATCTCAATATGCTTATCAGAATATAATTCATATAAAAGTCTGTATTGATAAAACTAAATTAGAGATGAATAGCAAAAGAAATCACTTAAAAATCTCCAAATAATTAGAAACAAACTTGGACACTTCTAAATAACCAATGGGTCAAGGAAAAATTCAAAAGAGAAATTATAAAGGATTTGGAACCAAATAAATTTGAAACTGCAACATATAAAATTTTCTAGTGTGCTGCTAAAACAGCACTTAACATGAAATTCATACCATTGAATGCCTTTGTTAGAAAAGAAGGAAGATACTAAAATCAGTGACCTCAGCTTTCCCCTTAAAGGAACTATAAAACAAAGAACAAATTAGGACTAAAGAAAGAAGACAGAGGAAATAATAAAGATGAGGGTAGTAATCAGTGAAGCAGAATACAGACATTAGAGATAATCAATGAACCCAAAAGCTAGTTCTTTGAGATCAAGTAAATAGATAAACTTCTAGCCAGATTGTTGAGAAAAGAGAATAGATATGTGTCACCAATGTGAGGACTTAAAAGAGATAGCCTTGCCATATATGAAAGTCAAATGATAATAAGGAAATATAAACAACTTTATATCAATAAATTTTAACTTAAAATATGAAAAAAATCCCTTGAAATGCAAAACTTAAATCTCAGAAGAAAGGTATAACGTGAATAATCCTATAATTATTAAAGAAATATAATTTGTAGGGGCGCCTGGGTGGCTCAGTCTGTTAAGCATCTGCCTTCGGCTCAGGTCATGATCCCAGGGTCCTGGGATCGAGCCCCACATTGGGCTCCCTGCTCTGCGGGAAGCCTGCTTCTCCCTCTCTGACTCCTTCTGCTCGTGTTCCCTCTCTCACTGTGTCTCTCTCTGTCAAATAAATAAATCTTTAAAAAAAAAAAGAAATATAAATTGTAAATTAAAAATGTCCCACAAAAAATTACAGGCCCACAGAATAAATTCTACTAAAGACTTAAGGAAGAGATATTACCAGCCTTAAACAAAATTTTTCAAAAAATTTAAGAGGTAAAATTGTTTCCCAATTCATTACATGAGGTTACTATTCCACTGATACTAAAACCAGAAAAAGATGCCATAAGGAATAAAAATATCCCACATTAACATAAATGCAAAAAAAAATCTGAGCAAACCATTAGCAAATAGAATTCAATAAAAAAGGAATCATGCATCATGATCAAATGGGGTTTATTCCAGGAATACAAGTTTGGAAGATCAATGTAATTCACCATATTAAAACACTAAAGGAAAAACCACATAATCATCTCTACAGGTAGAAGTACTTATTATATCTGATAATATATGTTTTTATATTTTAAAGCCAGTTTGAATGGATGTTACCACTTCTTGCTACTCAAAAGTATTCTCATACAGATTTTGGCACCAGAAAATGGGGAATATAAGAGATGCTGAAATGTGAAATTCAGAGGGTGGAGAATTAAGCCATAGGAAGTTAAGATGTTTTCTTCTTTTTTTTTTTTTTTTATTTTAAAGATTTTATTTATTTATTTGAGAGAGAGAATGAGATAGAGAGAGAGCATGAGAGGGGGGAGGGTCAGAGGGAGAAGCAGACTCCCTGCTGAGCAGGGAGCCCGATGCGGGACTCGATCCTGGGACTCCAGGATCATGACCTGAGCCGAAGGCAGTCGCTTAACCAACTGAGCCACCCAGGCGCCCCGAAGTTAAGATGTTTTCTGTCTAAAAACTTGGTGACACTTGTTTTGCACATACTAGAGTTGGTCCCCTAGACACAGAGCAACAAATGAGTCACTATAGTTGTGCAACTCATCTTTCATATGGCTACAGAAGATAATAAACAGTGAAGGAAGACCTTTCCCAGAAGCTGGAAACAATGTCCATGTTGGACAATTTGATATATCATATGTTTTGCCCTATTTGCCTTTTTAATATGTTTTTATTATAATGACTCTTTATAATTTAAAATATCATTGGTAGATAAATGTTTCTAAATATGATTCTGTACGAGTTAGAATTTAACCAAATTCTGGTCCATGAGTCATAAGGGAATGTCTTTGGTGAATTTTTGTGGAAAGTTTGAGGTCTCCATAGAAAGAATTATGGAAAAGAATGGTTTATCATATCTTTTGCCCTTTAAACATCATGCCTAGAAATTTATGTTTCTATCAATTCTCAGAGTTCTAGCAACATATGAATAAATTCCATACTGATATTAATAGAACAGGGGAAAAATTAATCTAGGTCCAAAGATATCATTACCCCCAAAGGACCAATTACTCATGATTCCAGTCCCACCACTAAACTGCTTATAAGAAAAGTCATGTAATCATATTTATATTAGACATTGTTTGCAAACAAATGTATCCTGACAGTGTTTGATAAACACATACACTAATGGTGATAGAACACATCACTATAAACTTTTCTGAAGGCAGTTTGGCAAAATGTTATAAAAGTCTAAAAATCTCACTCTTCAATAAATTTTTAGTCCAGAAATCTTTCCTGGGGAAGTCATTTCAACTAAAAACAAGTATTTATGCCAAAATATTCATCACATAATTACTTATAATAGTGCAAACTTACAAAAATCATAATCATTTACAATAAGCTGTTGCTGTAAAGACAGATCCATAAAACTAATGTTTTCCAGCTTAAAAAAAACTGTGTTTGAAGTTAATTTAGCTCAGGGATATACTTAGAGTATAGAGTTTAGTAAGAAATATAAGAATTTGTTTATACGGATTTATCTATTATGCTTAAAATATAGAAAGATTTTGAAAATATAGAAAGATATAATGCTGATAATTATTTTGGATAATGGAATTATAGATTTTCCAATTCTTTTCAAAATTCTATACTCATTTTTTACAATGAGAAAAGTTTTCACTATGGAAAAGTAATATACATAGTATTATTATAATGAGCTTGACTATGTCATAGACAACAAAATTATAGGAAGTAGATTTCTAACTATTGCATGTTGAATTGCATTAAGCATATGTCCTTACAATTCATAAGGTAAAAAATGATGCATTAAAATATACTACTTCTATTCCTCACCCTAATATTTAAATTTTTATTTTATATGAAATATAATTTTACCTGTTGCATGTTTTATTACTTATTCTGATGGATCACAAATGAATTTCTGGTTGTGACCAAAATTGATTTGTTATTCATTGGATATATTATCAAAAGCATATAAAAGGTTAAAAGTGAGAGTTAGAATGTCTGTATATTTTTTAACATTAGTTATCTTTAGATTTTCCAATAATGGAAAATACATAATCTAGCTACTGTATGTTTACTTAAATTACATTTGCAGACACTTTAATAGATCAATATTAAACTTAGGCAATTCAAAATCCCAAGCAGAGTTTGTTTGGTTATATTTTAAATTTTACTTTAACTTATAAATTATATAACCTAGTCTTCATTTCCCAAAAATAGTAAGTCTCCCAGGGCATTCCCCTCACTAACCAAAGTTGGTATCAATTTTTCCACTCAGCCAAGATTTGAGTTTCATAAGTTCTTTTGATAAACACTTTGCACAGCTCCATTGAATTAAATCACATTAGGGAAACATGGACCAAGTTAGATTTGACTTGTCTACCTAGCACTTGAAACCAACCCGAAGGGAATGCAAGACCCCTGCATATGGCTCAAGTACAGTTAGGAACCAAGGTTACATGTAAATGAGAATGTATAGGCAGCTCCACCATCTGCCTGCAAAGTCCTTCCTGATTTGCTTGTCGAAAATGTTACAGGGTTAGTTAAAGCAGGCAGCACCAGGGGGAAAACCCAGGAAGACAGCTGCCTTCTCTTCTGTAACAGAACAAGGCAACACTCACTAATAAGAGTTGGGACCTGTCTAACCTAATCACAGAAATCTCAAATGGTTTCTCAGTAGTCATCTATCACTGACACAGCTGAATCCTTAAAAATTTTTGCATGCATGAGTAATAACTAATCCTTTTACTCTATTCAAATGAGATTGTTTTGCCTTTTATAGATCACAGGCAACTTCCAATAAAATAAAATTAAATAAATAAAATAAAATGAAATGAAAAAATGAAATTTCAAGTTCATTTGGCTTTGGGTTACAACAGTAAAATATTGCACAACACATATGATATAGTTTTTTTATATATATAAAGATATACAAGAGATGTCCTATTTCTATTATAGAGATTATACACTTCAAATTTAGTGTAAATAACTTAGACTATATATTACAACTTAAATTAGTTTATATTTCCAGATGGTGGAAGAAGTGAAGCCATCACCTCAGCCATAGTTTCAGGTTATATATGTTACTAGCCATACTGAAAGACTTTCATCATGTTAATATAAAAAGTTATATTACATTTTTTTTTTACTTGGGCTACTGAACATGCTATCTGTATGTGAACTGAGAAATGTTTCTCTCACTACTGAGCAAAACTTCTGTTTAATGGCAAACTACCACTCTTTTCAATAATCTTTTCATTGCTTATGTCACTTATAAAAATATAGGTACCTAGTTTGTTTCTCTTAATATCAGTCATCAACCCAAATAAAAGCATTCCACAAATAAAAAGGGGTATCAGCTAATGCTTGTCTTTACGGAAAATTATTTAACATATGTCATCTCATCTGTAAAATGGGGAAAATAGGACCAATCTTGCAATGTTGCTAATATTAAATATATGACAATAAAGTTTCTGGCATATAGGAAGTTTCAGTAAATGACATTGTTTATTCATACATTCATCAAATAAATTTTGACTTCCTATTATGGAATATGTGTAGTTACATTGAGTAGTTAATATTACTAACAAATAAACATATCCATTTTTGAGCTATTTTCCTAGTATATCAAACAATCAACTTGCTGAACAGAAGTCCATAATATGCCATAGTTCAAATAAAACATTATCATGGATTGTTAAAAGAGCAAAGTATCTAGCACATAAAATGTAGATGAGTCATGTGATCTATGTTAATCCCTGTTAAATTCTATTTTAAGCCTAAAAATTTTTAAATATTACAAACATTTTTATTGAAATAGTTTTCTGTGTATATGTTTAAATGAATGATTGATATTTAACATAAATTTTTTTTTTTATTCAGAGATAAAGTACTAGGTTTCCCTCCTACTGTAATGTGAAGGATCCTAGAAAATCTACCCAAAATCACCTCCATGTCTATTATTAATAGCAAAACTCCTACCTTTATTAATTTGTACAACTATTTTACTGTCTTTTTTATTTTATTTTTAATTTTTATTGTTATGTTAATCACCATACATTACATCATTAGCTTTTGATGTAGTGTTCCATGATTCACTGTTTGCGTATAACACCCAGTGCTCCATGCAGTACGTGCCCTCTTTAATACCCATCACCAGGCTAACCCATCCTCCCACCCCCCTCCCCTCTACAACCCTCAGTTTTTTTGTTTTTTTTTAAAGATTTTATTTATTTATTTGAGAGAGAGAGAGCATGAGGGGGGGAGGGTCAGAGGGAGAAGCAGACTCCCCGCCGAGCAGGGAGCCCGATGCGGGACTCGATCCGGGGACTCCAGAATCATGACCTGAGCCGAAGGCAGTCGCTTAACCAACTGAGCCACCCAGGCGCCCTAGAACCCTCAGTTTGTTTCTCAGAGTCCATCATCTCTCATGGTTCGTCTCCCCCTCCGATTTCCCCCCCTTCATTCTTCCCCTCCTGCTATTTTCTTCTTCTTCTTTTTTTTTTAACATATATTGTATTTGTTTCAGAGGTACAGATCTGTGATTCAACTGTCTTGCACAATTCACAGCGCTCACCGTAGCACATACCCTCCCCAGTGTCTATCACCCAGCCACCCCATCCCTCCCACCCCCCACCACTCAAGCAACCCTCAGTTTGTTTCCTGAGATTACTGTCTTTTTTTAAAGAATAAACAATTCTACTCTGTTAAGTTATTTAGCTGCTCCAGTTGGCTCCCTACCCAATATTTATTTACTATTTTCTTCCTTCCCAGCAAGACGCTGACTTTGTTCTGTTGGCCACCCTCCACCACAGAAGGTGATCCTTTATCAATCTCCAGGAACATATCCTGACTGGTCTATGACCATCATGGCACTCTCATATATATTATCATTTACTGAATTTGAAAAAAAAAAAAAAAAAAGCATGACTGATTGTGATTAATAATGAGATATGAGGGAAAAGCTTCTGTGTGTTTTTCTGGGAAATGTGTCCTTTATACTAGCCTATGAAACAAATCCAAGAATAAAGAACCCTTCTTCTTTATGTAGATATTATTTACTCTGAATGTAAAACCTGGAAGGACTTGAAGAAATGTCTTTTGCTCTAGGTTGAAGCTACAATATAAAAGACAAAAGAAACAAGCAAGAGGCTGAACCTGAGGATATTTAGATCCTTCCTAGTATCTGGGGATCCTATTACATGAAATAATATAAGATCCTTATGTTATAAGCAAGTGAGTACAATCTTCTTTTATTTCCTGCTAAGGTTATCCCAACTGCTAATTGTTACCCAAGAGAAAATCAGTTTTGTCATTTCTTTTCAAGAACACAATAGCATTGGCATCGAGGAAATTGGGAAACTGGGAAGTGGTAGATTAAAAAGGATATATGGTAGCAACAAAGAAATATCAAACCACATCCTTCACAATTTCCTGTAACACATGCCCAGGAGCCAACACTGAATTTCAAACAGGTTGTTCTCAGAGCTAACATCAAAGCACAAGTATTCCTCTAAATCTTTATCTTAATAGGATTTATAAAGTTAAATAGAAATTTAAAATTTTCTAACACTAATCTAATAATCTCATTTGCATAGACCTAAATTTGCATGTGTTAGAATTTAAATGCAGATTTTAAACTTTTATATCTTCTCGGGGACTATCACAGTGTCTTATGTAACATATTGAGAACAAAATTACCTATATAAAGTCCTTAAAATCAAGTTATCTACTCTGTTAATGACCAGATTTCTATCCTAAATGTTGGAAGCATTTAGTCCCTGATTTTACATTTTTTTTTTCATTCTTACAATATCAGGTTTCATATCTGCAATTTCCAGGAAAACAAATGTGATTAAAACTAGGTTAGAAACAAAAGCAGAAGAACTCTGTGAAATCACTCTATTTTAAGACTTCAGATTAATGTAGGCATTAATATCACTTTTTCACTAAATTTACAGATTTCCTAAGAACTTTGTAGCAGGCACTGTAGACTGGCTACCCCAAATTCACTCATAACCCATTCCTCTACTGAGGACATGTTCACTCTTTCTGGACTCCATGGAGTTTCTTGTGCAATTGCATTCATGTCTACCAAAGTATTTACAAGGAATTTATGTTTGGATCTTCTTAAGAGTATTACAGACCTAGGGTTTTGACATTTGCCCTTTTCTTTTGTTCTTTCCCTTCTATCTGCTTGGAACACAGATTGAAAGCCTTTATTAGGAATAAAAGATTTTGAAATTGTAGACGTTATACATCAAATTTAGTGTTTATTATTTTTTAAATTACACGAGAGTTCATGACTATATTGTAATTAAATGGCAAACAAACCAACATTGATAGCAGGACAAATGTCAATTTTATCATGATAGAGTTGAGATGGGGAGATGTAACTCAGTATGATGTCCAAATGGAATTTCTATCTGAATCTCAGAATAAGACATACTAATTCAGTCACATATTCTACTAATCACAGATAAGATTCCCCATATGGAAGAAAAGTCTAGCCAAGTGACAGAAGCCATGATGAAGATAATACAAACTTGTTCTCCTTGGGACTGGATTTGCTCCTAAAAGGAAGTAGGCAGGGTAGGCTACCCATGCCTACTTAGTCTTTCTGGTAAGACTCAATATACAAAGGATATGAGACCTTCACTCTAAGCCTTCACTCTCATCCTGGCAGATTGGACAGTGGACAGTAAAGTCGGAGGGTACTTACAGAAAATCTTTTGTATTGGAAACCAGGAAGGTGTTCTGTCTTTAATGTATAAAAATACTACTGATGGTATGGATTTATGTGTTAGATACTTTATCACTTTAAAAAATAATTTTAAAAATGATTTTATTTATTCATTTGTCATAGAGAGAGCAGGAGAGAGCACAAGCAGAGAGAGTGGCAGGCAGAGGGAGAGCACGAGCAGGGGGGAGGGGCAGAGGGAGAGAGAGAAGCAGACTCCCGGCTGAGTGGGGAGCCCGATATGGGGCTCGATCCCAGGACCCTGGGATCATGACCTGAGCCGAAGGCAGACACTTAACCAACTGAGCCACCCAGGCGCCCCTAAAAAATAATTTTAAACATGTATTTGAGAATCTTTCTTTAAACCAGTTTAATTTATGTAAAAATATTTATTTTATCCCCTGCTTGTATTTATAAGTACATTTCCTCCTTCATTATAAAATGTATGCTGGCGAATTGTAGCTTTGATGACTGATGTCAATTGGCTAACATTCAAATTGCAAGATACTTAAAGTATGTATGACTGCAAGTAAAAATACATGCATATGACCAATATTTGAGAAAAATGTGCCACTTGGCTATAGAACACAGCAATAGAAATCAGATAAATCCATAAGTCAACATAATTATAATAGACCCTAGACTTTTCATGAAACTTGAAAAATAGTTTCTGAAGATCTCATATAAAGGACATAGGCAAAACTAACTGAAGTGATATTTATAATGATAAACAAAGGACATTTTGCCTCCCAGCTACCTAAATATTAGGTATAATATTTAGAAAGAGCCCTTACAAGTCTTAGAGGGGTCCTAAATTGGGGTTATAACCCAACCCCTTACATCGACTCCCTGTATACTCCATCCTTGGCTGGGAAGAGCCAGTGAAAAGCCTAGCTTCCATGAAACCATGGAGATGGAATTTAGAGCACAGACCTGATTTGGAAGTCTGTGAGGCACATTCTCTTGTCCCGGTCATGCATCAATAAAGAAAAGATACAGCACTGACATACAACTGAAAAGATATTAAAATTTAAGAAATATGTTTTTGAAATTAGAATAAGAAGTATATGGTTAAAGTAGAAACAAAAACAAAGGTAAAAGGATCAATTGATACTTGGACTAGATTAAAATATAAACTTTGATAAAATAAGAAACAACATTAACAACATTTAAGAAAAAGTACATACTGGGGTAAAATAGATGAGATTTCTGGAATATAAAAATGTCAATATTTATAATTCATATAAAATTTCCCAAGTCAATAAGAAAGTTCAGCCATTTCATAAAAATGGGTAAATTATTGGAATATGAAAATCTAAAAAGACATTTTTCAAATATCAAATAATCTTTTGTAGTAATTTATAGCATGCCTCGGAACATCTAGAAAATCCTAGAGTAATTTATTAGAGGCAGCAAAAAGATCTGGAAGCAGTCCAGATGCACAAACAGGAACATTTTCCTTCTGAGGATATTTGGGGAATTCTGAAACTGTGCAGGATGGTTGGTCACAGTGCTAGGCTAAAACCTCTAAGTAGCAGACTAGATACGCCAACAGTTACTCTCCAGGGAGGGGATAAAAACCTGCCAGGCTCACCAGCAAGGTCAAATCTCATTCACTGACAACTGGGATCCAGTCTCCTTACAAAGGGAGAATGGGGAAGGAGAGGCTTCATCTTTATTCTCACATTCAGAAATGGTACATGACCCCTTGCTCATGGACCTTTGGTCTTGTAATTATATATAACAATCCAATTTCTGTGGAAGAGAATAGGTTATATTGGATAAGTAAAAGTTTCTGCCCTTTCAACCATCTACCATATTCTTTTCCAGTCAGACAAAATCCAACAATTTTCTTTTTGAAAAATGGAATTTCAATTTTTTTTTTTTTTTATTTGAGAGAGAGAGTGAGAGAGAAAGAGTACAAGAGGGGGGAGTGGGAGAGGGAGAAGCAGACTCCCCGCCCAACAGGGAGCCCGATGCGGGACCCGATCCCGGGACTCCAGGATCATGACCTGAGCCGAAGGCAGTCGCTTAACCAACTGAGCCACCCAGGTGCCCGAATTTCAATTTTTTGGTTCATACTCATAATGTAGTACTCTCAAGCGGAAATAATAAATCAAATACATTTGACCCCTCTAAGACTTATAAGGGCTCTTGCTATAAAATATTTAGATAGCTGGGAAGCAAAATGCCCTTTTTTATCATTATAAATATCACTTTATGTATTTTTTGCATACATCCTTTACATTAGTTCTAGAGTATTCCATGAGTTAAGGATAACAGTTTAAAATAGTTGTTTTCTGCAGCACTCATGAAAATAAATTTAAAAAAAATAGAAATGATAAAGTAAAAGAATAATGCTAACCCGCTATAGATTTTGCTACTTTTGCTGTATTTGCATGTTTGTTTCTGAGGTGTGTTTAGCAATTTTGCAATGTCTTTACTTTCATCTATAAGGACTGAGTAAACTATTTGGAGAAATTTATCCCTATTTCTGGAATATATAATATAAATTTATCCCCATTTCTGGGAATGAAATAATTTTCTTTCTTTTTTTTTTTTCCACCTCTGCTGCACAGAATTCCAGGAAATTCTAAACACCAAGAATCAAAAACAAAATAAGCTCAAGTGCAAGGCATGTGCACACACACAAACACACAAAATCAGAGGTGTTTTATTACCTGGGGACATAAAAGTTTAGAGCCAAGAAGATAGAACATAAGTCAGTAACTTGAATATCCAGGTTACTGACAAATCTGCCAACTCTGAAGAAAGTCAATCCATGATTGATGAGGAGTGAGTGATATTTTGGATTCACTAACTCTACATGAAAGCATCCTTGAGGCATTCTGGTAGAAAGAACCACGATGTCTAATTCCCCACGAAGTAATGTCTGCATTACTTGAATGAATTTGTAGCATACTTCAATATCAAATTCATGAAATGAATGTAAAGAACTTAAGATATCCTGACTTTTCAGAAAATAATTTTTTTTTCACATAGTTTTCCAATTTATGTTATATTACATAGTATAAGTAATAATTTTATCTTCCATTTTTCCTGAGTTTTATCTATAACTTCCAATTTATACAATAACTTACCTAAAAACCAGAGTTGTGTTTTTTTTAGTAGAATACTGATTAATATTTTCATTCTCATTTGATGAATGGTTATCTTAGAAAACAGTTTAGTCTGATTTACTGAATACGATGATAATTATGATGATAAAAGCAACTAACAGTTGCTGGAAACTTGCTCTGTAACTTGCATTCTCCTAATGTGATTTGCCTATATTAGTTACATAAATTATCTCATAACTTTCATTTTACCAATTAGGAAAATAAATCAGGTAAAAGAATTTAAATAACATAATCAAGATTATATGGCTAATAACAGGCAGCAATGACATTTGACTAGGAAGTCCTGTGTGAAAGGCTATGCTTTCTGCTATTCTAATACTGCTTTCTCAATTTAAACTAGTCAAGTTATTAAAATAACAAAATGAATTATGTAAATATATATATTACTGTAAAACATTATAAAAGTAAAAAATTAAATAAATGAGTCCTTCACCCATGTTTTGTAATATTTTCACTGACATTTAAAGCAGGAGTAAGTTCTACAAAAAACACTTATTAAAGATATTTTTACAATTTTGAAAGAAAACAAAAAATGTTTTTGGAAAACATTCTATTTATATAATGAGTTCATTTAATATTATTGTTTAATTAAATTCTATTTCCTTTTATCAATGTTCTTTTATTTCCAAGTCTAAAAGAAAATTAATAGCTTGAATGCCCATTTGATTAAGTGCTTACTGACCTTGGGTCAGCATTTCTACTTGGCTTTATTATTTTCCACATGAGACCCAATTCCCTGGTGGACTAATTTGAACAAATCCATGCAAAATATTAATTAGGTGTACTAGTGAATGCAAAAATGGCAAAAATTCTCTGTAGCTAAAGATCAGCTTTTCTGCCTTTGACAAGTCTATGCTTTCTTGTAATGTGGTCTCTTCATCATAGGTTTCTCAATCCCCAAAGATAAATTAATTATTCCTAGACTGCCTCAACCTATTTCATCTTTTTTCTGATTAAGACTAATTATTGCCTAGACGCTGATCTGTTCACAGAAAAATATCCTTTGGAGAACTGGAAATTGAGGTAGGAAGCTTTGTAAAGAGTACTACAATACAATATACTACACTTGAGTAAATATAGAATACTAAAGGGGTTATCCATACCTATAACAAATGTACAAAAAATTTTGTTTGTGTGTAGAAATCTTTGTCATAGTCACCTGATAATATAGAAGCAAAAATTATTTATTTGAATTTTAAAATAATAATAAATTATAACTTTTGTAATGAGAGACAGAATAACATGTTTTAAATGTGACGGGTCCTGTGCATTCTTTTATATTTATGGTTAGGACTTTGACTTCCTATATAAAATTCATATGGCAGTCTTTGCTTTTAACTGTAGTTTTTAAATGTACATTTCAAGGCCTATGAATTATTTTCGTGATCTCATTCTTAGGTGAGTGGAGTTTCTTTCTTGCTTTCTTTCCTCCTGTTTTTTTTTTTTTTTTTAAGATTTTATTTATTTGACACAGAGAGACACAGTGAGAGAGGGAACACAAGCAGGGGGGTGGGGCAGAGGGAGAAGCAGGCTTCCCGCTGAGCAGGGAGCCCGATGCGGGGCTCGATCCCAGGACCCTGGGATCATGACCTGAGCCAAAGGCAGACGCTTAACGACTGAGCCACCCAGGTGCCCCTCTCCTGTCTTTTTTAAATCTTTAACCATCATTTCTTCTTTTCTCACTTCTTTTCTTACTTCCTTCCCTCTTCCTTCCCTTCCAGTTTTTCTTTCTTATTTTACTTGTTTGCTTTCTCTTTTGTGTTATTTTTTTCTTATTTAGTTTGATAAATAATTAAGAATCTTAAAATTCTATACTAAATATAATTTAATATGACAAATCAGATGAAAGAATAGTTAATACATTGTATGTTACAATCTCAAGACATGAAAATATTACTCTATCTGAATGGGAAAAGAAATACAATATGAAATTATTCTATCCTTGGAGATGCTCATATGTGCATTTCATTTTAAAAATACCTTAAAAAATGCTAGCAACATTTTGAAATTATAATAAAAGTAATCATATGAATTCCTCTTCCAATAGTATCCTAAAATTTAATTGGATTTAGAACTTTATAAATTTTATTTTCTTTAAGAAAGAGTATTTTTCCTTAGTGCCATTTTGAGTTTAGGTTTTTATTAATATGATTTTGAAAAAGCTTAGTATGGTTTCATCAGAAATCCCTCCAGACCATGATTAACTGATTACATAGCATTTTTTTTCTTCAGTGTATTAGAAGTGCTAACCAAAATTGGAACTACAATGGCTTACTTTTAATGAGAAAAATCTTATTAGCTACTCAGAAATAAATGGCATGAGGAAAAAAAAATGAGTCAGATCTAGAAATACAAATAAATCAAAATCAATGTTTATATTGAAAGGAAAAAAATGAAGATGTAAGAAGTTTAAATGAGTTCTATCCTTTGAAATATGATTTTTCTATATCAGTGATATTTTCTGAATCATTCCCAAAATGGTTAATTTTTAACTTATTTTTCCACAGGAATGAAACACAAAATCATTAATTCATTTAAACATTTGCTTTAAGCATTGCCATTAAAATGCCATATTATTACATAACTTAGAGGTTAAATTTTCTTCATTTCAATTCGTATTTTCCTTAAATTGTAATTTAAGTTTGGTTGACCTACAATATTATATTAGTTTCAGGTGTATACCATGGCGATTTAACAGTTTTATATATTACACAATGCTCATCATAAGTGTAGTTACCATCTGTCACCCTACATAATTATAATATTAGTAACTATATTCCCTATGTTGTACTTAATTCATATTTTCTTATGTATGAGAATCATGTGCTATGGTCTTAATGTTTGTCTCCTCCCAAAATTTATATGTTGAAATTCTAATGCCCGCTGAGATGGTATTGATAGGTAGATATTTTGGAAGGAAATTTGGTCATGAGGGTGGAGCCATCATGAAAAAGACTGTTGCCCTTATAAAGGAGACCCAATACAGTTTCGTAACCTCTTTAACCATGTGAGGATACGGGAGAAATTGCTGGCTATGAACCAGAAAGTAGGCCGTCACCAGAATGAGATTGCTAGTACCTTGATCTCATACTTTTCAGTCTCCAAAACCTTGAGAAATCAATTTCTGTTGTAGTAGTTTGAATGGAATAAGACAACAGGAAAGAACAGTGCCTGTTCTGAACTATCAGAGTAAAAAAACCTCATCATTCATGAGGAGTTGGGTAGAAGACTAAGAAGAGTCATGTGTCATTTAGTGGGGAAAAGCAACCCTAGACCAAATGTAGCTCTGACCTGATTTAACAAACACTTAAAAGTATGACTCAAAAAGATCAGTTTCCAAGTAGCTCGATTGTGTCCCAGAACTAAGCTCAAAACAATTTACTTACAAAAATAACCAAGATCCAAAAGGAAGAATTCAAAATACCTGGTATATCTAAGGAAATTTACCATTCATTAAAAGAAGAGAACACAGCCCACCATGAGGAGAATGCTTATCAATCAGAATGGATGCAGAAATGACATTACTGATAAAAGTAGTAGTTATTACAACTGCATTCCATATGTTCAGAAAGCTAGAAAAAATATTTAAAATGTTAAGGAGAAATACAGAATTTACTTTTAAAAATGCAAAACATTTCTAGTGATAAAGCCTTCCATGTCAGAGATGAAACAAAAAATGGTTGGGGTTAATGGCCGAATAGAGAAAACAGAAGAAAAGATGTGTGAAACTGAAGCATAGCCATTGAAACGATCCAAATTGAAAAAACATATGGAAAAAAAAAAAAAAGGCAACAGAGCCACAGGGAACTATGGAAAAACTTTGGGTGACAGCAATTACATGCAAGTACATACACTTTACAGCCCCAAAGGAGATGAGAAATAACAGAAAAATATTTGAAGAAATAATGGCCAACATTTTTTCCATAACTAATAACAAATACAAACCCACTTATATAAAATCTCAACAAACCCCATGCACAAGAATCATGAGGAAAACTACATACAAAGACACATATTAATCAAATTGTTTAAGACCCGTGATAAAGAGAAAAGCTTAAAAGCCAGAGAGAAAGATATATAATATACACTGGAAAAAAACATAAACATGTTAACAAATTTCTCATCAGAAACAATGCAAACCAGAAGACTGGAGAAAATTCTTTAAAGTACTGAAAGTAACAAAGCTATCAACCTAGAATTCTTTACCTAGAAAAAATTGCTTTCTTATGTGAAAATGAATAAAGACTTTTTTATACACTTAAAAGCTAATAGAATGTACCAATGGCAGGCTTGCACTCCAAGAAATGTGAAAGAGAATCCCTCAAGCAGACAGAAAACCATAGTAGATATAATTTTGGATCTAACTAAATACATGAAGAGTGCTGGAAATGTTAACTACATAGGTAATTAAAGGACTTCCTTTATTCTTTAAATTTCTTCAGAAAACAACTGACTATTATTTAAACAAAAGTAATAATGTATTTTGAGGTTTATAATATATATGAAGTGAAATTTACAACAAAACTAGCACAAAGGCCTAGAAGGAAAGAATGGAAATATAAAGCAATAAGGTTTTTTAGCTTATGCGAAATGTATGTAAAGTGCTATAATATTACTTGTAGGTAGACTATGTTAAGGAATTTTATTATAACTCTGAAGTAACCACTAAAATAACACAACTTTTATACATAACAACACAGCAAATATATGTAATAAAAATGTACTATACAAAAAGATGCAAGAAAAAAAGAGGGAACAAACAAAATATAAATGGGGGAAATAGAAAATAAATAGCACAATTTTATATTAAACTTTTCAATAAGCACATTAGCTGTAAATGGTATAAACAACTCAATTAAAACTCCAAGGTGACCACTTTATATAAAAATTCAAGATCCAATATATACTGCTTTGGGGAGCCAGTTAGCACTTTTAATCATCTGCGTATCCTCAGCTCTCAAGGTTTTGGCCACCCCTTCATCTGGACCACTTTTCAGGATAGCTTTTGCAGTTGGCTATCCTAAAAAGTGAGATAATGCAGTCAAAGTCTTGTATTACACCTGATCTTCCTCAAAATAAATAGGCTTGCTTACTACTTGCTAGGAATTTGCAAGTTTCCCTAAGCCCAGGATTCTATTCCTCTAATAGACCTGCAAGGGTCCCTAAGTCATCCTGTGAGGTGTAGCGCTCAGGAAACCAGTACATTGCTAATGTTCCTGCTACTGCTGCTGTTGTGAGTAATAAAGTCACTTCTCTCCAACCTACCAGACTCATGTCCTCTGTTGGAATTCCTGGAACAATGGCAGCCTAACTTATAGAATTATTTCAGTGGCAGTTCCTCTGCTTCTAGCTCCCACATTTACCCCACTAGATCAAACATAAGGTAAAAATCTCAACCTTGTTTAGAAGCAATCTACTTTAAAAATAAATACACAAGTGAGTGGAAATAAAAATGATTTAAAGTATACACCATGCTAACCCTAATCAAAAACAGTAGTGACTAAATTAGTTTTGTGATGTAGGTTTTTGAGCAAAGAATATTACCAGGGTCATTTCATAATGCTAAAGGGGTCAGTCCAGTAAAATGGCCCAAAGATTCTAAGCACCCACGCACTTAATATCAGAACTGCAAAATATTTTAAGCAAAAGCCGATAAAATTGCAAGAAGAAGTAGGCAGATCCACAATTATGGTCAGAGATTTCAATGACACTTTCTTGCTATTTAAAAAAAAAAAAAAAGGTCAGTAAGGATATAAGAAACTTGAACATTATCCAAGAAGTTGACTCAATTGATGCTTATAGTATACACCATGTAAGGACAGCAGTATACACATTGTTTTTAAATGTACAAAAATATTTACCAAGATAGATATAATTAATACAAATTTCAATAAATGTAGAAGGATTCAAGTATTAAATAGGATATTCTCCAAAGATATTGGAATTAAACTAGAAATCATTAACTGGTGACCTGGAAAATATCCAAATACATGAAACTTAATCCTATACTTCAAAATAATGTGAATCAAAGAAATATTGAAGAGGCAAATTAGAAAGATTTTTTTTTCTGAAGAAACATAACACACCATTTCAATTTGTAGAATGCAGCTATAAATATAGGGACATTTCCAGTAGTAACTACATAGACTAAGATGACGAAATGTTTTAAATCATTAATTTCAGATTCTACCATAAGTAACTAGAAAGAGTATTTTAAACTAAAAGTAAGCAAAAGAAAGGAAATGATAAAAGTCAGAGCATGAGTTAATGAAATAGAAAACACAATAAAACAAGAAAAAAAAACTGATGTAATCAATAATGGGTTCTTGACAGAATCAACAAAATTTATGAATTTATAGTTGGATTGATCAGGAAAAAAAAAGAGACGGAACAGAAATTTCTAATATTGGAAATGGCAAGGTGACATTATTGTTAATTCTACAGATTAAAAAATAATAGGATATTATGAACAAATTTATGGCATAGGTAAAATGGACAAATTCTTTAAAGGACATAAATCATTAAAGCTGACTAAAGAATCGCTGAATTCCTCTACATCTAATAAAGAGATACAGAAAACTGGAAAGATGCCAATCTTCTACCTGCCACAAGAGAACAGCTGGACAAACTGCAAATAATGACTTTTCTTGAAACTATCAGGGAACTGAGGTCAGGGGGCAAACAACTATTCACAAATACTGAGTGACACAGAAAGCAATAGGGAAAAACTGGGCCTGAGTATTTGCTTACCTGGGACACACATCACCAAATGATTTATAAATAAGAATAAGCTAGAATATTTTAACAATTTCCTAGTGTATAGGCTAGTGAGAGAGTGTAAAACCATAGGGGGTATCAGACATACTAGAATTTACTCCCTTTGAAGGCTTTTTCTCCAAAAATATCACCAAATACTCACAGGGAAGATTAGAATGAGTCCTGAGCACACTTCCCTCAAGGTGATGGTCTGAGTACTGGAACAGCAACCTCTGCCCAAAATGCACCCACAACCTTCTCTCTTAAGTCTTCTAAGGATTAAAAGGTCTCATCCAAATTTGTGGTGTGCGAGCATGCTTGGAAACCCCCCATGGGCAACAGAAGAAGGAAAGATCAGCTATAGACAAAAATCCACCCAGACCTTTCTTCTACAATCTGTAGGAACAAAGGCTTCAAGACACCAGCCTGAGGGCATTGAAGCCTCCAGATGAAATGCAGCTCTCAAAGTCACCTTGACTTTAGCCAATGAAATGCACATCAGACTTCTGACCTCTAGAACTATAATATGATAAACTTGTATTGTTCTATGTCACTGGATTTGTGGTAATTTATTATAGCAGCAATAGAAAACAAATACAGCTATCATTCTAATATTTTACACAAATCCTCTTGAAAAGCATACACTATCAACCCTTGTAGGGAAATGTGATCATGTCTCAACATTTTCAGTGCTTACCTAGAAGATTCACCACTAATACAAACACTAATCTTTGTAATATCTCTGTCTCTGTCTGTAATTCTCTTCCATACCCGTCTGTTTTTCTTTCTCATACACAACAGTAAAATTTACTTTTCTGATCCCAAGATTAAGCTCCAGTTACACCTTCTATTCCTTGTTAACTGAAGACATCATGAAGTATGTTTGTTTAAACTCCCATAGCATACACCATTTGTACTATTCAATTCATTGTGTCATAGGTTAATACAATTGCCATTTTCCCTTCATCTGTATTTGTCTTAACAATGTAGGGACATTAGAATTTGTCTGTGATATAAGTGCAATTCCCAGTTTCTATTTTGAATTTATTTTCCTGGATAAATTTTGTTTTTATAGTTCCATTTTGACCTGAGTTATTTCTGTTTATTTTTTTTTTAAGATTTTTTTTTTTAATTTATTCATTTGAGACAGAGAGATACAGAGAGAGCATGAGCAGGGGGGAGGTGCAGAGGGAGAGGGAGAAACAGGCTCTCCACTGAGCAGGGAGCCCGATGTGGGACTCGATCCCAGGACCCTGGGATCATGACCTGAGCCGAAGGCAGAGGCTTAACCCTCTGAGCCACCCAGGCACCCATTTCTGTTTATTTTTTAAAAAATTTTAGCAACAGCTATTTAAAAAAAAAAAAAAAAGCATTGAGCTGCATCTTTAATTATAATATACAAAGATGTCTTAGAAAAATCTCATAAGAGAAGCTCTCTCTAAATTCAGTTGTATAAGGAGAACAGATTGCCTTTATCATGATGGTTAGGTTTTTACCTTACTGATATGATTAAAGGGTACTGATAAATTCTTGATAAAGAAAAAGAAAGGCCAGGGTTGGTAAAAACAATTTATGGCAATAAAAATAGTATAATCCACGTCCAGAGAAAAGATTGGTTTGGGGAGGTGGGTCAAAATTTAAAAATAGGCCAGAAGTTAATCTAATCAACCCATTCCACAGAATCAGGAGAATAGAGTTTTATGTTGGTGAAAGTGGGCAGTTTTGTGCCTACAGACAGGAAGAGTGAAAGGATGACCATGAGAAGCTGGAAATACAATTTGATGCCCCTTTGAGGTTAGGTCTCATAACTACAAACTATTACAACGTGAACTTACCAGAGTCACAAAGCAAAGGGCACTTCTTTTTCAGGTACCTAGCGTCCCAAAAGACTTCACTTTAGGCTTTGCTGGTCATAGCATGAAACATAAAAATGTTCAAGCTTAATCTTACAGCTACAGCTTAGAAGATTGAAGAAGAAGTCTCCAAGAACTTTGGGAGTATTTTCAAAATTATCAAACAGCTAGTTTTTAAAGAAAAAATAAAAACACATCAAACATTTCCTTATGGTGGGTCTGTCTATCTGTCTATCTATCATCTATCTATCATCTATCTATCATCTATCCATCTAAATATAAAAGTTAATTGAGTTTACCTTGAGAAAATTTATCATTGTGTATCAACATCAATGGCATTCATGAAAATATTAGTATTAAAATGGGAACAAAGCTGTGAGATTATGGGAAGAGCATGCCCCATAACAGAAACCTGTGATGCCAGAGATTGAGTTAGGTCCCCATCGGGCTAAACACCAATTTCATGGAAGGTGAGTCTTTCTGTGTTTTGGGTTGTTTATTATCATTAAATAGGTATTGTTTAGGGATCCAGCTTCTTGGTTCATTTATCATCATCATCTCAAGTAGATTATGGCTAATGATGGGTAAATATGCAGTGGTGATTTGGATGTGTGAGGATGTTTATTTGTCTGTTGAACATGGAGTTTTGTTAATACAGTCATTTTTCAACCTCCCCCAAGTTGTGGTGATTTATATCCATGTAGATTTTAAAAAGTGGAAATTAATTTCATGCCATCAATTTGCTTTTCCACTGAGTAATTTGGGATACAAGATGTTGGTTTAAAATGTAAGAAGAAAATTAACTCCCAGCAAAGTAATTTAGCCATTCAGTTGGACTTTATTTTTCCATTAAAGAAAGAACTTTTGAGTGTGCATAAATTCTTAATTTTGCATAAAAATAATATAAAAGCCTGGTTATTACAATTACTTCCAACCCATATATATCTGTAATTATGAAATACATGTCGGGACGCCTGGGTGGCTCAGTCGTTAAGCGTCTGCCTTCGGCTCAGGTCATGATCCCAGGGTCCTGGGATCGAGCCCCGCATCGGGCTCCCTGCTCCGCAGGAAGCCTGCTTCTCCCTCTCCCACTCCCTCTGCTTGTGCTCTCTCTCTCTCTCTCTCTGACAAATAAATAAAATCTTTAAAAAAAAAAAAAAAGAAATACATGTCATTTTGCCTTATTTTGTTACTCATAGCAGTGGATTTTCTTTGAGAGATAATTTTGTCACAAAGTGCATTTGTAAAGCCCCATACTATATAGCAGGGTAGATTTTTAAAAAGTTTTTTTAAAAATTATTGGTTCAAAATAACAGAATTCTGTTTTTAGTGTGACTCTAAGTTTTCACAATACAAAGATAAAAACAAAGGAGTTCTGATATTCATTCTATTCTTCAAATTAGCAATACTAAGTTCATCAGAAAACAGAATATTGATTTGATGTTTAGCCTTTTTCTATCCATGTCAATTTTCTCTAAAAAAGTTGTTTAAAATAATGTTTTTCATTTGTTTATGTAATGTTTTATCTGTATTATCCAAATATAAAGAAACTTAACAAAATATACCTGTTAAAGCAAAAAGTATACATCAGACCCATGGAAAGGAGCAGAAACACAATTATATATCCTCTTTTGTAAGGATGCTGTATATTATTATTACCACTTTACCAGGGAAGTGTTTCAGGTTCCTGGAAGATGAGAAAATCACCAAGGGTTAATTAAATAGTTGTCAAACAAATATGGTGCTCTTTCAGATCATGACTGGAGTCTCTAATGTGTTCATTGCCATAACTCTTTATTGCAAACATACATAAATACATTAATTCTTGATGTCTTCACTGATATTTTAGAAGCTTAAAATTTATCACAGGACAATCATGTGCATATAGTATATACGGAGGTTTTCTTCTATAGAGAGAGAGAGAGAGAAGAAAATGGTTACATTTACAAACTGCTCTCCTCTTATATATCCCTAACTCGGCATTGAAGAAAGTTACGAGGTCATATTTCATAATCTAACTTTCAGTAAAGCAAGTCCCAATGCCATCTCCTTTCAGCTACTTGATAAGGATCTTCAGTATTGGAGAAGCCCACTTTCACAGGAGGTATTCTCACTACCATTAGGCTGTGCATTGTATCCTGTTTCCGATAACTTCACGTCCATTACCATTCTGGTTAGCTTTTTTCAGGTTAAATTCTAAGTGATTCAAAGGTACTGCTTGGCATTTGGTTATGTGGATACACATCCCTATTATCTTTTTAAATTCTAGACACTAGGCCTTTATTAATATAACCAGAAACCTCATCAGCTTCCCAAATAACATCTTAATCCTGTCAATAATTGGATCTATCTCGGGGCGCCTGGGTGGCTCAGTTGGTTAAGCGACTGCCTTCGGCTCAGGTCATGATCCTGGAGTCCCTGGATCGAGTCCCGCATCGGGCTCCCTGCTCGGCAGGGGGTCTGCTTCTCCCTCTGACCCTAACCCCTCTCATGCTCTCTGTCTCTCATTCTCTCTCTCTCAAATAAATAAATAAAATCTTTAAAAAAAAAATAAAATAAAATAATTGGATCTATCTCTTTGAATCATAAATCTGTCACCAATCACATTCTCTACTTCTATCATATAAGTTTACATTACATTTCCCTAAATACTATGTATAGGACATTCCCCTTGCTGTGTGCCCACTAAGTCTATAGAAGAGTAAATGACAGTCTGTTTTTATCACCCCTAGAAGGAAAGTCCCAAACCCTCAGTGTGGAGCTTCTGAAGGTAATTTTGAGACCTGGTGAATAAGAGAACTGGCTATTGCAGTGTTGAAAGGAAGAAACGTGGGAAACCAGAGGATAAAATGTGAATCTTGGGAAATGTTCATTTCTTGGAGTTAAATTAATTTGGGAAGAGAAAGTATCCTTTGGAAACTTAGTGAAGCTAGGGGGAAAAAAAAGACTAAAAAGTGTCTCCAGACGGAAACTCAAAAACAAGTTAATATCAATAAATCAGAAGACTGATTCCCCTCCCCAAACACAACATGTAATTTGTTATGAAAACTGTGTTTTAATGTGGCAACTGATGAAAACAATCTTGAACTAAGAAACCAAATAAACCTCTCTTACTCTTTCTCCCCATATGATTGTCTCATATTGTAGGTCTGTGAAAACAAATAATCATGAATACAAAAAAAATAAAAATAAAATAGAAAAACATCAAACAAAACCTCATATCCAAAGTTAATGAAATAAATAGAATATGAGTTAATGAAATAAATAGAATATGAGAATCAAAAACTTTCATTAAAAAAAAGTACTCTAACACAGTCTAAATAGAAGAAAAATCTAATGCAACATTGCAATATGAATTAAATATAACACCAAACTACTGCAAATGTGTGGGGGGGGTGCAAAATTCAAAAAATATAAATAAAAAAACCTACAACAATACTGTAGAAAAGATATGGACAATGATTTTATTATATGCAGAGCCCTTGAGGGGAAGTAATGGCAGTGGGGGCTGAGGTTACATTTCCCAAATTCATGGACAGCTGGTCTGGACCTTTGACTTGGTGTGGCAAATTAACTGTGAGCACAACTTATTTTGCCATGTTCAAGAAGATGTTTTAAGAACTAAAATATAGACCTTCATGCTCTATTTTGTCCCATGTCTTAATGACTAGTCATGTGCCAACCAGAGATTGTCTTGATATTTTTGGCTCTGAAATGGAAGTGGATTTTTCTCTTCACACTATATTCCTTTATTTCTTTAATGCTATATCATAACTTGACATTTTTAGTCCCATTTGTATTATTATTATTATTATTATTTTAGTGCCACTTGTTTTAACTTTTCCACATATGCAAGTGATCACATCTCCCTTGATTTCTTATTTGCCTTGAGGAAATTTAGCTGAATATTCCCTGACACCCCCTACCTCTTCTGGCTTCCGTTTCCTCCCTTGTCTTCAATTTTACTTGGAAGATGTATTGGTCTGCTACAGCTGCCATACAAAATACCACAGACTGGCTGTCTTAACCAACAGAAATGTATGTTCTCACGGTCCTGGAGGCTCGAAGTTCCAGCTGAAGGGCTAATCTCCCTGCTGATAAGCATCCCTCCCTGGCTTGTACATAGCCACTCCTGCACTGGATATTCACACGAACTTTCCTCTATGCCTCTGTGGACACTTCCCACAGATAGGCTTTCTGGTGTCTCTTGTAAGGACACTACTCCTATCACATCAGAACTCCACTCTAAAGACCTCATTTCACCTTCATTACTTCCTTAGAGGTCCCATCGCCAAACACAGCCACAATGGGGGTAATAATTTTGACCTAGGATTTTGAGAAGACACAAACATGTAGATCATAACAGAAGACTTGGCAGTGTTTCAGGCCACTAGCCTATTCTGATAATCTGAGGTGCAATAGTGCTGGATCATTTTGGACATTGGGTGACGCAAGCTTAGGATCTAGGGCTTTTCTCTCTTTTCTGAGACCCTGTGTCAGGATCTACTCCACTAATCTAGCAGCTTATTTCAGTCTTCTGAATTTCATCTTGTATATTCCTCTTATCTTCATGCAACAGAGAACATGTCAGGCTATTCAGAGTCTATTTTTCATAAATATTTGTAAATACCTTCTACCAATGAATTACTAGAAATGCAGACCTTTCCAATTTATCTAAATTACAGGAAGGTTTATTTTTTAAATAATTGCTAGTGTAGCATTGGAAGATCTTGTGTCAAATATTTGATTAATGCATACCATTTGGAGAATCCTCTTAATACTCTTAAAACGTAATATATTTTTTAAATGGTGGTAACTATTGAAACTAAACAATCAAAACCTTCCATAAACATCTAAAATTTAAAAAACAAAATAACAAGAAAATTTAAATTACTTCATTTTACCATCTGCTTGCATTTATGCTTAATGTGTCAAATCATAATTTGCAGACAGAAATTGTTTTTCAAGCTACGTAATTAAACTTTAAAACAAAAAGTCCTCATTTATAAAATACTAATGCTGACTTAGATGTTATTGGAAGTACAATTTCAGATGTTGAGAAGAGGTATAGAAGAGTTTGGAAAAGAATGTATCACAAATAGGCATCTCAGCAAGAGCTACATAATTTTTTAAACCTAAAAATAAAGCACTATTTTGTCATCCCAATGTCAATTTCTCAACTGGTCTTAATATTCCATAATATCTTATGGAAAATATTAGATGAAATATACGAAGAAAATTTACTAGCAGTAGTCTAACGGATAAATCCAAATTGTATGTATTTGCAAACAAAAGACGTGTATTAATGGCAAATGCATATAAAATGTATTGAGTCCAAGAAGATAAATAGAAGACACATGACCACAGCCCTCACCTTTCTGTGTTACTTTGAATGTCTTGAGAACAGTTATTTTGTGCTTTGCCTTTAAATTTTATCTCAGGAAGTTCCTTTCCTAGGCTGCATTTGTTTATTTTATCTTTTTTTAGTTTGGATAGCCTAATTCTGGATTATCTTCAGAGAAAATGTGTGATGTGGGAGGGAGAAATCTTTAAGCATAGAGGTCAATGGGTGTTGAAGTCAGCTAGAACATCCTGGCTCACAGTAATATAGCTCTATTTCATGGAACATTTATTATTACAATAACTAAATATGGCACTGCTTCAGCTTGGCAAAAGTGATAGAATGCCTCCTGTAAATATTAATAATCTCACTGTCTTCATTTTGTACATACGTTTCCCTTGATACCTTTGAATTTATCAAAACTATTTTTAGAATTAGTACCCCACAGTGGGAAGCATATATTTAACATGGATTCTGAGTCAAATTACTAAAAAAACATTTTCAGATCCCTAAACATTTTATAAGAGATATCTCAAGACACCACATATCATTCTGAGTTTCTACAAAGCATTTCCCTTTCCTGACTGTAAATATCTGAACTTGGAGATGCTTTCTTACACGTGCACTTGCAATGATGAGTGCAATAACATATGCAAATAATAACATGTTTATTTTATTTTATCACTCTCTATTAGAGAAAACAAAAAGCAGGGTACTTATTTCTACAAATCCATACAAATTTACAGACAGTCAGCATATATGCTGTTACTATAGTTATGATGGAACTGAAGCCTTTGTGGATTACTTTCCAATACATTTTGCATGTCTCTTCTAAACCAAAGAATTACCAATTTTTTTCAAGTTTTTATTATATCTGAATATATTTACTGTCTATTTGCACACACACCCCCCACCTGGCATACATTTAAATATAGATGATAGACATATAAATTACAGGAATAATGGTATTTATCTTATTTCACAGTCCAAAACCAAGAAATAAGACAGGAAGAACATATGTTTAATACTATTATGTACATTACACATAACTTATTCTTATTTATAAATTATATGGCATTATAAGCAGAAAATATTTCATGTCAATTTTTATTTTTAAAGAAAACAGATTATTTTAGTATATTTAATCAAAATATATATCATAAGTGTTTGAAATTACCGCATTTTATTTAGTATATCAAGTATGTTTGCTTGTAATTCATGTTCTATTTAATATTATTTTAATTTTGTTTTTTGACTACTTGCTCTGTTCTTTTCTTTAGGAAATTTGCTAGTAGTTTCATATAATTATGCAAATTTATACATTTCTTATCTTTCTAAAAATGTTTGCTTTATAATTATTGCTTGTGTTATTAGATTTAGACTAATCCACAGCTTTTGTAGTTTCCAGAGTGCAATTTCATTAAAATATTTTTTCAGCAAGATGTTTCTGGTTTGTATGTCTCAAAATTTTCTGTTCTCTTATTGTTGACCACAGCTATGACTGAATGTCTATTTAAAATTTCTATTCTTATACTTTGAGAAATCTAATTCACTGTCTTTGTTATTCTATGGTGCTGATTAAAGGTATGGCATTAATATGTTTATTATTGACTACCTGTGATTGACTTTTATTGTTTTCTGCAAGCTATTTGGGTCTACATTTTGTTGTTAGTAAAATTCTGAAGTTTCACTAAGTGATTTCTAATGTTGATCATTTAATTTCTAAATTTATTGTGTTTGGCACTCAGTTACAAGTACTATTCTAGATTTTAATATAATATAAATATATATTATGTGATATATATTTTATGTTATTTATATCATATAAATCTTTTCAGAAGAGTATTAAGATTAGATTAGTCCCATTGAATATTCAAATTTACAAGACAGCTGTGATACTTTAAAAGTATGACACTGACATAAGAACGCATCAAACCAAAAAAAGTGCCCAACAGAAAGTCCAGAAATTAAATATAAATATATTAGTAAATTATAAAATATGAATATAAAAGCAGATAGAGATTTTATTTTCATGAAAGTATTTCAACAATCTAGTAGCCATCTGAAAATATTCAAATAAATGTAGACACTGTCTTTTTCCCATTGGATATTCTTTCCTGCTTTGTCAAAGATTAACTGCCCATAGAGTTGTGGGTTCATTTCTGGGTTTTTATCTTGCTCCATTGACCTATGTGTCTATTTTTGTGCCATACAATAGTATCTTACTGTCTTGGTCACTACAGCTGTGTAAAATAACTTGAAGTCCAGAACTGTGATGTTTTTAACTTTGCTTTTCTTTTTCAAGGCTGCTTTGGCAATTTGGGGTCTTTTGTGGTTCCATACAAATTTTAGGATTGTTTTTCCTAGCTCTGTGAAAAATGTTGTTGGTATTTTTTTTTTTTTAAAGATTTTATTTATTTATTTGAGAGAGAGAATGAGAGACAGAGAGCATGAGAGGGAGGAGGGTCGGAGGGAGAAGCAGACTCCCTGCTGAGCAGGGAGCCCGATGTGGGACTCGATCCCAGGACTCCAGGATCATGACCTGAACCGAAGGCAGTCGCTTAACCAACTGAGCCACCCAGGCGCCCTGTTGTTGGTATTTTGATAAAGATTGTTTTAAATGTGTAGATTGCTTTGAGTAGTATAGACATTTTATCAATATTTGTTCTTCCAATCCATGAGCATAGAAAAATTTTCCATTTCTTTGTGTCATCTTGAATTTCTTTCATCAGTGTCTTACAGTTTTCAAAGTACAGGTCTTTCACCACTTTGGTTATTTTATTCCTTCCTCCATATCTTAACGGTTTTTGGTGCAATTGTAAGTGGGATTGATTTCTCCTTCTGTTGCTTTATTATTGATGTATAGAAATGCAACAGATTTCTGTACATTGATTTTGTATCCTGCGACTTCGCTGAATTTATTTATAAGTCCTAGCAGTTTTTTGGTGGAGTCTTTCAGGTTTTCTATAGAGTATCATGTTATCTGTAAATACTGAACGTTTGACTTCTTCCTTGCTGAATTGGATGATTTTTATTTCTTTTTCTTGTCTGATTGCTGTGGCTAGGATTTCTAGTAATCTATTAAATAGCAGTGGTGAGAGTGGACATCACTGTCTTGTTCCTTGGGTAAACTGGAAAGCAACATGCAGAAGAATGGAAGTGGACCACTTTCTCACACCCAACACAAAAATAAATTCAAAATGGATTAAAGACCTAAATGTGAGACCTGAAACAATAAAAATCCTAGTGGAGGAGAACACAGGCAGTGACCCATAAAAATCAACACCCAAAAAACCAAATAATTCAATTAAAAAATGGGTACTATCCTACCATCCAGCAATTGCATCCAGCAAAACTAGGTTTTCACCCAAAGAATACAAAAATAGTAATTCAAAGGGATACATGCACACGCATGTTTATAGAAGCATTATTATCTACAGTATCCAAATTTTGGAAACAGCCCAAGTGTCCATCAACTGATTAATGGATATAGAAAATGTGGTATATATATACAATGGAATATTACTCAGCCACAAAAAAGAATGAAATCTTGCTATTTGTGATGACATGGATGGAGCTAGAGAGTATTATGCTAAGCAAAATAAGTCAGTCAGAGAAAGACAAATACCATATATTTCACACATATGTAGAATTTAAGAAACAAAACAAATGAACAAAGGGCGGAAAAAAAGAGAGCAAGAGAGGCAAACCAAGAAACAGACTCTTAACTATAGAGAACAAACTGATGGTTACCAGAGGCAAGGTGGGTGGTGGGATGGGCAAAATAGGTGATAGGAATTAAGGAGTGCACTTGTGATGAGCACTGGGTGTTGAATGGAAGTCTTGAATTATTATATTGTAGACCCGAAACTAATATTACAGTGTATGTTAACTAAGTGAAATTTAAATAAAAACTTAAGAAAATGAAAAGAAAGAATGGAGGAAATAAAGATACAATTTTTTTGTAATGGGTTGAGTCTATCTATAATAAGAAAAAACAAAAGCTGAAGTGAAAGTTCACAGAAGACTTCAAGTATCCCTAACTGTGACACACAGAGATTAGAAATGGTGCTAAATATAGGTGATGTAAATGATTATAAATGCATATTTTGGGGCATATTGAGCAATTTGTGCTGGAGCTTATCAATAAAGAACATATTAAATTTGAAAATAAAGACATCAATAATATATTTCCTGTTTCCATAGATTTGTTTATTCTAGATGTTTCATTTAAATTGTAAAATAGATTATAGTCCATAATCCAAATGCAGATTTTTGAAAGATAGGGGTAAATGCCAAAGGAAAAGTGTTAGGCAATTGGTAGGAGGTTAAGAAGTAGACACAAAAATTATAAACAGGATCCCAAAGAGATAAATGCACTTTAATGGTCACTGTAGCATTTTTCACAATAGCCAAAACAAAGACATAACCTCAATATTCCCTGACAGATGAATGGATTAAAAATATGGTCTATATATACAGGATATTATCTAGCCTTAAAAACAAGGGAAATCTGATGCAGGATCTAGTTACAATGTAGCTGTAAAGTGCTGCCTTGTCTTTGCCCCCTGCTCAAAATAAAGCTGTTAGCTTTCTAGCCCTGTCCGCCATGGTGCTGAGCAGCCAGGGATGCATGGTTTCAGACATGTTTACCAAGTTAAACACTGACTTGAGGGGCGCCTGGGTGGCTCAGTCATTAAGCGTCTGCCTTCGGCTCAGGTCATGATCCCAGGGTCCTGGGATCAAGCCCCGCATCGGGCTCCCTGCTCAGCGGGAAGCCTGCTTCTCTCTCTCCCACTCCACCCTGCTTGTGTTCCCTCTCTCGCTGTGTCTCTCTCTGTCAAATAAATAAATAAAATCTTAAAAAAACAAAACAAACAAACAAAAGAAACAAAGGAAATCTGCCACATGTGACAACATGGATAAACCTGGAGGATATTATATTAGGTGAAATAAGTAAGCCACAGAAGAACAAATACTGCATGATTCCATTCATATGAGATATCTAAATTAGTCAAACTCATAAAAAGAATAAAATGGTGGTTGCCAGAGACTGGAAAGAGGGAGGACATAGGTGGCTGTTGTTCAACTGGTATTAAAGTTTCACTTTGGCAAAGTGAATCAATCCTGGAGATCCGCTGTACAATATTTTCCATATAGTTAACACTGTATTGTATACTTTAAGTTCTGTACACAGGTTAGATCTCATATTAAGTGTTCTTACGTGGAGAAAAGGAAGAAAAGAGAGAAGGAGGGAGAAAAAGCAATAGTATGAGTAAGTTCACCTTGGAGAAAAGGAGAGTGGGTAAAAATAGTAAGTCAAAGATGCTGCCATCAATTCTTTTCTCCTGTTTGGGAATGCTGTTCCTCATATCAAATACGGAATATAAATCCCTTCCCTTAAATCCATGACTTTCCTTGATTAATGGAACGTGGAGGAGTTAAGATGTTTTGGAGCTTATAATAATTGGTCGTAAGAAACTTTGTAGTATCCTTTCACTAGTCTTGGAATTCTTGCTCTTTAGATACTTCTTACGGAAATCCATCACTATGATGTGAGAAGCCCAAGACACATGTAAGTGATTATATATGTTCTCCGATTGAAAACCCCAGTTGAACTCCTTGCTGAAAGCTAGCATCTAGTGCCAGGTACACGAGTGAGCTCTATGGATATTAGGTCTAGTTGATCCTTCATACGACTATAGACACTGCCAATGTCTTACTACTACAACCTTTGACAGACTCCTAGTGAACAGTGTCCATCTGAGCCCAGACATGATAATAAATTGCTGTTTTAGGCCAGTAAGTTTGTGGGGTAATTTGTTATCAATAACAAAAGCACAGTTTGAAACTAGAAATGAGATGTCACCTTAACCTAAAATGTGTGATATTGGCTTAGGGGCTTAGAACATGTGATCTCAAGAGAATTACCCTTACCAGGTGGCAGCCACACTGATTCAACATGTGACAGATTGATAGGCATCTACTAAGCCAGGATTTCTTGAATCAAGATGGGATAATGCTACAGAGCCATTTTCATTTGACAAAATATTTAACTCTAAATGTATGGATATTGGGTGGTTGTGGCATAGGAAATCACAGATGCAGAAGAGTGACACATCATAGAGAGATGGGAGTAGAGACTTAATATTTGTAAAAGTGACTAAAACAAAGAAGTAAAAGGAAATGCATATATTACAGACAAAATGAAAACGTTTCACCAATCAGGCAAAATTGGTAATATTTAGCCCATTTTCAAATTTATAAAATCTCTACTGCAAGAATAAAAGCAGAGACATTCATATAGCACACTCATGTACAGTGAGGGGCATGTGTAATAACTCTCGAAATTCTAGCCTTGCACATATTTATAAAATATTAACTAGTAACAAATTGCAAAAAGATAAATGATTAGGTTGCTTAACTCTGTATAACTGAGACTCTGTATAACTAAGTAGTGGCTTCTGATTGTGATATTGCCCCAGCTCACAGAGATGAACATAGTATATATACCATGACACTCTTTGCCCTCTGTGAATGATCCAGTGATAGAATTATCTGACTCACAGAGGTGCCTGGGTGACTCAGTCAGTTAAGCTTTCAACTCTTGATTTCGGCTCAGGCTATGATCTCAGGGTCTTGAGATGGAGCCCCGTGTCAGGCTCTGTGCTGAGCACGGAGCCTGCTTAAGATCCTCTCTCTCCGCTCCCTCTGTCCCTCTCTGCTCACGCTCTCTCTTTAAAAATAAAAATTTAAAAAAAAATTATCTGACCCACAGTGAGCCAGTTTCCCTAATAGAAATTTGAAATTGAAAATAGAAAGGAAGCCTAGAGAAACTGAAAAATAGTGAAGCTGAGCTTAATAGCAGCTTTCTAGAGATAAAATTTTCTACAGATATTCTGTACATTCAAGCTCTTGTCATTGAATTTTGGAACTTCAGCATCTCCTTCAGTTTGAGCAGATATTATACTGTGTTTCCTGTAATGTGTGTGTAAAATTATGTTTTACTTGTACTTTTATTCTGTACCTCAAAATTATTATTTGCAGAAGAGTGTTCTATACTTTAAAGCATTATTAAAGTTTATTTTTCTTATTCACAGTAGGATTCTCATTATAAATATAACTTCATAGAATCCAAGACACAATTTTTAATAGTGATTTATGGCCTATTATACTCTGGGAAATCATATTGAAAAAGTTTTTTCATAAGGCTAATGTACATACACGTTTAATTTCAAGTATCTGAAATATAGTTATTAATCACAGATGCGTACTACTTCCAAATAGTTGCAGGAATAAATACAATTAAACCTGGAATTGTACAAAAAAAAAAAAAAATGATGCCTCCAAATATAGGACTATTTATATTAATTGAAGATAAATAGAAAAGAATGGATGAAGCAAAAGAAAGTTTATGGGAAGAAATTCACTCCCAAAACTGAATTATTAGAATATTAGGTTTTTGTGTTTTTTTTTTTACTGCAAATTTCAATTCATCAAAAAGTTGTGAATTATTTCAACAGGTCATGATCAACACTTATGTTTTGGTATTTTCAAATATCAGTTTTATTATGGAAAATTTCAAACACGTAAAAAGTAGGAAAAACAATATAATGTAGCCAAATTGCCCATATTTAATAATAATGTTTTACCACAATTGTTTCCCTTCATTCTTTTTTTTTTTCCTTAATTGATATAATTTAAAGGAAAAACCTATTTTATCTGTCGATATTTCCTTAGGCATTTCTAAAAACCAAGACTATTTTCCTACCTACATATGATTCAACTATCTCACTTAAAAATTCCCAATAATTCCTTAATATAATTTATTAACCTAGAATTAAGAATAAAACAAGACAGTTTCCTGTCTTGCATTTAGGTCTTTTATCCATTTTGAATTTATTTTTGTGTATGGTGTAAGGAAGTGGTCCAGTTTCATTCTTCTGCATGTTGCTGTCCAGTTTTCCCAACACCATTTGTTGAAGAGACTCTTTTTCCCATTGGATATTTTTTCCTGCTTGGTCAAAGGTTAATGGCCCATACAGTTATGGGTTCATTTCTGGGTTTTTTTATTCTATTCCACTGATCTCCAAGTCTGTTTTTGTGCCAGTACTATACTGTCTTGATCACTACAGCTTTGTAATAAAACTTAAGTCTGGAACTGTGAGACAGGAAACAATCAAAATCCTAGAGGACAGCACAGTCAGTAACTTCTTACTAGATATGTCTCCTGAAGCAAGGGAAACAAAAGGAAAAATAAACTATTGGGACCTCATCAAGTTAAAAAGCTTCTGCACAGCAAAAGAAAAAACAAAACTAAAAGCAACCTATGGAATGGGAGAAGATATCTGCAAATGACAAAAGGTTAGTATCCACGATAAATAAAATACTTATAAAACTCAACACCCAAAAAACAAATAATCCAGTTAAAAAAATGGGTAGAAGACATGAATAGACATTTTTTTTTCAAAGATTTTATTTATTTTTTTGACAGAGAGAGACACAGCAAGAGAGGGAACACAAGCAGGGGGAGTGGGAGAGGGAGAGAGAGAAGCAGGCTTCCCGCTGAGCAGGGAGCCCGATGCGGGGCTTGATCCCAGGACACGGGGACCATGACCTGAGCCGAAGGCAGACGCTTAACGACTGAGCCACCCAGGTGCCCCTAGACATTTTTTTTTTTAAGATTTTATTTATTCATTTAACAGAGAGAGAGAGCACAAGCAAGGGGAGTGGGAGGCAGAGGGACAGGGCGAAGCAGGCTCCCCACTGAGCGGGGAGCCCAATGCAGGGCTCGATCCCAGGACCCTGATATCATGACAAGAGCTGAAGGCAGATGCTTAACCAATTGAGCCACCCAGGTGCCCCTGAATAGACATTTTTCCAAAGAAGACATATAAATGGCTAACAGATACAAGAAAAGATGCTCAACACCACTCATGATCAGGGAAATGCAAATCAAAACTACAATGACATATCACCTCACACTGGTCAAAACGACTAAAATTAACAACACAGGAAACAACAGGTGTTGGCAAGGATGCAGAAAAAGGGGAATCCTTTCACACTGTTGGTAGGAATGCAAACTGGTGCAGCCACTGTTGAAAACATTATGGAGGTTCCTTAAAAAGTTAAAAATGGAACTACCCTACCATCCAGCAATTGCACTCCTAGGTATTTACCCAAAGGATACAAAAATACTGATTCAAAGGGATATATACATCCTCACGTATATAGCAGCATTATCAACAATAGCCAAATTATGAAAAGAGCCCAAATGTCCACTGACTGATGAATGTATAAAGAAGTGGTTTTATATATATATAGATAGATGAATATTACTTGACCATGAAAAAGAATGGCATCTTGTCATTTGCAATGACATGGATGGAGCTAGAGAATATTATGCTAAGCAAAATAAGTCAGTCTGAGAAAGACAAATGCCATATGATCTCACTCATATGTGGAATTTAAGAAACAAAACAAATCAACATGGGGGGATAAGAGGCAAACCAAGAGACAGACTCTTGACTGTGGGGAACAATCTGGTGGTTACCAGAGAGGAGGTGGGGCAGGGGGAGGTGGATGGGTGATGGGCACTAAGTGTTGTATATAAGTGATGAGGTGCAGAATTCTATACCTGAAGCTAATATTGCACTGTATGTTGACTAGCTGGAATTATAAATAAAAACTTGAAAGAAAAAAAAAAAAAGAATAAAACAAGGTGTAAAAGCTCAATACTCCCTAAGTGGTTATTATGACTATTACATCTTTCTTTTTTGTTTCCTTATTTTTTGTTTCCATGCCATTAATTTCTAGAAATAACTGGGTCCAATTTTATGGAATATCACCCACAGTCTATATTTATCTGGGTGATTCCTACTGATGTTAGTTAACATTTTGCTCTATTCCCTGTATGTCCTGTAAACTGGAAGCCAGAGCTAAATAGTGATTAAATACAGGTTCAGGGGCCCTGGTGGCTCAGTCGGTTAAGTGCTCAGGTCATGACCCCAGAGTCCTGGGAAGCCCCACATCAGGCTCCCTGCTCAGTGGGGAACCTACTTCTCCCTCTGCTCCCTGCTTGTGTTCTCACTTGCTTTCTATACCAAATAAAAATAAATAAAATCTTAAAATAAATAAACAAACAAACCTAGGTTCAAATCATTTTGGCAAGACTACTCTAAAGGATGAACAATACATTTCATGTTGTGTTGTTTGAAGATGAACACAACATCTTTATGAATTTGATCACTTTTAGTCAGGTTGAGACTTATGAGTGGTGACAACATAGTCTTCCAATTATACATTTCCCATTCATATTTCTCTCTATATATTTAGCATTTACCTATACTTGGCTTACTTCAAACTACAAACAAGTGCAATAATTGCTTATTTATTATCCCATGTGATCAACTTTATGAAAAAGAAGCCTCTTTTTCTTTTAATAAAACTTTCTTTTAAATCAAAACTGGGTTGGATAAATTGATGCCACTGTTAAGTGAAATAACCTTAAATGAAACAGAAAAAGTTACTCATGACCTTGAAAAAATATCCATCATTTGGTTGTTATTTTAGGAACAGGACAGGTCCAAAAATGAGCTCCCCCTTTTTTTTTTTCTACTGTAGGAAACAAGAGCCAATGAAATTCTCAAGTGAAGCAGCTAATAATCAATTTTAGTTAGCAAAGACTGTAATACAAAGAATTTGTCGGGGCGCCTGAGTGGCTCAGTCGTTAAGCGTCTGCCTTCGGCTCAGGTCATGATCCCAGGGTCCTGGGATGAAGCCCCGCATCCGGCTCTCTGCTCGGCGGGAAGCCTGCTTCTCCCTCTCCCACTCCCCCTGCTTGTGTTCCCTCTCTTGCTGTGTCTCTCTCTCTGTCAAAGGAATAAATAAAATCTTAAAAAAAAAAAAAAAGAATTTGTCCCCAAAAAGCCAGCTGCCAATCTCTTTAGAGGGGATAAAAACATTGAAAGCTGTAGGATCACATGCCTGCTCCTGACAATTTTCCCCAATCCAGAGTGATAAAAATATAAATTCACATCTTTCCATTCTAATCTTAAGCATAGAATGAAACTTAGGGCCATTATCTAAATAAAATACTTCCTAAGGCTATTATACCTTGACTTTAGAAAGCCCAGTTCAGAAGACAACTTTACAAATCACTGAATGAAAACACTATTTGAATAACAATTATAAAAAATTGTGAAATTTCGGAAGAAAGTATAAAACCATGAAAACTGGAATAGAAATATGTTGGAGTTGTTGGATGCTCTAGAGAACACTGAAATACAAAACTTGCCTGATCTACCTCCCACTGAAACTTTCTTCCTATAAGAAGTTGGTATTCACTCCTCTCCCTAATTCTGAACTCATAAAGCCTAACATTTGAACTCAGAATGTCTCTAAGGAGGATATTCAGGATGAGTATTAGTTAGAAAGCAAACATAACCATAAGAAATACCAGAAATTTGGGGTGCCTGGGTGGCTCAGTCATTAAGCGTCTGCCTCTGGCTCAGGACATGATCCCAGGGTCCTGGGATCCAGCCCCGCATCGGGCTCTCTGCTAGGCGGGAAGCCTGCTTCTCCCTCTCTCTCTCCCCCTGCTTGTGTTCCCTCTCTCGCTGTGTCTCTCTGTCAAATAAATAAATAAAATCTTACAAAAAAAAAAAAAAGGAATACCAGAAATTTGTGAGTTTATACTAAAAAGTGTAAATTTCATGAGCAAAAGGTTTGAAGTGTTGACTAAGGTAAATCAGACATAATTTTGGTTGCCAGCAACCATTACTACATAGCATTAATTATATCTACAGTAGCCAATTGATTCTGATATTTCAGATAATGTGAATGTGGGCTAAACAATGACCAACTCTGAAATGACATTTATAGGACAGAGAGCTTTTGGCAAACTGTCAAGGCAAAAAATAAACTGATACAGTAAATAAGAGAGTAAGAGTGGCTATATAGTGCAAATTTAATTTTTTTTAACTCTTTAACTCATTATGATAAAATGTTTTAAAAAAACACTCTACTGGGAATTAAGTGCAAACATATCAAATAAAAACATCAAAGTAGATGGTTGCGCCTGGGTGGCTCAGTTGTTAAGAGTCTGCCTTCAGCTCAGGTCATGATCCCAGGGTCCTGGGATTGAGCCCTGCATCCGGCTCCCTGCTCTGCGGGAAGCATGCTTCTCCCTCTCCCACTCCCCCTGCTTGTGTTCCCTCTCTCACTGTGTCTCTCTCTGTCAAATAAATAAAATAAAATCTTAAAAAAAAAAAGCATTAAAGTAGCAAAAAGAGAAATGTTATTAGTGATTAGTGATTAAAGAAAAACTCAGGTATAGAAGAAACTTTACAATTAGAGAAAAGAATTCTACTGAATACACTGATACAGATTTAGAAGACAAAGTTGTTGAAAATGATTCTGAAGACAAAGCTATGATTAAATAAAAGCTTTTTGAAATTATAAAATACAATAAATGTAAACAAAATATAAAACAAGAAAATATAATATAACAAACAAGGAAATGGAAATTGGCTGACTGTGTCATTACATCATTATAAAATTAAAATATTTTAAAGATAAAATATTAGAAATAATAAGGAAAGTTTAACAAGGTGATTGAATGTGAAACTAACATAACAAGTTCTGGTTCTGCACACACAGTTTTTACAACAAGTAAAAACATGAACAGACTGAAAATTAAATGGTACTTCTTGGATCCATTGGAGAAGGGAGGACACAGGAAAAATCACTGCCCCTAAGATCAGAGAAACAGGCCAATACAGGTAGGCATAGCTTACCTGAGCAGAGACTCCTGAGCAGAAGCCACCTGGGAACCAGTGCTGCAGTAGGAAAACCTGAACTACAATTTAGAAATTGCTGGAGGCTCAGTGTAGACAACTCTGAGAGTTATAATATTGTGAAATTTAAGTCCAGGAGCTTGTCCAGCTTCCCATAGTAAACATCAGAGAAATCCCTTTGGGCTTCTGGCAAGGGAAGGGGAAGAGGAACCATTTTGAAATATTCCAGAGTACCCTATTCTTCATAACAAGGCCTGCCCTCAGGTGAAATTAGTTAATCAGAGACTAATCTTCTGGGGTATTATCAGAATCTGCCTCACTTGGGGAAGGGAAATACCCAACTTCTATCTTTTCTAGCTCTTCAGTGGGAGAAGGGAAAGAGCCAACTCCAGCCCACTGTAGCTATTCTAACCTGCATAAGCAGGAATTAAACAGTAACACTTGTGGGGCACCTGGGTGGCTCAGTTGGTTAAGCGTCTGCCTTCGGCTCAGGTCATGGTCCCAGGGTCCTGAGATTGAGCCCCACATCGGGCTCCCTGCTCGGCGGGAAGCCTGCTTCTCCCTTTCCTGCTCCCCCCACTTGTGTTCCCTCTCTCGCTGTCTCTCTCTGTCAAATAAATTAAAAAAAAAAAAAAATAGTAACACTTGTGCTGTTCAGAGACATAGACTCACTAAAGACTGAAAACCAATCATGGGCATATAGAATGCCCCACCCTCATCTACCCACATTACTAAAGCTGATTTACAGCATTTCTCTCTACCCAATACATTCTACTTGGCTATCAAGAAAAAATTACAAGGCATACCAAAAGGCAATATATAGTGTTTGAAGAGACAAAGCAAACTCCAGAACCAAAAGAACAATGATATTGGAATTATCAGGCTGGGAATTTAAAATAACTATGACGATATCCTAGGAGCTCTAATGGATAAAGTAAACAGCATGCAAAAACAGATGGACAATGTCAGCAGAGATGTGGAAATCCTAAGAAAGAACCAAAGGGAAATACTAGAGACAAAACCACTGTGACAGAAATTAATAATGTATTTGATGAGTTAATTAGTTGGGGAATGCAGAAAACATCACCCAATTATATGTTGTCTACAAGAAACCCACCTTTAATACAGAGAAACATATAGATTAAAAGTAAGATAATGGAGGAAAATATATCACACCAGCCCTAATCAAAAAAAGCAGAAGTTATAATTGATTTCAGACAGAGTAGATTTCAAAGTAAGAGAAGTTATAAGGGACAAAGAAGGGCATCATAAATGATAAAGATGCCAGTTATTCAAAAAGACATAACAATTCTTAATGTGTATGCACCTAACAACAGAGCATCTAACTATGTGTGGCCCAAACTGAGAGAAATTCAAGGAGAAATAGACACTCTACTGTCAGAGGTGGAGACTTCATTTTTTTGGGGGGGTGGTGGTGGTGGAGACTTCAATATCCTATTCTCAGAAATGGACAGATTCAGAAGGCAGAAAATTAGTAAGGACATAGTTGAATTCAATACCACCACCAATCAACTGGATATAACTGACATCTATAGAGGATTTCATCCAACAACACCAAAATACACAGTTTCCTAAAACTCACATGGAACATTCACCAAGATAGAACACATTCTGGGCCATAAAACAAAGCTTAAGAAATTTGAAAAAAATAGAAATCACTCAATATTTGTTCTCAGACCATAGTGGAATTAAACTAGAAATTGAAAACAGAGATATAACTGGAAAGCCCGAAAATACACAGGGATTTAAAATCAGACTTCTAAATAACACATGGTTTGAAGAAGAAATCTCAAAAGAAAATTTAAAAATAGTTTTAATTAAATGAAAAGGCAAACACAACATCAAAATTTGTAGGCTGCAACGACAGTAGGCTTAGAGGGAAATTTATAGCATTGAAAACATGTATTGGAGAAGTATCTAAATTCAATAATCTATGTTTCTACCTTAGGAAACAAAGAAGGAAGAGGACGAGGAAGGTGATGACAAGGACAACAAAGAAGAAGAAGAGGATGAGGAGGAGAAGGAGAAGAAGAAGAAAATGAAGAAGGAGAAAAAAGGGAGGAGGAAGAAGAGAAAATTAAAACCAAACTAAATGGTATAAAAAATAAGAAGAATTAGAGCAGATATCAATGAAATTGAAAACAGGAAATCAACAGAGAAAATCGACAAAATCAAGAGCTGATTCTTTGAAAAGATCAATAATACTGAAAAACCCCTAGCAACACAGCAGTTAGAATACTAGCAAAAAAAAAAAAAAAAAAAAATTCAAATATTTGATACATCAATCATCAGGAAAATGCAAATCAAAGCCATTTTTTTCTTGTTCACTGTGGCATAACTAACACCTCGCTTCTGCCTTCTACCACTCTAGTTGTCCAAAAACATAACACTTGCTGTTTCATTTGAAAAGCCAAGAACACTAGCAAGCTATTGCGGTCATTTTCAAATACTGTGAACATTTCCAACACAGTCAACTCTCTCTGCATTGCTCTTTGTTACAATAACATCAATTTTCATCTCAGGTCCACTGGAATATTGTGTTGATTTCAAAATTTCCTCTACAGAGTCCTGCTTGGCTCATATCTTTGTGTCTCCACACTTTCTGATTGCCTGAAGTAGGAGAAAGCGGAGCTCTTCCTAATTTTATTATTACCTAACACATTTTCATCTAGGTTTCAACCAGCTCCATCTGGACTGGCACTGACTACTCAGAGGTATGTTTTGGAGAAAAAGGATCTAATCTTTAGCCCAGAGTTTAACATACAATTAATAGGGCGCCTGGGTGGCTCAGTTGGTTAAGCGACTGCCTTCGGCTCAGGTCATGATCCTGGAGTCCCTGGATCGAGTCCCGCATCGGGCTCCCTGCTCGGCAGGGAGTCTGCTTCTCCCTCTGACCCTCCCCCCTCTCATGTGCTTGCTCTCTCTCATTCTCTCTCTCTCAAATAAATAAATAAAAAATCTTAAAAAAAAAAAACCAAAAAAACCATACAATTAATAATTCTCAAAATGCAACCATTGTTTATACTAGTGTAATTGTGACCGTTGAAGATATCTTCCCCAGCCTGCATAGCATATGCAACCCTGCATTTCTAGAACAAGCTTTGCATGCTTCTAACTTTATTATTTCATTCCATTCTTGAGTATATCTGATGTCTAATAGTTGTAAGCAATCCGAAAGCACAGATCATATTTTATTCATTTGAACTAAAGAGATAAATATTATAGGAAAAATGTCTTCCAGACAGATGGAATATCACAAAGGCCCTGAGATATGAAAATATTTGGCAATCTGAAAAATGAAATGTCTGGTGGCACTGATGCAAATTAAGCAAGAAGGAGCTATATTTGGAAAGCTAAAGTTAGGCAAGCATTCTTGTAGGGGACAACACTCAGCAGGATGGGTTTTATTCTAACTCCAATTGAGAACCACTGAAAAATACTTAACCGGGAGAGTCCAGTTTGAAGTTTTACACTTTTAAAAGAACACTTTTTTAACTGAATAAGGAATGCATGTGGGTATATGCAAAAAACAGACATTACAGTCTTCAGTGAAAAGATGCTTATTGCCTGAATTAACACATGGCAATATAGATGAACATAGATGAACACATGAATGCTGAATTATGGAGTTATAACTGACAAAAGTAATAAATTGGGTACAGTCTAAATAAAAGATATAAACCAAGTTAACCATTATTTCTACCTTAAGGATCAAGGGAGAGCGGTGGTGATTTTCTTAAAACAGTGACTGGGGGTGTCAGAGATGCAGAGAATAAAACAAAAGTTCACATTTTGTTTTAAAATGTGACTTCAAGGGATGCCTGGGTGGCTCAGACGGTTAAGCGTCTGCCTTCAGCTCAGTCTCAGGTCATGATCCCAGGGTCCCGGGATCGTTTGGGCTCTCTGCTCAGCAGGGAGCCTGCTTCTCCCTCTCCCTCTGCCCTTCCTGCACCCCTCACCTCATGCTCTCTCTCTCTCTCAGTCTTTGTCTCTCTCTCTCTCAAATAATTAAATAAAATCTTAAAATTAAAAAAAAAATAAAAAAATGTGAGTTCAAGGAAATGGGGTGCCCTCAGAAAAGAGTCATTTTTCTATTTGCCAGGAATGGAATTAAATCCTTAATTACATTTAAATATTTCTTACATTTATGGAATCAAAACATACATGTTCCAGTTCCCAAGATTGAATAAAGTCAATCATAATATCTTGCATAAACTCAGTTCAAGACAGATGACTTGTGTGCCAGAAAGTTAATTAGGGGAGTTGTGATAAGAAATTCAACCGCCAGCAGGACAGAATATACACTTCCTGGGGTCAGCATGTTTTCTCCCTAGAGAGAACACTAAATGACATGCCAAATTATAATCCACAGACTTCATGGTAAAGGGAATTCCAGGGGTAATTAAAATGTAATCAGACCAAAACGGGAATATAACTGCTGCTCGTCTTTAATAGACCTAGTCCTTGAGTCAATCAAAAAGAAGTAGCTGGATAGGAGAAAAAACCATGAAGTGAGGATGGCAGTTATTAAATTTCTTTATTACTTAAAACACTAACTTAAATATTGTTATATTTTATCCCTGTTATTTCAAAATGAATGTCACATTACCTATCAGCCATTCATCCTTTCATGGAGCAAAAATTAAAAAGAAAACTATTTCCTGGAGCTTTGATTCATCATAATAAGCATCCAAGCCTGCTGTACATTTTTTCTAATCTGAAAGATAAGCGTGGGTTTCTTTTCAGAGTCACATTATAATTTTACTTGTTCTAATAGTATGTGAATAATGAAGGCTTCTCTCTTTGAGTGGGAACTGATTAATTGGTTGAAAATACAGGAACAAAGTTGAACAGTCTTTATTTGAGAACTTAATGATTACATGGTTTCTTTTCAGTGATGAAACCTTTCTTTTCTCAGGGAGAATAAAATGTTATATAAACAGAAGCCTGAAGATCCGTATTAACAACCGGAACAAGATGGTACAGAGAAGAAAAATATTCATTAGTGTGATTCCAGTTCTAATGGAAGAGACTCAGAGTCTTGAAAACAGTAGAAAGAAGCTACTATAAGGACCCATTTTACTAAATATCATAAAATAGAGGGTCTCCGACTTAAGGTGATTTGACTTATGATTTTTCAAGTTTACAATGGAGCAAGAGTACTACGCATTTGGTAGAAACCATACTTTGAATTTTCAATTTTGACCTTTCCCCGATACATACTAGCCTCCCGATATGTGTTCCAATGCTCTTTCATGGTGCTGGGTAAGGGGCAGCAGGGGCAGCTCCCAGTGAGCCACACAATCACAAGGGTCAGCGACCAATACACTGACAACTATTCAACCATTCTGGTGTTCACTTTCAGTACTGTACTCAATAAATTACAAGATGGGCAACACTTTATTATAAAATAAGCTGTTAGATGATTTTGCCTAACTGTAGTCTAATGGAAGTGTTCTGAGCACATATAAATTAGGCTAGGCTGAGCAACAACAGTGAGTAGATTAGGTGTATTAAATTTTCAATCTACTATATTTTCAACTCGCAATGTGTTTATTGGGATATAATCCCATCGTAAATTCAGGAAGATCTGAAATTACATGTGCAGACTTTTTTGGTCACTTGCTGTTTTTTGTTTTGTTTTGTTTGCAGAGGGTTTATATGAGTGCATAAGATAAAGAAAAAGTAGAGCTGCATACTAGAACTAAAAGTTGGGTCACATAAATTCATACTGTTTTTCATTATTTGCTAATTATCTCCTGTGCATTAGTCATCCCTCTTTAATTAAATTGTAACATTATTGAGAATAGGAACTAAATCTAATACTTCTCTTTAAATTTCTTCAGTAGCCGGCTTGTGTAGAAATCCAAGTAACAACTTGTTTATCTATTAGTCAAAATATATTTATGTATAAATGTTCCAAGGTGCTAGAATATTACATAATACAAGTATCTGATATTCTGGTTCTATGATAGTCTGTCTCCAATCCACTTCATGAATTTGCTTTTTGAAAAAATAATTGGTTTATACTCTAGTGTGCAATCTTCCTTGGTTATATTTCCATTTTAACCATCCTAATTGGAATATAAAAGTTTTGTTCACCACAAAGTAATTGCAGGTGTCAAGTAGGCAATAAATAAATAAGGGATACAAAGTCTTGTCTTTTAAAGGTTTCAAATGTGTATGTTCCTTTCCATAAACAATTCTTACCTAAATTTATCTGCATCGAAACACAACACCCATATTAATAATTTCAAATTGAAGTAAACATAACATTTTAAAACATCAGATGAAGATAAATACTCCTCCCCCATCCGGCAGTTTAAGATAATTATCTCCAAGTCTCTGGATGGTTCACATGGCTTTATTTGTCGTTTTCCTTTACTTATTTATTTGCAATCTATGAACAGTGGACTCAACATAAAACTTTACAGCCATTCCTTAAACAAGCCGGGTTGAAAGGTAAGTTTGATTTGCAAATGAAGACTGAAATCAGAGTTTAAATATTTTTTTCTAAAAAAATAAAATGAGTTGGTGAAGAGATGCAACCCGCTAGGCTGGCAAAAGCAAAAGATTTGTTTTAAGAGCCAGAACGTTCATCTCCGCCTTTATGCGTAAATGACTCACGATTGCTCCCTCATAGGAGAAAAGGAAGTATGGTTTTATGTGCCGCTGCTCCCCCTGCTGCTGAAGTCTTGTACTGGCAGCCTTAGGAAGCCTCAGGGATGGGCAGTCTCTTTCTCATTTCTCCAAATCACTTTCCAAGGTATTGCACCGAAACTTTTCTCTCCATACTCATTGTTTTAGTTTTCTATTATTGCTGCAACTAATCACCATACATTTAGCAGCTTAAAACAACACCTATTTATTGTCCCACAGTTTTGTGGGTCAGAAGTCTGGTGTCAGTTGATCCTGGGCACTTATTTGGGATCTCTGGGGGACAATCCAGTTCTAGTCTCGTTGAGGTGGTCGGTAGAAATGCTGTTCCATGGGCTTGTCGGACTGAGGCCCCCATTTCTTTCTTGGCCTTTGAAAAGGAACCATTCTTGACTTCTAGATGCCACCTGCATCCCTTGGCTGGTTCACATTCAAGAGCATCCGTGGCTGGTCAGTTCCATCTCATGCTTTCTCTTTCAGACTGACTCCTCTGTTTTCCCTTGCTGCCTTTACAGGCCCTCCTCTTGTCTTTGGGCTCATTTAGGTAGTCCCAGATAATCTCCCCCTTTTTAATGTCATCTAATTAGGAACGTTAACTCCATCTTTTCATCTTCAAAGTCCCCTCACAGCAGTATGTAGAGTTGTGTTTGATTGAATAGCCAGAAGTCAATAATCTTGGGGCATCTTTAGAATTAAGCCTTACCCCCCCAAACACACACACACACACAAAATCCTCCTATTTAAAGGTGAAGTGTTCTCACATGCCATCCTATTTGTTCTTGCTTGAAATCTGAGAAACATATAAAAATTTACCTGCTTCATACTTTCACTCAAGACATACCTACTTTGGACTAAATAAAGTACTAATCCATTGGAGAATAAAGATATACCAGTCTATTGGTGGTAATTAAGAAGCCCAGACTGACGTGCAGAGCCAGCCACTACCAGAAGAAGTGAACCAGTCCTGTTCATTTTTTTCTGAAATCTGTATCCCATGGCATCACTTCAGTAGCTGCCGATCAGCCCTGGTAGGAGTATTTATATCTTTGCGAGGTGACCTGCCAACACATCACTGCACATTGCAATATATCATGTTATGTGGTCCCAAGTATGCCTTTTGCTAGTTGGGAACATTAAATATCCCACTTGGAGATGCTATCTGACAGACCAGAGGTGCATCTCTCAATGTACACATACTGGCTAAGTGACCTTCAGCCTTTAAATCTGTAAAATTATTTCATGAGTTTTTTGTTTGTTCAAACATTCAACAAATACTAATGATTTCCATGTATCATGTGATATACTAGATCTGGGGATAATATGGTGAAGATTCCATATTTGTATTAATTCAAAAAGTATTTAATGTACATTGTACAGAAATTGGAACTGAATAAACAAATAAAAGTTAGTGATAATGATTTTGTGTATTTGGACCTGCTTAACAACTTAAAGAAGCTTGAGGAAACTTTCTTGAGAGAAGCACTTCTATACATATATGTCAAACTTCATATACATGATTTTAAGAAACCCATGGGGTATTGCATGCTTATTCAAGGACTCACTTTTATCCATGTAATGCATATTAAAATTTTGGAATTTTACTGGGAAAAAGTGGAAAGAAGATAACTCTTCATTTTCAAAGGCAGAGTAGGGAATATACTGAGAACAAAATGTGTTTGATATGACTGAGTTATTGGACATAGATGCAGAAAAATACACCACCTAAGAAACAATAGGTACATCAAAGTAATCCCGTACATGGCTTTGTGTATTAAAGTGGAGAATTCACTGTATTAAGTTCACTTTCAGGTTCAGATTTTTTAAATTGTGGTTTTGTAGTAGTAAAAGACCTGGAACTTCCTTTTATTTTGGAGGGAATTTGCCCTAAGAAAGCCTAGGGAATGAATTGTATAAGTTTCTCTAAACCTTAGGGAGGAAGGTTCCTTTTTTCCATTAAAGTTATTTCCCTTGTGTTGATTTTTTACTACTCATCTATTCCAACAACTGTTAAGTTCTAAGAGAAATTCATGTAGTATTAGAGCTATGTTAACTGAGAGTCTCAAAATATTTAAATGATGCATTTTAAGTGGCCTGCAGCTTCCTAACTCTTAAATCTTTTCCTTATAAAACAGCCAGAGTTTTCATTGCTTTTTACAAGCCTGGAGCAGAGAAACATAAACTTAATTTTGAAATTGTTTTTGGAACTCTAAAGATAAATACACAATAGATTTTTTTTTTAATAATAAAGGAAAATCAAGAATTTATCCTTAGGCAAATTAATAGTCAAATGAATTCCTCATTTTCAGTTTCTTCAGAATGACTATTTGAAAACTTAATATAGACAAGGTCAATTTCTCAATATAAATTTAATTTTGTAAAGAAAAACTCAATCTCAAAGGCATATTTTAATTTGCATTTTTATTTTAAGAACCAGTAAGTTTAATTTTTTAAATAAAAATCAAAGTTAACCTAATAGATGAATATATCTTTATATTATTCATTAATATGTTTGCTGTCTAATTTCATAAATGTACTATGAAACTATATTATGTTTCTCTTAAGAATTATTCTTTTTCATTTATTCATTAATTCATAGTTTTAATTATTATTTCATTGCAGTAAGTATTTAAAAATTTTTAGTTTTATTTGAAATTAAAGATGAACAGACAAAGACCTTTACTTTGACTATCTGGGAATAACAATTACTATTATGAGGCTCTTTGTTCTAGTTTCATAGTATATACATAAAAAATAGTTTTAATGACATTTATTTAAGCTACATATTTCTGTTCCTAAGCTCTATTCACATTAGTAAGAAAAATGCCGTGAAAATATTTGAATGACTTAATAGAGACAGAAAGCATAATCTTCATAGAAATTGGCCAAAACATAGGTAAGTATCACAAAATAGCAAAAAAGTTCATAGAAAATATTCATTTTAAATAGGAAAGTATAATCAACAAGATTTTCAATATTCATCCTCAAACTGGGGATGGGGGGACATCAATGTCATTGACTGCCCAAGAGACTGACTTAAATAAGGTAAAACCAAGCTCTTCTTGTGGTCATGTAATCTACACATTACTTGAGTTACACATTACACTACACATTACAAGAATTATAGCTTTTGATTCAGTAATGTTTTTATGAGGAAGTAAACTTTAATTTTAAAATGTAACTCCTTTGGTATAATCAAAGAGACTGAAAAAAACTGAGACTTTGAACTAATACTGTGATTGGACAGGAGTTGGGGGGACCTTGGGAGGAAATGAGTATATTTTGCAGATGGGAGAGACATGAATTATTGGGGGTCAGTTTGGATGAGGACTCTCTGGCTAACTTCCTTGAATACATTCTTCTCCAATTTTAGATCTATGAGATTAAAAAGACAAATTATCTGCCCTATTCAGACCCAACCTACAATGATAGGAAATGTATACCTCACTGCTATAGGAATTCTAGTTCAGAAAGTGGAAATAGAAGATATTTTTATAGACTTTCCATGGAAATTCTGAAATTCAACTCAGCAAATGTTGAGCATTCCTTAAGTTTTAGCCTGGGAATATTTATTTTTTTCTTGAAGGTCCCCAAGTTGGCCTATAGACTTAGTACAATTTCAGTCATAATCCTGGAAGGCTTTTTCTTTATAAATTGACAAGCTGATTCTAAGATGTATGTGGAATACAGAACAATACCAGCATAACAATCTTTTAAAGGAAGTACACATATGGAAAGCGTGCAGTATATGTTTTAAGACATTATAAAGATAGTATGAAATTTAAGTAAAGAGTAATAAATAGATCAATACATCAGAGGGTCTAGGAATAGAACTACATTACATGGTTAACCCATACACACGTTTCCTCTGTTGAGGAAGCACCATCAACAAAGCTCTTGAATCAACTGAATATTCAGTTGATTGTTTTAATAGCTTCAGGACAGCAGATCTAAATTATTTTTCTTATGTACATCTTTTCTGATGAAGTTATTCATGATACATAGTTAATATGTAACATGATACATAATTATAATGTGTACTTCAACAAAATAAGGGAGTAAGCAAAACAAACAAACAAACAAACAAACAAAAAAAGAAAAGAAAAAAAAGGCATGGGATCCACAAAGTAGGGATCCAACAAAAGAGAAGGGCAGTAGATTGTTAATTTATCAAAAGTCACTGCAAGTAGAGTTATGATTAGATTAAGGTGAAGGAAGGCTGGGAGAAGGTTGCCTCAATGAAACAGATAAAAATTATGTTTGGCCATTTAGAAGACAGAATTAAGGGGAGCTTTACAGATGTAGGGGGAGAATGGAAAAACTAATTATATGTTTGAATACACCAAAGCAATTAGAAATACAGAGCAAATATCAACTCTAAAAAAAAAAAAAACTAAAGGAACATTTTTTGATTAAAAGGAAATATAGTTGTACGATTTGACTCAACAATAAATGCTATTACAGTTTGTGTTGATTAAAACTCAGTTTAGATGTAGATATGTATTTTTATATATCAAACTTTTATATTAGAAAATAAGTTCTAAGTTCTAAACAACTATGATTCTAAAAAAATGTCTCATCTTTGTCTTTCATTACTCTCTATATCCTTTATACTACTTTATTACTTCTTAGGGCTTCTGACTGCATGGTATTATATTATATGTTGCACTGATTGCCATGATTAATCATAAATCTCAAAGAGATCATTCAGAGAACGACCTAAGAATCCCAAAGTGTTTCTTTGATCTATTCTCTATTCCATTCCCTACAATGGCAATATTAATTCTTCTCCACTTTCCTCAAATATTATTAGAATCCCCCCTTTCTACTACCACTATGAAACACATATTCACTCTCAATAGATATTTCAGGAAAATTCAGTAATTTAATATTTTAATGGCTACATATTTCAAATACTAAACTTAAAGCCAAACATTTTTAAACTACCCTTATCTTTGTTACAACAGAGCACCTATCTCTCGTATGCATTAAATACAGATTATTTCAAATATACATCGAAGTTCAAATCATTCTCAAATTTACATTATCAAATATATCTTTTCTTCTTTGTGTCAATTTAACTCTTTTCTATTCAAATAATAATTTGCATCAAATTTAAAAAATAGTTTCATCCATTAAAAATAAAGCAATTTCTAGGGCCCTATTTTCCTTTCCAGGATACTGTTCCATATATTACTTGGTTATATTTCTCATCATCAAACTTTTTGAAAGGTTTTTTTAAACCCACTGTGTTCATTTTCTCACTTCTCATTTGCTACAGTCCCAATTGGCTTTGACCTCACTCTGCTGAAAAGACTCTCTCTAAGGTCATTCCCTCAAAACTATGTCATACATCATCATCGATGACAATGAACATCAACTCTTATTATACTGGCCTCTCACCAGCATTTAGCATTGATAACTACACCTCTTTAAACTTTTCTCCCCTGGATCTTTGTATTTCAAACAATTTCTGTTTTTGTTTTTCCTATTATCTCCCAAACTTTTTCTCTTTCCTCGTTGAAGTTTTTCAGTACTGGCCCTAGGCCCTTCTGTCTTCTCAGTTATTTTCTCTCCCACAGGAACTCCTCTATTCTCAAAGATTCAATTACCACTTACATGCAAATGAATCTCCAATATGATTCCTAAAGCCAGAAACCCACTGAACGTCAGATCCACGTATCTGCAGTTCATCTTGTTCTTATTTATACCAAAATATTTCATACAATGCTTAATCAAATCTAAACTCATTTGTCTTCTACAAATGTGGTCAATTTCTAATACTATCTTTTTCATTGAGCCATGCTAACATCTATCTTGCTTTTGAAACCAACAACCTAGGCCTCATCCTTGACAATTATTTTCACTTTTCCCAAATATTTACCTTTAGCCAGATATCCTCACATGTGATTCCTAAAATCTCTCTTAAAATATACACTTCTTTAAAGGAAACTTTAGTAAATATGGCAACACAACAACCCTGTTATAAGTTCTCTCATCCCTGTATCTAGCTGTCAACACAATTATAGTTTGAAATTGTCTGAGAAAATTCTGCGTTGATGGCACTCTTCCATCCTTGAGATGTTATGCTTCCTGTATCTACCTTTGCTTACCACTGTAAATGCCATTCCAAGAAAATTGTCTGAAAAATAGAATAACATGAATATATGAATAAGGAACTTATGGGAACCACCTAGCTTATAAATTGAAAAAATGAACCAACAAATTTGTCAACCAACTGCCCCTATTGTGTCCAGCTGGTTTTGACCACTTCGTTCTGCTGAAGTGACACGATATCAAACCCGTGATTTCTAAGAGCATTATGTACAAAATAAGTCTAAACTTGTCTTGGCTTCTCAGCAGCATTGGATCTGGATATCTATACTTCCTTTTGTAAATTATCTCTTCTCTTGATCTTAATAACTTACAAATAGTTGTTTTAAAAAAATAGATGAACTAAGGTAGGAGGACACCAATTTATTGTGTATTTTAAGGATATTCACTAATTTTAAAGTAGGTTCTATTAATTTTGCAAATACTGTGGAGAAGTGTAAGGCATATCAGTTAAACAGAAGGAGTGATCAGTATTATTACTGATTAGTAGATCACTAATATTATCACAGGTACTATTTATCTCCCAAAGCTAGTAGAAATCCAGTCGACTTGGTTAACAGAATTTCAATCTTTCTCTTGAGTCTTATAAGTTGAAATATAAGAAAATTATTCCACACCTGACCTATGTCCTTTATAAAGCCTTCATGTTCTCAGTCACAGGCTCAATTCATATGTCTAATAAGAATAATAAATAGTAGGAGGAAGTGACTTCACATATCTTTTAATCCATTTCAAATTAGAAATAATGCTAACCTATAATCTGCTTAGTTATATAATCTATGTGAGCAAATTCGTGTTATAATACATACACGTTCTTTATTTTACATCTTTCAATCTGAAACATATGAACTGAATAAATATGTGCAAGTACAATAACACTGCAGTAAATTAGGGCAGAAATGCAGTGGAAGGTCATATTTCTCAGTAAGTCATTGAGCAAAATATTTGAGCCATGCCAAGTACAAAATCTTTTGTTAAGGCTGATTAGGTTGCAGATTATAAAATGTCCTAATAGTCCCAATAAATTAGAGCCACCTTTCTCAGAAGAAAGTGACTAACAATATTTTGTTGCTGAGTTAAATAAAATAAATGTCTCAGAACTTGGCCAGAGGCTGAGATTTTAATTAGTTATTAAGGTGTTCAGGTTAATGTAAATCAGATTTGCCTTTTCTAGCTAAAGAACCTAGATTGACAGTGGCATTAAATCTTGAATAAACACTAATCTGCCAGTGCTTGCAAAAGCCTGACCTGAAAAAAAGGAAAAAGAAAAAAAAATTGTTAATAGAGTATTTTTGTTAATTACCAAGCTTTTTCTTTGTATAATGTTAATCAGAAATGTACCTGTTCAAAATAGATATGTAAATGCTGATAATTAAATGAAATATTTTTAAAACTGCTTGTTAGAGTTAAGTGATTACTCTTGCCTTTTCTTTCTTTCTGTGTTTCTTTCTTTTTTATTGTCAATTTCCCTTCTTAATGACCAAAAACAAGTTTCCTGACAGTATTCCTAAATAAGGCCATCCCTCCTCACAAATTAAAATGTATTGTAATTCTTTGATTAAGAAAAACAATCTACCCTTTCTAACATTTCTAACTAAAAACACTTAATATAAATACATGCATGTATAAGTTAAAATTTAAAAACGTGATGTTTAATGGACCTTTTTCCTTCTCTTTTTCTCCTTAACACTTAACTTTCCTTTTACATTCTCCATCTACAAATACCAAGACATTCTATCTATTAACTCATCTACTCCCCGTGCAATAGTGTATCTACAGTGGGCATGCACATATGACAGATGGGGAAATCAAGGGACAGAGTCATTTCATAAATTGCCCCAGGACACAAATTTATCATTGAAAATGACAGCTTTTGGGGCGCCTGGGTGGCTCAGTCATTAAGCGTCTGCCTTCAGCTCAGAAGGGGTCCTGGGATGGAGCCCCGCATGGAGCCCCCTGCTCAGTGGGAAGCCTGCTTCTCCCTCTCCCACTCCTCCTGCTTGTGTTCCCTCTCTCGCTGTGCCTCTCTCTGTCTAATAAATAAATAAAATCTTTAAAAAAAATGACAGGTTTTTAGGATGATTGCATAATGGTTAAGATCATTGTTTGCAGAATCAGAAAACTGGATCTAATTATTGACTAATAATTAAACTTTAGGGGCACCTGGATGGCTCAGTTGAATGAGCGTCCGACTTTTGGATTCTGCTCAGGTCATGATCTCAAAGTCATGAGATCAAGCCTCGCGTGGGCTCTGTGCTCAGCAAGGAGCCTGCTTGAGATTTTCACTCTCCCTCTGCCTTTCGCCCCGCCCTTCCCCACTCATTCTCTCTTTCTCCCTCAAATAATAAATAAATCTTTTTAAATCTTAGTATATGTGTATGAATTTTAAAGATTAGTATGGAAAAAATTCCCGGTAATTTAGCAGGAGTGCTGCAAAAGTATTCCTTTTTTTCCCAAGTAACTTATGAAATACAAGATTATTAAAGTATCATTGTTTTCCTTACTGATGTTAAATAATAAAAAGGGGAAAGTAAAATTTCCAGGCTTTGTACATTCAACTACTTATTCCTTTATCTGAACATACACTGGGAGGAGTGGGGGAAGCATACCCTGAGGGGAATTTTTTGTGGGGAGAAGATTGGGAGGAGGGTGACTGCCTGAAGAGAAACTAAGGGGGTTCCAGTACTGTGAGAATAAGATTCTAGGTGAGTTTTCTGAAAATGGCAGAATTCACCAGAAGTCTTTCCTTATTTCAAAATGTTATTTATTGTAATAATTAGCTTCTGATTGCTGCACATTCTGTAGTGATCTGAGGTTTGTACCGACTAGTAATAGATATTTGAAGGGAAGAAATGTTGAAATGAATAAAATACATGGATATGTAAAATAAAATAAAATACAAACCTTTATTTATAAAGACTGTGCAATATTTCCACAAATAATGGTGCATCTGTTTTCTGAGCGAGAAGATGCTTGAAAAGGATGACAGTGGCCCCTGGATTGAACATTGGAGATGGCAAAATCAGAGGCAGAGAAACTGATAGGGATGATGTTGACAGGTGAGAAATAGTGAGGGACACAAGAACTAGTCATACTGTGGATATATTTTGAAGATAGTGCTAATTGGGTTTCCTGTTGCATTCAACACGTGGTTTGGGAGAAACAGGATTTGAGGAAAATTCAAGTCTTTTGGCCCATACCAAGTCTTTTGGCCCATACCAAATACCAAGTCTTTTGGCCCAAGAACCAATGACAGAGGTTCTTTGTACATATTCTTATGTGACTGTTTTTATAAAATATGGAAGACTGCAATAAAAGTAGATTTTAAAGGGGCGATTGAAGTATGGAAAGGTCAGCAGTGCAAATTAGGGCACGTTAATTTGAGATTGCCTATTGGATGTTCAAGTAGAATTGCTGAATAGTTAGTTAAATATATGAGCCTGGGATTTCAAATAGTGGTCTGGACTGGTGCTCTTTTAGGGTCCTCCACATTTCCATGATACTTAAAGCCATGGGACAAGATTTAGTAATTGTGGGATGAACATGGATAAAGAACAAAAGTGATTTCAAACTAAAGTAGAAGCATCTCAAAGTTAAGTGATTGGATATATGATGATGAATTCACAAATAAAGTAAGAAGGACTGCAAGTAAGAGATGAGAGAGAACAGAGGGTGTCTTATTCCTGAAATAAAGAACAGTTTCTAGAAGGAGTCTGTGATCAGTGCTGCAAGGAAATCAAGTAGGAAGCGAATTAAAAATTCCCATTGGTTTTTCCAAGTGGGGGTTATTTGTGACATTGGCAACTATGTTTTTCTTTTATGGTAGTGTTAAGGTGACAACTTGATTGTGATTGGTTTGAGTGACAGTGAAGGGTAATAAAACAGATATTTATGTCCTTATCTTTAAAAAAGAATGACAATAATAACTACTTCATAGAGTTTGTAAGGATTTAATTAGATGATTTTCATAAATTGCCGAACACAGCACCAGATACATGGTAAATAATTTTTAAAAATGTGTTTAAATGTTTATCATAATGATTTTCATTATTTTTAATAGACTTGGATTAAAATAATTAAAGAAGGAGTAGTCAGAAAAGACTGTGCCATAATATCTAAGTTTAAAAAAAAATGTATACTATTTTTGTTATTGAAATTGCCAAATCATTTGATATGACTTACTGGAATTTTATTTATTTTATTTTATTTTATTTTATTTAAGATTTTATTTATTTGACAGAGAGAGAAAGAGAACACAAGCAGGGGGAGCAGCAGAGAGAGAGAGGGAGAAGCAGGCTCTCTTCTGAGCAGGGAGCCCAGTGTGGAGCTCCATCTCAGGACCCCTAGGATCATGACCTGAGCTGAAGGCGGCCGCATAACTGACTGAGCAACCCAGGCATCCCGGGCTTACTGAAATTTTAAATGATATGCTAAAATAGCTTGGATCCAAGAGCAAAGGTTGAAGCCCATTCCCTGCCTTTTTCAGAATTGCATGTACTTTCAAATGAAGTATACCAGGTACACAAAGTGTACTTTAGGGTCTATAGTTTTATATTTGGAGGAGGATGGAACTGGAAACTTTTTGTAATTTAGGTGCAGTTAGTGTAAATCAGTTTATCTGAATGAGGTTTGTCTCTGAGGTTCATCGAACACACAGCTAAGGCAGGCACCCATACCCAAAATGGTTGTTTTTATTTGCATTTCCCTAAATCCATAATTGTTAAAGCAGAGAGTGAAGGTGAGGTGTTCTGTTTGCCCTGCCACTCTACGTTCATGTGTCCCTTCCTCCCTGAGCTTTCTGTATCTCTGTTACAGGCTGTTTTTAACCTGTTTCTCACTTCTGTCTCGACAAATCCATGAATGTAATAGAAAAGAAGAAAAATATTTGAATAAATATTTTGCCCCATTAGCATCTTTGACTGGAAATAAAGACTAGCCCTTCATATAAAGAGCTTTTATTATCGCACATGGCAGCACCCTGGCAATGATAAGACTTGTATCCATGCAAGAAACATGTTTCTCAGTTTGAACTCAATAATGAAATGTATGTAATTATAGAGTAATTAAAAATGCATACCTTCATGTACTCCTGCTCTTGGATAACAGATATGAAATAAGCATTTTAGATTAGACTCTTAGTAATTTCTGTGACATTGTTAGAAAAGGAAGAATTAGTCTGAATAAAAAAAAAAAAAAAACAGAAAGAGCAGAGTCACAATCAAGAAGTTTCAAGATGATTATTCTAATATTCATAGTACATTCATTTGCATGTTGATGAGACAGATCTTATATCAATGTATTTATTCAACAAACTCTTGCTGCCACTCACTCTGCTACAGTGCCAAGCCCACAGTGATGAAAATCCAGTCCCTTCTCAGAAGAAGCTCATAAGCATCACAGGAGAGAGATGTTTGCAATGGAATACACACAATGGTGTACTAATTAATGAACAACAGTCTTGGCAGAACAGGAAAAAGTCTATAAATCTATTCAATATTTAAAAAAATTAATACATGCACAGATAGACACACACCTGTACAAACACACACACACACACACACACACACACACACACACTATGGGGAAGATTTTTATAATCAGGATTGGGTTACTGGTTGATTATCCATGGTAAGTAAAGTAGAGAAGTTTCAATAACCCCTAGTGTTACAAATTGGACACCTCAGTGTATTAACAAACATGGTATGCAAGAATAACTTGGAGATGAATAGCAATTTACTCCCCAGGCTTCATTAACATTCAAGTATTTATTTAAATGACTTTACAAGTAAAGATTAAAGTGATGAAATTTAAGTACCAAATAATTATACTTTATCACACAATTCTTTTAAGATACTACATTTTTCATTATTTCCATCTATTCAAAAAAAATATTGTGAGAACAATGAAGTGTTTTAGGCATTTATTTTGCCTCTCAATTAGTAAATAATATTTAAGCTATATTATTTATGTCAGAATTCTGAAGTCTGCTCATTGGAATCAATTTCCCCTGATATAACTTTATTTAGTTATGCACTTATGGTTCCTCCATGGCTTGATAGCTCATTTCTTCTTAGCACTCCATTGTCCGGATGTGCCGCAGTTCATGTATCCGTTCATTTACTGAAGGACATCTTTGTTGCCTCTAAGTTTGGGCATTTATTAAGAAAGCTGCTGTAAATATCTGTGTGCAAGTTTGGGTGTGGACATTAATTTTCAGCTCATTTGGGTAAACACCTAGGAACATGATTGCTGGGTCATATGGTATGAGTATCTTTAGTTTTGTAATTAGATATCAAACTGTCTTCCAAACTGACTGTACCATTTTGCAATCGCACCAACAACGTACAAGAGTTGCTGTTGCTTCACACTGCACTAGCATTTGGTGGTGTCAGTGGTCTGAATTTCAGCCATTGTGATTGGTGGGTAGTGGTATTCTTATTTTAATCTGCACTGACATATGCTATAGAGCATCTTCTCATATGCTTATTTCCCATCTCTATCTTCTTCCAGTGTCTGTTAAGGTCTGTTTATATTTTAATTGGGTTGTTTGTTTCCTTAAAGTTAAGTTTTAAGAGTTTTCATATATTTTGAATAACATATATTTTGAATTACATCAGATATGTCTTTTGCAAAGATGTTTTCCTGGCCTGTGGTTTATTTTCTAATTCTCTTGATATTGTCTTTCTCTGAGTAGTTTTGAATTTTAATAGAGTTCAGCTCATCAATTATTTCTTTCATGTACTATGCCTCCGTATCTTATCTAAAAAGTCATCACCATTCCAGAGTCACCTAGATTTTCTCTTATGCTATCTTCTGGAAATTTTATATTTGCATTTTATATTTTGTGTATGATCCATTTTGAGTTGTTTTTGTCAAGGGTGTAAGGTTGAGGTCTAGATTCTTTTTTTTTTTTTTTTTTCCATGTGGATATCCAGTTGTTCAAGCACTATTTGTTTAAGAGAATATCTTTTTTCCACTGTATTGCCTTTGATCCTTGGTCAAGAATCAGTTGGTTAAATTTATATGAGTCTATTTCTGGGTTATTTTTTTTCCATTTATCTATATGCTTATTCTTCTGCTAACACCACACTGTCTTGATTACTGTAGCTTTATCATAAGTCTAAAAGTCAAGTAGTGTCACCTCTCCAACTTTGTTTTTCCCCTTCAATGTTGTGTTGGCTATTCTGAGTCTTTTGTCTTTCCATGTAAAGTTTACAATGTTTTTTCTGTTAGTTTTTGTTTTTGTTTTTGTTTTTGTTTGTCTTAAAAAAGACAAACAAAGTTTTTGTTTTGTTTTGTTTGTCTTTAGAAAGAGGAAGGGAGGGGCAGAGGGAGAGAAAGAATACTAACCAGGTTCCATGCCTAGCATGAAGCCTAAGGTAGGGCTTGATCCCACAACCCTGAGATCATGACCTGAGCTGAAATCAAGAGTCAGACACTTAATCAACTGAGCCACCCAGTTGCTCCTCTCCATATAAACTTTAGAATCAGTTTGTCAATGTCCAATATCAATAAAATAATTTCCTGGGAAAAATACAGTTTTCTTTAAATTTTTAAAATTTATTTATGAGAGAAAGAGAGAGAGCAAGAGTGGGGAGAGGAGCAGAGGGAGAGGGACAAACAGACTCTGCACTGAGTGCAGAGCCTGATGCAGGGTTTGATCTCAGGACCCTGAGATCATTACCTGAGCTGAAACCAAAGGTAGGATATTTAACCAACTGATCCACCTAGCCACTCCAAAAAAATAGTTTTAATACTTGTTTTCCTCAACAATTTCCCCCTGACTTCTGTAAAAAAGACTATGTTTTTTCTTCCATAGACATCATTTTTTTCCTAATACGATAAAGATTGTATTTAAACTTATGGAGAGGGCGCCTGGGTGGCTCAGTTGGTTGAGCGACTGCCTTCGGCTCAGGTCATGATCCCAGGGTCCTGGGATCAAGTCCCACATCGGGCTCCCTCTGCTCTGCGGGTAGACTGCCTCTCCCTCTGCCTCTGCCTGACGTTCCCCCTGCTTGTGCTCTCTCTCTCTGTTAAATAAATAAATAAAAATCTTTAAAAAAATAAAATAAAATAAATAAATAAATAAATAAATTTATGGAGAAAAAAATGATTAAGCGTTTCCTTGTTCTATGGCAGCAAAGTTGCTGGAAAATATTCTCCACCGTGAAACGGTTTTGCTATTTTATTCCAAATTTTTTCTTGACTCATTTCTGTATAGATGCTACAAATGTTCCCTATCATTCATTATTGATTGAGACAGGTTCTCCATGAAACAGCTAAGTACAATATGTTCCGTTTATATAGGGGAGAAGGTTGTTTTCCTTACCGGCTTGTCACAGTACACAAAACCCTCTTGTTTCTGTTGTTCTAGTCACGTGTTAACTCCTCCTTGTATTTCCTATTTGTGAGAATGTTCATTTATGTTCACTTCCTTGAGTTTCTGAACCTCTCTTGGCTCTTGAGAGCTTCTGCTGCTGTCTCAGTGCCCATACCAGAGTATGCCCTCTGCAAATTTATGGGTTCCTTGCTTGCGTGTGTGTGTGTATGTGTGTGTGTGTGTGTAATAAATGCTACAGATCTCCTGCAGACCTCACTATCTGTGGCCTGTCCTTTCTGCATCTTCTCACAGAGCTTCTATGCAGTTTTGCTGCTACTTTGGTAGCCTTTACATGTGTTTTACAGTCTAAAGATGCTATTGGCTCCTAATTTTATTAAAAATTTAAGTTCATGTTTTTATTTCCTACCTTCAAGTTTCTTCTAGATGATTCACAATATGTAAATGGAACGATTCTGATTTTTTTTTTTCTCTATTTCATGACCAGAAGTCTTAACAGTTTGTCATAAAGAAATTAAATGTGTGTATTGAATTTTATATACATTTGGAAGAGGAGGAGGCTTTGAATTCTGGTACTTTATTTCCTATTCTGCTCTAAATCTGGTATTACTTCCACCTTAAAAAGGCCATGATTTATCTCTGTGCCCTTATACTTTGTAGGTTCTCTTCCTCCCACATAGAACATCTAACTCACTTTTTTCTTCCATGCAAAAGTATATTTTTTCCTACCAAAAATAATATGTCTTATATAAACCCTTAGTTAACTGCTGCAGAAATTAATCCTTCAATAAATTTTATTTTACTTGTGTTTACATTTGCCCATTCTCACCAGAAAGTTGGCTCCTTGAAAGTGAATCTCAGGTCTCATTCCAGTGCCTTAATCCCTTTTCTTTTTCTTTAAGTGTTTCAGAGGCATATGCTAGTTATTCATTTTTCTTTAAATAAAAGTGATTGATTAAATAAATGTTTTAGGTTACATAAGAAAAGGATAATTACCAAAAAATGTATTTGAAAAAATTTCAAAATAATTGTTCTTTTTAAAAAAAGTATGGTATTTTCATAATTGCCTTGTACACAGGATTGTATGTCAAGACAAAGGGAAGAGTGACTTGGTAAATATGTAAATTTTTGCTTGAAGTAGTAGCAATAATTTTTGGTTAACTTTTTTTTTTTTGCTATAAACATGCTGATCTTGCTGATTATGTTGAGCAGAAGGCAGATGTGAAGCAATGAGGAGAAAGACCATTCGTAAAATAGTTCTTACATTACATTACTGGGAACCTAAGCATGAGTCTTAGCTACAGAAGTCATAAAACATTTTATTTTCACCTTGCCAAAGTGATAGTGAGGGAGCTAATAGCCTTTAATAGCCTTTTGAAGAGCAGGGTTGATTCATTTACACAGTGTTGAAGGTAAAAAAGTTTAAGGAAACAGGGTGTTTAGACTGTCACTTCCAAATCCTTTTCTTTGTTCATTTGAAAAGCAGATGCAACTTGTCAAGTTGACATAACTGAAAGGTGTTTCCCTGGGGATGCCTGATTTCCTATCTCCTAGGCCACATATTAGAAGAGGAAAATGTTTTCTCTTTGAAATTCCTTTGTGGTTTAAATCAAGTGACATCAACTGCAAATAGCCTGAAGCAAAGTTAGCCTGGATTGTTCCTTTGCCTTGAATGATCTAGTCACTTTGGTAAAGACAACTCACATCAAGAGGAAAATGTTTAAAAATGAAAGATGGAAGGAAAAGTAATATTTTAAACAACACAGATTTAGTTGCTGGGATAATGATCAGCCCACTAACTGCCCTGGGATTACTATTTCGTTTTGACTTTCAAAGTATATATTATGTTGAAACACATTATTATGTACCAGGGACACGGGTACAAGAGTACCTGGCTCCGGGGTCCCAGACAGACCACGTTCGGCCACTGGCGGCTGACAAAACCCAAAGATGTTTCAAGAAACAAGAAAGGGATTTATTTCAGTAAGGCCAACACCAAGAAGACAGTGGAGTAATGTCTCAAAGACTGTCTCCAGAGTGCTGGTTTATATAAGGAAAATGAGGGACAAATGTTGGTGGGTAAAGGCAGATGGGAAGTAAAGATCAGGTCAGTCATTGTCTTGGGGTCAATCATGTGGGTTCTTGCAAGCATCAGGCAGTCCTATTGCTTGAGGGGGTAGTTTGCATTCCCATCATGGGATGCTTTGCCCATAGGGTCTTCTGCCTGAGTTAAGAGATAAGCTGGAAGGAATTTAATCAATTAGAAAGTACAGAATGAGGTCAAAATAGAGGCAGTTGGAGTCCTTGCTCAATTATTGTTATTATCATTATTATCGTTTGGAGTCTAAGGTTACAGAGCATGAAGTCATTGTCTCATTGCAAGATTCTTACAGATGACAAAACTAACAATTGGCAAACGTAAGTAATTTTTCCTCCTGCTATGTTCTTTGTAAGTCATGGACTTCATCTGTTTTAAACCATGCTCAGTTTACCACACCATTATTTCCCAAAACAAGGTTTCAGAACCAGAATCACAACAATGTTAAGAACCAGAATTATAATAGTTCTACAAACTTCAATCCCTCTTGGGTAATACAAATGATGAGGGAGCAGAAGGCTGGCTGAAGACAAAGCATAAGCTGACACCCTGCAACCTCCCCCAACCCCCCACTTTTGGGTGGGATATGTGTGACATTCTTTCAGGAATCTCCCAACTATCTTAACGTTAAAGCCTTGCCTTTAACATTTTTCATATTTCAACCTTAGCTTGAAATAACCAGGCCTCCAGTATCCTGAGGGTCTTCTTTAACATATGAAAATCCTTTTGAAAGCTCCCTTTCCCTTACCTCCCCCAACTCTCAAGTATATAGTCAGCCACCCCTCACAACCTTGGTGCTGCAGCTCTTTCTACCCATGGGTCCTGTCCCTGTGCTTTAATAAAACCACCATTTTGCACCAGAGACATCTCAAGAATTCTTTCTCGGTCATCAGCTCTGGACTCCACCCCACTGAACCTCACCTATATTTCAAAACCACATCACAAAGAAACACTTTCATACCAAACGCAGTGAGAAATACAGGAAAGGAGAAAAGGTAGCATTGGTTTAACTCATAATTTCTCAATTTTATCTGACCACCTACCTCATTTTTTTCCCTACACAAATCTGTTAAAATCCAGTATGGCCAGTCTCTTTCAAACACACTTTGGTAAACCTTGGAATACACCATATTAAAAAGAAGTGAATCTTGGAAGGAAGACCTCAAAAACTGGGCTATATATATATATATATATATATATATATATTACTATTTGCCCAGTTGGTTTTCATTTATAACTAAGAATCCTCTACTACTTCAGGAGGACTGACCTTGAATTGTACAGTATATAGCTTTATTTCTATGATAGTAAACAATAAACAAGAAGAGTTTTAGTCGGGTCAGTTAGGATTTTTGATAACCTATAACTGAGTAAGGGACAGGCAGGGATAAGTAGGGAGAGATCGTAGGGGGATACGTGGTCATGTTTACAGAAATTCCAAAAATGCAGAGGTGTTAAGGAAACCAGAGATAAGGGAACAAACCAGACCACCCTGCCCTAGCTGTCAGTGGTGGGGTCTTTTTTTATGACAGTCACCTGTGACCAACAAAGAATAACCAAACCCTAAAAAGAAGTAAGACATTAAAGATGTTATCACCAGTCCTTACTCAAACTGAGTGAGGGACAGGTGGGGCTAGGTAGGGAGAGATAGATAAGGGGCTATGTGATCAGGCTCACAAAAATCCGAAAAAATGTGGAGGTGTGGGGGAAACCAGAGATAAGGGAACAAATGGACCACCCTGCCCTGGCCCTGTAGGAGGTGTTTTTTTCTAATAATCACCTGTGACCGACAAAGAATAACCGGACCCTAAAAAGGAAGTAAGCCATTGAAGGTGTTATCACTAGTCCTTGCTCAATGGTGATATCAATAGAGATGTTAAAAGGATTTAAGTTCCCAGGTTAGCTTTCTATAAAAGACCAACCCTAAAGGTCCTCGGTGGCAACCCTGTTGGGACCCTTCTCACTCTTGAGAGCTTTTTCTGTATCTTCACTTAATTTCTATCACTCTACTCATTCTCCTTTGTCCACGAGATTCATTCTTGGACTCTGTAATACAGACAAGAACCTTGCTCTCCTGCTTCATAACCATATACAAATATACATTTGTGTTTCCTTACTGGACATTTATTTGTTTATAATGAAGAAACTTTACATATATATTTGTAAAAATACATACATGTATATGTAAAGAAAATCTTTATATGTAAAGTTCCACAATGCTTGTTCAATGGGGATAGAAAACTTTTTTCCTACTTCATGATGCTAGAAGTAGAATTTATATTTCGCTTGTTCTTAATGAGAATATAGCTTTTTGGGCTTCTCATTAATGTTGATGTTTTATAGCATTTGCCTACACACTTTGCAGTTGCATGTAGAACACAAATTGGATCAACTCATTTGTACGTTTTTTATTAAGTACTTGCCTGGGGAAAGTACTCCAGTGGCTTGCCTGGCAATTGCTCTGTGACAAACAGCTGAATCATTTTACTTTATCTTAGATGAGCCATACTCACTTTCATAATCTGCCTCATTTGCTACTGTCAAGGCATCTATGCTACTGATTGGGAGGTCTACCTCCTCATAAATACCAATTTGATATTATTTAAACCTCTCTCATACTACAGGAATTAACACACCATTAAAATGATTTTAATTCAAATTTATTTTATGCTTACCATTTATTAATGTAAATCAAAACAGGTACTATACATCTTATTAAAAAATGTACATATATTATTTATATCACATTGACAAGGAAATTACAAACATTTGTGTACTACCCTCTTAAATTCAAAAGATAAGTTACTAAATGCTAAGGCTAAAACGGGTTCTAAGAGATTAATGGCTTGACTAAATCATTCAAATCTTACTGCCTAATGGAGGAGACAAATAAAAAAATTGCAACACACTGTGATATAAACTAAAAAAAGTTTAAAGAACAAAATATTAAGAAAGCACAAAGGGAACACACATCAGCCAGGGAGAAGGAAACATGGGAGGCTTCCTGAGCTGTGGAGATGGGGAAAGGGAGGAGACACACTTTAACTGCTGAAAGATCAATCAGGATTAGTTTGATAAGAACACTTTACTCTCAAGTAGAGTCTGTTCAAAGTTCAGAGATTAGAAAGAGCTTGCCAAGGTTGCTTAGAGAACTATAAGGAATTGAATATGAACGGACAAAAGTGTGTGGCCAGGACAAATGGGAGGTAGCTACAGGAGAAGTGACTGAGGAGGTGGGAAAAAGTCTGATTATCAGGGGTGCCTGGGTGGCTCAGTCAGTTAAGCTTCTGCCTTCAGCTTGGGTCATGATCCCGGAGTCCTGAGATCAAGCCCTGCATCAGGCTCCCTGCTCAGCGGGGAGTCTGCTTCTCCCTCAGCCCTTCATCCCACTCATGCTCTCTCTCGCTCTTGCTCGCTCTCAAATAAATAAATAAAATCTTAAAAAAAAATAAAGTCTGATTATCAGTTACCTATATTGTTAAGCTGAAGAGTTTAGGTTTATTTTGGAGTATTGGAAATGCGTGATGTAGTTAAAACACAGAAGGACTTGTTCAGGGCGCCTGGGTGGCTCAGTTGGTTGGGCGATTGCCTTCTGCTCAGGTCATGATCCTGGAGTCCCAGGATCGAGTCCTGCATCAGGCTCCCTGCTCGACGGGGAGTCTGCTTCTCCCTCTGACTCTCCCCCCTCTCGTGTGCTCTCTCTCTCTCATTCTCTCTCTCAAATAAATAAATAAAATCTTAAAAAAACAAAACAAAACAGAAGGACTTGTTCAGTGAGCAACGGAACATAAAGATCTGTGTCTCAAGACAAAGATCTAGGCATATGATCGATTTTCAGGAGCCATCAGTATATGGATGAAATATATACAAATATGAGAGAAAAGAACTGGGAGAACATTGGCAGTCCTTAAGAAAATTTGAAAGAAAGAGTCAAAAGATTTCAGTGTGAATGGGGATTGTTGGGGAATGCCAGGAAAGACCATTTTCCAACGTGCTGTGGCAAACAATCCTCAGCACATCATCATTCTTCCTTGTGAACCAGACCTGCCATATGTTCACATAGCAAAATGGCAGCAGATTCCAGAATGTCTCTCCCAGCTCCAAGGGATAATCTGAATTTACTGGATTTCAACCAGTATTAGTTGATCTAGTTTGTGACAGATTATATGGAGGTAAGCCATTAAAGCTACCATGAGTTCCACTAGGATCTAGTTACTACAAAATCATTCTCTATAAGAGTGATGGGCTGCACAAGGGAAGAGCCTCTTGGTGACACTGCTTCCTTTCTTCCTATTTTAGAGACTCTTGTGTTAAGAAGTGATGTCTGGAGCATTGACAGCCTTGTTACAACAGATGGATGCACAAAGAAGTCTGCTTAGTTTCCAACTTTGATGAGTACTTAAGTGGTATCTAGAGAAGCCTTTCTCCAGATTTATCTTTACATATGACAATTAAATGCCTTTGCTGTGTAAGCCATTGTCAATGTGTGTGTGTGTGTGTGTGTGTGTGTGTGTGTGTGTGTATGAGACAGAGGGAGAAGAAGAGGGATCTAGAGAGAGGGAAGCATGTCTAGCTTGCATCCAAATACATCAATGAGATATTGATAGAATTGTCAGAAGTGCAAATCTGATAAAAGAGTAAAGTGATGGCTGAAATATAACCACCAAATCCAGCTGCAAAATGAATACTGGGGAAATAAAATTAAAAAGAAAAACTTCTCGCAACCTAGAAAACCTCTCCACCAAAATAGCAGAGAAAGAAACTGGCTTTATTATTGAATAAGTATTAAACCAGAATGTGATTCATATCACAGGTAATACTCTAAGAAATTGCAAAGAAAGAAATCTCACCCTTCTATGTAACCAAGTAGATAAATCCATAAGATGAACAATAATTAGTATTCAATTAAGATTTGTCACACATAGTTCATCCCAGATTCACCTGGTAATTGAGATGATCATCTGCATTAATTAATTGGCTTTATACAATGGAAAAATAAACAACCTTATCATCGCTACCCCTTTGAAAAACCAAGGTGGTGGAACCATTCTACATTCAGGGATATTTATACACTATCATTTGCCCTACTTATTTATGAGCTTGAATATATAGAGAAAAGAGAAGCAGATTCCATTTTTTAAAACACATTTAAAATTGCAACAACTATGTATCTTTTCTTCCCATTAGGATGATGTTTCTATTATCTTCACTATGTTCTTATTACCTGAACTAAAGCTGACATTTAGTGTGGCTCTAAATTCACTGCCACTTGCTAAGATACGTTATCAAATAAATATTGCTATATAGTTTTGAAATCTTTGGAAGGGAAAGATTTATCTTCAGTATTAAGACTATTCCAAAAATTGCTGAATGTAAATTAGTATTGTAACCCAACTTCCTGGCTGAAACTGTTCTGTAAAAGTCATGGCTTCACTAGTAAATTCCAGTTAAATATAAATCTAATGGAAGACAATTCATTCATTACCTTTCTTCTCAGCTACTATATTCACTTTCACTCTATTCAAGGTATGTTTTTATTTATTCATGTTGTGTTCTGGAGAAAATGTGTTTTTCTTTTACCTTTGTGACTGGTTAATATTTTGTTCAGTTTCTCTTTGAATGGTGACTCACACAGACTAGAAAGGTCACTAGGGCAACTTTCTATAAGGAATGGTATTAATTTTTTTTTTCTTTTTGTATAACGTGCATTGCAGATCTTCTGTATAAATGCAGGTTGAGTCATCTGGTTGAGACATTTCTTCTTAATCATATGTGAGAGGAACATGTACCAAACACTAAGATATACCACAGAGATCCCCCTTTGAGGTCAGCACTTTAAGGCTTGCTTCAGCTGCATAAAGAACTTTGCCCTAGATCATGGTCTTGTTCAGACCAGCCTCCAAGCCTCAAGTGAGTAAGACAGAGGTATAAAGTCCTGACCATTTCAGCCTGACTTGAGGAATTATAACTAATGACACTAACTCCAGACTCTCATTAGTCTGGCTCGTGCTTTATGGGGCCTACAATGTTCTGCACAATGTTCATCCTCCTTCTCCCTCTACAGGTATTGGTACCCAATACAAATCTTGTACAACAAACTCAATCTCCATGTCTTCTTCTGTAGAGCCCATTCTATGAGAGCTCTTATTTGGAATGGTCTGAGCAGAAAGGTGATGAGAGGGGTTTTAGAATTAGATTTTTTACCATCCTGCTGGCAATGAGGACCACACCACCAGTGGTGAGTTGGTTGCATAAAACAAAATCTCTCATCTCTGGCTGCAGTGGGATAAAGAAAGCAGCAGACCAAATCGAAGACCTAATAATCAGTGTCTAAAAGTCATTGAAAATTCAACCCAGGCAGTTCTTTTGTGTGAAAGCTGGGAAAACATAAGAAGATAACCTGACATATGGGTTGGAGAATTCTGGCAGAGAACCACAAAATTTTGGATTCCTCATTCTAAACCTTTATGTCTGTTAAAATGGCTTACTTCTTCAAAGTGCTGGAACATCCCCAATACTGGAAAACAATACTCTTCCCCACAGACAAAAGGTTTCCCTATCTGTTCCTATCCATTAGCTTTAAACCTAGAATTGATTTACACCATAATTCAACTAGGAAGAGAGTGTTTATCCACAGTAGCTGCATGACCTAATCAATACGTAAGGACAAGAACCAGGAAAAAATGTGCTGGACTAAAGTTTAAAGATTTTTTTTTTTTTTTTTCTAATCAAGAGGATCAGAATTTGAACATAAAATTTGATAGGAATGAGTTTATTGATGAGAAGCATCACTTTTTTATTTCATTTATTTTTTTATTTTATTTATCTATCTATCTATTTATTTATTTATTTATTTATTTATTTTAGAGAGAGACAGAGAGACAGAGCATGCACATGAGAGGGGGTGGAGGGAAGAGGTAGAGGGAGAGAGAGAGAATTTTAAGCAGGCTGCATGACCAGTGCAGACCCCGGTATGGGGCTCAGTCTCACAAGTCTGAGATCATTACACGAGCTGAAATTAAGAGTCGGATGCTTAACAGAGAGCCACCCAGATACCTCATAAGCATCACTTTAGACACAGAATTTGATATCTTGGCAAGGTCCCCACTTAATGGTGCAATCTCACTATCTGGTTGATTCTTAGAATCATGGAAAAAATGATGGCCATGCTGAGTGAAGTTGAAATGCTCAAATTATCATGGCAGACTGAAGTAAAAGATTAAACAAACAAACCATAGGAAAGTGTGCATACTCGACTGGATCTACCAGGGGTGCTGTATGTGTCTTATAATGTATAATATCATAATAATCTTGTATCATATAATGCCTACCACGAAGTAGGCAGCACAATGTCCGGTAGGCCTCTTCAACTTCCAGAAGACAGCATAATCTGCAGCAGGGAATCAGTTGTTATGCAAAGTGACTCAAAAAGCGCCCAGCTTTGAGTGCATCCCAGAGGAGCAAAGCACTCTGCAGAAGATGCAGGCTGCAATGCAAGCAGCCTTGCCACCGGATCATACAAATTACCATCCATGATGTCGGAGGTATCAGTGGGAATATTGGACATATGGCATTTGGACAAATGAAGGAGTGAATCACAACTCTTCCTCTTGTTTCCCTAGAAGAATGTGATGCCTCTGCAGGGGAGAATAGTATGCCTGTTGACAAATCTTAGCTTGCGAAGGGGCCCTAGTAGAGACAGAACATTTAACCTCAGATCACCAAGTGACTAGAATTGCCTATCATGAGCAGATTCCTCTTAGTTCCATAAAGTCATTCATTCAGACAGGTATAGGAACTCTCTATCACATGGTGGGACTGTTACATCAGGAATCAAGTATATCACAAGCAAGGTCTTTGGGAAGACAATCCAAATCCACATGACCTCCATGGTGGTACTACTGATGGTCTTCCAGGACACGCAATATCTGTATGAGGGACATTGTAAAATCATGAAGTATGAGACACATTAATTTAAAAATGTCTCTTCAATATCTGGCTGCAAGTTAAAAATGAATGACAGATATACTATACCTGCACTCATGAGTGACCTTGAAAGACAGTGGTGAGGGAAAATCGACTCTATTAGCAGAACTGAAAGCAGTCACTTTGTGGATAAAGATATGACTTGATATTAAAGATATAATATCAAATCATTTGATATAATGGCATGCTTTTTGTGTGGGTAAAGATATGCCTTGATATTAAAATATATACAGATTTATGGGTAGTGGGAAATGACCTGGCCAGCTGGTGCAGAACACATGAGGCAAATGGAGGACAAAGATATGTGAGTTCCAGGCATGTGGATAGATATATGGGAGTGGAGAAAAAAAGTCTAAAGATCTCTGCATCATATGTTAACACCCCCAGAAAGAATCCACACAGCAGAGGTACTAAAAATAAATCAAGTAAATACATTGATGCATCCAATTACATGAGCCAGCCCGGTGCTGGACTGATGAACATGGTGGCAAACATGAAGGCTAGATATGAGCCCCAAAACTCTGATGCTCATTTACCAAGAATGACTGAGGTGCTGCCATTGTGAGTGGTTCAATCTGCCAATGACCAAATCAAAAACAGCCCACAAAATACAACCACTCCTCTAGTAGATGAACTACCAATTTGATGGTGAGTTAACTAAATTGGGTCACTTCCAGTGTAGAAGGGCCAGCAGTTTACTTACAGGGTTAGACATACTTTCTTAGTATGATGTTACCATTCTTATCTGTAGGTAAGATAATTTAAAGATAGTTTTCACCAGAACAATGAGGTTTCATGGAAGCCAAGAGAGGTTAGTTATTATTTACATGACTGGGTTTAAGACTCTCATCTTATATTTGTTTTCTACTATCCCTTCTTTTGGATTCCATTCTACTGTATAAGATAAATTCCTTCTCCTAACATAATTTTTTTTTCAGGAATAAAAGATGCTGTGGGTCTCTTCACTTCCATGAAAGCGTTGTCATTTTCTGAAAGTTAGTTTATTTAGATTGTATTTTAGCTCTCTGAGATTTTTTAAAGTATAATTTTAGCTTACTCCAGCCATATATTTTGGTCATTTGAATGAGAGCAATGGTCCCTTGTGATTTTTCTTCTGTCTCTGAACCAGAAATGGAACTGACATATGTTTACTGAACCTATGAAAATGCAAGTACACCAACCAAATGCACTTTGTATAATATACAATCGTTTTAAAATGTATTTTGTTGATAAGGTCAAATGATATATGTCATTATTGTTTCTTTTCCATTGAAGTTGATTTATAATCTATATTAATAGTTCAAGAATTTTTTTCACCTGAAGTCAGCTGGAGAAAGAACAACTTAATGAGTGCTTCTTTTCCATTTTAAGAAATATACACTGTTAAATTCAGGGCTAGACTAGATTAATGGTTTATTTCCCCTTATATTTATTAGCAATGCTAATGCATTAATTTGTTTTCACCATGACAATACTAAAAAATAAAAAAAAAATAGAGAAATTTAAAAAACCCACAAACTCAGAGGCATCTGATATATTTACCAAGTGCTTGGGATTTGGCTGGGTGATTTCATCTTGGCTTGGTTCTTTCATGTGCTGAGGGGTTGGCTGTGTTTGGACTGATCTAATGTTATCTTGGCTGGTATTTAATCCACATCCGTATTCAGATTTTGTCAACTGTTCCAAAAGTATCCTTCTAGCTATTTACTTTTCCCAAGTTAAGTATCATTGGGGTCATGCATTCATTTAGTTGTCATATCTCTGTAGTATCCTTTAATTTGCAAAGCTTTCTAAACTTTGTTTTTTTCACTTTGACATTTTGTAGTACTGGAGTATGGAAAAGTACAGGCCATCATTCTGTCAAATGTGTCTAAATATTTTAGTTTTTCCTTATTTTAGCCATGATCGGATTTAGCCTATGCAGCTTTGACTGGAACACCCCAGGAAATGTGTTGTTTCCTTCTTGGTGCATTATAACAGGAGGCACCTGATATCTCCTCAGGCCAACAGTGGTGATGCCCATGCCGATCACTTGCATAAAGTGTGCGCACCAGTAAATCTCTCTCCAATGTGAATCTATCATTTTGCTCTGTGTCATTAACTAGTAAGTTGTAGGGAAGTGTTTTGAGATCATGTAAATAATTTATTCCAATGGAACTCTTTTTAAAAAAACATACCAAATAAATCTGTCCACAGACATAAAGACTAAGAAAAAGGCAAATATTGGGTAATATATTGAGGATGTTGCTCTATGTAATAAAAGCTGATGCTACTGGGAATTGCTAAAAGCTTAAGAAGTTTGTTGAAGTTATTAGTCCAAAGATTGGAAGACTAGAATACTTATATCTTTGCTCATACACTGAACTCGTTGAGAGATACCCTCAAAAGTGTTCATTTGGGACTGTGGCTCCTGTGAGCTGAGCAAGTATGGGGAATTCCCAAAGCAGAAAGAATTACAATTGTCTGAGGTGAGTACATGAGTATGGTGCTGACAGCATGCACAGATGCAGCTGCATTCAGCAGCAGGCCAAGGAAAAAAGACACATGCATCAAAAGCATCTGCCACATAGCTAGTTTGTTCGTGGTGGAAAACAACACCAGATCTCTCTCATAATCGCCCTAATTTTAGGGACATCACATCACTTTTTTTCTTTTTTTTTTTATTAAATTTTTTTATTGTTATGTTAATCCCCATACATTACATCATTAGTTTTAGATATAGTGTTCCATGATTCATTGTTTGTGCATAACACCCAGTGCTCCATGCAGAACGTGCCCTCCTCAATACCCATCACCAGGCTAACCCATCCTCCCAACCCCCTCCCCTCTAGAACCCTCAGTTTGTTTTTCAGAGTCCATTGTCTCTCATGGTTCTTCTCCCCCTCCGATTTCCCCCCCTTCATTCTTCCCCTCCTGCTTTTTTTTACTGCATACAGTCATCACTTTTGCAAAAATCAGAGATTAAAGTGTTTTACTAGGGTCTGGTCTGTGTAACTTCTGAGAAAAGGCAGAAGCTCTTGTCACCTATTTTGAGGGTCAGTGCTAGTCAGAGCAGCCTTTTTCATTTTCAGTTTATATCAAGATATAAAAGGTTATTCTCTCTGCCACACACATTGGCCACATTGTACACACTTACTCATACTGGGTTAGGACAAGATGCTAATTTTATCACTAGAACAATTATTTACCTTCTCTGGAAGTAGGAAAGCATCCTAAACACCGAACATGTGAGAATCCCCAGGCAGCATTAGGGCCCATTTTTATTAGGGATCATGATGCAGTGAGGTTAATTGACCTGCCACAGTTGTTTATTCCAGCCTCATTGAGGTGCGTGGGTATGGAGGTGCAGATTTTGAGTAGTTGAATTCACCACAATTTGACATTGGCCAGGAAACTAGGTCTAAGATCAGAAAGGACAAGGAGTCACAAAAGAAAGTATTATTAGAACGTGCTAGATACCATTGTATTAGAATGACATTCCATGGGGTCTAATATGGAGGGAAGATAGGATGAGATTAGAATGGTATTGCCAGCCATAGAGGGGAGGGGGATATGGGGAGATGTTGGTCAAAGGGTACGATGTTTCAGTTATGGAAGATAAATAAGTTCTAGGGATCTAGAGTCACAACAATGTGACTATAATTAACCATACTGGATTGTATATTTGAAATTTGCTAAAAGGGAAGATTTTAAGGGTTCTTATCCCCACCCCCACCCCAAAAAGCAAATTTTAACTATGTAAGATGATGGATATGTTAATGAGCTTGATATTGGTGATTATTTTACATTGTATACATATATAAAAATGTCAACTTGTACACATTAGATATATGCTTTTTAGTTTCAATTATACCTCAATAAAGCTAGAAAAAAACTTTGTATAATATGTCATCTGAAAGAGTAATGTTGTATAGAAGAAATCACACCATACTTGTGTCAAAAGATATGGGTTTGCTTCCTGATCCTTTCCAGAATCAGTAATGATCCGTTAGCTATCCCCTTAAACTCTTTGAGACTTAATGTAGTCATCTGAATTATCCAACAGAATTGGCACTGTTTCCAGAACTGTCGCTAAATAATGTTACAAAACCTTGTGTTTTGAATTAAATACCTGGTAGCTGCTGTAATGAATTCTGATAAAGCAAACAGCCCCCTAACATTCCGTAACTGGTTTGATGCTTAGACTTGCTTATAGGGTAGGGTTCAGTGTTATTACAAACTGGTGTGAGGTTCACAGCTAGGCCATGTCATTATCCTGGTGAACATAAACAATCTCACAGAACATACCAATATCAGGTCAACTTTGAGTGAATGATAAAGTTAGACAAAACAAGGTCACTGTGCAACCCATGAGGTATCAAACTTCCCTTTCTGCTAAAATAAATGAAAGCTGCTTCTTTACTAGTTCGTCCTTCCTATAGCTAATATTTACTGAGATACTCAATCTTAAAATTATCCCTTTTCCTGACGACATCCAATCATGAGCAAAGCCTGCCTTCCTCGGACCTTCCCAAGAATTACCCAAAGTTCAAATCATATAATAGGCTTTTCTAACATCCTTTTACTGAAAGGCCCCACTGGATCTCTATGCTGTGTATTTTCCTTTCCTGCAAACAGTAATAAATCGAACTCTGACTATAGGTGTGTTCCTAGTAGCCTTTGGTTGGAGGTCTTTGACAACTGATATTTGTCCGATTTAAACAATCCCAATGCTTTATAATGAATGCTATTTGAAATCAAAATCAGTGGCTATATAAGTTCTTTTCTAGCATTCTTTTTATTCACAAGATTAATGACAATCTGAAACATTCATAATATTCTGCATTTACGTCTATTTCTCCTTAAATATTTAATTTATGACACTTCATGGAAATAGGAGTTTGGGAAGAATATTTATGTAAGAGTTACTATATGCTTTGAATCGTATCACCATTATGTCTTGATCCACAGGCCACATTGATTATGCTAATAAATCATCTAAATTATACCAATTTATTTCAGAAAATAATTTGACTTAATAGTTTACTTAGCTTATAATTATAGTTGTAAATGTATTGATCTTGAAATGTTTAAAGCATAGTTTTTTCTTTCTTCTTTATAAAATTATTCCAAATGGGAAATTATATTGTTTGAATTCTAAATTAATATTTGAAAGTTACTTCAGGTTCTAGGCAGGGAAAAGTATTTTTTTAAAAGATTTTATTTATTTATGTATAAAGAGAGAGAGAGATTGTGAGCACAAGTATGGGGAGTGGCAGGCAGAAGGAGAAGAAGGCTCCCCACTGAGCAAGGAGCCCAATTCTAGACTTAATCCTAAGGACCCTGGGATCATGACCTGAACTGAAGGCAGACGTTTAACCAACTGAGGCACGCAGGCATCCCGAAAAGTATTATTTTTGTGGTTGCATTATTGCATTATGGAAAACTAGCTGACTGTATCAGGTGGTTTCTATCTTATATGCTTTGGTGTGTTACATGCTAATTATTTAGTTTGAGTTATATAAGAGTTTTTTGATCATATTGACAAAATTAAATTCGGCCAATTTCATCTTTGCTCATGGCTGACTGAAGATATCTCAAAGATGACTTGGTGTATCTTCAATAGAGATCGTTAATGCATGTTTGAAATTTAGTCTTTAATCCATGTGAGAGTATTTTGACACTTGATTTTCCTTAAATAATCAGTTTCACAATTCTTGTATTACATAAATCATAAGTGTTCTCTAAAATGATTATGTAGAGATTAGAGACCATTACTTCTATAAACAAAACACATGTATAAGATATATGTGCCATGTCTGGTCATATTGATTTGCTTTTGGCATGAAAGCTCATCAACTTATCCTAGAGTTCTTATTTTAAGGAATTAAAACAAAACAAAACAATGACAAACAAATGTCTTTCCAAAAAGCTTAAAAAGTGACACAAACGTCACTCAGCTAGCAACTGACATGTTTGAAACTAGAAATGAAATGTGTAATTATATATATATATGTATATATATATTTAGAGAATAATTATTTGGCAGTAACAGATGGAGCTGTGGGGGAGCAAAATCATAGCAAAACTCAGATGAAGGCCCATGTATGAGCACACTAAGCAACTTTCATATCTTGGACATAAACCAAAGAATAGAAAACACAAGCATGAGTCACTGTGTTTGATGTGGAACAAAAGGCTGAGTTGAATGAATGAGACATGTTTCTATTTAGTGCTTCAGAGTCTGAATAAGATAGTCCACCTTCTTTGACCATTGAACGAAATATAAATATAAAACTTATACTGATAAATATATATATTTTATTCAACAGTCAAAGAAGATGGATCACATCATTCTAACTTGCACACTACATGTTTTATTCATTTAAGTCATATATATGTGTATACATATTATATACATAAATTATATATAATATTTATGATATAAGGAGAATAATGTTGCAACTAAATTATCTACAAATGCAGATGACCAGTCAAGGAATGATGAAAAGTCTTCCTTTCATTCAAAACTTAAATCCCCCTCCCCTTGCAAACTGTTATATCCAACGTAAAGAAATATCTTCTTACATAAAGTTGAAGACCCTTTAGTACATTCTAGGGCTCATATGAGTTTGAAAATAAAATAAAATAATTCTTCTATAATAATAGAAGAATATTATGTATGGTACCTAAACATTTAGTATTCAAATTCTTACCTTTATTTTTTAAACTTTAAATCTTTCCTGCTCTCTCAATATTTTTTATTTCTTATTTTGTTTCAATCATTTATCATGCCCATGATAAATAGTAATCTCATGAAGCATCATGTTATACCCTCACTGAAAATATTTCAGTGTGTTTAACTACCCAATCTGGTTGCAATTTAGTTTGTTTCAAGTGCTTTGATTCATCATGTATTACCAAATAGATTTTTGTCTCAGACTGATTCTTAGAAAAGGATTTTGACTCCTAAGGAAATATCAATTAAGATTAATGTGTTAAAGATGAGAATCCATCAAGTTAAAAAATATTTTTTTAAAAAAGGATACTTAGAAAAAAGAAATAGAGGTTAATTTATGAGCAGTAACCTGGCCCATGTCCAAGGGAAATTCATCAGGGAAGTCTCGCTTCTGGAGTTTTCTTTCCCTCGCTCATATCATGGTTCTAGATATGATTCTTTCACCTTGTAGGCTCTTCTCCCCCTTATTCAGAGCAGATACCACTGGAGAACAATTACAATTGCTGTGTTTTTTTGTGTCTTCAGCTTTCTTTGCTACATTTATTTTCTTTCTACTCCTGAATCTGCCACTCTCTCACCTTGTGATTTCATACTTGCAACTCTAAATTCAAATTATCCAGAAAGAAGATTCCATTGGTTCCTTCCAGAATATGGATTGGTAAGGTCTCCTTTAAAAAAAAACAAAACAAAGTAAAACATTGATCCATTATCCTCAATAGGAACATGGTTGTGCATGACTATTCTAATGAGATTACAGGCTGGGTAAGAACAAACACATAACAGTGGTTACTATATAATGCATTCCCCAAGGCCAAAAGTAATAGATGAAACTATCTCTTCTCTTGTTTCTTTGCCCACATTGAGTTTTATCAAATAAAACTGACTTTTTTTTTGAATCCTTTAATATTGAATGAGTTCAATAATATGTATATTTTGAGATTCATATGCTATTTCTTTATGAATCATTGGCTAACATTATTTCTATAGTTTTTGGAAAGAGTTTTTATTTATTCTTTTCCATCCATGCATTTCTACATTATTTTTTTCCTTTATAGCTGCGTTTTAGAATCCTCTTTAACATCCATTTTTTTAAACATTTAGTCTAGATTGTTTTTTTAATATATATGTAAATAGAGCTATTTGTGTTATTTTATACTAAGTATCTGCTACTCTAAAGTTATTTTCATAGACTTACTTATTTCCTGATCATTTCAACACATATAGAAAATTCTGTTAAGAGAAAGCATTATCTATTGCTGCATAACAAATTGCCACAAACTTAGTGGCTTAAAACAATGCATATTTATGTTCTCTCGATCTCTGTTGGTCAAGAATTTTGACAGGGCATAGCTGAGATCTCTGCATTAGGATCTCTCAAAAGGCTGAAATTGAGGTGCCAACCCAGACCGAGTTCTCATCTAAAGACCTAACTGGAGACTTCTAAGTTCACGTGGTTGTTGCCAGAATTTGATTCAACCATCATTGAACCAAAGTTTGCTTTGCCTTTATTTCCCTGACAAATGGGTCTCTAAAATAGCAGCCTGTTTTATCAAAGCATACAAACTGAAAGAACAATAGAAAGAGTTTACTTGCAAGACAGAAGTTATAATCTTTTATAACCCAATCACAGAAGAGGTATCTAATTATGCTGGTTATATTCTATTAGTTAAAAGCAAGTCACTAGGCCATCCCAAATTTAAAGAGATGGTATTAGATAAGAGCACAGCAAAGGGGTCATTGGAGAGGCCATCTTAGAATACGGTCTGTGTCAGACACTGTTCAATAACAATGTTAATTTATACATGATATTGAATACATTGAAAGCTGAGAGAGAACTCTTTTTCTGTTAATTTCAGTGTGTTAGTAGCAGAGAGTTTCAGTGTTCTCAGAGTTAAAAATTATACTTATTTAAAATTTGTTGATAATTAAAATCCCTCTTTAAAAAAGAAGATTTTATTTATTTATTTGAGAGAGAGAGATAACAAGAGACAGAACATGAGCAAGGGGGAGAGGGAGAAGCAGACTCCCCACTGAGCAAGTAGCCTGACATGGGACTGACCCCAGGACCCTGGGATCAAGACCTGAGGCAAAGGCAGACACCCAGGCGCCCAGATAATTAAAATCTCTTATACACATGGAAGAAATATTTGCAAATCATATATCTGTAAGGGATTAATATCCAGAATATATAAGGGACTTGTACAATTCAACAACAGAAAACCACAATCCAAATAAAAAAATGAAGAGAGGACTTCGGAAGAAGATGTATAAATGGTTCATAAAAGGGTTTAATTTGATTTTTTTTCAGTTTTATTGAGGTAAAATCGACAAATAAAAATTATATGTAATTAAGGTGAACAATTTGATGTTTTTATATATGTATACACTATGAAATAATCGCCACAATTAAGCTAATACTGTATCTATTAGGTAACATTTTGGCAAACTCTTCAAGGAAATTGTATGACTTTAGAGAGTCCATTGATATTGTAATTTTCTTTGATTGCCACCAAAGTGCTTATTTATAAAATCATAAAATTTCCCTAAAAAATTTGGCGTAAGGCTTATTACATACATTTTCAAAAGATATTTCAGATGTTTAGAGAAATGATAAAATTTGAGTTAAGTTGAAAAGGAATTTTGATATTGTCTTGTTCAAACATACCCTGCTTTTAAGAATGTTTGGAAGTAGTAGTTAGAATATTATAAATCTGTGTAAATTTCACCATAATTATTTTTTATAAATACTTGTCTTAATTATTAAATTGAAGACACTTTATTTTTTTTAAGATTTTATTTATTTATTTGACAGAGAGAGAGAGAGAGAGAGAGAGCGAGCGCACTAACGGGGGGAGGGGCAGAGACAGAGGGAGAGGCAGACTCCCCTCTGAGTAGGGAACCGAATGCAGGGTCTTAGGACCCTGGGATCATGACCAGTGCTGAAGGCAGATGCTTAACTGATTGAGCCACCCAGGCACCCCTAAATTGAAGATACTTTAGTTCATATTCACCTTTACAGTCTCACTCCCAAGCAAAGATTTGGCTACACATTAGGTAATCAAAGACTACTTGCTTAAATAAATCAGATTAGTCTTGTCCTGTGGAACTTTTGAATATTACTTTTTCTGTCTTTGAAATATTACCGAAATTATTTCCGTCTTCTTTCTTTATTTAGCATTCAAAACACCTAGTGGGTGTCTTCCTAGACATGAAATAAGCATTGAGTATACAGAGAAGACTAAGAAATATATGATCCCTGGCACATGAAATTTTTCATTAGATAAATTTGACATGTAGCATTGCATAAATTTGATACAATTATAGTTAATATGATTGCCATTGCAGTGACATTTATTATATTACATAATTATAATACAATATTGTTTATATTATATTGTGCATTAGATCTGTGTGGCTTATATACTATTTCTTACACATGCACTTTATTGTCCTCAGTTAAGTGTATCACAATCTCTTGATTTTAAAGCACTCTTTATTGAATTTGGTGCTCACCAACTTAACCATAGATTTATGAAAACAACCACTTACATGCACACTGTTTGCAAAATATACTCTTTTTCCAAAACACTAAAGTGAAAAAAAAATACTTGATTTTGTTAGATTTGGGGAAATTTATACCATATGTGTATACATTGTACAAAAAAAGTCTCCACACAATTATTGATATAAGAAAAAACAACTCTGTGAGAAATCCCACATAATTAATTTCACATGTAAATTGAAAGAGAAATGTTTACTAAATATAAACCATGGGTCATTTAACTTTTATTTATCAAATTAGTCAAACTGAAATTCATGGTTACATTACATACATCAGTAACTATATATTAAAATAAAACTATACAAGGAAGTGTCCTTGTTGCTTCCACATTTGTTGATGTACATCAGCTAACATTAGAGGGGTAAACATATAGGACAATTGGGAGTCTAAACATGAAGATGTAAAGTGGAAGAGATTGTTATTATACCAGGCTATAATTAGTGTAGTAATTGTTTTTGCTAGAAGCATTTTTTTCCAATCATTATAGCATTTTTGACAAAGTATTAATAACAATGGTTCAATTAGCTACACAAAGTGTAACTCAATGTATTTATGTTGTGGAAATGTGTTATATAAAGTGCAGAGATAGTTCAGGAAGATATTAACTGAATTTTGAGATGTAATTGGTTGGTGCTTAAACTGTTCAGTGAAGTGGTCTTACATGCTCTGGAGCAGAGCCATTGTAGAACATTCCAACTATTACTTTCAATTTAGACCATCAGCTTCGGTCCATTTACTGAGTGGTGAAATCAGAGCAATTGATTCTTCTGAATCTCTGCCAGTTATACCCCATATAGTTCATCCAAACCATGTGCCTTCAGCTGAGTGTTATATTTGGACTTCAACAAGAATTGCTCTACCATGAACTGAATAGGCATAGATTTAGGATGAGGTTCATAATTTGAAGGGCTGAAATTGCTCACCCAGGTAACAAGCAACCCTTCAGTAAATTACGGATAGAATCCTAATCTAATAAAGGCCATTAGGTTATGTAACACCTCATAACAAGGTCATTTTCCAGTCTTGTATTACTTCTCATACGAGCATTATTTGTGGATGTGAATGATGTATTTTCAGTAACAAATATTTTCACAAGTCCTTATCAATTTATGATCCATCTATTTAATAACTATGTTGTATTTTATATCTAGTACAAGTGCACACTAAATTTATTATAATCTTTGCATCTTGTTAAGTAATTATAATCTGTGGTATGGTTTACAAATGAGTTGAAAGGGGTAGCTGATATATATTTGATCTCTATTATAAATTCTATATACCGGAGCACTTACTTTTTCGAGAACTAGATGAGTATTAAAAAACTTACATCATTTTTAGAAGAATTTGAGTTATTTTAAACATTTGCACTCTAATGATCTGACAGTTTATTCAGTACAATATACATGTACATTAAAACCACACATATATGTATGCATTTACTATACACTTGCATATACATGTGCATTTATTAAACAAATACAAGATCAGAGGAAAAGCAAAAAATGCAATACTGAAGCAAACTTATTCGTAGTCTACCAACTATTAGTCACTGGGCTTAATATTCTATTTATTTTTAGAATATTTTCATGTATTAATAGTATAATTTTGCATATATTTGAGAATGTAGAAAATGTGTACATATGCTTAGTGATATCATTTTTTTAAATGTAGGTAATGGGTAACATGGAGCCAATCCTAAGGAATCCTAAGCAAAATTAATTCAATTAGTTGCTTAATTCAAAAAACATTTATTGGAACTTTACAAATCACCAGGTCGGGTTCTCAGAGTCAGATGTATTACTCTGAATAAGACAGAAAAGCATCCCTAAGGATTTACAAGATAACAAAATAGAATTTCTTTTTTCTTTCTTTCTTTCTTTCTTTTCTTTCTTTTTTCTTTCTCTTTCTTTCTTTCTTTCTTTCTTTCTTTCTTTCTTTCTTTCTTTCTTTCTTTCCTTCTTCCTTTCTTTCTCTATTTATTTTAAATTTATTATTATTATTTTTTTTGTATTTTGGTAAAAACACTTACCATGAGGTCTATCCTCAACAAATTTTGGACAATACAGTATTGATAAACATAGGTACTAGAATGTATTCATCTTGTACAATTGAAACTTTATATCCATTGAAAACAGCTCTTTTCCCTCTGCCCCAGCCCCTGGGATCCACCATTGCACTCTCTGTTGGACTATTTTAGATATTTTATATAAGTGGAATCATGCAGCATTTATCCTTTTGCAACTGGCTTATTTTAGTATGATGCCCTCCAGGTTCCTCCATGTTGTCACATAGATGGCAGGGTTTCCTTATATTCTGAGGCTGAGTGATGTTCAGTTGTATATGTATTCCATATTTTTTAGCCATTCATCTGTTGATGGGCATTTAGGTTGCTTCCATATATTTTACTATGTTAATATTGTAGCATGAAGCATCTATGAAAGAAATAAGATGCCTTCCTTGCATGGATGACCAAAAAAAAAAAAAAAAAAAAGTAGATATTTCCCCAATCCCTATAACAATGCTCTTGTGCCTCCCCAACCTCTGCCACAAGGTCCTTTGTCTCAGAAATCCTGGAACCCTTACCCTCTGCAACTACTTGAGTATTTATTTCACATGGTGCCATGGCATGTATTTCTCCTCCTTGAGCACTGTTGCACTCTTTGTCTCCCCATTTACCATTCAGGTAAATGGCTCAGGGTCAGGTCTGAAGGCCACATTCTGGCAGTGTGGATTGGGCCTTAGCATCAGCAGCTCCAGTCTGAGTCTAGGTCTTGGATTTCGCTGGTGCATTTCCTGGTTCCTGTCTTTCAAAGAAAAGCCAGGTCTTTCCTATTCATAGAAGGTTTGGGAAGGGAATTTGAAATCCCTCAATACATTGTTTACTGTTACATTTCAGAAGGAGTTTAATCATCATTGGCTCAAATATTTTTATATAAAAATATGACTAATTACTCTTAATCATGCCCTCTTTTGAGGTAATCCCTGAAGAAATTAATAATAATAGAAATATTAGCTAATATTTACTGAATATTACCTATATGCCATGGACTGGACCAAATGTAAAGATCTATTAAATCATCTCCCAAATGAAGTAATTGAGGAACAGAGGTTTTCTTTATTTCCTAAAGTCACAGAACAAGTACACTGTGGGACTGGTGCAAATTCAGAGCCTCATGACTCTAAAGCCAGATCTCCTAAGTGCACCATTCTAAGTCTTTCCTTGTTTAATATATGATATCATGTTAAAGAAGTATTCATTAATTCTAATCTTACTTGGTAATGAGTATTGACTTTTCACCAACTACTGGGATGATCATATCATTTATTGTTTTTTTTTAATCTAGTATTAATAATGGTGAATTACATTAATGGATTTTCCAAAATGGAAAAGAAGAAAGAGAGAGACTAAGAGAGAGAGAAAGAAAGGGAAAGGGAGAGAACAAATGTAAATATTTTATGTACCAGGTCAATTCTCAATAAATATAGAAGAAATGATAGAGTAAGAAATAAAAATTTGGGATTTTCAATGAAGTAATTGATTCTGACAAAGATCCTTAATTCATGCTAAAGTGACGGGTGAAAGTTTGTTGGGGCAGAGGATCTAGAGGTCTAGAGGTCCATAGTATTCATATTAGTTAGCACTTCTTACTTATCAAAGAAAATAAGTACTTTTACAACAAAGAGTTTTCACAAAAACCACCTAAATCAAGTGAAAAATGACAATCTTTAGCCATTGATTCATACAATGGAAATTAAACAACCTAAACTCTACAACCCCCCCACCCTCCCCACCAAAAAACTTAAGCTCAATAAACTCAAGTGGAAGCAATTAGATAAGTCCCAGTAATGCAAGCAACCAGTAAAAAAATAGCCCGGATTACTCAAATATGTCAATGATCTGAAGCACAAAACAAGGAGAGGAAAGTTAATATTACCATATCAATGATAAATAATTGATTTATAGTAATGGTATCATGGTTATGAAGGATAATGTTACTGTTTGTAGAAATTGCATGCTGTAATAGTTTGAGGGAAAAGGTTAAAATTATTGCAACTTATTTTCAAATCATTTAGAGTATAAAACCTTCATCTATATGTGTGTGGAGAGAAAGAAAGAGAAGACAAATGAGGAAATATATTAACAACTGGTGAACAGTATATTGGAATGTACTGTATAATTCTTTCAAATTTTCTGTATGGTTAAACTTGTTGATGATAAGTTGAAATAAAAAAGTTAAAAGCACTCCTCATTCAATATTTAATATTTTTCAGACACTTCGTGCTCAGGCTAACTTGAAAAGTTCAGGTTGTGTCAAGATGCAGTTAATAAGGACCAACAACAAAGGGAAAAAATCAGTCATTGAAGGTCTCTCTCTTTTAGATGTGGTAATATTTTAATAAATATTCAATAAATATTGTATAAAACCGTATGTTTAGGTCAATGTTTAAAATTATCCTAATAGTTTGCTTCTCTCCTTTCTCCTTTTTATTATTTGCCTTAAGGACTCTTTTTCTCCTTAGCTGAAATAGATATTTTTTTCTCTCTTTTTCCTATCCTCACGTGAATTCGAATTCAGATATTTTTCAGAAAAGTTTTAGTAACTTGATTTGTCGATACTAGGAACTGTGTGTTAAAACTTACAGAAAACATTTCCTGTCTTACAATGGCATTAATGAAGCTCTAAAAGTGGTCTATTTTTAGTCCTCTTTACTTAATAGAATGTTAGCTTTCTATCACACTTTAGTGGCTTTCATGGAAGGTGGGATTTTTGTTAGAAGTCAGGCAGAGAATAAGGCCTCATAGAATTTGTGTTTATACAATCTGATTTTATATATTATTATGCTCAGGTAATGTGTATTAATGTGTAGGTGCCATAAAAAATACCTTTTAAGGAAATACAATGAACATGTTTTTAGTTCTATATTTATCATCATGCATTTTTACATGGAATCTAAATGTTATGGGTAGAAAATTGACAGACTGTGCTTCCAAATCATAGGTGAAAGGGTCATAGAGAGAGGGACTTTTAACTTCTAAAATTAATGAGTTGGCAGACATTTTATGCTTAAACATGTTACCTGCAATCTGGGTAATTAGAAAACTGATTCGTTATGGAAAAACTATCTTTCATCACTGTATAAACCTTTAGATAACCTTTGTAAATATTTACAAAGAATGGTTCATCTAGGAAGCACCAAAACTGAGTAGAATGAAAGCTCTTTAGAGTTATGTATCAGTTTTCTATTGCTGACTAACAAATTACCACCAACTTAGAAGCTTAAAACAATATAAATTTATTTACAGGGTTTCTAGGAGAGATTCCAGGCACTGGTTAGCTCGATCCTCTCTTTAAGTTCTCACCAAGATTGAATCAAGGCATCTGATGAGGGTTGGAATTTCATTTTGGGCTCAGGACCTTTTCCAAGTTTCTGTTGCTGTTTGCATGCAATCGTGGAATATCTAGTTATGTCTTCAAGGCCAGCAGCAAACTGGTAAGGTCTTATCCTGTTTAAAGGCAAGGTCTTATCCTGTTTAAGGGCTCACCTGATCAGGTCAGACCCACCTGGATAGTCTCCATTTTGATTAAAAGTCAATTCCTTAGTAACCTAATCACAAGGATGATATCCCGTGATATTCACCAGTTCTTTTTGTACTCATTAGGAAGGAGACTGCACAGGACATGCACACCAGGAGCAGGAGTGTTTGGGGACAGCTTTGGAATCCTGCCTACACCAACTGGTATTAGAAAATCTGAGCTTAACTAGTGACTATGTCACCAGCATTTACCTTGGGAAAATAAATAAAGTCCCTTGAATGTATTAATTACAAGGTGAACAATTATAAGATGAACAAGAAGATAATGCTCTAAATATTTCAGTTTCCTATGAAAACTGTATGATGCATTTAAAGGAATTGAGTGTTCCTTCTAAGCACTGGACCATGACTCTGTGAAATAGAGACTTGGTCACCATATTCAGTGAGTTAACAATTTGGAAAAAAAATTTTTATTATGAATAATTTATAACCTATAACTATTCAACATCATTCTTTTTTTTAAGATTTTGCTTATTTATTTGACAGAGAGATAGAAAGAGAGCACAAACAGGGGGAGTGACAGGCAGAGGGAGAGGGAGAAGGAGGCTCTCCACCGAGCAGGGAGCCCAACGAGGGGCTCAATCCCAGGACCCTGGGATCATGATCTGAGCTGAAGGCAGCCGCTTAACCGAGTGAGCCACTCAGGCACTCCTCAATATCATTCTTAATACCTCCACAAAATAAAAATGTTTTTCTATATATCAACTTTAAAAGACTCCAGGTAAAATGAGAGTCTCAAAATCACAGAGTTCAGAAACTATTCATGGTAATAGGGACTATCTAATTTATGTTTAATTTTATATACAAAGATTGAGGTAAATATCACGAGGCTGTTCAGTGATAGAACAGAGGAAAAAATCAACCCATGTCTTAGAGAAATATGGTTAAAAATTCCTCCAAAGAGTAAATGGTTAAGAAATTAACTAGAACAGGGACACCTGGGTGGCTCAGTTGGTTAAGCGACTGCCTTCGGCTCAGGTCATGGTCCTGGAGTCCTGGGATCGAGTCCCGCATCGGGCTCCCTGCTGAGCAGGGAGTCTGCTTCTCCCTCTGACCCTCCCCTCTCTCCTGTGTGCACTCTCTCTCACTCATTCTCTCTCTCTCAAATAAATAAAAAAAAAATCTTAAAAAAAAAAAAGAAATTAACTAGAACATTGATAAGTTGGACACATATGAACCATAAATGCAATGATTTAATATCACCTGAAATCAAATAAATAAAAATGTAAGATGTGCTATTTTTATTTTCTTACAGAGAGAGAGAGAGAGAGAGAGCAAACATGCTGGGTAGGGGGGAGAGCAAAGGGAGAGGGAGAGAGAGAATCTTAAGCAGGCTCCATGCACAGCACCAAGGCTGACCCAGGGCTAAATCTCACAACCCTGAGATCATGACCTGAATTGAAACCAAGAGTCAGGCACTTTACCAACTAAGCCACCCAGGTGTCCCAAAATGTGCTATTTATAATGTCATGTTTCCAAGGGCTTTGGACAAAAACTTGAAATTGTCTTTGACTCCTCTTTTTCTCCATTTCATCTACTCAGAACATTTCAAGATGCATCCTGGATCACCTATATCTCATTGCCTCCACTTTTAATACTCATAATAGCCACCAGTACCATGGCCCTGACTAGTGCATTAGCCTCCTAACTTGTCTCCTTGTTTTACTCTTGCATCGCTTCATTTTTTTTCTCTTCTACTATTTCATGTAAGTCCAATTGTCTCACATTTTTGCTCAAAGCCTTCTAGAGAATTTCCATCTCATTGTGAGTAAAATCCCACCATGTACAATAGTTCCTGTTACCACTTGAACTCATTTTCTACTCATTTCCAAACTCATTACACTTTTGCTTCATCAGCTGGCTACCCTGCTGTTCCTATAAAAGATGATCTCTAGCCTTAGAGAGACCATATTTTCTATTCTTTTCTGGAATGCCCATTCTCCAGATATCAACATGGTTCACTCTCCAAACAAGAAGAAATAAATATTTTAAGATAGCTACATGATGAGATTATACAGCCATTAAATTTGCATTTTAAAGATTATGTAATGACAATAAGAAAGCAAAGAAAATCACAATGATATAACATTTTAGAAAAATAAAATCCAAATTCCATAATCAACATGGAAACAGCTTTTTTTTTTTTTTTTCCAAATACTTCTTGAAAGGAACTGCAAATATCCAAAGTTTAGCATTGGGAGATTATTTTCTTAGTGGACCTACAGTGAGTATATTTTTCTTCTTTAGAATGTTTAAATTATGATAATTTTGTGGAGGAAAACAGATAAAGTAATCCCTTAATTAAAGTAAAAATAGAGATCCATGTTATCCAGGTCAAAGTTAAAAAAAAAAAGAAGTAAAACCGCATCCAAGTAAACAACGTAAGACATAGCTCTAGAACACCTGTGAATATTATGAACAGGCAAAAATTCCTTAATCATGATGTTTTTGAAAACATGGATGTAGTTCCCAACAACATTCATCTGTTTTACATGGTCAAAGATCTCGATAAATTAAACAAGGCACAGAGTTGTGGTTTAGACGTATGTGATTATGTCTCACAAGTGGATATTCCTCACTGAAGTTAGAGGGGGTGCAAAGGGGGGTAAAAGGACACTAGTGGGAGGAAAACTACAAAAAAAAAAAAAAGCCAAAAACTAGAAAAACAAGAGCAAATTAACAAACATAGCAGACAAACAAACTATGAGCGAATAAATGTGCTCAGCTATACCAATCAAAACAGAATCAAGGTAAATGTCTCTGGGACTTAAAAAACCCCAAACCAGCTCTGTCCTTGATTTCACCAGTGGGTATGTTGCCTAGAAGGCAGGGAATAGAATAGATAAAAAATAATTATATCAAAAGTGATAGAGGCTTTGCAGTCAGGTCCATGCTTCTGACAAAACTGAATATGAATACCAATAAAAGAAGGTGTGTCTTGTTGACTTGAACAGGAAATAAAAAAAGAGAGCCAGTTATTTTACCAGCAAATGAGTTTATTTGGGAATAGTAGAGAATTGTAATTTTGGACAAGCAAACTATGACAAACCATAGGTAAGTCTAGAACAGAGAAGAGGGGCTTGCTTTTTTGGAGGAAAGGAAGAAACAGCAAGGGGTTGTTTCAAGGAGTTCAGGTGGTGATGGCTTCACATTGGCTGAGTGTGGTGGTTTCTCATTGACTGAGTTGTTGCTGGACAAGGAGAAATTCTCCATTCGTTCTGTTGAGGTGTGTAAACTAAATGTCCTCCTGTTTGGGATCTAAGTGGTAGTGTGTGAGAGCTCCCGTGTCAGAGCTTTCTAGCTCCATTTTTAATGAGGTTTCCTTTATTTTCAATTTTCCTTTTTGTTTAAAATCTTTCTTCAAAAGCATCACTGATCAAGAACCAGGTTTTTGTTGTTGTTGTTGTTGTTTTGTTTTTTGTTTGTTTGTTTTTGTTTTTGGTATTTAGTATTTACATCCCTTGGTGCCAGGAAGGACCTTTCTTGGTTGTAATGTCTCACATGGGAAGGAAAGTGCACAGACCGAAAACTGTTGAGGTCACAATTAAATAACAAGAAAGGGCCTAAAATCCAGGAATTTCTTAGCTTGTGGCTCTGTCACTCCAGTCTCTGCCTCTGTGATCCCATCATCTCCTCTTCTCCATTTTTCTCTCTCTGTGTCTCTTGAAAGGACACTTGCTTTTGGATTTAGTGCCCACATAGATAATCCAGGATGGTCACCTTATCTCAAGATCCTTAACTTGCCTCTGCAATGATATTTTTTCCAAATAAGGTAGTATTCACAGGTTCCAGGAATTAGAGTATGGCTACAGCATTTTGGAGGCTACTATTCAGCCAACTACAGGGACTAACAGAATTTTCACTGACCAGGTACAATAACACAGGGGGTTGTTGAATACCCCCCTATCTGAAAGAGCAAGTCTGATACTCAACTGGTATGCATTGGTATGGACATCCTGGTCAACAATCTTCAGCATCTCTGGTTAGCATTCATTCAGACTTGGTCAGTCTCTGTTGCATCTTTTAACACAATGAACTTGAGGGCTATGACATTACATATATAATACATTTTGAATTTTTGGTTGACCCTCTCAACTCACTTTCTACTTTATTCATCTACTTTTTATCCCAGGAATCTGAAAAATGTATGAACAATGTCAATGTATTCTCTAGCAATCTCAATCCCTTTTAAATTTTGCCAATAGAAAGTTTTAATAAGAGACCAGAGAAAGGAGAAAGATCAGTTCCCTTCATTTTGGAGGTAAGTGTTCTCTCTCTCTCTCTCTATCATCCATCTATCTTTCTCTGCCTTTGAAGTACTCAGGACTGACTCTATTCTTTGACTGACAGCTATAGCTTCTGTTGGTTGGTCTGTGCCTCAAAGCTCTTGTGTTCCCTATGTTCTCATAAAACAGGGGTGTTTTCAGAGTCCGTGTCACTGGAGTACTGCAAGAAGTCTTGTGGTTGCCTGACATCCTACTCTTACCTTTGGAGAGAGACCTTGTTTCCAACTCTCCTCATATTACCACATTTAAGTGGGATATCTTTCTTGGAGGAATTCTAATTGAAACAGGATATCACCCTGCTATAAAGTTTCACAAAAATGGGAAAGAAGTCCTATTCTCTAAAAAGAGAAGAATCTAATGATAAGCTAATAAAACCACCTTATGTGTGAACCAGAATCTTTTAAAAATCAAAGTAGATATTGGGGAAACATAACATTTCTGTTATAGATCAAAAGTAAGTTTTAAGAAATGTAAGAGGCTCAGTATCAAGGAATACCAGGCAGAGTAGAAAACGAGAATGAGACCTGGGTCTTGAAACAAGGTCTATGTAGGAATTATTTAAACCTCCAAATTCAATCTCTGTACTTAGGTGTCAGAAATTCTGGGAAATAATAGATTCTTGTTTCTGCATGCTTCTGCATACCTACCCACCTTTATGAAGTAAGAGCCTAGAAAATCTTTCCATGGAGAATCTGGGAAATCCCAGAAAAAAAATCCATATACTTACAATGGTATTAAAAAAAAAATCCAGGCATCCCATCTAGTTGGTCACTCTTCAGTGAAGTAAACACAAACACACACGCACACACAAACACACACACACACGTCAATTGACTTTTTATTGCTTGAATTTAAGAGTATAAAGTCAGGGATGTCATATGTTTGAGGAAAGGCTTTAATATTAGCAGAACCAAAACAGATAAACAAAAGGGTCTGAGAGGGTCTGGGGAATTGGAGGAAATGGACAATCCAGGGATGAAAAAGAAAACTTTTAAAGAGAAAACACGTAATACCCTCAAAGAGTTAAGAGAAAATATTCTAGCCAGACAACTAGAACAATATATGAGATAAAGGGAAATAAGAAAGATCTCAAAATATTTATTTATACAGTCTTTATGATATGGAGGATGAATTTAGAGAATTTCTCAGAAAATATAGTAAAAATGAATAAGCGGAACATACCAAAAAAGATAAGACCAAATAACGGATGTGCTAGAATGTCCAATATCCAAACAGTGGAGGTTTCAAAATGAGAAACCAAACAATACAATGTGGAGAACATTTTCAGACACAGAATACAAGACAGATTCAATATTGAAAAGCAGACTTTCGCAGATTAAAACTGCCCACTATTTACCAAGTACAAAGAATGAAAGTATGGTTAATTAAAGATGTGTTACTAACATTTCTTTTTTTTTTTTTTTTTAAGATTTATTTACTTATTTGAGAGAGAGACAGAGAGGGCATGAGCAGGCGGGAGGGACAGAGGGAGAGGGAGAAACAGGCTCCCCACTGAGCAGGGATCCTGGTGCTGGGCTCCATCCGAAGACCCTGAGATCATGACCTGAGCCAAAGGCAGTTGCTTAACCCACTGATCCACCCAGGTGCCCCATTACTAACATTTCTAAATGAGAAAAGAGAGAGGGTCCTCTGATCTTGTGTGTGGGTGGAGAAACAAACTGCTCAAATATATAGGACCAATAATTAAAATGGAATCAGACCTCTAAGCAGGAATTAGAAAGTCGGGGAAAAAAATCAAACTTTTAAGGAAAAGTGATTTCCCATCTGGAATTTTTTATCCAAACTATCCATCCAATAGAAGTTTAGGAAACAAAGTTACTTTCAAACATATAGAATCTCAAAAATTTGCCTCTGCTTCCTTCTTTTTTTTTTTTTTTTTTTAAGATTTTATTTATTTATTTGACAGAGAGAGACACAGCGAGAGAGGGAACACAAGCAGGGGGAGTGGGAGAGGGAGAAGCAGGCTTCTCGCCGAGCAGGGAGTCTGATGCAGGGCTTGATCCCAGGACCCTGGGATCATGACCTGAGCCAAAGGCAGACGCTTAACGACTGAGCCACCCAGGTGCCCCCCCTCTGCTTCCTTCTTAAGAAGCTCCCGGAAGAAGGAAAAAATGAAAGACATGAGAGTCAGGAAATAGAAAATAAATAACTTTGTAAATGGAAGGAATGGGGAGCCCTTATGTGAGCATTTTACAACGGTCCTGGGGAGAGACTAGTCCAGGAGTTACATCTGTGTGAAAATAATAAATGGAAATAATGGAATATCTAGGCTTTTGAAGCTCTTAGGAAACATCTTGGTGTTTCTAGATCTGTTGGAATATTTGAGGAAATTTAAAAATAGGAACATAACAAAAAAACTATAAAAAAAGCATATCATAAACTTCAAGGAAAGTTTTTCTTTTAAAGGAAAATTTTTTAAGTAACATAAGAAAGGACACTTTCTGGATCAGCTATGAACAATATTTACACATTCATAGAAATTGAATCATTTATGATCAATCAAAGATGACAGTATAATAATGCTAGTGGAATAAGGGAAGGGAATGGGAAAAAATATTACATAGTCACTTCTTCATTTACTATCATAGTAAGTCAATTGATTAAAAAATTGCTCAAAATCAATAAATTATAAAATGGTCATAAAATATACATTCAAAAAATAGGGTGAATAGCAAAAGAAAAAAAGTATGTGTGGAAGTAATTGCTTCCAAGAAGCAGGGCTGGAAAGTCAAATGTGGTCAGGTAAGACATGGTTATTTTTGTAACTCCTTAACACCACTGAATGTTTATGGTATGTGAATTTATTAATTTGATTAAAAATTAGGAAATAACTCTATATTTAGGATAAATATGGGAAAATTATTTTAGAAAGGCCATTAGTTGGTTAATATTTTAAGTAGCATAAATTTCTTCATAGCAACCAATTCCTGAACTGTTATGTTTGTCATCATGCTACAAGCTTTGTAGATAGAAGGATAAATAAGTCAAACGAGGAGTTAGCTTTCTGTTAGCCTCAAAGGTAATCTTTTTCTTGATTGTGGTTTGCTCATTTTATATCCATCTGTTGTTTTTCTTACACTGAATCTGTAGCTCTCCACTCAGAGACAATATTTATCACCAAACAATGCAAAATTCACACATAAAGAGAAACAATCATCACCTTGTCTTCAGCATAATAGTTTTATAGATTTGAATGTAGAATTTAATTAGTTCAAGACACTGATTTTTAAGAGAAAATCTGAGGCCAAGACAACTAAAATGGCAAGATTAAGGATATATAGCTAGTACTGAAAACACTTCTGAGCATATAGTGGAAAGATTTGTATTTACTTAGTATGAGTATACAATTCTTGGAATTACCATATAAGAGTGATGAGTAAACACGCTTATAATTATGGTATCAAATTAGCCCCTACATGTAAAAAAGGATTTATTTATTTATTTATTTATTTATTTATTTATCATACAGAGAAAGAGAGAGAATGAGGGTGCACAAGCAGGGGGAGTGGCCGGCAGAGGGAGAAGCAGGCTCCCCACTGAACAAGGAGCCTGAGGTGGGACTCCATCCCAGGACCCTGGGATCATGACCTGAGCCGAAGGCAGACACTTAACTGACTGAGCCACCCAGGCATACCTGAAATCATTTTTAATATACAGTAGTATTATACTTAAGGTTGATATAATATATTCAGTCTGTATTGGCAGTAGTAACACTGTGAAAACATTTATTGATTATAGCATTCCATTATTCTAAGAGATTTATGTGATTTAATTTATGACATTCACATACAGCAAAGAATTAGAAAAAAAATTCATTGATACTTCCTGTGGATATTGCACAGTAGATTTCAGATGGTGTGATAAAAAAAAAAAGTTATTATGGAGGAAAAGATATGTTAATTAGCTTGACTATAGTAATCATTGATTATATATATTTATATCAAATCATCATGTTGTACAACTTAAATTCAACAATTTTTATTTAAAAATAAGAAGTTAATTTAATTTTTAAAATTATTTACAGGAACTAAAATTGGATAGAAGACATTATTTTAAAATACTATTTTCAGGGACAGGACTAACAATTATTTTACATGCTCTGATTCTATAAAGTCTTGAAGATATAATTTTGTCCACAGTTGTTAAAATCATATAGATAATTATTCCTATCCCCAGTAGAATCTATTACAAGTTTAACCAGGCATCAGTCTTGGACTTCACTCATGTCTGAGAAATTAGGGGGATGGAGTTCAGCACACTTAATTGTTTTCTTTCTTCCTATTTTGTTTATTTATACTTTCTCTAAGTCTCCTAATCATAATACTCAAGATTTTATTAATACTTACCTTTATATCAATGAACTATAATCCACACCCCAAACACACATTTAAAATGTGAAGCTAAGATCAAAAGTAAACGTTTGTTCTCCAACATTCTGTATTTCCCAAACTACACATACTTACATACTACAACACACATATTAATTGGAATAAATGTGACTATGACAATATTACAAAAAACCACGAAAACAAATTCCAGATTCATTCTCCTCCTCATTCATTCTTTCCCTGTCCAAGGGTCAGAAGAGAAAATGCCCCCAATTTGGCCAAAAGCAGAACGTTTTCTCAGTGTACCAATGGTGACCTTGAGGGCCCTTTCAGTTGGGTCTGATCCTTACCACTTCCTCTCCATGCTGCCATAAGTCCCTGATTTCTTCTCCTTGATTGAGTCTCATTAGGTATTGCTGTGCCATCTCAAGTCTCCTGCATGTATCAAGCATCCTATTTTTCACCTGGGACTTCAGCTATCTTTTTACCAAGCTTTTTCACCACTGCTTCTTCCTTCCATGTTGGCCCCTCCACTTGAACATAGTGGGCTACCATTCCTACCTGCCAAAAAAGTCCAGTTTGAGAAGACAACATGAACAAAGAATCAGATGACTGAGTTTGGGAAGTCTGAAGTTTGGTAGTCTTTGTTGCTTATCCTCCCAGTGTTTCATGTACACTCAAATAGTCTGCATCCCCACTGGCTCTCCTGGTTTCATTGTGTTCTCTTTCTGTATCCTTGATCCTCATGTCAGCCTACGTGAGTTGTAATTCATATCAGCCAATGAAAAGAGAAGAGAAGCTGGTGGTCTGAGGTAATTAATCACACCTGCATAGAGGCTAAATCACCTTTTGTCTATTCTATCATTTCTTGAAATTTGTGTGTCTTTTTTTTTTAATTAATTTTTTTTTTTTTTTGAAATTTGTGTGTCTTATATACTGAGGTCAAGGTACTCAATTACTGTATGCCCAAATATGCCAAAAATGTGTTGACTCCATTAATGAAGGAAGGATTGATTTATGGGAATAAATTCCACTCTCCCTGAGTGCTTACTATTCTCAAAGCATGCAAGGGAGACAAGTGAATGCAACTGGGCTCCTCCAATTACTGAGAGATAAAACAAAACACTGTATTTCTATCTCTCCAAATACTGCTGATCTTATGGGATAATGCTTACATTATACCCATTCCACAATCCTTTTCTAGAATCACTAGTGAAAAATGCTACTTTCTTTCCTTCTTCTCATATGCCAAATTGTATCATAGCAATTAGATGGTATCATAATAATCAACTTAATCAACTTGCAAATGATTATAATGAGACTAATGCATTTGGGAGGAAGGGATACCTTCATAATTGAGGACTCTAAAATTGCCTTTTCACTGAGTTACGCTTCTTTTTAAATGCCCTTTTTTTTTCCATTCCAATTTATTCTAAGGTCACAAGACTAACATTAGTAAAAAAATATATCTCACCATTTCAGAGATCTATTTAAATTCTCCCAAACCTCCTCATTTCTTAAAGATCATGTGATGCACCTAAAAATTGTGTGTAATTACTCCATAGAGTCCCTGCTCATAGCAATCTAAATATCTTTAATGACAATGGGCAATGAAAGCAGGGGGGCCACAAGGAAGAAGACAGAGTGGCCTTTACATTTCCACTTATAACTCTGTATGCCTGTCTCTAAAACAATAGCCATTGTGCCATTCAAAAATTAGTTTGAGCATAACCTTTAACACAGGTGATCCCAATCTTCAATCTACCTGCTAACATTACCTGATAATTGCTAAAACTTCACCTCATAGGTTAGAGCAGCTACATGAATCTGAGGTGCCATTTCTTGATTTTAAAGCTAGCTTTGGGTCAAATGTATTTAATAGCTTCACCTTTCAAGAAGACTTTTTTCTTCTTTCATAGACTAAGTAACAGGGCTGACCTTATTCACATAATAAAATGTCATCCTGTCACATCAACTTGCAAACATTCCAAAACAAGCTCATTAGCAAATAATGACGCCGAAAGAGTAACTTTTTTAATGTCAGTAAATACATTTTACATCCTTCTGATAATTTGTGAAAAGCAGTGTAATTATCAGAGTTCTACCTTTCTCTGTAGAGGAAGAAAAGAATCTGTAAAAACTTTAAAAGTTATATTTAAAACATAAAGCAAATCAATGATTCTTCTTTCTCCCAGTATGAAAGATTTCTTAATGAGATTCTAAACCTTAAGTGACCTATTTACAGGACTCTGCTTGCTGCTATATAATGAGAATGAAAAGGTGATAAAAATTTCAGTAATATAACCTCCAATTCAAATGGTAGCTATGTCTCCAAATTACCTCAGAAGTATTGATCCATAATCAAATTTACACACACGTGCACACACCACACGGCAGGAATGTTGAATGAAAAAAATCACCATTGACCAAATGCCATCTATTCTGTACAGTATTGGCTTTGAAATGTATCTTGGCCGCACGGACGAGAAAGTGCTGAAATATACTAGGGCAACAATCCATTTTGACAAGTTTCCCAAATACCCACATTGAGTTACCGAGTTTCTTAAGTTGTGGGTAAGTAGAAATTGACACTTGAAGAGATTATCTTTATTAAAATAGGTAACTATAATTGTAAAATAATATGATACAATAACTATTTAAAGTCTTCCTCAGTGACTCGGTACTTTAGTAATATTTGAGAATTATTTGCTATGAATTAACTAGAGATAGAGACTGGAGACAGCAATGCCATAAATAGAAACTGCATAGTATAGGCAAGAAGGCATGGAAGGAAGGAAAAGAGGTAGAAAAAAAAGGATTTTATCATTCTAAACTGAGATAATGCAGAATGTCCATTATTTCCATATGTTTTAAGGGTTAATACTTTTTTTTCTTAAGTTTTTGAGGAGTGTGAAAAATAAAACCCCATGCCAGAGAGAGTAATACTTATAAAGACAATAGGGAGCTTTGGATACAACTGCCAAATAATACACTGTTTGGTCTTTCATCTGTTTTTCTAATATACAGTGTTATAAATCCTTTTGAAATACATCATATATTTGGAAGCATGCTAGGAGCCATATTTGACATTATCTCAACTTTATAAATGATTGCCCTAAGACTTAATAAGAATACATGACCTGAGTAAAGTTTATAGATTAAAATGTGATAGGATTAGAACAAAGTCCTTGTATAATACTAGTCTTAGTGTGCTTTAACAGCTACAGTGGCCCTAAGCAGATGTAGATAATTATGACTTACATAAAATTTCGAAGTGGCTCCACTCTCTCCCCCATTTTCTAGTAACTTCTTTATACCCTACAGCCTAAGATGCTAGACATTCTAAAAATCTCCTAGTGGAACTAAAAGAGGAGAGAATATTAACAAATGATAATTACTTGATTTTTCATTGAACGAAATGAAAAATCAAAATGGAATCTGTGAAATCTAATGTGGCATGTCCTGTACAAGATATGAATTATGAATTTATATGAAATATATGAATTATGAATATAAATGGCTGCTGAACAATCAACTTAAGATAACTATTCTACAAATCTATGGTAATCAAAACAGTATGTCACTGGCATAAAAATAGACGCATAGATCAATGGAACAGAATCAAGAGCTCAGAAACAAATCTTCACATAAACATTAATATTTGGACCAAGAATATTTAATGGCAAAGGAAAGTCTCCTCAGTGAATGGTATTGAGAAAAATGCGTAATCACATACAGAAGAATGGAACTGGATACCTATCATTAGCCACTAATGAAAATTAACTTGAAATGAACTAAAGACTTAAACATTAAGACCTGAAACCATAAAACTCCTAGGAAAAAAATATAAGGGGAAATTTCTTTGACATTGTTCTTAGCAATAACTTTTTGAATACGACACAAAAAGCACAAGCAACAAAAGCAAATAAATAAATAAATAAATAAATAAATAAATAAATAAATAGGTAGGACTACATCAAACTAAAAGGCATCTGCACAGCAAAAAAGACAACAAAATGAAAAGACAACCTACAGAATGGGAGAAAATATTTGTAAATCATTATGTCTGATAAGAGGTTAATATCCAAAATATGTAAGTCATACAACTCAATAGAAAACCATTAATATGCAGATTTAAAAATGAGCAGAGTAACTGAATAGACATTTCTCAAAAGAAGACATAAAATGACCAACGGTTACATGAAAAGAAATGCAAATCAAAACCACAGTGAGATACCACCTCATACCTGTTAAAATGGGTATCATTATAAAACAAGAGACAAGTGTTGGTGATGATGTGGAATAAAGGGAACCCTTGTGCACTATTGGAGGGAATGTAAACTGGTCAGCCATTATGGAAATCAGTATGGAGTTTCCTCAAAAAATTTTAAAAAGTACCATCAGCAATTCCACCATTGGCTATATGTTCAAAGGATCTTGAAGATACATCTACATTCCCATATTTATTGCAGCATTATTCACAATAACCAATATAGAGAAACAACCTCAGCGATCATCTATGGACGAACAGATAAAGAATTGTGATATATATATATATACACACACAAAATAGAATATTATTCATAGATGAAAAAGAAGGAAATCCTGCCATTTGTGACAAGGAACAACTTTGAGGGCACTGTGCTAAGTGAAAGAATTCAGACAGAGAAAGGCAACTACAGCATAATATCCCTTATATGTGGGATCTATAAACACCAAACTCATAGAAACAGAGAGTTGAATGGTGGTTGCCAAGGTCTCGAGGATGGAATAAACAAGACACTGTTGGTCAAAGTGTGCAAACTTCCTGTTGTTAGATGATCAAGTTCTAGGGATCCAGAGCACAAGATTGTGGTTATAGTTAACAATATTGTATTATAAATTTGAAAGTTGTTAAAAGTGGATCCCAGTTTTTTTTATCACAAAGAATAATTATAATTATGTGAGGTGATGAAGTATTAACTAACCCTACTGTGGTAATCATTTCACAACATATAAATGAATTTATTCAAAACACTGCGCACCATAAACTTGCACAATATTATATGTCAATTATATCTCAATACAGCTAGAAAATATTTTATAAAATGTTTGTATTATCTCACAATTTTACTACTTAATAATTACTCTTATACTAGTGGATATTGATAGTCATCATCCCATATTGCCATTTCTGTTATCATTTTCTAAGAGGACTAAGCCAAGTGTAAAATGTATGTTAGGTTCTTCCCTGTGTAAAATTTGTCACCATTGAAAAAATAAAATTAGATCCTTATCTAACTTATTCGGCTACAAAATTGACTTTTCTTCAAGTTACTGAGTGGAATGTAAATATTAATCCACAACTTCCATTAGTATAATTTTAATGCCTATTTACTTATGCAAAAATACAGATCTTTTTAAAAGAAAATAATATTCACATAAAGGGAAAAATCAGGTTTCCAATAAAGAAGTTAAAATCACAAATAAAGTAAAAGAAAACAATAAATTTCTTGTCAATAAAAATTTGGTGGTCACTGTATCTTTTTTGTTTGCACCAAAGTCTCAGCCAGTTTTTGCTGGCTCATAATATATTCATGACAATTTCACAGGATGCTGCATACAGTCTCACCATTATTCTTCACCTAAAAAGAAAAGATAGTAACTTAATGTGAAATATAAAGAACTTGTACTTGGGATACCTGGGTAATTCATTTTGCAAATATGTATTATTTTGTTTATCATAAACATAACTTACGTCATAGATTTTTTTATTCAATTTTTGTTGATTTTTAAAATTTATTCTTTAAGAAATTTAATCCTGGAACTTGACTTTATATCATCATTGGAATTCAGTGAGTACTGTCTTCTATGCTTTACTCCCCAATAATTCTATGGTGTAATTCAAACTGATTGTCAACATGTTTCTTTTTAATTATACATCCAAATAATGATAACATGTCCTCTTAAGTATTACTGAGCTTGAATATTATTTAATTACCTAAAAAATACTCTAAGGGATTATTCTCAACACCATTGAGATCTTAACTGTATAGCCAAATGTATTTTATGTAAAATTATGAAAAATCTACTCATTCTATGGATTCTATCCTGTCATAAAATTATCTTTCCCTGATATTCAAATTATAACAGCGAAGAAATCTAGTAATCAACCATTTAAGAGTGAATGCACCAAACAAACACCTGGCCCATGAAGAAAAGTAGTATGGAATCAGTTAGGATCACAAAATATGAGCAAATTGAAGTCAGGCCTGGAAGTTCTACATTTTTTCATGGTCCATAAAAGTCACCTCAAGCTGAAGAGCAGAGATTTCTGTGGCTTAGGAAGAGGATATGGACCAGTGAGCTATATAATAATGTTGAAAGCAATGATAAATCTGTTTTGGTTTTTTTTGTAGCAATTGCTTTTACTTTGAAATTAGAAGCAAAGTTAAAACAAGAACTTTTGTATAAAGTAAAATGCTATAATGAAGATATATTTGTTGCACTCATAAGTTACCCACAAGTTTAGAAGACACATTCTGAAAACCAACTAGTAGGTTTCCCTTCCATTGAATCTTCCAGTGATTCTTAAGAACTGGATAATGTGATTACATGAACTGTTACCACAGACAAGACACTACCTAACCTGAGTTGCCACAAAATACCACAGGCCTGTGACAGAAATTCATTTCCTCACAGTTCTGGAGGCTAGAAGTCCTATATCAGTTTCCAGAATGGTTGGTTTCTGGTGAGGCCCCTCTTCCAGGTTTGTAGACGGCCACTTTCTCACTGTGTTGTCACAAAGCAGGGCTCATAATTTAGCCTTAAAAAAAAAAAGAAAGAAATCCTGTTATTTGCAGCAAAATGAATAAGCCTAGACAACATTACACTCAGTGAAATAAGCCAGACACAGCAGATAAATACTGCATGATTCGCTTATATGTAGAATCTAAAATAGTCAACTCATAGAAGCAGAGGGTAGAATGGTGGTTGCCAGGCGCAGGGAGAGGGGGAAATGAATAGATATTGGTCAAAGGATATAAAAGTTCACTTATGCAAGATGAATAAGTTCTGGAGATTTAATGTATAGCAATGTTACTATAGTTAACAGTATTGTATTGTATGCTTGAAATTTGCTAACAGGGTAGATCTTGAGTGTTCTCGCCATGTAAAGAAGAAAGAAACAAAACAGTAACTATGTGAAGTGATGGTTATGTTAATTAGCCTGATTGTGGTGATCATTTCATAATGTATACATATAGCAAAAAAGTTGTACATGTAAATATACACAATCCCTATTTGTCAATTATACATCAATAAGCTGAAAAAGTTGATGGTATGAAAATTCAAACTGAGAAAAAAAAAAAAAAGAAAATTCAAACTGAGATATTCTCTCTCTCTCTTTCTCTCAGTCTATTGTTTTGGCTTTTCCTAATTATAGCAAAAAGTATGCCAGTAAAACTGATTATGTAGCAGTGAGCATATGATAGGTGTGATTTTATTCTACTGCAAAATAAAAGTAGGCCCCAATGAAGAATTTGTTAAATAAGGTAATTCAAACGATGAGGCAGAAGCAAACTAAAATTTATAATTAATTTAATTACACATTGCAAACTAAATTTTAGTATCACGAATAAGATATTAAGGTATAAGGTATAAATATTTGGTCATATAGGTGAGTAGAAGATGGACTGACCAATGTCTCATAATTACAAAATAAAATAGCATACTAAAAGTTACATTTAATCCATCACAGGAGATATCAGTCAGTCATAAGAAAGGACATAGGTTCTATCTGGAGTTTATAGATACTAATCATCATGAAGGTCACAAAAATATTGCACATATATAGACAACTATAGAGATGTAGTCTGAGTTTTTATATTTTGTTGAATTTTCATTTCTTCCTATCAAGGTCTAAATCATATTTGAAAGAAAGATACATTGTTTGGAAGCAATAATAAGTTTATTGGAAGCAACCAAAGGTTTATATCATCTCATATTGAAGAAAAAAGGCAATTGTTACATATCTCATCACCTTTTTGAGTTTAGATGCCTTCTGCCTTTAACTCTTAAAGGTATTATGAGATATATATTATATGTTTTTAGTATGAGATATCTACAATAAGGGTATTGGTCAAAGTGGTAGATTCCTGATGGGGAAAATAAATGAGAGTCTGGTGTGCGTTAGTATTCCTTCTCATGATCAGTTGAAATGTTTAGTTTATTCAGAGGGTCTGTAAGAAAAAAAAAATGATATGACAAAATGCCTTGGATATAAACTAAAAAGTTCTTGAAAGGACACATGTCCATGTTTGTTATGTTGTGTAAGCTTTGAACTTTTTTACTGAAAAACTTCACATCTCACAAAAAAAGTAAAATATAAAACCAGAGATAAGACCAACATGATGGATAAAACATAGTTACTATCAAGCTGATTTAAGTGAATTGGAGGGCCACACCTGTCATAGTGCTCTATGTGGTCAAGTATTGAACAACAGATAGCACTATGATATGCAAAGCCATTAAGTTACTAATTTATGGTTTCATAACTTTTTAAGTTTGTCTCCATTGTAAATGTTAAGGCAGCTTAGATATATTTGTATACATTTTTTAATGTGAAATATAGAGGACTGACCTACTTGAAACTCAGAATTGATAGCTTATCTTTTATGCTGGATCTTTCTCTCATATTTGTTATTAATTTTTGTTTCTCTCCCAAAGGGCAGAGGTTATTTTTCATAAAACATGGAATAATATTTTTAATAAAAGCTTTTAAATGTATGTTATTTATATGACTCTCTAGGATATTTGGAAATGGCCAGAACATTTAATTACTAACCCTATAAGATAGCATTTAAATATATTATGAATAAACATTTTATATTATATATAGAACATTTTCTACCTAAAAGATATATGTATACTTACAAAAATTATCAAACACTATAATTACAGCAATATGACTATTGTTCACATTTTTTGGTAATGGAGATTGAACTAAAAATAAAGTTAACACTGATGCTCTAACAAATGAATAAGGCCATTTATAAATATGCACATATGTATAAAAATATGTGTTTTAGTCATGTCACAAAAATGTAGAAGCAAAAAGTATGGGGAGAACTAAATCACCAGGAAGGGCAAGTAATTTTAAGATAAAATGTGTATGTCCTGGCCATGAACAGGTAAAGATGTCAATGGTCTCAATGAAATAGTTACAAAGTTTGGAAACCATTTGATACGGTCAGCTAGAAAACTTGGCTGGAAACCATAAAGTGCCAATTAATTGCCAGTATTTTCAGAACTAAAAAGATAGATATGCAACAGGACTTCCATGAGAGCTTAATGAGAGATAAACCTTAAGAACAGGAAACAGATTCAAAGGAAACTGTTAAAACTCAATTTCTGGTTGAGTTGAAATTACCAGTTCTTCACTCTAACAAAGAAGATGGGAAATATTTCTGGTGGAATGTGATGTCATCAGGAGGCATCCATCATTCTTTTATAACCATAACTGACATGGATAAAAATATTATGTAGAAGAAAGAAAATGTGACCAATATCAAGAGAAAAGCTATAGAATAGATGACCCACAGATAATAGAGATATTGGAGTTAGCAGACAAAAATTAAATATAAGATTTTTTACTATGTTCAAAAATATGGAAAATGGGCTTTATAGAAGAAATCATTAAGAATTTCAACAGTGAATTGCAATCTACAGAAATGAATGGAGGACTAAAACATTAAATGTCTGAAGTTAAGAATAAGATGAATGGCTTTAGCAGCAGTTTGTAATTTCCTGAACACAAAATGATGGGTCTTAAAGATAGGTTAATAGAAAATATCCAAAGTGAAGCACAAAGAGAAAGACTAAAGAGAAGAAAAAAGGAAAACAGAACAATGTAAGAAGTATCTTAGACATGTTAAGAAGTTCTATCATTCATATAAATGGAATCCCAGAAATAGCAGGACAGAGTATGTGGGAAAGCATAAGATTCAAAAGAATAATGGTGAAGAATTTTACAAAAGTGAAGAAAAACAGTAATCCACAAACACAATAAACACAGCACATAAATACAGCAGAAAAACTCCAAACAATGTAAATACAAATAGAACCATATCTATGCATATAAAATAAAACCAAGCCAAACAAACCCAAAACTACTCACTACCAAAGGCCAAGGGAAAAGAAAACCTTAAAAGTAGACTAAGAACTTTTGTCTCAACTTGGAACTTAGAAATAAGATATTTTTGCTCTGTATTTAACATTGAGAACAAGCAGTGATAACATAGAAAGCATAGCACTTTAAACTCTGTAATAGGCTTCATGATGCAGAGAATCCTAAATAAATTCAAGTCCAGACATTAAGATAAGCAATGAAAAAGCATGTTTGCTTTCATGGCTAAACAGCCCATGGAGGAGAGAGAAGCCAGAAACTAAAGAAAACCCAGCTAAACTTCCTATAGATTTTTTAATGGTCAAGTGTGTTCTGGCATGAAGTTTCAGAATCCTAAGAATCCCAGATGTAAATAAAATGTGCACCAGTTTCCAACGCCTGGCCTCCACCGTGTATTCTCATGGAAATCTGTGGCTGCAATCCTAGGGAGGAGGGAAGTACTCATATTGAGCACCTTTTTCAAAATGGATTCTTCCTTGGAAGTGTTTTCCAAAGTGTTGATGAGACATAGAGAACTCATGAACGAAGTAGCAGCCTCAACTGGTGGAGGAACCAGAGATTCAAGTTCAAGGATCCTAACACAACTGAAATTCAAAGGCCAGCATACATGAAACAAAGGAGTCGAAGATAGCCTGGCTGCCATCTATCAGTGTCATCTGGGACTTCTCTTTGCTCTTGCATCTTGCTCTCAGTGTTCAGTTCCCCAAGATGTCTCTCAGCTCTGATTCCCTGCCCTCAGCCTTGGAGAACTGTCCAGAGTGCCTCAGAGGGGTTTTCCTTCACTTCCCCGCTTCCCTTAGCTCTCTTCATGCCCTGTCTGCCTGTGCTATGCTGCGGCTCTTCTCCTTCTCCTCCAGCCATTGGCTCTTTTTGCAAGTTTCTTCTGGTTTTTTGGTTCATTTCATTCTCCAGAAGGACATGCAGGTCTAACTTCAGCAGAACTCCGTCAGCTCTCCAGGCCTGCCACAGATTAGATTTATTTATTTATATTTCCTATTGTACTGTTTAAGACCTCCTATTAGCACAATAATGAATTCATACAGTGAAAGTGGCTGTTCTTGCTTTTCTCTGTTTCCATTATTAGGGAAGATATTCTGTCTCAACATAAAGTGTGAGGATGGCTGAAATTTTATATTTTGTATTTGTTCAATACAGATTCATTGTCCAGATTCACAGCTGTGAATAGTGGGAGGGTAAGTGCAGAATCAGCTACTCCAGCATGGTTAGAATTGGAAAAATCCATTTGTTTAAAGTTATATTTATATAATATATATGTATTGTTTCTTTTCTTCTACATTATTTCACTGTCACTCTTATTTCATTTTCTATATTCTTGATATTGAAGTTTAAGTCACTGATTTTAAGCCATTTTTTTTCTTTGTTTGGTTGTTTCTGACAACCAAAAGAAAGAATATAGGTAATGGGAACACTCCAGTTCCTATGTAAAAAATTAAATGCATTACTAAAAAGCTACTAACAAAGAAATCTCAAGGCACAGATCGCTTCTCTTGTGAAATCTTCCAAATATTTAAGGAAGAAAATACAATGTCACACAGATTCATTCAAAAAAAAAAAGTACGGAAAAAAAAGTTTCTGACTTTTAATGAGGCCATGACTTTTTAAAAAATCCTTGTAAGTGCATTAGAGACAGTATAAATTAGACCAATATTTCCACTTCTTCTTTTAAAAAAGATTTTATTTATTTATTTGCCAGAAAGAGAGAGAGCCCAAGCAGGGGGAGTAGTAGGCAGAGGGAGAAGCAGTCTCCCCGCTGAGCAAGGAGCCAGATGCAAGACTGGATCCCAGGACTCTGAGATCATGACCTGAGCTGAAGGCAGACGCTTAACTGACTGAGCCACCCAGGTGTCCCAATATTTCCTCTTCTTATAAAACAAAATGCAAAAGTACTCAAATCATAAGTAAATAGAATCTTCAGATACATGAAAAGACCAATATAACATAAGTGATATTTATATTAGTTTTTTAATTAAAATGTTATTCAATTTTTGCTTATTAAACAAAGTATTCACTACATTTACAAATATGATGAGGCCATAATGAACTTAAGCAAGTCACATAAATGGAGAAGCTAATCACAACACAAATATTTAACAGAGTACATTTACCCTGAATATGTCTTGATCTGGATGAATATACATATAAAAAATCCACATGATCACCTTTATAAATTGGGGGAAAGACATCAAATGAAAAAAGTCCTTCAAATTTATGATTTAAAAGATGTTTTTAATATACTCTTCACACTAAATAAATAAGTCTATCACAAATATCATTAAAGAGAACTGTTGATAGTTTCAGTCTGAGATTTGAAACAAGTCAAGGCAAGTAAAGAAAATAAAAAGGTGTAAGGAATGTTAAGAGGGAAATAAATTCATCAAAATTACAGATGAAATAATTATGTACCTATCATCCCATTTTGATTAATCTGTTTAAACAAGATCCCTGTATCCAAGGTCAACCTACAATTTTTATTATAATCTGTCAACAATGAACAAATGGAAATCAGAATGTAAAAATATATAGGTATATACCAGGTATGACAATGTTGAGAAAACAACAAAAACCTTAAAATAATTAGAATTAAAATTACAGTATATTATTGAAAAATAAAAACAAAGACCAAAATAGATGGAAGGATATAGCTTATTCATGAATTGACTATCTGGTAAATATATCAAATTCTCCATAATCTTATCTACAAATTTAATATAATTCCAACCAAAATTCCTTTGAAAATTAACAATCTTATCTATAATTCCTATAAAGTAAAAGATTAAAAAAATACTCAAGGTGATCTGGAAGCATAAATCTAGAGCACTTACACTATCAAATTACCTATTATAAATCTAGACGATTACTGAAATGCGATATCCATGCAATCATATAATGACCAATGGAATGGAAAGTCCACAAAGTAAAGAAAACTATAAGGTCACCTGATTTAGGACAAACACAATCCTGAAGCAACATAATAAAAGTATATTCTTTCTAATAAATGCTGCTGGTTTACATCTAAAACTAATGATGTAATGTATGGGAATTAACATAACAATAAAAAAATCTTCAAAAAAAAATGCTGCTGGTTTCATTGAATACCCAAATGGGGCAAAAAATATCTGCATACTTTTCCTCCAACTATACACAATAAATCAATTCTAGACAACTGAATATTTCAATTTGAAGATTAAAGAAATAGTTTTTGGTTGTTGTTGTTCTTCAAGTAATCGTTATCCACACCAGTGTTAAAAAAAAAAAAAAATGTAAAATAAAGGTTACTGGGCAAGTCTCTCAGCTGTGAACTGTGTGGTAACCAGTGAAGCAAGATTTAATACTGGATTCAATACAGCCCAAAGAGGAGGGCTTAAATTCAAGTGGAAGAAGTGACTCTCCTGCTCTGGAAATGGCAGATTCTTTAGACATTGGGCCTGAGACACATTCTCTTTATCCCCCAAAATTTTCCTCCATCTTAGCAATAAAATTTTAAAGGAAGTGATCAAATAGTTTTGTTATCCATATAGGTAGTATATCTTAAATAAGAGAAAAATGTTTTACCATTACAGAGAAACTGGTAAAATAGGCTATATTAAAATTAAGAGTATCTATTCAACAAAAGATACTACAAAGAAAGGGGAAAGGCATATCACAGACTGATTTTTACTATTTTTTTATTGCCTAATTTCCAAAACACTTTGATAATTTCTACAAATCTGTAAGAAAATGGCAACATGAAAAGAGGTAAAATACTCAAAAAGACACTTTACAAAATTGGTTACTCATGGCTAAGAAACATCTCAAAAGATATTCAGCTTCATTTGTCATCTAAAAATACAAATCAAACTCAAAATAATACACCACATATATCCACTTGTACAGCTAAAATTACATAAAAATGAAAGAACTGGATTTGGCAAGATTTTAGAGCAAATATAATGCTTATACACTCTTAATAGGTTGGGAATTGGTAAAATAACTCTGAAGAATTATTGGACACTGTCTACTACATCTAAACTCATGCACATTCTACAATACAATGATTCAATGTTTCTCGGGAGAATTTGCCCACCAGGGAACATTTGGTAATCTCTGGAGAAAATTTTTTTGTCATACCTGAAGAGAAAAGTGCCACTGGAATCTGCTGGGTAGAGGTCAAGTGTGCTGCTGAACATCCTACAGAACAGTGGACGGCCTCCATCATAATGTCTGATCCAGCCCCAAAGTATCAATAGTGCCAAAGCTGAGAATTCCTATAATTTCATTTCTAGAAATATACCAAATACTAATGTGTACTAAAATCTTAGAAGCATTTTTGTTTGTATAAAAACCCCAACTGGACACTCCTCAATTGCCCATATCTATACTAAAATGGCAAATTATGGTATATTCATACTGCAAAATATTCCTGAGTGTAGATCAGTAAGAAAAAACCTATAACTACATTCTACAACATGAATCAATCTCAAAAATGTCATTGAATGAAAAAAGCACTTCCTGCAAAGATTTCACTTACACAGAACAAAGAGTATGGTCCCAGCTATATATAAAGTCAGGTGAAACTGGTCTGTCTTGTCAGAGATGATGACAGTGGTTTTCCTTGGCATGGGTTTAGTGACTGGAATTAAGAATAAGGGGGCTTCTCGGTTTGTTGATTGTTTCAAGTTACGAAGCATATTCAGTTTTGGAAAATACCTGTGATATGTGTATTATATAGTATATTATAGGTAAGAACAAAGCTATATAATATAGTACAATAGCATCCCATTATCTACAGGGGTCCTAAGATCCCTTGTGAATGCCCAAAACCACAGATTGTATCAAACCCCATATACACTATGTTTTTTCCTTTACTTACCTATGATAAAGTTTAATGTATGAATTAGGTATAGCAAGAGATTAACCACAATAACTAATAATAAAATAAAATAATTATAACAACATACTGTAATAAAAATATGTAAATGTGGTCTTTCTCTCTGAAAATGTCTTGTACTGTACTCACTTTTCTTCTTGTGATGATGTGAGATGATAAAATGCCTACAGGATGGGACGAATTGCAGTGAATGATGTCAGCATTGTGACATAGCTTTAGGCTACCATTGACCTTCTTACAATAGGTCAGAAAGAGAATCATCTGTTTCTGGACTGCAGTTGACCGCGGGTAACTGAAACCATGAAAAATGAAACTGCAGGTAAGGATGGGGACTACTGTATATATTAGGTGGTAGGAATCCTAAGTGGTAAGGTCTAGTGTATTAAAGAACAGGACAAATAAATAAATTTTCCTAATGTAGAAAAATCTTGCAAACATCCTAAAAATTATGTGTAATTTAGCAATGTAATCCAGTAATATGTGTCACCATGAATATGAAGAATGTTTTCATTTACCTCAGATCCCAATTTATATTATTAATTGAGTGATAGATCGATAAATATGTCACTAGATGAAAAGATACACTGCTAATTATTTAGATAATTCTAGGTCCTAGAGGGAAGTTAATGCATAAGAACAAATTTTTTTTTAAAGATTTTATTTATTTATTTGACAGAGAGAGACACAGCGAGAGAGGAAACACAAGCAGGGGGAGTGGGAGAGGGAGAAGCAGGCTGTCCGCTGAGCAGGGAGCCCGATGTGGGGCTCAGTCCCAGCACCCTGGGATCATGACCTGAGTCGAAGGCAGACGCTTAACGACTGAGCCACCCAGGCGCCCCCATACGAACAAATTAAGATAAAATAGTAATTAATAATAAGCTGGAATTTAGGATTCAAATACAAATGGAAAATTCTGGTAAACTAAATTGAATTATATGGAAGTCTTCCTAAATTACTCAAAAATTAATCATCTAAGAAATAACAATAAAGGTAACCACAAAACCATTGACAGCATTTTTCCTTTGTTAGGCACTATTCTATATGATAATCTTTAACCCATTCAGACATTACAACAGCAGCTTTATGAAGTAAGTAATCTTATTACATCCATTTTTGGAGGCAAGAAATATGGAGCGCAGTGAGTCACATTGTAATCAAGTACTGGAGCCAGGATTCCAGTCCAGTAAACAAGACCTCAGAATCCTTTCTATAATGCTCCCTGCTATATTACCTCCTTTCTCCTCCATGTACAGAGTTACACCTGGGATCTTAAGACTCTAATTTGAATAAAAACTGTATTGTGGCACATATGCCAATCAGGAAAATAAAGCAAAACTCTTTTGGTTCCAAAGACAAGTTGACTCCAGACAAAGCCACTCGGTCTGACATTTGGAGACAGAACATTTTCAGAAAATTTGAGCCTATGGCTATTAATTTAGGTAAAACAAGGGCACTTCAAAGAAACAACACATGTGTATCTTATCAGCAAGAGCGTTTGCATAATTTTTTAGGAATACGAGCACTTCATATCAGTAATTCTTCTCAGAAATAAGCTGCATGAGAGAGCAATTGGAAAGGAAGAATGGTCATTATAGTCCTAGAAGAAACAAGCAAAAATCATGTCTAGAGCTCCTGACACATTTGTACAATATGTTTTTGTTTGTTTATTTGCTTGTTTGTTTGTTTTAGACAGAGCGAGTGGGATGAGGGGTAGAGAGAGAGGGAGAAAGAATGTCCCACGCAGGCTCCTCGCCCGGCACAGAGCCCAACATAGGGCTTGACCTCATGACCCTGAGATCATGACCTGAGCTGAAATCAAGGGTCGGACACTTAATTGATTGAGTCACCCAGGCGCTGCAATATGTTAAATTTAAAATTTCTCTGTTAGATTATTATTTATGCATGACAACCTCTTCTTGGAATAGCATTTTTCTATAATAATTTCTACGTTTGAAGACCTGCATGATTAGAAAAAAAAAAAAAACTAGTTATTATTTCAACCTTCAGACTTTATTCTGAAAGCACAAAGAGAATCCAATTCCTATTTAGAGAAGACTGAAGCACCCCAAGGTGGAAATGTACCCCAGAGGTACATTGCTATTTATTTTTTAATTGAAATGGTCTATTGAGATTACCAAAGCCTTGTAGCTAAATTGAAAGAAGAAATTTTAGAGAAGGTGAGTATAAGAAGTAATTTTGAATAAAGTTTATGAAATAGTTCTTTTTTTTTTCCTTTTTCCTTCTGGGCATTGTCCAGTGTTACTTAATTCTCAAACTCTTCTAACTTCAGGGATAAATAGAGGCAATCATGTGTATATAATGCTGAGTAAATTCATCAGTAAGCAATGTGCTACCCAGAATCAGAATCAAATTTCTCACGTTTTTAAATGACTAGACAGTTCCAAAAATATTTTTTACTTTTGTAAAGAGTTACTTTTTAATTCATAAATACATAGCTTCAGTATTTTAGTATTTTATTTATTCTTAGCTCCTTTATATATAGCGAATATATATAAAGGCTGATCTGTGCACTAAGAGAGGTAGTCACCAAATAATGTTAGAAATAACAGGGTAACAGGAAAGTTTGGCATTTTTGATAAAGTATCAGTTAAATCACTTTTAGAGAACTATTTTCCTTAATTATGACATTTTAAACTTAAAAACTGTAATCATTTTTAACATATATCTCCAAAATTAATCTATTTAGTGGGCTTATTATTTAGATGAGCTAAATTAATTTAAGAAGATGGCCCTTGGTCTAAAAAGATGACAAGGTAAATGACTCTACAGACAATAAATATGATATAATTTAGCAATTACAAATCACATTACAAAATACATTTTGATGGAATTGCCTGAAACCTGTATGAAAATAATTAGGTATAATACCCTAAGTTACCTCTCCACCCATGGGTTCTCTATCTCTCTCTCTTTCAGTCTGTCTCTTTCTCTCTCTCTCTCTCTCTCTCTCACACACACACACACACACACACACACACACTCAAACGATTTGTTTGGCAACTACAACACTTTAGAGGAAATCCCTAATAAACTATTTTTTAGGGGTCACCTGTGAACCTCGTGTAGAAATCAAGCAAAAAAATTTTAAAATACAATGAAACTTTATAATTTGCAATCACTTATACATATAATGTATAATAATATGCAAAAAAGCATTACTAAACTGATACTCAGAGAGCCAGTTGCCTTTGAAAAATTTGAAAATAAATGAGTTCCTCAAAGGTGGAAATTTGATCTTTTTTGTAAGTACCTAAAAAAATTCCTTTACACATAGAAGGCACAAATACTTGTGGAAAATTATTTCAGTAAATAAATGAGCAAATACAATAAAGAATAAAAACATACAAAGATAGACCAAGTTTGAAATTTTAGCAGCAACATATTAAATGCAATAGTTTTTGGACACATTTATGAAAGTAAAATATATAAAAATGGATTTGAATATAAATACCTAATATATGTGCAGTGCTTTTTAATAACCACTTCATTGCATTAAATCTTGCTATGGAAAATCACTTTACTTCCTTCTTGGTCAATTTATTGCATATTTTAGAATTCTTCATTTTTTTTTAAATCTTTCTGTGGTCTATATTTTTTGGGATAATTGGATTTATCATACTAGAAAAATAACTTCTGGGGCACCTAGGTGGTTCAATTGGTTAAGCATCCGACTCTTGATTTCTGCTCAGGTCACGATCTCAGGGCCATGAGATTGAGCCCTGCATTGGTTCCACACTGGGCATGGAGCCTGCTTAAGATTCTCTTTCTCCCTCTCCCTCTGCCTCTCTCCCCTCTCCCTCTTAAAAACAAAACAAAACAAAATTTAAAAAAACCTTCTAATTATCTCATCTTTCACTTACTGACTTTATCATAGTAACCAATAAGCCTACAGTGGGAAAAAAATGTCTGTTTATAATATATATCTAAAAAAGTATATGAAGTGTTTGGTAACACAAGTAATTTCTTACCTAGATAGTGATAAAACTACAGAGAAGACATGGAATAAATCTACTTAGGGTCAGAGTATAATTGCACATCATACAGGGTGACTTTTTAAAAATATTAACCAGTATGACACTTTTTTTTATGCTAAAAAGTAAAATACAAAGCCACGTAGGCCTTGGTCCTAAATGTCTTATATTTGTCCCTCAGATCCAGTTTCTATCTTTCTTTGTCCTGAGTACTATGAATAGACTACATTAACAGATTCCCTCTCCTTCCTTCAAAGATATTCGATCATCACTTGCTGATTTCCAAAAAGTACTCATGTGCCTGTGAACAGTCAATTTATTAACTCATAACAAATTGCCCAATTAAAGCATGCATGTTTCCTGAAAGAACTCTGAGAGAGAAGATATTCTTCAGTTTCATTGAAGGTAAGATTTGTCTTACTCTAAAAATAGCCTGATGAAGACCAAATGACCTTCATGACCTTATACTACAGTTAAATAACTTATTCTAATTATATTAGTATAATTTTTATAAAATATCCCAAACATTTCAAGATATTGATGATTGTTGTAATAATTGAAATCTTTTCACAAATTCAATGGATATGACTCAATTCGCTTTCTTTATACAATATGTTTGTTGTTAACAAGAATAGAGTTGCTTTTATGTATACCAGATACAAAAAAGAAACCAAAAGAGAAATTAGAAAGTTTCTTTAGACAAATAAAAATGAAAATATAACATACCAAAATTTATGGGGAATGGCAATTTTTACAAGGAAGCAGTTCTAGGAGGGAAGTTTATAGTGATAGTGTATTAGAAAACAAGGAAGATCACAAATAATCTAAATTTACAATTCCAGGAATAGAAAAAGAGGACCGAGGCACAAAATTAGCAGAAGGAAAGGAATAAATAAAGAGTAGAGCACAAGTAAAAGAAAGAGAGAATAGAAAATAAATTAAAAAAAAGAAAACCCCAAAAACAAAAAACCCACAATGAAACTAAGAGTTGTTTTCTGGAAAAGGTCAACTGACAAAGCTTTAACTAGACTAATTAAGGAGAAAAGAGAGAAGATACATGACTCAAAAGAATCAGAAATGAAGGCGATTGTATTACAACTGATGCTATAGAAATATAAAGGATCACGAGACACTGCTATGAACAACTGCATGCCAACACATTGGATAACCTAGACGAAATGGATAATTTTTAGAAACTACAACCTACAAAAACTGAATCATGGAAAACCTGAATAGACTAATAACAAATAAGGAGATAGAATTAATAATCATAAACTTCCCAAAGAAGAAAAGCCTAAGACTAGACCTATCAGCTAAGGCTTAATATACAAAATATACAAAGATCTTCTACAAGTTAATAGTAAAAGAAAAGAAAAAGAAAAGAAAGAAAGAGAAAAGGAAACTCAAATAACCCTTTTAAAAATTGGGCAAAGAACTTAAATAGACATTTCTCTAAAGAAGACATACAAATGGTCCACAGGTATATTAATAGATGCTCAACATCAGTAATCATCATGGAAATGCAAATCAAAACCACAATGGCATACAACCTCACAACTGATAGGATATATATATATATATATATATATATCAAACAAAAAAATTACCCACCTTAGATTCCAAGAAACAAAACATTTGAAGTAAAATCATGATAAAAATAATGTAAACAGTATAGATATTAGTATATGTTAAGATTAGACAAAATAGACTTTAAGTCAAGAAATATTATTTGAAACAAAAGGGATATTTCACAATAATAAAAGTGTCAATCCATAAGGCAGAATCCACAAAACATGCAGCAAAAGCTAACAGTGTTGAAAGGAGAAATATGCAATTCAAGGACAGTAGTAGAATATTTTAATACCTCATTCTAAGTAATTGATAGCATTTCTAGATGGAAAAATCAGAAAAGTTACAGAAATTTGAGGAACAGTATTAATCAAATCAACCTAAATGAAATATATAGAACACTCTACCCAAAGGTTATAGAATACACATCGCCAACAAGTATACCTGGAAATATTTTTAGAATAGGCCATATTCTATGCTACGCAGGTCTCAATAAATTTAAAATGATTGAATCATAAAAATTACATGCTTGACCACAATAATGATAAATAATAAGTTAGAAAAGAACCCCCCCAAAGTTAAAGTTCTATCATATTCCTTTGCAACTTAAAAGCCCCCCAAAATCTCTTATTACAACTATATATATTTTTTTCTTTTTTCTTTTTCCCTATCATCTAGAAGATCCTGTGCTAGACCTTGCCTACTGTTCTAGTTGAGACTAGACTCACGATTCACTAGGTTGACTATACTGGTCTTCTTCCTTTTACTAAAATACGCTTAACCCAGTTCTTTATCAGAATTATAGCTTCTCTGTTCTCTCTACCTAGAATCCTCTTTCCACCTGACTTTGGGTAGTGTCTCTTCATAATTCAGATCTCTCTTCAAATAACATTTCTTCAGTGAGATTTTCTCTGATTTAGTACATCCAAACAAACACACAAACAAAAACAACACTTTTCTCATTCAATCTTTCCTTCACAGCACTTAATATTATCTAAAAGTATTTATTTATTCACTTGTTTATTCCCTGTCACTTCTGTTTCACATAAGCTCTACCCAGACATCAATAGTATCATAGCTAATGTGATATATCATAAGCACAGAGTAAAATTGCAAATAAACCTTAAAGTGTATATTAAATGAGTATTTATATTGTTTGAATAAATATTATTATTGTTATATTGAAACTATTAGATCTTTGTGTAGGATTAAACAAATAAGTAATGTTACCCATTTTAAAAATAAGAATTTTCAATTTGAAAGTAGAAACAAATATAAAACTAAGCAGGTTATGTAAAAACCTGCAATCACATTTGAATTGAAAATTGCAGGATGAATTTATAATCCATGTTTGATTTCATAAAGAACATATATTTTTTTCTCCCTAGCTAGAAACTGAAACACCTAAAAAGATTGACTCACCATTAGCAGGATATGACAGCAGCCCTCAGAATGCAGTCTTTGAATACCATTTCCCAATAAAAGAAAACAGGGTTTTTTGGAGGAATGACTGATTCGAGGTCTAGAGCTAGACACATAAAAAATATGATCCTGTAATAATTTTTATACTAGAAAACAATAAAGTATCAAAGAACATGGGCTTACATTGAACATACACAAGTGTCAACTTGAAGAGAATCCCATCAGCCTAAAAAGGGACAGTACAAGAATCAAAAATAATAATATCCGGGACAGACTGAAGCACATAAAATACATATATAACCTAGGGGTTCATAAAGACGTTATAACTAAAACTAAAAAAAGGAAAACCGAGGAAAAAAACTAACAACTGCAACAAGAAAACTTAACTCTAAAGGTTACGCATACCGGCCTGTTTTATTGAACATTGGCAAAGAAAGGGAACACAGACAGCTTTTACACTCCTTTTCTTTAAAAATAGTTTATGAGGAAAAATTGTAACCAAATGGTTTATAAAGAAAAAATTTTGTTTGCGCAACAAGTCGATCTAATAAATAAAACACGATAGAAATAGAATAACAGCATTTTGCAATTCCTAATGAGATGCTGGATTTAAATAATGACCATAAATGTCTGCTAAAACCATTAAATGAATGCCTAATGGAGGAATTGGTAAAGATGGATCAGACTGACAACGCCTGAGCCCAGTGATGGATTTTCACATCACAAAAAATAAAATAAAATAAAAGATCAACGGATTGAGTATGTCTTTCAATGTAATATGAAGGTACGTAACACGAAGTATAGCGTATTCTGGGCAAATATTGAACAATGCTTAAAGGAACTATGTAAATTAATCAGCAAAAATCAGAATGTGGAAATACCTACATGACGACTGACGCACTTTCCTTAACAAATTACCTGGGAAAAAAATGAATGTGAAAGTCCTCTAGATTAAAAGACACATATAAAATATATCAATCAAAAAAACAATTATTTGGACCCTGTTATGATCCAGAGCTTCTGGAAAACTATCTTTATAAAAGATTTTCACAGGACAAATGGGAGAATATTTAACACTAACTAAATGTTAGATAATATTAAAAAACTGTTGTTAAATTTGAGGTGTAACAATAGCTATGTTAATGTTAAAATAGTTAGCTTTTTAAATTGTTATATTATTGTATGTACAAATAAATCATGTAAACCTGAGGTTTGCTTAAAAATAATCCAGAAGGCAGAGGATGGTATAACTGAAACATGATTAGTTATATACTGATAATTATTGAAATTGAGTGATGGTTGAGACTTTTCTGTCTCTTTGATACTATCAATAATAAAGAGATATAGTAGAGAGATAACAACTGATTGAAAAAAGTAAAAAATAGAAAGGATCTGGCTAGGAGCTAGAATTTCTATGTTTCAAGAGTTTCCTGAGTGGTGAAATTAATAGTCCCTTCTATCCCTTCTATCATGGGGCTGATGATATGCTCATCAATCTTAAAAAAAAAAAAAAAGATGAAAAATTCATTAATTCATTCATCATTTTTAATATGATTTTGGAAACTCTTTAATCAGGTAGACTTTACTTACCATATTATGCTTCCATTATCCCTCTATTTTAAGACAAGAATTAGTTTCTCTCTAACTAGAACTCTGTTCAAATGGAGGAAATGTTAACCTATGATGACCAAAATATTTTATTTACCTACCTTAAAATGTAAAAGTGAAAGAGAATTGCTGAAGATATTTAAAAAAGAGAAATATTGAACTGTACTCTATTTTTCAAATGTATAACAAATATGAAAAGAAATTTATAAAGTGAATGCTCAATTTATTCTAAAGAGAATAAAGAGTTCAGGGATACATAAGCAAAACAACTTGGAAAAAATAAATATGTATCTGTGTGATGAGCTGTGATAAATAAAAAAATAGAGTACCCTGTAATTCATTAGTCAATGAATCTCCAAATAAAATGCATCAGAGTCATTCATGATCCTGGAGTCCCAGGATCAAGCCCCGCCTCAGCAGGGAGTCTGCTTCTCCCTTTGCCCCTCACCCGCTCATGGTCTCTCTCTCTCTCTCTCTCTCTCAAATAAATAAATAAAATCTTTAAAAATAAATAGATAAAAAAATAAAGAAGAGGCTCTTGAAAAATAATGAAAAGGACAGGAGTGAAAAAAATGGGGGAGGGGAGCTGTAGGAAAACAGTCACAATTTGAAATAGTTCTTCTAAAATAGCATAAATTTTAAATTTTATAAACATCTGAAAGAATCATGGGAATATTTGCTAAAAAGGAAGAAATAAAAGAGATGATACTGACAAATTTTATAATACAGTGTTTTTGCCTGTTATTTGTAGTTTGATTATGCAGGGAGATTATGGATATGCACATATGTGCACAAATTATACACACACAATGAAATAATAAAAGATTTAAATCAGTTGTTGGGCACCACAGACAAAATTCTTCAAAAATTTATTAAATTATATAGTCTTTCATTTTACAAATATTATGTCTTCAGGCATGCTACCTAATGGTTAACTCCTTAATATTTGAACATAGCTAATTTTGATCACCTATATTATCATTGAGACTTCATTTCGAAGAAAATATAGTCATAGCTAATTTTTGAAAATTATATTTCTTTAAATGTTTCTACCTTATTTTTTAAAGATTTTATTTATTTATTTGAGAGAGAGAGTGCATGAACATGGGGAGGGAGTGCATGAACATGGGCAGAGGGTGAGGGACAAGCAGACTCCCCACTGAGCGCACAGCCTGATGCAGGGCTGGATCCCAGGACCCTGAGATCATGACTTGAGCTGAAGTCAGAAGCATAACTGACTGAGCCACCCAGGCTCGCCATGTTTGTACCTTATAACATTTAATAGTAGTATTTTATATCATTCATAAATGCATATCAGTTATGAACTTTGTAACTCTAACACTCCCTTAAGGTACTCTAAATAAGTCTGTGTTAAATTACTGAACATTTTTACCAAGGGCATCTCAGCTCTAAACTTCAGCTCTAAACAGTATAATATATTCTAACAACTTGGAATCTTGATTCTCATTAATTTATTTTAACCACTACTATGTTACCTTTCAAATTTACACATTTTACTCCTTACCAAGGACATTACTCGCATTTCAAGTTTTATTCTACTTTAGGAAGTAGTCTCCCTGCCTTCATCTTGTTTTAGATATGCTCCTAGAAGAATAAAGATAAGGCAACTTCAAGCTGAAATGAAATTAGGGAATGAAGCTGAGAATGATAATAGTAACATAATAATTCCAACATCATAACTAAACATTTTCTTTCTTTCAAACTGTGGAGTATACACTAAATTATTTAAATTATGTTACCTTTATTAGTGTTTTTATTATAAGTAGTAAGAATTTATAGAAATGTTTATTATTACATAACATTTTAGTTTCATGTCCATTTTTAAAAATAAATTTCTTGTCCATGTTTTTAATAAGGTACTTGAAGCTCAGATGTCTCCTTTATGGACATTTATAGAAGGGTCAGAGCATTGATATGAATGAGCATCTTCTACTAATATTTAGATCCCCTAATAGAAGAAATGATTTTGTCTTCTTCCCTGAGGGCTGACAATGAGTCAATGAAAGTCAACTGAAATTCACTGAATTGAATTCTAAATTCCTTGTAATTCCTAGTATGCACTTATTTTCAACAAGCAATACAACTTCTAAGTTTCCTTGAAATTTAACCAACTGTTTATATTTTAGTGCTCTCTAGACAATATGATTTTACCAAAGTAAAAATTGTGGAATAATATATTCCAAGATATTGCCATAAGTTACATTTGCATATGTATGTTAAGATTTGAGAGGGTGATTTGGAAGAAAAAGAGACCGGAATTGAATTATCAAGCAAAAAGTAAAGGAAAATAAAAACTATATAAAAATTCCTGCTTTTATGGTATGATTTCATGCATTTAAAGCTTTAGTCACATAGATGTATCTATTTACTTGTACAAATAAATGAGAAAGAAAACATGCTGTGGTATATGAAAGAGAATGTACTCAGGAGAATAGAGAGCAATAGGTATTTCACAGGAAAGATATAACATAGGGAATCGCTTACATAGAATTTGAAGGGCTCAATAACAACAACAAAAAAAGAAACATTGAGATAATCAAAGTAGCAGCTACAATCACTAATGGTGGGGATGAAACGGTAATTAAAGTAGCCTAGAAAACTTGGAGGAGCGAGCTCCTTAGACCTGGCTCTCTGAATTCTGTGTAGGGCCTGCAGTCAGCTAGTGATATTACCCCTGAAAAGGTGCAAAAAACTGTATATGGGAGGGTAGAAAGAAGCAAATAGCTAGAACCAATAACACCACCCTGCTTCTACTCCAGGGAGCAAACTCCTATCCTAAACTTCTACAATGAGAAATCATTAACTCACACGGTATCCCACTTTCTTCTTCTTTTTTTTTATAAAGATTTTATTTATTTATTTGACAGAGAAAGACACAGCGAGAGAGGGAACACAAACGGGGAGTGGGAGAGGGAGAAGCAGGCTTCCCGCCGAGCAGGAAGCCTGATGCGGGACTCGATCCAGGGACTCCAGTATCATGACCTGAGCCGAAGGCAGTCGCTTAACCAACTGAGCCACCCAGGCGCCCGGTATCCCACTTTCTAACAACCACCTTGCTCCTGCCTCAAAATATTTTTACAGTCACCCAGATTTAGCTCAGTGTTTAGTCTCATCAGTACCTCCAGCTGATGGACACTCTTCTCTCTCATTATGATAAAATGAATAATAACAACAGTGAAACATATACCAAATATTTATTATCTGTCAACTACTATTCAACATGCTTCATGGGTAATAATTCACTTAATATAAATAACATAATATAAGATTTATTTATTTACTGGCCCCATTTTACACATGAACAACTTAGAGAATGTAAAGGTTTTCACGGCAGTTATGCATGAACGAAGCTGGGATTTCCACTCGGCAGTCTTCTGAGTCACTGATAGGAAGTCTACACTTCCTTTCTCTTTTTACTTTGCTTCTGCCCATGTCCTTTTTTTAATAATCTAGTGGCTGTTATTTCAATACAATCTTTGTCACTACTAATTCAGTCTTGCCTTAATTATTGCAATGGCTTCCTAAGTTGTCCTCAGGTATACATTCTTGGCCATAAAATTTATTCTTCACATAAAAGCCAAAATGAGACATCAGATATATATGCCTCAGGTCATTCTTCTGCTTAAAACTCTCCAAAAGCCTTTCAATTCCATCTAATTAAAATACCAAATTGTTTCAATTTCCCAGTAGATCCTAAAAGATCTGCTCCTTAATTAACTCTTTTATGTCATATGTTTCCTCCCTGTCTCTGGCTCATTCCCTTAAGCCATACTAGTTCTCTTGCTTCTTCTTGAACAAATCACATACATCTAACCTCAGGACCTTTGCCCCTATTCTAATCTTCCTCCTTTTTCCTTCCTTTATATGCATGGTTGTTCTCACAATTCAATTTTCTGCTCAAATATCACTTAATATATTGATACCATTGATAAACACTCTGTAAAATATAATTCTAACGATTCATTAGTTCCCATCCTATTTTATCTTTGTTTATAAAATTTATTTCTGCCTAAAATAATAGAACAATTGTATATTTTTGAACTCAATCCATCAGAATGTGAGTTCCATAAGAAATGTCTATATTTTAACTGTTACATCAATGTCACCCAGAAGTGTTACTGGCATGTATTAGATGTTCATTATTATTAGTTATTGGCCAAATGAATGTTGAATAAATTCATCCACTAAATCCCTTAGTGGTGGATTTAACTTTTCACTTTATTCATTAAATAATCCAATCCTGAGTGCAACTAATTTATTACATTAACCACCACTATCACAAAGGATCTAGACTCTGTCAAATCAAGTTTTCCAGGAGGGAATGGGATGGGCAGTTGCTTAAAAGTAAACTTCTCAATGAGAAATATTTTATTTTTATAATTCTATAAATTCAGGGAAACACAACCAGAAATGTGCCTTCCTGGCATATCCACTCTTTCTTTTCTGCTCAGTTATGTACATAATTATACACAATGTCTCCAAACCCTAAATTCTTTATTCTTAGCCTTGGATCTGATCTATTATTTTCATTTAGAAAATATTAACGTCCAATGAGAAATGCCTCATCTTCTGATCACCCACGGGTATCTGGAGACCATCCTCTAATCCTTTTCTCCTGTTACAACATAGAGGCTCCTCCCACTCTTAAATAATCTGAATCTCTCCACCAGTGCTTTCAATCTTTTCCTCCTGTGTTGTGAAGAACCAGCTACTACTATCCCCTTTCTCACTTCAATATTCCACCACCCCTTCTCAGCTCAGTATTTCTCAGTAACTTTTAAACATGTTCCCATATAACAAATACAAACATATCAGAAAATCTTGACTCGATATTTCACATACCACTAGCTAAATTTACGGACTCTCCTTCCCATCACTTTCCACTTCAAAAGATTTCCTGCCACGTGTGTCCCTCTTTCTTTAACCCATTTTATTCTGGAATCTGGTCTCATCACTTAAACATTTCTTGCTGAGGGAAATTATAATATCTTTATCTCTAAGTCCAGAACATTTTTATCTTATGGTTTTTAATGTTTCAGCTACATTTAATAATACTGATTACTCCATCCAAGAGACTGTCAATGCAATTGGCTTCTATGATACATCCTGTTTCTGGACATTTTTTTTCTTACATTCTTCCTGTTCCCTCTCAGTTCACTTCTCAGCTCTGTTCTCCTTTTTCACACTAAGGAACTCTCCTGAGCATCATGCTTGATGCTCTTCTTTTTTTGCTCTGTGATCTATCCCTATATGATGTCATTCACAATTCTGGCTCCAATACTACCTACATATAATTGAAATACAAATTAAAATGTGAACTTCAAACTTAAATCAGAGCATCAAATTTGAATTTCCCCTCAACACTCTACACTCTCATTGCTGTGCTCTTCTCAAAAGTTATCGAGATATTGATAACCCTGTTGCCTGAATAGATCTTAATGCAGTTGGCACATTCTTATAGTGAGACCTACAGGCATCCCCTTAAATGAGAAGTCAGACCAAACAGAGCCTTCTTACACTTACTCTTTCTTACATCAACCCTCTGGTATTTTGTATTCAAAGCACCTACCATAATCTGCAATGATAATAATAATATTTGTATTAATTATAGGATTAATAATAATTTTATTATTACTAATAAGTATAATAATATCACTGTTAATGTTATTGTAGCAAAACATGTACAAAGCTGGAGGAAATAGAGATGTAGATGATAGAAAATATTTGCTTATGGGGCGCCTGGGTGGCTCAGTTGTTAAGCATCTGCCTTCGCCTCGGTCATGATCTCAGGATTCTGGGATCTAGCCCCACATCGGGCTCCCTCCTCTGCAGGAAGCCTGCTTCTCCCTCTCCCACTACCCCTGCTTGTGTTCCCTCTCTCGCTGTGTCTCTCTCTGTCAAATAAATAAATAAAATCTTTAAAATAAAAAAAAAAAAAGAAAATATTTGCTTATAATCTCTCCAGACAAATACAGCAATCACTGAGTTTGTGGTGTAATATTCTGATATGTTTCTAGACTACTGAAATTTTAATTTAACTGTGTTGATCTGAGTATGTATTTCATAGATCAGCATATGCTTAAAAGTAAACTTCCTACCAGGAAATATTTTATTTTCTTTTGCCTTCAAAATAATTAGTTACCATACATGAAAACCAAAAGATTTTAGTTTTAAAACATGGATAAAGAAACAAAATTGAAAAACTGTTTGTGGCAGGACTGTATTGTTCCATCAAAATGAGATTTCAAGTATCTCAGAGTAGACATATTGGAACCATCTGGAACAAGTCAAATGGTAAAAGAAATAAGGAATTAATTACTATTTTTTGAACTCAAAAAGAAATCTTAATTGTATTCTTATTTGATGTTGACCATATGTTTTTTAATTGTTTTTCCCCTAAAAAGGAGCATGGTTGTATACATAATATATATAATGGACTTATCTTTCATAGAAATGGAAATCTCTTTTTCTGACTTTCATCTGTTAATGTGCAATCATAGTTTTGATTTTTTAATGATATTTCTCTTATTTTTGGCAGTCTTTGTCTAATGTAGCATTAAGGCAATGATGACTTCATAAAATGAGTGGGTCGTGTTTCCCTGTGTTATATTTTCTGGAAGAGGTTGTATGAAAATCGGTGTTATTAATTCTTAAGTGTTTGGTAGATTTCAAGTATTAGATATTTTTTCTATTGTCTCTGTTTTTGATTTCCAGTTTGAGTCTATAATGGTCAGATAAGAAACTCTGTATGATTTCAGTTCTTTGAAATGTTGAGTTTTGTTTAATCATTCAAGATGTGGTCTATCTTGTTCAGTGTTCTAAATGGTCTAAAATGTGTATTTTTCTGTTTTGGGTGAAATTTTCTATACATGTCAATTATGCTAATTATGTTGATCATATCTATATTCTGCTGGGTTTTGTTCTGGTGGTTCAAATAGTTGTGTGAGTAACAGGGGTGTGTTGAAGTCCCAGAAACTCTAATTGTAAATTGATCTGTACTTGAGTATTTTAAACCATTTACTTACCAGTTTTCTGAGTAAAACTTTTCCATCTTCTTTCTATTAGTGCTTTTCTATCTCAATTGTGTTCTTTTTGTTTTTCTTTTTTTTTTAAAAGATTTTATTTATTCATTTGAGACACAGAGGTACAGAGAGAGAGAGCATGAGCAGGGAGAGAGGCAGAGGGAGAGGGAGAAGCAGGCTCCTCGCTGAGCCAGGAGCCCGATGTGGGGCTTGATCCCAGGACCCTGGGATCATGACCTGAGCCGAAGGCAGACGCTTAACCGACTGAGCCACCCAGGCGCCCCTTCAATTGTGTTTTTATTCTTCTGGCCAGAGAGTTGTTTTTTGTTTTTGTTTTTCCTTTTTCCTTTTTTACACTTTTTTCTTGTGACTCTGATGCCCATGTGTGCCTTCAATTATGGCTCCATCCCACCCTTCTGCTGGTTCCCCACATTATAGCCATGAGAAAAATAATGGTTAACTCCTATTCAATTACTACTCTATAGTGACTTTTGCCCTAGGGTAAAATCTATATGAATTTTCCATATGCTGTGTTATGTACATATTCCTCACACATGTGCACAGCACAAGCATGTGTTCATGTACTGCACACATTCCAAAATACCTGATTACACAAGCTATTGTCACACAATACATATTTTTTAATCTTTTAAATAATGATTTGCCTGACCCCCAACCATCATAAATATAAAAGAAATTCTAGATTTTTGAATATGAATCTTTTACTACATTTACAACATTTTTAATGTTTCATAGTTTCTATTTCGGCTTCTGTATATACTTAAAGTCAATTATCTAAAGAAAATAGGGGCACCTGGCTGGCTCAGTCAGTAGAGCGTGAGACTCTTGATTTTGGGATTATGAGTTTGAGCCCCACGTTGGATGTAGAGATTACTTAAAAAAAAATAAAATCTTTTAAAAGTTGATTAAACGTCTTGATTTTGGCTTAGGTCATGATCTTGGGGTTGTGGAATCAAGCCCCATGTCTGGCTCTGGGCTCTGTACTCAGCATTGTCCCTCTCCCATTGCTCCTCCCCCTGCTTGCACGAACTCTCTTGATCTCTATTTCTAAAATAAATAAATAAAATCTTAAAAAAAATTACCTAAAGAAAATAATAGGCCAATCAACTAGAGATGGAATTCAGCAAGATAAATAAAGGACAATAAACAAACAAAAAGCCAAAACAAATAAATGAGCACATACGGGTAGATGTAAAATTGTGCTTTTTTCAACTGGAGGCTGTATCATTGAATATATCTCCTAAATCTAATCATTTAACCACCTTTACTGCTACTATCAGTCTACATCCCCATCATCATCCCTGTGGATTATTCCAATAACTCCTTAAGTGCTTTCTCCACTTTCTCCCTTAACCATACCCCACTACTGTTTCCCTCCATGGAGGCTAGAGTGATCTTTTTTAAAAATGCATATCAGATAATGACATTTCTTTGTTTAATACTCTATAATAGTACAGGATCATATTAATTAACAGTAATAATAGCTTATAACTTCCATTACATTTATTAATGATAATAATAGCTAATGGGTATATGATGTGTGCCATCTCTATATATGTTAACTGATCAAAACTAAAAAGTACTTTTTCCCCAAGCGTGATGGTTACGTCCAGGAGTATATGAGAAAATGGAGGTGGTGTTTGTTACACAGCTTGTCCTAGCACACTGGTGATATGTCCTGCATAAAGATAATCCAGCCTCCCACAGATATGTACCTGGAAATCATAATAACCTTATCAAATAATTGGGATATTCAAATATTCAAATAAAAAGGAGAGATCATAGTAACCTTATCAAATAATTATGGATATTCCATTTTGATACTGTATCAAAATTCAGTGAGTGTTAATTTATTAAAAATTAGTTACAATGTGGAATGTGAAAACATCAACAAACTTTTCAGACTATAATTCTAAAACATTATTCTGTCTTGCATTTTTAGTAGATCTTCCACCCATACATGATTTTGATCACCCATACATAATTTGATCACCCATACATGATCCTTGGCCATTTTGAAAATAATGATTCTGAATTCTACAAATCTTTCAAATGCTGACCATTTAATAATATTTTTTTTCTTTTTAATTAAAATCTTTATTCTCTCCACTGATTTGATTAGCAAATCTTTATTTTATTTTGGGAAGCTGTCAAACACATGTTGACAACATTTACCATTTGTCACCATTGAAAATTCTATTTTTATTTGAGAGCCCAAATGTTATTATTGACAAGTACTGTCTGTTGTTTTCCTACAAATGACATGCTCACTTGGTCTGTTTGCAGGAAACTGCAACCAAAAACAGAAATCCGAATAAACCTAGTTTGTCAGTCATTCTTTCAAATAAAAATGGTGTTCCATAAAAAAAACAAAGACAGCTATTTCAGTTTCCACTGCACACCATCTCAGACGTGTATTTTTCTTGAGAGACCATTGTACTTTCGTATGTGGCAGAACTGCTCTAGATACGTTCCATTACATCAGTCAATATGTTAAAATTATGTCTACCCAAGAGTTGAGGTTTCTCTTCTGCTAGGTAAAAGAAATCCCTAGTTAAGACCAGCCATTACTGCTGCTGCTTCTTTTCCTTTTTCTTTCTCCTTTTCTCCAAAGAAAAGGGAAGAACTGTCAGGAGAGGAACACAATGACTCCTAGGTCCACGAGGTGTCAGTGTTGTGACTTGTGCAAAGTCACTGATAGTTTTACCCACAAGTGCTTTGGTGCCATCAATGAAACGAACATGGTAAAAAAGAAAATACAAAACTAAACAGAACAAAACCCTCAGCATTATTTCAAAAATAATTTTAACGTGCAGACTGCTGATGAGTCTGAGTTGTACAGACAGCTACTATACAACACTTTAAGAATTGTTAATTTATAGCGATGACAAATGAGAAGCATCCATTCATACACATATGTTTGCAGCTAATTTGGAGGTACTTCTACAGTTCTCCCAGAAACTCCCTACAACATGTTTTTTAAAGATTTTATTTATTTATATGAGGAGAGAGCGCGCACAGAGGAAGAATGAGAGGGAGCAGCAGAGTCCCCACTGAACAGGGAGCCCCACTTGGGGCTCCATCCCAGGACCCCAGGATCATGACCTGAGCTCAAGGCAGACCCTTAACCAACTGAGCCACCCAGGTGCCCTTCCCTACAACATTTTAAGTATTCTTTATAACAGTGTTTACTTAAGTGTGTAGAAAGGAAATCATTAAATAATAAAACTGATAAATAAGTATAAGGAAAAAAGCAAAAACTAAAAACGATGTCGAACCTCCGGAACAAAATATCTGAAGCAATGGTTAAATACCAACATAACTCATGCAGGGCATGCCCCGAATCTATCAAGAACAAGGGAGACTCCACATAATGGGGCTCTGCTCTCGGCAGGCTCACATACTGGTGGTCGTAGTGGATCATTTGACCTGAAGTCAGAAACCATTTGCTTAAGGGAGGTTCTTACAGAAAGCAAGGAAAATAAACAGAAATAATGATGTGACATTTTCCTGAACAAATTGAAACAAACAAACAAAAAATTAATCCATAACTGAAAATTGTTGTGGAGCCTATAGGATATTAGATGTCATTATATAATGACTAAATTGATTGAAATGATAAAAATGAAAATTCTGACAATCACGACTGAATATGACTGCTATAAAATACCTTACATAATATATTCGTTAATAAATCTGAGCTTCCTCTTCAATTCAACTAATTTTTTTTTTTTTTGCTTACACTTATAACACATTAGTCTCCTATTAAATCTTATATAGAGAGAGGATATCTGATACCAAAGAGCTTAGTTTAAATCAGATATATTTAAATAGCTAGTTTTTTTTTAATGGGTTGGTTTGCATTCAAAATAATATTACTCTTCACCTATATTCAGCAAAATAGGATCTTCAGATAATTACTTTTCTCCTTCATTAAAATTAGTTTTTAATTGTGCAAGCAATAAATATATCTTAGTATCTAAATAAGCTTGTTATTCAAGATAAGACAAACCTCCCCATTGAAAATGACCTTTCAATCTCATTAAAGAAAACAATGGTTAGTTTTAAAGCATGTGTTTCCAGATATTTTCTATACTTCTACAAACATGGCTTTATCCATAAAAAAAACATAAAGCATTGCTTGATTTATTTTTATTTGCATAAATGTTTGATACACATAATATTTTTAGAACTTTATCAACACTGAACAATTTGCTTTGGAAATATATTGACATCAATATATACACACAAACATAAATAAAATATATAAATAAATTATATGTATATGATATGAATATACATGGATACATATCCCATAGTATGATAAGTGATTTAGTCATTGCCTCATTGACAGTTTGCTTATAGTTGTCCACAATAGCATCTTATGATACTTTAAACTTCTGTGGTGTCATTTGTAATCTCTCTTTTTCATTTACATATCATTTTTTCTTTACTTGGGCCAGCTAAGTGTTTGGCAGTTTTGTTTATCTTTCGAAGTAACAATTCTTAATTTGGTTAATCTTTTCTATTGTTTTTTTCTGTTCTTTGTTTCATTTCTTTCTGCTCTAATGTTCATTATTTCTTTTTCATTGTTGTTAATTTTGAGCTCAATCAGTTCTTTCTCTAGTTGCTTAAATTGTAGGATTAAACTGTTTAATTGGGACTTTTCTTGCTTCTTAATATACTTGTCTATTGCTATGAACTTCACTTTTAGAACAGCTGTTGTTGCATCTCATAAGTTCTGGTACATTGTGTTTCTATTTTTTCTTATCTCAAGAAACCTTTTAGTTTTCCCTTTAATTTCTTCTTTTATCCATCAATTGTTCAGGAGAGTGTCATCTATTTCCCACAAATTTGTGAACTGTCCAGTTTTTCTCTTGTTGGTTCCTAGTTTTATAAAGATACTTGGTATGAAAATATTCCATGTGCACTTGAGAAAGAATGTATATTATGTTGTTGAAGAAAATGTTCTGTATATGTCTCATAGTCCTGTTAGGCTGATTCTCTGGATGATCTATCCATTGTTGAGAATGGGGTATTAAAGTCCCCAATTATTATTGTATTACAATTTATTTCTTCTTTTAGTGCTGTTATTTTTTGCTTTATATATTTAGGTGCTCTATTTTGGGTGCATACATATTTATAATTGTTAATCTTCTTGATGTATTGATCCCTTTATTTTTTTTAAGATTTCATTACTTTATCTGAGAGAGAGAGAGCGCGCGCATGAACGGGGGGAGGGGCAGAGGCAGAGGGAGAGGGAGAAGTAGGCTCCCTGCTGAGCAGGGATTTGATGTGGGCCTTGATTCCAGGACCCTGAGATCATGACCTGAGCTGAAGGCAGATGCTTAACTGACTGAGCCACTTAGGCATCCCAACACTTTTATTATTATATAGTGACATCCCTTATCTCTTTTTATCATTTTTAGTTTAAAACCAATTTTGTCTAAGTATAGCTACCCTTTTGTTGCTGTTACTATTTTCCAGAAATATCTTTTTCCACTCTTTTAGTCTCAGTTTATATGTGTCTTTAAGCATACAGTGAGTCAGCATATTGTTGGCTCTTTTTTTTTTTTTTTTAATCCATTCAGCCATTCTAAGTCTTTTAATTAGAAAATTTAATCTGCTGGGGCGCCTGGGTGGCTCAGTTGGTTAAGCGACTGCCTTCGGCTCAGGTCATGATCCTGGAGTCCCTGGATCGAGTCCCGCATCGGGCTCCCTGCTCGGCGAGGAGCCTGCTTCTCCCTCTGACCCTCCCCCCTCTCATGTACTCTCTCTCTCTCTCATTCTCGCTCTCTCAAATAAATAAATAGATCTTAAAAAAAAATAAAAAAAATAAAAATATCAGAAAATTTAATCTGCTTACTTTAAAGTAATTATTGACAGATAAGGACTTAAGTACTGCCATTTTGTTAATAGTTTTTGTTGTTTTATAGATCCATGATACTTGTTTCTTATCCTGTCTTTTTTTGTGTTTCAATGTCACTTGGTATTAGTATATTTTGACTTCTTTATTGTGTAATTACTATAGGATTTTTCTGTTATTACCATGAAGCTTACAAAAATATCTTAAATTTATAAAAACCTATTTTAAACTGATAATAATGTAACTTCAATAGAATTCATAAACTTTACACTTTACTTCTGCTTCCCCTCACATTTTAAGTAATTGCTATTCAATTCACATTTTTTTTAATTATTGTGTAACAAAAAAACATAATTATAATTAAGGTTAATTTCATTACATTATTTTCTTTTTTTTTTTAGCTTTTAGCCTAAAGTCGCAAGTGAATTATGCCCTGCTGTTACCATACTGCTGAGTCTAATGATGACTATATATCCTTTTACCATTACCAGTGAGATTTAAACTTCCTTTTTATGTTTTTATGATGCTAATTAGTGTTCTTTTACTTCCACTTAAAAAACTCCTTTTATCATTTCTTATAAGGCAGGTCGGGTGGTAATGAACTCTCTCAGCTTTTGTTTGTGTGGACGTTTTTACCCCGTCTTTGTTTATGAAGGACAACTACACTAGGTATTGAATTCTTTTTTTTTTTTTTTTTTTTTAAGTAAGCTCTACAACCAGTGTGGAGTCCAACATGGGCCTTGAACTCATGACTCTTAAATCAAGACCTGAGCTGAGATCAAGAGCTGGATGCTTAACCAACTGAGCCACTGAGGCATCCTTGGGTATTGAATTCTTGATTGACAGTTATTTTCTTTCAATATTTTGAACATGTCATCTCCTCTTCTGGTTTTCAGTTTCTGTGGAGAAATCCACCAATAATCTTATAGGATTCCCTTGTATCTAACTTCTCTCTTTCTTTTGTTGCTCTTAAAATTTTTTCTTTGTCTTTGATTTTTGACACTTTAATTATACTGTGCTTTGGTGTATTCAAATTCAACCTATTTGGCTTCCTTTGGGCCTCATGGATCTGGATGTTTATTTCTCTCCCCAAGTTCAGTAAGTTTTCAGCCACAATTTTTTTAAATATACTTTCTGTTCTGCAAATGAACAAAGCCACTGGTTGGGATTACCGCTTGGGCACTGCAGGTATGAACTCAGTCTGCTAAGAAATATGTGCTGATTATTACAATCCCCTTCCCACTTCTCCGTCATAGTCAGATTCTCAGCAGTTAAGCCTCATAGATTTCCCTGAAATCCCCATGCTGTGAGATCAGAATAGGGGCTCCCACAAAGCAACCCCAATGCTAATGGGAGCTTATTGTCCCCCTTGGGTTCTCTCTTCCCATTGGAGGAACCAGAGGCTAAGGGGAGACTTCTCCATGTGGTGCTGTACTGACCTGGGAGTAGGGAAATGCATTTAATGGGTAGTCACTTATGCAGTTTCTCTTGGTCTCTGTGTGTAGAAGAGGTGCTTTAGCCTCACGCCTGTGTTCTAGAACTCTGTCAATGATATTTTATTCTTGAAGAGTTGTTAGTTGTACTTCCTATGAGAGGGAGTAAAGTCAGAAACAACCTATAGCACCCTCTTGGTGATGTCACTCTTACAATTTCTTAGTTGAAACTATTGTATTTACTGTGCCATTGTCTCTTCATATTTTACATGGAAATCTGAGTTCATGTTAAGAAAAATCTACTATGACAAGGGAAGAGAGAAAGTAAATGAAAATTATGTAGAAGATTACAGCACCAAGAGAGACAGGCTGAAAAAAAATACACCAGCACTTCTGCACTAAAGCCAAAAGCTGTCAGAGCTAATATGAAACATTTCAAACTCTCTCTGAATTTTACAACACAACTTCAACATTCAAAACCCTGAGCAAGGACATCAGATTGACTGCACATGCATTTTAGCTGTGAGTTTTTAGAGAGATAAAGGATCTGGTTTCTATGTGGTGAAAACCTCTCACTATCAGTCACCACCAATGGGTTCTGCAAGATAAGGAGGGGGCCTATTATCTCAAAAGTAACAGATTTCTAATTTGGTTTCTACACTTAATTATCTTCATCAATGTATAACATTATTGTTGTGTTTTCAAAACCCATATTGTATACTTTATAATTACATTTTTAATGAAATAATTCCTAATACACATTTTTATTTATTTATTTATTTTTTTTTTATTTTTTCAAAAATTTTTTTAAATTTATTTTTGAGAGAGAGAGAATGACGGAGAGAGAGAATGAGAGGGGGGAGGGTCAGAGGGAAAAACAGACTCCCTGCTGAGTAGGAGCCCAATGCAGAACTCGATCCTGGGACTCCAGGATCATGACCTGAGCCGAAGGCAGTCGGTTAACCAACTGAGCCACCCAGGTGCCCCCTAATACACAAATACACATTTTTAAAGATCAATTGCACTTAGATCATATTTTTATTGAAATGTTTACATAGGCTGGGGTCACCTGGGTGGCTCAGTCGGTTAAGTGTCTGCCTTCAGCTCAGGTCATGATCCCAGGGTCCTGGGAACAAGTCTTGCATTGGGCTTCTGCTCAGCAGAGAGTCTGCTTCTCCCTCTCCCCCCCCGACTAGTGCTCTCTCTCTCTCTCTCTCTCTCTCTCACTCTCTTTCTCTCTCTCTTTCGTAAAAATAAATAAAATCTTTAAAAAATATTTACATAGGCTGCATTTTTGTTTGCAAAATTATGTATGCAGAGATGTATGCATACATTCCCTATGAACAAACTCTGTATCAAGGAATTTCCCTCTTCTGCAGAAAAATATCCAAAGTTTACAAGAAAATTGAGAACCAACTAGAAAATCCATTGTGGAGAAAATTAGGAAAAGTACTATAAAATATGTGTTAGGGTTGTCAAAAGCAATGCATTTGTGTGGGAGCCATGCAGTAGAGGAGAAAAACCACCTCAGAGAAATTTCAGTGTTGAGAACCCAATATCAGAGCAGCAACCACAGTTATCTTTCCGATCTTACCCTTTTGATTAAATTGACAAAGAGAAGACAAGCCTATGTTGAAACTTGAAGATAAAAGACACATGAAAATAGTTTTGTCCTTGAGGAAACTGGGAAGTAATTCTTCATATTGTGACACCTAGGTAAACCATAAAAACCACTCTTGAATCTTGTGTTCTATAGGAATATTTTACAAATAACTGATCTAGGAAACCTAAATTATTCAGTGAGAGTAACAAATAATACTAGAAAATATCTTGTCAAAGAGCAGAAGAAAATTTTGGACAAGTAATTCACTGTGGGGAGTAGAGGGAACTTAATTAAGCTTTTGGTGGAAATCAAACAAAAATGCAAGAATGTATCCTACCAGATGTCTAACAGATATCTTTAAAGGAATATTGCTAAAACAGAATGCCTGATTCTGCTTATTCTTAATGTGCTTTCTCCCAGTCTTCTCACCATCAAATGCCATCATGATGGCATATTTGATTAAATCATAATTCCTGGGGTCACTCTTGTGACTTTTCTTCATTTCCTTTAGCAAGTCCTAAGGGCTCCAACTGTGTAAAATATCTCAAATCCTCCAGAGATGTAAGACTTCATAGTTCTTTTCAAAGTATTAGAAAATTAAATACTATGCTTAGAAGATATTTGTATTTTATTTATTTATTTTTTTTTTAATTTTTATTTTTTTTAAAGATTTTATTTATTTTGACAGAGAGATAGCAAGAGCAGGAACACAAGCAAGGGGAGTGGGAAAGGGAGAAGCAGGCTTCCCACCAAGCAGGGAGCCCAATGTGGGGCTCGATCCCAGGACCCTGGGATCATGACCTGAGCCGAAGGCAGAGGCTTAACGACTGAGCCACCCAGGCGCCCAGATATTTGTATTTTAAATTGGATTTTCCTTGGAGAGTCATTTTTAGCACAAAGGAATTATTGGTGCTATACTAGACAACGGAAAGATACTTTGTGAAAGCAGGATTTCCTAGTGCCCCTGAGGAAACAGCACATAAATGAATATATATAGTTAGACATTAATTTTGGCAGATCACTCCAGTGCTTTGTGCATTACTGGACCTGGAAATAAATGGTAGCATATCACTTCCTTGTGGAATGTGCATAAACTTCCATTATCTAACACTATGGGAAACACTGAAGGGAAGAGTATGCTGCATTCTGATTCTGGATGACATCATAGCTTATATTTTCTTAAGTTCAAAGGAAAATCTAAAGGTTATTTCTTCTGAAGAGCAAAAGAAAGTGAAATTAGCTAACTTCATTTTAAAGTATTGATTAATTTAGTGTGTCTTATGGTCACTATTACACCTAAATTTCCAAGTTGCAGAATCCAAGGATATTTAAAAGATCTAATTTTATAAAGTGATTGAGATATTCAGCACAAAAAAAAAAAATTCTTAAATACAAGTATTAAAGAAGCTTATTTTCTACATATGCATAATATTAAACCATTTGTCATTTAATTGCTGTGTTAGGCTCATAGGAGAGTCACTTTTACATTTATACATATATCTCAACATTTGAATGAATATAATCATCATTCTTATTAAATGGCATTATATCCTTCATGTACTCAATTATTAACTAAATCAATTGAATTAAATGAGTTAAAAATAAAGAAAAAATCCATAGTAAATTAAATGAATTGTATTTTTAATAGTTGTTACGTATTTTATTCTTCTACAAGTACTGAAAAGTGTACATTTCTACGAAGTAAATAATATCTTTGCCATGAAATATTACTTATCTCAAGAATATATTGAACATATAGGACAGGGAATAAAAAAAGATACTGGGGAATTCATTTCTTATAGGGGATTGATCAACTGTGTATTGCATGAATCAGAATAAAAAAGCAGCAATTTCAAGACTGTGCTATATAATCCACTAACCTCCAGAACCGTCTTAAATTGAATACAGTACAAAATGAAAACTGATGGATAAGTAATATTCCTGGAAACACTTATTATCAGAAAAATAAAAAATATATATATTTTGAAATTATTATCTTTCTTTCCTAAATTTGCAAGCTGATTCTTTTCCATTTACAGGGTTAAATTGTCCTGTATTAGTCTGATTCTCAAACTTTTAATCTCCTCCCCAAATAACTTCACAGAAGACTGGTTATCTGAATATCCATCCTAAGTACTGTTGCCAGATAAAATACAAAACATCCAGGTATATTTGAATTTCAGACAAAAAAGAATAGTTTAAAGTTTAAGTATCTCAAATATTGCTTGAAATGTACTTACATCAACATATTATTTGTTGTTCATCGGAAAAATAAATGTAACTAGTCATCTCATAGTTTTATTTGTTAAACCTGCAATGTTAATCCTAAGAGAATATTTAGAATTTCTTATTTATGTGTATTTACATGGAAATTTCCCTGTAGGTATAAAACAATCTCTTCAACATGCCTAATTAAAATATTCCATGCTTGACACAGTACACCTGTTAGGAGTTTGTTGTTGTTAGTGTTGTTGTTTTGGTTTGGTTTTGTCAAGTTGCTGTCTCACATTCAGCCATTCGAGGCAGAAAAAAATCAGGTTTCCTTCTTGTTGTAACTTCATAAATGTGCTCTGAGACATTCAAAATTCAGAAACAAGAAAGATACACTATTCTCACAAAACCTAGGTGTTTGGAACTGTGAGATCATTAAGTTCTTCTGCTGTGTCAAAAATATTGTGAATCTGTCATGAAATGGGGGCTAACAACAAATTAAGTTTGAAAATAAATGGGTGAAACCATGAGAGTCCTGGTGTTTCAGATGCAAAATACTAGTCAAAATGAAGTCTAGTATTCAAACGGTATTTGAAAAAAGTAGGCCGAGAGACATTAAAGCTGTTGACTATTAATATACATCTAAAATAGGCACCTAATATTATATTCTCCCCCAGGAGTTCTCTACTAGCTCATTGATTTCTTCATTTATTCATTAACATATGTGAAGCAGCTACTATATTTCAGACACTGGGTTAGTTGAAAAATGATGGACAGAATAGATCAGACTCTTACCGAGTTTACCATCAAATTTAGAAGAGAGATTACTGAACAAGTAATTACAATAAGTAATGTGGAAAAATCTTAATAACTTCTGTAAGTAAATAGTTCTTTTAAACTATAAAATTGTATTATCCTCTCTTTTCTTCTTCTCCTTCCCCTTCTTCTTCTCCCTCTTGCGTTTCTTTTTGTATGATTTCTCTCCCTCCATCTGCTCATTGTCTTTGAAGTTGTGTTGGTAAAGTAAGACAACACAGAAAAAAAAAAAAAAGACAATCTTTTTTTCTTAGTTTCCTACATGATATGAAAGGAAAAGTTTGTTGACAGACAGACTTACATACTTTCTAAATTTCCCATTTTCTTTATAAATCAAAAACCATGATTGATGGTGACCAAGAAGGCCTTGTATGTCTAATTATAGTCATGTTTCTTCCTGTCTCTAGAATCCTGACCTCCCTTTTCTTAGAGAATTTACTTCAGAAAACGTGCAATTATAAATTCTTTCTCTGCCCCTTTGGGATATAAATCTTGGTAAAACCTTTTTGCCAGTGTTTACAAGCCAGGGAGGTCTTTTCTCAAGACCTGGGAACTATCCCTATGAACTGTCGTCATCAGGGAAGATAGTGCCCCTGTCTCCCAGTTTGTATGGGAGAGTAGAGGTCTAACTTCTCTGGGTACCTCGCTGCAAGTTGTAAAACTACTTTCCGTCAGGAAAATAAAAGAGTTCTCTGTTCCTGTAAGTAAATCCACTGTCCCAGTTGTTGACAACTCTCCCGCCTTTTATTTCGGACTGAGCTCAGGCTGTGCTCTGGCCTCTCACTCCTATTACAGTAGCCTTAAATAAAGTGTTCCTTGACTGTTTAATTTTGTCTAGTGCAACTTTTGCTTTGACAGTAAATCACGAGAGTTAGAAAACATGATGTAAACAAATATTCCACTAGTAAAAAGAGGATATGATATAAGTGAAGTTCTCACAACAAAGAAAATGAAAATAAGAAAGTCTTATACTGCACCTAAAAAGAAAAAAAAAAAAAATCAAAGTATTTAAAAATGAGGGCGCCTGGGTGGCTCAGTTGGTTGAGCAATTAACTCTTGGTTTCTGCTTAGGTCATGATATTGGGGGTCCTGCACTGAGCCCTTCGTTGGTTCCCTGCTTAGTGTGAGTCTGCTTGTCCCTCTCCCTCCTCCCACTTGTGCTCCCTCTCTCTCTCTCTCAAATAGGTAAGTGGAATCTTTAAAAATATATAAAAATAAAATAGTTAAAGATAATTTAAGAAAAAAAGTTATTCAATTAGGCTGTAGTTAAGAAATAGAAAGTTATTGGTTCCATCTTCTTCCACTTGGAATTCTGGTAGCAAGGTGTTCCATTGAGTATCTCTGTGTCATCATGGGGTAAAATGGCAGTGTGCTATATTTATGCAGAGAAAGGGGGCATGAAACAGTTGTCCACACTGAGTCAACCTTATATTATTTATCAGAAGAGATATTTTTAAAGTCCCATTCTCCTCTCAAGAATTCCAGGTTGGTACTTGAAACCAGCATGTTATCTAGGGATTCTGTAAGTAAAATTCTGTAATCACTCAATGTGGCAAGGGAATAATTAATGGAGCTGCAGGTTGGAAAGCCTAAATCTGGGGAGAGAAGGGTGAATAAAATTTCTGTGAACAAAGATTGTTACTGAGGCTTGATTAGGGGCAGGGCAGGGGGAAGGGTGAGGGGTGATATGACATAACGTTGATCTAACTTTCTGCTTTCCATAAACAGAAAATATAAAATTAACTATGCTGTCACTAATACTCTAGCAAAATGGCACTGAAGTTCAGAACCTCCACTTATTGGAGGAAATGACATCAAAGTTGAGTCCCAACTATTGTTGTCGTGCAGATAAAGGGGATATCATAGCCATATCTGCATTTAGTTGGCTAACTGTGTCTGCATTGTGTAGACTATAGAGGAGCTCATCAAAGTAAAAGATCATTTAGAAAAGTCCAGGAGGGAAAGGTCATGCAATAAAACTTGTTTCAAACAGCTTACATGGAGAAAGGGAGAGAATGCTGGTTAGGGAGTAAAACAAAGTGTGTGGAGAAATCTGGTGGATATAAATCATATGTATAAGACTCCATGACTGATTTTATAGAGCTTGGCATATGAAAGTAAGAAAAGAGTCAAAAATGATTTCCAGTTTCTTGGCATGGGCAACTCCTAGAAAGAGAAAGAGTCACGTTACTTACTTCAAAGAGTCATGTTATTAACTTCAGAAACACTGGAGATAGTTTCAATCTTATTCCTATTGAAGACATATGACACTCAACATATAGATATTTAATTGTTGATCTTCTTAATATCTAAAAGAAAAATTTTGGTGTAGGCATTATTATTCCCAATATATAGATAAAGAAACTGGGTGTCATATTGTGTAGAGCAAGCAAGTTGTGAGGTCAATTTACTGCTTTACTATAATTCTCTGACTCTTTCTATTCAGATATGCTGTCTCTCTGGAGGAAAATACTTTCAAAATTTGGGAGAATAAAGTCCCAAGTTTCTAGAATGTAAATAATCTCTGGAAAGAAACTTGAAATTCAGGAAATAAAGATAAGAATTATACCAAGGGTGGGACTACATATAATTTAGCTTCAGTTTTTCTTATTTTTTTAACTTAAGCTTATTTTTTTTATCTCACAAGATAAAGAAATGTACTATACTTCATAAAATAAAATTAATGTGAGTATACGTGGCCTGAATTGATACCCAGAATAACTCTGATGACAAAGGGACTTAGACTCTGATTTTCTAAAGAAAGTGAGCCTAGGCACTGTATGACTTCTGTAAGATCAGGATCATTGTTTTATTTTTATTTTTCTAGCTTCAACTTGTCCTAATATTTACAGATTCTAATTTAATTCTTCAATTATTGTTTACATTTATACTCCTATGTTAAATAAATAACATAATAACTTTACAAAAGAGGTTGTTGAGGATTAAGAGATGCAAACATTTCTTTACATGAATTTCTGAAATTTGGATGCAAAATGTTTAATATTGTACTTAAGATAAACTCTGGAGATACGTATGACTGCATAACTCATCGTTTTCAGAACACTATCATATGATTTCATTAAATTTAATTCACATAAATTGCCTCAAGCCATTGTGCAAAGTTGCCTCTGTAAATGCCAACACAGAACTATATAATGGGATTCAAAATGTTCTTGTCCCTATTAATGAATATTTAGTCTATCTTCATTTACAATTGGTATTATTTTTTTTGCCACATGGACTTTTTCCACAGATAAATTTTCCTACTGATACGGTGTATGTATTCGCTCTTGCAAATTATCTAGCTTATCAAGTTTATTTAATTTGTTTAAGGCTATTTAAGGGAAAGTGAATAAAGCTGGGGTTTGAAAACCCGTGCTAGGATTCCCGATACTCAGTCTCATCAAATTCACTATGAAAACTCTTATCAAATTCTTCACAGTGTGCCTCATTATTTCCAAGGTCATTCATGCTTATCTAACAGGCAGGCTGCCTGATAACAGACCAATCGGATATATGAGAGTGAAAACAAGAAAAGAGCTCTATTAATAGGTGCTTTAGATATAAGACATGGATCCCAAATGTAAAACATTTTCCATGTATAAAAAGAATGCATTGATTCAATGCATTCTCTGGGGAATTCTGAAGTTGGTTAATCACACTAATTAGGTGCCACTTGATGACATTCATTCATGATCACCATCATGAGCACTGTCACAAGCAGAATTTTCTACAGCTCATTAATGAATGTCTGTGTCATCACATCTTAGGAGGCTTTTTTATTACCCCGTATTCTTTCAGTTTAATAAAACATCGCTCCTACTGAAAGAAAAGATTTCAAGAAAACCTATGCTGGGGGCACCTGGGTGGCTCAGATGGTTAAGCATCTGCCTTCAGCTCAGGTCATGATCCTGGGGTCCTGGGATCGAGCCCCGCATCGGGCTCCCTGCTCGGCGGGAGGCCTGCTTGTGTTCCCTCTCTCGCTGTGTCTCTCTCTGTCAAATAAATAAATAAAATCTTTAAAAAAAAAAAAAAGAAAACCTATGCTGAAAGCTAAGATGTTTTTAATCAGTCATTAGTGTCTCATAATTTTTTTTTCTGTTCCAAAACAACAGTTTGATTTTCCAAGTAGTAATATTTCTTTCTTTTTTTTTACCCCCCTTTGGTGTTTCCCTCAGACTTGCTATTCAAATATTAAGCTTCCATTAAAAGTGACTTCTTAATGACAACAATTAATGTTTATATTTTCTATTAGTGATATAGGCAAAATGATATACATCAGATTCACCTGGAGAAATTTTTCTGTTTTTTTATTATTATTATTATTAAATTCCTGTTAGTTAACATACAGTACAATATTAGTTTCAGGTGTAGAATTTAGCAATTCAGCAGTTCCATACAACACCCAGTATTCATCACAATAAGTGCCCTTTTACTCCCCATCACCTATTTAACCCATTCCCCCACCTACCTCCCCTTCACCTGGAGAACTTGGGGGAACGTGGTAACTGGGTGATGGACATTAAGGAGAGCATGTGATGTGATGACCACTGGGTGTTATATGCAAATAATGAATCACTGAACACTACATCAAACACTAATAAAGTACTCTATGTTGGCTAATTGAATCTAAATTTTAAAAAAAGAAAAAAACTTTATTGAAAAATACATACAGATGACTTGTTTAACATGACTAAAAATTGGCCTTTGAGAATATGTGTATTTCTTAAAAATTCCATATGAGTGATATTTCATATAATGATATGGCCTAGTCTCTTGTCTGTTTTGTTTGCTGAATTTAGCAATTCCACAATACCTGTTTTATGCTTACTGTGTTTTTTTTTTAATTTTTTTTATTATTATGTTATGTTAACCACCATACATTACATCATTAGTTTTTGATGTAGTGTTCCATGATTCATTGTTTGCGTATAACACCCAGTGCTCCATGCAGAACATGCCCTCTTTAATACCCATCACCAGGCTAACCCATCCCCCACCCTTCTCCCCTCTAGAGCCCTCATTTTGTTTCTCAGAGTCCATAGTCTCTCATGGTTCGTCTCCCCCTCCGATTTCGCCCCCTTCATTCTTCCCTTCCTGCTATCTTCTTCTTTTTTTTTTTCTTTTAACATACTGTGTTATATGCTTGAGACATTTCTAACAATAGTCTGCCCTCAGGGAGCTTAAATTCTAACAGAAGGAGACATAAAAACAAACGTAATAAGCAAATCATACAAAATATTGCAATAAATGTGATCCTCTTCTTAAAAAAATAGATGGCAGTTAAAAATGCCAATTTTGTACTTGCAAGAAATTCACTGGCACAGCCAATTTATTACAAAGCATTTTGCTTATATTGAACACATGCAGTTGTTTATACTTACATGAAATTCTCCATCCTGTTTATAATTTACATCACAATTTATAAGCTCATGGATATTTTGTGTACAGACACAAATAATCATAGAAAATTCCACTAAAATTTAGTTATAAAAGTATTAAGGCATTGTGATACAAATATAAAAATTGAATTATGTCTCCTAATGTGAAATAAAAAAACAAAACGAAACACACTATGCAGAACTGGATTAACAAGTGCTGTCCTTACAGTTGCAATCCTGGTCTTCCAAGTAGCCACACATGTATTTCATGTTTAATTCATGCTCCCACTTTACAAATTTTGTAGGCATTGGCAGGGCGTTAGGGCAATCATTTAGGACAAGTACCTTTTGACTTTATTTCTCTTTAGTGCTTTTTCACACTAAATTAAGAGTTTGATTCCGGGTTGAGAGTAAGAAGGGGCATATAGAAATTGTGAGTAAGCCTATCTCCTAGAAGCAAATAAAATATCATAAATTGGAAAGTTTTGTTAAAGCAAACTTCAGGGTGACTGTGAAATGAATTCTAGGAGATGGAAGAGCATTATTTCAAGTGAAAGACCTTGAGAACGTTGCGATCATGTTGTTTAGTATTGCTCAATTATGGAATGCAGTGAAGAGAGGAAAGAGGCAATGCTCAGTTCATGAAGAATTTCTATACCATAGAAAATAGGGTTGTTTTTTTTTTTTTTGGTTTTGTTTTTTTTTTGGCTTTTTTCTTTTAAGTGCAAAATAGAAAGTCGTTCAATATGCTGAACAAATTTATGGCTTTTAGATTTGAATGCTATAAAGATCTTCCTGGTGGATGTAAAACAATTAGAATTTCAATTGTTGCTGGAGTTGGCTTGTTCTGAACAGCATCCACAATGCAGATTCATGTATGGGAATGAGACATAGGTTTCTCCTTCATGCTAAGGTGATGGGATAGAGTAGGGTTTTCAAAGTGTGGCCTGTAGATTTTTAGGGGTCCCCTAGACATTTTCAGGGTTTCTGTGAGGTCAAAACTAATTCAAAATGCCATTACTTTGTCTTTTGGCTCTCATATTACCAATGGAGTTTCCCAGAGGCTACATTACCTGTGTTGATATTATCATTCTGGCAGGTAATGGAATGTGCACTTGGGTATTTTTTGAGTTTTAAATTCTTCTGTTTTAATATGTACCATGGCATCTAGCAGCAATTTTGTCCTCATAATGCCTTTTCATAATTTTAAAATATCGAGGACACCAAAACGATTGAGGACAATTGGAATAGAAGATTGTGATTGCTAAATTGATAAAGAAAATAGGAATAGATGATAGATGGATGGATGGAAAGAAAGATACTTTTCTTCCTGACATACTTAACCTTCCCAACTTCCAGTAACAGAAATTCTAGTCTATACTTTAAATTGGCTTACCCATGCTCCTGCTATAAAGTGAAGCATTTGTCCCGCATATCAAGTGAGAGAACAACCAATTCCTGACCACTGGGATGGCGTAAGTTTGGGACCTGACTCTGGTAAGGCCTGCCAAAGCTCTTTAGCAGAATGTTGCTACAGCTGTTCAGGAGGTCTGTACTCCAGAATCTGTGAGAAACACGTAAGCCTGAAGAAACAGTCAAGAAGTTTGCTGTAAGCTACAGACAACTTTACTGAGAAAGAAGCCAACAGCCAGGAAGTTCCCGCCAACAGATCAAGCGAGTAGAACCCTGTTGGCATCTCAACTCCTAAAATCCTACCATATTCACCAAATCTATAACTTAAAAAAATGCCATATTTTTGTCTAATCCACTCTAAGTTAGGTTTAAATCACTCGTGAATGAAATAACCCTGACAAATATAAATTGATTATTTAAATATTTTAGGCCTTTTGATATTTTATTTTTTAATGGATCTCATGCTCAGGGCACCACATGCATTAAGCTCAATCAATTTTCCAAACTATTCTATTTAAGGTCAAATTAATACTCTCAGCTTAAAAATGAGCAGATTGAGGGGCTCCTGGGTAGTTCAGTCAGTTAAGCATCTGCCTTCAGCTCAGGTCATGATCTCAGGGTCCTGGGATAAAGCCCCGCATCAGGCTCCCTGTTCCACAGGGAGTCTGCTTCTCCCTCTCCCTCTCCCTCTGACCCTCCCCCCTGCTGGTGCTCTCACTTGTGCTCTCTCTTTCTCTTTCTCTTAAATGAATACAAATTTTTTTTAAAGATTTTATTTATTTATTTGACACACAGAGAGAGACACAGAGAGAGAGGGAACACAAGTAGGGGGAGTGGGAGAGGGAAAAGCAGGCTTCCTGCCGAGCAAGGAGCCTGATGAGGGGCTCGATCTCAGGACCCTGGGATCATGACCCGAGCCGAAGGCAGACACTTAACGACTGAGCCACCCAGGTGCCCCATCAAATGAATAAATACATTTTTAAAAAATGAGCAGATTGAGGCATAGAGTCATGTAGGTCATTTATTGTGTGGCTACATTAAAACATAGAATTTTCTTTCTCTAGAAAACCTTAATTTTATCCACCTACTGAAATCCCTTTCATTCCACATATTTCATGATGAAAAACAAAACTTACAAAATAAAGTATAGAGCTTTGGGAACACACCTAATGGTTCCCTGTTAATGCAGCACTGGGGATCTTTTGCTGAAAAGATCACATGTTCAACTCATTTTCCAAGTTCAGAGCATGTGAATATAGTTGTTTTCAGCAAGAAAACATCACAGTTAGTATCATGTAACTTCTGTTTAAAACTTAAAGAAGAACCATAAATCTCATCCTGAAGTGTCCTGGAAGAGAATTAAAGCAGTGATTTTCTAAACAGGGACGTTCAAATGATCTCATCAAAACTATTGGTTTTGAGTTTTTTGTTTCATTTTGTTTTTTAAAGATACAAACATCTTTTTGCTTCTAATTTTTTTTCACGATAAATTCAATCTCAGAACAGTACTGATGCTATTTCCACTTCAGTACCTAAAGGAGGAAAACAATAGCTTAACCTTTTTTTTTTTTTTCAGCAGGGAAGAAAATAACAGTGTCAAAATGACAGTCTCAAAAGAGGCTGTCCTGTGAGGAGAAATCATTTGAATGGGTTCCAAAAAATTCACAGAAATTGTTTTTCTAAGAAATCACACAATTAAACAGCCACATCAGAAAATTGCCAACAATAGCCTGTAAGCATCCACTCTGCTCTAATCTAAAGGGTTTCAGTTTTCCTTAAAAATTCCTTTAAAATGTCAGCAGCAGTTGTGCTATAATCCATGACCAGTGCAGCAATGTTTGGATGGGGGGAGGAGGGCAAGAGAGGCAATTGAGAAGACAATAATCTGAAATGCGAACTCCTATGTTTTCATAAACATCTGGAGGGACACAATTAATGTGACAACAATGCTATTTATATTATTGATTTTATTGATTTAGCAAATGTATTTATTTGCATTAATTTAAGAGAATTTCTACTTCAGAGAAATAATGTCAGGATAATAACTTCATTATATATGAGTATTTGATTATTTAAGAAAACAAGCAAGAAAGGACAGGGTTAATATGAAGAAAGCCAGGTGCTCAGAGGAATATGCATCTTCTCTAATGGAGTTAACTAGAAGGAATGAAAAGGGACTTCTAAGTTCAGAAAAATGTTCTTTTTGGCTTAAACATTAAACTGCCAACCAGCCTCCCAATTATTTCCAATTGAGGTAGTGACAGCTGTCCTCCAGAAATGTACAAAAACAATCAGTTTCCTTTATCTGTGAGTTACTTGAATGCCTGTCAGGATGTAACCGTCAATAAGTAAAGCTGTCTACCCTTCAATCCATGACTCAGGACTGTGTGCACATTTTAGAAACTAGTGTCCAAATAAGTGTGACTCACTCATACTGATTGAGCTTCTGTTCTAACCCTCTAGGATTATTCAATTTTACTTAATTTTATTCAAATTCCAAAGTGAAACAAATTCCCTTTGAGTACAGATGTGGGTGAGGGAAAGACTATAATCTGTCTGGTACAGATTTCATTTGGGTATTACCATTTTACATAAGCTCCTCTTGAATTGAGTTTCTCTCTTTATTTCATTTTTTAATTTAATGAATACTTGGGCATCTGCTATTTACAAGACATAGCTCCAATTCCTATGCCTAGAGCTGAAAGCAGAAGAGATAATACAGCTTTTCTTATAGAGCTATTTTCAGCTACACTTATTTTAGTGGTTGTGAATTCTATTGTTCCTAAAGAATTCATAAGTTGGGTAGGAATTTTTTTTTTTTTTTTTTTTGGGTAGGAATTTTGAAATCTAGATTTTCATCCTTGATTTACCACTATTTGTTCTCATTATTTTTACCAAGTGTATTAACTTTTTCCAGTTGTTAATAATATACAAAAAGTTACTATCAAGCACTATTTTTATTTAAAATCAGAAGTATTTAAAACTATTTGGCTGTTTGTGTGGGAGGCACTCTGTAAAGAAATAGTACCAATTACAATTGCATGTGATTACTTATATAGAATGTATTTAAATGAATGCAATAAATCATTTACCTACACATAACTATCATTTCTAAATGTTTCTAATATCTCCTGAACTGGGCTGAGAAAAAAGCACTGCTACAGGAAGCTGAGGGTATAATTTGGAAGTGTTTACAAAGGGAGATTCTAGGTAGAAAAATCTCAAAGAAGATTAAATATGCAAAACAAATGAATGTTAGCAAAACTTTTACAAGATGATTATGACTACAGAATATTTGGGCACAATGGTCTAGACCAGTGGTTCTCAAACTTTAGCATATATAATAGCTGAAGAGCTTACTAAAATACAGATTGCTGGGCCCTACTCACAAAGTATATGGAATGGGACCTCATAATGTGCACTTTTGACAAATTGCTGCTCATCCAGAGAACACACTTTTAGGACCACAGGTCTAGACTATACATGTATATAGTCATAGATAGTCTACACTAGATGTATATAATTTAGACCAGTGGTCATATATATTAGTCTATAAATTAGTCTAGGCTAGAGATTCTATGATATACAGTATATATCCAATTATAGGGCAAAGCCCAGGACATATTTAAGTTTCTAGTAGCATCCTAAGTATGTAACTCTTTCCCAGGTGTAGAACCCTCTTAAAAAAATAAGTAGCTGTTCATGAGGGCGTATGCTAAGTGACGTAAGTCAGAGAAAGACAGTTACTGTATGATATATATGTGGAATCTAAAAAGTTAAACTTGTACAAACAGAGAGTAGAGTGGTGCTTACCAGGAGGTGGGGTGGGGAGGAAAGGGACTGGGGAAATACTGGTCAAAGTATACAAACTTGGAGTTAGAAGATGAGTAAATTCTAGGGATCTAATGCATGGCATTGTGATTATAGTTAGCCGTACCATATTACATACTGAATTGCTAAAAGACTGGATCTGAAATATTCTCACCACAAAAAAAAAATGATAATTATATGACATAGTAGATATGTTCACTAATGCTATGGTGGTAATCATCTTGCAATATATAAATGTATCAAATCAACATGTCGTACACCTAAAACTCTACACAACATTTAAAAAAATGGTTGGCTAAAAAAAAAATTGTTGACTAAAAATTGTGCAGTGCACCATTCAGGGTTAGAAGTCTGTGGATCAACACCTTTAAAGCCACATAAAGTATGAAGAATATTTTTAAAAATCTAAATTTCCAAGAGGTATTTAATCTAGCCATATTTCTAATTATGAATGTGAAATTGATAGCTATATAATCAACATAAACCATATAGTTAATTTTTTTAGCAAAAACAAACAAACAAAACTGCTCAAAGATTAAATCCAGTCAATAAAGTGATAAAATAAGCTTATTTGTTTTGAATGGATTAAAAAGTGACAGAGTACAATTTGAGCATTCATATAGATCAAAGGAAGGGTTTTCAGTTTTGCCATGCATCAAAATCACCTGAATATTCGAATTGTTAATAGCTCCCTAGAGATTTCCAATCTGCAGCCAAGATTGAGAATTACTAAAAATTCAGCATCTGTGTGTATTAATACTGCAGAATATAGCATATATTTAGGAACTTCAGTAGTGTGGAAACAATAGTATGTCCAACAAAATCATTAAATTGAAGAAAGAAAAGAATGCTGGAAAATGTTATCTTTTTTCTAGATGGTAGTTAGCTCATACTGTTCCAAAATGAATACACAATATTTATAGGTAGTTCTAAGCACTGACTTTCAAATGTGCTTGTATATTGGATTATCTAGGCTTTAAACATGACTGATATCTGTATCTTATCCTCTAAGATTCTGAATCAATTATTCTGGGATACAGCTTAGGCATCAGTAATTTAAAGCCCTCCTCAGGTGATTTCTTTATAAATTTTAAACCACAGAATTTGATAGCAATGACTAGGAAGATTAGCATGCATTTCAAATAAGTGTTGTTAGGAGAAATGAGTAGACATCTGGATTCATAACTCAATGCATACAAAATGGATACATAATAGAGCATCATTTCAGATAAAAATATTGAGACTTTGAAAGTCTTAAAATAAAACATGTTTTTTTTTTCCCACATACATTCTTACATTTGAGGTTATTTGAGCACAAGTATATACATTTATACAAATACATTGATATTTACAAATTAATTGACAAATAAATCCTGAAAACTATAAAACCAAAAATCCATTTAAAAATATTGATGCCTTATCAACCTGTGAAAATATGTTAAACTGCCACAACAAGCTAACTGGGCTTAATTGTTTGCCTGTTGGTAGGTCATGTCACGGTAATGTTTCTTGCATGGGGGCTTTAAGGGAGAGAATATGAGATTTGATTCACCATTAACACTCAGGATTCTTTAAACAACAATCATTTCCCAATAGGATTAAGGGATTATACTAAAATTATACTAATTTTTTTCATGCAATGTACTAATTACATTAGTCAACCCTTTACATGTTGTGATTATGCAAAATTAATTGTTTTTTTAAATGTATTCATGAAGTATCTTTCACTAAGTTTCATGTTGGGTGGAAACCTAATTATCAACTATCTAGTCCCTTAACCAATACATTAATAGTCTATTTCTTGCAGGTCACCATATCATCTCTTCAACCTCAAAAGGAATTATCCACAAAAAATATGATTTTTTGTTTTAATAGTGTGATAAAATCAGTATATTTTATGAAATTAATCACAAGTAAGGTTGATTAGCAAAGCGCCATCCTAAATTCTACTGCCGTGCATAACACACGTGAGCTTTTATAAGTGTCTTATGAAGAAAAACACAAGGTTTCTATATCCGTAGCTTCTCTGCTTAAGATTCTGGTAGGGATGTGCCAGAATGTGTGCTTCAGAAACTAGGTTGAGAGAAGAGCAGCTTTTCTCCATCTGTGTAAGAAAGCAATAATCCTTAATATGACTACTTTTCTGGGAACGTGAAAGCTCTATGGCAGATTGTGGAGTCTTGACATGACCTTTTGCAGTGTGCTACCGTCAGGTATCTGATATAAAAGGTATACAACGTATCTTGACAAATAGCTACAAAATTTATGTATATATTTTATATATAATATATATATTTATATATATAAAAATTAATTCCCAATGGCTATCAGTTAATGTGAAATACAAATAATATTTTAATGACATATAATTCATTCCACTACATGTATAATCTAACTGTAGAAGATAGGAGATGCAAATTAAAATAAAAATTCATTGCTTATGTTAAATTTTTAGGACTATCTCTTCCTGCATAAGGAAGATAGTTGTGCAACTCACCCTGTCTGAGGCTAATATTGACCCATGGATGCAGTAGTCTTCTGAGACTGTTATCTACAATCACCTTCATAGATCCATTTTGCATTGGATGTGGGGTGGGGGAGAAACAAAAAACTAGAGCAAGAATAAGTACTTTAACTCTAAAAGCATCTAAAAAAAAAAGTGATTCTAAGGTAGATAAAGGGGATTAAGAGGCACAAACTTCCAGTTATAAAATAAATAAATGAATATAGTGAATTGACTATATAGTGAATACAGTCAATAATATCGTAATAACACCGTTTGGTGACAGATGGTGACTACGCTTAATTGTGGTGAGCACTGAGTAATTGTTGAAGTGTACACCTGAAACTAATATAACACCGTATGTTAATTATACTTCCATTTAAAAAAGTAAATCTAGTGGCAAATAATTTTTTTTTCTGATTCCTTATTGCAGGAGTACATCTTTTGGTCTACAAAATGCACCAAATATCTTTGAGATGATTAAAGATGGTATCTAACACTTCCGATCTTAGTTCCTATAATATGCATTATAATGTATTTTTCTAATCTGAAATTGCATTAGTTTTTCATTCAGTCAGTCCTCAAATGCCATCAACAGCATCAGGCAGCCGTAGGTACACATATCGGACTTGTCATGGTCATGTTCTCTTGAGACATATGATTGTGGAGTGGTATCCCGCAAGTCAGGCAAAGAAATGAACGTTCGTGAGATTTTATGAGCCTACCAGCTAATCATCCCCCATTTTTTCTACACTGATCATCTCAAAAGGGAAAAGGGTTTCATATGGTACTGAGGGCAGAGCCGTAAGTATTGGATAACGTAGAAATATTAAAGAATTTTTTCTTCCTTCCCCCATGCAGTCTTTCAAGTCACAACCAAAAAATTAGCAGAAGCTTTTAGACAGATATCAACTCCACTGGATAACAGCAAAAATAACTTCTACAGGGATGCCGGGGTGGCTCAGTTGGTTAAGCGTCTGTCTTCGGCTCAGGTCACGATCCCAGGGTCCTGGGATCAAGTCCCACATCGGGCTCCTTGCTCAGCGGGTCCGCTGCTTCTCCCTCTGCCTGCTGCTCCCCCTGTTCATGCTCTCTCTCCCTCTCTCTGATCAATCGATCTATCTTTAAAAAATAATAATTTCAACAGAGTTCATTTTATAAGTGCATTAATTTTACTTTAGTTGATACCAGACTTTTATCTCCTTACTGACATTTGAGAATATACATTAAATTCATGGTGCAAAGAGAAAGCTCTGAAATAAAATAAGATATGAACATTATTTTTTTAATTCTTTATTCAATTTGTAAAACTGGAGGCTCAATAGAGGGAATATGAAAGAAAATTATCTTACCATACATATTATAAGCTAGGTACTTATTCCCCACTGAATAAAAAAATATTCACAGAAAATGTACCTATTTAATAGTCAGGGTGTAAGGATTATCAGGAGTAAATCTGGTATCTTTCTATCTGGGTGCATTATCTCCTCTGTCTATATACTTTAGTCACATTTTTAATAAAATGGTTTATGCCCTCTTTGTTGTTTATTTCTGAGGTAAAGAAAGAGTAATGAAAGAACATTGCAATTGATAGATACTGTCACTCTTACCCTCAGTCAATTTAATAAATCAATTATGAATTTTAATATTTGGTTAGTTTTATTAGGTAGACAATGCACAATCTGGGTAAATATATCCATATATGCTCATGGACATATACACACATATACACACACATACATACACACACACACATATATATATATACATACTTATGTTGAATGTTGAATGGCATCAAATTATATCTAGGCATCTACTGAGATGTTTATCAGCCAAGGACATTTATTCAGTTCTTATTTTTCCATATATAAGTCTATGTGACACCCTTGAAAGAAATATTGTTAGGTAAACATTTCTGGTTTCATTATGTTTCCCTTTTTTTTCCTTACAAGGTGTAAGGAAAAAGTAACATTTTTGACTGTTATAGGGCATGTCTCCCAGTCTTATAAAATCCTCTTTATTCTGTTCAATAAACAATTTCTAGGGCAAAACACACACCCTCCTCCCCCCACCTCCTGCCTAAGTAGCCATAGGAATGAGAAACTTCCACTCACCGAGGTAGTGAATATCTTCTCCCTTCCCTCTCTTTGAAGGAAGGAGGGCTTATCCCATTCAGGAGTGTGGGAGAAAAAGACACCACCAGCAGAGCCTTCATTTCCCTGAGTGTCCTGCCTCCGCCCCAGCAGGGATTTGCTGAGTAAACTGCTGGTTTTCTGGCAGTAAACTACTTGCACTTGGTGATGGTCCAGTGCAAAGTGGCCAGCAGCAAGGAACATTTGACCTTTTTTGATGTGACTGCTTTGCGCGCTCCAATCACCAAAGGGAAAAACTAAAAGTTACTTTATCTCATCAGTAAATTCAAAAGAAAGAACAAAAGCAAACTCAGTCTAGTGGTTCTGGCACACCTTTCAATATGTCTACCTGCAGAGAAAGTGTTTGTTTGTTGTTTTTTTTTTTCTGTTCTCAGCCATGTAATATGGTTATATGGGCAGTATTTGCTCTTTGAGAAGAAGTCTAGACATCCCCAGCTCTCTCTGTGACCGGGCAAGGTGTTAATTCTGGATGAAGTAGTAGGAAACCAATTGTGGCTGCCATACACTAAAGTGAAGCACCATACACTAAATACCATAAGAGCAGAACTTTATCTGTTGACTGGTCTGTTCTATCACCAATTGTGGCTGCCATACACTGTAATAGCCATACACTCCAATCCAGGCTTCATCAGTCATGCAGCTGACATTTTTTTTTTCTCTAACATTCTGACTTCTGTGACTTATCTCTCAATTGGATCTGAACACAAGAGAAAAAAAAAAAAAAAAAGTGAGTTTTATCAATCTAGAATTCCTAGTACCGGTGACTTAACAAGTTAGGATTTTTCTTTATTTTCTATTGTCATTGAATCTGTTCTACTTCCTGTATAACATACATTAGTCAGTCTGGCCTTTAATCCAGTACTTGTCAGAAAAGACTTAGAAAAACTTTTTTTCTTTTTCTTTTTTTAATCACTTCCTACCATACTCTGTCCTAAACTCAGTCCCATTTAACTTCACTTACATTTTGAGATCTGCATTTTCTAACCTCTACATGAGAAGCTTGTTCACCTTTACTACTTTTGATGAAAGAGAGATTACTAGCCAAGGGCCACTAGGCAGATGCTCCTCCTAAGAAAAAAAAGACACTTTTAAAAAATTATTTAAATTCAATTAGCCAACATATAGTACATCATTACTTTCAGATATAATGTTCAGTAATTCATCAGTTGCATATAACACCCAGTGTACATCACATCATGTGCCCTCTTTATTGACCATCACCCAAATACCCCTCCCCACACCCACATCCCCACCAGCAACCCTGTTTGTTTCCTATAGTTAAGAGCCTCTCATGGTTTTTCTCCCTCTCTGATGACTTCTCATTCAGTTTTCCTTTCCTTCCCTTATGATCTTCCACACAATTTCTTATATTCTACATATGAGTGAAACCATATAATTGTCTTTCTCTGATTGACTTATTTTGCTCAGCATAATACCCTCCAGTTCCATCCATGTAGATATAAATGGTAAGTATTCATCTTTTCTGATGGCTGAGCAATATTCCATTGTATATATATATACCACATCTTCTTTATCCATTCATCTTTGCCAAAGCAGGAAAGAATATCCAATGGAAAAAGGACAGTCTCTCCAATAAATGTTGCTGGGAAAATTGGACAGACACATGAAGAATGAAACTGAACCATTTTCTTACACCATACACAAAAATAATCTCAAAATGGATGAAAGACCTCAATGTGAAGCAGGAATCCATCGAAATCCTAGAGGAGAACACAGGCAGCAACCTCTTGGTAGACCTGTTTCCAAAGGCAAGGGAAACAAAAGCAAAAATGAACTATTGGAACTTCATCAAGATAAAAAGCTTCTGCACAGCAAAGGAAACAGTCAACAAAACTAAAAGGTAACCTATGGAATGGGAGAAGATATTTGCAAATGACATATCAGATAAAGAGCTAGTATCCAAGATCTATAAAGAACTCATTAAACTCAATATCCAAAAGAACAAAGAATCCAGTCAAGAAATGGGCAGAAGACATGAACAGACATCTCTCCAAAGAAGACATACATGTAGCCAACAGACATGAAAAAATGCTCTACATCACTTGGCATCAGGAAAATACAAATCAAAACCACAATGAGATACCACCTCACACCAGTCAGAATGGCTAAAATTAACAAGACGGGAAACAAATGTTGGCGAGGATGCAGAGAAAAGGGAACCCTCTTACACTGTTGATGGGAATGCAAGCTGGTATAGCCACTCTGGAAAACAGTATGGAGGTTCCTCAAGAAGTTAAATATAGGGCTACCCTACGACCCAGCAATTACACTACTGGGTATTTACCCCAAAGATACAAATGTAGCGATCTGAAGGGGCACCTGCACCCCAATGTTCATAACAGCAATGTCCACAATAGCCAAACAGACCTTTTTTAAGAGTCTTGTAAGATGCTCAGGAAACTTAACTGTTCATTACCAGATGACTGCACTATTCCATGCCTCTCTTATGGGAAGTTATAACATATGTTACAATATCAGTAGTTATAAGGGATTCTTCAATAAAGATACCAACTTACATTGAGGTCTTTCATCCATTTTGTGTTTATCTTTGTGTATGGTGTTAGAGAATGGTTGAGTTTCATTCTTCTGTGTATAGCTGTCCAATTTTCCCAGCACCATTTATTGAAGAGACTCTCTTTTTTCCATTGCATACTTTTTCCTGCTTTGTGGAAGATTTTTTGACCATAGAGTTAAGGGTCCATATCTGGGTTCTCTATTCTGTTCCATTGGTCTATGTGTCTGTTTTTGTGCCAGTACCATGCTGTCTTGGCGATCACAGCTTTGTAATATAGCTTGAAATCGGGCAACGTGATGCCCCCAGCTTTGTTTTTCTTTTTCAACATTTCCTTGGTGATTCAGGGTCTTTTCTGATTCCATACAAATTTTAGGCTTGTTTGTTCCAGCATTTTGAAAAATGTCATTGGAATTTTTATTGGGATGGCAGTGAAGGTATAGATTGCTCTGGGCAGCATAGGCATTTTAACAATGTTTATTCTTCTGATCCGTGAGCATGGAATGTTTTCCCATCTTTTTGTGTCTTCTTCAATTTCATTCATGAGTGTTCTGCAGTTCCTAGAGTATAGATCCTTTACCTCTTTGGTTAGGTTTATTCCGAGGTATCTTAGGGTTTTGGTGCTATTGTAAATGGAATAGCTTCTCTAATTTCTCTTTCTATAGTTGCATTGTTAGTGTATAAGGAAGCAACTGATTTCTGTGCATTGATTTTGTATCCTGCCACATTACTGAATTGCTGTATGAGTTCTAGTAATTTGGGTGTGGAGTCTTTTGGATTTTCCCCATAAAGTATCATGTCATCTGTGAAGAGAGAGAGTTTAACTTCTTCTTTCCCAATTTGAATACCTTTTATTTCTTTTTGTTGTCTGATTGCTGTTGCTAGGACTTCTAGTACTATGTTGAACAACAGTGGCGAGAGTGGGCATCCTTGACGTGTTCCTGATCTTAAGGGAAAGGCTCTCAGCTTTTCCCCACTGAGGATGATATTCGCTGTGGGTTTTTCATAGACGGATTTTATGAACTTGAGGAATGTTCCCTCTATCCCGATACTCTGAAGAGTTTTAATCAGAAACCAATGCTGTATTTTGTCAGATGCTTTTTCTGCATCAATTGAGAGGACCATAAGGTTCTTCTCTCTCCTCTCATTAATGTGTTGTATTACACTGATTGATTTGCGAATGTTGAACCACCCTTGCATTCCAGGGATAAATCCCACTTGGTCATGGTGGATGATCCTTTTAATGTATTGTTGGATCTTATTAGCTAGGATTTTGTTGAGAATTTTGGAATCCATATTCATCAGGGATATCGGTCTGAAATTCTCCTTTTTGATGGGGTCTTTGCCTGGTTTGGGGATTAAGGTAATGTTGGCCTCATAGAATGAGTTTGGAAGCTTTCTTTCTGTTTCTATTTTTTTGAAACAGCTTCAGGCGAATAAGTATTATTTCTTCTTTGAATGTTTGGTAGAATTCCCCAGGGAATCCATCAGGCCCTGGACTCTTGTTTTTTGGGAGGTTTTTGATCACTGCTTCAATCTCATTACTGGTTATTGGCCTATTCAGGTTGTCAATTTCTTCCTGTTTCAGTCTTGGGAGTTTATAGGTTTCCCAGAAGGCATCTATTTCTTCCAGGTTGCTCAATTTGTTGGCATACAGTTCTTGATAATAATTTCTAGTAATTGTTTCTATTTCCTTGGTGTTAGTTGTGATCACTCCCCTTTCATTCATAATTTTATTAATTTGGCTCCTTTCTGTTTTCTTTTGGCTAAGTCTGGCCAGTGGCTTATTGATCCTATTCATTGTTTCAAAGAACCAGCTTCTAGTTTCATTGATCTGATCTACTGTGTTTCTGGTTTCTAATTCATTGATCTCTGCAAAATCCTAGAGGAGAGCATAGGCAGTAACCTCTTTGACATCGGCCACAGCAACTTCTTTCAAGATACATCTCCAAAGGCAAGTGAAACCAAAGCAAAAATGAACTTTTGGGACTTCATCAAGATAAAAAGCTTCTGCACAGCAAAGGAAACAGTCAATAAAACAAAGAGGCAACCCACAGAATGGGAGAAGTTATTTGCAAATGACACTACAAAGGGCTGATATCCAAGATTTATAAAGAACTTCTCAAACTCAACACCCAAAGAACAAATTATCAAGTCAAAAAATGGGCAGAAGACATGAACAGACACTTCTCAAAAGAAGACACACAAATGGCTAACAGACACATGAAAAAATGTTCATCATCATTAGCCATCAGGGAAATTCAAATCAAAACCACATTGAGATACCACCTTATACCAGTTAAAATGGCAAAAATTGACAAGGCAAGAAACAACAAATGTTGGAGAGGTTGTGGAGAAAGGGGAATCCTCTTACACTCTTGGTGGGAATGCAAGTTGGTACAGCCACTTTGGCAAACAGTGTGGAGGTGCCTCAAGAAGTTAAAAATAGAGCTACTCTATGACCCAGCAATTATACTATTGGGTATTTACCCCAAAGACACAGATGTAGTGAAAAGAAGGGCCATATGCACCCCAATGTTCATAGCAGCAATGTCCACAATAGCCAAACTGTGGAAAGAGCTGAGATGCCCTTCAACAGATGAATGGATAAAGATGTGGTCCATATATACAATGAAATATTACTCAGCCATCAGAAAGGATGAATACCCAACTTTAACATCAACATGAGTGGGACTGGAGGAGATTATGCTAAGTGAAATAAGTCAAGCAGAGAAAGTCAATTATGATATAGTTCCACTTATTTGTGGAACAGAAGCAATAGCATGGAGGACATTAGGAGAAGGAAGGGAAAAATGAAGGGGGGGAATCAGAAGGGGCAGATGAACCATGAGAGATTATGGACTCCGAGAAACAAACTGAGGGTTTAAAGGGGACTGGGGTGGGGGGATGGGTGAGCCCAGTGATGGGTATTAAGGAGGGCACGTATTTCATGGAGCACTGTGTGTTATGAAAACAATGAATCATGGAACACTACATAAAAAAACTAATGATGTACTCTATGGTGACTAACATAACATAATAAAATTAAATTAAATTTTAAAAAAAGATACTAACTTAACACTATGTAATCTAGCATTTTCCAAATATTTTTCACGGTAGGAGATTTCATTTGTGTGTTTGTTTATTTCCCCTAAAACATTATCATCTTCTGCTTCTGGGATTTTGCTCTATTGTCTCTAGCCTTGCTTCATTCTCTATAGTAATGATGATCACCTGATCTATTAGTCATTTATTGGTTCATTTTTTTCTAATTTGGCAACCTTCTTCACTATAATGTAAATACCATAAGAGCAGAACTTTATCTGTTGGGTTTTCTGTTTTACAACCCATATTTAGAAACTTGTTTTTCTATAGCAAACATTGATACAAAAGAATATGTTTCAAAGCGTGAGTTTCATTGAGTTTTCACTACATAATGCTTCTCTGTCTTCCTTTTATATATATATATATTCTAAACTCAGGACTACATTCTATCTGATAAACAGTATTTAAAACTATATTTCAACACTTGGCAAAGCTATCTGATAGAGAAAACTCATGTCTATTTTATTTTCTATCTCTCCTTTTCTACTAATATGTAAAGGTTATACAGGTATCATAAGTCCATATAATAAAATCTATAGTAATAAGTTACAAGTTTCCTATTACATCATTTGTACTAGGAAAAATTAGTAAAAATTCCTTATTGGTGATCTTTTTTGGCCAAATTTCTTATGGATAATATTTTAAAATTGAAAGAAGCTGTTTTTGGTTTTGGGGGTTACCCCCCGTTTTTTCTTTGCCACTACTATTTCACAAAGTTCTAGCAGAAAATTCAACTGTTCTATTTCATGAACCTTGCCAAGTTTTCATCCAGTCTGAAAAAGTTACACTTCTCCAAATCAGATTAACTTGGATTTTTAATGTATTGAGTGGTAGTCTTTAAAACAGGGTTAGAATGACTAAGCCACCTAGACATGTTATAAAGTCTGGCTCTACCCAAACTTGTCCTCTCTTGGTTTCTTTCTACAAGCAATATGCTGCCAGAAAGTTAAATGGCTTTCATCTGGGCAGTCAACAGGACTTCTTCACTATAAAACAGCTCACTTCTTATCTGAGCACAACTCATTCTCTTGAACTGTGAGCACTGCTTATTCCTCTTGGTTAAGACTGGTGTTGTTCTGTAATATTATATAGTTTCTGTTACAGTTTCTCCAAAAAAGCCAATCATAAAACTTTGGTTTTCACTTCTGCCTGGGAAAAATGCAAATCTTGCTAGGTTTTCCTCTCTATGTATTAAATAATGACTCCTTTAAAGATCTAGCATTTCACAAGAGCATGGAAATAGAGATATAAGTTTTTGTCAAAGTAAATGCCATACTGTATTTAAGACAGGTCATGAAGCCTTCCTTTCCAGCATTTTCCATAGAATTATTTTTACACATAAATACATTTTCTATGTTTTTCTCCATTACAGATTCCAAAATTTCAAGTCATAGCAGGAGGGCAATTTGGATATAGAGAAGAAATGTGTTTGGTGCATTGATTTGCTTTACAGACCTTTGTTTAACTCATTTGGATAGATTTTGTTTTATTGTGAGAAACATCTTCCAGTTTAGATTTTGTCCAATTTACAAAATAAATAGAATGGAAAGAAATAAAGAGTGCAATATTTTCTTCTACTCAAAAAGAAAGTTTGCTGGCTTTCATTTATCTCCTTACTAGAAGTCCCATTTTTTAAATTATTTTTCTGAGAAAGTTTGTGTGCTCTGAAAAAAGATAAATCAGTTTGATTTTAAAGTATTAAAGCCTTGATATATTGTTTGCAAGACACTTACTCATAGTGCTACTTGAAATGGAAGTTTGGCAGGAGTAAAGGTTAATACCAGAGTAGCTCTTTCAATTACTGTCTCAGAAATCTGCCTCTAAAATGCTTTTAGATTACTCATTTTAGAAATATGCTCTGAATCACATTCACATAAGAGGTGCCTTCTGTCTTTCATCTGACTTCTGTTACCCATGCTCTCAGTAAGTGTTCAGATTCTTGAGATCATATAATACAGTCTTCTCTTTATGTAATTTATTCTTGTTCTATATTGTGTGACAGAAGGAAAAAACACAGGAGAGTGAGTATAAATTGAAGAATTATAATTCATACAATTCGTGAGAAAATGGTCCTGATTACCAGAGAAAACTTAAAATATATTTGTTAGATATAGTAAATTCTATACCATAATGTACAGTGTTATGTATCAAATGGAAAAAGGACAGTTTCTTCAATAAATGGTGCTGGGGAAATTGAACAGCCACATGTAGAAGAATGAAACTGGACCATTTTCTTACGCCATACACAAAGATAAACTCAAAATGGATGATAGGCCTAAATGTGAGACAGGAATCCATATGACATGTCATACATATATGACATATATGTCAGCTCATGTTGACATAACAAAATACCATAGACTGAGTGTCTTAAATAACAGAAATTTATTTCTCACAGTTCTGCCAGCTGGAAGTCTAAGATCAAGGTGTGGGCAGGTAACTTTCATTCTGAGGCCTCTGCTCTTGGCTTGTAGTCAGCTGCTATCTTCTGAATGATCACATGACCTCTTCTTATTTGCTTGGAGGGAGAAAACCAGCTCTCTGGTGACTCTTCTTACAAAGGGACTAATCTCATCAGACAAGGGCACCAACGTCATGACCTCATCTAACAACAATTACCTCCCCAAATCCCCATCTCCAAATATTATCATCCTGGAGGTTAGCACTCCAACATATGAATATTTGAGGGACACAAACATTTAGTCCATGACATGCAGTATCAACATCTTAATAATTTATTATGTCAGAGATTAAAACTTTTATTTTCTGTGAGTTATGAGTTTGGTGAAGGTATGTGTCAGCTGGATCCTCTGGGAAACAGACACGGAAATGGAGTTAAGAGTCCACATAGTTTATTAGGGGTTAATATCAGTGAAGAGATAAAAGGAGGAAGAAGGAGAACTGGGCAGGGAAATCCTTCAAACCAAGGTGCATATCTGACACATGAAAAAGGGTGAAGTACAAAAGCTAGTGCAGCTAGACTAGCAGATTGCAATCTAGATGTGACAAGATCATTCCAGTGGGGAGCTCCAGAGCTAAGACTGTCTGTCAGAGGAGTCCTGCATTGGACAGAAATAGCCAGTCTTTGATGTATTTGCCATTGTCACTTACCAGCTCAGGCAATCCAAAAAGAGAATGACCCGTTTTCAAAAGCAAAGGAAGATCCTGAAGGTTCTGAGGCTGAGTCCGTCAGCGAACTGCCCTACCTTGATGAGGCCCAACTAGTGCATTTCCATGGGTGCCACACTCTCACTCTTGTGCCGTAAGGACTGACTTCTACAAACATGTTAGAAGAGTAGTTCCTACCTGCCCTAGGCATGCGGGGTGGAGGACCACCCTGCCCTAGGCATGTGGGGTGGGTCGTGTGGGGTGGGTGTCTCTGTAATAATCACCTGTGACCAACAAAGAATAACGAGACCTTAAAAAGGAAATAAACCATTGAAGGTGTTATCAATAGAGATGTTAAAGGATTTAAGTTTCCTGGTTAGCTTTCTATAAAAGACCAACCCTAAAGGCCCTCATTGGCAACCCTGTCGGGACCCCTCTCACTCCTAAGAGCTTTTTCTGTACCTTCACTTAATAAACTTCTATCACTTTACTCAAAAATAAATAAATAAATAAATAAATAAATGAGCAGTTCCTTCAGAGTTCTAGTTCTATCATGTTTTTCTTTTCTAAAAAAAAATGTAGAAGGAGATTAGTAAGATAAATTCAGCCTCAGTTGCTACAATATGTGTGTGTGTGTGTGTGTGTGTGTGAAATAACTGGTACTCATCACCTACCTTGACACTATCCATTCACAATTTGTTAGCCTAACCTATTACCTCTATGGAGTCCATTGTCTTATTTGGTGATAAAACCCAAATTCTCCCTCCTGAGGGAGCTTAGCCTCTGATAAACATACTTTTCTCAGTCTATTTTTGCTGCACTTGTGCATTTATAGTCATAGCTGGGTAATGAAGTAATAAGAATTCCCCCCCGGTGGATGACCTGAGTACCACACATTTTCTTCCATGCCCTCAATGAGTAAAAGCAGCCCTGCCATCTCGGGCTGGTCAGGGTCAATTTTTCCTACCTAGATAGACTCCTCCTCTTGTCTGATTCCCTGAACACATGGAGTTCAAAGTGCCCAATGGTCAACACTAGTTTGTAGTTCAATGTAACCCTTTTTGTGTCCTCTGGCAAGAGTGCACAACCCATAGAGACCAAGCCCTCTATGAAAAGCCCACATTTGCAGACATGGGTGGGGGATGGGCCAAATGGGTGATGGGTATCAAGGAGGGAACTTGTGATGAGCACTGGGTGTTTATGTAAGTGATGAATCCATAAGTTGTACTACTGAAACCAGTATTTTATTATATGTTAACTAAGTCAAATTTAAATAAAAACTTGAAGCAACAACTATAAAAAAAGGGCTCACTATTGGGTACATTCCAACTGCCAAGAACTTCAACCTCAATTATGCATTCAGAACCTGGGAGATATAACCAATGGGCCAGTTGTCGGGACATGGTTCCACAAACCAATCTTTGGCCAAAACTTCAATAATTACTTGCCTCACGTCTGCCCCTGTTTTAATACAGAAGCCGTGATGATGCTTCAGAGTCATTAAGTATCAGACCTAACTCAAACCCTGTGTCTAGTTGCTCTTGAAATGCTTGGGTGTCCCATTTCCAAGTGTATCATTAGAGTAAACAGCTGCAGCCCCCTTTGGGTGAAGAGCTGAGAGAATCATTTCCCTGTGTAATTATTGTGAATGCTTCCATTTGGGAATCTGGCCACATCAGTTGGTGCATCTGCGTCTGAAAATTGACTTAGTTCTGGAAACTGAGGAAAAGATTATGACTTTATTTAGAGTGGTTGCTCTTAGCCTCTTGCTCATTCAATCTTACTTTCTTTTGATTATGTGTATTCAGCAGAGTGTCAGCTTCACATGTTGTGTTCTCAGACATGCTGTTTTGTTAACTATCTTCTCAAGTTTCTGTGTATCAATCCTGCTTGAATGCCACTCACTACTCATTATGGCAAGTGTGGCCACCCCCACAGCCTTGAGCCATTAAGAGTTGCCACTGGCCTCTAATGTTTTGATGCCCCACTGTCCCCATTGCTATCAATATGTCAAGCCCTGTCAGGCACTCCTGCAGTCACCCCTGACCAGGACTTCTGAGTGATGCTAGTGTCCCTCTATCAGCACGTTCCCAAGCTTTTGTGAGTGCTGTGTCTTCTGAGCCTTCCTTTGGAGCATACTTTTCTGCTGGTCTTTTGGACTCACGTAATATATCCATTCTAGTATGGCCACTTTCCTGAGCTTTTTGTCGAGTCTTCCATTATCTGTCATGGCAATTCAACCATTTCCACTTAACCCAGCATGGGACATTACTTTCTCTAGGCTTCTATGAGACATCCTACCAGCAATTTAGATGGCCATCCTACTCATCAATGTTAGATGATTCTTACATTGGGTAGAAATGACTTGGTCCTAATTCTTCCACCATTGTACATTCTTGGAGGGAAGCTGTTCAGGAAGAGAATGGCCTCAGCTTGAAACTCAGACTGATCCAGCAGGTGATACCGCTGCAGGTTGCCAGCTCTCTGCACTACTTGTATCTGCACAGCAATTACATTCTTGAAGGGAGATCCAACTAGCACACCCCCATGGCTGCCTCACGATGTGAGGATGAAAATATGAAATTGATAAGGGAATAGCATTTAAAATTCAAATCATTAAAATGACTTATTTTGGCACAGTTTTCAGAAAATTGATATTAGAAAATCAAAACATTTAGTTATGTTATCCGATGTTAGATGGGTAATTTGCTTGCTTTGATAGTTTCAAAATTCCTACTATTTTTCATTCTGCTGACAGCATGATATTACACTTAAACAATAAATATTTAATTAATGTGAAATTATTGCAATTTGTTTAATTAAGCATATGCATATGTGTAAGCTATTTAAATGTTTATATTGGGGTCATTGATGGAGGTTGATACTAATGGTCCCCAATAAAATATTCCATGAGGTCCCTCCCACATCAAGTCCAGGCCATTAGTTAATATTATGAATTGGGACTTGCCCTCATACAGTATTGCTGTAAGATCTTCATGCTGTGGAAAACCCTAAGATCATAGACCATAGTGGAGAGAGAGGTCCCACCATCCCAATTGTCCCAGCTGAGTCCACTTCCTGCATATTGGCCACCTGACTATAGCAGCATGAGTGAGACCTGGTGATTCCAGGTTATTCCAGAAGTTCTGATCAGTCATTTCACAGAATTGTAGGAAAAAGTACATTTCTTTTAAGTATTTTAACTTTTTTGGTGCTTTGCTATGCAGCAATAGATAAAGGATACAATGTCCTTTCAAAAGCATCAGGCAGCCATCCATCAATCATATTTTCAAAGGTAAAAACCAAAATGTCAATTTCTTAAAGTAACAGATACTATCTGAGGAAAGAATGTCACAACCTGTGTTTATCTAAACAGAGACTCTAAATTATGCTTAGAAAAAAACTGCTTGTGAATGTTAGAACAGGTATATTTTTCACTTCTGATAGAATATAAACTTCTAGACTATATTTATTACAGTACTTTTTAAAAAAACATTCTATGGTGGTGAGTCCGTTGTTTTTAACATGTCATCTCTAATAAAATTTCAATTTACACCCCCATAGTACTGTGTAGAAATTCGATAGTGAGTAAAGCATATAAATATGGAAAGAATTTATGGGTGTTAAAAACTCTGCTCAGAAAAGAGATAGTCCTTAATGTATTTTGATTTTACTCTATCTTTTATTGTATTTATTTCACTTATTTGTTAAATACCTCATATTGGCCAATACTCAGGCTCTACATTTAATATATAAAATTGAATAAGAAATGTCCTCACCTTTCCCTAAAGGTAGACAAAGACAACAATACAATAATAATAGGGGACTTTGATATCCCACTTTCATCAAAGGAGAGATCATCCAGACAGAAAATCAATAAGGAAACATTGGCCTTGAGTGACACATTAGTTGAGATGGACTTAACAAATATATCCCTTTTTCAATTTTTTCAGTATTCTTACCAGCAGATATGTAAGCTAACAATTATAATGCAAGGTTGCTGTAGGAAATAAGAGAATGGGTTTCACAAGAAAAAGATACCGAGATGAGATTTAAAGATAAATTGGGTAGTCTGTAAAGGAGTTAAAAGAATTGTAGAATTGAGGTAGGAGTTGAGAGAATATCATGAGAAACTATTTTGAAATTTCATGGGAAAGTTCAGTAATGACAATATTTGTCCATGAATGAATCATTCTACAGTAAAGACAGTTGCATATTCTGATCTGTATTCTCATCCTCAGATTGGTGGCTGCAACAAGCCACCAAAATAAGACTAGACTTTGTTCTGATATTAACTATTTCCTCAAGTTTGAGGAAATTAAATGACTCTGAATGACTGTAAAACAATTTTGAAAATTGTGAAGTACTTAAAAATTGAACATTTGGATTTCTATTATTTTTCTTTATTTCATTAGCCATGATGATTAAACAAAGTTGCAAAATTTTGTTAATTACATCTTGACATTTAAATATTCAGAGTTGACTTTAAAGGTGTTAAGTTAGCTAGCAAGGCCATATTCCCTGAGTGTTCTGGAAATTTAAAGGTGGGGAAAAAAAAAAAACCTCATTTATCCAGCTCCATTTTGTCCTACACCGAATTTCAATGTTATAGCTTCATAAAGGAAAAATATGTCAATCATTCTCAAATATTACTTTTTAAAGCTATTTATTGTCTTAAAATATTTTCATAACTGAAACACATTTTCATCAGGCTTTCAAAACAACGTGCCTGTTGTTCATAAAAAATGATTTGGCAAATGAAGCTGACAGACATTATTGACTACAGTTTTTAAAAACGGAAGAAGCAGAAATAACAACGTATTTACTTCAAATGCACTTTGAAAATAAATACATGTTTGCAATTGGCTATTGGCGACCAAGTTTGGCCTAAATACATGATAATGATTTTGACATGATTATATTGGCATCTTAAACAAGTACAACATAAATTTTCTAAGCATCGGGTTAGACATATAATGTGACATGTTAATCATAATATCTGATTTAGGTTTTTATATTTCCTTTTAAGGAACATCATATAGTTGATCACGTTCCCTTATATTATCCTTTGAGATTACTGTTAAATATAAACCTAAGTTCAGTTGAACAATAAAAAATCCACAGCCACCTGAGAAATTCTGAATAGTTTTGTTGCTTTAGGTAGAAAAAAAACTTGAGGTAACCTTGATTTGATCGACTTAACTCAGTAAAAAACAGTCAAGAAATCCCCCCATGCCAGCAATTATTTCTCAAATTCCCACTACAATAGGGAGGATGATAAACTCTAAATGCCCCCCACCCGCCCGGGAATTTTGAGCTAGAGCACTTTGGAACACGGCCGGCCGATCTGATCCAGTTCTATCATTTTCCATTATAAACGTTGTCAGCCTCATTCTGAAAATACCTGGGAGCACAGTTTAACCTTTCCAAGAGCTGCATTGTAGGAATGTCTACACCAGACTAGATCCCGTGCGTCGTTTTTCTCCCCTTTCATCCACAACTCCTTCTTGTATTGATTATACGCCTCAGATCAATCTTACGATAGCCTAAAACTTGTTGGGAAACCAAAAGAATTTAATTGATCTACGTCATTTAATATGTGCCAACAGTTCCATTTCAGCTACATTGTCCGACTTCGCTAGGGTTTCATACTGATGCTTGAAATATTCATTCTTTTATTCTCTCCCGGTTTGAGGTACTAAAAGCCCCAATTGTCTGGCAAATATGCCATATGGAGAAATATGTAAAATTATTATCTATTAAAACCCCAGAATGAATTTGCTTAATAAGCAAGACATGGTAGAGAAAGAAGCATGTAAAATAATTGTACATACATATTGATACGTACATATATACCGACAGAGAACAGCCGCTGGAAGAGGGGAAGATAGAGCAATTCTCCAAAGCTGTTCTGGGACATTTGGATTGGAATTTTATTACTATTACAAATTTACTGTTAACTGTTGGCTCTCTTTGTTTATTTTTGTTTATTTATTTATTTATTTGAGAGCGAGAGAGAGCATGAGCAGGGGGAGGGGTAGAGAGTGAGGGAGAGGGAAGGAATCTCAAGCAGATTCCATGCTGAACACTGAGCCCCATGTGGGGCTCAACCTTGGGACTCCTGAGCCGAAATCAGGAGTCACTCACTTAACCAACTGAGCCTTCCAGGTGTCCCTGGCTCTCTTTATTTTGATGAATGTTTTCACCCTGAATTATAGCTTAGGTGATATTAATATTGCAATATTCTGATTTAAATCAACTTAAAATAGTTTGAATTTGCCTGAGTGGAGTTTGATTTTTAATTTTTCCTTCTTTGAGTCATTTTTTTTTTCTTTTTCTTTGAGTCATTTTTATTTGAGATGTCCCTCTTATAGGTAGGTATAGTTAGACTATGTAGGGGTATAAAGTGTAGTCTGAGATTTAACACATTTTACTCTGCTAATATGTTTGAAGTGCTTGATGGGTTTTCTATAATATTTTGTTTCCCTTTAAGTATTTTGTATATTTCTTTCTTTACGCAAAATGTGAATATTTTGATTTTTCAATGGTATAGTAAAGACAGGGAATGAAAGAGTGTTAATTGTCTTGGCCATAGGGTTTAATTTGGGTCTATGGAATAGTGTCACCTACAATATAGTTTATTTTTTATATTTCATACCTTTTTAAGTTTGACTTCCACATTTTTAGTATATGTTAACTGTAGAGGTATAATAATAATAATCTTACAGAAATCTGATAATAATCCAGAAAATAAGAAAACATGTAGCTGCTGAATTTATGGCAGAAAGCTCACCCAGTTTTTTCCTTTGAATATTTTTCTCCCATCTAGTAGAGTAAGAATGATTCTTTACAGAAACTGGCCTCTGGAAACAGGAATAGTTACAGCCCTCGATCCTCTACTATTCAGTCTCCATTCTAAGAAATAAGGGATCATTACTGTGCAAGCATTTTCTCTAAATTGTGATGAATAAGGATAATTTATCAGTTATTCATATCTATTTATTATGATGATTATCTGAGTGCTAACCCCAGAGATGACCCAGACTATTGTCCAATTAAAATAAACTACCATTCGGAAGCTTATTAAGAAGTAATCATTCTTCAGAAGTTTAAGTCTTGTTTTTTAAGACATGGAATGTGATGTATTTAAACACATGTCTTACCTTTAACATTACCCAACTCACTTGTGTAGGAAATGTACCTTAAGAGTAGTTTCTGATTCTCTACATTATACCATCAACATTCAGAATGGCCGCAAATTATGTTTGATCAATACCATAGGAAAAATAGGAACTGTCCCTAAATAAGCAAAACAATGCTGGACAAATATGTGAACAAATCCACATAAAGAAGTGTTCAAATAGAGGCGCCTGGGCGGTATAGTTGGTTAAGCCTCTGACTCTTGATTTCAGCTCAGGTCATGATCTCAGTGTCATGAGATTGAAATTCTCTCTCTTCTTCTCCCTCTGCCCCTCCCCACTCGTGCTCTCTCTTGAAAAAAAAAAAAAAAAAGTGTTCAAATAATCTTGACAATAATTAATTCATTTGAAATAGCAATACATGTATATTCTGAAGAAGTGCAATGAAGGTTAATGTCTGTGGAGTTAATTACTCCTTAAAATATGCAACTGATTCACCTCTATAGGAAAAGGACTACATTCTTTCTCTAATGGCAAGTTATTAATGCTAATATTCAATAATATTTTTGCACCCAGTGATAGTTTTCCAAATAAAATAATTCTAAAATATATATCATCTAAGAAGTCTCAGGCCAATTCTCTTCAAGTGGATATTAATATAGGTAGGAAATTTAGCCTGAGAAAAATATTATATGCTGACTGGAAACAAAAAGTCAGAAACAACAAAGGGTCATTGAGGACTTTTGAGAAACATGATATAGGGAGGCCAAGTGTACAATTCCCACTGTCGTGACTCAGACAGCAGCTCAAGTGACCAAAACAATACAGGTGTGAGCAGGAAGAAACAAAACAAAACAAAAAAACACTATCTAGGTAACAATCACCAGGGAGAGCACTACCCAGAGCCTTAAACCAAGGGGGACCAGCATAGAGTCAGTACCTTAGGGCGGTGTGGAAAAGTGTGGAGGACCAGGGTCACCGTGAGTACTGCGGAAGTGGGTCAGTGGGGCTCCGGGTAACAGAAGACCTGCAAGAACTCACCTACTCCCCTGGTTTCAGGGAGTGAGGATAAATAATGAATGGCGCAGGCATCACCCAGGACACTTAATAAACTCATAATGGCTTATCCTTTTTAAACACATGTAATCTTGTCTCTAGAGAAAAAAAAGTTCAGCCGCTCCAAGTAAAACATTGGTAGGACTGTGGAATGGTCTGTGCAGATTTTCCAGATGCAATAGCTGGTTTCATTAAAGCAGTAATTCGCTTTCTCAACCTGCTGGGTTGTTGAAATGAAAGAGATATCAAGTCCGGCCACACAGGTATCTGACAAAAAGGGCAGGATGAAAGTAAAAAGCAAATATAGAAAGCTAGTTTTTAGTAGGGTTGTTGTTTCTTCTACCCAACCCAGAGAAAACATTTTATGCGGATTTAATTTCCTTGTTCCTCAGGACCTCACCCAGGATGCCCTGACCTTGAACTGCATAATCCATCCATCAAACATGGTGTTACATTGTCTGTGGAGTAGTTTTAAACATCCTTCAGTATAAACAGTTTTATGTAAGCGTGCATAAGTGGTCTCTAATCTACTGCATAGTAGAAGAGAGTGAGTCTTTGAAGCAACTCTATCAGCAAAGTGCACTCCAGACCTGGCCTCTTAAGCACTTCAAATATCATTATCACAATTTCCATCATACTGCTTGTTAATTAGCAGGAGAGGTGATAGAGAAAATTTAGAAAGATAAGTGGCATTCAGAATGATGTGGTCTGGTAGAAAGCCCAATGCACCAAAGAGGAGAAACTATCCCACAAGAGCAGTAACTACTTTTGAATTCATATTCCTGATACTGAGTTCTGTTGGTTTCTGTGTCCTCTGTCTGCTGATCTACATCAATGTGTCTGTGTCGCTGGCATGGTACTCAGACTCAAACATCCATATCCATACACATACACACACACACACACACACACACGTATACACACACCAGTAGATATCTAAGAACATATCCTAAAACTTAAAAAAAAAGAAAACACAAAACCTAGCACAGAAGGAGATAAAAAGCATACTAAATGACAAAAAAAAAAAAAGATAAAAGGACCTGAAGCAAATTACAGACATCATCTGCTTTGTATTTTTTAATGAAGAAAAATTCTAAAATAAGGAATTAAACATCATTTTCGAAGTGCAGAATGTGCTAGCAGCATAAAAGTAAACACATTGTCTCTATTTTTCTTTCAAATCACTTTACCCCTGGTGACAAACCCCAACCCCATGGCATTGGGTTATAAAACCCACCATCTTCAGCCACAGTGATTGGTCCAGAGATGATCATATCAGTAAAGCAAGGGCTACAAAAAGCCTTCCTTGGATTTGTGCTTGTAAGAACTGGCAGTGAAATGCCTGCTTTCATTTCTCGGATGCCTGAGGCTCCATGGACATGAGCCTAAAACTATCTGTAGCTGTGGATTCAATCTTGCCTGAGCAGCTGGTCTGAGAGAATCAAGCCGACAGGCAGAGAGAAGCACACACAAAAAAGAGAGAGAGAGAGAATGTCTCAGCAATATTCAACTTTTATGAACCTCTAAGCCAGTTCCACTGCTCCATAATTCAATAGCAGAAACCAGTACAAATCCCAAGGTTCTTTGAATTAGTGTGTAGGGCTTCTTGTCATCAGGAACTTCACTAATACAAACAGGAAAAGAGAAAGTTGCCAGTGACAACCATAAAGTGGGGAATCCGTCATAAAATGATGAATCAAGGGGCTGGGAAACAGAGTCCCTCCCTCACAAGCTGGGATGGAGTTAGAGGGCAAACGGTGTCTCCCTTAAATTCATATGTTGAAGTCTTAATGCCCCGTGCCTCAGAATGTGAACTTGTTTGCAAATGAGGTCATTGAAGATGTAATATTAAGTTAGGATGAGGTCATTATGCTGGACCCTAGTCCAATATGACTCCTGTCTGTATAAGAAGGGGAAATTTGGTCATGTACACGTGCATGCACACAGAAAAGATGATATAAAGAGACACGGAGAAGATGACCACCTACAAACCAGGGAGAGAAGCTTGGCACAGATCCTCCCTCAGAGCCCTCAAAGACACTAACCCTGCTGACACCTTGATTTTAGACTTCTAGCCTCCAGAGCTGTGAAATATTAAATTTCTGTTGTGTAAGCCACAGTTTGTGGTATTTAGTTATGACCTCCCTGGCAACAAATACAGATGGTAACAACCCAAGCCCTGAGGCAGGAACCAGTCATTAAAATGCCTCTATGATATCCTGGCACTTAGATGTTACACAGGCTGAGTCTGTTCAGCTGACTAGGAAAAAAAATGTTGGGAGATTGAAAAGGATTGCTCACTTCTTTCTACTTTGAGTAAAAAAAAAAAAAGTGCTGCAAGTTGGAAACAAGTAGAAATAAAATGTGGCCTGTCTAGAAGAAATAAGACAAAGCAAGCAAGATCTACAGCATTGTTGAGGCAGAATGTTTCTGTCTATTGTAATATGCCCAGCCAAGGAAGAATGGCAAAATACTCTGGCCAGTTATTAATGACAGTAGCATCGACAAACACTGGGTAGGTTCTGACGTGAAGTTGTTGACTTCAGAGGCTTCCTGGCATTGTTTGTTAGCCATTGAAGTGGACATTCAGTCATTTAATATTTTAAGGGTCTTGGATTACAAGAGAAACATCTTGGGATTCTTCAACAGCTTTAAATTCCCATTTTGTCACCCATTCAGTCAAAATGGGAGAGGCCAAAGCTTGTCAGCTCTAATAAGCAGTTTTCCTTGAGCCAAGGTAAGGGATCAGGTTTTGTAATTGGACTCTTTCATATCAAAAATCTTATTTAGGATAAATCTTGATTCATTCAGGTATCCAAACAGTAAAGAAGTTCAGATGAAGACAAGAGAGGTCTGGGACATTATAACTGATTCCCAGATCCTTCCTCTTCATATCAGATATGTGCTCTTCAGAATCATGTGTGAAATCTCTAATAAGGTGTGTGGGCTGTTGCCTCACATAGCCTAGAATACATATGCTATAAAAAAGTTATTTTATACCCGGATAACCACTTACATTGTGTGACAGTTTTATGGAACCATGCAGTGGAAATCCAGAGATCCTGGCATAATTTAGGATTACCACACTTAAACCAAGGGCTCTGTTCCACAGATTAGGAACCTCCCACTACAAATTGTCACCAATCTATATACCAAAAGGAAAATGTTTCCAAAGGGACTAAACTGGGTTATCTGCTTAGGATATGCTTAACCAGGAGGGGAATGGATCCAGGTCCTGCTGCTTAATTGTCATTCTTTCCAGACCCAGTGGCCCTCTTTGGTGGGTGGAAAAGAGAGAAAGGGAATATTTTCAGTGGGAAGAATCTGAAACACTTTATAAAAGAGCATTCATTTATTCATTCCATTCTCTGTAAAGTAAGTGCTTCCAGTTTCTTTTATACCCTGGCCTGTGGGGGGGGGGGGAGTATTCTATATAGTGACTGGTAGGGGCTACTTTCATGGCTATTCTTTTCTAGATGGCCATTTTTTGAGAGTTACCCAACTTTCCATTGGTTATTAAATACAGGCTAAATGAAAGGCAGTTAAATTTATCATATAGCCCATAAATTTCATGATTATGTTGAGACAAACCCAGGCCTGACTAAAAAGAATACAGAAAATGTAGGCTTCTTGGACTAGGAAATGAGTGAAAAAACTGGATCTGACTTAGGGTTTTCTCCTTTTCTGAGTGTGTTTTCAGATGTATGTAGAATGATAGCTGTGTATCAGATAGGGAAATTTTGAAATTGTGTGTATTAACAGGTGTGTTTAAGGAATGTGTGTGTGTGTGTGTGTGTGTGTGTGTGTGCTGGACAGTTAGAAAGTAGAAAGAAAGAATACTGCAACTACTGTTGTCATCTTCTTACCTCATCCTCATCTTTTTCTGGCAATATTCCTGCTTCCCTGAACACAAGAAAGGGTACATTGTCAGACTAGACCAATCATAATGCTCAGAGTTGTCAGAATGATCAACACAAGGATGGCACATGACTGAATGGTATCCTGAAATTTAAAATGGATTCCAATGAAGCTGGAGATATGGAACCATTACGTTCTGATGAGCCTTTTTTGCCAACAGAAGCATTCCTTCTACCCCTACCTGAAAAGTTCAGCCCACCTTTGTCTAAAATATTTGTAATAGCTTCTCCTGAGGTATTTTCCTTTCCAGGCATTGTCGATTCTCTCTTCAGGGCCTGCTCCTACCATCCCTCTTTGCTTCTAGACATATAAATAGACTCAAGTTCCAGCATGCCTCAAAGAGTGAGCTATTTATGAAGAGGTTGCTGCATGTCATAAAAACGGTGTGGTTTTCCCAATTTAAACAGACAGAAATTTGGGGAGTATATGTGAGAATGGATGTTAAGGTGCAGGATTATGCTGACAGGAATATAAAGTTAAATGAGGCCAAAATTATTGATCAAGCCCAGGAAGCAGAGATTCTAGATGTTTAATTGGCTGGCAGAAATATGGACTCAAAGGTGGCCTATACTAAATGAAGTCGAAATGCCAAAACTACCTTGGTATACTGTATCCACAGGCTTAGGAAAATTGGAATGCTAGAGAGCACTTCCCTGTAAGATCGCACCCACCCTGGGACATTACAGAGGACAAAACACAATCTCACCATTACTATAAGAAAAATATTTCTGAGAAGATACCCAGCATGCTTTAAGAGCTCTGTGGTTGCTATTCTCAGTAGATCTGATATCACAGGGAAAATTCTACCGTCAAACTGGATCACTAAATGCAATGGGGTTAATGGGAACCCAGGGTTGCAAGGCTCAAGTGCGTCACTTAATTGTCAGAGACAAGGTAAGCGTGGTTACCACAGTGGACAGTCAAGCCAAAGCAGTAGTCAGAATAGTCTGTGGCATTGGCTAGTTGAGCATGGCTTCCCTAAAAGTGAAATAGATGGGCAGTCTACTATGGCTACGTCATCTGTGTAAGTGTCACCACCTACTGTTACTTTTAGCAATCCATTAGCAAAATTTTTATTTCCACTGGAAGATACAATAATGATTAGACTGACCTAGAAGTGAAGACTGCTACCTGGCCACTTTGGCTCCTTATACCTCTGAATGAATAGTCAAAGAAGAAAGTAACGTACTGGCTGAAGTGATTACCAAGGGTCAGTTGGGCTGGAGGCACAATGGACGTAAGGACTATATCTGGAACATAGGAAATCCTTTAGGACATCTCCTAGTATTACCATCTCCTGTGATTAAAACTTATGGAAAACTACAATGACCCAATTTAGGCGGAGTGCTAATGGCTCAGACACCTCAGGAATGAAGGTTTGAGTTATCCCATCAGACAAAGATCCACAACCAGCAGAGGTGCTTGATGACTGCAGAGGGAATACAGAATGAGTAGTAAATACGTGTTTTTAATTAGTGTTTCATTTTATACTCTAAAATTCAATTTAAAAATAAAAGAAGCTTGGGGTGCCTGGCTGCCTCAGTTGGTAGAGCAGGCAACTCTTGATCTCAGGGTTGTAAGTTGGAGCCCCGTACTGGGTGTAGAGATTACTTAAAAATAAAAATAAAATAAAAAATTAATTAATAAAGCTTAAGTCAGAGAGTCAAGTAATTAGCTAAAAGGCATGTAATTATTAAGTAGCAGATTCTAGAATGCGTAGTGTGACTGTCATTCTACCATGCATCTCTTGCTTAAAATAAAACAAAACAAAACAAAACAAAAAGAATAGGAATGCAGGATTCATGGCATATTAAGAAAATAACAAGTGATGGATGAGTAGAAAAAAAATCATTAAGGGGAAAAGAAAAGAAGCATTTGGCTTGAGTTCATATCGCTCTTAGCTGTATTAGCAATTGGAACAGGCCAATTATGAAGTGGATGAAAAAGCTTACAGAGCACTGAAGGTAGTGTAATCCTCCCAGGGCTTTGTCATAATATCAAAGCATGGACTTTTATGATGGCTGGACTCAAATGTGAGGACAAACCCAAATTAAAGGAATCCTCTGCAGAGAGCAGAGTCAGACACCTAAATTTCACACATTGCTGATTATATGAACAACTGACAACAAAGGATTTTTAAAAGAAAATTAGTAAATCATTAGGTATTGAGGCTTTCGAATTTCTAAAGCCAAAACAGCCTGCTGCCTCCTATCAACACAGCTGCCCAAACCTTTAGGGCATATTTCTGTGATTCAAAAATGAGTATTGTGTTGAGGGTTAACGACTTGAAGAATAGGGATAATGATTGAGATCTATTTTTCAAAGGCATATGTGTAAAATTCATAGCAAGGAGTAGATTTCATGTATTTTAAACTATTTATGGAGAATTAGTTGGAAAAGTTTTACAGGTCCATCAGGAAAATAATGGTCTGGACTTGTGTTAGTAGTATTTTCCCTATAATATTAACTAGTACCCGACTGTACAACCTAGTAACCACACTACTCCCCTGATTTAGCAAATCCACCTAAATGCAGACTGCATTTATGTTATTCAAATACTCTTGTCAGTGGGTCTCCATGGACTTAAGAGAACACAGGAAGCTACAATTATGACATACAGATACATTATCTCTAATCACCTGAATACAGTTCTTTGAGAAATAAATGCTTGCTTACTCTATTTCTCAGTGCTTTTCCCATGAAACAGAATCCATTATTCACACTGTGTCTACTTCATCATAATGCTATCTTTATACTTTTGTAAAAATACATTTTTCTTAATGATATGCTACTAAAAAACCATTACAAAAACAATTTTAAGTTCTTAAACACTAAGAATCATGACCTCAAGATTTTAAATTTATAAACTCCTTTAACTTTTACAATATTTTTAAAAGGAAGGCACATATTCCCATTTCACAGATGAAAAATTCAAGTAAATTCCCCAAGAGTACATAACTAATAAAAGACAAAATGAGGATTTCCAACCCACATGGTCCAAGTTGAGAAGTTCTGCTTTTCAACTCTATCCTATCAGTGATTATTATTCAATCAAAATAATAACATTGACATGGTTAAAGTATTTATGGAAATATTTCATTCAAAACTTAAATCTAAGAGTTTTATTTAAGAAACTTAAATAGATACTCACAATGTGAGCTTTGTTGTCACTTTATTGAATAGCCATATGGCACTGTAGTAAATCCTAAAGATGACAATCCAACTCCCAGGCTTTTGTCAATGACTTAAACACAGATACTTCTTTTTGCTTGGATTTGCTAAAACAAAGAGGATATTATTTGCCCTGATGATACTGAGAAAACTAATGGTGAATGTCCCGATGAAGGATCATTTGGATATGATTGATGAAATTTGTTCAGCCTGCCTTAATAATAGCATTTCATTCTGAGAAACACAAGGACATAAATTACAAATGAGATTCAGGTTTAGAATAGAAAATAAAAGCAGTATCCAAATCACAGAGTGTCTTTTTCTCATTGTCACCACTAGGCTTTTCTTATCTATGATTTTTCTCTGCCTTTTAGTTTCTTTTTCTTTTTTCTTTTTCCCACGAGACTAATATTTTCTTTGCCATGCACATGGTGGAAGATATCTGTCTCACTCACTCAGTTTGTCTGGAAACCTGTCCCCAGTTCAAGAAATCAATAAAGGCCAACTTCAGTTGCAAATGCCCAAACAAGAGTTTTGTTCGTTTGTTGTTTGGGGGTTTTTGTTTGTTTGTTTTGTTTTTTGTTTTGTTCAATGTCTATCTCTCATCCAATCAGCTATGGCCAGGTAGGTAGTCACAGAGTAAAAGCAAAGTTTCCTGGAACCACCCACAGGAGCTAAAAGAGTGTTTAAATCCGTAAAACACTTGGACATTACTGATCTATTTCAAAGTGAATTCTGAGGAAGATCGCCTAGAGAAATTTCCCAAGAGAGCTAGACACTGAAATTATGGGCAAACTCAGGACTCTGTGTAAACTTATTCAGGTTATCCTACAGAAAATAAAACATGCAATGATATTCACCTAAAAGAAACAAATAGTTTTTTAAAGTATTCCACAGATGTTTACTTAAGTTGTTATATTTTTTCTCTTGAATAAATCCAAAGGTCTACAGAATTAATCTAAGTAAATATTTAAAGGATAATGCCCATTGCAAACGAAAATTTCTTCTTCTTACATTTTAATGTTTATTTTTTCACTCTTAATCAGTGGTAATAAAGTCAAAGTTTTCTGGGGACCAGGAACATGGGACTTGAATCAGTCTGCTGTAACAGAACTGGGAGTGGCAAATGTTTTGGTCAATCGAATGATCTCAGGCTAAGCAAAGAATATGGATAGAACAGATGAAGCCCTTATTCCCTAAGTTCACTCTCTTTGCTCTGAAGAGTAATGTTTAAGTTACATTTCCAGCTAAGTTCATTAGAATGTATTTTATCCATATAGTCATTTAAAAAGGAGGGAGAGGTAAAAATACAACCAGGACAAAACAAAATAAAAACCAAACTCAGCATTCTAAAACGAAACAGATGCATGAAGAGCAAATGTTGGTATTTTATATATCCTATGCATCTATCATTCAAAGAAAGACAGAGAGAGAGAGGGAGAGAAGGAGAGGGAAAGGAAGGAAGGAAAGAAGTCAAAGAACTCATATAAACAGGCAATAGAATTTTAGAATGGTGGTTACCAAGGCCTGGGTGGGTAAAGAAATGGGAGATGCTGGTCAAAGAATACAAACCTTTAGATATAAGATGAATAAACTCTAGGGATCTAACATATAGTATGGAGATTATAGTTCATAACACTGTGTTGTGTCCCTGAAATTTGCTAAGAGAATAGACCTTAAGCATTCTTACGACACCCATACACACAAAAGAGGTAACCATAGGAGGTGATGGGTATGTTAATTAACCTAATTATGGTAATCATTTCACAAAGTATATAAGTCAAATCATCACATTGTACAGCTTAAATATATACGATTTTACTTGTCAATTACACCTCAGTAAAGCTAAAATAATATAACAACATAACAGGAAAAAACATTATTTTATTTTCTGTTTCCATAACATGAATATATGCAAAGGTGAGAGACATGAACATTCCACAGAGCTTCCCCCCTCCACCTCCATCTTTCACATAAGCACATATATGGCAAGAGAGTGTAGGGAAAAATTAGAACACAGGGATGTAACTACCATATCACAAATATGATAAACAACACAATGAAACATCGCATTAAATCGTCTATTTACTTTGGGGCACCTGGGTGGCTCAGTCGGTTAAGCATCTGCTTGGGCTCAGGTCATGATCCTGGGGTCCTGGGATGGAGCGCAACCCTGATAAGCGGGGAGTTTGCTTCTCCCACTCTCTCCCTCTGCCCCTCCCACCACTCATTCACACACTCTCTTTCTCAAATAAATAAATAAATAAATTCTTTTTAAAAAATCATCTATTTACTTCAATATAATGGCATGGAATTGGGAAGAGAAATATAGGAGACTTCAATTGTATTATGAAGCATACATGGTTAAATGTTAGATTTGATGGAGAAGGGTGATGGCACACAGTACTTCCATTCTTCTATTTTTCTGGAAATTGAAATATTTAATAATTTGTAAGAGAAATGAAAAAAATATTAAAGGTATACAGTATTTGTGACATGATGGATTTCAATATACTTATTATCATATTTATTTATATAGTTTCCACTTCACTTTTTCCTGTTAGTCTTACTTTAAATTGAAGCTGAGGAAAAACAATTTAAGACCAAAGGAATCTTGAGAAGCCTGGGTAACTCAGTCGGTTAAGCTTGGGACTCTTGATTTCAGCTACGGTCATGGTCTCAGGGTTGGGGTACAGAGTCCTCCGTCAGGCTCCATGCTCAGCAGGGAGTCTGCTTGAGATTCTCTCCCTCTCCCCCTGTCCCTGCTCTCTCTCTCTCTCAAATATACAAATAATTAAAAAAAAAAAAAAACACCAAACGAATCTCAGTCAACTAAACCTCTAATTTTCTTTCAGTCTTCTTAAAACTGCTCCTTTCAACTGGTTACCCACTTGATATGGATTGTACCTTTCATCTTTCTCCCTTTCTGAAGAAATTCCTTATATTCATAAATAGTTCTACATGGATGGAGAGAAAAGATTCAAATGCAATTGACATTTATTAAGTGCTCCAAATTGCCCAGGTACTGTGTTGAGTCATGCAGCATCACATGTGTTTTTAAAAGCCAGTGAGAGATAATATCAATGCATTGATATCAATATCCAAATATCAATATCAATATGTAGCAAATATCAATATGTAGCATTTTTCATAATAAATACCATTCACTCTTTCTGTTGGTCTTATTTCATCTACATAGACTACAGGAGCACTACAAAAAATAAATTCTGATTATACAGTTTCAGATCATATAGGAAAGTTTAGAAAAAAATATCAGAAGCAATTATGTAATGATACATATTTTTAAAATACATGGTGGTAGGATGTTAAATGGAAAATTAAAGTTATACAAATAGCATATATATTTTGTGCTCACAGAGACTGAACCCAGTCCTGCTAAACTGAAATCTTCTGTCGAATGATGAACTAAGAAGACCTCCCACTGGCATTCAAGTGGCACATTTATGAGAACTGATATCAGCAATCCAACCGTGTTATAAACGAGGCCTTTATATTATAAGGACTTTCAGTGAACTCTAAGTTCCCACAATCATCTTTTTTCTATTTAAATGCAATTGCTCCATATTGAGATGTCAGTTGCCCAACTCATTAAGTACATTGCAAATTGCTAATAAGTTCATTTTAATTAAGGTTTCTCAGCATCAGTAGATAAAGAGTTCAAGAAGAGCATACCCAGAGGAAATTGTCTGATCATGATATTTAGCACCAAATCCTACTTTTATTACTAGAATGAATAAAAAAGGACTATATTCTAAAAAATACAATTTAAACCATTAATATTATTGTTGTTTTCATATTTTTTCTCCCTTAAAATGACCTACTTCAAATAATATACTGTTTACAAACTTCCTATTAAAGAAGCAATCCTGTGTTTTGTCACTTTGATTCACCTAAACATTACAAACAATTAGTGTCTGGAAACAACAACAACAACAACAACAAGGGAAATTCACATCATTTTAATATATAGAAACAACAATAATTTTATTAATAGTCACAAAAGAAGTAATTCATAATAGGTGCTAAAATTTTATTGAAACTTTTTATCAATAAATGATCTCAGTGCTTTGCATTTTAACTTATTTCATCCTTATAAAAATCCTGTTATTTAGAGGTAATTATGACTTATATTTTGCCGATAGAGAAATAGACTTGCCCAAAGTGACACTGCTCTCAAATGTGGTACTAAGTATAAAACCCAGACTGTTTGCCTTCCAGGGAGGCACTCTTGTTTCATTGTTATGACTTACTATTTTCTTCAATCCATTAGCATTTTATCAAACTGAAGTCAAAAGATGTAGCATTTACTTATTGATAATAGTTAAATCTCATGGTAGGAGAGGGAAGTGATGACTTGGGATTATTTTCTTCCTACAAATTTATGGTTATGAGGAGAAATCATAAGAAGAAGTTAAGCAATATGTCAACTAGATGACCAAAATAAATATCAGTCAAAGGGTACATAGACATTGTGGCTTCATAATGTCTTACCCTGAGAATGACACCATGATGTATATGGAGTATTTTGTTTGAGGAGGAAAAACCTGAATAAAATAAAGAGAAATTATTAGCAAACTCAAACTGAGACATTTTATGTAAAAAGAAGATGGTCTTATTATTTAAAAAAATAATGTTAAAAAAAGACAAAGAAATATTGATAAACTATTTCCAATTAAAGGAGATTAAAGAGAATTGACAGCTAAAAGCAATCAATACCGGGGCGCCTGGGTGGCTCAGTCGTTAAGTGTCTGCCTTCGGCTCAGGTTATGATCCCAGGGTCCTGGAATCGAGCCCCACATCGGGCTCCCTGCTCTGCGGGAAGCCTGCTTCTCCCTCTCCCACTCCCCTTACTTGCGTTCCCTCTCTCGCTGTGTCTCTCTCTGTCAAATAAATAAATAAAATCTTTAAAAAAAAAAAAAAGCAATCAATACCGGGGCGCCTGGGTGGCTCAGTCGTTAAGTGTCTGCCTTCGGCTCAGGTCATGGTCCCAGGGTCCTGGGATCGAGCCCCACATCAGGCTCCCTGCTCGGCGGGGAGCCTGCTTCTCCCTCTCCCACTCCCCCTTGCTTGCGTTCCCTCTCTTGCTGTGTCTCTGTCAAATAAATAAAAATCTTTAAAAAAAAAATAAATAAATAAAAGCAATCAATACCTGGTCTTAGACTCGATATTATCAGGGAAGAAAATATTACTATAAAGAATAGTATTTGGCCATTTGACCAAATTGGAATATGGACAGCAGATTAGGTAAAAGTAACCAGGAGACAGAGTAACTAAAGTCAGTCACATGGGTGTTCCATGTGACTGTTCCACCCCAGTGAAAATACTCTGCACCATGGTTGAGTCAGCTTACCTGGTTGCCAATACTTTGTACGTGTTATTACACATTGTTGCCAAGAGAATGAACACTGTCTGCATGACTCCACTGGGAAAAGACAAGTGGACAACAGTGCCTGGTCCTTCCTGAACTCCATCCCAGGTCCTTTTTCCTTTGCTGATTTAATTTGTTATCTGTTTGCTATACAAAACCCTAACTGTGAGAATAACAGCTTTTCTGAGTTCTCTTAGTCCTTCTAGTGAATTCTCAAACCAGACTGATCCTGGGGATCTCCAAAACATGTAGAAAATAGACACTGACATATTTAATTATAAAAAGGCATAATATCAGTAAATTATTTTCAAAATGATTCACAAATAAATACATATTTTATTTTATTTATTTATTTTTTTTTTTTTAAGATTTTATTTATTTACTTGAGAGAGTGAGAGAGAATGAGAGAGAGCGAGCACATGAGAGGGGGGAGGGTCAGAGGGAGAAGCAGACCCCCCGCCGAGCAGGGAGCCCGATGCGGGACTCGATCCCGGGACTCCAGGATCATGACCTGAGCCGAAGGCAGTCGCCCAACCAACTGAGCCACCCGGGCGCCCCAATAAATACATATTTTATATATGCATATAATCTACATATGTATATTTTCATGAAAATTATATATGTACACATTATATATGTATATATATTTGGATGAATGCACATAGAGAAGGAAAAAGAGAAAGAGGATGATAAAGATTATCTCTTATGTTTTCCCTTCAAATTTTAAAGCTTTATGTTATGGACCTACCTATGATCCATTTTGAAACCACCGTAGAGTGCACAAAGGTTCCAAATATTTTCTCATTCTTTCCAAGGCTTGTTCTTTTCTTTTCTTTTTTTTTTTTTTGGACAGTAGCTGCCTTAATGGGTGGAAGCAGTATTTAATTGGAGATTTTTGATGTGTTTCCCTAATTATGAGTAATGTTGAACATCTTTACATGTGCTTCTTGCTCATTCATATATCTTCTTTAGAGAAATATTTTTTCAAGTTCTTTGCCCATTTTTATTTATTTATTATTTATTTATTTATTTATTTATTTATTTATTTATTTATTTATTTATTTTAGAGAGAGAGTATGAGCAAGCAGGGGGAGGGACAAGGGGAGAGGGAGAATCTTGAAGCAGACCCCCTGCTGAGCACGGAGTCTGATCCTGGACTCTCTATCCCAGGTCCTTGAGATCATGATCTGAGCCAAAAACAAGAGTCAGCTGCTTAACTGACTGCGCCACCCAGGAACCTCTATTTTTTTTTTTTTTTGCCTATTCTTGAAAGAGGCGATTTTGCTGTTGCTTTGTCTCAGGAGTATTCTACATGTTCTGGATGTTAGTCTCTTATCAGATATATGATACACAAATATAATTCTCATTCTGCAGCCTGCCTTTTCACAGTGTTGGAAGTATCCTTTGGTGCCCCAAAGTTTGTAATTTTTAGGAAGTCCAATTTGCCTATTTTTTTTTCTTTTGTTGTCTTTGCCTTTGGGGTCATATCCAATAAATCATTGTCAAATCAGTATTGCAAATACTTCAGTTTTCTGTTATAGATTTTATAGTTTTATCTGTTACTTTCAGTAATAATCAAAAACCAGTTAAACATGTAAATATGACTTTCAGTCAAATCCTGTAAATAAAGTTTTAGGGATTCCTGGGTGGCTTAGTCAGTTAAGGGTCTGCCTTCGGCTCAGGTCATGATCCCAGGGTCTTAGGATCCAGTTCCACGGTGGGCTCCTTGCTCAGCCAGGAGCCTGCTTCTCCCTCTGCGTGCCCCTCCCCCTGCTTGTGCATGCACGTGCTCTTTCTCTCTCTGACAAATAAATAAATAAAATCTTAAAAAAAATAAAGTTTTAAAAGTGAATGGAATAACATCAGCAGAAGTCATCATCATCATTTCATAAAAGCTAAAATACATCCAAGTGGCACCTCTGTGAGGAATCCAGTGAGCTATAACCCAACTGAAGTCAAATATTAAATCATGCAAAGATGCCAGAAAAAGATTCCAGCAGTTTAGCCAACATGTACAAGGGTCCTGAGGTAGGAATATGCTTTTTATTATCAAGGAACTAAAAGGAAATATACCTTAGATGTAGTTAAAGTGGAGGAGAGTGTTATTAAGTGAAAATAGAGTTCTAAAAATTAAGTGAAATTAAAATTCAGATAAACCAATAAAATAAAATTTTGATAAACCAAAACATCTTAGTTTTCTGAAAGCCATTTTTAAGGAAATAGAAATAATTGAAAAGAATTTAACAGGATAAGATCTAACGTGATTTCCAATTTAATAAATTTAGTCTGGTCTATAGATAAGAAATAGTATATTAGAAGGCAAGAAACAGGAAACTTTTGATGTAATAATCTTGGTAAGATATCAAAGTTGGTTCAGATGAAAGAGAAAGCAAAGAAGCTGGTTGGTTTTAAGAGCAAAAGAGGTCAAATAACCATTTCATTGCTGTATGCTATAATATATGGCAATTTTGCAACTATAAACCACACGTTTTCTGATGACTATCAAGTTGTATGGATAAATCTGACATTTAGTGGAAAATTATTGATTCAGACTTATACCTTAAAATTATGAACAAATATGTCAGACCATTTCATTATTGTTGTACATACTCTAAAGCTAATGAAATGTTCTAAATTTAATTAGAATTGTATAGACTTTTCATTTACAATTTTTATAAACATGCATCTTTCCACAAAGCATAAAAAGAATTATGACACTCAAATATTTGAAGGTTATCTGCGTTGATAAGAGATAATTATGTATTAGTATTATGATGACTATGAAGCCATAATTGTGTAATGAGAAGAGGGGAAAATGTGCTGTTTTAAAACTGCTTTTCAATATAAAAGCAATTATGTTTCAAATATGTTGCTTCTCCTGTCCCCACCCCTTCCCCACTGATTAAACTGAACAAATGACATACAATTTAGTGCATGTCAGTAAGACTCTTCATTTTTTTGATACTAATCAGTTTGGGGACGTATTGACATCAATGTTGAAAATACAGAACTAATGTTCCTCAAGTGACATATAATTCAAAAAATAAAACAAGGTCTTAAACTAGGAGATTTCAAATATGTTCTTGAAGGACATATGAGACTAGATCTGTGTAGAATTAATGAGCTGCCTGAGGCCAGGATCATTTTAATCTCTTTCCCAAGTTCTTAATCCCTTAAATTTGAAACACCATATCTTTCAAAAGTTATGATATCCATTTATATTACAGATATTACAAGATACTCACATTTCACTATCATTTTCATGAAACAAGTTTAAGAAGTCTCTGCGATAAAAAGTAACAAAAGTATTTTAAGATATCCTTGAGTTTTTCGAAAATTATCCTCTATTTATTTTTAGAACTGACACCACTACTCCTCAGATAGATATTCAGAGAGCAGCAGAGTTGGGGTAAATTGTGACATTACCAATTTGTCAAGGGAAGTAATATAAATGTTCATAAAAATGATTTGGCATTGTATGATCAATGGAACCCTCAAAATACTTGATTTTATCACTAAAAACTTTTGGTTAATAAAATGCTCATATGAATGAAATAAATGATGCCATTTTGTGGTAGATAGTGTTCATTGTCAAGAAATAATGAATAGCATTCAAACACAATGTGTTGTGAACATTTTTCCTGCACAGAACACAAAATAGAAAAGAAGACTATATTGAAGATTAAAAGACTGTAGCTATTGTAACAAACCTGAAAGATAGTTTAAAATAGTATTGAATTGTAAATTAACTATTTCAATTTTTAGTAGTGAGTAAAAGTAAAATTGCAGGATTGAAAGCTGCAAAGTAGAGGACTAGTTCACTATTTGAGGAGTATCCAAGAAGGGAATAATCTTGAGAATAAAACTTAATCTTTGAAGTATGTCTATCTATGGGTTATTTGTGTGTATGTGTGTATAAAATTATCAATTGCTATCTGTAATTACTGTTATTCTCCCTGGAAAACATTGCATAGTATGCTCTTTCTTTTTCCAAATTATTACCATTAATCCTTCCTGTTATTTCACTACATTATTTTGTCTGTTTAGTATAGATAGACACTATCATCTGGACGCAGACATTTTCTACTTATATAATTCAACATTTTTTTCCACTAACCCTTTTGATTCATTCACATTTATTATGCATGATTCACCTTACTATTCTCCAGCCTATTTTTGTCAGTGAGTCACTTGTACCTTCCCTTTAAGCTCCCTTTCTTTTCTGCATTTGAATGAAAGTCCTTCTAAATGGAATTCTGGGGTCATAATTCTAAAAATAAACTAAGAGAACTACTTCTGAAACATCCTGGGCAGAGGAGTATGTCTCATCTTTAAAGACCTTCAGAGTGTTTCCCCCAATTTCTTGCTAACTTATGTAGGCATTTGTATTGTTTTCATTCCATACAGATTGGGCAGAATTTCAAAAAATTACAAGCATATTGGCAAAATGGATCCATGTTAACATCATAAGTGCATTTTGCCCTTAAACAGATATATTTTTGCATAGCTTTCCCCAAACTAGATTCTTGAAAAAATCTATAAGGCTGACAGCTTTTTTATAATGCTGTTCTAAAAGTCAAAGACAAGCTGGCTAAATAACAAAAGGTATGACTCTAGCCTACATGAAATTAATTTAAATTCAAAAATATAATGTATCAAAGTGTAACTCACAAAATTAGACTTAAAAGAAATTGCAAAATGTACTTGATAAGAAAAATAAAAAGTTTGAACTCTAAGATCTTTCTATATAACTAAAATAATTAGAATATTTTAGACAATAAAATTTCAATAGGCTTTCAGTGATCTTGAACGATAACTTAGATCTCTGGGCAACCTAACAGACCTATTAAAACTTATAGAACATGAATTTCCTAATGACCTGCATCAAGGTTATTTTGGTCAAAATGTATGAACATTGCTTTTGGGGAACTAATATATATTAATAAAAAAAGATTAAATGGAATCCATCTTTTTGTTACATTGTTCCATATGATGTAAAGGTTTAATCCTCTTTTCTACATATATAGGGATAAAAAAATCTCATCAAAGAACTGCATGTATGCACTTGCATAACACTAATTTCTAAGGGGTATAATCTATTCTCTTTCACTGGTATCTATCTACATCTTGATGATAAGCCTAGAAACCAAGGATATGCATATCATAGATTATACTTCTTCAGAATTAGCACTACCAAGTTAACTCATGTAGTGCTTTACACACACACACACACACACACACAAACACATGTACACACATACAGAAATTTTGTGTCTGTGTGTATATATATGCATATTGGGGAAGGGAAGGAAAAGTAAAATAAGAGAAAAACAGAGAGAGAAACAAACCATAAGAGACTCTTAACTGCAGGGAATAAACTGAGGTTTGCTGGACAGGAGGTGGTGGGGAGATGGGGTAACTGGGTGATGGACATTAAGGAGGGTACTTGATGGAATGAGCCCTGGGTGCTATATGCAATGATGAATCACTAAATTCTACCCCTGAAACTAATAAAACACTATATGGTAACTAACTTGAATTTAAATAAAAACTTAAAAAAAGACTTTATATATATATATATATATTTTTTTTTTCTACTTTGTTCAAGTTTGACCAAAAGAACTGTAATACATAAACCAACATTATTGTAGCTCATCAGAGAATTCCTGTTCTTTGTTTGGCATTATGTGTTGACGCCAAAGGAGACTATTTTAAGATAGAAACAACTTACCAAATATAGTAGTTTGTTGTTAATGGGGGCAGCAGCATGTTTCTCTTTTGTTTAAAACAATTTCCCATTTTAAAGACCTACATGAGAAATTTCTTCCAGATCTCGGTAGAGGCAAAAAAAAAAAAAAAAAAAAAAAAGGCTTACTTTGTTCTTTTTTAAGGAAATTAACACATTTTAAACTTACATACTATCCTTTGCATTTTTACTAGGAAGCTCAAGGCCAAATATGTTACTCTTGCTAATTCCTAATGGCATGCATTCTTTACACTAACTTTATTCCCTGCTTCACCTATTTTTCTACTGTTATTACTCCCATGTTCAAGTTTTCTCTTGTTATATCTTGTGTGGTATAGATTACTGTAAGAAAACTATTTTATTTTTATTTTGGTGCTTTCGTGCTTCATTATATAGGTTGGAGAAATATTAATTAAAATTTTCAAAAATGTGTTGGGCATATTTAGATTTCTTTGCACTTACACTTAGATTTTAGCTATATAACTTTCTGTCAGTGATCAACCAGGGTGTACACAGTTCCTGGATCATTTTGAAGCTGGAATACACAGCAGCTCAAACAGCAGCAGAAAATCTACTGTTATTGAGCACTTACTGTAAGCCAGGCATATGTCTAATTTTATAAACATCCTGAGAGTAAGTACTATTTGCAGTATGATAATACTGATGACTAAATGACCCAAGATCACAAAATTGGTAAATTGCAGAACCCAAATTTTCATCTGATAGTCTCTGATTAGAAGTCCAGGAGTTACCTTCAAATTATGGCTTTTCTTTGAAGAGTCCAAGAGGAATAATCGCAGTCTCTGTGTCTTCTAGTCACTCATGTACTGTTAGATTTTTTTTTTTAAGATTTATTTATTTGAGAGTGAGAGACAGAGAGAGCAAGCAAAGGGAGAAGGAGACAGAAGACTCACCTCTGAGTGGGGCTCCATCCCAGAAGCCCAAGATCATGACATGAGCTGAAACCAAGAGTCAGATGCTTAACCGACTGAGCCACCCAGGCGCCCCCAGCAATTACATTTTCAAGCACCTCTACACATTTGTTCTTGAAGGAGTATTTATCTGGAACAGTTTTATAAGTGCTTAAAATCATTAATTTTTGTTTACTCATCTCACATTTGAATTTTAAATTAGAGTATAATTGTGATGAGTGTATCCAACAAGTTATTTAGAAAGTTCTTATCTTTTAATTACTTACTGATTCTTATTAGATTCTCAATAAAAGTATTGACAATTTTCTAAAGAAAATCTGTTTTCCTCCTTTTACTAAGTTGCAATTTTATCAGTGAGCCTCTAACGAAATGATGCTGGGTACACAGGAAGTTTCACTTAATGTTTTGTGTAGCATCAGGCATATACTGAGGGTCCATTTATCAAGGCCTGGTTGATATCAGGGCACATGATCTCCTGTCCACCATCTGGCTGCTTCAGCGATGCAGTTGGTCCTTTATAATGGAACTGCTTCATGCCTGTGCTATATTCAGCCTGGTGAGCTCATGAAATATTGCTCCTAAATGTCACTCCTTTTAAAATTACAAAGTAAAAACTGAACTAAACAAAATTACTTATTAGATTGTTTACCATGAGTTTTGTTCTGTGCAAAGGTCTAAGGAAAAGAAACAACAGCTTCCAGCTTAAAATCCAAAAGAAAAAAAGATATCTCATTTAGTGTTTTATATGTCAGTTTGCTCTCAGTTTTGTCTAGTGAATGTGAAGACAGGGAGTTCAGTTTTAATAAAGGATATAGCCATTACTCTTTATGAGATCGTTGGGAGGTATTTACTATCCATTATAATCCTAAATCCCAATCAGTTTAAGATAGTCCCTTGACTGCTTCTAAATTGTTATTTTTTTTGTCAAGCACGAATCTAGTAATTATGATCACACAATATTCTCTCAATTTCTTGGCAATGCAATTCAGTTCCCTAATTATATTATCTGTGGCATCTGATATTTTTACTATCATTTTTATTAATAAATATTTTTATAGCCATCACTTTATTTTATCCTTTGCTACTATTAGAAAATAGACTATGTAATGAGATCATGGGTAAGGACATCATAGTACATATTTAAAAATACAAAATTGTGTAATTATTTGCTTTCTTGTATTTCCATGTTAGTTAAATATTTACTCTAGTTTGCTCATGTGCCAAATTAAATAATTTACCTATATTGAAAGAAAATGCCACTATTTTGATGTGACATATATAGGAAAAGAAACTAAATGGGGAAAGAAAACTTCTTGTTAGAACACTGGTTTAAGTTTAGATTGCTATAAAAAGAGTTGTTATTATTTACTGCAATATAAATATCTCTCATCAGTTCTAATACTTTTTGTCAGAGTCAAGCTCTCCTCAATTAATCTCTCCTTATTAGTTGTTAGTAAGAAATATGATTATTTATAAGCATGCAAGAAATTTTACATCTTACGTTCATTTAAGTAATATATTCCTTATTGTGTACATAATGTAAAAATAAATGTACTGTAAAGGTAAATACAATCTCTAAAAATAAAAAAAATAATAATTCTCCCTGGTGGAAAAAAAAGGAAGGGACACCCTTTTGTTTGAGCATTTACTTTAAAAAACTGTAATTTTAATGTCTTTCTCCACCTCTTTGGATTATGTAAGTTGTTTTATTAATGAAATAAGCCTCTTACCTGTTTTACAACCCAGGACTGTTTCAACTCAAGGACCAGGGAGCCATCTCTTTTGAAATGTCATCATCAAGGAAGATAATGTCCTCATTTCCCAGTTTCATTGGGAGGATAGGAGCCTGACATAGGCAGGTGCCGCACTCCAGTCCCACTGTGACCTAACATAAAGATAAGGGAAGTTAACTTTTTCTTTGGAGAAGCCAATTGGCTAACACAAATGGTCATCCTGATTGCCAGGTGAATTTAGGATGCACTCTGTGTGATAAATGATATTGTCAAGTCTTTTTACTGGAGGACTAGTTGTCATTTATCTTGAGAATTTGAATATAAATGGGTTGTATCTGCTTGGCTCTAAAAAAGGGTGAGATCTCTTTCTGACTTTGCGATCTCTCTGGTGGCTTGCCTGTGATTGGGCATCACATTCTGGTGTAAAGCTTACTCAATGATGAAGCCGTTTTTTTTCCCTTCTACCTTTGGGGAAAATTTACTGAGTTGGCAGGAAATTTTGTTTTTAATTATGTTTTCCAACAATACTCAATATAATTGTATATCTTAAAGCTTGCTTCTGGTTGAGATATTTAAACAATTAGGACAATACATACTTAAATTATTATTTTTTTTTGCTGCAACAGGAATTTGCAGCTCTTAGAAAATTGAAAATTTCCATAATTTAATAAATTGCATGTTATAATCATGCAATAGAAAAATTCCATACAGCTAATGTTAAACAAAATATTTGGAAAGGTGTAGCACCATGGCAGATACTCCTAGAACTGCTTTTCCTCTTAACTGCATATAAAATCATGTATGTAAAAGGTCAAGCAGGTCCTTATTGGATATCAAGGTCTATCTAAAACAACCAAAAGCAGCTTTTTTTTTTTTTTGGCCCAAGACTACCCTACCCTATTCCAAAGATTTAGACATTGGAGCCAATTTCCAAGTATAGTTCAAGGAGTGGGGCTATAGACATGTTTTGTTGTGTTTGGATTTAAAGGTATAATAGAAATCAATCTTAGGAAGGTCATAGATTTTAGAGAGTGCTCCAGAATCATCTTAAATAAGTTTCAAATTAGGGTATGTAAGATGTAATATGCAGGAGCCATTCAGCTTTTTTCTGAATATTCTTCCAAGATACTGAATTTTTTTTTAAGTTAATGAAAATAGTTGCACATCTGAAAAAAAAATGAACTATTTTTTGCTTGGTACATGGTAATTTATATATAGACTTTGCCCTTTAATATAAAACTTGGTAGTGATTTGAAATCTTTTTTTTTTCTGTGATTTTTCAATTTGTATGGCTTATTTTATTTGAAAGTGAAATTTAGGCATGAGTAAAATACTTTAAAACTCTCAGCAGAGTGTGGTTGCTGCAATCACCCTATCTCTCCCCCAGCACCTGTGAGGTCTCCTACACTGCTGTTTGTTTACTTCATAGCCTGGTCACTTTCAAACTAATATATAATTTACATATCAATTATATTTATTTTTATTGTCTCTCTCCTCCCACCAGAATGTAAACTTTATGAAGCCAGATATTTTTGTGTATTTTTCTCACTAGTGTATCTTAAGTGTCTGGCACATCAATTGTGTTCAGTAAATGTTTATGATATAAAATTTTACATAGCACACGCTCAATAAATCTTACTTGAATTTGAATATCAATTAAAGTTGTAATTGACTTTTAAATCGTTATCCATTTATACTGAATGTTCTTAGATTTATCTATTTACTTTCATTGAGTGTGACCTCAATAAATATTTTTTTAATTGAAAGGGACATCAAGAACCACCCAAACAGCTTCATATCAAGGTTTCTTTTTTCTTTCTTTTTTTTTTTCTTTCTTTCTTTCTTTTCTTTTATCATTTTTACTTTAATTTTTTTTTTGAGAGAGAGAGGAAGAGGGGTAGGGGCATAGCGAGAAGGAAAGTGGGAATCCTAAGCAGGTTCCATGCCCCAGAACATTGGGCTCCATCCCACAACACTGAGATCATGACCTGAGCTGAAATCAATTGTCAGACACTTAACTGACTGATCCACCCAGATACCCCCCAAGGTTTCTAAAAGAAAGTTGTATAACCTCAGTTTAAACAACCCCCCAATACTGCCTACTTGACAACACAGCACATTCCATCTTTTAACAAGCTATGTTGGAAATATCAGTCTTACAGTGTACCAAGGTCTTAATCATGACTTTCTTTTGGAATGGTTACTTTCTTACACCAGCATTCAAAGGTGTTAAATCCAGAATAGTGTGGAGCATCTACATTATTATAGAGGAATTGGCTCCATGGAAAATTGAAGGAAAATCAGAATTCCAGTTTTTGAAGACAGTAGATAAGAATGAGTATTTTCAGACTAAAGGAAAGCTTCAGAACTGACTGGAGGCAAGATAATTTTAAATGGCTTCCTTACCAGTCCATATCCACTATAAAAGCCAACTTCAGCACTGAATACTCCAAGTGGTCTTCGGTTAGTCCATAGTAGACTATAGCCTGTTTGTAATTCAACATTACAGGTGTATTAATTAGACCCAAGTTTGTTCTTTTTCAACAAACACATACATCTTTTGGTAAAAAAGCAGTTAATAGGCAGATGATTGACTCCAACACATATTTTCCTTTTTTTTTTAAGATTTTATTTATTTATTTGACAGAGAAAGACACAGCGAGAGAGGGAACACAAGCAGGGGGAGTGGGAGAGGGAGAAGCAGGCTTCCCATAGAGCAAGGAGCCCAATGCGGGGCTCAATCCCAGCACCCTGGGATCATGACCTGAGCCGAAGGCAGACGCTTAACGACTGAGCCACCTAGGCGCCCCATCCAACACATATTTTCAACAGGAATTACTGTTAAACCAGGATCCTTTTAATCTGGTTTTGTGTAACTGAGTCTTTGAATATAAAATCAGGGCTTATATTTTTTTCCCATTTTAAATCTAATAAGTGGAGATCATCCTCTTGTTTTGCCAATCAATGTATTTTGATTGTGTCAACCAATATCTTAGCTATTCCTTCTAGATGTGTATTCATAAATTAGATATGCCTTCCACGTTTTTCAATCATAAAATTCTTTTTTTTTAAGATTTTATTTATTTATTCGACAGAGAGAGAGAGAGTGAGAGCAGGAACACAAGCAGGGGGAGTGGGAGAGGGAGAAACAGGCTCCTGCAGGGAGCCCGCTGTGGGGCTCAATCCCAGGACCCTGGGATCACGACCTGAGCCAAAGGCAGATGCTTAACGACTGAGCCACTCAGGCGCGCCTCAATCATAAAATTCTTAAAGGTTGGAATGGAGGAAGCAAAGGGTAGAGACTAGGTGATATGCTCTTACAGACCTGCTGTAAGATGACTATGCCAGGTTCCTAGTTAGCTATGTGCTCTACTTTATTTCCTTTAATTTCCACAACACGATGAGTAAATAATAATAATAATTAATAATAATAATAAAGTAACCCAATAAGGTTAAGTAGTTCATTCAAAAAACATTTATTTGGTAACTGATTGCAGAAGGATTAAACCAGTTTCAAAACCAAAGACACATTCCCTTCTTTTCCCTTCCCTTCTATTCCATTCTAATTTTGGTTGTGTGGAATTATTTAATTTTTGTTCCTATCACATTAATTTTAAGGAAAAAATCAAATTCAATTTAACATTTGCAGACAACAAAATTATAAACCACAAATGGTGTTTTGATCAATTTAGACATATTGTTTTTTTTTTTTTTAAGATTTTATTTATTTGTCAGAGAGAGAGAGCAGAAACAGGGGGAGTGGCAGGCAGAGGGAGAAACAGGCTTCCCACTGAGCAAGGAGCCCGATGCGGGGCTTGATCCCAGGACCCTGGGATCATGACCTGAGCTGAAGGCAGACGCTTAACGACTGAGCCACCCAGGTGCCCCATTTTTTTTTTTTAAGTTTTATTTACTTAAGTAATTTTTACACCCAACCTGGGGCTCGAACTCACAACCCCGAGATCAATAGTGGCATGCTCTTCTGACTGAGCCAGCCAGAAGCCCTTTGACATCTTGTTAATGACTGAAAGTGAACTGGTACATTTGAGTTGTCCTTTCAATTATGTCATGCTCCCTGTCATTGTCCTAGAATTTTGCTGCAGAAGATAACAAGCTTAGGTAATTAAGGTATTGACACTATGCTCTTATTTTCCAGAAAAATTTTGTAGTGATTTCTTTCAGATCAAGGATAGGAAATTTTGAATAATCATTGCATTTTTTTGTTGTTATTGTTTGTTTGGTTTGGTTTGTATTGTCTTGCTTTTTTGGTTTTTTTTTTTGTTTTTTTTTTTTTAAGTTTGGCTTATAAACCAATGGTTCTGGAGACAAATTTATTTAAAGTAAAAAAATCCCCTGCCACCATTTTCTCCTCTTCTCCATAAGTTTAAATATTCTTGATCTAAACTTGTACTTGATCTATTTTATATATTTGAATGAAATTGATCTACTCTTGAAGTTCATTTTATTTAATGGGAGAGAAACCTGTAGATTAGGTCTGTTCTATGTGTCTTCTGTTAAATTGTACCATCTGCCCCAAGCAGCGGATATATTCCTTACTCTTTTATTGCTCCAAATAAGCATCACAAAGTAATTGACATCTAAAAAATTTGCATTAAGGTAGCATTAAGCTTCTATACAGTAAAAGATTCATTAATTAAGCCTTCCTTTGACATTCCCAGTGAAATAAAAATCTAAATTGATCGAGCCATAAGACTGGGCACATTATTTTTATTCTATATATCTCAATGTCAATTAAAAGCTAAATTGATCATTGTTTTTTGGGTATAAATCTAAAATAGAAGTGTATTGTTTGTTGACAGATGAATGGTTAAAGAAAGTGTGATTATCTATCTAAATATATATATTTTTTTTCTCTATAGATATAGATGTATGTATCTATACATAGATATTTAGAGAGAGAGAGAGAGAGAAAGAAAAAGAGAGAGATGATATTATTTAGCCTTAGAACAGAAGGAAATCCTGCTATTTGTGACGACATGATGAATCTGAAGGACATTACACTAGTGAAATAAGCCAGACAGAGAAGGACAAATACTGCATGGTATCACTTAGGTGCGGAATGTAAAAAGTCTAACTTATAGAAAGAGAGTAGAATGGTGGTTGCCAGGGACAGGGGGGTTGTGGGGAAATGTTGATCAAAGGGTACAAACTTTTGGTTAAAAGGTGAATACATTCTGTGGATATAGTATATAGCATGGTGTCTATAGTTAATAATTCTGTATTGCATACTTAGAATTACTAAGACAGTAGATCTTAAATGTTCTCCCCACAAAAAGCAAAAGAAACAAACAAACAAAAAATAATGTGGAATGATGAATACGTCAATTAGTTTGATTGTGATAATCATTTCACAATGTATATTTTTCAATCATCATTATACCAGTATGATAACATTTTTAAAAGCACAAAATTATCAGTACTGGCAACAGGAAGGTTCCAAAGCAATTTACTTACTCAGCAATAGATGACAAAGAGTTAAATTTGTTAAACAGATACAGGTAGATAAAATTCACCTTAATTAAGGAGCATACAATAACTTAAAAAAAAAATCCTATTCCTCTGCTTGTTTCTTATTTTTCTAAAACTTCCCAAGTTATGTGGGTGGGTGTCTCAGACTCTCTCAAAATGCATAGCGAGTAGCAAATCACATAATCTCTCAGCCTCCCACCTCTGCCGTCTTTCCTGTAGAACACCGGTTCCCCACCGACCACTGGCCCAAAGGTTTCTATCTCATCAGAATAATCTCAGAGATTAGACAAACTTTTGTCAAGACAAGATAGACCAAGAGTTTTGTTACTTTTGATACCAAAACAGTTACCAATCTTATTTTACTAACATACTAAGTAAGCAAAGTACATTTATTTTATTCTGACTCAGGTGCTTTCTGCCCTCAGAACAATGAAAGTTTAATATGTGAAAAAAAAATGCTTTCAAAAGATAATGTTGTATGGCCTCCGCTGCGGCTTCGTGAAAAGGCAGATCTACTCAAACTCTTCCCTCAATGCAGTATTGGCCTGTGCTCTAACAGCCCAGAATGAGACATCAGAGGTCGAGGCCTGCTCTAGCCAGTTGTCTCATCGTCCCTGACCCAGGCAGTAAGTGCAGTGATTTGGGTCAGCTTTCTGCTTTCTGCAGTACTAAAAGCTGTTATTCAAAATAGTCCCTGGCCACTAACCTGTCTATCAGCCAAGCTGGGTGAGGGTCAGCTCTCCATTCTCTGTAAAGTACATATTATTTTTATTGTTCTGCCTGGGAGCTTGTGACATTTTTTCTTTGTCCTTGGTATTCTCAGCTATAGGAGGATACTGTTCTTTCTTACCTAGCTTTCCAGGACTCCATGACCCTTCTCCATGTCCTGATTCTTATTTAGTGCAGGGAAATATTCTATTCCTCTGTTCTACCTCCTCTGATCCTCTTTTCTTTTCATTTTCTGAACTCCTACTATTCACATGAGAATTTTCCTGATCTGGGAACACCACTCATACAAACCTAGAGGATTGTTTGCTATGTGAATGGCTTCCATGGAATTGTGTAAGTAGTGGTCCTACCTAATGGGACTTCTGGATTCTTATCTGTTCCTTTTTGATTTCCTGGTCTGTGTACCTTGGCTTGGAATTTTGAGATATTTGTTTCATTTGATTGTCCAGATCACCAATTCAGGTCTTAACATTGACCATCCTTTTCTTCTATTCATCCCCTAAAATGTTTAAACATTATTATATTTTGGTTACAGAAAATCTTAGTCTGTGTGCTAAAATGGATTTTTATGAAGTGCTCTTGTTGTTGTTATTTGTATTGAAATTATCTACCTTTTGTTTCATTTGTATTTCACTCTGTTTCTGCATTTCTACTTGTTCTTTAAATGCTGGATGTAGAGTGCATGCTAGAGTGTTCTCTTTGGCCTAAGCCACTCATCAACCCTCAGGCCCATTTGTTTGTGCGTTCTAAGTAGCAGTAATTCCTCCAGGCAATTGACTGTGCCATGGTCTCTGTTCCTATGGGTCTGTTTATTTTATAGCTAGATTCTCTTAGCTTACTTTTCTAACTAGGGTATTAATACCATTTTTTTCTTTTCTCCAATCTTAATGATAAGTGACAAACATCAAATACCTAATGTTTAGAACAATAATGAGTTCATATGTGCCCAAGTCTATCTACTAAAGAATCTATTCTCTAATTAGTGAGTGTGGTATTTCTTAACATTTAATACTACATATGCTTAAAAAGTATTATATAATATTTTATGGAAGTATATTAACACACAGTGTCGTATTAGTTTCAGGTGTAAATATAATGATTCAACAATTCTTTCCATTACTCAATGCTCATCAGGATAACTGTACTCTTGATCCCCTTTGTCTATTTCACTCCTCCACCCATCCACATCCCCTCTGGCAACCACCAGTTTGTTCTCTGTATTTAAGAATCTGTTTTTTTTCCCTTTTTTTTTTCCTTGTTTGTGCATTTGTTTTATTTTTTAAATTCCACATATGAGTGAAACCATATGGTATTTGTCTCTGTCTGGCTCATTTCACTTAGCACTATATCCTCTGGGTTCATCCATGTTGTTGTAAATGGCAAAATCTCATCCTTTTTTAATGGATGAGTAATATTCCATTATATATGATATATATATGTGATATCACTTCATCACATTAATTTGTGTATATATATATATATATATATATATAATTTCTTCTTTATCCATGCCTTATTGATCAACTATTTCCTTCTATATCTTGACTATTATAAATAATGCTGCAATAAAAATAGGCATGCATATATCTTCTCAAATTAGATTTTTCATTTTCTTTGGGTAAACACCCAGTAGTGGAATTACTGAAGCATGTGCTAATTCTATTTTACATTTTTTGAGGAACCTCCATATTGTTGTCATAGTGGCTGCACCAATTTATATTTCTTTTTTTTTTTTTTTAAAGATTTTATTTATTTGACAGAGAGAGACACAGCGAGAGAGGGAACACAAGCAGGGGGAGTGGGAGAGGGAGAAGCAGGCTTCCCGCGGAGCAGGGAGCCCGATGTGGGGCTCGATCCCAGGACCCCGGGATCATGACCCGAGCCGAAGGCAGACGCTTAACGACTGAGCCACCCAGGCGCCCCCCAATTTATATTTCTATCAGCAGTGTGCAAGGGTTTGCTTTTCTCCACATCCTTACCAAGACTTGTGATTTCTTGTGTTTTTTTTGTTTTTTGGGGGGTTTTTTGGTTGTTGTTTTTTACTTTTTAAATTTTTTTTTTTATTTTCGCCATTCTGACAGGTGTAAAGTGATATCTCATTGTGGTTTTATTTGGCATTTCCCTGATGATAGTGACGTTGAGCATCTTTTCATGAGTTTGTTGGACATCTGCATGTCTTCTTTGGAAAAATGTTTATTCAAGTCCTCTGCCTATTTCTTTTTTTTTTTTAAAGATTTTATTTATTTATTTGACAGAGAGAGAGACAGCAAGAGGGGGAACACAAGCAGGGGGAATGGGAGAGGGAGAAGCAGGCTTCCTGCCGAGCAGGGAGCCCGATGTGGGGCTCGATCCCAGGACCCTGGGATCATGACCTGAGCTGAAGGCAGATGCTTAATTGACTGAGCCACCCAGGTGCCCCCCTCTGCCTATTTCTTAATCAGATTGGTTCTTTTAGTGTTGAGTTGTATAAGTTCTTTATATATTTTGGATATTAATCCTATATCAGATATATCATTTGCAAATATCTTGTCCCATTCAATAGGTTGCCTTTTATGTTTTGTTGGTGGTTTTTTTTTTCCTGTGCAAAAGCTTTTTATTTTGGTGTAGTCCCAATAATTTAATTTTGCTTTTGCTTCCCTTGCTTGAGGAGATAATTCTAGATAAATGTTTCTATAGCCAGTGCCAAAGAAATTACTGTCTATATTTTCTTCTAGGAGTTTTATGGTTTCAGGTATCACATATAGGTCTTTAAGCCACTTGAGTTCATTTTGGTGTATGGTGTAAGAAAGTGGTCCATTATTATATATGTAATATTTTAACATGTTTTGATATATTTTGGTCATCTTAATGTTATGGAAAATATTAAAATAAAATATAATGTGAGATATTCAATGTTAAGGCTTTTTCCCAATTTTAACTTCAAGATTAGTACTATCTCATTAATACTGAGTATATAATATATGGAAATTACTGGACAACTTCTTTAGATATCTCTTCTGTGTTTGTAAAACTACCTATTTTGTGAATGTTTTAAGTACATTTTATAAAGTCTGGATCCAAAGCTTATGCTGTTTTCCATGCACAAATGTATAATTACATATATTGTGTATATTCTAAGTCTTCCTAAGTATTATTCAAAGCTTATATAAGTAATACAAGAAGCAGCATTATAAAAATAAATTTGTCCATGTTTTAATTTATGCACACCCATACCCAGATATACTTGCTCAAAATTAATACTTTGCAAATTAAATACATGGCTCTTTCTCACAAAGATGCATTGTGATCTCATAACTGTACTCTCCTCATCCTCTGAAGCCTACACACACACTCCTTGTAGCATAAAGGTATTCACAGCTGTTTGAAGTTAAGGGAAGTGTTAAATTTCATAAAGGCAGACTAAGTGTATGTACCTTAATAATATATATGTAGTAGATATAGTTTTATAACATATGTTTAAATAAGATAAAATATAAACTTTCCACAAAATCAATGATGCTGTTACAGATTTCCACTTTGCTATTTTAAATTTTTAATAAAAGCAAATCATCAGGGGCGCCTGGGTGGCTCAGTCGTTAAGCGTCTGCTTCCGGCTCAGGTCATGATCCCAGGGTCCTGGCATCGAGTCCCACATCAGCCTCCCCGCTCAGCGGGAAGCCTGCTTCTCCCTCTCCCACTCCCCCTGCTTGTGTTCCCTCTCTCGCTGTCTCTCTCTCTGTCAAATAAATAAAAAATCTTAAAAAAAAATAAATAAAAGCAAATCATCATAAAATTACTGATAAGAAAATCTATTATAGAATCATATATTCCCAAAAAGTGATTAGTGTATTTTGTTTTCAATGTTTATGTGCAAATTAATATCACATATTATCACTGAGAGATTATTTCAATACAATAAATATTATCCACATAGAGCTACCTTGACTTGGAGAGAGTACCTCAACTCTAGGAGATTTTTTTCTCAAATATGAATTACCAACTATTAAGTTTAGGGCAATTAAGATATCTGCCAAGAAAATGGTGAAGTAACCAGTATTTTTTTTAATTTCTAAATATATTTATTTTTCAAATACCACCTTATAAAACATTCATATTTATTTTAATGTCATTTACAAGTCATTTAACTTCTGACTTGATCTGTCAAAAGTGTAATCTCAGAAAATTTTCACTTATATTAACCTTAATGATTTTGTGTTACTTAGAAAGACAGTTATAATTAGATGTCAAGATTCATATAATAACTTGAATGAGGCATTGCAATCCAATCAGTGATACAGCAATCTCTCTCCTTAACAAGTTTAAGTTCAATACTGAACTTAAAAGTTTGTTTTTTTTTTTTTAGTGTATTTGGAAAACAATTTTTATTGCAAAAAAAAAAATGAGCATTGGTTTATCCCAAGTGAAATCAGCACTTGAAGAACAAATTGGATTTGCTTTCTGTCTATTTTTCTATGACAGATATACCAAGTAGGGAACTGGAAGTAGACCTTTAGTCTTTACCTTCTTTAGAAAGACATTTATTAGATTTATAGTCCTCCCCCCTTGGGAAAACACAGCAAAGAAACATTATGACCCTCAATTAAAAATTAAATTGAACAAGTTTTCTGTGTTCCATAAACATTGAAATGCAACAATATTGGACTCTGTCTTAAAGAAATGCTGTGTTGTCCCTATGTTATTTGGAATTCTATACCTTTAAAATCCTTAGAAGAAAATTCATCAGGTATTTACGTGTGTATATCTATCTATCTATCTATCTATCTATCTATCTATCTATCTATCTGTAAAAGAATCATTTATTTCTAAAGTAAAATGAACTGAAGTTTTCAAAGTAGAAATATATATTTTAAAGTAAAATTATTATTCTAAAAATCATTTTTCTTGTGAAAATATAAAACATATATGTGTCAAAGGTTTTATGTATCTTTAATTAGAAAACAAAATGATGTCACCAGCATTTCAGATAATTTAAAGATAGACACATATAAAAGCATTAGGGATTCTGGAAGGAATCTACCAATAGACTCAAAGGTCGGGAAACTGAAGGTGCATAAGGTGCCAAGAGCTAATCAATTGAGTTTTAGTGGAAACAATTAGCATTCTATCAACACTGATTTGGTTATTATCAGTTTTAGAAATTGAAAAATATCTCAAAGACAAGAAAAGTCTCAGAGCTCTCACAGAATGAGAATAATCCACAAAGACATGCTCTGCAATGCCTTGTATCCCATTGAGGAAATTCAATGATCTTTTGGTCTATTTCGAAGCTGCTACAGTTTTTCTCTTTAATGCCCTTCTTCAACATCATTTACCAAACAGCCTCTTCAAATTCAAAACATCGTGAACAGACCCTTCAGTATTTTCTTTGCTTAAAGTTCATTGCATGCTTCTTGAGAATATTTTAAAAATTTAAAAAAAAACTATTCCACCAAAAAGAAAAAGAAAATCCTAGTCATTTGAACCATGAGAGACGATGGACTCTGAAAAACAAACTGAGGGTTCTTGGGGGGGGGGGGAGGATGGGTTAGCCTGGTGATGGGTATTAAAGAGGGCACGTTCTGCAAGGAGTACTGGGTGTTATGCACAAACAATGAATCATGGAACACTACATCAAAAACTAATGGTGTAATGTATGGGGATTAACATAACAATAAAAAATTTAAAAAAAAACTAATGATGTATGGTGATTAACATAACAATAAAAATTTTAAAAAAAGAAAGAAAATCCTAGTCATTATCTTAACACCAAATAACATTTAACATTTTAGTATTTCATTTTTCTTTATCATAATTTCTATATCACCCTACCTTTTTTTTAACCAATCTAAGTGAGCACATATACAGGACATTTAAGTGTTCATAATCAGCTTCCTATGATGTGTTCTCCTTCAGTGCATCCGCAGTAGAAAATTGTGCTTTACCTCTCCCCCTAAATCCTCTCCAATTATCAATCCATTCTTAAAGTTCTATTAGTTTTGCCCTCAAAATATTAGCCACTAATCTCTATCTTGCCCAACTGACATTTTTTCTGCCCTGGATTATCTCTCCTCTTCACTAGAATCTTGCTTATGATTTCTCCAACATGAGTAATGCTATTCCTTTGTAGTATAGTGCTGACCTTGCTATTCTTTTATTAAAGCATGACATCATTTTGCATTACTTTTAGAAGAGATGAAGTCTTGACCAACAAAGTATTACTTAAGCCCTGTCTTCTACCTATTTATCACCTATTTTATCACTGCCTATGATACAGATACTGACTTTCTCTTAGTGACTTAAAAATGCCAGGTTCAGGGCGCCTGGGTGGCTCAGTTGGTTGGGCGACTGCCTTCGGCTCAGGTCATGATCCTGGAGTCCCTGGATCGAGTCCCGCATTGGGCTCCCTGCTCAGCGGGGAGTCTGCTTCTCCCTCTGACCCTCCCCCCTCTCATGTGCTTGCTCTCTCTCATTCTCTCTCTCTCAAATAAATAAAAAAAAAAAAAAAAAAAATGCCAGGTTCATTCCTCTGCTATCTGGAGACTTCCATCTTGCTGTTCCCTAATACACAAGCTCTCTGAGCTAGTTTAATTCTTATTCATCTTTCACATTTCACAGCAAGTATCGTTTTAGGGAAAATCTTCTGCATCTGCCAGGATAGAGTATGTCTGTCTTTCCTGCTTCATCTCTTGACTTTTTTCTCTGTGTCTCTACATATATGTATATAAAATATTATATAACATATTTTGGTGGGTGGCAAAATCAAATTAGTCAATTGTTCTATTAAGCCTCTTTTTCTAATTATTCTCTTGTACTTCATTCTCTTGTTTGGGCTTAAGGTTCTAGCTGATTTCTTCAATTTTACTTTTATGTTCTGTTGGATTTCAGCAATTTTCATCTCTGTGAGTCCTTCACATTTTCTTATTTCACCCTGAAGGGTGAGATATAGTTGTAATCCTTCTAAGTATAATAATTAGAAGCTCTTGAAGATTTTGTTGTCTGCTTTTCCTGTTTCTGTTTCTTAAGTTTTCTCTGTTAGATATTTTAGGAAAAAAATATGGGTTCATTGTTTCTATGCATTCATATTGGTCTTCCTGTTTTTTGCTATGGGTTCTCTTATTATGCCTGGCAATCACATCTTTTCCATTTTTATTTGAAAACAAGGGACTGAGTAGTATTCATGCTGCTTTTCTAAGCTCATTATAAGAAAATTTCCCTTTAAATCCTCAGATTAAGAAGTCTGATAGACTTTTCTTTAAAATAAATTATTGGGGATCCAGGTTCTCTAATTCCAATACACGACATTTATTCTTGGTTACTGATAGTCCATGAGATTGCTTCAGTTTATTCAGAGATGAGCCCTTTGGTTTTCCTAGAGGTAAGTGCTGACTATGAGAACCTAACGAATCACATGGACAATGGCCGGACCACATATAAAAATAAAACCCTGACTCATAACCTCTGCAGCAACTGGCTTGGGAAGCCAAACCATAGCTGTTGCAATAATCAGCCCCAAACAACCAGGACTTGGCAACTGCTAGCTTCCTTAATTTCTGTCCCTGCTTCCAACTTAGGACCTAATCAGAGAAAGCCAAGTATGTTCCCCAAGCCAATCACATGGGATGCCTTTCTCCTTGTTAGCCCTCCTTTAGTATCCCCAAGACAACAACTCCCAATCATGACATACATGATACTTTTTCTTTTTTATAAAGCTTTCCCAATTCTCTGCCTGCCTTTGATCCTCTGCCAAATACAAGTGATGGTGGCTGATCTTCCTGCTTGGAGTTAAATAGCTTTTGTTTATTCTCTTTTGGGAGGTCTTCACTAATTTTCTTAGCTAAAAGACATTATTCAAGTGAGAATACGGAATGTAGGCAAGTGGGGTATTGGAGGAAAATAATATATTTGTTTTGAATAAAGATTTTCAGTGCATCCTCCTAATAAACCACAATCTCACCTTCTGTACTTCTTTTGAATTGTGGGCCAGGTTGCCTCTCCAGGATTCTTCTTGGCAGGTGGTCTTTCTTCAATTTTGGAAAGCATATTCAACTCTACGGCTCCCGCTTCTCATTCTCTTCCTCTCGTTTCACTGTGTCTTTCTCTGAGGGCTATTTAGATGAGAATGTCTTTCTATTACCTTTATAGCTATGTGCTTATTTATTTATGCAATTCTATATTTTAGGTGACTTCTCTCAAAACAATAATCTGTATTCAGTTTTTAAAATGAATTAATTAGATATTTGTGTAAAATTAAACAGATTTTTCTCTTAGAGATTTGCCTCCTTGATTGACTATGTTAATAGAACGGGTTTAGGTGTTCCAAAATGCTGTTTTTGCCTGACTCCATATCTTCAAGCTACTGTTTGCTCTTAGGTGGCTGAAATTTCACATCTGAAAATAGAAATAATAGTACTTGTTTTGCATAATCTCAGAAAATATTGGGTGTGAAGTGCTAGAGCCATATTGTCACTTGGCACATTTTAGTATTTCCTGTTAGTAAACAACAAAAAAATCATAGTTTACTTGAAATGAATAATATGCAAGTTGCATTTAGAAAATAAATATTTCTGGGGCACATGGGTGGCTCAGTCAGTTAAGCATTGGACTCTTGGTTTCGGCTCAGGTCATGATCTTAGCATTGTGAGATCGAGCCCCATGACAGGCTCTGTGCTGAGCTGAGCATGGAGCCTGCTTGGGATTCTCTCTCTCCTCTCCCTTTACCCCTCCTGCCCTGCTCATGTGCTCACTTTCTCTCTCTCTCTCTTATCTTCCCAAAAAAAGAAAATTTAAAAAAAGAAAATATTTCCATTTAAAATATTAATTGTTAAATTCAAATTATTTTATGTGTTCCACTTTATATTGCATTTATTTCTGCATTTCTTTGTTTTAAGATTTTATTTATTTATTTGAGAGAGAGAGAGAGAGCATGAGCAGGGGGAGGGGCAGAGGGAGAAGAACACTCCTGGCTGAGCAGGGAGCCAGACATAGGCCTTGACCCCAGGACCCTGGGATCATGACCTGAGCTGAAGGCAGACGCTTAACTGACTGAGCCACCCAGGCGCCCTTATTTCTGCATTTCATTTTACCTCTATTTTTCTTTAGACAACACCCAATTCACAGAAGTTTATCATCTCATATTTCATAATCTGAGAGAGAGAAAAAGAGAGAGTGGTCTGGTATGAATGTTATAGCTGTACATCGATACAAGCTGATAAACAAAATAGAGACTCTTCTTGTAAAGAGTCACAATATTATACAATTGATGATTTCCTAGGAAATATGATGATTAAGGAACAACCTCCTAGTTTGAACAAACTCCTAGAATTGAGCAGTCATGGTGGAGTCTTGACCATAGCATACAAAAAATTTCAGATACATTGCTATATAAATCCAAACTCTATAAGAAAAATGTCAATGTCCATATCTGTTCCAAATTTTCTTTTTTGCTTTGCTAATCCCAGAAGACTAGCTATTTCCAAGTGGAAATACATCTATATTTTAAAGGCAATCTGTATTTATATAATTCCATTCATATAAATTAACATTCTACAGATCTGTTAAGCCTTCAAAACTTGTACTAAAGAAAAGAAACGAGGCTAGTAAGTCGGAAAAGAAAATTCTAAGATTCTTAATAAGAACAGTTCTTTATATTGTCTAATATAGAAATATTTCTAAATGAGATTTCTCCTTTCCAAACATCATAACCTGTGCCAATATATGGTATATTTTTTGAATTGTATTTGATAGTTATACATGGTTGTGAACTTTTTATTAAGAAAACACTACTTTTGTAGAACATGTAGCTTTAAAGGTTTCCTGTGTTCTGTAATGAAAGGTTTAAATATACGTAGGTGGAATTATTTTCTCCATAAACATGTACTCTATTTAAAATGTTTCTCCATAGACACATACTTTTTTTAATAAAATAAGAGTTATGTGTATTTATACAAATCTTATATTTTGTGTAGATTGATGCATAATATATAATAGACAGTAATCTTTGTAGCTGTTAAATAATACATGCTCAAATTGTCAAAAATATGTTTTATAAATTAGTAGTAGGTCAAGAGTAGAGCTGATGTCAAGAATACAATGAACTCATGGCTGGCATCTATAAATTGGAAAGGGAGTACAGACATTAGAATAAATTCACCTCTTGGGAATCATGAGGCCATACTTTATTTCATAGCAAAAGTATTAATAAAGTGATTTATCCTGAAAGTTACTAGAGGAGCCTGACATGAAGTTCTCTTACAGGAGAACATAAGTTCTGACTGCTTATTCATGAGGTTCACAATCCAGTAGCACGCCAAAGCTAATGATGATGTTTGTTGAAATTACTCCCTGAATATTACAGAGCATGTGTGTGCACTTTACCAGATACGATTTCATGCAGTCCTGGGCTGATCATAAGCTAGTTTCTCCCTGCTCCAAATTTCTCCCTGTATACTCTGCTCTGTGACACTAGAGCTGGGGCTCTGCAAATTACAGTTCCATTTACCAGCTGACTTTCAGTTAGTCCTTGTTAATAGATGGCATAGAGGGACACTGGAAGGCAGGAGGAGAGGGAATGTCTTCTGATACAGAGATACATTCCAAAGCCCCCAGTGGATGCCTGAAACCGTGGATAGTACCAAACCCTAAATATACTACATTTTTCTTTATTTGTACATACCTATGATAAAGTTTAATTTTTTAAAGATTTGTTTATTTATTTTAGAGGAAGAGAGATCAAGCATGAGCAGGGGGGAAAGGGCAGAGGGAGAGAAATCCTCAAGCAAACTCCCTGCTGAGCATAGAGCCCCCCACCACCCACAGGGCTCCATCCCAGAACCCTGAGATCGTGACCTGAGCCTAAATCAAGAGTCAGAGGCCCAACCGACTGAGCCACCCAGGCGCCCCTAAAGTTTTATTTTTAAATTAGGCACAGGAAGAGATTAGCAATAGCTGATAACAAATAGAACAATTTTAACAATATGCTGTAAGAAAAGTTCTATGAATGCAGTCTCTCCCTCCCTCTCAGAATATCTTCTGTACTGTACTCACCCTTTTTCTTGTGATGATGTGAGATGATAAAATACCTACATAATGAGACGAAGTGAGGTGAATGACATAGCACTGTAACATAGCGTTAAGCTAGTATTGACCTTCTGACAATACAATACAGCAATACACCAAACTCTAACCCCCGTTGACTGGGGGTAACTGAAACCACAGAAAGCAAAACCCCAGATGAGAGAGGACTACTGTATTCCTGATGTCCTGTCAGATTCACCTCAGCAATGGCACTTCACCGCAATGGCACTCACCAAACTACGTTCACTGTGTCTGTTAAGAGGTACTAGCAGCAACTGAACTCTCTTTGGGAGGTCTGGATCTAAGTTTCACACGGAGGGCGCCTGGGTGGCTCAGTTGGTTAAGCGACTGCTTTCGGCTCAGGTCATGATCCTGGAGTCCCTGGATCGAGTCCCGCATTGGGCTCCCCGCTCAGCGGAGAGTCTGCTTCTCCCTCTTACCCTCCCCTCCTCTCATGTGCTCTCTCTCTCATTCTCTCTCTCTCAAATAAATAAATAAAATCTTTAAAAAAAAAAAAAGATTTTAAGTTTCATGTGGAGCCTCTGCTGAGCCTCTAGATTTTGATCATATCAAAAATTTCCCTTTGTTTCCTCAGTTCTCAAAATAGAAGCTGCTCTGGGTAGCTATTATTTTTGGGATCACCTCAGTGTTCTCTTTGTGTATGTAATATTTTAATCTTTTAATTTTTAGTTGTAATATTACAAATCCTTATATAAAATTCACTGTGCTAAAACATCTAGTAGGGTTTATATCATCCTAACCATACTATATATAGTGACTAACGATCTCTCACAAAATTAATTAAATATCCCAACGTCCCAAGCCCATGCAGCCCCTATCGTTTACATAGCTTGGAAAACAAACTGACTGTTCAGATGTATTCTGCATGATTCAATCTATTATCTTCCTTCCTATAAGACAGAATTTGGTCACTGAGATACTTTGCATCTCCCAATTAATTATGATCAATTGTTTTCATTTCAAAAGTATTGTGCTTGTTTTGGTTCATTTCACTCTTTATAATTGATCCTCTCAGTGACTTAAGAATTCAAGTTTTTACTGTTTAGAAATAAGATACATTGTCAGTACCTCAGCTATAAACTACAGTTAGGTGTCTTAGATACATATAAATATAAGAAATAAGATTGCTCCAGAGAGATTATTACAGTAGTAATAGAAGCATGGGGACAGTGATGGAAAAATTGGATGTAGCCCAGTTTGGCTGGAGAACAGTGTTTATTGTGAGATATACTGAATGATGGAACTTAGAACATAGAATGAGGTCAAACTGCAGAGGATCTTTGGTAGATCTCAAACCAATTTAGCAAATACAAAAAATATTGTTGAATATCACAGGCTTATCAATCATTACTCTCAGAAACTGAATTATATAGAAGATTGATAATAAAAAATAAAGTTTATGTTAGCTATGGGGCTGTAGTGAACACTGTGGGCACATTCCAGATCTCTCCTTCCAAGATGGAAACACTCCTGGCTGACTGTCAGGATTGCTGGTTGCTCACACCACAGACCCAATTATTGCTTCTATTCCCACACTCAAGGAAGCTCCCTCAACCAAGTTTACAAAAACCTTCCCAGATCAGCCCACATCAATGGGTGATTGATAGGAAATATGAAGAACCAGCTATAGTGACTCAATTTGGAGGTCTCTAAGAGATAGCACAGAGTGCCATGTGTTATCAGCTGAAGATCCTGTTGTTTGGGCATCACATTCAAATTTTTCCCTCTGCCCCATCTAGTGTCCTAGTACTCAGAGGGGTTAGTTCATGTAACATCAGGCCGACTGGATCTGAAATACCAGATCTCAGGATTCTCTACCTCAGGATCTCTACCTCAGGATTTGTTTCCCAGGAAATCATGCTTAAGACATTGTGAGCCAGGTATGGTCCTTAGGAAGAAGACTCTAGAGTGTGACTTAGGAACAAGAGCACCTGCAAGTGACTGGCAGTGAAGATCTCAGCACCAGTTGAGAGTAGAGTTGAGAGTAAAACACTGTTATAACCCAAGTCATGCTGTCCAGGGGAAACTGTTAACATTTTCACCATTGCTAAATTGCATTGATAGAAATGGAAAAAGTACCTAATGGATGTGATTTCTCAGGTGTTTAAGCAATTGTGAGCAGTGGTAATTGCAAGAACTAAAGAATCAGAGAGCTCTAGCTGGAAACTCTCAAAGCATTGAAGAAAAACAAAGGAAACTGATTAATCAAAATCTGAAATCGAAATGTGAAAGCCAAAGAACTTCCTCCTCAGCTTATAAAGAAACTCTCATCCTCTGTACTCAGAGGGCAGGAAAAATGAGAATCCAGTCTAGGGCAAAATATAGGGTTCACAGAGCTGAGAAGATTGAATTATCAAAACAAGAAGGCCAGTTATGAAAATGTCAAGTTTCTAATGTTATATGTGATTCTAAAATTTGAGTTGGGAACAGCTGGGTTGTGCACTTGAAATTATTGAATCCTGAATTTCCTGTACACTTCGTGCTTGAAAATGTGGTCCACTCCTTTTATTTTTTTTTATTTTTTTATTGTTATGTTAATCCCCATACATTACATCATTAGTTTTAGATATAGTGTGTGGTCCACTCCTTTTAAAAGTGAAGGGCTCCCCTCTTGCTGGAAGATAATGTGGAAAATTTTGCATTACAAGACAGTATGCATCCCCCTTGCCTTTACCTCTCCTCTCTGCCACCAGGTCATTAGCTAAGGTGAAATGAGAGCATCATCTTGTCATGGAAATGCTGGATCAACTAAAGAGACAGGTAAATGTGCCATGTAGATGTCTCAGGCCCTAGTCAATATTTACCAGCAGTATCTCATGGTGTACACATGGAACTGGAGTCTGAGTTGGCCAAAACAAAGGCAAAAGGCAGAATATAAAGTTGGATTAAAGAAAAAACAGTTTAACAGAATGGAAACATTCCCCCATGATACAGAACTTAATATTATGACAAAATCTCAGAAGTCAGTGCAAATATGATGCAAGATGACTTTGAAAGCTTAGAAGTGATGATCCACACTAAGTAAGTTAGAAATGTCAAAACTACCATGGGAGAGAGCAGAAGAAGTTTTCAAAAGAACGTGGAATACTATCTAAGATCAGAACATCCGTCATGCAAGTGTGTTCCTTGGTAGGGCCTGAAGGACAGCACTTTTACCATAATGATCAGTAAGTCACAACTGAGAGGGCCACCAGTGTTGCTGACAAGCTCATTAGTGGCTCTCCTCTGTAAGTGGGGGCTGAAGGAATGAGATGTTATTGAAGACTTGGATTCCCTAATAGCAATGAGAAAAGAGATCTCTGAAATCATAGAGGTCAAGAGGTGGTGATTATTCATCAGAAATAAGATGAACAAATTATTTAAATGAATAGCAGCATCTAATTGGCATCAAAGGGTGCCTGACCTGCAAAGAGCTTTTAGGAAGATTAAAAAAAGATAGTAACCCTAGGGTAAAAATGATGTGCATTCAACAAAGGTAATTCTCCAACTAAAGGAAGAATTCATACGGATGGTCAGGAGGTTGAATGCAGCTGACTGAATTAAAAACAATCATAATAACTTGTCCAGTTTTGTTTATTTGTTTGTTTGTTTGTTTTGGTTTTTGAGGCAGTTTTCAGACTCAAAACCCAATGACTACAGGAATGTCCAACTCCCCAGGAGGGAGGTTCCTTCAATGCCATAACAAGTAAATATGATAATCTAACTCACTCTTTCCCAAAGGGAGATACAGCCTTTACAAGAGTATCTGTAAACTAGGGAAAGGCAAATATTCAAAGATCTTGAGACCTGTGGCTAGAAGGTTAAAGTTGACATTACTATACAGGAAATGATGCATCATCATGGTCTCCCAGTAGAAGGGTATATTAGATTTCTATGGTTACTGTAACAAATTATTACAATCCTGCAGGCTTAAAACAAAACAAATGTACTCTCTTACAGTTCTAGAGATAAGATGTCTGAAATGAATCTCACTGGACTAAATTCAAGATTGTTATCAGGGCTCTGTTCCTTTCTAAAGGCCTTTGGGGAGAATCTATTTCTTTGTCTTTTCTGTCTTCTATAGGACACCGCATTGCTTGGCTTATGGTCTTTTTCTTCCATCTTCAAAGCAATACATGGTTGAATTCACACATCGTATTCTTTTGATTTTCTTCACATGTTGTCACATCTCCTTCTATGACTCTCATTCTCTGACCCTCTCTTCCAGCTTATGTATCCTTATAATTACATTGGACTTACCCAAATAATCCAGGATAATTGCCCCATCTCTGGGTCACCTGATTAAGAACTTTAATTTCATCCATCTCCTTAATCCCCTTGTACTATATAAGATATTTATAGGATATAGTGATTAGGACATGGACATCTTTAGGATATCATTCTGCCTACCACATAGTAACATATGGATCTAGTAACAAATCAAGAATCATGTCTGGTCTGGTTTATGGAAAGTCCAGTAGGTCCACAGAACAAGTCACTGGTCCTTTTCTTGGTCTCCTGGTATATAACTGGAATGGACATTCCTGATAGTTGGAAGAACTAACATATAATTTTCTTGCTCTATGAATAAAGAACTAATTTAGTGGGGAAGGCAAAGTAGAAATGACAGTCCACTGTCCAAAAGAGTAGATCCAAAACAATATCACATTCCGGAAAAATGGGTCTGTATATCACTAACCTTAAAGACCCGTATGATTCGGTGATGGTGGATCCCATTATATCCCCATTTAATTCATTCTTTTGGTTCCTACAAATCAAATGGCTCTAGAAGATGACAAGGTACTGCACAAACTCAACCAATTTGAAGTCCTCATTGAAGATCCTTTGCCAGTCAATATGGATTTGCATGTATAGAGTACAGGCATTCATCTTCTCCTTCCCAATGAGAAAGAATAATCAGAAGCAGTTGAAAATCATGTGAGAGGGACAGCAATATACATTTATATTATTGCCTCAGAACTACATTGACTCTCTCACTCTTTGTAATAATTCTCTTCAAAAGGAGCTAGATCAAATACTCAGTCCACAGAATAATACAGTGGTTTAACACTTTATTACATTGTATTATTTGGACCAAATATTCAATAAGCATTCTATTAAAGTCTCAGCAAGATAAATGTGCTCCAGAGATTGAAAGATGAACCACAGGGAAATTCAGAAGATCAATAAAGTTTTGGGGGAGTCACTGCTTGGGAGTGCTGAAAAATTCCCTCCAAATGAAAATCAAATTATTACATCTCATATTTCCCTTTATTAAGAAAGAAGAAAAATTCTCAATAGGTTTGTTCAGGTATTGGCAGCAACTCTTCACACACCTGGGAATATTGTCCCAACTGTATTGCAGAGTGACAAAAAGAGCTGTCAGCTTTGAGTGAGACACAGAGGAAAGCACTCTGCAGCAGGTCCAAGCTGAAATGCAAGCATACTGCCTCAAGCCACCCAACCTGGAAGACTGTATTGTAACTGGTATCTGTGGTAGGATCTGATGCTGTTAGAGTTTATGGCAAAAGCCAACAGTGGAGGCTTCCAAGGATGATGACAGAATAGGAAGACCCTAAACTCACCTCATCCCACAGATCCAACTAGATAATATTCACATCAGTGTAAATAACCCAGGAAATCACCCAAAGACCACCAGAACAAACTCCACAACTAAATGCAGAGAAGAAATTACACTGAAGAGAGAAGGAAGGGTGGAGATGTGGTTGGGAGCTAGATGGACCCACAGTTCAGTCTGAGGGAGGGAAGGAGCCAGAGAGGAGAGAAAAATAGACTTTCCTACCAGGGAGCCTGCACAGGAAAGACAAATCCTTGTAATACTTGGCTTTAAAAACCAGAAGGGCCAAATGTCATGGAGTTTTACAACGACTGAGACTTAAAACTTGGAATTTTAAAAATCAGTTGACTCAGCTCTGGGAGAGCAGGGAGGGTGAGAGAAACCTGAGGCCTCACCCTTAACAAGAGGGCACAACAGAAAGCCTGTGGAGATACAACATAGAAGCAGCAGTTTGAAAAACGACTGAGGAATAGGGGAGGGAGAGTTATTTACTAATCTCAGAGTGTTTCCTAGAGGAATAGAAACCACTGGGGGGCTCCTTAAGGAACAAAGTTACTAATCTCAGTGAGTGTCATGGAGGGACAGGGACTGCTGCTGTCCTCCAAGAACAAAGGAGCCCGCTAGCATCATTTCCCTCCCCTGTCGCCCAGTATGAACATATAGTCACTTGAGGGAACCAGCACTATGCTGACCCTTGTTACTTAATTTGCTAACGTGCACTTCCCCCCAGTCTTCCCCTCTGGCTGTGCTTTGGTGAATCCCCCACTCCAGACAGACTGACCTCAGTCCTGGTGCTGCAGGGCCCTTTTTGAATGGAGCCCGTTCAGGGTGGTGCCACAGGCCTGACAGTGCACAAGCAGCCCTGCCAGGGACCAGACCCACTCTAAAGTGACTCCTGCCCTAGAGAGAGGGAAAAATAACCGCACAGACCAGTCAGATGGCAGCCTGACCAGTGGACTGCAGGCCACACCCACCAACAAAAGCTTCTCAGGGGACAAGACAGGGAAAGCACCTGCAGTTTGGTGCTAATGCATCTCTGGCACACACCTAGTCTGACTCAACTTAAGCCCAACGTATCCTCAGATTGGCCCACTAATAGCACAGAGATGACACACTGCCAAAAATGGGCAAAGACAACCATTGCAGATGACTGAACTGAAGGAAAAAGTGGCTTATCCACAATAGTATGGGGCATGCATCAAACATAGGAGACACCCCTGAAGCACCAGGTCCTGGTGAACAGGGGAAACTACTTTGCAGGGCACTCTAGGATCTCTTCTTCGTAAGGCCACTACTTTCAAGTATAGGAGACATAACTGATTTTCTTAACATATAGAAACAGACACAGAAAGTTAGACAAAATGAAGAGACAGAGGAGTTTGGCAAAATGAAGAGACAGAGGAATATGTCCCAGATGAAAGAACAGGACAAAATCACAGCAAAAGACCTAAGCAAGGGCGCCTGGGTGGCTCAGTTGGTTAAGCGACTGCCTTCGGCTCAGGTCATGATCCTGGAGTCCCTGGATCGAGTCCCGCATCGGGCTCCCTGCTCAGCAGGGAGCCTGCTTCTCCCTCTGACCCTCCCCCCCCTCATGTGCTCTCTCTCTCTCATTCTCTCTGTCTCAAATAAATAAATAAAATCTTTAAAAAAAAAAAAAAAAAAAGACCTAAGCAAATGGAGATAAGTAATATGCCTGATAGAGAATTTAAAGTAATTATTATAAAGATACTCGCTGGACTTGAGGAAAGAATGGAGGACATCAGTGAGACCCTTAACAAAGAGATAAAAAAGAACCAGTCAGAGATGAAGAACACAATAAACAAAATTAAAAACACATTAGATGGAATAAATAGTAGACTAGGGGAGGCAGAAGAACAAATCAATGACCTGGATGACAGAGTAATGTAAACAATCAAGCTGAGCAAGTGAGAGAGAAACAAAACATGCAAAATGAGAATGGACTTAGGGAACTCTGTGACACTATCAAGCATAATAACATTTGCAATAGGGATCCCAGGAGAAGAGAAAGAAAAGGAGGCAGAATATTGGAAGAAATAATAGCTGAAAACTTCTGATCTGGGGAAGGAAACAGAAATCCAGATCCAGGAGGCACATGGATTCTCCTGCAAAATCAACCCAAGGAGGTTGATACGGAAAGGAAAAAAGTCTGCAGCCAGAAATACTCTATCCACCAAGGCTATCATTCAGAATAGAAGGAAAGAAAAAGAGCTTCACAGACAAACAAAAGTTAAAGGAATTCATGACCATAAACTAGCCCTACAAGAAATGTTCAAGGGGACTACAGAGTGGAAAAGGAAAGACTATATCTGGAAAGGGAAGGCCATAAGAAAGACCATAAGAAAGAGTAAGGAAATTAGGAAGCACAAAATTAGGAAAAATAAGTACATCTGTAAAAATCAGTCAAGTGACTAACCAAATAAAAGGATGTAAATTATGACATCATATACAGAAAACATGGAGAGGAAAGAAGAATGGGTTCAAACTTAAATGACCACCAACTTAATCTAGAACTGCTATATGCAGAAAATGTTGCATACCAACCTAATATACGTAACAACAAATCAAAAACCAGTAATAAATATGTAAAAATTAAAGAGAAAAAAAAACCCAAGTATATCATTAAAGAAAGCCAATTCATAGTAGGAGAAGAGAACTAGAAAAGAAAGGAACATTGAAAAAGAACAAAAACAATGATAAAACAAGTTACAATGTGGCAGTAAATACACACTTATCAATAATTACTTTGAATATAAATAGACTAAATACTCCATTCAAAAAACTAAGGTGATGGAATGCACAAGACAAACAAATAAAACAAGACCCATCTATATGCATTCCAGACCTAAAGATGTGTGCAGATTGAAATAGAAAGGATGGAGAACAATTTATCACACAAATGGATGTGAAAAGAAAGCTGAGGTGGCAATATTTATATTGGACAAAATAAACTTTAAAGCAAAGATAGTAACAAGGGGCAAAGAAGGACATTATATAATAATAATAGATGCAGAAAAAGCATTTAACAAAGTACAACATCCATTTATGGTAAAAAACCTCAACAAAGTAGGTTTAGAGGGAATATACATCCACATAATAAAGGACATATATGAAAAATCCACAGCTAACGTCATACTCAATGATGAAAAATTGAGATCTTTCCTCCTAATATCAGGAATAACACAAGAATGTCCATTCTCACCACTTTTATTCAACATGGTACTGGAAGTCCTAGCCACAGTAATCAGACAAGAAAAAGAAATAAAAAGCATCCAAATTGGTAAAGAAGAAGTAAAACTTTCACAATTTGCAGGTAATATGATACTATATAGAGAAAACCTGAAAGATTCCACCAAAAAACTACTAGAACTGATAAATGAAGTTTGTAAGGTTGCAGGACACAAAATCAATGTACAAAAATCCATTGAATTTCCACCCACCTATAATGAAGCAACAGAAGGAGAAATTAAGAAAGCAACCCCATTTACAATTGCACCAAAAATAATAAAATACCTAGGAATAAAATTAACCAAGGGGATAAAATACCCGTACTATGAAAACTATAAAACACTGATGAAAGAAATTGAAGATGACACAAACATATGAAAAGATATTCCATGCTTATGGATTAAAAGAACAAATACTGTTAAAATGTCCATACTACTCAATATAACTCACAGATTTAATGTAATCCCTATCAAAATACAACAGCATTCTTCACAGAACTAGAACAAATAATCCTAAAATTTGTATGGAACCACAAAATACCCAAATAGCAAAAGCAATCTTAAAAAAGAAAAACAAAATTGTAAGTATCACAAGTCCAGGTTTCAAGTTATACTACAAAGCTATAGTAATCAAAACAGTATGGTATTGGTACAAAAAAATCAACATATAGAGCAAAAGAATAGGATAGAAAGCCCAGAAACAAACCCATGATTATGTGGTCAACTAATCTTTAACAAAAGAGGCAAGGATATGCAATGGGAAAAAGACTATCTTTTCAACAAATGGTGTTGGGAAAAAAGGACATCTATATACAAAAGAAAAAAATGGGACCATTTCCTTACACCATACACAAAATGGATTAAGAGCAGGGGAGTGGGGTGGGAGGGATGGGGTGACTGGGTGATAGACACTGGGGAGGGTATGTGCTCTTGTAAGTGCTGTGAATTATGCAAGACTGTTGAATCTCAGATCTGTACCTCTGAAACAAATAATGCAATATATGTTAAGAAAAAAAAAAGAAGAAGAAGATAGCAGGAGGGGAAGAATGAAGGGGGGGAAATTGGAGGGGGAGATGAACCATGAGAGACGATGGACCCTGAAAAACAAACTGAGGGTTCTAGAGGGGAGGGGGGTGGGAGGGATGGGTTAGCCTGGTGATGGGTATTAAAGAGGGCACGTTCTGCAAGGAGCACTGGGTGTTATGCACAAACAATGAATCATGGAACACTACATCTAAAACTAATGATGTAATGTATGGTGATTAATATAACAATAAAAAAAATTTTTTAAAAATGGATTAAGAGCCTAAATATGGGACCTGAAGTCATAAAAAATCTTAAAAGAGAGCACAGGTAATAATTTCTTTGACATCAGCCACAGCAATACATTTCTAAATATGTCTCCTCCAGCAAGGGAAATAAAAGCAAAAATGGTGGGGGGTGGGAGGGATGCGGTGGCTGGGTGATAGACATTGGGGAGGGTATGTGCTATGGTGAGCACTGTGAATTGTGTAAGACTGTTGAATCACAGACCTGTACCTCTGAAACAAATAATACATTATATGTTAAAAAAAAAGAAGAAGAAGAAGAAGAAGAAGATAGCAGGAAGGGAAGAATGAAGGGGGGAATCGGAGGGGGACACGAACCATGAGAGACTATGGACTCTGAGAAACAAACTGAGGATTCTAGAGGGGAGAAGGGTGGGAGGGATGGGTTAGCCTGGTGATGGGTATTAAAGAGGGCACGTACTGCATGGAGCACTGGGTGTTATACGCAAACAATGAATCATGGAACACTACATCAAAAACTAATGATGTAATGTATGGTGATTAATATAACATAATAAAAAAAGGAAAAAAATAAAAAATAAAAAAAAATAATAAAAACTATTGGGACTACATTAAAATAAAAAGCTTCTGTACAGCAAAGGAAAAAAGCAAGAAAATTAAAAGACAATGTACTGAATAGAAGATATTTGCCAATGACACATCCAATAAAGGGTTAGTATCCAAAGTATATAAAAACTTATATAACTTAACACCCAAAAGACAAATAATCCAATTAAAAAATAGGCAGAAGACATGAACAGACATTTCTCAAAAGATAATTTACAGATGGCCAAAAAACACATGAAAAGATGTTCAATACCTTTCATCATCAGGAAAATGGAAAAATCACAACTACAATGAGATATCACCTCACACCTGTCAGGATGGCTAAATCAAAAACACAAAAAAAATGAGTGTTGGTGAAGATGTGGAGAAAAAAAGAACACTCTTGTACTGTTGGTGGGAATTCAAACTGGTGCAATCACTGTGGAAAACAGTTTGGAGGCTCCTCAAAAAATTAAAAATAAAAGTACCCTACAATCCAGTAATGGCACTACTGGGTATTTACCCAAATAATATGAAAATACTAATTCAAAAGGATATATGCACCCCTATGTTTATTGCAGCATTGTTTACAATACCCAAGATATGGAAGCAGCCCAAGTGTCCATCGAGAGATGAATAGATAAAGAAGAAGTGGAAAATACATAATTCAGCCATAAAAAGGAATGAAATCTTGCCATTTGCAACAACATGAATGGAACTAGATAGTACAATGCTAAGTGAAATAAGTCATTCAGACAACGACAAATACCATATGGTTTCATTCATATGTGGAATTTAAGAAACTAATGAGCAAAGAGGGGAAAAAAAAAAAAGACAAACCAAGAAACAGACTCTTAACTATAGAGAACAAGCTGATGATTACCAGAGGGGAGGTGGGTGGGGAAGGGTGAAAAAGGTGATGGGGATTAAAAGTACACTTATGATGAGTACCGAATAATGTATAGAATTGTTGAATCTCTATATTGTACACCTGAAACTAATATAACACTCTATGTTAACTATATTGGTATTAAAATTAAAAAAACTTAATAAAAAAGAAAAAAAAAGCCAATAGGATATTCTCAATGAAGATCACTAGTGGTCTGAAACAAGGTCCTGCCTTCCTGCCATCTGCATCTTTGAGATATATATATATATATCTCATTTGAAAAACCGGAAAACTTTTGAGGGCTTTATTTCAGAAAAAAAAAAAATATATGGAGGCAAAGGAACCATATTTACCCTTTGATAAGGGTAAATATGCTTTGATAAAGCAACAACAACAAAATGTGTGAAGAACTGGTATTCAAGATCTAGAGATCTAGAAGTGAAGTACAGAGATCCCTAAGAGAAGGGAAGCAAACAATCTGAGACTGACATGAATATAAAGGCTTTTACATGAATATTCATAATAACTTTATAATAGCCAAAAAGTGGAAATAATTCAGATGTCAATATAAGTTGTGTTATACCCATACAATGGAATACTACTTAGCAATAAAAATAAGTGATCTATTAATACACACTGCAACATGTGTGGATTTTATTATGTTTCTGTTGACTGAAAAAAAGAGAACATACTCTATGACTCCATTTATAATTTTTAGAAATACAAACTAATCTATGGTGACAGAAAGCAGATCAGTGGTTGTTTAAAGATGAGGGAGACAGGAAGAAACAGGAAGTAGGGATCATAATGGGACATGAGGAGAATTTGGGAGTGAAAGAAATGTTCACTACCTTGATTGTGGCAAATATTTATGTATATTTTGATTATTTTTATGGAAAAACTACATGTTATAACTAAACTTACCAAGTTAAACACTTCTTATAAGTAGTTATAAAAATTAAAAGGGCAGCTATTTCTTCAGCAGAGTAAAGCAAAATGAGTGCCACCAATAGCCTGATTTTCTCAATGACCATGCCTATTCCCCAAGTGCCACTTTCAATGGGATGGGCATGTATTCTCTCTGAAGAATTTGACTGATAGCTAACATGCAGGTAATGAATTCTTATAGACAAAGGCTCTTCCAAGGGCTCCTCCAGACTTCTGTCCTATGGTAGCATTAGCAGGTTTATTTCTAAGGGTGTCATCCCAACAACCTGTTACACCTACAGTACCCCAACAGCAGATTATGAATGTGACGCAGAGCTTTCTGTGATGCCCTCCCAGATCCCCTTTGTCATATCAGAAGCTAGCTTATTAACTTACCCTTCTTCTCCAAAACTATGATGCATAAATGGGGGAAGAAATTGTTGATGTTGTGGAGGGGAAAAGAGTTTGGGTGGAGCTTACTTCATTTTTACTAATCTTCTAAGTACCCTTCTCTCTCTCTTTATTTTTTTAAATTTTATTTTATTATGTTATGTTAATCACCATACATTACATCATTAGTTTTTGATGTAGCGTTCCATGATTCATTGTTTGCGTATAACACCCAGTGCTCCATTCAATACGTGCCCTCTTTAATACCCATCACCAGGCTAACTCATTCCCCCACCCCCTGCCCTCTAGAACCCTCAGTTTGTTTCTCAGAATCCATAGTCTCTCATGGGTCGTCTCCCCCTCCGATTTCCGCCCCACTTCATTTTTCCCTTCCTACTATCTTCTCTTTTTTTTTTTTTTTTTTTTTTAACATATAATGTATTATTTGTTTCAGAGGTACTGATGGCTAATTGCGTAACAGCTAATCTACTCTACCATTCTTGGAATGACTACTGTAGTCAAACAAAGACTCTTCCACTCTGGTTTCTTTGATTGGTTCAAAGTTACATCTGATACACACCTCTGAATTTAACCTAAGGTAAATACATTTTCTTTTGCTTAAAAAAAATTCTCCAAGATTTTGCATAGAGTCTGCCACCTGCTTTATAATTTTCAATCTTATCAGGATCTCAAACAGAACGTCAATCCTACATTATGGTACTGCTTTGCAAGTGCCAGGTGACTCCACTTCAACATTTGTACAATAGACAAAAATTACCACTCTTCCATCATTTAATATGGTGATGTCTCTTCAATAGGACCAAGAAACAAACGGAAAGTTACATAATTCTAGATGAAATGTGCCTAAGCGTGTACACATTTATATTCATTAAGGGGGCACATTTATGTAGATAGGTCTGATGCAATGGAACACCTTTTCCAGGAGATGCTAAACTCTCTCTCACTAAAATTTCTTTATCTTGATGGAACTGATGGCATTTATCTCTCTCTTTTGGTTCTAAAGCAGGACTATTTGCACCAAGCTGCCAATATAAATATTCTTTAAAGATCTCCTTGGTCACATCTGAAAGAATATCCTACTTCATGAGAATTTCAAAGAGTATCTTGGCAACCTATTGGTAATGTGAACCTGAAGAAAAAATGAATTAATATTACTAAATTTGAATTTTCTTATTTGTAAAATAGAGACTACAGTGACTAATAGTATTACAATAAGATTTTTAGAAGAAAACATTGTTAGTTGATATATATGGAAAAGTAAAAGATTTCCAGTTTGTGCCCTCCAAAATGTCCAGCCCTATGTTAAGCCTAATTAGGATCATTCTTCAGCTGGGAGAAATCAATTAATTAAAGAATACATAAAGGACAAATGAGGAAATCAATGAATCAATGAAACAATGACTCAATGAATGAATAAAATTGAAAGTCTGTTAGGGTCATGGTCTTTTTATTCTATGATGACTAAATCAAGGAGCATTTGAGTGAAGTCTATCTCAAACAGTTAATAGTTGCTTATATCTTTTCTGCGGTAACCCTCTACTCTAAGTTCTTATATTCACATATCTGGGAGAAGCCACTTTTGTTTTCCATGAAAAGAAAAATTAAAAAGATTTTCTATCTCCATTTGAATGGAGGTGTTACCAGTAGCTTTTAAATGGCAGTTTCTTTGGTTGTTTAATAGATTAATATTTTAACAAATCCAGACAGGTAACTATTAAACATTATAAACAGGAGTAAGTAAACATTCCTGATAAGGAAACAGAGTTATCTCCTTTCTCTCATTCTTTGCTAAGTTACCTTAAGGCAGGAAAGCTTGAGAACATTAGCGTATGTACATATGGACATCGAATTTTTTATGCTTCTTTTGGTCCTGTTCATTAATTTCAAACAGGCCTAATTAAATACATATGTCTAATAAACTTGTGCCTAAGATCCAAAAAGGAATGAAGAAAAAAGTCCCTATGTTTCTAGGAAGTTTGAGAAAATAGGCAGGTCTACGTACACACATATGGGCATGGAATATCTGCAGGCCAAACAACACATGGAAAACTCTAAACTTCCATATAAGCTGTTAGGCCACCTGCAAGAGATAGAAAATCAGATTAACATTGCCCTTTTAAAAAATCTTGTTTCCATTGTGGATATTATTCATGGGTCAGAGGGGAAACTTCTTGTTTGTTTTGTTTTCAGAGAATTGTATATCTTTTCTCCTTATGGAGTGAGAACAGAAAAAGTAAACAGGGGCGAGCAATAAATTCTGCAACATAAATAGTTTAATTAAATTGACTTTGATGCCCAGAGACTATCCCCAGAGATTTGGAAATTACCTGATCAAATATTTGCTTCCTAACTATGTTTACAGGTGAATTTCATGAGCATCAGGGTAGAAAACCACTAAATATAATAAAAGCAATTGAAGAACAAAATGGACATAAGCCAGGGCTTCAGATTTAGTTTAGTCTTCAGTATACATCGTCACAAAAGTTTAAGGATACATTGAGGGGAAACAATTTATCAGATAAAAAAAATACAGTTGACCCTTGAAAAACACAGGGGTTAGGGATACTGACCCCCACACGTAGAAAATCTTCATATAACATTTGTATGTTATATGTATTATATACTGCATCCTTATGATAAAGTAAGCTAGAGAAAAGAAAATGTTATTTAGAAAATCATATGGGAGTTTAAATACATTTACAGTCCTGTACTGTAAAAAACCCACATATAATTAGATCCATGCATTTCAAATCCATGTCACTAAGGGTCAACTGTACACGTTCTTCAAATATCTGTCACTATAAAGGGAAGTTATTCACTTCAGCAGTCTTTGTGATATAAATTAGAAATCATGGAACAAAAGATAAAGAAATAAAATTGGACACCATAAGCAGCCTAAAAAATTCAAGGGAGGATATCAGTAACTTACAATAGAAATAAGAAATTCTGTATATGTGTGTATTAAAAACAACAAATTGAGGGGCGCCTGGGTGGCTCAGTCGTTAAGCGTCTGCCTTCAGCTCAGGTCATGATCCCAGGGTCCTGGGATCGAGCCCCGCATCGGGCTCCCTGCTCGGCAGGAAGCCTGCTTCTCCCTCTCCCACTCCCCCTGCTTGTGCTCTCTCTCTCGCTGTGTCTCTCTCTGTCAAATAAATAAATAAAATCTTAAAAAAAAAAAAAAAACAAATTGATACAACATATCATATATACACATATATAATATATACATATATATTGTTGGAGATTGTAATAGTTTTTTTTTTTTTTTAAAGAAAAAGAGAACAACAGAGTGAAGACAGAATGGAAATAACTAAAGACAGACAATAATTTGGAAACACAAGTCTACAACCAGTTCCGTGGGAGAAAGAAGTAGTAAAGCCAGCGCAAATCTTTAAGAAAATGTGGTATAGGGGCGCCTGGTGGTTCAGTCGGTTAAACGTCTGCCTTCGGCTCAGGTCATGATCCCAGGGTCCTGGGATCAAGCCCCAAATCAGGCTCCCTGCTCAGTAGACAGTCTGTTTCTCCCTCTCCTTCTGCCCCTCCCCCCGCTCATCTCTCTATCTCTCTCTCAAATAAATAAATAAAATCTTCAAAAAAAAAAAAAAGAAAAGAAACTGTAATATAGAAAAGCACAACTGATATCAAGAAAATAAACAAATGTCAGAACAAGCAAATGAGAGGGAGAGAGGAGAGAGAGAGAGATGGAGAAAAAAATGACATAGAATAGTTCCAGAACTAACAAAAGATAAAAGTCCTCAGCTTTAAAGGGTTTAAAGAGTGTCAGCCAGGATAGATGAGGAAAATGCACAACTACTCTTGAGAGGGACACTTCAAATGCTAAAGACAAAGAGAAAACTGTAAAAAATAACCCTAAAAGGAATAAGAATCATATTGACATCAGACATTTCAACAGCAACTTAGAAAGTATCTTGCCAATATAATTAACTCACCAAATAGGAAAAAAAAAAAAAAAAGAAAAGTGAATAATATATTTTTTTAAATAATGAAGAAAGTGAATTCTAACACAGATTTTTTTTTTTTTTTTTTTTGTATACACCAAACTTATTTAATATGAAAGACAATAAACATTCTCAGACATACACATCTTGGTGTATTTAACAAGGAAGAATCTTTTTAGGATAAATGAAAAGACAGGAACAGTACTTTGAAAAGAAGAGAAATAGTTCAAGGAAGTTTCTGTAAGAGATACGAACATATGTGTTAGCCAGAAGATGTGAAAGTTTGTGAAAAGGAACAGAAAGATAACAGGTAGAGAAGATATGGGCGATGTTCCAAACCATTAAATATCTAATATCTAAAATGTATAAGGAATCCCTGTATTTCAAAAAAGAAAAAGCCAATAAACTATCCATATTACATTGAAACCTCAATAAAACACGGAAATATTTTCAATATTTCACTGAAGAGGAAACAGAAATGAGAGAAATTATGTCAGTTTTATAAGGCCACAGTTATAGCAAGTGATTTGGGATTTTGCATAATTTAGTAGTGTTTCATTTGTCACTTCAAAACTCGCTAAGATTAAGTTTACTTCTGTTTATTGATAGGATTTTTTTTTTTATATATGGGGGGGGTGGTTTGAGAGGGGTGGAAGGAGAGGGCAAGAGAGAATCTTAAGCAGGTTCCAAGCCTAGCATGGAGCTCAATGTGGGGCCCAGTCTCACAACCCCACGATCATGACCTGAGCCAAAATCAAGAGTCAGACACTTAACCAACTGAACCACTCAGATGCCCCTATCAATAGGAATTTAGTAAAGTTGTTGGACAATGAATATAAGGGAAGTTCACAATTTACTGTATGGTGTAAGGATTTCCTTGGATTGTGTTTGTGAGATTCTTCATCGATCCACTCGTTAAGAATGTCTTCTTTGATTCAAGTCAGTATTCCCATTATGAAGTATAAATGGGAATTATGCAAAGCTCATGTGGCATGGGAGTGGGGCTGAGAAATTGATGTCTTCAAAAAGGAGGTGGGAGATGTCCAACTGTACCTTGTAGGCTGATGAGGAGGCTTTTACTGTAAGCAAAACAGAAAAGGCTACCTCCAAGAGCAGAAGTAGAACTTGAAATGATATGAAACCTGATTATGAGATGTTAATTGGAAAAAGAAACCATGAAATATAATTGATTTGACTTTAAGATAAACCTCTAAGCTCTGTAAATATAAAAAAAAATGAAGAGACTTTTGCATAGTAACTGCTTCCTGGATAAGGCACTTTTCTGAGTATGACTCTTTTAGCAAGACTTGTAGAAACAATAGAAGAAATGTAGCAACAATCAGTAAATTCTACTCTTGAAACTAACATTACACTATATTGTAACTAATTAGGATTTAGATGAAAATTTGAAACAAAAAATAAACTTCTTAAGGTTAAACAAAACAAAACAAATAAATAAAAACATAATGCTAGCATATTAGCAAGGACATGTGCCAGCAGAGGACAAAAGAGTGAAGATATCCATAAGATACAAAAGTGAATATGAAAAATGCTGAGTAAAAAAATTGTTAATGCAATACATGCAAAAGAAAACAAAAATAAAATAGCAATATTCATTAAAACTACAGCAGGAAAAAATGTTAACAAATAAAAGTGTAGAATTTCATTAACAAAGAAGCAAAATACCTGTTTTCACAGTTCATATTATCCGATCAAATGCTTCAATTAAAAACAAATTCTGAGTAATAAATAAGGAATGTTTGATTTTGCTTGTATGAAATACCTAAGAAAGGCAAATTCAGAGGCAGAAAATAGGCTAGAGTTTACCAGGATCAGGATAGAAGTAAGAATGGGAAATTGTTGCTTAATGTAAAGTACAGAATGTCTGTTTCAGGTGAGGAAAATGTTATGGAAATAGCGGTGATACGTGCACAGCATTGTAAATGTAATTAATGCTGTTAAACTGCACACCTAAAAATGGTTAATATGCAAATTTTATATTATTTTACAATAAAAATTTTAAAAACAGACTCTTAGGAGTAAATGTACATCCATAACAAAGATAACTTCAGCTATCACTCTTAAAGCACTATGGTTAAAATAAATGTCACAGAATGGTTGACTATAAGCAATATTTAAATTAGATCACAAAGATGCTGACAACAACAAATACAGACATGATTATGTTATCAGTAGTCAAAAGGTAATTTAACATGATCAATTACATCTGATTTCCAAAAGGAAATATTTCATGGAGTTCTAATAGTCAATAAATTGTGTATATTTTATTTCATAAATTTTCAAAATAAAGCAAACTTTCCAAAAATAAACATATTTTTAAAATTCATGCTATTGTGGTAAGGTAGATTTCATATAAAATATCCCATTTTTTTAATATTTACCTCTTTTTTTAAACTCAAGCATTTTTTGATGTTAAAATCATTTTATTATTCTTAATATTATGATATGGTTGATGTACATTTTCTCTCCTTGAATTTTTTCATAGCATGTCAAATACCTCCTTAGATCAAAACCCAGCCCCAGCACTCTATATGTATATTAATTTAAATGATTTATTTCACGTTCCTGAGATGTATACAAGGTGCAGAAAGAATAGAATCATCAATCATCTCTTTTGGAGGGGAAAATGAGTGAGGGAAGGCTTCACAGTGGAGATGATGTCTGAAGTGAGTTTGAAGGTTCTTAAATACGGTCAAGAAAAACAGTTGGTCATTATTGGGCATTCTTCCTCCTCCCCCCCTCCACTCTTTAACAATTGTCATTCATTTTGTTTGTTAAAATATCCCTTCACTTCTCTCTGGAAAATAATATAACTTTACTAAAACAAAACCTGATCTAAACTTGACTGCTCTTTGAAATTTTACTAGATAGAGAACACAAGAAAAGTTTCACGCTCGTTTTTCTCTGTAGCCGGCAATACTCAAGACTGTTTTATAGCATACAGGCTGTCCTCTCTGCAGAGCAGTACCAGACTATAAACAGGACTACCCAGTAGAAACCAGGCAAGGTAATCTAAATAACCAGTGGGGAAAAATCCAATTGTTCTGTCATCTTTAAAAATGTCTGTCAGAACATTAAAAGCTTTTTTACTGTTGCTTATGGACATATAGAGAAATAGGGAAAAAAGTGTAGTTAGTACCCTGTAATTTAAAACATTGGAAACATTGAGAATCAAGGTGTTTCAATTCTTTGCAAAAACGGTATCAAGAATAATTTGAAGTACAGCGTAAGCAATATAGTCAATAATATTGTAATAACTTTATATGGTGACAAATAGTAACTACACTCATCATAGTGAGCATTTCCTAATGCATATAATTGTCAAATCACCATATAGTACACCTGAAACTAAAATAAGATTATATGTCAACTATTCTTCAGTTAAAAAAAGTTTGAGGACTTCTTATCTTCCATACAGATTATGTTATGACACTAGCACTAAGTTTGAATTAACTTTAAACATTTTCTCTTTTGTGCTGTAAATCTCATGAAATATCTTTGAGCATTCCTTCAGTGTGCAGTATTTGCTGGTTCACTCACTCTGGGATATCTCTATCCTTTCCCTTACAGCCACTTTCTCAAACATATATGCCAGTAATTTTGTCTTTACTGTCCCTCTGTCTGCCTATCCAGAGTCTTCCAAACATGTCAATGCCAAGATTGTCATGGTCAGCTATTTCTTCTACAACTCCATTTACATTCTATTAAAATTTCATTTTCAGAGTCATCATTTTGTATTTCTTTGTTGCACTTTCTTCTTTGTTGGACAGTTTCTTCATTTCTTTCTCTCTTTCTTTCTTTCTTTCTTTCTTTCTTTCTTTCATTTTTTAAGATTGATTCTTTTTTATTTTAGAGAAAGAGAGCAGGGGGGAAAGGCAGAGGGAGAGAGAGAATCCTGAAGCAGACTCCCCACTGAGCCAGAGCCCCAACACAGGGCTTGATCCCAGGACCCTGAGATCATGACCTGAGCCAAAACCAAGGGTCAGCTGCTTAACCAACTGAGCCACCCTGGTACCCCTATTTATTTATTTATTTTCAAAATGTCATGTGTGTTTATTGCTGTGACACAAGGAGGCAATACAACTGCACACTTTGCTATTTGTGCATGAAGTAAATAGGATACACCACATGCATCTTATAAGATGACCGATCACTAACAGGTGGCCTGATTAATCATTGATCACCATGCTAATCTGTTATTTACATAGTGATTTGTGGACTAAAGAGCTGGCAGTGATATTTGTACTTTATGCAATTACTCACACTTTATGTACCATGGCAACTGAAATGCAATTTGTATTGTTGAGGATTTGGTATTTAAGTAAACTATAGTAGCTGAAATCTATGTATATCAGAACGGTACAGAGTGAGGACTGCCTATGCAAGTAGCTTGCACTATTCTCCAATACAATAACATAAACATTTTTAAACCCAAAAAAGTTAAAAGAAATTTATAGTGAAGTCCCGTATCACCACCTTATAGTTTCTCAAAGATATATTTTATCTATTTGTCTTACTCATATCTACCCATTTAGCTATCCATCTACCTATTTGTGCATCCATCATTTTATGTAAATTTATTTTAAAGTAAATTGAAGACATTAAACTCTTCCTTAAATATTTCAGCATGTTAATCATTAAAAATAATTCTCTATTTGCTCATAGTATTTTTGACTTTTTATATGCACTTTACATAAATAAAATACATCAAAAGTTTACATTCTCTGGGATTTAACATATGTATACACCTTTGGAATTCAAACATTTAGCAATATAGAGAACATTCCTATCCCCTCAGAATTCATCATGCTATTCTGAGTAAATTCCCATACCCATTCCCAAGAGACAGTAACTGTTCTGATTATTTCTGCATCATAGATTAGTTGTATCTATCCTAGAATTTTATATAAATGAAATAGAATACACTTTTTGTGTCCGTCTCTTTTTACTCAGTAAAATATTTTTGAGTCATCCATGTTTTTGCATATATTAGTAGCTCATTCTATATTTATTCTGGCTGAGTAGTATCACATTTTAGGGCTATACTGCAATATATTTAGTCATTTTTCCTATTGATGGAATTTTAGGGTGTTTCCAGATTTTGGCTATAATAAATAAAACTTACAATAATCATTCTTGTACAAGTAATTTTGTGAACACATTTTCATTTATCTTTGATAATTCTGAGAAGTAGACTTGCTAGGAAGGAGCATATTTAGTTTTTTTTTTCCCCCTTATAATAGTCTAGTATAGTTAGTTTTATGAGAAGCTTCCAGACATTTCTTCACTCTGTGAATAATTTTTCATTCCTGTCAAAAATTTATATGTGTTCTAGCTGTTCTACAATTTCACCAATACTTCATGTTGCATATGTTTTTATTTTAGCTGTTTTAGTGAGAATGTACTGTTATCAAATCGTGGCTTTAAACTGCATGTCCTTGATGACTGATGATGTTGAGCATGTTCTTGTTTTTTGGGTTATTGATATAACTATTTTTATGAAGTGTCTGTTTAGAAGCTTGCACATTTTTATTGAGTTTGTTGCATCCATTATTGCATTGTAAAGTTCTTCATATATCAAAATAGCAGTTTTTGTCAAACCCTCTATTTAAAATTTTCTACTGATCTGTGGCTTGCTGATTCACGTTTAACAATTTGGTTTCATGAGTATTTTTTTAATGTTGCTGAAGTTAAATTATTAATTTTTAATTTAAGTTTGTTGATTTTGAGTTTTTGTCTAAAAAATTCTTTGTCCACTCCAAATCCCAAATATATTCTTGTATGTTTGCTTTTAACATCTTTATGGTTTTGACTTTAATATTTATGTCTATGCACTATCAGAAATTAATTTTTTGTATATGGTATGAAGAAAGGGTCCAGAGTCACTTTGGTTTGAATAGGGATAGCCTTATTTTTTGAACACCATTTGTTGAAAATACTTACCTTTCTCCATTGTATTACATTAGTGCCTTACTAAGAAGCACTTTGACCACATAAGAATAAACTTATTTCTAGTCATATATTCACCTGATAGCCAATGACACTGATAATATCTGTTGTTAGTACTAATGTTTATTTTATAGAGTTCTAAAAATTTTTTACATAAGTTATAATATCATCCTCAAACATTTTACTTCTTCAATTCTGAACTTTAAGCACACTTTTTCTTCTTTCCTTAATAAAAGAGCTAGAATCTTGAGTAACATTTTCACTAGAAGTAAGGAGACTGAGAATCCTTACCTTTATTCTTCTGAGAGTATACAATATACTCACTATTACATGTGATGTTACCTATGGGGTGGTTTTGTTATTGTTCAGAAACAGAGAGAGAGAGAAATTTTTAGTTTCTTTAAAAAACAAATTATACACAATCATAACCATACATATCTAAGTATGATTCAGAAGTCACTGAAAATTCATCTTGCTAGAATTACAGAAATAAAATAAAGGCTATTGTTAAAACAATAAAACCACAAAGAGACCATTTGAAAGGAATGCGATTTGTATGATGTGACCTTCTAAAATGGCCCCTTTAGAAAAAGTGATAAAATAAAAATAAAAAGAAATAAAAGGCATCCAAATTGATGAGAGAAAAGTAAAACTGTCCCCTATTGCAGATGACATGATACATGATACTATTATATAAAAAACCCTAACAACTCCACCAAAAAACTACTAGAACTGATAAATGAATTCAGTAATGTCACAGGATACAAGATTAAAATACAGAAATCTGTTGCATTTCTGTACACTAATAATGAAATAACAGAAAAGAGAATTAAGAAAACAGTCTCATTTACAGTTGCACTAAAAATAATAAAACACCTAGGAATAAATTTAACCGAGGAGGTGAAAGACCTGTACTTGGAAAACTAAAAAACACTGATGAAAACAATTGAAGATGACACAAACATATGAAAAGATAGTCCAGGCTCACAGATTGGAAAAACTAATATTATTAAAATATCCATCCTACCCATGGAAATCTAAATCTGCAGATTTAATGCAATCCGTATAAAAATACCAACAGCATTGTTCACAGAACTAGAACAAACAGTAAAATTTATATTGAACCACAAAAGACCCTGAATAGCCAAAGCAATCTTGAAAAAGAAGAACAAAGGTGGAGGTATCACAATCCCAGATATCATGATATACTATAAAGCTATAGTAATCAAGACAGTATGGTAGTGGCACAAAAATAGACACATAGATCAATAGAACAGAATAGAAAGTCCAGGAATAAGCCTACACTTATATAGTCAATTAATCTACAACAAAGGAGGCAAGAATATACAACAGGGAAAAGAAAATGTCTTCAACAAATGGTGTTGGAAAAACTCGACCGCTACATGCAAAAGAATGAAATTGGACCCTTTTCTTACACTATACACAAAAATAAACTCAAAATGGGTTAAAGACCTAAATGTGAGACCTGAAACCATAAAACTTCTAGAAGAAAACATAGGCAGTAATTTCTTTGACTTTGGCCATAGGAACATTTTTCTAGATATGGCAAAGGGAGGAAAAGCAAGATTAAACTATTGGAACTACACCAAAATAAAAAGCGTTTGCACAATGAAGGAAATCATCAATGCAACAACAAGGCAACCTGCTTCATGGAAGAAGATATTTGTAATGATATATCCAATAAGGGGTTAATATCTAAAATATATATGGGGCGCCTGGGTGGCTCAGTCGGTTAAGCGACTGCCTTCGGCTCAGGTCATGATCCTGGAGTCCCGGGATCGAGTCCCGCATCAGGCTCCCCGCTCAGTGGGGGGTCTGCTTCTCCCTCTGATCCTCCTCCCTCTCACGCTGTCTCTCATTCTCTCTCTCTCTCTCTCTCTCTCTCTCTCTCGCAAATAAATAAATAAATAAATCTAAAAAAAAAATAAATAAAATAAAATAAAATATATAAGGAACTTGTACAACTCAGCATCAAAAAAACCCAAACAATCTGATTAAAAAATGGGCAGAGGACCTGAATAGACATTTTTCCAAAGAAGACATACAAATGCCCAACAGACACATGAAAAGATGCTCAATCCTGGGATTGATTCCTTCATTGGGCTCCCTGCTCTTGGGCTCCCTCTGCCTGCCACTCCCCCTGCTTGTGCTCTCTCTGTCTCTCTCTCTCTAACAAATAAATAAATAAAATATTTTTAAAAAAAGAATGAGATCTTGTCACTTGCAACAACATGATGGACCTAGAAGATATAATGTTAAATGAAATAAGTCAGAGAAAGACAAATGCCATATGATTTCACTTATACGTGGAATTTAAGAAACAAAACAAATGATCAAACTAAGAAAAAAGAGAGACAAACAAAAACAAACTCTTACAGAGAACAAACTGGTGGTTGCCAGAGGACAAGTGGGTGGGGAATGGGTGAAATGGATGAGGAAGACTAAGAGGTACAGACTTCCAGTTACAAAATAAATAAGTCATGGAAGTGAAAGGTATGGCATAGGGAATATAATCAATAAGATGGTAATAATATTCTTTAGTGACAGGGACTACACCATCTGTGTTGATAATGAGTAATGTATAGAGCTATTGAATCACTATATTGTACACCTGAAACTAATGTAACACTGTATGTTAATTATATTTCAATAAGAAAAATCAATCAATAATCAATCAATATTTTAGAAAAAAATGGCCCCTTTAATATTCCTTTTAATGATCTAGTAGAGTAATTCTCTATTAATTCAATGATTTTACTTTTCTTCTCACAGGTCTTGTGGGTTATATTTAGGCTACGAGCATATATTTCATATTTTACTTTTGTTGGAAAAAAGAACACTATCTTGTCATTTGTAATTCTTCAAGTACCATAGGGTGATTTATATTCAGGTTTATGCAACATAAAATATAAAGTAAAATCATTGCCTTTTCTAGTTTGAATTAACTGATTTATATCCAAATTTCTTGTTTCTTCAGCAGTATTTTTTGTTTTTCCTTTGTACGCTCCATCAGCACATTAGTTAAGCTTGCATTATTCTCTTCAGTTACTTTTCACTGTGGAAATTAAAGCTGTACCTGACTTTAAAAATCTCCTTATCAGTGTACACATCAGTAAACCCCAACTCCAAGTGTCTGGAACCAAGCTAATCAAGATTAATGCATTCATTTAACAGATGGTTACAATGTTATTAAAATGTAAATGATTGGTTTCTGCTAATTGTTCAACATCAGAAACAATTAATCAGGGGATTTTTTTCATTTTCTAATAGCCTTTGTAGAGTTTACCTTCAGAGATTAACATAAAAGACAAATATGTAAATTTCTCTCACTAACCTCAGGAGAGTCAATCAACTTGAAAGAAAAGTAGAATAATGATTATATATTTATAGTAATGGGAAGAATCCTTTTAGTACTGTAATTTGCTCCTGAATTGTTTTGCACCCAATTTAACTACTCTCCATATAATTATGTTTACTGGAATATCTATTCAAACGTAATGGGATTTGCTGCCTTACTTTGAGTCAAAAAAAGATAATCTAAGTGTTTGAAGTAAATAAACTGAGATATGGTTGTTCTCAGAGAATAGTAACATTGTAACATTGAGGGAGGTAATATTTCAGATACACTAAATAATGTGAAATTAAAGCCCAAAGTATTTCATCCATTCATTCTTTCACTCAATAACTTTCTAATGAATGATACATTGTATTAGTTTTGTTCCTCTGATAAGCAGAAGACAAAATGTCATGAGATGTGCAACAGATTTATTGGGGGAAATGCTGGTGGACAATAAAACGAAGAGGGATGTAGAGTAAGCAGGGAGAGTCTCAGACTAGAACACAGGTCTGAAATCTGGGCGGGGGGAGATGGAAGAATTAGAGAATAGGAACCACACACTGCCACACAGCTATGCGAAAGTCATGGCTGGACCACTACGGGGGCACAGAATGAACACTGATCAGAGGGTCCCTATGTAATTTCTTGTAGAGTACAGTTTCAAGCATTAGAAAATAGTATAATCAGATCTAAGCTCCCAATCTTTCCTTCTCTAGCCTTAACTCTCTAGTCATTTAACCATTTACTAAAAGTGGTGATTGAAATTCCAATTAATCTTGTGAAACAGTACAGTGTATATTAAGTCTGTACTGAAGGGTGTTGTTCCCAACTGAACTCTATGCTGCAGATGTACTCAGGTCACTAAAAGGTACAGCAAAACTATTACATCTTTGTCTAGGAGCCTATTTATCTGTTGTGACAGCTGAAGTTTTTTTCTGGAGGAAAAGATTTTGCAAGGATTGAGAAAGCAGATTCACAACTCTGTGGCTATACTTTGGCTTCATTTAATTTAAATACATTCATACATCTTGTTTTTAGATTGTTTATTTCTTGACCTATTTTAGGACAACTCAGTGTATGCTCCTCGGTATCTAAATAAAATAAAGATGACCAAAGTTTTTCCAAATAATAACCAAGCATTTAAAATTAGGGATCATAGTTAACTGTAAAATTATGTCTTCATATATAAAACGATAATTTGAGAAAAAAAATAAAATAAAATAAAATAAAACGATAATTTGAGTTGTCCTACTATAGAAAAAAAGAGAGGCACCTGGGTGGCTCAGTCAGTTAAGCATCTGCCTTTAGGCTTGGGTCGTGGTCCTGGGTCCTGGGATCGAGCCCCATGTGAGGCTCCCTGCTCTGCAAGGGGCCTGCTTCTCCCTCTCCCTCTGTCTGATGCTCCCCCTGCTTGTGCTCTCTCTCTCTCTCTGTCAAAAAGGAAAAAGAAAAAAAGAAAGTCATATAATTAAGGATATACACATTATATCAAATTGACTTTGCAATTCCTTTGCAACCTAGATTTGCAAAAATGGATATAATGTCATTCTAAATCTTCATTAACAAATAATATTGATTAATTCATACTTAACTTGGCAGTTGTTTGTATATTAATTTAAGAAAAGACTAGTGTCTGTGCTTTGCATAACTTCGTATCTTTCAAAATGATCAATATAATCTCAAAACCAAACGTATTTTATATGAAAACTATGATGCTAACCCTATATTATAAAGATTTTTGTAACCAAAATAATGGATCCTTACCAAAACTTTAAAATTTTAAAGATATGTACTTATACCTATTGAATCTACATACTGACCACATATGATTTTTTTATTTTATAATGTTTGCCATTAAATATTAAATATCAGAATTTAAAATAAACAATATCTATATGTAGTTAGTATATTAAGATAAAAATATGTTATTATCCTTAAATTATATGAACAAAATTTTAAAAGCAATATGTAAATTTGAGTATATAATATATAGAATAAATAAGCCATTGATTTTTTTCTCATTTTTTCCATTGCCTTCTACTTTTTCTTACATAATTAGGGATGATACATTCTACATCTATTTTACAGATGAAATAGCTATATTTTAAAGAGAGTAAGTATAATATGCACATTAACACAGATAATAAATTGTTTATCCAGAATTTAAAGCTATTTTTTACCACACTCAGTATTTTATTAATTTGTTGCACATTTCTTTATTTTAAAATAGTCTACATTTGCCTTACATTTTAATGAAAGCTGATTGACAAGTAGTAATATATAACTTTATTTTTTTATATGTATCTGAAAGACAATGTTTTTTAAGACTGAGTTAATATTGTCCAAAAATTTCTGGTGATTATTTTAAGAGTGAATATAATTTACATTTTTATTGTCAAACCATACTGTAATGGCTTTGATAAGGAAAAGATGTAAAAAATGGCTAGGATTATTGCAGTTGGGCTGGCATAATATTTTTATGGAACAGATAGACACTTGAACATAGAGTTCTATAATAAATTAGTGTCATACAGTTTTACTATGATAATTAGTACAATCACAAGCAAAGCACACATTATAATAAACATGAGTCATGTATTCTTATTCTCTAAGGAAGCCTATACTGGAATCCAAATCTTTATCAGGGGGTGAGTTGTAACCATTGAACTAAAATAAGAGATTTAGATTTATGTTAAACATAATCTGAAAAATAGACCAATTCACTGAATGTATCTGAAGAATCATCTTTTGAAAAAATCAAACTTTACTTTTTTGTATTTCTATTACTCAGCATTCATAACAAATCTTTTGACTGACCTATTCTTTGTTTAGGTGTCTAAATATTTCAAAGTAAATTTTCTCAAAGAGACATAAACGGATATATTTCTAAAATATGTGAAATCTCTATGGATAAACTTACATTTGCATTCTAATTGTTATGCTAATCTAGCCACCTAAACGGATACTCACAATTCACAGAAACACTTAAATTGAGGTCTTTTAATTTACACTATGACCTTAAAAATTTAAATATTTGCATCTTTCTTTGTATTCATGACATGTAGTGTTATTTTAATTGTTTGGAGATAATGAGAAACAAAGATAGGTGGACTTAATTAATACAGCAAGCATTGTTTCCAAAGAAGGCAGATCAACTTCAAGGCTAATTGATAATAGTTCAAGGAGAGCAGAAATGGCAGACCTATATCCCACAGGTTAGGCAATCCCCAGTTGTCTAATTTGTCTCATACAGGATTAAAAGAATGAGTAATAATTCATTGGATACCATAAATACAAGAAATTTCAAGAAAGTTCTAGACTTCTGGTATATCTTGAAAAATGTAAATGATCAATATTGGTCTCCTGGACCCACTTGGAAACAATGTGTTGCAACTGAGTATCACCTATTCCATTTGTGTTGATAAGTGTTTTTCAGTTATCACTTTGTGGATTACCTCATTAGTTTATCTTACAGACATTTGGAATGATGTTCCATAAAAAGAAAATAAGTTTTGGAATACCTAACTTATACAGCACACTTGATTTTAAATATGCTGTACTAAAAGCAAATTTTATTCTGCTAAATAACACCATTCATTTATTTAAAAAATGCTGTTTAGTTTTATTCATTTTATAGTTTGGTTTGATATTAATATACTTTTCCTTTTAGGGAAATTAATGCTTACTTTCAGCCTATGAATGTCACTGAATTTAAAGTAGGTTTCTTGTAGGGGCGCCTGGGTGGCTCAGTCAGTTAAGCATCCAACTCCTGATTTCAGCTCAGGTCATGATCTCAGGGTCATGAGCCCCATATTGGGCTCCACGCTTAGCAGGGAGTCTGCTTGAGATTCTCTTTCTCCCTCTCCCTCTATTCCTCCTTCTCCCCATTCACTCTCTCTCTCTCTCTCTCTCAAATAAATAAATAAGTCTTAAAAAAAATCATAAATTAAAAAAAATTGAGTTTATGGTAAACAACATATACTTGAGCCATGGTTTTTGTTTGTTTCTTTAATCTACTCTGCCAATCTTTGCTTTTCAAGTGGTATATTTACACTGTTGACATTTAAGGCACTTTCTGCTATGTTATGGCTTAAGTATGTTATTTTACCATGTTTTCTATTTGTTTCCTGTTTCCCTGTTTCTATTTTTTTTTTACTTTCTTGTGCATTATGTAAACATTTTTAAGACTCTTTGATTTTTTTTTTTAAGATTTTATTTATTTATTTGACAGAGAGAGACACAGCAAGAGAGGGAACACAAGCAGGGGGAGTGGGAGAGGGAGAAGCAGGCTTCCTACTGAGCAGGGAGCCCGATGTGGGGCTCGATCCCACAACCCTGGGATTATGACCTGAGCCGAAGGCAGACGCTTAATGACTGAGTCACCCAGGTGCCCCGAGACTCTTTGATTTATTTATAGTGTTTTTGAGTGCATCAGTTTGTAAGGTTTTTTTCAGGTTTTGTTCATAACAAATTAGCCTAAGGTGGTGTCTTAAACAACATTTATTTCTCACAGTTATGGAGGCTGGGAAGTCCAAGTTAGGTCTGAAACTCCAGTGATACAAATGATGGATCTCTTTTATTGTCTCACATGTCCTCGAGGCTCTGTTTATTTTTATTTTATCTTATTTTTTTATTTCTTTATACTTTATTTTATGCATTTTCAAAATGGTCTTTAGTGATTATCTTACTTTTATTGTTTTAAAAATCTGTTACTATATTTTCTAATTCTATAATTTGCATTCTTTTATAACCTCAATTTTCCCCAGAGTTTCTAATTGTTTTTTTCACTTGTCCAAGAGAATTCATAACTGCTGTTGAACCATTTTTATGATTGCTACTCTAGTGTCCCTGTGTTCCAGTATTCTCGATGTTGGCAGCCCCTGATTGTCTTTTTAATTCAAGTTGTGATTTTCCTAGTTTTTGGCATGATGGGTAATTTTTAATGATATCATGGACATTTTGACATTTATTATTTAAGAATTCATTCATTCATTCATTCATTCACTCATTGATTCATTTAAGCAAGTATTCACCCTGTTAAATTTTATCATGCAGATCATGGCATAATTTTGTGGGCTGTTGTAACAATGACAAAAATTTGCAGAGCCTTTATGGTACCATTTTGGTCTGGTTGGCTTACCCTCTGCTGCTGGTCCTTGTTCATTCTGCTTGAGAGGGAAGAAGGAGCTCCTCTGAACCAGACCTTGTGTGGGGTAAGAGTCTCCAATCCACAAAAATGACAATGCTTCCCTAGCGGGTACTTCTTGTGGCAGAATATTTTCCTGAGTGTGGGGGACAGAGAGTTCTTCATGAGCGGAACATTTATGGAAGTTGGATCACCCTTGCCAGGCTATAGAATATCACTGCTTATAAGGGGATTCTTAGGTGTGTTGAGAAAGGCCATGCTTTTTCTGGCTGCTTACTATTGGCAAAGGGCCCAGGCAATGCTCATTGTTCATTTTGACAGGCTTACCTGGTATTGTTGTCAGGATACCCACTCAGTTAAGTAGACAAATTAATCTACCTGGGCCATATTCTGTTGTCAGGTCAGATGTCCAAAATTCCAGGTCTGGATTGTCTTCTTCCACTGGCCATACTTACCTTCTAAGTATGGGAAAGATTCTAAGATGCCTTGCCACTATGTTGTTCCAGTCTTTGAGTCCCTAATCAATTTACCATCCTCTTTCTACTTCTCAGAGGTCTATTTTGGTTGTCTCTGGGCATTATTTCTAGGAATTATACCTCTTCCTAGAGGAAAGAAGCAAGGAGAGACAAGTCTATGCTGTCTGGGATAGACCAAATATAGCTTTGTCCAAATATCAATTGTACAGTAACTCTTTATCTTTTGCTTTGCTTTGTTTGTTGGCTGATTTTGGGGGTATTTTGTATGTTTTGTATAAGATATGTATATCAAATCTAGATTTAATTTTTTTTTACAATTTATTTGAATTGATCTGGTACCTGTTCATTTTTTTTCTTGTTTTGGTTATTTTTTTAATGGTTAATCCATTATTTAAATATGAGAAGCATTACATTAGATGCAGTAGATATATTAAAACTTTGCCTTTCTCATATATTAAATCATATTACAGCAAGATTTTGCTGACCTAGGAGACATTTAATGTCTTTAAGGTGACTCAACACTACTTCTCAGTTCTATCATGCACCTATTTTACAACTGGACTCTCAAAAATCAATAATGCTTTCCTCATTTCAAGTGTCTTTAACTCATATTACTGGAACTATTTATTATATATAATACCATGTTTAATCTTTATGACCATTCTATGTAATAGTTTTTGTTATGCATTTTTCATAGAAGTTCAAAAAAGGTTAAATAGCTTTCCTGTGGTTGAACAGAGATTGATGAACATTTCTTTCATTTTAATCCTCTTAACTTTCCCATGATAAATTTTAATAAATATACCCATATAGAAAATTTCTTAAAGTTTGTGATTATACTGGGGCACCCGGGTGGCTCAGTCGTTAAGCATCTGCCTTCGGCTCAGGTCATGATCCCGGGGTCCTGGGATCAAGCCCCGCATCGGGCTCCCTGCTCCGCGGGAAGCCTGCTTCTCCCTCTCCCATTCCCCCTGCTTGTATTCCCTCTCTCGCTGTGTCTCTTTCTGTCAAATAAATAATGAAATCTTTAAAAAAAAAAAAGTTTGTGATTATACTATCTTGAGAAACTTGGAAAGAGTAAATGTCAATTGTGTTTATAAATGCCTATTACTTGATAAAAAGGCTAGGAAAACAACCTTTACTCATAACAGATGCCAACAATAATGTTTTACTTCCTAGTATTAGTAATCTTGCTTCTGTAAGCAAAATAATAAAGAGGTAAGCACTATAAAAGGTGTTTTTTTTCCCCAAACCTGGTTATACAAATTACATATATTATTGTCATTACATATTTTAATTAAATGGTAACAAACTCGATCTATGTGCAAGTATCTTGCTTCCTTAAATCTAATATTGTGTAAATATTTATAAATTCAATCAACCAAATTGCTACTAAATTAGGTATTTATAAGAAAACATAAATATAAGAAAAAGAAAGTCTACAGAATTATGCTTCTGAATGGTTTACAGATGCTTTTAAGATTTCAAAATATTTCGAAGCCATTGAAAATGGAAATCAGACTTTGCATTGCTAATGAGATTTAAGGAAGAAAATGGAGTGCATGAACCAAGGAAACTTGGCTTAAGAATATTTTTAAATTAAGAGACAATATCAATGTATTGTGCATCCTTATTTAAGATATCTTGCTTAACTGTTCCATTAATAAAATTCAAAATTATTATCTCTTTTTTCTATTAATTTTCACTTTCACTTATTTTGTATTTGCTTGCATTAATTTTCACTTTTTTTACTATTTAATATGTAATGAACAAATTTCTATGACAATAAATTTGATTTACATAAATTCAATAATACTTCATCATCAAAGAACAATCTTAGTCATTCTTTATATATAAAAGGATTCCATAAATATTCTGCTTTGTATTGTTTCCAATAGAAGGCTGAAATAAAGAATATATGCCAAATGATGGAATTGTTGTATCAAAAAGTACTTTTTGGGGTGCCTGGGTGGCTCAGTTGTTAAGCGTCTGCCTTCGGCTCAGGTCATGATCCCAGGGTCCTGGGATCGAGCCCCGCATCGGGCTCCCTGCTTCGCGGGAGGCCTGCTTCTCCCTCTCCCACTCCTCCTGATTGTGTTCCCTCTCTCTCTCTGTCAAAATAAATAAAATTTAAAAAAAAAAAGGCTCAATTCTAACCTTCAGGAAGTATATGCCCATTTATCCTGACAGTAATTTATAGAAGTGGGAATTTAGAGTCGGCAACTCTAATAACTTGGTCAGCATGGTTGGTTTCTTTCATGATTTTCTTATTCTCATCAAGCCCAGGGATATTACTGAAACTCAAGATAATCAATCACAACATTCCCTAAGCTCCTCTGGTACCAACCTAAACTACAACCTCCTTTTCTCCAGTTCTTCTCTCTGGATTCTGTATGGTTACAAAAATCTATCTATGTCCCGCCAAACTACCTATTTTCTTTGCCAGGTTCTAATGTTATATTTTCCACATTTATAATGATTGGAAAGTCTCCATATCATGGATGAATTGGTACATAGAATCATATTTCAGATTCTAAACTTTTGACCCCTTTACATTAAAGGTACAAGTATCTTTGGTTGTCACCCAATTAATTATCACCCAAACCATGTGTGAGCCTGCAATGTCCTTCAGACACTGTGATTTTAGCAAATCCTCTGCTTCTTAGTGACCAACCTCTGTCAAAAAACTAATTTCCCTTCTCCAAACCTCATTCCATATGCTAAAGAATGAATCGTTCCCAGGTCTTCCTTTTATCTCTATTATTTCTAATATCTCTCAGTTAGAATCTACATTTCTCCTAGCAAGGCTTAACTGCAAATAGAAGTTCTACCTTAGATTACCTGTAAAAGTTTATGAACATTTCAATTCTAACAAATTAGTCAAATATACATATAAATCCCTCATATAAAATAGATACTGGAATTAAAGGAAAAAAGAAACGTTTCTGATTTAGAGCAGTTCATGGCTTACTAGACAATGACTTTACCACGTTTTCTCCTACTGGTTTAGTGCTCTCAGAGGATCAAAATTTCACGTACAGTAGATACTAGTAGGTAAACATTGCAATCTGGAAAATATTACCCTATAGTTAGAAATGCGCAATGGATTTTAAAACATAATATAACAAGGAACTTGTGAATATTAACTTACCGTAAAGGAGAATAGTTTTCTTCATTTTCTTAAATCCCCTATTTATTTGGCCCCTAATTTGTCTATGGGGTATGTGAAGATATCTCCGTCTGTAAAAAATCTGTCCTAATCAGCTGAAAGATAATGTCAGAATCGCTGTTCTGGAAAAAAAAGCCCTTCACAAGGGCTCTCTTTCACTTCTCAATCTCTAGGGTTTAGCAGATTGTCTCAAATCAGCACTAAGAGAAGTAAATACAAAAAGAAACACACTTTCACATTTATCACAACTTAAGATGAATATTAATCACAATCCTCTATAAGCCCACACTAATTTACCCTTCCTTATTTTCCCATATTCCAGTCATTTATCCAATTTTACTCATTCAATGTGAGGATTTTATAAATTCTCAACTTTATAGCAATGCTCATCTGTCTCTTGTCTTTTTAGTATCATGGGCCATGCAAGTCCTTCATATACTCGGCACTGATTCATTCATCCTACAAATACTTTAAATGCTTATTATACAGTAGACACAGTTCCAACCAAAGAGGGAAGAGATCGATACCAATATTTCTTTCTCTCCTATGGATTCAACTACATGATATGAATAAAAATAACAAGAAAACATGTCAAAGAGTTAAAACTGGTATGCAGAGAACTAATATAGGGTGTAGGCTAAAAGTGACTGGGTGGTTGATTTTTATTGTTATAAAGAAGAATGCTACCAAGTGGTAATATTTAAGCAGAAATCTGAAGGACAAAACATACTTGGCCTGACAATATTAAGGAAAAGAGCATGATTTGGAAAGAAGGAAAAAAAAAAGGTTAACAAATAGGCTCTAAGTTTCCCCAAAGCTTGGTAAGTATATGGAAACAAAGAAGGCCAGTTCAGTTAAAACCTGATGGATGAAAAGAGACCCCACAAACTAAAGTCTGGTTGGAAGGCGTGGGCTCGGTCATGGAGGGTCTGGAAAGCTCACCAAGAATCATGGATTTTACTGGAGTTTAAAAGAGAAAAACAAGATTTTTTTTTTTAATTCCAGTATAATCAACATAGAGTGTTATAGTAAAAGATCTTAATCACAGGGAAGAAGTGACATAATGTGTTATGCTTTACGTATCACTTTGCCATCTAGTCAATCGGTTTTAGGGAGGGGAACTGAGACAAGTGTGGATATTTGGGGTGAGATATTGTCTGTTCATAAGTGAGGGAATAAAACATAAGATGCAGTTCATGACTTCCAGTATGGTACAGTCTACTCAGCATGTGTGACCATTCTTGGGCAATAGCTTCCCATCCAAACCTTATGGTTCAAAAGGGTCATTTCTACCCCCAAGACATCCTCAGTCTCCTCCCTGAGCTGCCACTTCTTCCTGCAACCACCTTAAGAGTCAGCTGAAGAAAATCATCTCCTTGTTGAAACTTCCATGGTATTTTATGTGTATCACCTATAGGAAACTAAGCAAAATTTTCCTTAAATAATATCTCACTTTAAAAAATACTAATTACAAATATTTTTCAGGAAAATAGTCTGAATCACTTTTGTTTCTCCACAGGACTCTCAATGGTGCCTTGGAGATCATTATGCACTATTAGTAAATTCAACAGACAAAGGACATGCTAGAAGGACGAGGGGTGTGAAACAAGATGGCAGGTAAGAGCTGAGAGTATAGTAGGAGGCAAGTGCATGACCTGCAGACTAACACTATTCTCAGGGCCACAGGACAAGGCCTTCCATTACTTAGCGTATCATGCCTGAGGCTGGAGTGTTGCCGGCTTCCATGCGAGCACACAGGAGAAAAGAACCTGCAGTTGGAGAAGGCTGGAATAACAATGAGGAACCATGGTCATCGGTGATCTCTCATGTCCTCTTCTATTTCTCTCTCCTGTCACTCCATCCTAGTCACACTGACTCCTTTCCTATTCCTTAAATGTGCTGATCACTCTCAGGTGTTTGCACAGACTGGTCTCCCTGCTCCGATGCTGTCCCCCAAAAGTCAATTTGTCTATTTCCCGGCATCACTCATCGTACTGCACAAATGTCAGTTCATCAGAAAGACCACCCTAACTATGTTATATAAAATACCTCCATTCTATTCCTAATTCCTCATCTTATTTTTTTTCTTCATACATAGCACTGCACTTATTTAATCTTTGTTGCCATCTGTCTCCACTAGTATGTAAGGTTTGTGAAAGCAAGAGCTATACCTCGTTTTGTCAACCGATACAGACCCTAGAGCTTGGCACATAGAATGTTTTTATCGCTGAAGGAGTGGCCAAGTGGATGAATGCGCGAAAGTGATCTCTGTGTAATGTTCTGAGGATTTGATGAGACTCTGGTGTAAATATCAGGAAAGAGTGAAAGGGAACTCCAAGCAAAGTTAGCAGCATCTTTATAGGTACATTCTGGGCACTATAAAGAGTTCACTGTGTATAAATAAGGTATAAAGGATTGATGTTAAGAAGAAATCAAGTGTGTTGACATTAGATGAATAATGCTAACGTGCTTTGATTTCACCTTTAGAATAATTGGTGCATTAAAGTGACATCAGCTTTACATTTTAGAAATAAAAAGTCTGCATCTTGTGGAACCAGATACCTGAATTAAAACTGATCAAATTCTGTAGTGAGAGGTTTGCTTTATTTGGCAGAATAAGTATATGGAGCCGATTTTTCTCTCTTTAATTTTCACAGATGGCAAGTCCACTCTTATAAATCATCTTTTAAAGAAAGAATTACAAATACCCTATAACTCATTAGATTACTGTCAATTACCTGCTCAATGAACAATATGCTCAAGAGAACCCAGAAATGCACATTTAAGAAATGACCTGACATTTTATTATATAAGTTTTTAGACTTCCTAAATTCAGAATTATGACAATCACTAAAGGTGATATAATTGCTTTAAATAAATAGTTTTTCAGAAAGCTATTTCCTTGTTAGCCTTTATTCAAAATTATCGATATACTTGTAGTAAATTTGTCACATTATGCTCATTAACTTTTATTTACTTATTTTATTTCAGTTATATGACAGCAAAATTGGTCATATTTTCAGATGAAATTAATCTAGAGATTTAAGTACAGATAGAATTCAAGGCTGATTTTGAAATTTATTAATTTTATTAAATTTATTGGAGGTTGATTTTGAAATATGTGTATATTAAATGTATTAAAATTTAGCAAATATTGAACATATTGATGATTTCACAGCAAAAATTTCTGTGAAATTTATGTATCCCTTGTATAAATCAAATTATATGTAAAAGAACACAAAAAAACTAATTAACTTGAATAAAAGAACAGTCTATGAGAAGCAATTTGAAACAAATTATGTTCATCCACCTTTTGCAAGATCCGTAAGATTTACTTATAAATCACTGGTTTTTATTTTGATTAAAAGAATGAAGCTGTAAAAAAGTGAGTCCTTTCCACTACTAAAATAGTGATGTCCAGTGTGAAATATAATGCAAACCATCTACACAATTCTGAATTTCTCTTCCTTTTTTTGGTCATTTGTTTTGGTTCTTTTACCTTTTTAAAGAAATAAAGCAGAAATAAGAACTAATTATACAAAAATGAATTTATTTTCAGAATATATTTCTCATTTTATGCATAAATTAGTAATAATAATTTGAAATTTATTTCACTACAGTAATTCACTAGAAATATATCAAATTAATAAAGAATCAAAAAACATATATCAGCTATTTTAACTGTCCACAATTTGCATTTTACTACATTTGTTCCTCTGAGAAAAGCATTTACATAATGCAGTTTAAATTATCATGCTAAACTAAAATGAACATTTACTCATGCTTTATTTATAATGTAGTTGACACATAAACACTATAAAATAAAGAATCCTATTCCTAGTAATATTTTTCTTAGTTAATAAAAGTTTGCTGAATAATCTTTTTAACATTCCCTATGAAAAATGAGAGCATTCATTATTTAATAATTAGTATCTGTTAACTATTTCATTTTCTACAAACTAAACCCCTACATGAATCTTGTTATAAAATCACTAGCTGTTATTTAGCAATTGTAGACAGACTTTGTGACCACAATGCTAGGTACAAATGCATTTACACATAAAGAATCAAGGTTAAATCCATCCTGTCTCACCTTCCAGGTGACTTAAGGCATTGGAAAAATTCAGAGATCATTTACTATGTCTTTTTTTTAAAGATTTATTTATCTATTTTGAGAGAGAGAGAGAGAGAGAGCACAAGCATGAGCAGGGGGAGGGGCAAAGGGAGAGAATCTTTCAAGCAGACTCCCCATGGAGCAAGGAGCCCAAGACTGGCACAATGCCAAACCCAAGAGATCCTGACCTGAGCCAAAACCAAGAGTCAGGTGCTTAACTGACTGAGCCACCCAGGTGCCCCAATCATTTATTACTTCTTAAACCCCCCTGCTGCTCTGTATATCTCATTTGGCCCAAAGACCAGAGGTAATAGCCCCACTGCAACAAAGTAATTGTTCATGTGAGTTTAGCATTTATTTTTAATTTTGTATGTAATTATTTCAACCACCCAAGAGTTTTATCAGGTAAGTATTATTATTACCATATTATAGATAAGAAGCTAGAGCACAAGAAATTTAAACATGACTCCTGTTTTAAAATTGGAATCACAGAAATAGAACTTGGACAATGGCATGGCAGTTTACTTAAAGCACTGATTCATGTAACATAAATATTATTTTGTTTGTCATTACATTTCAGCTAACAGTACAATCTCCATGGATATTTTACAATACTTAGAGTTAATAATTGTTAGTAAATGTTAATCAATTAAGATATAATTAAATCAAAATGGATATTTCAGTTATTATTTGTTAGACATATTACAGATCTTTCATTTAATGATAAATACACAAAGAAATACATCTGTTTTATTATACATTTTATAGATATTTCTTTTAATGATAAATATACAGAAAAATATATCAGTATTATCTGAATATAATATATGAAATATATTTATTGAACACTGTGTGGACCAAAGTAACATTAGTATTTGTTGCTATACTAATTAGACTCTTGGATATTTCTATCTAATTACTGAAAACGTAGGATAACGTTTATCACACAGTGATGTTTTGGTAATATCCTACCAGTGATTGTTAGTTTTCAGTGTATAATGTGATGTTATTTAAGTAATTTATGATTGGAATTTAAATTTATAGGCCTGCAATTTATCGAATATTGTTTTCCTTCCTCTATCAGATTTCCCCTTCCTTTACACATTAATGTAATTAGAAGTTGTTTTATAGCTCTGTCAGAATTGTTAAAATATTTAGAGCTTTAAAATATTAATCAAGGATCATTACATATTCATTTAAAGACTTTCTGACTAACTGACATGAAGGGAAATGAAAAATGAAATATCTCCCATAAAGCCATTGAAAGAAAATAAAACTGTCTATAAAATATCCATTAAATGAAATGAATCCCTACAGTCCCCTGGACTTGAAGTCATCAAACTTCTTCATCATGAACCTTTCTTCATCGTTTTAAGTTAAAAACATGTAATTTTCAATTACAGAGTTTTAATTTACTTTAAAATTTAAATTGCTAATTAATCAGCTTCAAACACTAAATTTTTGATGTGTTGGGAGTTTTACTCCTATCAAAAATGTATATGGATAAGCCCTATTAAATATTATTCATTTATATTGAGATGACTATTTGACTTATTTCCCATTTCAGATAAACTTTTCTGTTAGAGAAATTTTTTATCTCTATGACTCTTTGTTCATATTCACCCATCATGGTGTCACTCTGCCTCTACATTAATTAATAAGTACTTTGATTGCATATAGAAAATGAATAATCTCAACATGTGGTCCTTCCTGGAGATATATTAGTTTGCCATTTGTGATGTTTTCATTTCGAAACAAGCACCAGAAAAGAAAAGAGCAAACATATTTTGAGTGCCCAATTCCTGAGCTATTTTCATCATACATCTGCTTCAGAATGTTCTCTCTCTCCTTTTCTCTGGACATCTCCTTCATGTGTTTGCTCTAATAGAAACTTGCCTCTCCCCTGAGGACACTGCTTCCCCTGAGAAATTTATTCCCCATACTGGATAGTTGTTTTATTTATTTGTTTTTCTACTTCTTCTCTGCCTTATTGCGATATCATTGAAATACAATAAACTGCACATAGTTAGTGTATACAACATAATGCATTTGACATAGGCATACACCTGTGGACCAATCAGCACAAGTATTGAACATATTCATCCATCTTCCTGAAAAGTTTCCCCAAGCACCTACAACTGTAATCTCTCCCTCTTAGACCGGAATTCTCTTCCCTGTCCCAGGTGACCAATGATCAGCTTTCTGTCAGTTATGTGTTCTATCTTACTTTTTTCATTTTATTTTATTTCATTTTATTTTAATTATAATATTTTTCTCCAGAGACGTGGTTTCCCTAGACCTTGAAGTGAGTATGTCATTGCTACTTCCAGATATTCTCTTCCTTTCTCTTTCTCTTGAATCTTTAAAAAGATGTCCCTTTAATTCGTTCAACAGTGAATCTCAAAAGTCTCATGTCTATTTTAATGTCTTTGTATTTTCAAATAGAGAGAGATTTTTTTGTTGAGACCCAAAGGTGCTAAGAAAAAGCATACAGCTTGTTCTTTTTTTTTTTCCAGATTTTATTTATTTATCTGAGAGAGAGAGAGAGACAGCAAGAGAGAGCACAAGCAAGGGGAGCAGCAGAGTGAGAGGGAGAAGCAGACTCCCCGCTGAGCAGGGAGCCCGACATGGGGCTCGATCCCAGGGTCCTGGGATCATGACCTGAGCCTAAAGCAGGTGCTTAACTGACTGAACCACCCAGGTGCCCCTACAGCTTTTTCTTGAAGCTGCTCTCTGAGACTTGAGTATTGATGGCTTCCTTTTCTCAAGACACACAGCTGCACAACTCATGATGCTTTGCTGGACCGACTTGTGTTCCTTCTCCCTCTCCCCATGCCCTAGCCCTCCGACAATGAGGATAGGTGGCAACCAAGAAAAATTCTAGATTCCGCTATGCTCTGGTTCAATGTGAAGACTACATTTCCCCAAATTTGTCTTCACCTATTGTCTGTCCCCTCATTTGAGTTGTACCTTGTAACACTCATGGGTCATCAAAGTACTTTTTTACTTTTATAGGATTTATGGTTTGGGGGAAATCCCTCCAAAATTGTAAGATACTAACTGTCACTCTTAGTTCTCAAGTGGTGAATTTTTGTGATATGTTTGATACCCCTTCCCCTTGGTGTTTTAGTAGTAACCAGGAGAGACTGTGACAAATACCACTTGTCAAATGTCACTTGAAATAGTAAATCTTGAAAACAAAATTGTATACCATTGTTTTGGGTGGATGTGGGCAATTTAATCATTCTCTCACTCTTTTAAGAGTCAAGAGGAATGTGCCGAAGAGTGGTGTTCATAAGCTGCTGGTGTTTCATTCAAAAATCCATTTTAGTCATACCTGTTTATCCTGCATGTGTGCATACTATGCACATGTTAAGTTCTACGCACATAGTCATGGGAATTGAGAATATCACATACATATAAATAGTATATCACATATATAAATATATATATGCATAATTTTACCTTAAAATGCCAACTATAAATTCTCTAATAATACACTAAACTTCACACACTTTCTTGAGGGCAGGAAATATTTTAATTACTTCAAGTAATATGCAGAATGGTTTACTTATATATTTAAAAATATCTTATTTTTTAGGTTTATAAGAAAAGAAACAGCAAAAGTATTCTTGATAGTCTAAATATCTCTTGCACTTCCAAAAGAATAATAATTTAAATACATGCCTTTAAAAAAAAGGCATACTAACACAAGATTTTAGATGTCTCTTTGAGAATGAGACTAATTCAAATTAATAGATGAATAATTGTCCTTCTCTGTTGTTACATGTATTACCTAATTAAAGAATGAATAAAATGTCACAGCAAAGAGAGTGACATTTGCTTAACAAGAAATCGTTAACATTGTGTCTGTTCCTATTGAACTCATGAAAAGCTACACAGTTGATTATCCCTGATAATCTAGCAACCATGTCAATTCACTTTAATCTACATACCATGTGAAAAAAAAAAATCATTCTATACCTATTTTTGGAAAGTATAACTATTTATTTCTCCTGAAAAATAAGTAATTCCTAAAAACAAGAGTTAAAACAAAACATAAAAGAATTATATTTTATTCACTTCTCATTTCTGTTGAGATTGTTAGCTGAGGTCATTTATAAAAAGAGACTTTGCTTATAAGACTTAACAATAAAGTCCGAGTATATAGTATTATTCATTTGTAGTCCAGATTGATTATTATATATTAAATCTTAATTTTTCCCTTCATTAAGATCGGTGATTACTTATCGAATTATCATTAGTAGAATATGGAATTGTTTGTTTTCATTATAAAGCTTTAAAATGGTTTAATTTATTTTTAAGAATTAATAATGAATTTATATTTCACTGTGATTTTATTTCTTTACCCAATATTTACTTCATTACCCAACTAAGATCAAAAGATCAGACAAATCTTATACAGGGTTGTGTAAAGATAAAGTATTTCTTAATGATGCTACAATTTTCTTCCTATCCTTTAAGAAATAATCATCTTATCCCACATCTTCCTTTATCCTAGGAGCATAGGATTTAGTCCCAAAACCTTCCTCTTATATTTTCCACAGCTATGTGTCCTTTTGAGTAACATTTGGTCCTTGTTGTATTTCAGGATTATTTCCACTAGCCAACGAATATATTCTCTTTATTTTTTTTCAGTTTTTATTTTTATTTTTCATTTTCTCAGAATTATCTCTTTCCTAGAGTTAATTATCACTGCTAACAATAGAAGTTTTCCGTGTTAACACAGGTTTACTTCTCATTTTTTACCTATTTTCCATCATATTTTTATAGCTCTTCTAAATCTGAACCTAATGAACAAGATAATTTGGGAGTTTCAGATACTGCAACAAAAATCATCAATATATATATTTGGAGCCAGAAATCTTCAATGGAATTGAAAAAGTCAGTGAGAATATGTGATTCTACTGCACATTTGCAAACATTTGGATAGATGAGTACTTCCAGCACAGAATAAACAAAGTGTGGCCATAAACTCTATTATTGGTTTAATACTTTGCATTTTCCAAAGCTTTTTTCATGTGTGTTTTGTTGTTAATTCCTCACAATTGCCCTTTATACAAATGTTATTGCAATTTAATGACGATTTTAGTGTTTTACCTTCAAGCATGCTAATTCAGAAGCTGTCCTGTATATATCTAAGTTGAAAAGGCATTTCCTGACTTATCCATCATATCTATTTCTAACGTTCAAGAGATTTAGTTAGATTCACTTAAGAGTTAAGGTAATATTATTATTATGAAATTCGTCACTGGAACCACCACTGACTCAGTAAATATGGACACAAGTCTATTTTTGCCAGTAATCCCTGTATGAATCTAGAAAATCACATTTCTCTTCCTGAAACTGAGAAGTTTGGATGAAAATATCTCCTTTTTTTTCTTTTTTCTTTTTTTTTTTTTTCTGGTAGGCTTGTGTCATGACTTTAGCCAAACTAATCCATGGAACTGCTGCCTTAATATCCATTTTGTTTGCCCAAGCAGCTTGCAGTGGCTTAAAACGGACACTAGCCACCTCATGCAAATGCACACCTTGCTAGCAGTCTGCAGAGTTTCAAGCAAGTGTTAAGTTCCTGGGTTGAACTCAAAAGCTCAACTAATCAACAGAATCTCCTGTCTCCCAGCACCTTCCTCTATGTGGCTCTTAGATAAGACCTCTGCGGGGTTTACCAAGACCCCTCTCTTTTGGTTTGACCCATTGGCCTTAGCCTGGGAACCTCAGAGCACTCCACCTTTGGACCCTAAATCAAGGCATGTGCCCCAGGTCCTCTCTCTCTGTCTGCACTCCACCTGGCCCTCTCCATGTGAAGAAGTAATATCCAATGTCTCTTTTAGAGAGACATACCCTTAAACACCAACATGAGAGTTTCAAATATTCTTTCAGATGTTCTTTCTAATATCCTGAGCAGATGGAACACTCCAGTTTTCTTTGTCAATCATCACACAATTTAATAGCATACAATCCCATCAGAAAACCCTCACATAGTCTCCAGCCTACAGTAAGATCAAGTAAAGCTTCACTGAGCAAGTGACATTAAAAATCTAAATCTATCTTGTCACATACTCAGAGGTTCTTGGAGAGGTTAGATGGGCACATAAAGAGATGCATGACCCAGTAATACTTAAGGCAAAGTAAGGTGCTGGCAGTTAAGGTCTACAGCATTATTGAGCCCTCCTCAGCCTCAGGCATTTTTGTAGTATGGTTACTAGGGCCTTATTCTGCCAGATCTTTGGGTTTTTCAAGACAAATTTGATGTGTGAATGATGGGTCCTAAATGTTATAAGTTGGTAGGTAACTAAAACTATTTAAAACCGAAGTACAAGCATATTACACCTGGACGGCCAGGTAAAGGCTGTGGGTTTGGGATATCTCTTGCAAATGTTTGAGATTGGGTCCAACAAAGGATGTACCCGTAGGACGATTTCAGGCCAAATGAATGTGTGCAAACGTCTATATATGGGGAATAACAACCCATATACATTTGGGTTACAGAAAGATCTAAAAGGGCAGAATAGGGCAAGAAAGGGCAAATTCGATTAGAGGTGTAAAAACACCATATCATTCGGGGCACCTGGGTGGCTCAGTTGGTTAAGCATCTGCCTTTGGCTCAGGTCATGATCCCATGGCCCTGGGATCCAGTCCTGGGATTGGGTCCAGATGCGGCCTGCATTGTCTGCTCAGCAGGGAGTCTGCTTTTCCCTCACCCTCTGCTTCTCCCCACTTCTCATGCTCTCTCACTTGCACTCTCTTTCTCTCAAATATATAAATAAAATCTAAAAAAAACAAAACAAAACCAACACAAGGGTGCTTTAAGCCTTAATGAGAATTTTTTTTTAATTATTCAAAAGCGTTACATCTCTAAGAAAGTGTTTGACTCTATGATATATTCATGAAAATCGATATTTATATCAAGTAACACTTATGGATAAAAGCAATATGTAATACAAATAGTTTTTAAATTCACCCACCCAGAATAAATCAATATTTATACTCATCCAATGAAATAAATTATTATAAAATGGTGTATAATTACCTAGCTGTATTATAGGTGATAAAAAGCAAAGAGGTAATATCTAAACATTTAAATTTAAATTATATAAATGCCCAGAAATTGTTTGGAATTGCCTATTATCTTAGTTTTCCTCAAAAACATAATCATTACTAGCAACAAAAGTATAGCATTTATGCACAGCACAGATTAAAATTTAAAATCACAAGTGTTTTAACATCACCAGTTTTTTTCAATTCATACCTGATTGTCAATTTTTACAAAAATTCTAATTATTATGTATACTTCTAAAAAATTAATCTGCAAGAAATTAGCAGACTGAAAGATTCCAGAAGAGACGGTATAGTAAATTCAGTGCCTCAAACAATACAAAGGCTTTTGGATTTTATTTCTCACTACCTGCAGTGCATCAATAAGCTTAAAAATATTCAGTATTCCCTTGGAGTGATCACTGTTCACATCACTCCACCATTTCAATATATTTCTTGATTTCCTTGGTACATATTATTGTCATTTTATCTTCATAAGTAACTGATCATTGTCCTTTTCAAAGAACCAGACTTTAGTTGTTTGTTTTTGTTTTTTTTAAATAAATTCTAGTGTTTTTATTTGTTTGTTGTTCCAGCATCCAAAATCTTTTTAATAACAAGGCAAGATCTAGGGTTGCTTTTTGTAGCCTTGGCTGCCCTGTCAGCAGCTTTTTTTCCTGAAGCTGTTTTCTAAGGAATAAATTTTAATTTTCATCTTTATTGATTTCTGCTTTATTTTTAATGTGGTTGACCATCATCCTACTTGATTTCTTGTTTTAATTTCTTGGATTGTTCTTTTTTAGCATCTAGTTTAATAATAAAAGTTGTTTTGGTCCTCTGAGTGCAGATTTGAACATTTTAGGTCTTGTGAATTTTTTGTTGTTGCTAACAGATAAATTATCTTCTTAGAAATACAGTTTGATGTACTACTGGGTCCAACAAGATTCTAAAAGGCTTGTAGCAGATATGGAGTAAAGTAGGTTTAGTTAGGTTTGTTTTATGGATCAGCTTGTTTTCACTGATTACTACTTTTACTTAACTGTGAGGTCATATAATGTAGCTTATAAGATTTATTATTTTAAGCATTGATCAAGGTTTACTTTGAGGGCATATGTATGATTAATTTTTTCTATTGTTCTATGATCAAAATTGAGAGTCTTATTCTGCAATTTTAAGTATATTCACACATACATATACAAAAACCTATTTATGGGGGTGCCTGGGTGGCTCAGTCAGTTAAGCCTCTGACTCTTAACTTTGGCTCACGTCATGATCTCAGGGTCATGAGATGGAGCGCTGTATTGGGTTCCATGCTCAGCCGGGAGTCTGCTTGAGATTTTCTCTCTCCCTCTCCCTCTGACCCTCTCCCAGCTTGCACTTGCATACACATGCTCTCTAAATTAATTAATTAATTAATTTAATTTAATTTAATATTTTAAAAAACCATATTTATGTACCATGGGCTATGTCTCCATGAAGATATGGAGAATCAGTCAACCCTTTTCTCTTGTTTTGGTAGGTAAATTCTAATTGTCGGATAACCATGAAGTCAGCTCTTGAGAACTCCACACCAAGTTTCAAGCAGTAACACATTCCAGGGGTCTCAAGATAAGTTGTGCAGTGGGAACTAGACATTTCTCCTCTTCAGTTTGGATATGCTTTTGAGTACACACGCTAGCATTTGCTCCTAATCAAGAAAAATTGGTTGTATTAGACTGTGAGGTGATATGTCAATTTCCAACATGGTGCAGGTAAATTTGACCACATGGGATCGTAACTTTAGTTTCTGTCTCAAGGCCTTGTCTCCTGATTAATCATTGTTACTGATGCAACTCTGCTGCTGCTGGTACTACCAGCACCTCTGTTACTATAGCAGGAGCTGCGAGTACCATTATTACTACACGCGCGCGCGGGCGCGCTCATGCACGCGGGCGCGCTGATGCACGCGGGCGCGCTGATGCACACGGGCGCGCACACACGCATGCACATGCTTGACTTGCGATCGACTGGTACATCTTTGTTTTTTTAGCTTGACTCTTTTTTTGTTTCTCATAATAGTCAATATAAACTGTATTTTGCTAATTACCTCAATTAGAGAAACTATCTTTCCAGTACAACTAGAAATGTGAATGTGATTTAACTTTCTATTTTACGTCTATAATATAATACGATGTGACATACTATGATAAGTATTGTTCTAAGTTCTGCCATAATGTGTTTGAAATTATGCAAGTAAATATAGTAATAAAGTATTTGCTAATTCTCAAGTGTGTGTGTGTGTGTGTGTGTGTGTGTGTGTGTGTGTGTGTGAATTGCTTGAAGTACTGAGTTTTACTGTGGTGGTAGTTGTCATTGTCTATACACCAGAGAGAGGTACTGAATATGACTTTCTAGTAAAAGTTCCAAAGCCCTGATGTTAATAAAACCTGCGGATAAGAGGACTTAGTGATATCTCTGTTCTACATTTTTCTCCTATCCTTCTTTAGTCCCTTTGGAAATTTCCACACATGTATGCCCATTGTCTTGATTTTGAAATAGGTATGTTAACATCAGTATGGAGGGTTTTACTGTGCAGTAAGTGTAACTTTCAGAGACAGAAACTTATGCAAGGTCTTGTGCTGTGTACTACACAAACCTGTACTCTCCCGACTCCTATGTAGTTTAATACCAAAGGCACTCCACAGTGATTTTTTTTTTAGCCATGTTTGCTGAGGTCTTGATGAGCAAACAGTGATCATTGCAGTTATTAACTTGTAATCGTGTTAGGTCGTTTAAAACAGATATTGACCAAATCAATCCGGAGTCTGGTCTTTGGCACCTGACACATTAGGGATTCTACGGGTAAGTAAGGTCTGCACTTGAAAATATGCTGCTCATAGTACAACCGTTGTCACGTACGATGCTGTAGTTTCTGTGACTCCATCTACATCTGCTTGTGAATTCTGACTTCTAGACTTGGGGAAATCTAGTTAATTATTTAGCCAAGGCCTTAGAGTTTTTCAGCGGTAGAACTGAGATTCACTGTGATGGTCCCTGTCTTGGCTCTTTCTTCTCTCCTATACAGAGGCTCTAATTTTGCTTTAATTCGTCTCTACTGAATTCATTCTAAAAGTTTCCAAATGACATTATAATAAACTCTACAATATGTACCAAGGCCGACAGGCCACACATGTGCCTATGTGGATTTTTTCCCTGGTCTTATTCCAGACATGTCTCCCCATCACCCTCTCTGCTCAGCCACAACCGATTGCTTTCTATGTTTTGAACGTCCCACATTTTTGCCTGTGTCAAAATCTTTGCCCATGCAGTTCCCTTTGTCAGAGATTTCTCCACCACCTAGCAGGACCTTCTGTCCTAGCCAAGTCCCTTAAATCCTGGACTTCTGATCATTCCTCTTCCAGGTCTCCGGTTAAACATACCTGAAGGCATTTTTAGTTCACTTCCATGTGCTTGAGCAGTGATTGCTCCCCCTTTGTCCCTTTAATTATAAGAATCTTTTCCATTTAAGATGTATAAAATTAGAATGCTATTTACAGCCAGTGTGCACATTTATAGAGGTAGTTGGCTTTGTTAGAGCGGTACCATTTTTTTCCTAAAATGCTGCTATTAAACAGTCATCTTATATCTTAAGAGATGTTAGAGTTTAAAAAAAAAAAAAAGAAACCAACAAAACACTGCAGTAATATTTCACAAATAGCCCTAAGTAGTCTTCATATATCTTACGAGGCTCTTATTAGCACTATAGCCCTTAGTAAGTGAACAAACCGAAGCCAAAACGGAAGGTGCTAAATGTATTACTCGGTGGAAGAACAAATGAATAAATCGATCAAGTTCTTTATGCGAGTGAACCACCCCTCTGTGACAATTAGCTTGTGCTTGCGTGTGTCAAATGGCTCTTGTTGCAATGCCTCCTACCCCTTTTAATGTCAGTCCCTGGTCTTGATGGGCTTTTTATTTGCTTCTCTGACCTTCCCACTAGACTGCTTACCTTTAGATGCCTGTTCTTTCAAGTCAGCCTGTGGAAGCTTTCTGCTGCCCTCTGCTGGCTACAGCGAGTGCTTGGGGCTCAGTCTTCAGATTCCGGTTCTATCTCAGGACAAATCAGGAGACAGAAACAGAACAATCCAAGGAGATACGGCTCAGCCAATCACAACACTAAAAACACCTATTCGATTATCATTCTGGGTATTATCGATTATCAGATTGGATATTACAGTTGTCAAACGAGATGTCAATTCAATGTTTTTTCTTTTCCTTTTGACCATAGCTGTGTCTTGCGTTGTCCAAGAAGTCACACCCTTTAAGGAGCGGATGGTTAATGGCCTGCCTTTCACCTTTGCTTGTGCTATATTCTCATGAAATTAAGTTTGTGAATGACATATTTAAAGGAAAGGCATCCCGGGAAACTATGACCCTAAAAGTTGAATCTTCATTGCCGTCTCTTGACCTGGTAGATTCCGAGAAAAAGGGCACGCCCTTCAGTAAGCCTTCTTAATACAGCGCGGAACCAACGCAACCTATGAATCTAGGACGCGGCGTCGCTCCTGTCCTGCTGACTGCATGTAACCTGCCTCGCCACACGCACGTTCTGCATTAAAATCGACCCATGTTCCTGCAGCATGCCATTGTCAACTGCATGGTCATTCTCTCCCCGAAATGGTAGGAACAACAATACTTCTATTATGCTGGCCACCCCATTTCACTCTTATGTAATTGTTTTCTCCATATACACTGTTGGGAGTTAGCAGACACTTTTTTCTTTTTTTTTTTATTTGTCTGGATTTTCTAAATTCCCTTCAGCGAACGATATTCCTTCTGTGGTCAGAGGACAAAAATTCTATACCAATGAAAGTTTATTTTAAGAATAAGCAAACTAGGGGCGCCTGGGTGGCTCAGTTGGTTAAGCGACTGCCTTCGGCTCAGGTCATGATCCTGGAGTCCCTGGATCGAGTCCCACATCGGGCTCCCTGCTCAGCGGGGAGCCTGCTTCTCCCTCTGACCCTCCCCCCCTCTCATGTACTCTCTTTCTCTCTCTGTCTCTCTCTCTCAAATAAATAAATAAATAAATCTTCAAAAAAAAGAATAAGCAAACTAAATTAATTAACTACTTAATTAAGGGAAACCCATGGGGAGTTGAAAGGGTGATTGACACCAATGGAGACAGCTTCCACTTTGTCACTGCTAAGATACGGATGACGTCATAAACATGGTCACTTGGGTTTGTGGTCAGGATATGTCTTTCTTCCTCATTTTTTTTTTTTAAATTTACTTTTTATGTATAGGAAAAACATTCACGTTTGACGACTAATTCTATGAGTCATGAAAAATTAATATGGTTGTATAAATACCACTAAAATCAAGACACAGGTTTCATCACCCTCTAAGATTTCTTCTCCCCCGCCTTTGTAGGTAACCCCTAAACCCAGCTTTTACTTCTGTCCCCTGTAGTTGTCCCCTTTCCAGAATATCATATGATGTTTTTGAATGTGAGGTTTTCAGTTGGGCTACTTGCATTTGAGATTTTCAAATTATTGTGAGTATCAACAATTTCTTTTAGTAAGCATATTTCAGTGTATAGATGTATCACATATTGTGCATCCGTTCACAAGTTTGCCTCTAGTTTTTGACAATTAAGAATAAATTGTTATAATTAATACAGGTTTTGTGTGACCATAAGTTTTAATTTCCCTTGGTTACCTGTCTAGGAGTAGAATGAAGTGTTCATGTGGTAAGTGTATATTTAACTCTATGAATAACTGCCAAAGGTTTTTATCCAAGTATGTGCAGCATTTTTAACTCCCACAAGAAATCTGAGCGTTTCAATTGCTCTCTATCTTTGCCAGGATTCATCATAATTAAAAATAATTTCATTATTACAATAGTTTTATAATAACATTTCATTGTGGCTTTGATTAGTATTTCCCTAACTATTAATGATATCGATCATGTTTTCACATGCTTATTTGCCATCACGATATTTTCTTTGGTGTAAGGTATGTTTAAGTTTTTGTCCAATATTTATGAGAATGTTTAATATCTAATTATTGATTTTGAGAGTTCTTTATGTATTTGGATAAAAGTATTTGTCTTTTAATGCCCTTAGTGTTGTCTTTTACAGAGCAAAAGTTTTAATTTTAATGAAATTCATTTTACCAATGTATGGGTCATATTTTGGGTACCATATCTAGAAAACTTTGCCTTAAAAATGTTGCAGAATTTTTCACCAATCTTTTCTTCTAAAAGTTTTAGTTTTACATTCTACATACCACTCTGCGATCCACTGCGAATTGATTGTTTATATGAAGTGTGAAGTATGCATCGTTTCTTCTTTTTTTGTATTTTGGATGTACAAATGTTCCAGATCATTTGTTGTAAGGAGTGTTGTTGTTTTTTTCTTCATTGAATTTTCTTTTTACCTTTGTCAAAAGCCATTTGATCATATTTGAGTCTATTTTGAGACTCTTTATTGTTGTATTTATCTATGACTTGATAATTGTAGCGTTAGTGCAGGTCTTTAAATCAGCTACTATGACTCCCGCAAGTATGTTTTTCCTTTTCTTCTTCCATTTTGCTTATTGCACTGCGTTTCGTGTCCAAATGAATTTTACAGCTTGTCAAAATCTACAAAAATCCCTGCTGAAATTTTGATAAAGATTGTGAATAAATTGTGAATAGAACAATATGTTGTCTGTATCTCTTTTAATTTATTAATTGGTAGCTCTAACAATTACTAGATGCATAACAAACATTTAAAATTCTAATTAAAGTTAGCATTTTACCAGTTCAAGTAAAATGTTAATTTTAAAGCCACATAGGTATCTTTTTCTTCTTCATTTTATGTAATGACTGTCATAAATATATTACACCTACATATCTAATTTATTGAAATCGCTACTAGAAAGGTTCGTAAGTTTAGCTTTCAACATTTATAATTATTTTAAATAACAAGATAAGAAACTAGTTACCAAATATTTACCTCTTACCTTCATTATATACATTTTACCTTCATTCTTATAGTCCAAAGTTTGCCTTTGTAATTTTTCTTAAGCCTGAAGGATTTCCTATAGCACCTTTTAGAGAAAAATTGTTCACAAAATTTTCAATTTTCCTTCACTTTAGAATATCTTTATTTAGCATTTATTTCTTAAGGGTATTGCCACAAGATTGAGAATTTGTTTGGAGGTTTGTCCCTCTCTCCCCCTAAACAGTTTAAAATGTTGTCCCAATGTCTTCTAGGCTACATGTTTTCTAAAAGAAATTCACAGGAATTCTAATTAATAATTCTCTATATACAAAGTGTCCTTCTCTACTCTCTGCATTCAGTATTATATATTTTTACCTTTGTTTTTCAGCTTTTTGATCATGATGTGCCTGGGTATGACTTATACTTTCCAAAGTTCGCAGACCTTCTTTAATCTGAATGTTCATGATTTTTTTAAACCAAATTTGGAAATTTTTCACCATTCTTTCTTTCTTTTTTTTTTTTTTTAATTCTGAATAAGACTTGTCTTCTTTCCTTCTGGAACTCCAAAGTAACAAATGTTAGACATTTTTATATTGTCCCTAAACCTCTGAAGGTCCAGTCTTTCTTTTATCTCTCTTTTATTTTTTCCCTCTGTTCTTGAAATGGGATAAATTCTATCGATATATCATCAAGTTCTTGGACATTTTCATCTATCTTCAACATTCTGCTACTAAACTGTGATGTGAATTTTTATTTCAGATACTGTTAATTTCAGTTCTAACATTTCTAGTTAGTTTTAGAATGTACTTTCTATTTCTCTGATGGGAAGTATCTTTCCTTTTTAAGAGTTTTCACCTCTACCATTTGGAGCACAGTTATAATACCTACTTCATTATTTTTTTTTAAAGATTTGTTTATTTATTTCAGAGAGGAAAAGAGAGACACCAGGGGGGAGGGACAGAGGGAGAGAGAGAGACTCTCAAGCAGACTCCACACTGAGAGAGGAGCCCACCGCAGGGCTCAATCCCACGACCCTGAGATCATATGACCTGAGCTGAAACCAAGAGTCAGACGCTTAACCACCTGTGCCACCCAGGCTCCCCAATACCTAGTTTGAAATCTTTCTCAATTTGGACTTTGCAGCTGTTAATTGGTCATATTTTGTAGTTTTTATTTCGTCACGTGTTCTGGGATTGGACTTTGGACATTTTCAGTATTATTCTGGAGACACTTGATTCTTTTAAAATCATTGGGAAAATGTCTTGAAATTTTGTCTGTTTATTTTGCAGGCAGTGAACACGGTTAGGTCAATGCCACAAATAGGTCTCACCTCTGTAAGTGGTGATTCCAAGTTCAGTCCAGTTTTCACCTCCTGTGCTATTTGTACACATGCCTCCCAGTGTACGTGCCATTTAGAGGTCCAGGGTTCAGTATTTCTTCTCTATAAAGAGTTAGATGATATTGTAGGTTTTGTGGACCACATATGGTCTCTGTTGCATATTCTCCTCACTTACCTGTTTTACAGCCCTTAAAAACCTAAAACTATTCTTAGCTCATGGGCTGTATAAACCCTATCCATGGGCTGGCTTGTTCTGTGGGATGTAGTTGTTCAAACCTGATTTATAGACTATTTAGTTCTCCAAGTCTCTGCAATGCTTCTTGGAGTCTGTTCTGTGAATGGAAAGCTTGAGATACTGACTGATTCCTACAGAGAATTACAGGATCAGAAGATTGCAGGATCAGAATTCCAGGACCAGGCTTAGGGTCATCTCTCACCAGGATCTCCTGCACTGTCTTTGGATCCTGGGAGTCACTTTTCCTGGTATTTCAGACCAAAAACACAGATTTGTCTCAGAGTCTCATCTCCTTCAGTCTGCTGCACGTTTCCACACAAACTGAGCTAAATCCAGAGCAAAGCAAAGAGAAAAAGGAGGGCAAAATAACAGAACTCTTCCCACACTCTGGACAACATGGATCTTAATTCCTGACCCCTCTGGATGGAGATGCAGGAGTTTGGTCTTAGGTGTGAGGTGCTTGGGGCATCTCTGCAGCAGTGTGGTCTGATGGACCCTGCTGTCCTCAGAGCTGGGCAGGGAGAAAAAGTCGTGTTAGCCCAAACTCTCCAGCTTGTAGCTTAAACTGTAATTTTTGTTGTTCACACGTGGTTCACAGTTCCTCATGTTGGGCCACCCTTGGGTGATGAATGAAGGAAAAAAAATAGGACACTCACCAGCAAACCATTCTTCAGTCTTGACTTCCTGCTCCAATACACCCACCATTGTGTACTTTTCAGAGTCAAGGGTTTTTCACTGCATTCAATGGAAGGAATAAGGTAGAAGGAGCTTGCTCCCTTTTGGCTGACAATAGATGACTCCACATACATTTTTGAGATTTTAAAAATATGTTCCACATGCATCAAACTCATAGATTTTTATGCTTGAAAGTCCTTCCATTTTGAAATACGTAGAAGGAATTGGGAGAACAGAATTGACTAAATACTTTGGAACTATGTATTTTACCGGGTTATATGCAAGACCTACAGCTCCAAAATGGACTCTGTATGGGGACTTTTATTAAAAATTCCCTTTAAAAAAGTAATGACAAAATAAAATTGTCAAAACTTCTGGCAATATTTACAGTCATAAATTACAATTATGAGGAAGTGGAAGATAATTTAAAACTGAATTTGTGTCCATATCTGCCAGGGAAAAAACCTGCACTCTGATCACACACACACACATCTTCTTTATTTGATTTCACAGAACATAAAAAAACTGGAAGTTGATCATAAAAAAGTATGACAGCAAAAAATACAATTCATGGTTTCAATAGCTTTTGCATTGTCAACTTTCTAAGAAATGGGTCCACGGTGCACACATTTATCAACAGAAGAAATCTTCCTGGTGTCAAACTGAACTGGGCATGAATAAATATAACTTGCCACGTATCAAGAAGTCTACAGAATGTTAACTCTTATAAAACTGTCAATGGAAGCAACATCTTACGAAAACATATCTCAATAGTTTGACACAGGATTTCTACAAAATTTGCAGTTAACATTTTCAAAATCATGTTTCTATGTGTAGAGTCATAATTTTACATTTATTTTCCTTATGTGAAAATGGATAATTACATAGTTAATTAATATAGACAAGGAGAAATAGTTCAATAGTCAACATAAATATTAAACATACACTTAATGATACGAGACCCTGGTACACCTAAAGGGATAATCCAGGCACTCCTGGTAAATATTAAATGGCATCATATTAATTGTAGAAGAAAAAAATAATGAATATAGGTGCACTCATTAATATAATTACAAAACAAAACTTTTAGTAACATAATCATAAAACAAAACTTTTAGTATCCATATGTGAGTATGGATAGAGTGGTTTATAAAGCTCCAGTCAGAATACTGTTCTTGAAAATTCATAGATCTGTTATATCCCTAAACTGTGTTGGCCTTAGTAGCAAATCTGGAGAAGCTGTGCGAGCTTCAGGAATCTTATAAGAGCAGCACTGGAAACAAGAAGGAAAATCTTTGCTGTATAGGACCATCAGGAAATGTTTTGCTGATCAGTGATTTTGAGCAAAGAGCAGAAGTTTAGAAAAGCCTGAGCTGTAAGCCACTTGAATATATTAGAAAAGAACATTCAGGGCCAGAGGGAATAATAGTTACAAGAATTGTCTTCTAGGAGGGTATTTGCCATGAGGTGAACATCAGGTTTATCAGTTGTGGTTACAGCAGGGTGGGTGAGGAGGAGCCTGGTAGATATTTGATCAGAGAGGGACCTGGGGGTTCCCTTATACGTTTGTAAGCTTTGTAAGTTTTGACAAGTTCTTTGCCTTTTATTCCATGTGAGGTGATAAGCCATTTGAAAGACTTAAGCAAATGAGGGACATATGTTTTAGAGGTGTCACTCTAGCTCTTCTTAAGAGGAGCATCAGGGAGGATAGGGAGTAGAAATTTTGCAAACAACAAATTAGAAAACTTTAGTGTCAAAACTTGACTGATTTTGTGGCAGATATTGCTAGGGCTTGATATTTTTTCCTGTTCATGCAAATATATATAGTTAATATAGTCATATTACTGTTTTTAGAAAAAAAAAAAAAAAAGACTGTGAGATTTGAGGAATTTTTGTTTCAGCAGTTAATGAGTCTTATCCTAACTAACACAGGCATGTTACCTTGAAATGGTTTTGCTGCCTTTATAAAAATATTAAAATGTGATAATTTCCTAATGGCCAGACTGAGAATCCAAACACCTGTTAGGAAGGGAAACTGTTTGAAAGACAGACCAAATGCACTTAAGCCTGTATCTCTGATTGAAGTGATTGGAAGGAATCAGAATATTGTGTATGTTATTTGTTTTTAACAAGCTATTATGACTTAAAAATGAGCATAGGCAAGAACTGGCTGGGTTTTAAACAGTGATCAAATTAAATAGATAAAGACCTCAGGGTTCAAAGGCCTAGTAACTGGAAAGGATGAATGCCACTAGATCCCAATAACAAACAATTAGACTAAAATGGTTTTGAGCAACAAAGGCCAATAAAACTTCTCAGCTGAATGAAGTGTTTCTGTCATGAGTCAACATGAGATAAAGGGTCTCAAAATAGCTGCCATTAATTTGTGAGGAAGAGAGCCAAGGGAATGATAGTGAAGGAAGACAGCCAAAGGGTTGATAATGACTTTGAGAACAGGTTCTAGGGAAGAAATTTGCATATAGAAATTTGTATGTGAAAGTGTGTGGAAGAAGACACTGGAAGTTCACAAACACTTTTAGGAAACTGTATTACCAGTGAAATCTCCAAGCTAGGACTAAAATAAACATAGGCAATTCAACTATGAAAACAACAACATCAACAACACAAAAACTTGTGGCCCCCACAAACTTGCATGTCCAGGAAGCAGGCTGAAAACTGTAGAACTATAGAAAAACGATAGCACACCCAGGTTTTGTATAGCCAAAGAGAATAAAAGTGTAGAAGAGCCTCCCAGGGGCAAATTAGGGTCGAATCAAGGACTTTCCCTCTTAAGGAAAGGAACCTCACAAAGGTGCCCTGCACTAGAATTCCTTTCCAAAGGGAGTTTTAAATGCAGATACCCCTGTTCTGATCCACATTTTATAATAATTAGGTTGTAAGAGTCTTTTTGTCTTTGTATTTCACATGTCACCATTTCAAGAGAGTAGAGCTTGCTTGACAAATTTTGAAACCAAAACATGCTGAGGAGTTCTATTTCAACATGTATATTTTTTTCAACTCCCCTGTTCAAGCTGTGCCAGTAGATGTCTGGATATGCCTATGACAACAAATACACATGTTAAAGAGAAGAGGATTTCACACCGATTGTCATCAACATAGGTCATCTGATGACTTGATGTTCTTGGGTGACTTTGGAAGACATTTGCTGATGATAAATAGAACCTCTGTCAGATTGAGTTTCTAAGTATACAAGTGAAACAGAGCCATTCTGACCACCAATTCCATGGCCGTTTGGTTTTATATTAACTATTGTATTAATCTATAGAGATTTGAAGGTTTATCAGTTATAGCAATTAAAATTATCTTAACTAATGAACTTGCTTTAGTATTTTTTATATCCTTACTTTTTATTTTATATACCCCTTCTTTTCTATAATCAAGTAATTATTAAAATGGGGCAAGCATTTATCTAAGGAAGAACTTAGAAATATTTGAATGATGTTGCTACTCAGAATCATTATTATGTAAACACTCAAAAGAATTGACATTGCAATACTAAAAGAAAAACAAGGGGCACTTGGGTGGCTCAGTAGTTAGGCATCTGCCTTTGGCTCCAGTCATGGTCCCGGGGTCCTGAGATCGAGCCCCACATCAGGCTCCCTGCTCAGCGGGAAGCCTGCTTCTCCCTCTCCCACTCCCCCTGCTTGTGTTCCCTCTCTTGCTATCTCTCTCTCTGTCAAATAAATTAAAAAAAAAAAAAAGAAAGAAAAAATATATCAATAATTTTTATACTCCCCCAAAATTAATAATGTGTATACAGATCTTCCTTGACTTACAATGGGGTTATAGCCTAATATATTGTCCTAATAACCCCATCATAAGTTGAAAATACGTAAGTCAAAAATGCATTCAATATACCTAACCTACAATGCATCATAGCTTAGCCTATCCTACCTTAAACGTGCTCAGAGCTCTTAGATTAGCCCGCAGTTGGGCGAATTCATCAAGCACAAAGCCTATTTTATCATGAAGTGTTGATTATCATGTAATTTATTGAATATTGTACTGAAAGTAAAAAACTGAATGGTTGTATGGGTACAGGTGGTTGTCAGTGTATCGGTTGTTGACCCTCGTGATCATGTGGCTGATGGGGACCTGGGGCTCGCTGCCACTGCCCAGCATCATGAGAGAGGATCATACAAGGATCACCAACCAAATTCAAAATTCAAAGTACATGCATACATGCATTGCTTTTGCACCATCATAAACTCAAAAATTCCTAAGTTGAATTATCTTAAGTTAGAGACTGTCTTTATATTATACCTTGAACTGTGTTCTATTATTGTTCCTTTTATGAAAGAAAAGCACAACTTAAAAGTGAAACATTTATTTTTTTCATTGCACTTACTTATTACAAAGATATGTAATAATAATATAGGATTCCTTTAAAAATCAACTGAGAATCAGGACATTATTTACACTAGTGGAATACTACTTCAGATAAATCAGTTCTTTCATTAGTTGCAATTTCATCAATAACCAAGTTGTTGTTTTATGAAAGTATTTGATTTTTCTAATTATTGGAGAATAGTGAATTTTTTACATAAGTCTCTTAAACACTTTTGTATTAGTTTTCTAGGGCTGCCAACACAAAGTACCGAAAACTAGGTGGTTTAAAATAACAGAAATTTATTGTCTCATGGTTCCAAAAGCTAGAAGTGCAAAATCAAGGTGTCACCAGGGCCATGCTCCCTCTGGAAGCTGCAGGAAGTTATTCTTTCTTGCCTTTTCTTAGCTTCTGGTGGTGGCCAGCAATGCGTGGTGTTCCTTGGCCGATGGCTATTGTACGTCAGTCTCTGCTTCTGTCATCACATGGTGTTCTCCCCCATCTGTGTCTGTCCTCCTCTTATAAAGACCCCAGTCATCACAGTTTAAGCAATGTCACATTGTCATCACTGAAACCCTTAAAGCAGATGAGCACCTCAGATAAACATATCGAAGTCCATAGAACTACATGACTTTATATTGTTAATAAATGAACAGGAAGTGAGATCTCTATAACATCCCGATTCTTTTACATTATGTTGACGTGGACCATATTCCCCTTATTTTTCTTATGACTAAATGCAATTAAATCATGGGTCAATTCTATCATTGTAGAACAGTAATTATTTATTTGCATCCACAGCTATAAATATATGGTTATTTATTCTCTATTCTCTATTACCTATCTTATTGGAAAAACACTTTTCCTGGGCAAACGTAGCATGAATTATCTATCTATCTATCTATCATCTATCTATCTATCATCTATTTATTTTACAAAGAAAAGAATATATATTTCTTAAAGTAATTGTATATGGAGGGCTCAGGGAAATTTGTTATACAGAATTTTCCAGTTTTCAAATTTGATTTGTTAAAAATTTCAGTACAATATAGATATATTTGTTTCTATTCTTAAAAAAAAAAAGGAGCAGGCTTAAGAGTTTTACTTCAGTATGTTTCTATTTTATTATAAATGAAGGAGAGTTCATCTGTCCCTTTAGATAGGACCTCAGAAGCCATAGAAACCACCTGTTTATATTACCTCTTCTCTCCTTCCTCTTCATAAACCTTTCCAACAGAGTGAAGGTACACTTTAGTTTTATTAGGCCATAAAACTTGGTGCAATACATTTCATCCTTTTACGAAATGTCTTGAGAACATTTTAATTGCACTTCATTGTACCTTGGGGTCATATATGTTCTTTGATGACCTACTCTTCAAACCTCAGTCATTACTCTTCTCAGTTTCTCTACTAATGAGCAATATTGTATTTCTTAAGATCTTTTGTCAGTTCTAAAGCTGTAAACTTCCCTGTGCAAGTATTTTCACTTGTGTGCTTGTGTTTAACCACATCCTTTAATCTTGCTCTTCCGATTTTTTTCCTAATTCTTCAATACATCTCCATATTTTACTCTGACAAATTTCTCTTATTTATTTTTCCTTGCCTGAAAAACACATCTACCGTCATTTTGCAAAACTTATTTTCAAGAAAATAATCGATATTCATTTGCACAGATGAGGGATTTGCAGGAACTTATTGCATAAATTAAAATGTTGTATTCTTTGACGGTTGACTCTGTGAACATTTTGTTAATCCTAATGGAATGCAGAGCCAGACAAGGCTCCATATAATGGGATGTAACATGGGAAGTAGTGTTATGAGGGATGGGGTGCAGTTTGATGGTGCGTGGACAAGAACCAAGGCAAACAGACTATCCAAACAAGACTCTGACAGGCGATACCTCTTAGAAGACGTAAATCCTTGTTTATTATACAGGATAGGAAATTTTAGAGACAATAAAAAACTAAAGCTATGTTCTTTTTGTTACTGAGGCTGTGTTTCCTCTCCCTCTGCACCAAGCTTATAGATGTTCCAGAAGCTTTCCTTTCCTTTACATGCAAATTTGTTTCTATGACGAGGGAGCTGAGACTTCTGGACAGACGTCAGAGAGCAGTGACGAGAAAACATCCCCTTGGCCTCCAGAAGAGATGTGTAACTCTTCAAACAATAAATGAAGAGTCTAGAGCCACACAAAACACTCTCCCATCCTCCGAGGTGGAGACAGATAAGATGAGCATATTTTAGAGTCACCTGGAGAGGAAAACAGAAGGCTGGGCCATTCCTGAGGTAAGAATTGTATATGTGTCCACTGTTGGTTGTGATGTCTGCAACTGAGGATTCAAGGAGACCAAAAAAACAAAAAAAAAAAAACAAAAAAAAACAGAACTGTCCACACGAGCACATGGACAGGAGGGAAAGAATGTGGCTTTTTCTCTGCCTCCCCTGGAAGTGAAGGAGAAAAATTGATGAAACAAAAATTGAGATTTGGCCCATTTACTTACTTCATATATGATCTGTATCATCCCTAGACCTATCTTTCCAAGTACATACTCATATTTATATTAACTTCTCTTAATTTTATGTGTGTCTTAGAAATATGGGCAGACTGCACAGAACAATGACAGAATGACAGAAAAGGGACAATCGTGTGACCCTGGTAACAGGAAGAGCTCGCCGAAGGCTGCACAGGTCGGGGTTGAGCTACCCTGATCACCACTCTGTCTCCTTTAAGTATATGTAACATTCTGTTAAGTGTTCAATCTTGTCTCTTTCAGATCTACTGGGGCAATGAAATTATGTAATCTAATTGTTGCCCTTTTATTTTTCTTTTCTACTTGTTCATTAACGAGATTCTATTAAATGCAGAAAGGCTAACCTAAAGAGATGGTGTGATTTGTATTAGAATTGATTTCAAATTTCCTGAAAAAAAAATCATAACCCAAGTGAATTATTCCTTGAGGAAAATAATAAAAACTAAAGAGTCACCTTTGCTTTTATAATATTTCCTTAGGAATGTAAGTGTGAACATGCCTCTGGACTCACAGCTACAATATCACACCTCTACTGCTTCAAAGGAAGTGCTCCCTGAGAATATTTGTAATTTTTGTTTTTGGTTTCTTAATTATTTGCTGTTCAAGTAGAAGACTATAAGATAAATAAAATTGTTTTGACATTATTCTTTCCTCTTTAAAAAGGTTTCTTAAGAATTATGATATAAAGGTATTTTGCTCTCTACCATTGTGTTGTAGGAAAACAAATAAGATACAACAGAATTGCAGGCCTTCAGGTTTAAAATCACTCCACAGATACCTGGTAATAGTCTTAAAACCAAAATAAAAATAGCATGGACACCATTGAATTTTTAAAAAAATTTAGAACTATCTCAATATCTTCGGGTGATTTGGTGCATCACTTGGAAAAAATGTACCTATGGCATCGCACTTCTACTGTTAAAACAGAATCAAAGTTCATGGCAGCTCATATGTTTAATTCACTGTATACCCTTTTTCTTCATGTTGTTCAATAATGGAAATTCACTTTTAAATTCATTCAGTTAAATAATCACACAGGTGGAGAACATCTTCCTTCAGCAATTATTTATTATGTACCTGCCATGAAGCAGACACTGACTTCAATGCTGAGGAAGAAATCTGATTCCCTTCTCTCTTGGAGCTCCCGTTCTAATGGAGAGGAAAGAGATGATAATTATAGAACACGTGTCTAATGTCAGGTGAGGATAAATGTTATAAAGAATAGTAAGGCCAGGGGCGCCTGGGTGGCTCAGTCGTTAAGCGTCTGCCTTCGGCTCAGGTCATGATCCCAGGGTCCTGGGATCGAGCCCCGCAACAGGCTCCCTGCTCGGCGGGAAGACTGCTTCTCCCTCTCCCACTCCCCCTGCTTGTGTTCCCTCTCTCGCTGTGTCTCTCTCTGTCAAATAAATAAATAAAATCTTAAAAAAAAAAAAAAAGAATAGTAAGGCCAAGTAAAAGTACAAGAGGAGAAAATAGAGACACAGCATGAATATATATTGTATATTTAAACTTATCCTAGGAAATATATATATGTATATTACATAGCATGTCCAGAAACAGCACCTCTGGAGCAGTCATATTTGAACAGATAACTCAATGACATAAGCATGCTGGCTGTGACCAAAACGGGGGGGAAAGTTGTCTAGTAGAGGGGATGACGAGTGCAAAGGCCCTGAGACAGGAATACACTGAGTGTGCATTAGGAACATCAAGTGACCATCTTGGATCTCTCCAAGAGCATAGCATGTTGAAAGTGACAGAGAGAAGGTCAGAAGGGGAACATTGGTGAAATCATAAGGATGATATGATTCACATTAGGGATTTTGACTTTTATTTTGAATTATATGAAACTCCATTACATGTTTTTGAGCAGAGGATCCCTCTGCAGTGGTAAAAACAGACTAAGAATTACTGAAGTTGGAGGCTAGGGGTCAGTTAGAGGTCATTGCTAAAGTCCAGAAGAAAGTTCACGGCAGCTTAGACTAGAGTTGTAGTGGCAAAGAGGGTAAGAAACCAGTAAGATTTTGTGATTAAACTGAAGATAGGGCCAACTGAATTTGTTGGTGCCTTGGGTGTAGAATATAAGAGAGACAGAAGAGTCAAAGACAACAATTAACATCTTTTATTGAAGAGACTTGAAGGATTATTGCCTTCAACATAAATAAAGAATGATGCTTTAATTTCTCAGAAAGAAAGTGTAAGGAGAAAATTATTATTTTATATAAAACCAATATCGAATATGACAAAACCAGATTATATTATATTGGAGAACTCTTTAACCTAAAGTAAAATTGATAGTTTTATTTTTTCCTAGGATAAGTTTAAACGACTTATGAAGGAAATAGACTACCAGTATCTTTTCAGTTCTATGCCGCAAGAAAAAAAAATACATTGGGATTCAGGCACATATACAACGATATTGCTTAAAGTGCTGTAAAATTATTTTGCCAATCAGACAAAATTACCCAACGATTTGTAGTCACTGATGGGTAGTTAAATTAAAGCAGAACAGATGCATCATTCTGGAAACATAATCATACATTGCCTCTTATCCAAAGGATGTACATAATAATTGATAGACTAATTTGCATAATGAGATGATCTTTAAGATGTACAAGAAAAAAATAATCATTTTTAATGATATTGGTACCTTCAATTCAATTATAAGCTACTTAATTTAGTCGTATATATCCATAAGTTTCTAAGAACATAATGTTGAAAATGAAATGCACCCCCAAATGAATTTGAATTCACTATAAAGCATTTGATCTGTTGTTTAAAGATAATTCAACTTAGCATAACCAAAAAGGGTATGGTAAGTGATTTAGAACTATCATTTATCTTTGCTGATATTTTTATATTATTTTCTTATCATCTATTTCATGTTGCATCATAGCTTTAATGCCTGGTAGGAATATTATTTCAACACTTAACTGTTTTAATAAATAGGAGGAATACAAACTACAAAGAAAGTCAGAAACAAAGAAAAAAGTAACAAAATTTATGTTTTACTTCTAGGTAATGGCACTTTAAGCAAAATAAAATTGTACTGGCAACTGTTTACAGATACACATACAAAATACTGTATATTCTGCATGATTTTTCAAAGACTACTGTTCTGAAGGATAAAATATCACAATACTTTGGTTTGAAAGAGCAGTGAATTATTTACATCCTTTTTATAAAAGCAGAATATCAAGAAGTCACCATTCATGTTTCTTGATAATGTATACAATTGTGATATAATGTTGATTATCTACATTCAACAGTACTCTCTGTAAAGCTTAGGTCAAGCAGAAATGAACTGCTGAATATGAGAAACACATCCTCAAAAAGGATCCATTTTGGCCTAGAATGTGGGGAAAGTAGGCATAACCAATATACCAATACAGTATAATATCTGCTAAAATTTATTAAGTTTTACTAATTCTGATCTTCCTTACTAAAATGGGACAAGAGGGGCACCTGGGTGGCTCAGTCAGTTAAACATCTGCCTTCAGCTCGGGTCATGATCCCAGGGTCCTGGGATCCAGCCCCACTACAGGCTCCCAGCTCAGGGGGAGTCTGCTTCTCCCTCCCCCTCTGCTCCTCCCCACCCCCCAGCTCAGGCTCTCTCTCTCTCTCAAATAAATAAATGCAATTAAAAAAAAATAAAATGGGACAAGATATGAAAAAGTTATTTTCTTTAATTTCTAATATTGTATTTCAATTTTTATAATCTTCTTATCCTAAATACATTTCTTCATTCAATAATTCAAAACAAACAAAACAAGAAAACAAAAAAACTTGCTGAATGGCAGTTTGAAATCAGTTAAAAATGTAATCCCAAGATTTATAACGAAGAGCAAGATAACATTTTCCTCTGCCATATTGGACTGTAGTATTTTTAAATGCTACTATTTCTTATTATTTTAAAGAGGTCCTGAAACTAGTAATCAATCACAAGGACTTCGAAGAATCACAATTTCCCATGCTAAAACATTTACCAACTATATTAAATAGCCATATAATTACAACATGTGTGGAGTAAAATAGTGTAATTAATATATGAGGCGTGAAGGAAATAATTAGTGTTTACAAATGTAGTAATTATATTTAATGAGAAGATCAATAAAACTCTGAATATTTTGGCAAATTTTATTCTGCTAATATTGAGAAAATGACCCCATGAAGTGGTGGGAGAGGGGTGAGATCATTGGAATTATGAGAGCTTCCCCCCATTCAGTGTTTATGCTGAATGACAGTAATTACAGGATATAAGTAAGTTAAATAAAAGCAAACAAAAGCTGGTAACTGTGATGTGTAAGATTAATCAGGTTGACAGTGATTTTCAAATCTATTGTCTCATTAGATTTTTGTTTATTTGTTCTATCAAGTATTGAGAAAGGACTGTTGAAATTCCAACTAGAATTGTGATCAAATCTTTTTGGGTTTTTCAGCTTTTACTTTATGTTCTTAGGAACACACACATTTATAATGATGGCTATTATGAATTGATCCATTTGGAATTATAAAATATCATTCTTATCTCTGGTAATATTTCCTGTCTTGAATTCTACCCTCTCTTTTATTAACAGAGCTATACCAGTTTTCTTGTCATTATTATTTATGTGATATTTATCTTTTATTCATTTACTTTGAACCTATCTGTGCTCTTTATATTTAGTGTACTTCTTCTTAACAGCTCAGAGTTAGATTTCATTTTTTTCATCTATTTTGACAAACTGATTTTAAATGTAGTGTTATAATATTGAAATCTAATATAATTTTCAAAAGTATAGGGTTTAAATCTACCATTTTGGCATTTGCTTTCTATTTATCTGTTGTTTCTTCTCTCTTCCTAATTTCTTTTGGATTAATTGATTATTCATCAGTATTTCTTTTTTTCTTATTGGATTATTACCTACACTTCTTTCTTTAAATTTTTAGTGGTCATTCTTCATTCTACAATGTGCCTCTTAAAATGTCACAATCTAGGGTGCCTGGGTGGCTGGGTCGGTTAAGCGTCTGCTTTTGGCCCAGGTCATGATCTCGGGGTCCTGGGATCGAGTCCTGCATTGGGTTCCCTGCTTAGTGGGGAGTCTCTTTCTCCCTCTCCCTGTCCCTCTGTGCTTTCTCTCTCTCTCAAATAAATAAATAAAATCTTTAAAAAAAATCTACCTTTATGGGGCGCCTGGGTGGCTCAGTCGTTAAGCGTCTGCCTTCGGCTCAGGTCATGATCCCAGCGTCCTGGGATCGAGCCCCACATCGGGCTCTCTGCTCCGCGGGAAGCCTGCTTCTCCCTCTCCCATTCCCCCTGCTTGTGTTCCCTCTCTCGCTGTGTCTCTCTCTGTCAAATAAATAAATAAAATCTTTAAAAAAAAAAAATCTACCTTTAAATAATAAACAACTTCATATGTAACATAAGAAATATCCAGCAATATTCTTTTTAAAGTTCCATAATACATTATTATCATTGTTGCTTTAAGCAATCTTTTAAGGAAATTAGAACATAAGGAAACAAAAATCTTTACCATTAATGTATATATTTCCCATGTTTGGAGGTGTTTATTTCTGTGGGTAGACTCAATTTTCCCTAGGATATTGATTATTCTTCCACAGCAGTAACTTCCAATACCATTTATTCCACTATAGGGGTAAGGGGGAATAATTCAGCTATTTACATCTAAAAATGGCTTTAATTCACCTCATTTTTTAAAAGATGTTATAATTGGATATACAATTCTAATCAGTGGGGTAGTTTTTCAGTGCTTTGAAGATACCATTCCACTGTCCATTGACATGTTTTGGATATGAAATCAATGAACTTTCTATTGCTTTATGGCTGTAATTTGTTTCTCTAATTGCATTTAATGTGTTTTCTCTTTATCATTGGTTTTCAGCAATTTAATTAAGAAGTGCCTTGTGTGGTTTCTTACTTTCTCTGCCCTCCTACCCCAAGATGTGGGTTTTGGGTTTATGGCCTGATATTTTTCATTAAATTTGGAAATTTGGAAATTTACAGACATTTTTGCTTCAAATATACCCTCCAACCCCATTTTGATAATGGTATTTGATATTCCAGTTACAGGACTTTAGACTGATGATTTTATCCTCTATATCAGCCTTTTAAAATTATTATTCAGTTTCACTTTTTATATTTTCTATTGGAGTGTTTTCAAGTTAATTGATATTTTTCTTTTGCATTGTCTAAAATGCCAATGAGCTTCTCCAGTGAAGTTTTAATTTGGGAGACTATATTTTTTAACTCCATAATTTGCACGTCATCATTTTTTATATCTTCCATTACTCACCTCATTATGTCCATGTTTTATTTTAAATATTATGCATATTTATAATAGATGTTTTAATGTCCTTATCTACTTATTCCATTATATCTGTCATTTTTTATTCTGTTTCCATTAATCAGATATTTCTATTGCTGGACATTGTGAATTCTTTGCTAGATTTTGTTACATTTCTTTTTAAGGGGTTTAAATTTCATGTTAGCAGGCAGTTCATTTATTTGTGGTCTTTTCAAGGTTTGTTGTTAATTTTTGTAAGGATAGGTTTAAAGTAGATTTTATTTTCTGGTGTATTTGCATGCATGACTCAGGAGTGACTCTTTCGGTACCATTCTGCTTGATGGCCAAGGGGCTCACAAACATCTCTTCATTGTAGCTTCTGGGCACTTGAATGTTTCCCAGCCCTATGTACAATCTGATAATACTTTATCTTACAACTCCTTGGTAATTATAATTTCCCCAGCGTAAAGGAATTCTATCTTATGCCTATGAAGCTCAAAATTCAGACAAAGACTTAATGCCACCGGTGCAGATGTCTGCAACTCTCTCTGTACAGATTCCCCCTTTCCAGGATTCTGTCACTCAAATGCAGACATTACAGTGTTTCTAAGTTCTGATCTCTTTCTCTTTCTTCTACTCAGAGAAACCACTGTGCTCTGTTTAGGTGTCTCCTTCAACCCTTGTGTTCAGTTCTGGAAACATATTCAGGCACAAAGCTAAACAATTTGTATTGGATGAATAGTATCCCCCCAAACTTCATACCAGCTGATGTATTACTCTGCTCAGATTTCTATAACAAAATATTATAGATCAGGTGACTTAAATGACAAAAAATTATTTCTGATGGTTCTAGGAGACTTTGAAGTCCAAGATCAAGGTGCTGGCTGATTCATTTTCTGATGAGAACTCCCTTCCTGACATATTGCTATCAAAAAGGGGTCCCTTCTTATAATAATTCTGTTGGATCAGCACCCCACCTCTATGACTCTTTTAACCTTAATTACCCCATAAATGTCCTATGTCCACATATAGTCATATTGGAGTTTAGAACTTCAAAATATGAATTTGGGGTGGGCATTAACATTTAGTGTATAATATCCTGGATCCTCAGAGTGTGACTCTATTTGAAAATGGGGTCTTTGCAGATGTAATTAGTTAATATTAGGTCATGCTGGATTGGCCTAAATCCAGTATGGCCCTAAATCCAGTATGACTGATGTCCTCATAAGAGAAGACATAGAGAGACCCAAACAAACAGAGAAAAGTTGGAGGCAGAAGTGAAGTTATGCTGTCACAAGCCAAGAGACCAACAAGATCTAAGAATGCCGGGGAACATAACAAGGTAGGAAGAGGCAAGGAAGTTATTTCCTGGAGACTTTAAAGGGAGCTTAGCGAACACTCTGATTGTGTACTTCTGGTTTCCAAAACTGTGAAGTAAGAATTTACTATGTTTTAAGGCACTCTATGGTACTTTGTTACAGGGCCCAGGAAACTAATACACAAATATTACAATCACCTCATTTGTTTTCTTTCTCTTGGTGATCCGAATCTTGCACAACCTAAATTTAATGTCTGAAAAAAAAAAATTGTTTCCTATGTTTTGTCCAGTTTTTTTTGTTTGTTTCCAGAAAGAGAACCAGAATGATACCAGTTACTCCATAATGACTGGAGACAGAAGTTTCTCTGGCTATTCAGCTATCTTCTCCCCAGGAGTACATAAGAAGAAATATTTTCTCATGCTTTAACTAACATAGTGTACCTTCATCATTTTTAATCATTACAAATTCAATATATGAGAGGTATTTTATTTGACATTTTCGCATCATCAGTGAGACACAGTATGCTTTCATAAGCTTGTCATTTATATTTCTTTACTGCCTACTGTCTATCGATGTCATTAATCCATCTTTCCTGTGTAGTTTTTCTCATTGATCAATAAGGTTTTTTGTGTTAGGAAATTGTTTTATGTCATGTATATATGATAATTTTTTTTTCTAACTTTTTTTTTTTTAAGGTTTTGTGGTTGGTCTATGCAAGGGAAATGTCTATTTTATACAGTAAAACTTACCAATCTTCATTTTTCCCTTATAAGATCTATGCCTTGAATATAAAAGCTTTGTTCATTAAAAAATGTCATCTGTGGGGATTTTTTGATTGTTGTTTTGTTTTGTTTTTTGGTTTGGTTTTGTTTTTAAAGGAGAGAGAAGTTTATTGAATCCACCGCAAGGAAGCAGTGTACAGAACAGCAGAAGAGAGGCTGTCCGCCCCGTGTTTTCTAAATAACACTTACAGTTCAAATTCAACATTTAGAACTTGATACAGTTGGAAATCACCTAATATAAAAAAAACGACAGTTGCCTCTGTTTACTTACTTTACAATTAAGTAGCCGGCTTCCCCAAACTGATTTTTTGGGGAAAAAAACCTATCTTTTCCCTCTGATCTCATATAATTTGTCTCATTATTAGTGACGCCACATACTTTATCAGCTGAACTAAATCTTTGCCAGTTTGTCTTGGCATACTTTTTGAACATGTTATGTGCTGTCTGTTGCCTTTCTCATCGATTTATAAGACCTTTAAATATATTAGGAATATTAATCTTTTCGTTGTTCTTTACATGGTAATCACGTCCCCTGCTTTTATTCGCTCTTCAATTTAGGTTAGTGTATCTATTTTCTGCACAGCTTAATTTTACGTAGTGGAAGTCATTGTGCTTTGCATGCTTGTCCAGCAATGTTCCTTTTTCTGAAGCTCACCCCCGCTATCAGCTCTTAACGAACAAGCACAGTAATTATATGGTATAGAACTAGATGTCTTTGGCATAAATTCAATGTCATTAGAACCCAACATGGATACCCTGTCCATTCAAAGCCTTAGAAAAGGCAAAATTAGAATAGAGAAAAGTAGAAAACTAGAAGAGACTCCCTGAGGAAATAGCAAACCAAAATCCTTGTTATTTTTCAAAGAAGACAGAGAAAGACATTGTCTAGAGATGACCTAGCCATTCAGGAAGATAAAGGGAGTGATTTCCTGACATTTACGTTTCCCTAAGGTCTACCCTTTATTCCTGCATCTCATTTCTATAAACTTTTCCTTTACCCTTTTATTCATTCTTATTTTAATTTTGAAAATTTCTCTGAATTCCTCTATTTTGTACCTATAGTCATGGCCGCCACATGTATTTATAAAGTGTGTGCTCTGTCCAAGGGAATCTGGCTAAGGAAATTGGCAACTAAATATGTACTCTGTGCAATACAACTCTGTCCTCCTTGTGGGAAAGGTTGATACTTTTAAAAATTTACATATAGGTTTTGTATAGAGTAGCTAGTGATGGACATGATTAAATGAGCCTTGGTTTAAATGAAAATAAATATGAATAATGAATCATAATGAAGTGAGAATAGTGAAAAATAGTAAAAAACCAAACTGGTTTTGCAAAGAATCCTTCTGTGTTTTACGATGAGAAAGGAGTTTTCTATTAAATCACATCCATTATTTTATACCCCTTGCCCAGAGAAGGTGAGAGATTGGTGACATTTGTAGGCAAATATAAGAATCTGTCAGTGTGTGTCATTTATACAAGACTTCAAAACAGAAGAAATTCCTGCATTGCTGGGTGGATGTCCATAGGTAAAAGTTAACCATTACACAAAACTATGAAATCCCATTTGTCTAAAGCAGAAAGAGAAACTACTGAAGGACAACTACTAGACTTTAAATGTGGGAACTAATCAGGTACTTTTTTGACTGACAGCAGTCAATATCTCCGTTGCACAAGTGTTTTGTGATTGGAAATGCACTGATTTTTTAAAAACAGGGAAGTTGGCAATTGTAATGGGAATGTGAAGGAGATATAAGAGATTCTGGCATCATGAGTCCTTATAGGGTATTTCTTCTAGACCCAATTTTCCCCCTCTGACCCAGTGATGTTCACTGTCATTCCAAAGCTGAGGAAGGATGGAGAATGGGGGGTCATACACAAATGTTCCCTGCATCATGTCTCTGTCATTAGTTTCTAAACAGGAGCCTGATACGGGGACCATTAAGTAAGTAATAGTGCAGGAAGATGAAGCCCTGTGCTACATTATTTCTGAGCAACAGAAGCTCATGAGTCACTTCCCTTCTTTACCATAAGCAGCTGTTTAGAACAGACAGTCTAACTCTGCTGAAGATGGAGCAAGTGAATGGAATATGGCAGGACCATACCCAGTCTCATTTTTAACATTGGTTCCCAAGTATGAATCTGATAGAAATGTCACTGAAGCTTCAACAAGGTCATATTGCCAGGAGACCCCATGACCTATTGAACAGGGGTATCTCTGCCTATTCAAACATCCACAGCACGAAATCTTGTCCCTCCAAAAAGGAGGTCAGCAGTGCTTTACTTAAAATGTCTTGCTACATCACATCAGTTCCATGCAAGCAAATCCCTGATTTGTTGAGATTGTTGAGAAGAGACATCTTGTTAGTGGCCATTAACTGTCATAGCTGGAATTCTGAAGATGGAAATCACTACATGGTTAAGTATGTGAAAACCAATGTTCTAGGGTGGTAGTTCTCAATTATCTGATGATCACAAGTGGCTTTCCTCTAAGGCTATATTGCCTCTGTAAGTTCCTAGCTCAGAGGAAGTGACATCACTGATATTTTTGGTTCCAGACATTTTGGAGAATTCTATTTATTGCACTTTGTTTCATTTTGTTTTTGTTTGTCTGTTGTTACTGTAGTTCTATTTAATTACTATTACACATAGTCCATGTCGACATTGTTTAATCAATAGATAGCAAGACGAGAATTGTGTACACTTAATACTGATTATAAGCCTGTCTCTCATGAGTATTGTGAAATCTGAGAGAAATGGCCCCGTGATATCAAATCCACATTTAGTAGGGGGGATAAGATAGTGAGTTACCTCTCATTCAGAAAGTCTGACTGCTATGGTGATTACATAAATTAGAGCTGGTCAATATACACAGGGCCTTTGAGGACTATATGTATAAACATAAAGTTACATGTTTCAGGTGGGAAAGATGTGAAATGTAGTGTGCATTTGACTCCATCTATCAAACTTAAATAGAGTTTGCAGTTTGCTTAAACAAATGGGATTTATTTTAAATAAAAGCCCAGAGGTGGGTAATTCTAAGATAATATAGTTCCAAAATAATACAGATAATAATATTATAGATAATATATTTACTTTACCTTTGCCAGAAATGTGTCATGTACCTGTCACTATTTGAAAAAAAAAAAAAAAAAAAAAAAAACTTAGAGAAGTGACTTTATTTTCAGTGCTACCAAAAAAAAAAAAAAAAAAAAAGAAAAGAAAGAAAAATAGAATTTGATCACTATAGTAAAAGAGAAGACGGGACATTCCTTAGGAGATGTTTTTGCCATATTTCTTAACAACAATCCCTTCTCTGTGAGAACTATTTGTTCTGTATCAATAAACACTGCAGAATACATTAAGGGGTCATAGGTCTAACATATGATGCCACCCTAACACGAGATAGAAACATATTATTCTTTACAGAGTATTTCTTTTAACAAAAGAGACTGCAAATATTGTGAGCCAGACTACGAATTAAAGTAGTGTTAGGCCTGGAGATAGCATGTAGCCAGTAAGATTATTTGTCAAAGAAATATTTCAAAAGGGTAAAATTTTAAGTGAGTTGAAGCTCTAATGCAGAAAGGGATATGGAATAGCCATGTTTGCAGAGCAGAGATGAGTAACTATATCATCCCCAAGAAAGAAGGGAAATAAGCACTACAACATACATTTTCAGTTGTACATGTTCTGGTTAATATCTATGACATTACTTTATCAAGTAATTATTTAACCATATTCTTCAGTTTTTCAAGAATTGTATTTTGACCATTTGTTAAATATCAATTTCACATTAATTTATAAAATATACTTATTGTTTACTAGGTTCTTCAATTTTCTTTCTGTCTTTTATTTACTTATTATCATGCCTATTTCAAACATAATGTTTTCTATTATACAATCAAAAAAAGGCATTGGATTTTCACCCATTCTTCATTTTCAAACAATAACAAAGTGTTACTATTTGGGTATTTTCCCAAATTAAAAATAAGGATTCTTGTGTCAATTTATTAAAATTCTCAAAGATAATTTATTGGAATGTCCTGAAATTTATCAATAATTTTGGAAGGGGAATGGAAAAATTAAAATTGAATTTCCCCTCAAAAAATTAACTCAAGAAGGATCATTGACCTAAATGTAAACTTCAAAAGTATAAAATTCCTGGAAAATATATAGGATAAAATCTAGATATCCTTGCGTATGGTGATGACTTTTTAGATACACCAGTGGCACAATCCACGAAAGAAAGAATAAATAAATTGGATGTCATTAAAATTAAGAATTTCTGCTATATGAAAGGCAATGTTAAGAGAATGAGGACAAACCACAGCTTGGGAGAAAATATTTGCAAAAGACACATCTTTTAGAAGACTGTTACCCAAAATAGACAAAGAACTCTAAAAATTCAACAGTAAGAAACAAATAACCTGCATTAAATTTGTGAGATCTTGGTAGAGATTAATATTCTCTATGATGTTAAGAAAGCATCTTTTAATTCATAATTTGTTAAAGGTGTATATAATAAATGTATTCTTAAATTTATTAAATGCACCTTAAACATCTGTATTCATTTGCATATGAGCTAATATATAATATCTTTTTATGTATCTTTCTATTCTAATACTTTTATGAGGAATCCTTAAATACACACTCATATACATACATATTTTGGTTCTCTGTTGTCAGGCACATACATTGTGGATTGCTGTGTGTTCTTGGGGAATTGACCCCTTTCTCCTTGCTAAATTTTCCTTGCTCTGAAGCTTGCTCTGTCTGAAATTAGTATAGAGATTCCAACTTTGTTTTGATTTAGTATTAGCATGATGTATCTTTCTCTACCCATTTACTTTTAATCTACATGCGTCTTCATATTTAAAGTGGGCTTCTTGTAGACAGCATGGAGTTGGGTCTTATTTTTGAGCCATTATGATAATTTCTGTTTTTTCATTGATGCCATGAATTTTTGAAATTCTCAGTCATTATTGCTTCAAAACAGTTCTTCATCCCTTTTCTCATTCTTCCCCTTCTGGTGTTAGTATTATAATGTGGTCTCATACCTTTTGTACTCACCCCACTCATTGTTCTTGGATAACTGTTTCTGTCTTCCTTTTTTTTCTAGTCTTTTTCTTTGTTTTTTGATTTGGAAGCTCCTGTTAGCATCACCTGAAACTCAGACTCTTCCCTCAGCAATGCTCAGTCTAATAATGAACCCATCAGGACATTTTTTCATTTCTCCTACAGTTTTTTATTTCTATCATTTCTTTGTGATGCTAACTTAAAATTTCCATTTCTTTTCTTTTCTTTCTTTTTTTTTTTTTTTTTTTGCATTGCACATGTTCTTGCATGTGGTCTGATTTTTCCATTATAGCCCTTAACAAATTAAGCATGGTTATTGAATTCTTGGTCTGAAAATCCAACATCTTTGGCATGTCTAAGTATGGTTTTGATGATTGTTATCTCTTTGAACTATGCTTTTTGTCTCTTACTATGCATTGTAATTTATTCTTGATAGCTCTACATGATGTATTAAGTAAAAGGAACTCTGGTTAATAGGCCTTTACTGATGTGGTTTTAAGGTGTGTTGGGAAGGGAAACATTCTTTAGTCCTATGACCAGGTTTCAGTCTTTTACTGAGCCTGTACCTCTGCTCTGTGAACTTCCAAAGTGCTTTCCATCCCTCCATCTCCCTGCCCATACCCCTGCTTAGGTAGGATAGGGTAGCTGGAAGGTGCTAGACTTGCTAACCCAGGCTGGTCATATTCTGATAAAACCCTTTAGGTTAGGCTTTGAGAAAATAGTTTCTCTTTAGGGCAGACCTTGCTAAGAACAGAGTCTGGGCATATATCATCAGAATAGCTGTTTTTTCCTCTCCCTGCAAAAAATGGGGGCTTTTCCTCTGATCTTCACTATGAGAACCTGGTAGGAGTCCTAGAGGTAAAACTCACACAAGTGTGGGGAACTCTTTCTAGAAAGGACCCCTCTAGAGGTGAGGTAGCTGTCAGATCTATGCCCTGAGTCTACAGCAATTCACGAAGAAGAGTTCAGGTTTCTGCCCCACTCCTGATTCCCACAGAGGTTTCTGCTCGTGGGTACCTCTTTGAGGGTAGCTGTTTGTCCTGTGACCTCAATTTTCTGACAAGTCTGAGAAAAGCTGTTGATTTTCAGTTTGTTCCACATTTTTACTATTGTTTGGAATGATGACTTCCAAGTTCTTTATATGCTGGATCAGAAACTGGCAGCCTGTTTCTTCTTAATGAGCCTCTACAACATGAATATGTTTCTTTTTTTTTAATTTTTTATTGTTATGTTAATCACCACACATTACATCATTAGTTTTTGATGTAGTGTTCCATGATTCATTGTTTGTGCATAACACCCAGTGCTCCATGCAGAACGTGCCCTCTTTAATACCCATCACCAGGTTAACCCATCCCCCACCCCTCTCCCCTCTAGAGCCCTCAGTTTGTTTCTCAGAGTCCATAGTCTCTCATGGTTCGTCTCCTCCTCCGATTACCCCCCTTCATTCTTCCTCTCCTACTATCTTCTTCTTTTTTTTTTTTCTTAACATATATTGCATTATTATGCAGCCATCAAAAGGAATGAGACCTTGCCATTTGCAACAACATGGATGGAACTGGAGGGTGTTATGCTGAGCAAAAAAAGTCAACCAGAGAAAGATGTGTATCATATGACCTCACTGATATGAGAAATTCTTAATCTTAGGAAACAAACTGAGGGTTGCTGGAGTGGTGGGGGGTGGGAGAGATGGGGTGGCTGGGTGATAGACACTGGGGAGGGTATGTACTATGGTGAGCGCTGTGAATTGTGCAAGACTGTTGAATCACAGACCTGAACCTCTGAAACAAATAATGAATATGTTTCTTAAATGAGTTCACAGTATTTTTTTTTTTGAGAGAGAGCAAGTGAGGGAGGGGTAGAGGGAAAGGGAAAGAGAGAATCTCAAGCAGGTTCCATGCCCAGCACAGAGCCAGACACATGCACTCGATCTCACAATCCTGAGATCATGACGTGAGCCAAAATCAAGAGTTAGATACTCAACTAACTGAGCCACTCAGGTGCCCCGGTCAGTCCACAGTATCTTATAAAAAATGTCCTGTCATATGCTCTGTAAACCATACAGAAAGGAAACACACAGTAAAATTTATTTAAAAAGACATATATCCTCTAATATACCAAAAACTTCTTTAAGAGCTACCCCATCAGGGTGCCTGGGTGGCTCAGTCGGTTAAGCGGCTGCCTTTGGCTCAGGTCATGATCCTAGGAACCTGGGATGGAGCCCTGCATCGGGCTCCTTACTCAGTAGGGAGCCTGCTTCTCCCTCTCCCGCTGCTGCTACCCCTGCTTGTGCTCTCTCTCTCTCTCTCATATAAATAAATAAAATATTTAAAAAAAAAGAGCTAACCCATCTTACTCTACTAAAGCATAGCCACAGGGAAATATTTTTAAAATATGATTATTGAGATTATAGTGATCACCTTGGCAAAATTTAAATTCAAATATTCACAACTTCCATATACCTAAACTTAGTCCAACAATTGTTTTGGTTATAACACATATGAATTTGGCACATATACAAACACACACACATACACACACAAGATTTATTATACTAAGTTTTAAACTTGGATTATCTTAGTTTGGTGTTAGTTTAATGATATTAAAAGATTCTAAGATGATAATTTAAAACTACTTCATTTGCATGTTACTTAATTTTAAGTGCAGATATATAATTATATGCTAGTGAGTGTTACCTATAATGTCTCTAATTAAATGCTTAGTAATGGCACATTTTAAGTGGTAATGTAGAAAGGGTATAGAGAATTGGATTAGTGTCTGGGAGGGACATGGAAGCAAATATGGATATGTTTAGCATACCTCTTGAACATTGTGTCAGAGTTACAGTGAAAAAAAAGATTTAATAATTAGTATCTTTTACCTATAAGCAAAACATTCAATTGGTAAAGCACTAAGTCCACAAAGAAGTGGATTTATTGAAGCTACTTTGGGTGGAACAGTCTCTCTCTCTTTTTCACTCTCTCTCACAAACCATGTTTCTTTATCACAGGTTATCTCTTTACTTACTTTTCCCATTCCTCTTCTACTGTTGATTGGCTTGGCCTTTCTTTTGTTCCTTATGTATTTCTTTCTATCTAAGACCTGCTTATTCATACCTGTTCCCTTTTAAATATATCTCACCATGACCCTCCATGGGATTGACTCTAGCACTTGCTTTTTTTTGTCCTGTTCACTCTATTATGTCCAGCTCTTATTGTTAAATGTGTCATGTGATTCATATTTTCCAGGTTCAATTCATGAGCACAAGAATATCTTTTACCCAGATTAGTTTTGATGCTCAGTTACATCGTATATTTTGTTAATCTACATAATTTGTTCTTGAATCACAATTCAAATTCCAGTCAAATCAGCAATCATCATGGCATTGACTTTTCAGGTAAGAGACTATGGGTATTGAACTAAAATGTTGCCAGAGAAGATGGAGCAAAGCAGAGGGGACACTTGTGATAGTGACCTAACATTAGAAGGGCTTGCTCTTAGATTGAAAAGTAGGTTGTTTATATCAAAGATGATCAATGAAGATGCATTGTTTTCTATTTTTCTCTTTCTTTCTCTTTCTTTCTTTCTTTCTTTCTTTCTTTCTTTCTTTCTTTCTTTCTTTCTTTCTTTCTTCCTTCCTTCCTTCCTTCCTTCCTTCCTTTCTTCCTTCCTTCCTTCCTTTCTTTCTTCCTTCCTTTCTTTCTTTCTTATAGCCCGGCATATGGAACTTCCTTTTACTAGAGACTCAGGCACAAGAACAGATTTGGTTCAAGACGTTGAAATAGAGTTCAGTTTTAGACTTACTAAATTTGTGATCCTATTAAACATCCAAATTGACCTGCCAAGCAAGGAGATTTCCCAGTAGAGATTTCAGATATGTATTTGAAATCATGCACATAAAATATTATTTCAAGTCATGGAAAGGGATAAAAAGGAAGAGTTAGATTTTTTTTTTTATAAAGATGCAAAACTAGACCTAGGGGGCATCTAAATTTAGGGAGAAAAAACATCCAGGACAGGAGACTGAGACTAAATGCTCACTGAATTCCCAAGGAAATCAAGAATGCAAAGAAGGGAAAGATAGCCATCTGTGCTTCAAAGTTCTGGAATGTGTAATGTAATGGGAATACAATATTCTTCATTGAAATAGGTAACAGAGATCATTGATGACCATGCAATATGTAGACTTCTGGAGTAGTGGGGTACTAACAAGACTGCAGTAAGCTAAAAGTGAACTAAAGTGAGAAATTAGAGATAATACAGCATTGTAGTTTTTTAAAAAAGTTTTTCTGTGAAGGAGAGCAGATAAAAGAATTCATATTTGTTAGGATGCTTTTAGCTGCTAGTAACAGAAACACCAACTAAAAGAAGCTTAAATATAAAAAAAATTAAAAGAAGCTTACGCATTAAGGGAAACACTATTTTGAAACAGAATCCTGGAAGGACAATGTGTACAGAGTGGCAAATCAATGGCTGAAACACTGAGACTTGGAATCTTTGCAGCTCTATGCCCGGATAATCGCAACAGGAAAACTGTTCTGTGACTACAGACGGGCTGTGGCACCTCAAGATGTAGTACGTCCTTATAGAGGTATGACTCTCCGGATTTTCTTTTAGGAAAGCACGTAACTTTTCCCAGACATTTCAGGACAACCTTTTTCTCATATTCTATTGACCAGATCTGTGGTGCTCTGCTTGTTAGATCTTTTTTTTTTTTTTTCATTTTATGTGGTTGCATGTGTTCATACTAATTAGATTAATATTTATTGATTTTTTTCCACTAAAGCACTCTAGGTTCTAAGGATACTGTGATGGAAAGCCCCTGATATCATAGAGCATATATATATATATATATTTTAAGATTTATTTATTTATTTAAGATAGAGAGTGTACATGTGAGCTGGGGGAGGGGCAGAAGGAGAGGGAGAGAAATCCCCAAATGGACTCCTTGCTAATCACGGAGCCAGACCAGGGATCCATCTCAAAACCCTGAGAGCATGACCTGAGCCTAAGCCAAGAGTTGGATGCTCAACTGACTGAGCCACCCAGAGGCCCCTAAAGCATATTTTTAAGAGGTGGCACAACTTATTTACAAACAAAAATACTTAAAATTTTAAGAGTGTTTTAGGGGAAAATAAAATATTGCAATGTGATAGATAATTCCTAGGGTAGAGGGAGGAGGTTTCTTTAGCTAGAATAGCTTTGAAAGATATCATTAATAAGGTAGTATTTGACCTGAAACCAAAATCATAGGGAGTGAATATTTATAAAAAGAACTGGGAAGAAAACATTCAAGGTGAAAAAGCAAGGAATAAATTTGAAGTTATGTCTGATTTTCTGTGATTATTGAATTCCTGTGCATGATCAAAGCAAGAAAAAAAGATCATTTTTATGTAAATACTTTTATACGAAAAATAAAATTAAACTTAGTAGGAAATGACATCAGAGGGATAAAAAGTCTTAAAACCTGTAGAATCTATTAGAAAATAGAAAGGAATTGAAAGGTTATCCTAATTAAAATGAGAAGCCATTGGCAAGTTTTAAGCATGAGGATGTTATACTGTCACTTATCTTTTTAGGAGGCTACTCCATCTATTTTGTTGGATTGTAGGAGGTAAGAGTGGATGGTGAGTTTTAGTTCTCCAAGAGAGAAATGATGATATTTTGATCTAGGTAGGTAGAAATGGAAGAGTTGAGATCTTGACTATATTTACAATATTTTTTTAATAATTTTATAAAACTTACTGAGATTGTATTTGGGATGTGAGAGAATGATCACAATTATATATGATTCCTAAGTTTTGGTCTTGGGCAGGTAGTTAGTTGATAATTCCCTTACCAGAGAAGGGAATGCATGGAGAAGAATAAGGTTGAAAAAGGTGATTAGAAATTATCTGCTAGAATAGAAAATTGATAATGAGGGTGGAAAGAAGGTCTACAGAAGGAACCAAAGTCTTTACAAGATCAGAGAGAATGTTCTCCTGATGGTAGATTGAATACTTCTACACAATTGATTTGGAGGAGTAGGAGGTTTGACAAGAGAAGAGAAAATTCAATACTGTTATCCCAGAAAATCAAAACATAACTTACTAGGCCATCCAATTAAAACTGCTGGGGTGGGGTATGTGCAGTTTGTGGTTTGTGCAGTTCATCTTAAAGCAGAGCTAGCATGGAACATTCTATTTTTTTAGATCAAATATAGAAAATAGCAGATGTTTATGATCAATTGGCACTGAAGTGTTCCTAGTTATTTAGGATGGAGAAAGAGACAGAGACAGGGATTACACATATTTTGAAGGAAGCAACTTAAAAATGGACTATGGCAACTACACTACACGAGTGAGTTTAAACTGGAGGCAAGTGAATTTAGAAGGGATGTGTGGATAGTGGGATCAGTGTAGTAAATTCATTGGAAGACCCATTGAAGTTCAAAAATTATACAAGTAAGTATACAAGAGCTAGGAAGCTGAAAAAGTAAGAGGCAGAAGTTAATGCATTAGATATTTATAATAAGTGTTGTCAGAAGTAATTGTTCGTAGTCAAAATGTACAAACTGGTTACATAAAGGATGACACCAGTCTGAAGACTTGCTTTATTTATTTTGGTTAAACGAATCTATAAGAATTCTAAATTTTAATTATTTTATAATTTTATCTTTTGCCTGTCACATTTCCTACAACTTCCTTTGGGCCTAGACATATTTTATCTCCATTTTGTCTTACCTAACATATCCCTAAGTTATCTGAAGGTGAGCTGTAGCCTGAGACATGACTGCGAGAATAAATGAACAAAGCAAGGGTGAAAATGTCAAGAAACTGAGCCTCTAAAGTGTTTAATGGATTATACAATGAATTCTGATACTTTCAGAGTTTTGACAGAAATTGGAGTGGATTGGAAGACAAGATTAATATTCAAATTATCTATAATGCATAAGAATAAAGAGAATTCTGTAGGTAAATTTGAGATAGAAAGAAGACTGTATAGTTGTATAATAAAAGCTATAAAAGAGCAGGAGTTTTTATCCTCTTGTTCCAGCTTCTTTCCTTAAGGTATGTGGAATATGATGGAGACATGCTCTCTATATGGCTTCCCTTAGAGAATATCAAGATACCACTTAGAGAAAGTAGGTGGAAGTGATATTTTTACAAAAGGTTTGAGAGATAGTTTTGTCAAACATAGAGGGAATTCAAGATGGACAGCAGACAGATTGCTAGGGAGGGGTAGAGGAATGGATGACAAAAGGTAAGGCAACGTATAAAACACTATAAGGGAGACAGTTTAAGTGATAAAGGGTATATAAGAAGGCTTGATCTTCAGGAAGTAACTAGAATGTATAAGTATTATATGATTAATCTGGGCAAAGAAGTTTAGCATTGTTATGACAAATATCACACTTAGGGGTAATGTAGCTTGGGATATTCATTGCTTCCTGGCCTATACGGTAGAGCTGAGGCAAAGGAAGAGCTTACTCAGTCATAACAAAAGTAAAGGAATAAAACCCAACATAAAAGTTGGATTGAATTTGCCTGTCAAATGACAAACTCTTAAATCAGATTAAAGAAAAAAATCAGCTATATATTTTATAATAGAAACACATCAACTCAAAGGTAAAACAAAGTGAAAAAGGCTTAGGGTAGTTAAATATACATCAGACAAATGCAAATAAATTTGTGAGGTTGGTAAAACAAATATCCAATAAAGTGGAATGAAGGGACAGCAGCCTTTAAAGAAAATCTCAGGAGTGTTTTTGCTAAACAAATTTCCATACTCTGAGAAAGGCAGATCGGCTATAAATCTTAATGAACCAAAGATAATAGTAGTGGAATACATAAAGCAAAACTCTTAAAGTACAAAGATAAGGTTATAAAACCACAACATAATGAGTGATTGTGATATATAGCTTCCAGAGGTGATTGATGAAGCAAACCTAATTGAAAAATCATTTATGAGCTTTAAGTAGCATAACCAGCTAGGTTTAGTAAGTAACACTGTCTTGGACATTGGAATTTATATGGAAGCTTTGTGCTTCCAGTGACTGGAAAAGTTCACAAAAAGAGAAATTTTGTTATTCTCTTGTAAGATATAAATTACCATGGCATGTTTAGAAAATAATTCAACAAAGAATATATACACCTTTAAGGTACTAATTACATTTTGAGGACTCTATCTTACAGAAGTAAAGTAAAACCGATGTGTGCATTGATTAAAGTACTATTGCTATTACAATAAAAATTGGAAACTCATTTGGTAAAGGGATGTTTAAAATATTATTGAAGTCCATGTAACCACTAAGAAAATTAGAAGACTGTGATTGATTCTCAATGGACGAAGATTGACTTGGAAGAATTTCAAAATATTTTCAGGAAAAATGAAACATATTTCAGACTGATATGGCTACCATTTTCTATTTTTTTCATTTTAAAAACTGTCTTTGGATGTGTGTTTCAATGGCATACTTACAGAAGCATAACACTTTGTTAAATACATCCCAGATTTTTAAGTGTTGAACTCATGGGGTTAGAACTGGAGGTGGTGAGTAAAAGACTTTGTACCTTTGGAGGTTGTAGACGGTATGAAGATGGAAAAGCCACAGGTACCACTGAACCTATGGCAGTAAGTGGTAAGTGTTTGTATTTATTCAAGTATAGACTCAGCGCCTACAAGCAGACAATCTAGCTTCCTTCCCACTTACCTTCAAGTCCAAGATCCCAAGGCTTATTTTAAAGACAGACTTATTTTCAGAGTAAATCTAACAGTTCTAGAGAACAAGAAGTAGAGTTCTTATTATAAAAAATTATGTGGTGACACATTTTCTACACTTCACAAGACAAGTCCCTTTGGAGTTTGTATAAATGATTTAAACAATCCTTACAATGCCTCTTCATGCTTTCAGATTATGTGTTTGCAGCCCGAAACTTTTATATGTAGAAGAAAAATAAAAGTAAGATAGTGTTCCTTCCTTTTCAAAGGATACACAGCTCATGACACTCTGATAGCAAAAGGAAAATAAATATAGCTTTACATTTTTGTATTACAAATTTGGTTTAACTTCAAGAGAAATAGAAAATTTAGGTATAAATTAACCCATTTTAAGATATTAAATGATGAAATATTGATCAATTAAAATATAAAATATTTTTTAAATATTAAACATATGATCCTTGATTTTGAATGCTTTCATCCTGTCAAACAATGTTACTACAGTTTTATATATATTAAATTATTTAACTCTCATAACTCCCCGTGAAGAGGCTAAGATTTATTTTATTTATTTGAGAGAGAAAGAGAGAGAGTGAGCACAAATGGGAGGAAGGACAGAGGGAGAGGATCTCAAGCAGACTCCACACTGAGCGCAGAGCCCCACGTAGGACTTGATTTCACAATCCCTGAGATGATGACCTGAGCGGAAATCAAGAGTTGGATGCTTAACCGACTGAGTCACCCAGGTGCCCCCACCTTGGGGATTTCTTAAAACAAATGATGAGAAGGATTGTAACAGGCAAAACAAAACAAAACAAAAACAAAACAAACAAAAAAAAAACCCAAAAAACTGTATCAACATAAACATCAAATAAAATATAATTCAATACAACTGATATAAAAAGGGACAAAGAGTGATATCTCTTATAATAAAGTCCATCAATAAGATACAGTAGCTGTGAATTTTTATTAACAACACAACACAGGCTCCAGGTACACAAGACCAAATCTGAGTTAACATAAGATAATATTAACAAATATAGTACTATGGCAGATGAATTTAATATACATCTCCTGGGAATCAACAAATTACAAAAATAGTAAAAAGATAAAGAGTATTTGAAAGACAGCTAAGAAGTTCTCTTTAAGATATACCTTTAAGGAAAACTCTATACTTTCCAAAAACAAATTTTGCACATGTCACAATCACTAACCACAAAGCAATATAATCAGAATTATGATGAAAAAAATAGCACACACAGATACACAAATACATTTACACTTAACATGTTAAAAATACATTTCCAAATGACTCAAGCTAATGAGGAATTAAAATTATGTAATATAAACAACAAAAAGAACACTGCTCAAGAACATTGATAGGATTTAGCTAGAATACCACTCAGGGAAATACATAATATTAAACTGTATTCATATACATTATTTAAAAAATTATAAAATAAGCTATCTAAACTTTCATATAAAGAACCTGAAAAACAAGTTGAAACAAAGTAAAATACGAGGTAGAAAATTAATAAAGATCCTCCCAAAAAAGGTAAGTTGAAAAATTGACAGAATTGAATACAATTAAAAAATATTACTTAAAAACATCTGTAAAATAAGTAAATCACAATTTCAAAAAAATATGTATCCTCAGTTCTGTGTTTCTCCTTACCCTGATTTATTTTCATAGCATTTTGTACCTTCTAACAGTTACATGCATTTAAAAATTTTTATATTAAGATTTATTTCTATATTTCATCACTAAAATATCAGCTCTATAAAAAAAGTGTGTGTGTGTGTGTGTGTGTGTGTGTGTGTGTGTGTGTATGTGTTTACTAATGTATTCCAATTGCCTATAATAGTGCCTGGTATGTGATAGGCATTCAATTAATATTTTAAGAATAAATAATTATTTGCAATATGATAGAATATAAGAAATAAATGTATAGAAGAGATATCTATGTGCCTAAATATTTTTAATTGACGTATAATAGAAAAATGTCTGGGATAAAGCTCACCAGTTAACACAGATTACATCTAATGAAAAATGCCAAGTTTGAGTGAGTTTGAATGTCTTTACTTAACTACGTATGGTGACAGATGTTAACTACACTTATTGTGGTGAGCATTTCATAATGTCAAATCACTATGTTGTAAACCTAAAACTAAATAACATTGAATGTCAACTATACTTCAATTAATAATAAAAGGTCTTTACTCTTTACTCATATTCTTTGAACACATTGAGTTGTGGGTAGATTAAAGAGGTCTTTGCTGCTTACTCTGTGCTTTTCTGACTTTTCATATTTTAGTACATTTTAATTAAGTATCAAGGACATGGATTGGGTACCAGACAACCCTAAACCAGTTGTATTATCCGTAAACTCTTTGAAGATGCTCAGTGAGTGGGGTATGAAATTTAAACCCTCTTCTACTGGTGATGTCCTATGCACTGAGCTATGACAGCTTCATCCCAAAGGAATAGCTTTACCTAATTTGTACAAAGGACAGAAGAGACCTTGCTAACAGATACAATATGTGGGGAGAAAGGCCAAAGGATACAAAGTTTCAGTTATGCAGGAAGACTAAGTTCTAGAGATCTAAGGTGCAGCACAGAGACTATAGTCAATAATATGCAACTGTACACTTGAAATTTGCTAAGTAGTTGAAGTATTCTCACCACATGTACAAAAGAATGATAACTGTGAGGTGAGGGATATGTTAATTAGCTTGATTGTGGCTATTACTTCACAGTGCATATGATTATTAAAACATCACGTTGTACACTTTAAATTTACATGACTTTTATTTGTCAATTATACTTCAATAAAACTGAGGGCAAAAGGCACTATGCTAAGCGAGACTTCACAGACAAGAAAAACCAAAAAATACATATTATTAAGTATAAATGACTGAGTGAATAAAACAGACCATATTGTGGGCTAAAAACCAAAACTCAATATATTTAAAATAATAAAAATAAGCCAAAAATCATTATCAAAAATGGATCTGGACAGTGCCTACCTGTAGAAATAAAACAGCACACTTTCAAACGATCCACAAATAGAAGAGAATATCACAAGGGAAATTATAAAACATTTTGATATGAGTGAAAATGAAAGCATCATATATTAAAATGTGTGAGGTGCAGCTAACACAGTGTTTGGAGGGAAATTTATAGCATAAAATATTTATATTAAAGGAGAAAGCCTCAAATCAATGATTTTTACTTTCAGTTAGATAATCATGATAAAAGAAAGTGAATTAAACACAAACAGGCAGAAATCAATGAAACAAAAGAGAAAAACAGCAGAGATAATTAATGAACTTTAAAATATCAATAAAAGTGATAAACTTCTAGCCATAACCATCAGAAAAACAAAGATACAGATTTCCAATTCTAGAAATGAAAGGGAGGGCATAATTTCAGACTTTACAAATATTAAAGGATAATACAGGGAATATTATGAAGAACATTATGTCATTAAACCTGATAACTTTAGATTAATGGAAAAACAGCTATTATTACCAAAGCTCAATCAGGAAGACATAGGAAATCTAATAATATGATATCTAATAAATAAATTATATTTGTTATTAAAAACTACCCAACAAGAATCCTGTATGCTAGATTAGAGACAGAGATACAAGTTCAGTTTTAAATATGTATATATTTAAAAATATGTATACACACACGCCTACATACACGTACATATACATACATATATACATATATGTATTACATATATATTCATGCACATACATATACACATAGAAAAATATGTATACATACACATAGATGAAAACACATATGTCTGTGTACATGGCTTAGTCTACATCCTTATATTTCATAGCTCTGTCTGATTGGAGAGCTCAGAAGAAGCAATATTCAGGAGCAAAGAGCACACCTAACATATTTCGATATTGGTTTCTAAATATTATCCTCCATTAAAAGCATCCAGGGGTCCTTGGAGAAACTGTTATCCCTAGAAGGAGGCAGGGAAAAGCAAAATGTATTTTCTTTTTTCTTTTTTTTTTTTTAAGATTTTATTTATTTATTTGACAGAGAGAGAGAGACAGCGAGAGAGGGAACACAAGCAGGGGGAGTGGGAGAGGGAGAAGCAGGCTTCCCACCCAGCAGGGAGCCCAATGCGGGGCTCGATCCCAGGACCCCGGGATCATGACCTGAGTGGAAGGCAGACGCTTAACAACTGAGCCCCCTAGGCGCCCCGCAAAATGTATTTTCTTGAGGATCCAAAAAGTAAGGACGTGGAAAAAAATATTTTTTTGTTTTTGAAGAAGCCTATAATAAGGTCAAAAGGAACCAAATTCAAAAAGCTCCCAAAGGCCAAAACTGGAAAATTCCAAGATAAAAAATATAATAATAATAATAATAATATTGAATTATATAACCCAAAGAATAAAATAAATATCCATAGGTTCATGCCACTATAAATAAATGTTTGAATAAATAATTTAGTAGGGGAGGAAAAAAGCCAGCTCATCCATTTAAAAGAACTCCAACTTAAAAATGTGGAAAGAATGAGAAAAATAGAAAATTGCCATTAGAACATATGAGTAATAAATGCTGCAGAGAAGATCCACTCGGGAATGCTAAAATTAATGGTGAACCTTTAGAAGAGAAAGGAGGTTTTTTATGCACAAAGTATCCCCAAGACCCTCATTAATCTTTATAATTGTTAACACACGACCCCACATTCTTTGACTTCTCCCTCAAAGAGGTGGAGTATTATACCCCAATCCTCAACGTGAGTGTGGGCTTTGTCCTGTGCATCTCTTCCAGCTGGTTGTTTTGGGGTTACATCCTTTTATAATAAATTGGTGATCTAGCAAGTAAACTGTTTCTGAGTTCTGTAAGTCACTCTAGTAAATTAGTCATACTTGAGGTCAATAGAACCTGCAATCTATAGCCGGTGGGTCAGAAGCACAGGTGATAACCCAGACTTGGCGATTGGCCTTTGAATTGGTGGTGGTGGTGGGGGGGGTAGTATGTAGGATTGAGTCCTTATCCTGTGGGATCTGATGCTGCTATCTCCAGGTAGATATTGTTAGAATTGAGTTAAATTGTAGGATATCCAGCTGATATCTGAGAATTTCTTGGTGGTGTGGGAACACCCCCCACTGGAATTGAGTGCAGAATCTCTTCTAAGGGAGCATTCTACAAAATGCATGACAAATTCTCTTCAAAAGTTTAAGGTTAAGAAAGACAAAGAAAGATTTGAGGAAGTGTCACAGACTATATAATACTACAGAAACACAAAATCTAAAAGGAATATGGTATCCTGGATTGAATCTTGGAAAAAAAAGATATTGGGGAAAAACAGAATCTGAATAAAGTTTGTAGTATTGTTCATTGTAGTGCACTGCAATTAATTTCTTAGTGTTGAGAATTGCATGCTAGTTATGTAAGATGTCAGTTTGAGGAGAAGTTGAATGAGGGTCTATAGGAACTCTGTACTATCTTTGCAATTCTTCAATTAGTATAACCTTATTTTAAGATAAATTTTTTTTAAAAAATCCAAAAAGAAAAAAAAAAAAAAACTACTGGCTAAACAGCTTCACTGGTGAACTCTACCAAATGTTTAAAGAAGAACTAATACTAACTCTACACCAACTGATTGAGAAATTAGAAGTGGAAAATCACATTTCTCAAGTTATTTTGTGAAGTAAATATTACCTGAAACCAATATCAAACAAGATATTGCACACTGAGAAAGCCACTCATTGATATCCTTAATGAATATAGAAAGACACATCATCACCAAAATATTAGTAAATAAAACTTAGTCATATGTCAAAAAAGATAGTATACATGAACAGGTTGGTTTAATCCCAAACATGCCGTGTTGGTTTATCATTCAAAAAAAGCAATTAATGTAATTCACCTGATCAACAGACTGAAAATTACAAACCATATGGTGCTCAAAATTCAGCATCCATTTGTGATAAAAGGAGTAACAAAGTAGAAACATAAGGAAACAGCCTTAAATTAGGAAAGGGAATCTACAAATAACCTACAGCTAAAATTATACCTCTATATTGAATTTACTGCCATCTCTCTTTTTTTTTGCTCTTTATGACAATATATTTTTGTTTTCTATCTCCCACTGACTCCTCATTTTAATTATCAGTATTCTCCATCAGGTGACATAAGTTGAGTGACATAAAATCATATTTTTTTTCTATCCAGTCCTAATCCCACTCCCTGGCTGTGCCTTACACGGCATCAGATTACAAAAACTAGTTCTTGCTTTTCAATTATGTCACCAGCCACTAGTCAAAGCATTTTAGAAAAGGATGTAAGTGTCATTATTCTAAATAATTTTTACTTAAAGATACAGAAAAATATAGTATGCAGAGGCTGGAAGACAATACAGCAAAGACCAGCACAAGAGAAGTAAACGCATAAATTTCTTCATCTTCCATTAATGTGAAAAAGTGAGAGATTGTTTAAAATTGAAGGATCAGTAAAGACAATTTAGCTTACAATATTTAAAGACATTGATACAACTAAAAAAACAGCTAAAAATAAACTCACAATTGTTGGCAGTGAAGCAGAACATACTTCGGAGGAATTCTATTTTGAGAGAAGTTGTATATCTTTCACAGAAAAACATCAATATATATTGCTCGAAGTTGATAGCTTAAGAAGCAGAAGTGTTCAGTCATTGAATCACGATGAGAAGACTGGTCTGACATGATCAGGGAAGTTAACTTTGAGTTTTATGTTTGAAATAATTATGCAGAAGCATGTAGGGGTACACGTATAGGATGTAGAGAAGAGAAAGAAGGATAACTTCTAGTAAGTTAATTATAGTTTAATTTCTTTCTTTTTATGGAGTTTTGATTATTTTTCCCCAATGAAAATTCTAAACATGCTTTATTTGCATACATTTGCGTGTATGCATATGTCTGTATGTGTGTGTGTGTGTCTGTGTTTCATGAATCCAATTCTCTCAAATTTCATAATATCTCTGAGAAGACAAATTTCATGGATATAAAGAGGGCTTAAAATATTTAAGCTCCATCTGTCCTCTTTGCTGGCTTAAAATCTACCTTTGTCAGACAGATATAAAGTATCTGGAATGACATTTATCATCTATACAATAGAGTAGAGGTTCTAACTTCAAATATAATGAGATGTTGCTGCGTATTTTCAGTTAAAATTTTTAATTAAAACAATGCATAAATGTGCCCTATATGAGTTTTGCTACAAGGCCTTATATATTCTATTAGGTATCCTCCATTAATAGTCTAGATATCCTATGCCAAGGGTAAAATAATGTTTATGTGAGTCTGTGGGCCTGGAGATACTCATTATTTCCTCAGATAGGTTAGAATAAGATATCTGACAGCCATATTTTAATCTTAATAGTTTTTTTTTTCTTTGTTATAACAGTTCTTTCTCCTAGTCATTATTACAATATAAAATTTTCAGGAGCACCTGGGTGGCTCAGTTCGTTAAGCATCTGACTTCGGCTTGGGTCATGGTCCCAGGGTCCCAGGGTCCTGGGACCAAGCCCTGCACTGGGCTCCCTGCTCAGCAGGGAGTCTGCTTCTCCCTCTCCCTCTGCCTGCCACTCCCCCTGCTTGTGCTCTCTCTCTCTGTCAAATAAATAAATAAAATCTTTAAAAAAATAAAATAAAAATTTCAAAATATATGTATACATTCCTTTGCCCATTATATTTTAATAAAAATATTCAATAACTTTTGAACTAAGTTAGCTCAGGTTTTCTTTTTCAAAAGCAGGTCAATAATATATTTTTAAGTATTTTTTTAATTAGAGAGCAAGCATTAACAAACTATTCTCACTTTTCAAGACAATCTCTTAGAGATCTAAATGATTTATTTCAGAAAAGCAATTATTATCATATGCCATGCCAAAGAATTATCCTTTCCATACTCTGTACTTCCATGTTAAAAGAATCACGGGGACACCTGGGTGGCTCAGTCGGTTAAGCATCTGCCCTCAGATCAGGTCATCATCCCGGAGTACTGGGATTGAGCCCTGGGTTGGGTCCCCTGCTTAGCGGAGAGTCTGCTTCTCCCTCTCCCTCTGCGCCTCCCCCACTTGTGCTCTCTCTCTCTCGGTTGCATGCTCTCTCTCTCTCAAATAAATAAATAAAATATTTTTTAAAAAAATTAAAAAATAAAAGAATCATAAATGGTAGTTCGATTTCCTTCCCAAATACAACTAAGTCTATTCAATTTATTTTGTGAAAACACTGTCCTTTTTTAAAAAATTACAGAACACTGTGGGGCGCCTGGGTGGCTCAGTTGGTTAAGCGACTGCCTTTGGCTCAGGTCATGATCCTGGAGTCCCTGGATCGAGTCCCGCATCAGCTCCTGCTCGGTGGGGAGCCTGCTTCTCCCTCTGACCCTCCCCCCCTCATGTGCTCTCTCTCTCTCATTCTCTCTGTCTCAAATAAATAAATAAAATCTTTAAAAAAAAAAAAATTACAGAATACTGTGAATATATATCATCCATGGACCAGGGGAGCAAGCACCTTCAACAAAACTACTCTTCCCCATAGCAGTACTGATATCACACCCCAGAGTTGCAATAAAATATTCTGCAAAATCTAATAAACTGTGCAGACTGCATTTGTATGAAACAGTCATGTTTTTACGTAAAGATAGCTCAGGATGCTTTGGAAGAAAAGGGTTCGTGCTAAGACCTTTACAGCACAGGTTCCGAAAGTTATTCAGCAGTGGTGATGAGGGGCAGTGGACTAGCAGCTGCCTGATGAGCTGGATTTTACTGCACAAACTGGGGAAAATCCCCAAATCAGAGTTCAGCAATTATAGTGTGTACTGAACACATACGTTCAAAATGGACCTTTCAGACCCGGGGGCGGGGGCGGGGGCGGGGGAACTTAAGAAGTATAAGAGCACCCCCTGCATCCAAGAGGGTGGAGGGGGAGGAAGAGAGAGAGGAAGAGAAGAATTCAGGAAGCAATAGACATAAAATTTGAGGATAGGGAAGTTTAGTACCTCAAAATTATCTGGTTCCTTGCAAAGACTTTACCTCTGGATGTGTGCCTCCTCGCTTTGAAAGACTGCTGGAATTTAGTCTTGGCTTTAGAAACAAATGACTTTCTTGAGATCCTATTTTGGGTGCTTATTTTAAGAACCCCTTTGTGATCATCTCCTAAATATTTTTGTTCAATTGTTTTCTTCTATTCCGTTTGTAGTACGAAAAGTTTGTTATTTCCTGCTTTTTGTTTTTTTGTTTTTTTAATTCCAATTAATAGAGTTTATTAAATGTTGGCATTATCTATAGAGGTCTCATGCAGGCTCTATTCTCATTCTACTTAGTTTACATAGGATTTTTTTTTTTTTTTGGAAGATCAGCTTTTTCCTGAAAAATATGCTGAGAAACAGACTATGAGTGTGTGACAGTAAATGGTACATCGAACTTTGTCATTTTCCTTAGAATATTCTCACTCACACAGTTATGCTTCCTGGGTGATTCCTCTCCCTTAGAGTGCTCCATTTGCCTTTGACTAAAAACGCTACAGAGCCAAGGCACAATCGACGAACTATAACTTCCAAATACAGGGACACTTCACCAAATTGAGGCAGGATGCTGAGAGCTGACACACACCTCTATAAATCTTAGCTTAGTGCAGAATGTTCCAATTCTCCACTTACCAGCAGGGGTGTTGCAGAAGAGGAAGAGTACCTTCCCTACCGGACTGAGATTTTAGGTAGAGGCAGAGGAAAAACAATGTGTGCCAATCGCCTCTTTGTTATCCTCCCCCCCCCCCACACACACACACAAATTAGAAATAATAATAAACAATCTCTGGCCTACAGAACTTCAGGAACAGCCCAATAAACCTTGGGTATGGTGAGGGTTCTAAAGAACTGTTGTGAATTTATAGCTTATTTTATCATTAGAATTAAGACTTTATTTTGTTGAACAAATCCTGTGAGTGTGTGTGTGTGAATTATTCTAAGTTAAACAAAGTTAGATGAAGAAGAAATTAGAGGAAGAAATGAGACTCCACCTCACCATCAATGCCAACAACAAAAAAGAGCAAAGAAACTATTTAGAAAAAGTGTCTACTTCTTTTTGGAAGATGGAAATAATTTGAAGTGCAGGCTACATTTTCATGAAGTCTATTTTGGATGTCATTTCTTCTAACATTTATTGGAATCACATTTATTCTTCAGGAACACCCTGATTTTCTGTATTTTTACAGTATGTGAGCCGAAATCTTTAAATTTTCATTCAGTGTTTGAGGAAGCACCAAGCAACCACCAGCACGCAAATTAGAAAATAATTTGCACCATTGATATATTCCCTTCCTTTTACTTTTTTTTCATTTTGCAAAGGACATCATTCAACTTAGATTTGTTTTATTATTTTTCCATATTACTATGAAGAGTTTTTAAATATACTTGTCCTTTAATATTTGTGCATACCCTTAAATTCAAATGAAACTTGTATTGTCTATTAGATTCCACATTGGCTACAACAGTATTATAGTCCTCTCTCTGCTATATTAAATATTTTTCACCAAGTAATTGTTATTCTAGTCATAGTTTCTGAACATTTAATTATTATGAAATTTGCCTCTCAATTATAAAACTAGTCACAGCATTTCATCTATATATCCAGGAATACCTGTGCCCACAGGGAAATCAAAGGCCTGTATTAATTATAGTTCTTAAATTGAAACATTGACACAATTAACCTACAGCATCCGTAAAACATTGTAGTCTAATAGAGAACAATTGCTGCAGTGTGTAAAATGCACTATTAAGTTTTATAAAAGTTTCATAGAAATAACACAACAGAGATAAAACACTAAGACCTATTAATAGAAGAATTTCTTTGATCTCTAAATCAAGATAACAGATTTGTAACATTCATTTTCTCTTCTCACAGAAATAATTCCACACACGTAAATTGTCCAAAAATATAATTCCTTTTTCCTAAACTAATCGCTTATTAAGACTTTAAAGAATGTTGAGGAAAAATCAGTATCCATTCAAAGAGAAAAATTGTATACGATCTTCTATTGTGGACTATTTCAAAAGTCATTGTGGTCTGGTAGGAATTGGTGCACTTTTTGCTCTCATTTGCAAAATTAAAATAAAGTAAAATAAAATAAAAAATATCGTTGTAACAAAGTAAGCAAATGCTTTGCACATTTTAATATTTTGCTTGAGTATTATAAAACATACTTTGCTAGTTTATTTATAGTTTAGTAAATGTTTTCTTCATGAATTGTATTTATTAACATTATAATAAATTGCTGCTTAAAAGAAAAACAGCAGAACGATGGCCTAGGAAATCCTTCTGTTTTCCTTTGGCAACTAGTGTGAGACTCACACCAACTGGTGATATTTTCAGTGACAACTTTATTACTTTTCTTACTAGAATCTGATGATTACATAGCATCCAAAGAACTATTCATTTGCCTCTACATTCCCTGTTCAAATTCCAGGTATTTCGTATAATCCAGGATTTCTTGACTTATTATCATTGTAACCTTTAACTCACTGAGGCTAAAGCAAAATATCCAGAAGTCCCATTCAAGAAATGTTGATGAAATTCTTCCTATATGTTAGACAGTGAGCTAAGTATTTTAAGAGTGAAAAAGAATTTGAAAAGACAATCACTAATCTCTAGCAAAAAAAAAAAAAAGTAAGGGTAGGTTAGAAGAACAATTAAAGCTTATAAAGAAATATTTCTCTAATAGTTTAAGAGTATTACAAGGAAGGAACGCCTGGGTGGCTCAGTCGTTAAGCGTCTGCCTTCGGCTCAGCTCATGATCCCAGGGTCCTGGGATCGAGTCCCTCATCGAGCTCCCTGCTCAGCGGGAAGCCTGCTTCTCCCTCTCCCACTCCCCCTGTTTGTGTTCCCTCTCTCGCTGTGTCTGTCTCTGTCAAAGAAATAAATAAAATCTTTAAAAAAAAAAGAGTATTACAAAGAAGTATCAGAAATTCACCTATACAATAAGTAATCCTTATGCCTATAGTCCTCTCAATATGAATATCTGTGTAGACCATGAAATGGTGTGTCCTCGTCTCCACAAATTCTAAACACAGCAATGCCCCAGGACCCAGTCTTTAGCCCTCTTCTCATCTCTTACACTCATTCCTTTATAATCCACTGTATGACTTTCAAAATCATCTCTATATCTCCTTCCATCAACTCCATCCTGACTCAACTGTCTAATAGTTTTCACCTCTAATATGCATCTTAAATTTTACATAAATAACCATAAAACCCCTACGTTCATTCCAAAATTGGTATTTTTCACAAGATTTCCCTGTTAGTTCATGGTATTTCCAGTCCACAAATCCTTGTAATAAGCCTTAGTTCTTATATTAATCCATCAACCTATATGCAATATATCAGCAATTTATAATGTCCACCTTCAAAATACATCCAGAAGCTAACTAATTTCTCCTCAGTGTTCAGCACCATCAATGCTAACACCTTGATATGAGTCCCTATCACATCTCTTCTTATTACCGCAAATATTTCTCCTTCTGCTTTTACATTTGCTTCTCTATATTTTATTATCACTACAGCATCCAAAATGACCCATTTAAAATATGTTAGATCATATATTTTCTTCACTCAAACCTCCGGTGGTTTCCTATGAGAGGAAGAGTTAAGACACAATGTCCTTAAAATGACTTCAAAAGCCTGACCTCATCTGCTACACCCCATAATCTCTTATACCTCCTGCAATTCCAATCTTCCCATGACTCAACGTGCTGCAACCATAGTGGCCAAGTAATCTCTTAACAAAAGACCTTTGAATTTCTGATTCTTGCCACCTGAAATTTTCTTTCTCAACAAAGTCTGTGGTTATCTCATCTCTACCTTCAATTCTCTGCTAAATTCATCTTATAAGCGAGACTTTCCCTGACCAGGCTATATAAAACAGAAACACAGTCCATCACGGACTTCTTACCCCATTGCCCTACTGTGTTTTTATTCATATGATGTATCACCACCTGATGATTTGTAAGAATTCATTTATGGTCTCTCCTGCCCAGAATGTTTTCACCATCATGTACAGTTCTATTCCAACATCATAGGCACCCAATACACAAAAGACAAACAAATAAGTGGATATCCTAGATAAATTCTATGAATAGAAATCTATTTCTGCTTTCCAGAATCAAATCAATTGGTAAATGTATTTTTAAAAGGTCAACATAAAGGAAGACACTATTCAAGAAGCAGAGGACAGCTGTTACATGTTTTATTAGATAATATTTGCTATGGTGTGAATTCTTGTGTTCCCCCAAAATTCATATGCTGAAATCCTAATCCTCAATAGAATTTTAGAGGTGAGGCCTTTGGAAGGCGCTTGGATCATGAGGGTGGAGCCTCATGAATAAGATTATATTCTTATGAAAGAGATCTGGTGAGCTCCCTAGCCTCTTTTGCCATGTGAGGATAGAACAAGAAGTCTGCAACCCAGAAGAGGGCCCTCATCTGACCACGCTCACACCCTGATCCTGGACTTCTAGCCTCCACAACTGTGAGAAATAAATTCCTGTTGTTTTTAGGTTATCTAGTCTGTGATATTTTATGATAGCAGCTCAAATGGACTAACACATGTCCATCACCAGAGAAATCTGTTTTATTCAAGGAGGGAAATTTGAGTAGGTTAGTACAAGTAGAAAGTATAAGGTCAGTGATTTTAGAGGTATGTATTCTTTCCTCCATGAAATGATGAAAAGCCAAAAAGATAAATGAGAGGAACCTTCAGAAAATGTGTATTTTTAGTAAACACCTCTGTGTTCTCCCTCTTGCATATTTTTTTACTCCCTTGGATGTCCCCCAACTAGAAATATAATACCCAGTTGATGGAACTGCATGAAGAATTTAGTTTTTTGATGCTTTGTTTCAAGGAATATAGAGATACATTATTTTTTTCTTCTCCCTCGATCCCACTCCCTCCTTCTTTTCTTTTTCTTCCTTCCTTCCTTCCTTCCATCCTTCCTTCCTTCCTTCCTTCGCTCTCTTTGTCTTTCTCTCTCTCTCTTCTTCCTATTTTTTATTTAGGCACTAATTTAGAGTTGCCTCAATAAGTATTACCCTTTTTTGTCTCCTGCATTTCATCCTTTCCTTCTTTCCCCTCCAACTACCTTTAGCAATGTGACATGCATCTTCCTGTTCCTTTTTCTGTGATCACATAGTCACAAATTCATGTTGTTACTTAGGCAACTATAGATACATGATACACTTTGTTTGATTCTTGTGTGTTTCTCTTTGCCTTAATTTTCTCAATTACTAAAATATCATAAAAATTTCTCCAATTCAGCTGTTACAGATCAAATTCATTATTTTAGTGATTGCACATAATATTCTACAGTTGGCAATATTAACACATATTTCAACAATTGATACACATTCATTTTGTTTCCATTATATCACTACAAGTAGGGCTGCCATAAATGTTCTTACATGCATTTCCATGTTGTACATAGATTATAACATCATATGGTGGGAATAACAAGGATCTATGCAACTAATTCTCATCATCATTGCCCTTTCTTAAAGGCTATGATAATTCCTATTTAACCTGTAGCTTGAATGAGAAGCTACATGCTTAACTATCCACTCCCGAAATCTCAACACAGTGGAAAGTTTTTGTGTTTGCTTACTTGTTTCTTCTCACTCTGGAGGCACTCAAATGGAAGTCAGAATCTCCTGGGCTGCCACCTGGGCTTCTTGTTTTGTGTAGTTCTACCATATCAGAGAGCTTTCCTCCCAGTGAAACAAATGGAAGTGATATATGATAGCTTGGCTAATTCCATTAACAAGAACAAATCCACAATCAGCCTAACTGTAAGGAAGGTTGGGAATCTAGGGAAGCACAGGGCTATTGATGGGCTACTTCCTCTGTAAATTCAAACTTAAATATGCTTACGTATGGTAAAAATAAAAAGAAGAAAAAGGAAGAAATGTAACATATTAAAAATCAGTCATTAGAAGTAAAGAATGAAGGGCTATTTCTGAGATGGATAGCATAGTAAGTAAAGCCTTAATTATATGCAGACTTCATACAACATAATGAAAACATGAGAACCTTAATAGAAAAATTAGCAAAATGCACAAATAAAGAATGTACAGCAGCATTATACTTATAATGAAAAATAAAAACTATTTACCAATTACTATTACCAACAGCTATCATGCAATTCTCTACTACTCTTAATTACCAAATTAATACTGCCTGCTTGTGAATAAACTTTAAAAACCTAAGCAAAGACTGATACAGAGAAACAGGCATGAGAAGCTGGGTGAAAAGGGAAAGAAGAAAGGACAGAGTCCGAAAAGATCATTTAATCTACTTAATCATTAGGGGAAGAGCAGAAGGAATAAAGAAGAGAGCTTATAAGGCTGAATATATAGAGTTTCAAGAGAATACAATGAGTAAGAAGATTTAGGGTAGCTATACGATGCAATGGCATTGAGGTATCTCCTGGCAAAGTGGCTTTCACCAGCCAAGGGCAAATTTTCAGAGCAGGATTCTGTCATGAGCCATTGTCAGCTAACTCTATGGCAGCTAGAATGGGTATGTGCAGACCCAGCAGCAATGTCTACTCTTGAGATAACATAACAGATAGGTTTGTGACAGTCAGACTCACACAAATCTAAGATCTTACCCAATAATGCATGTGACAAATAATTTCTAGGATACAAGCAATCAAGAGGCCCAGAAATAGAGAGAGAGATCCAGAAGAATCCACACAATTCCCCAGGTATTTTCTCCATCAGACCCATACTGATTGCCAAGAATGAAAGACGAGGTCTCTAAATGAACACAGCAGGCATCTCATGGAAGGAAGCAATTTCTGTTATGAAATATTTTTATTTTATATCCAGATATTTACAGAGTTCTATAAATTTTCCCAGGAACTGTGCCTTCTAAATCCACAGATACTAGGTTCAGATAAGCAATTCTAAACTAGAGACATCTGGTCAAAAGCATCCCATACATAAGGATTCATCTCTGAGCAAAATCGTTGATTTTGTGTATCAGAACTTCTATTATCAATATATTTACATGAAGATAAGGCTATGTCATCTGCTTTCCTTCCTTCCTGGAGGGAAAGATATCACAGGAAAGCCACTTCCCAACCTAAACACACACACACACACATGCACACACACACACGCACACACATACACAGGTGTGTGTGTGTATATATATATATACATACACACAGCATAATCATATATATATAATATATATATAATACATATATATATATATTCATCAACAGCATAATACATAATCAAACTGCATTTTCAAACATTGTGGGAGTATTGAGACAATAGAAATGAAAATATTTTGCATGCAATCACACAGCAAAGTTTCTTAGAAACTTTTGAACAATGAAGATACAGAAGGTAATCTATATTATTAATTTTTTAGAGATTGATTTATTTATGTGAAAGGGAGAGTGAGCATGAGTGGGAGCGGCAGAAGGAGAAAGAATCTCAAGCAGATTCCACACTGAGCATGGAGATCAATGTGGGGCTCGATCTCACACACTGAGATCAGGACCTGAGCCAAACCCCAAAGTTGGAGGCTTAACTGACTACACCACCCAGGTGCCCCGATAACCTATATTATTATTAAATTTATATTAAGTTCCCAAACAGAGGAAACAAAACTATAAAGAAGAGCAAGGAAATGGATATCACAAATGTTAGGATTATGGATACTTCTGAAAAGGAAAGTGTGACACATGAATGGAGGTGGGACCATGATGCCTACTGGGGACTGGCCACAGTCTACCTCATGATGGGTGATGCTCTATAAGGTGTGGTTTAGACTTATTTTTATCCTGCACATACATGTTTTTGCATTTTCTATGGATATGGTCTCACATTAAGACAGAACAAAACTAGAAACAAGCAAAATTTAAAAAAATAATAATAAGGAAAAGTGTAAGAGGGTGATGCTTTCTCCCCACTTTCTCCACCAAAAATCTTTCTTAATTAGCACTGTTAATATGGCTACCACACTGCCTCAGTGCTCTGCATCTCAGGAACTTTACATTCTTTTTAAGAGAACTTTTTTAAAGGGTAAAATGCTTTCCATAAATATGCCTTGTGCCTTTCCAGTTTTTTAAAAAAATTATATTTTATGTCTTGTGATACTTGTAGCAAGCAAGTAAGCTCCTAATGTGAAATGGTGCTAGTATCTGCCAATAGTGAGAAACCTACTCAGGTTACAGAGTTAGACATGACATTACCTTTGACAACAATCCAGGAGTTCATTGTCCTCTTCAGCTGACAGGAAAAAAAAAAATGTCTTTACTCTTCTTAAAAAATCATTTAATACACTGAAATTTAAGGGCAGAGTAAAATATGCCAGTTCAAGTATATCATTAATGTTATAGCCAACCATAGGTTAAGAAATCTATCTTCCCTGATCAGCAGGCTTATGACTCTCTAACAATACCTAAGTTAATCACATTCACTTTACCAACAAGTTTCAAAAAGTCAAATTCTAATTACTTTGGAAAGGCACTTGCCCAGCTCATCACAGCAGTGTCCTCATTTTGCTTTTAAAAATATTTGTCTGAGTCTACAGACTTTCTCCCTTGATAGGAAACAAATTCCAATGACAAGAAACTGTTCCAAATTTCCTCACATACCTAATGGAAGAATAAACTAGAAAAGTACTACTTCAAAAATAATATATTTTTTTCATATTCTCTTATTTTGGGTTGCTGTAACAAATGCCATAGACTGGATGGCTTAACGACAATTTATTTTCATACTTCCAGAGGCTGACACATGCATGATCAAGGTACTGCTGGTTCTGTTCCCTGGGAGGGCTTGCTTCCTGGTTTGCAGACAGATGCCTTCACGCTGTATCTTCTCAAGACAGAGAGATGGTCTCTCTCCTGTTTCTTCTTGTAAAGGCAGTAAACCCATTCGGAGGGCCCCACCCTCATGACTTTGTCACCTACCGTACAGGCCCCACCTCCAGATGGGCACTGGGGCTTCAATATAAGGATTTTGAAGGAAATCAACATTGTGTCCACAGTCCATAGTAGTCTCTGTTGTGGTTTCCGAAAATAATTGAAAATTTACGGAACTCAAAATGTACTTTTTTGAAATCAGCTCATACAGATATTTTTCACAATTGAATATGTTTACCTAAATAGGACTCAATTAATATTTTATCTAATGGTGTTAAGAGGAAGAAAATGAGACCTTTCTATAAAAGGCAGTAGTTTTTGGACTGGTTCTTTTTGATAGAAGCACTTTAAAATAACTTTTTGAAAGAATTCAAAATAAATTCCACAGCAGTTCTCAAGATGCCCTTTACATTTTCTATATGTCTTTCAGAGTCTGAAAGATCTGTTTTGGTCATTTCTAAATCATATTTAAAGATAAAATGTTAAACTGATAAGAACAGTTACAACACTTGATCTTAGCCAAAAGGCCGAGAAGCGATCATCTAAGCAAAAGATCAACAAGGAAATAAAGACTTTAAATGACACACTGGACCAAATGGACTTCACAGATATATTCAGAACATTCCATCCCAAAGCAACAGAATACACATTCTTCTCTAGTGTCCATGGAATATTCTCCAGAATAGATCATATCCTAGGTCACAAATCAGGTCTCAACTGGTACCAAAATATTGGGATCATTCCCTGCATATTTTCGGACCACAATGCTTTGAAACTAGAACTCAATCACAGGAAGAAAGTCAGAAAGAACTCAAATACGCGGAGGCTAAAGAGCATCCTACTAAAGAATGAATGGGTCAACTAGGAAATTAAAGAAGAATTTAAAAAATTCATGGAAACAAATGAAAATGAAAACACAACTGTTCAAAATCTTTGGGATGCAGCAAAGGCAGTCCTAAGAGGAAAGTATATAGCAATACAAGCCTTTCTCAAGAAACAAGAAAGGTCTCAAATACACAACCTAACCCTATACCTAAAGGAGCTGGAGAAAGAACAGCAAATAAAGCCTGAACCCAGCAGAAGAAGAGAAATAATAACGATCAGAACAGAAATCAATGAAATAGAAACCAAAAGAACAGTAGAACAGATCAACAAAACTAGGAGCTGGTTCTTTGAAAGACTTAATAAGATTGATAAACCCCTGGCCAGACTTATCAAAAAGAAAAGAGAAATGACCCAAATAAATAAAATCATGAATGAAAGAGGAGAGATCACAACCAACACCAAAGAAACACAAACAATTATAAGAACATATTGTGAGCAACTATATGCCAGCAAATTAGATAATCTGGAAGAAATGGATGCATTCCTAGAGATGTATCAACTACCAAAACTGAACCAGGAAGAAATAGAAAACCTGAACAGACCTATAACCACTAAGGAAATTGAAGCAGTCATCAAAAATCTCCCAACAAACAAGAGCCCAGGGCCAGATGCCTTCCCAGGGGAATTCTACCAAACATTTAAAGAAGAATTAATACCTATTCTTCTGAAACTGTTCCAAAAAATTGAAATGGAAGAACAACTTCTAAACTTATTTTATGAGGCCAGCATTACCTTGATCCCAAAATCAGATAAAGACCCCATCAAAAAGGAGAATTACAGACCAATATCCCTGATGAACATGGATGCAAAAATTCTCACCAAAATATTAGTCAATAGGATCCAACAGTACATTAAAAGGATTATTCACCACGACCAAGTGGGATTTATTCCTGGGCTGCAAGGGTGGTTCAACATCTGCAAATCAATCTATGTGATACAATACGTTAATAAAAGAAAGAACAAGAACCATATGATCCTCTCAATAGATGCAGAAAAAGCATTTGACAAAGTACAGCATCCTTTCTTGATCAAAACTCTTCAGAGTATAGGGATAGAGGGTACATACCTCAATATCATAAAAGCCATCTACAAAAAAACACACAGTGAATATCATTCTCAATGGGGAAAAACTGAGAGCTTTTCCCCTAAGGTCGGAACACAGCAGGAATGTCCACTATCACCACTGCTAGTCAACATAGTACTACAAGTCCTAGCCACAGCAATCAGGCAACAAAAAGAAATAAAAGGCATCCAAATCAGCAAAGAAGAAGTCAAACTCTCACTCTTTGCAGATAATATGATACTTTATGTGAAAAACCCAAAAGACTCCACACCAAAACTACTAGAACTCATACAGGAATTCAGTAAAGTGCAGGATATAAAATCAATGCACAGAAATCAGTGGCATTTCCATACACCAACAACAAGACAGAAGAAAGAGAAATTAAGGAGTCAATCCCATTTACAATTGCATCCAAAACCATAAAATACCTAGGAATAAATCTAACCAAAGAGGCAAAGAATCTGTACTCAGAAAACTATAAAATACTCATGAAAGAAATTGAGGAAGACACAAAGAAATGGAAAAAAGTTCCATGCTCATGGATTGGAAGAACAAATATTGTGAAGATGTCAAAGCTACCTAGAGCAATCTACACATTCAATGCAATCCCTATCAAAATACCATCCACTTTTTTCAAAGAAATGGAACGAATAATCCTAAAATTTGTATGGAACCAGAAAAGACCCTGAATAGCCAGAGGAATGTTGAAAAAGAAAAGCAAAGCTGGTGGCATCACAATTCCAGACTCCAAGCTCTATTACAAAGCTGTCATCATCAAGACAGTATGGTACTGGCACAAAAACAGACACATAGATCAATGGAACAGAATAGAGAGCCCAGAAATGGACCCTCAACTCTATGGTCAACTAATTTTCAACAAAGCAGGAAAGAATGTCCAATGGAAAAAAGACAGTCTCTTCAACAAATGGTGTTGGGAAAATTGGACAGCCACATGCAGAAGAATGAAACTGGACCATTTCCTTACACCACACACAAAAATAGACTCAAAATGGTTGAAAGACCTTAATGTGAGACAGGAGTCCCTCAAAATTCTAGAGGAGAACACAGACAGCAACCTCTTCAACCTCAGCCACAGCAACTTCTTCCTAGAAACATCGCCAAAGGCAAGGGAAGCAAGGGCAAAAATGAACTATTGGGACCTCATCAAGATAAAAAATTTTGGACAGCAAAGGAAAGTCAACAAAACCAAAAGACAACCGACAGAATGGGAGAAGATATTTGCAAATGACATATCAGATAAAGGACTAGTATCCAAAATCTATAAAGAACTTATCAAACTCAACACCCAAAGAACAAATAATCCAATCAAGAAATGGGCAGAAGACATGAACAGACATTTTTCCAAAGAAGACATCCAAATGGCCAACAGACACATGAAAAAGTGCTCAACATCGCTCGGCATCAGGGAAATCGAAATCAAAACCTCAATGAGATACCACCTCACACCAGTCAGAATGGCTAAAATTAACAAGTCAGGAATCAACAGATGTTGGCGAGGATGCAGAGAAAGGGGAACCCTCCTACACCGTTGGTAGGAATGCAAGCTGGTGCAGCCACTCTGGCAAACAGTATGGAGGTTCCTCAAAAAGTTGAAAATAGAGTTACCTTACGACCTAGCAATTGCACTACTGGGTATTTACCCCAAAGATACAAATGTAGTGATCCGAAGGGGTACATGCACCCCAATGTTTATAGCAGCAATGTCCACAATAGCCACACTATGGAAAGAGCCAAGATGTCCATCAACAGATGAATGGATAAAGAAGATGTGGTATATATGTATATACAATGGAATATTATGCAGCCATCAAAAAAAAAAGAAATCTTGCCATTTGCAATGACGTGGATGGAACAAGAGGGTATTATGCTAAGCAAAATAAGTCAATCAGAGAAAGACATGTATCATATGAACTCACTGATATGAGGAATTCTTAATCTCAGGAAACAAACTGAGGGTTGCTGGAGTGGTGGGGGGTGGGAGGGATGGGGTGTCTGGGTGATAGACATGGGGGAGGGTATGTGCTATGCTGAGCGCTGTGAATTGAGTAAGACTGTGGAATCACAGACCTGTACCTCTGAAACAAATAATACATTATATGTTAAAAAAAAAAAAAGAAGAAGAAGATAGTAGGAAGGGAAAAATGAAAGGGAGGAATCGGAGGGAGGAGACGAACCATGAGAGACTATGGACTCTAAGAAACAAACTGAGGGTTCTAGAGGGGAGGAGGTGGGGGGATGGGCCAGCCTGGTGATGGGTATTAAAGAGGGCACGTATTGAATGGAGCACTGGGTGTTATACACAAACAATGAATCATGGAACACTACATCAAAAACTAATGATGTAATGTATGGTGATTAACATAATAATAATAAAAAAAAGGCTATGGATAGCCCACACAATATTGACCATGCAGTGGTGAAACACAGGTCAGAAACTTCTTGCAGTTAAAGTGGATGTTTAATTATATTACATTAGAAGCATCATGGAATCTGTGTTTCTGCTCAATGAAGGATTCCATCTGTCTCAGATTCCGTGTGAAAGTTGCTCTTCACATTAAATTTAAAATATACCCTCCCACATATATTTAAATGCAATTTTGACCATTTGTATTAGCAGACAATGATACTTTGTGCAAAAAGTAATAAAGACATGGATTTTAAAATTTAAAAAAAAGATTAAATGATGTTATGTTATCATAATATTTCTGAGAAAAATCTATATGGTTAAAATATATCTACTTCAAAATACATTAACTTCTAAATAGGCAACGCCTTATTTAGAAATTAGTGGCATTATTAAATTTAAATAAGTTTAAGTCCTTGGAAATTCAAATGCATTTTATAAAAGGAAAGATACTACTAGAATGGAAATCTGAATGGAAAAAAGAGACACAGGCAAACCATAAAAGAGACTCTTAACTATAGAGAACAAACTGAGGGTTGCTGGAGGGGTGGTGGGTGGGGGAATGGACTACATGGGTGATGGGTATTAAGGACGGCACTTGTTGGGATGAGCACTGGGTGTTGTATGTAAGTGACGAATCACTAAATTCTACACCTGAAATTAATATTGCACTATATGTTAACTAACTGGAATTTAAATAAAAACTTAAAAAAGAAAAAAGAATGGACATTAGTTAATGTGAATGTATCCACATTGATTTGTTAATTGTAGCATATGCACCACATTAATGGAAAATGTTAATAATAGGCAAAACTGGGTATGGTGTACATGATAACTCTTTGTACTATCTTCTCAATTTTTCTGTAAATCTAAAATAAAGTCTATTTTTAAAATGCCATTGTGGGTGGTTGCATCCCCACATCAATCAATAAAAAAATCTTTTTATATATGTAATACACATAGGAGTTCAGCCATTGCAGTCTCTTTCATTAGATGCCCACTCACCACATGAGGAGACACACTGTATTTGTCCCATGCTGAAATAGATGGTATCTGGAATATAGAGAGAACTTAAATAGATTCGGAGGTGTGGGTATGCCTTCCAAGAGTATTTGGCCTAGGGTTGCAAAGAGGAAAATTAAAAATCCTACCCCATCCCCCCAAATAAAGAGGTAGCTATGCACTTCTCAGAGTCATTTTGTGAATTAAAATAACTAACCATAAGAGACTCTTAATCTCAGGAAACAAACTGAGGGTTGCTGGAGTGGAGGGGGGTGGGAGGGATGGGGTGGTTGTGTGATGGACATTGGGGAGGTTATGTGCTATGGTGAGTGCTGTGAATTGTGTAAGACTGATGAATCACAGACCTCTACCCCTGAAACAAATAATACATTATATGTTAATTTAAAAAAATAAATGGAAAAAAATGTTTAAATATATTGCATAGAGCTGTAAAAAAACTTACCTTTTAGAGGATTACAAAATCTTGGTTGTGGATATTAATATCTAGATTCATGAATATCATAACATAAAAAATTTGCTGTGACTTTGAATCTGTCAGTTGTTTACCCAAAATAATACTGTGACATAATGATTTATAAGAAATACATATTTTTCAGATATGTTTGGTCTTTATCCACAGTTCTTGAAAATGCTTCAGAGCCATAAAAGTGAATGGTGTCTTGTTAGTAATGAAAGTGTCCTTTAAACCACACCCAAGGTCAGGGACTGGTTGCCAGGAGGACCAACCATGTAATTAAAGGGTTGGAACATTCAGTCCCACTCCCTAACCTCTGGGGTAGGGAGACGGGCTGGTGGAGGTTTAATCAACCAATGGCCAATCATGACTATGTAATGAAGTCTCCATAAAAACCCTAGAGGACCACTTTTTGGTCCTTCTTGGAGAGTTTCCATGCTTGGGAAACCAGAGTGCTCCCACATGCTACCAAGTCAGGACCCAAGCTCCATGAGAACAGAAGCTCCTTTGTTTGTGACATTGCCCTATGTATCTCTTCATCTGCCTGTTGATTCATGTCCTTTATCATATCCTTTAATAAACTGATAAACCTACATAAGTGTTTCCCTGAGTTCTGTGAGCTGTTATAACAAATTAATGGTACCCAAGGAGGAGGTTGTTGGAACAGCCAATCTGTAGCTGCTCATTAAGAAGCACAGGTAATAGCCTGAGGCTTGTGACTGGAATCTGAAGTGGCAGGGTAGGGGGCAGTCTTGTAGGACTGAACCCTTAACCTGTGGAACTAATGCCATCTCCAGGTAGATAATGTCAGAATTGAGTTGAATTTTTGGACACCCTGCTGGTGTCCAAGAATTTCTTTCTGTTGTGTGTGGGGGGAACCCACCTCCTGGCCACATGGAGTTGGGTGCAAGAACTCTAAAAGAAATACTATGGCAGATATTAACAAAAGATATAATTAGGTAAAGTTATTATGCAAAATATCTTATTTTACCGAAATTTATAGTCATGAACATCAGCTAACAGGTGTTGCTATTGATGTTTTAATGAATGCTATCATAGAGATTTTTAGCATTTTATAGTTGCTTTTTATTTGTAAGCAAGTATCTTATGCATATTAGCTCTAGCATTTGATTTTTTAAATTATATTAAGTCATGAATCCATAATAAATAACTATAACAGGAAATATATTGTTTTAATTGATATCTGTAGGAAGACAATACTACTTTTAGTAGAACAAGCACTTTTTGATAAAAATAAACAGACTTGCCCAAACATTATATAAGTGGGAAACAAATTAATAAAAATGTAGTATTTCCTAAAAGTGGGCTTCAAGGAACAGAGTTTCAGGGCACTGAATCAGAAAGAAGAATTTAGAGAAAGAGAGTTTGCATAGAGAGAGAGGGGAACGAGAAAGGTCATTGTAGGAAATGAATACCATCCCAATCCCTATGAGACATTTCTTGTGTCAAAGAGCAGCAGAGATATTTCTAGGTAGAAATTCCAATTTTGAATTGTGTCCTTTGCTAAGCTGTGCAGAACTATGACTGGGTAAACCCACACTTGCAATAAAACCTGTTACACACAACAGCTGTGTGTTAGGAACATGCTTTTTTAGGTGTTTGATAATGGATGGAACTGGAGGGTATTATGCTGAGCGAAATAAGTCAATCAGAGAAAGACATGTATCATATGAACTCACTGATATGAGGAATTCTTAATCTCAGGAAACAAACTGAGGGTTGCTGGAGTGGTGGGGGGTGGGAGGGATGGAGTGGCTGGGTGATAGACATTGAGAAGGGTATGTGCTATGGTGAGTGCTGTGAATTGTGTAAGACTGTTGAATCACAGACGTGTACCTCTGAAACAAATAATACATTATATGTTAAAAAAAAAAGAAGAAGAAGATAGCAGGAGGGGAAGAGTAAAGGGGGGAATCGGAGGGGGAGACGAACCATGAGAGATGATGGACTCTGAAAAACAAACTGAGGGTTCTAGAGGGGAGGGGGTTGGGGGGATGGGTTAGCCTGGTGATGGGTATTAAAGAGGGCACGTTCTGCATGGAGCACTGGGTGTTATGCACAAACAATGAATCATGGAGCACTACATCAAAAACTAATGATGTAATGGATGGTGATTAACATAATAATAATAAAAATAAATAAATAAATAAAAAAGAGGTGGTGGCTTTACCACAGGAATAGGACAGCAGCTGTAGTACCAGAGAAGAATTAGAATCCACAAGACAGTAGACAAATAAGCTGTGGGATGGATTTTGATGGAAGCAGATGTGAAGCAAATTCTCTTCCAAGTGTTTCCAGACTGATTGGAAAATCTACAAGCTGAAATAGGGGTTCATGGAGTAGTAAGGATAGAGAATGTGTCCGTTTGATTTCCCAGGTTTGTGAGTTCCTGGAAATTGTAATGTAGTTATTGAAGAAAAGGATGCCACAAGTAACTGATGGGTTAAAAGCATGAGAGAAATGTGGTAAAGGCAACCTTCGATTATATAGACCTTCACAGGACAAATAACTTTACATGATCCAGCATGTGACCTTCATTAAGAAGTGTGTTTATGGGGCGCCTGGGTGGCTCAGTCGTTAAGCGTCTGCCTTTGGCTCAGGTCATGGTCCCAGGGTCCTGGGATCGAGCCCCGCATCGGGCTCCCTGCTCAGCGGGAAGCCTGCTTCTCCCTCTCCCACTCCCCCTGCTTGTGTTCCCTCTTTCGCTCTCTCTCTCTCTGTCAAATAAATAAATAAAATCTTTAAAAAAAAAAAAGTGTGTTTACACTCACCATTGTTCTATTTATGGAAATTTAGAGCTTCCAAACATTTATTTTCTCAAACTTCTTTCTCGCACTTTCTTGAAAGAGAAAAAACTAGTATTTATAATGATTTATCATGAAGTCACTAAGAACTAAGAACTAAGCACTGTTATTCCTTCCATATTTATTATCTTTTTTTCAATTTTAGGTATATTTTATTTATTGACTCTGAAATTCCCGTATTCACATGTTCCTGCTAAATCTCATTTATGTTTTCAATACAATATTAGAAAACTTAGAGTAAATTATAGAAAGAATTATAATATGTGCATAATATAATATATAGGCAATTCATATGCAATAATGAATCTATAGCTATTGAAAGAAGTAGGTTTGATACCAGATAATTCTATTCCACTAGATTTAGGGATATGGATTCAAAATGCATGCTGCCTGATGTATTATACAATTATACATTTAAATTTCTGTTCTCTACTTTCCATGCAGTTCCTCTAAAGCACAGACAACTATTCTTAAGCAGTTCAGACAAAGACTAAATTGGAATTCTTGCCAGCACTGTGCACATATATTTAACGACATTCCCCTTTCAACACTGGCTTAATATGTTTTAGCTGCCTTATAAATCACTCCAGGAATTTATGTCAAATATAAATAACTCTACTTCCCACATAAGGATTACTGTGTTTAAACAAGTGTACTTTATCCATATAGCAAGGTCGAAAACAAATATGGAAAACAATCTATCAAGCTTATAATAAAAGTTTAGGTAACCAAATGTGAAAATTCTATGAAAAATATGTTATTGCATATTTGCTGGGGGCCTGGGATTAAAGAATGCTCCCATTTTAGGTCCACGTCTTATTAAATAAGTATACTTGAGCCCATTTAACAATAAAATTTGTGACCTCCTTTGCAAGAGGTAAAATCCAATTTCCTTTTCAGTCAACGAAGTATTATACCAAATGTCTTTCTTCCCACTCTGCTACTCTCCTTTATGACTTGGAGTTCATAAAGCAATTCCCTAGCCCGAGAAGAAAAAAAAAACAAGCAAATGGCAGCACTTAAGGAGCCCTAGGCACAACACCTAGAATAATCTGCAATATAACATTTATCAAGCAATAGTAAGTTACAAAACATTTGAGAAATTTGTTTCTGGAGGGAGTTGAGAAAGCTCATTTGAATCCACTTTGTCTCATAAAGGAAACATTGTGTTCATAAAACCACAGGAACATTAGGAAAACAGCTGTTTCCTTTCAAAATAGAGTTGCCACATCAGGTGTAAATTTCACCAAGGGTATAGCTTAATCAAGTATCACATATTATGCAAAATACAATGTAGTAGGTAATTTCCAAATAGAAAAAAAATCACAACTTTATTTATATTTTCTTATCATGATAAAACCTTTTACAGGCTCACAAAGAAATTTGTGCCATTTCTAAGTTACCGACTTTGAAAGTGAAGTCTCATTTTATCTAATCTTATAAAATCTAAAATAAAATTTCTTTATAGCACAAGAAATATTTATAAATTAAATTTACTTTTGGAAGCTGTAACCTAAGTTCTTTTCTTGTTGTTGTTAATGGTATGATTAATTGGGAGCAAATGAAAAGATGTCAATAAAATAAGCTGACTATAAATACAGCCCCCCCCCAAAATTACTCTCTCAGAAATGTAGGTAGAAATTTCTGCTATCTACCTGTATAAAGTTTGGGATTAATCATAAGAAAAGCTGCTTATTTTGCTATATAGATCCAATATTAAAAAATTGAAACTATAAATCAATGTCTATGTTTTAATCAGAAACTAAATATATATATAGCATTAAATATTAAATTGATTTCATGTGCCATTTGTTATAATCACTTAGCAAATTACTAAGCATTTAATGATTTGGGAATGATTCTGTTAACAAACGGCAGTTAACTTAATGCTGCGCTAGGTTATTATTTGGAAAATCCACAGTACATTAACAATAGTTCAGTCGTCAGTTATTGAAAAGTGAGGTGTGTTGGGTGACATGTTACTCAGCCCTAATTTAGATAGAACAATAAGGTTTATATTACATACATCAGAAAACAGTTGCTTGCATATAATTGTTTGGGTTAAAAAGAAAAATAAAAAAAATACAAGAAATCAAAAAGAATATTCAATAGGTATAATGTTGTTACTAGGGCTTTGTCAATCTTCAACAATGCAGCAAAATATATAGTGGACAATTATGTAAAAAATAAGTCATTTATTTTTTAAAATTTTTATTTAAATTCAATTTAGCTAACACATAGTGTATTATTAGTTTCACAGGTAGAATTTAGTGATTCATCAGTTGCATATAACACCCAGTGGTCATTACATCAAGTACCCTCCTTAATGCCCATCACCCAATTACCCCATCTCCCCCACTCTCCTCCTCATTAATATAGTTTTATTATTTAAATGATTCTCAAAACTTGTTATTATTACTCCAAAATCATATTCTAAATGGGATAGAGTGATACAATTCACATTTGCAACAGATTTATGTAGCATATAAACAGAGGGTTCACTCTAAAATTACCCACTACGATATTTAATACTAAATAAGCAGTTTACTATAAAGGAAACATTTATTTCACTTTAGTTTTTAATTTTTTTATTTTATAAATTGTGTAAATGATACTATTCACATTACCTGTGAATATAATTAGTGAACAGTTTTAGTAGGCTTGTACATGAATAATATCTGTTGTTACTGTTTACATCAGTAGTTGTATGATCTTGACTTTATTCCAGGCTTTTAGACACATAATCTTGCTGTCATCTTTTAATGGGCTACGTTCTCAGGAGAAAAAAAAAATGAGAATGTTTAGTCATCATTCACTTACTAACTTATTAAATAACAGATTTTGTGTTCAAAAATATTTATTAGGTACACACCACGTGCTGGACATTATATAGGGCTTGATGGATATGAAGAATTATTCTGAGTTTGGGAGCTCATAACAATGTAGAACTGTAAGACTTTTTGCGTCTCCAACATCATAAATCCTTCCAGTTCCTAAAAACAATCCAGCATTCTTCAACTAACTACGTATTGAAGTTGAATGCATACCGGGCATCAGGTTTTATGTTATGCATGAAAAAGAGGCAGAAGAAATAATAAAAATCAGGCTTTCTGTCTACTGGTATCTGTCAGGGTACACCAGAGAAACAGAACCAATAGGATGTATAGATCTACCCTTAAAGAGATTTATTTTAAGGAAGTGTCTCACACCCAGTTCTGGGGGTAGCAAGTCTGAAATCTTGGAGCAGACCCTCACGTTGGAATCCCAGACAGGATTTGAGGTAGCTTTGAGTCAGAAATATGGCAGGTTGGAAACTCCGGCAGAATTTCTATGCTGCGGTCTTGAGGCAAAATGTTTTCTTGGTCTGTGAAACCTCAGTGTTTCAACTATTGAATGCTCTTAAGAGCAAACACTGAGGGTGTTATGCTAAGCAAAATAAATCAGTCAGAGAAAGACATGTGTCATATGACCTCACTGATATGAGGAATTCTTAATCTCAGGAAACAAACTGAGGGTTGCTGGAGTGGGGGTGGGGTGGGAGGGATGGGGTGGCTGGGTGATAGACACTGGGGAGGGTAGGTGCTATGGTGAGCGCTGTGAATTGTACAAGACTGTTGAATCACAGATCTGTACCTCTGAAACAAATAATGCAATATATGTTAAGAAAAAAAAAAAGAAGAAGATAGCAGGAGGGGAAGAATGAAAGGCGGGAAATCGGAGGGGGAGACGAACCATGAGAGACGATGGACTCTGAAAAACAAACAGGGTTCTAGAGGGGAGGGGGGTGGGAGGATGGGTTAGCCTGGTGATGGGTATCAAAGAGGGCACATTCTGCATGGAGCACTGGGCGTTATGCACAAACAATGAATCATGGAACACTACATCAAAAACTAATGATGTAATGTATGGTGATTAACATAACAATAAAAATACTTTAACTCATTTAAACTAAAAAAAAACAAAAAAAAGAGCATTCAACTAGTTGGATGAGGCTCACCCACATTATCAAAGGAAATTTCCTTTCCTTAAAAATCAACTGATTGTGGATACTAATCACAACAACAAAATACCTTCACATTGACATCTATACTAGTGGTTGACCAAACAACTGAGCGCCATAGTCTAGCCAGGTCGACACATAAAATGAATCATCATTCCGTTCCCATAAAACCTATGTATTATTTTCCTAGTAGGCAAAAACTAACAAAAAGTACATTGACAAATTATATATATATATATATATATATATATATACACACACACACAGATGTATATTACATATTATAATCTAACATATTGTATATACCATATGTGACTCTATGAAATGTTCAGAGCCGATCCTCCTTCAAAAACTAGAAAAAGTCCATTTATGGAAATTTATATTTAATAAAATATATATCTTCTCTCCATACCTCGTCTCTGAACTTCAAACTTTGTTTACCTGTGCACTTGATAACTCTGCTTGAATATCTAACTGGCATCTTTTATTTTATTTTTTTTTTTTTTTTAAAGATTTTATTTATTTATTTATTGGAGAGCGAGCGAGAGAGAAACAGCATGAGAGAGGAGAGGGTCAGAGGGAGAAGCAGGCTCCCCGCTGAGCCGGGAGCCCGATGTGGGACTCGATCCCAGGACCCTGGGATCATGACCTGAGCCGAAGGCAGTCGCTTAACCAACTGAGCCACCCAGGTGCCCCTAACTGGCATCTTTTAATCTTGGCGAACTCAACACCAAATTCCTGATCTTTGCCTCCAGTCCAGCTCCCTTCCACCATCTTCTTTATCCCAGTTTATGGCAACCACATGCTTCTAGTTACTCAAGCCATGCCTTAGATACATTCTTAAACCCTTTTCTTTAATTTTCTGAGTGAGCAGCAAAAAAAACCGCCATTATTTTTCTGATCTCAACTCCTACCCTTTGCCTAATTTACTTCACCATAGCCATTTGCTGAACTCAAAACACTGGGTCGTTTGCCTCCGAGAATTGGCATTTCCTGGAATGATCTGTCCCAGATCTAAAAGGCTTACTACCTAACATCTTTCAATCTTTCTTTAAACATCACCTTCTCTCTGAGGATTTCTCTGGTTACCCATTTACATGTAATCCCATCGACCCACTCCTAGAATTTTGGGTTTGTTTTTCTTTATAACACTTATCACCTTGTGACATTTTATATATTTTACTATTTTTTTTATTATGTTCCATTGTCTTCTTAGTAGAATGTAAGATGCATGAAGGTATCGACCATGGGCTTTTCATTGCTTATGTGTCTTCCTTACCTAGAAAAGTACCCAGTTCAATTGAAGTTTTCTTTAAAATTGATATTTGACTTTTTATAGCCCCCTTTCATTAAAGTCCCTATAATCTTGCAATCCATTGTCTATAAAAAAAAAAAAAACTGGGAAATTGGTAATGTGTGCTACTTATGAGGTATAATGTGAGGCACAGAAAGAGATCCTGAAATGATAAACCATCATTGGCATTTTTAGGAATAAGTTAGCTATAAATTGCAATCTGACAAAGTTATTTTCATTTTGCATGTCAGTAATTGCCTTTGCTTCTGCATTGAAGTTTCATTATTGAGTTCAATATTTACCAAACAATGTATATTGAAACTTGCTTGAAGTTTATCTCCGTGGCTAGATCTGTAAAAGGCTACAGGATAATAGGGGCTAACAACACTAGCTTCTACTGTGAATAAATGAGTGCACGGTGCTTATATTTTTGTTGAAGTATCATTAGATGTTCCTTTATTTTTGAAGCGAAATTGAGCAAGTATAAAGTAGAATTTCAAAAACAAGTCAAAATCTAAACTAGATGATCTAGAGGTAACATCCCTACTTTTGAAGTGGTGGAAATTCTGTTTCTGATGTGATCCAGTGCTTAAAAAAAAAAAAAAAGGCACACATTTTAATTACAAATTAAATTAATTCTTTCATGGAATTTGTCAGTGCCAAAATACAAGTGGTCATGTATTTAGAAATATATACATGTAAATTAATGACTGGAATTAATGACTTTAATAATTTTAGAGGCAGCAATTTAGAAATAGTGGTTGAAAATATTTGGTTATAGACTGCCAATATTCTTTTATCAAATGTAACTGATTCACAATGTCCAAATATTAAAATTCCTAGTATTCCAGAAGAGAAAAAAAACTTTACATTTCTTTAGTGATTAGATACTACTTATATAAATGTCAAACTCACCAAGACATGAGACATATATAAGACAATTTACCCTCAATATACAGTAATAACCTCATCTTTAAAAAAAACTATTAATGATTTTCAATATAGAGCTTTGATTGAACAAAATACTTAAGAAGTTTTTTGGTAGAGACCAACAGGCGCCATTCCAAACAGAAAGTAAATGTAGCATCGAATCACTCTCTCTGCTCATCTGACCCCTTCCTCTCCTCTGCATTGATATCAGCTACTTTTAGAAGAAAAATGATTAAGCCAAAATCTCCCTGTTTCCCAGGAACAGTGAAAGCCATGCACGCTTCTGGCTCTGCATGGGAACACTGAGAAGGCAGGGACTCAAACTTTTATGTATCTATTGCATCCGGGCTCCTTGGTCACCCTCCCACCAGGTCTCAGGAAAAAGAGAGTGTTGGGAACAGGAGCAGCTGAAGATATTGAGGACCACAGGGCAAAGCTGGGGTGGTCTCTGTAAAAGCAGAGAGAAAGTGGCCAAAAGTTAAGACAATTTTAGTTTTCTTCCCACCTCTTGCCTCCACCCCTGCCAGGCCTCCCCCTACCCTTTACTCCTCAAATTCCCAAGCAATGAATAGCACGTTGCCATAGCCCAAACTTACACATATGTTAAGCTATCTGGTCTATGTTTTGCAGGGATAAAGTGCTCAAATTTAATGAATGGGGATTCACAATGTGAAGAGAAGTTGAAGTGGTCTTGTGGAGCCCGGAAGCATATTGAAAGTACTTTTGTTGTATATTACATTGAATGTAATAGGAACTGTTAGTGTTGTTGATACATTTGCCCTTCCCATCCGTTAAGCATAAGAGGGAATTCTCCCAATTCAGGGACAGCCACTTGTAGGCATATAGAGAAGTGACCTCTGTTTCCCCCAGGCTGGTGAAGCAGAAGCAACATAGAATCTCAGGAGGAGAAAGAGGAATCACAACTTTGAAGATGGAATTGCCGTGGAAACTCAGAGAAGCCATTCCCCAATAGAATAGTGCCACCTGCCTGATGAAGCTCCCAAAAACGCCACTTAAAAACAAACCAAAAAAGCAGTTATTAACCTGCTTTAGGAATCTGACCCCCTGACTCATTGAGCCCATTTAGTAGTGAGTCAATTCGATTCAATAACTAACGAAGGAAGGGACTAATAGTCCTCGTGGAAAATGGTAATTCTACGTTCAAGAGCATAGACAACCTGGATCTAGCATCATCTCAATTTTACGTGAAAAAGTGACAGTTTGATCTTTAGGAAAGCTTGATCCCTCAATCAATTTTCTGAGGCAAAACCATTAGCTCCATGAGGCCCTTGATTTACAGAGTTTCTCCTAAATGCCTGGTCTTGGTTTACTAATGGGGTGTAACCATAAATGCTGCTGTCGTCGTGTGGGTGGTAGCAACTATCCAGCCTCAAGGAGAACTCTGGAATGCGACTGTACTAAGAGCCAGTCAGCACAATGGGATAGATTAAGTCATTCCCTTTGCCTTACTCCTCAAGACCTGGCAGGTTGTATTACTAACACTCGGGCTGTATCAATGTCACAGACATCTGGTCTTCCACACGGAAGTCTACAGACCATCAGTTTCAAATAACCGTCTCTGGGATTACAACCAGCACCATAGACTGAGAAGTCCAGATCAGTCACATGGATGCTTATATGTGGATACAGGTAAAACCAACTGGAACCAACATGCTGATTGTGTCTGTCACACTTGACATGGCCTCATGTACCCCTCACAGACCAATCACAAAGTAAAGGACTCTCTCTTTCTGATGCAAGGCCACCTTGTGCCAAGCTTGTGACTTCTGCAAAAAGTTGGCTCATTTTCCTTGTGATGAAAGAGGCCACATCACACGGAGCATTGTGTCCGCCTCCTCCTGTCAAATCGACTATATCAGATCAAATCAAGTTTAACGACAAACCCCAAAGTGTAATAACCTGTGCCCTTTTGGGTTCTGTGTTTGTATAATACAGCGAGTGAGCCATGGACTCCTTCCACTGGGGATAGGAGTTACTAGTTGGCCTATTTTTTGTGATTACTGGCATTACCCCAAAGACCAGCAGGTCTCTAAATACTCTTTCTTGGGTCATAATAAATATAGAATGGCCTCAGACTTGATTGACTAAAAACCCTACTGGTGCCCCGGCAACTTATTACAGTGACTGAGACCCTGGAGGCCAGGAAGGGTTGTGTTTGAGATCAATGTTCCTGCTTGCAATCCTTCAGCCTTAATTTACTTCAGTATGAGACCACTGGGTCCCAGCCTCTGTGTACTCCTCAAAACTGAGAAGGTGACACATTATAATTACTCTTCCTATATTGCTAATATGTGTAAGTATAATTGTCTTTGTGTGCGTGTGTTATCTTTTTATTTAGATGCTTGAAGGGTTCTCGGTCTCTGAATTTCAACAATTCACAGTATTTATCATATAGCTTTCGAGTATTTCCTCCTGTCTTAGCTACTCCTTTCATCTCCAAATTCAGGTGTCTAAGTTTTCTTCTATAAAATGTGTGATTGCTTTTCAGTCCTATCTGTCTGGCCTCTTCTTGTGGAATGTCTTATTCCATTCTGTGCACTTATAATTACTTATTTTATTATTTCCTTCTTTGTCCTACACTTCATCTAAGGGGAGCAGAACTCGGAGCTTGAACTAAGTGCCACTAACATTTCTGCAATATTAATTTGTCTCTAGTGCTTTAGGCCCAGATTTAAATTCTACTATTGCCTTCTGATTTTCCTAACATATAATGTACTTGTAGGATTTTTGAGACGCTTAAATAATTAATATATCCAAAAGATTTTCGTGTAGTTATTATAACTTTCGTCAGTAATAGACACCCTTTAATTTCTACTTCATATTAGAAATTCTTCCCATTTGTATATCTTTCATCTCAATAAATGAATTCATAACTTCAATTTTCTTCTCTTGTTTTTGCAATACACATTCACTTGATTTTTATAATAAGGTGAAAGCAAAGGCTTTGAAAGTTCTATCCATCATTCTTTAAAGTAGAGTCTTTCTCTGCAATGAGAATCCTGGCTACACTTGACTTTATTCTAGTACTCTTTATTTTTTTTTTCATGGCCTGAAATCAAGGTATTTCTCATTCTAGAATCAAGGGGAAACACCTCAAGTGTGGTATTTGTTTATGAACAATATTTGTGGTATCATGTTCAATACCCACAGAGTACAGATATTTCTCAGTTAGGATTCGGATTAGACACGCTCTTTCTGGGAAAACCTCACTGATCCACTTAAACTGATGTGCCCTGAATGTGCTTCTGAACCTGTGTATTTGCAGTACCTGAGCCCCTTCCTGAGAGTTGACTGTAATTGATTACTATCATCCTATAATATGAATTATGCTATGATGCAGGAACAGGGCCTCTTTTTTTCAACATTCTATCTCTCATGCTTAGTCCATTAACTGAAGTGCTGTGATCACTCAGTACATACTGTGAATATGAGTGGAACTGACTTGAATTAAATGAGATTTGTTTGGGGGGCCTGGGTGGCTCAGTTGGTTAAGCCTCTGCCTTCGGCCCAGGTCATGATCTCAGGTTCCTGGGACCAAGCCCTGCACTGGGCTCCCTGCTCAGCTGGGAGTCTGCTTCTCCCTCTCCCTATGCCCCTCTCCACCCTCATGCTTACTCTCTCTCGCTCTCAAATGAATAAATAAAATATTTTTCAAAAAATGAGATTTGTTTGATGTGGCAGTTAAGAAAATCTTGGATAAGGGGAATCTGAGAAGAGAATTTTATTTCTGTTCATCATCTAAGTGTGTTTGGTAAGAGTGGTTAAATGAGGACCAGATTCCTCTCAGAAGTTCTATTCAACCTGACCTTTAGTCAGGGAAAATAAACTCCAAAGTGTATGTTCCTACCTGCCTTCAGAGTGACCTTACCTTCAGCCACCTGCACTTCATTGTTGCACATAATGGGTTACTTAGAATATGAGGAATTTCGTTACCATTGTTTTTGCTTAACTCCTCCCCCCTGCCTCCACCAAAGTAGCTAGCACAACCCAAATCTTTCCATATCATGCATCTTTTCACATATATCCAGTACAACTAATTTTATGAATGCATAGACTTCTTGACATTTTCTATTTTACAAAAATTATAATAAGTACTTATATTATGTGCACATTTCCATACCTTGCTTTCTTTAGTTAAAAAACATTGCGTTTGTAAATTCTATCCCTTTTCACTCTTTCAAACTGGTCAGGTTTTGTTTTTGCTTTTGTTTTTGTTTTTCCTGTGCACATTTTTCTTGAAGACTTTGCTAAATAAAGCCAATAGGAATTAACTTATACTGTTAATATCCCACTCCCCACTTTGTCCCTAAAGCTACAAGGCAATAGAGAGGGACAATAAATATTAACAAAATGTACTATGGCTTACCCCCACCGTAAATATTCCTATTCTGTCCTTGAGATCTTTTGGCCAATTTTAATATCATAGTCCTTGTTATTCTAAATTTGTTGGCCAGTAAGACAAATTTTTTTTCACCATATTTTGTTCTAAAGTATTTTGGGCAATTTTCCAATTGATGTCCATATGAAATAGAAATTATTCACTAATTTAAAATTTGCGATGCTGGGTAGAATAGATTAAATATATTTACTACTACTACTAATTCATATACTGATTATTGAATATTTTATGTACATTAAATCTCCCCTTCCAAAATTGTAGTATAGGTTTTTACTTGTTTAGGTTTTCTGTTAAGAGTTAAGAGAAAATCTATTGCCTTTTTTTAAGTCTAGTAGATTTACTATGGAATTTAACTCTATTTTAGAGATTCTTTGTCATTTTGTAATGAAATAATTTATACATACATATATATAAATTATACATATGACATGTAAAGGAAAGACACAGACAGAGGAAGAGAGACAGAGATTTATTGTAAATAATTGGTTCATGAGATGGTGGGTGCTGGCAAGTCTGAGATTTATACAACAGACCAGTCGGCTGGAAACCCAGGCAGGAATTCTATGGCAATTTTGAGGCAGAGTTATTTCTTTGGAATTGGCTTTACACTTAAAACCTACAACTGATTGGAGGAGGCCAGTCACATTATGGAAAGTAATCTGCTTTATTTAAAGTCAACTAATAGTAAATGTTCATCACATCTACAAATATCTTCACAGTAAATCTGGCTAGTGTTGACCAAATAACCATACCCCCATCAAGTTAACACACAAAAAAATAACCATCACAGTAAGGAAATAAATGTGGTTGTTGGAAGCCATTGAAATTTGAAGTGAGTTTTAATAAAGCATTATTTTGCAAGAGGAGCCTAATACCGATGTTTAGAATTATGCAATATGTTTCTTCTGTCTCCATGCTACTTAACACTATTATTAAGAGTGATGCTTGGGCTTTCCCAAGCTCCCTTTAAGCAAATATTAATAGATCACGATTTTTTTTAACATATAATATATTGTTTGTTTCAGAGGTACAGGTCTTTGATTCAACAGCCTTACACAATTCACAACGCCCACCATAGCACATACCCTCCCCAATGTCTATCACCCAGCCACCTCATCCCTCCCACTCCCCCTAGATCACAATTTTTTAAAAACAATTTAATGATACAATTTGATGATATAATCTTATTTTGATGATTTTTCTAATATTGACTTTATCCTTCCATTTAAAAAAATTAGATTGTAATTATTCTGACACTCAACCTACCTATGGTAGTAATTTATTTAAAATTTGAATGTAAGATACGTTGGAAGATTATTTTATTTTTCAGAATTATTCTCCTCCTTCCTATACCTATAAAAGGATGTTGCCCGGCCCTTGTCCTGTGAATTTCAGTGCCTCCAGATAAGTGATGTCAGGCCTGGCCATGTGGTTTGTTTGGCCAATAACATTTGAGTGGAAAACTGCAAGTAAATGATTTAAATGTGGTCATTGCTTCTCCCTGGGCCATGAAAATGGCCCTCCCCACACAGTTACTGATATCTCAGTCTGAGTCCCCAGGCACAGTCCAATAGCCTGGAGAAGAACCATCATCAATGCAGTTCTCGTACAACATAAGCAAGAAAGAAATCTTTGATGTTGTGAGTCACTAAGATTTTAGGCTTATTTGTTATGCAGCAAAGCTGGTTAACACAAGATGAGGATTTACCCCAATTATTTTCAGTCAATTTTGAATATAAAGGCATTTAAAACATTTTCAAGTGAGTGGTCCATCATTTTGCTATTAAGTATACTTCCTTTCATTGACTTTCCTGAAGATTGTAATTTCAGGAGTATTCCCTCAGGAATTAAACATTACTTATGAACATGTTTCTTATATTGAAGTAGTTCCAATTCTTATACCATATTTTTGCAATTTATTTCTAAGTTCATTGAATTTATGGCAATGGTTGTAGCTTTTGAAATATGTACTTAAAAAACTTTACGGTTTCCCTTATAGCCAAGTATATGATTGATTTTGTAAATGTTCCTCAGATACCAATAAAATATACATATTCAGTATTCATAGAATGCAAAATAAGATATTTATTTTTGAGTGGAGTTTATTACAGTATTCAGTTCCTATATGTTCTCACTTATTTATTTCTACTAGACCTTTCTAATTCTGAAAAAGATATATTACATGCCCTAAGTATAATTCTATTTTTATCAAGTTCTCCCTGCATTTCTAATAGATCAGGCTTTATGTTTGGAATGCTAAGTGGTTTGGTGCTTACAATTTTTATGAGGAATGTTTCCTTCAAATGAATTGTCTTTTATCATTACACAAAATGATCTTTTACCTTGTTTAAGAGCTTTTAACCTTAAGAGAAGATTTCATTTCCTCCTGCTTCACATCTAGTTTTCTTAAATAATGTTGTACTATTTATATTTCATTTTTATTTTTCCTTTGCTATATGAATACTCTACATCAACAAATGTTGCATAGCTCTGATAGTGCAAAATTCCAAGTACACTATCACTGCATTAACTATATAATAAAATGTCATCAGTCACTACTTTTTCTTCTCCTTTCATTTTCTCTCCTCTTAAAGTATCTATTTTGAGTCACTTACAGTTATTTAGAGCATTTTCTGAAACATTTTCCTTAGATGATATAACTAACACTAGAGTCCCTAATTTTTCTCTCAACAGATAAATGATAATTTTTCTGCCTATAAGATTCTATGATCCTTTTTCCCCAGTAACTTACTGATATTTTTAAACTTCCAATTTTGATGTATTTTTGAAATATACATTGTTCCGTTGATTTGGAAACTTCAAATTAAAAAAAAATACTTGAAATTAAAAAAAATCATGAGAGATTGTCAGTCTATTCCCTTCCTCCGCCAAGACACACACACACACACACACACACACACAAACACACTCTCAGTGTCCATTCTTTCTTTTTTCCAGGACATATGCCTGCTTAGCTAGTGTCTAGTTTTCTGGCTCTTCCAGTAACTAGGCTGAACCAAATTTCTGTCAGCGGAACGTGGTTGAAAAGTTGTGTACACCCTCCATCTTACATGCTTACAAAGACAATAGTTTCCCGTGAATCTTTCTTTGCTCTTCACCCAAGCTAGAACAGGGATAGGATGGCAGCCATACTGGTGAAGACAACTTCTTTGAGGATGGTGTTAACCACAATATGGCAGAAACCAGCTTCCTGTTTTATCTCAGGAAACAGAATTTCCCTTACAGATTACACTAGTGAGACTTATGTGTAGAAGATGAATAAAACTTCTATGTCAAATAACTTCTCTGCTTTGCTGTGGGATGGGGAGGGGTGGGAAGGGGTAGGATGTCTTCTTCCTGGTGGTTCTGAGTAGGTCTGTGGACTGCTGGGGTTCCCAAAGACATGTTCAGAGTGTTTGTGAGTCCAAACCACTTTTCCAAATAATATTAAGACACCACTTGTCTTAAACAATGGTGTTTAAGAGTGTTGGCATCAAACTGTACAAGTTGTCATTGTACTATTCACTGCTAAGCACTCATAAGAAGAAAAAAAATGGTCAGGTTCAGTTAAGAATGTCCTTGAGGAAACAGTAATAATTAATGCTATCAAACTTTGACCCTTATTTATATGTCTTGTACTATTCTGTGTGAAGACAAGAAATATGCATGAAGCATTTCTACTACATACTGATATAATTGTTACCTCCAGCAAAAACACTTAGACAACTGTGTGAGCTAGCAGTTGAACTAGATGCTTTTTCCATGGAACACTGTTTTAACTTGAAAGAATGAAAGACAAACTATGATTATTCAAATATGAATATTTGGCAAAAGGAAACAAAGGACTGTATTTATTGATGATAATAAAACTTGAGTTTCAGGGAAAAATTAGAATTTTGGAAAATGTGTGCCCCCTGTGAGAACTGGCCACTTCTCAGTACTCAAAGATATTTCAAAAATAAATAGATGTTCATGTGCATGTACGTGTTTTGATAGAGTACAAGGAATTATGTAACTATTTAGAAGATCTACGGTTAGGCAGTATTTTCCAAATGATCAATGCATTATGTGACAAATCTGTGCATGGATAAAAGATCTATTAAAGTGCAAGACAGTGCAATGGATTTTAATATAAAAGAGTACAAAAAGTTCATCGATGCAGATCCAGATTCTACATAGCTACTAACCTTTAAGAAATGATCACTCATCGAATTGTGGTGTAGTGACAAAAAAAGAATATCAACAATTATTTGAAAAGGTTTAAAACACTCTCACCTTTCCAAATACAAGCTATGTGAAGTAGATTTTTTTATGTGCTTCAACCAAAATAATATATCACAACAGATTGAATGCAGAAGCAGACATGAAATCAGCTGTATTTCTAAAATATGTACCAGACATTAAAGAGATTTGCAAAAATACAGTATAACATTATTCTTCTCACTAACTTGTTTTTTGGAAAAAATATAGGTTTTTTAAATTAAGGTATGCTTTTGTGTCAACATGCACTGAATTTATTATTTTATTTTTAAATAAATTAATAAATATATTATTTTTAAATCTCCATTTTGTTTCCTAATATAGTAAACATCAATAGGCATAAATCACATAAATAAAAGTTGTTTCAGATCATTAATAGCATTTAAGAGTATAAAGGGTTTCTGAAACCTTAACCACTAGTTTGCCAAGATCAATTTTTTTTCCTACTTATTTGATTATCGCCACTCTATCATCTGTCCTCTTTTCTCCTTGTGTAAATCATCTCATCCCTCATTAATTCTCTCTCTTTTTTTTCTGGTGCTTTATTTTTGGATGATTTTACATTTGTTTTAACTGTACTACATTTTAATATTTTTTATCCAGTTACCATGCTTTCTGTATATTTATTGATTTATTGTAAAATTAGAAAATGATTTGAGTTGCAATGTGTATTTATGTTCTAAGGGAATGTCCTTCTGTGCTTTTTTGATTTAGTGGACTCAGGTTGATTATTCTAAGTCGGCAGCTTTCTGCTCAGGATTCTCACTTCATTTGGCTCTTCCTACTCTTTGCATGGTATTTTGTGTTCCCTTCCCTAGATCATGGATTTGTCTCTTAGCCTACTCTCAGCTCAATACATCCTAGGAGTTCAGTTCAATGTGTTGGTATTTTAGTGAGAGGCAATATTTTCTTGTGTGTTAGAAGTTCAGGTCCTGTGGGACAAGGATGTGCAAACTAGCCTGCTGTCAGTTTTCATTTAGGAATACAGAAGATATCTTCTTACTCCCAACTGTTCTTATTTTTAATTGAACTCACTTCAGTCCTCAGATATTGTGAAAAATTCAGCCCAAAGTATTTTAAGAGCTTAAAAGACACAACAGCATTTCCTAAAGCCATAAATTATGTCAAGGGAAGGTGCTGCACTTTTTTGAACAGAGGTGCCCAGCTCTCTCTGGGAATCATGGAATTATGACCCTTACTTCAGTCCTCTCTGCCTTGCTGTTCCTGGGCTCAGGCAAATACTGTGTTGGAAGACATCAAGTTCGTGGTTTACTCTTGCATCTGACTGGGATATATGAAAAATCTGGGACTTTACATTTTCATTACAGGCTCTTCTTCCGTCCAAGCCTTAGCCACTGCATTGCTTGGAGGAACTCTATGTCCACCTCTCTTTCCATAATGCTGAAACTCCCAGAAGGTTGAAAACCAAGTCTTTAACAACAAAACCGGACCTAGTGAAAAGACGCATAGGTCTAAATGCAGAACTATGTATGTGTTTGAAGACAGAGTAATGTTCCAATCTCCTTCCCCATGGTTTTATGCAATGAAAATTATATGCACTGTATTGCTTTTGTGAAATTTGAAATTTTCTAAGTTTTTAAACATACCTGATCCTATTTGATGCTGTGCTTCTGTCCTTGAATCTCTCCAAATTCTGTTGTTCTTTGTGAAGTTTGGCTCTATGCTATGGCTTCTCCTTTGTCATTACCCTCCTCACCCACATTTGATTGGAAAGTATATTGCCCTCCTTCCTGCAAGGCTGAGTTTTAAGTGGCTTTTATTACTTAAAGCATTCATTTGTAATTTTACTGCTTGCTTCTTAGAGTTGAGAAACAGTTTACTTTTCAAGCTACAATGTCCCTCAATGCATGGGCTTCTCTATTATGTTTTATTTTTGCCTAAAGCTAGCATGAATTGCCTTCTCCCCGCAACACTGCTCTCACCACCTTAAATCTAACCCCTAAGCAAATGGCATGTGTTTTAGGTTTTTATTTGTGGCAAGGCTCTTCTTTCTGTACTAATTTTTCAACAGTACAGAGAGGCTTGGCTACTTTTCATTTTCATCCACACAATGTCTCCATCACAGGCTGACAGCACTTTGTTCATTGTTGCTATTCAAGCACTCAGGCTGAAGTGGCAACTATCATCTTGAACATTACTGATTGCCATGCCAGGAAAACCAGAGGTTGCTGGAAAGGGCTCCCACTGAGTGAATGATTAAATACTCTAGTAGGTTCACAATGTATTGGCCTGAATTAGTCACATGGCTCCACCAAAGCCCAAGGAAGCTTAAAAGTTCAATGCAACATTTCCCCAGAGTGGGGTGAACCAGAAATATTAGATGAAAAGCGTTAATGAGCACCTCAGAGTATAAGCCAGATATATTCTACAGATTTTGAAAGTCTGAGAATTGATGAGGAAGAACTTTTACATATTAAGCCCATACAAGCATTTGTGAATTTGTAGACATACACAATCAGCATAATTATTTGATTACACACCATCTAAAACTCATATTGTGTAGTAGATATTTATTAGATAATTTGTGTAAAGTATGATGACAAAGATAATATGATAAATCATCATCATCATCATTTTGAATTATTACATAGAAGTCTTTACTCAAAACAAAACTTGTTTAAGCACCAAGGTGAGATTTTTTTTTTTTTTTTAATTCATGTAATTTCTGCTAATGATATGGCGGGATGCTGTGTAACATCTGTTGTTTACAAGTTCCAACTACCCATTGGGTCACTTGTAAATTTTCACACAGATTATAAGCGATGTTATTAAGATTTAAGAGAATAAACAATTTAACTGAATAAGTTAATATTATTTTAATTAGAAAATTATATTATTCTTTATCTATATTAAAGCTTAAATAACTAGCCTTCTCAAGAAAAACTTGCATTAAAGCAGAAATTACAGCTACTGCACTGGATCTCAAGTTGAATAATTAAACAAAGTCCCAAGCTTCAACTTGCATCACATTATATAAATCAATGAAAACATTTTTATTGTTCTTATATTGTGAATTTCCTTAGGAAAAGAAAAATTAAGTATCTTCATTATTTTATGAAAAATATTTTCCTATGGTTCTTAACATTTTTTTCAGCCCTTTTCATATCAGTTATTGTTGGCTTCCTTCTAAATGGTTTATTCATAATATGATCCACCAATATCAAAACCAGTTTCTAGAAATGACATTACATGTGGGTACAAATTCTGCCCACAGAATCAATAATTTGGCAGAACATATATTATTTTCCTTAATCTAAGGATACATTTATAAGACACTTTTCTTAGAAATCTGGGAGGAAATGAATACAATCAACACTCTAAACATATAATCAGATTCCATTGTCTCCAATTATATGGCAAAAACATTGTACTGATAAATACCCTTAAAATTACATACTAATTTAGAACTGCAATTAATAGGAATACTACTTTTCTGTCAATTGTTTTCTAAAGACAAACTGATTTATTTATTTCCAAAAGTTAACCCATTTATTTTCTAAATATAGTCACATAAATAATTTATGAAATACGTCATTAACAAAACACTCAATATAAAAAAAAAAATCCTTCAGTCGTTTCCCATGTCTCCGTCATATGAGCTGAACAATTCTTCACACAATTTGAGATCTACTTAATTATTTAGGTTACCTTATACCTGTTATGTGCTCTCTTTCAAGGTCCATATTACTAGCCTTCATTCTTTCCTTTGTATTTTGCATGCTCATTTAAGTTATAAGAGTCTCAGCATATGCTATTTCCTCTGTGTGAAACTTCCCCTACCCTGTTTGCCTAGTTAAATTTTAGTAGGCAATTTGCTGTTTTTGCATTTATTCATTTCCAGTTCTCTGGGTAACATTTCCCCCGGAATTCCAGTAGGAAACATCTGTCTACTTATCCTATGTGGTTTAAGTAGGCCGGCACCCCACTCCACTGAGAAGCGTGTGTCCCTGAAGTGTCTAGTCCAAATAATGGCATCCCTCTAGTCTCTGCAAAGATTATCGCAGGGATAAAAGCATGACCCAAGTTGGCCCAATTAGAATGATTTCCAGAAATTTTATGACTGCCTAGGACTCAGAACTATGATAATTACACTTGAGCTGCCAGGGGGTCAGTGGAGCAGAAGGGCTGCCTGGGAAGGAAGCCAACACGAAGAAGAGCAGATGGAAGAAATGGAAATATTCAGACCTAATAGCCTTGTTTGGGCCCCAGATCCACGGGGCAGACCCTGTTGTCATATTGTTCTCATCCTCTTATCTCTAATGCCATTGGCACACACTAAACAATTAACACATCTGTACTGATTTAACAAATGAACATCAAAATTGTTAAAATGTTTAAATATATTTTAATACTTGTGCTTTGTATCAATGTCTTCCACAGTCTGCATTATTAATTAATCAATCGATTCACTCATTCATCAACAAAATTCCATTGCAGGACTACTATGTGCTCAGCAATTAACATGCTAGTGGGAACCTCAGAGTGATGAAAATATTCTATTTCCTTGTAATTGCTTAGCTGTATTTTCAAATGATATACAATACTCATGTTGCTTTTTAAAAATAATATGTAATTATTTTGAAATGTTTCCTTAAAAATATAGGTATACTATCATCCATAGAATTCTGATAGTAGTTATGGCTTAGAATGGGGATTTTCTGGAATGGATTCTGCTCTGTAACTTTGACCTTTTCTTCAGGAAACTCCAAATTGACCTTTGGAGTCATCTAGTTTGAGTTCCTCTCAAACCCATTCCAAATAGGCTTCATTATTTGGCCTGACAAGGTTTGCACTGATAAAATATCTTTTCTCACACACCAACTGCCATTATAAGCAACAACAAAAATTGTATGGTTTTATTTTTTAAATTTTTTTCTAAACATGTTATTTTTTTCAAGTTTTTATTAAATTCCAGTTAGTTAACATACAGTGTATTAGTTTCAGGCATACAATATACTGATTCAGCACTTCCACACATCACCAGGTACTCATCACAAGTGCCCTCCTTAATCCCCATCACCTATTTCACCCATCCCCCCACCTATCTCCCCTCTGGTAACCATCAGTTTGTTCTCTATAGTTAAGAGTCTGTTTCTTGGTTTGCCTCTCTCTCTCTCTTTTTCCTTTGCTTATTTGTTGTTTGTTGAATTCCACATATGAGTGAAATCATATGGTATCTGTCTTTCCGTGACTGATTTATTTCACTTATCCTAATACCTTCTAGCACCATCCATGTCAGTTCAAATGCCAAGATCTATGCTTTTTCATAGCTAATGTTCCATTGTATATATGTCACATCTTTATCCATTCATCAGTCGATGGACGCTTTCCATAATTTGGCTACTGTTGATAACATTGATATAAACATTGGGATGTATGTATCCCTTTGAATTAGTATTGTTGTATTCTTTGGATAAATACCTAGTAGAGTGATTGCTGGATGGTAAGGTAGTTCTATTTTTAACTTTTTGAGGAAACTTCATACTGTTTTCCAGAGTGGCTGCACCAGTTTGCATCCCCACCAACAGTGCAAGAGGGTTCCCCATTCTCCATATCCTTGCCAACATCTATTGTTTCTTGTGTTATTGATTTTAGCCATTCTGACTGGTGTGAAGTGATATCTCATTGTAGTTTTGATTTGTATTTCCCTGATGATGAGTGATGGTGACATCTTTCCATGTGTCTGTTGGCCATCTGTATGTCTTCTTTGGAAAAATGTCTATTCATGTCTTCTGCCCATTTTTACATTTGATTATTCATTTTTTGGGTGTTGAGTTGTATAAGTTCTTTGTATATTTTGGATACTAACCCTTTATCAAATATATCATTTGCAAATATCTTCTCTTATTCCAAAGGTTGCTTTTAGTTTTGTTGATTGTTTCCTTCCTTGTGCAGAAACTTTTTTTTTGATGAAGTCCTAATAGTTAATTTTTGCTTTTGTTTCCCTTGCCTCAGGAAACATATCTAGAAAGAAGTTGCTACGGCTGATGTCAAAGAGGTTTCTGCCTGTGTTCTCCTCTAGGTTTTTTTATGGTTTCCTGTCTCACATGTAGATCTTTAATCCGTTTTGAATTTATTTTTCTGTTTGGTGTAAGAAAGTGGTCCAATTTCATTCTTTAAATTACATACTTTTTAAGTTTATTTAGACTTAATGTAAATCTAAAGTAGTGTCCTCTAAGGTTTGCTTAGCTGATCAACATGCAGAAGTTCGGGATGTTTACTACAATGCTCAACACAATTCTTCACAGAAGAGCTATTTTAATATATTGCTCTATTTGAGAAAAAATTACGTAAAATTTATATTTCCACACTTTGTAGTGAAAACAAAATATTCATTAAGAATGAATATAGCTAAACCACATCTTCACCACATTTGGCTCTATATTTCTTTTCGTTTTTGTTTTTTGTTTTTTTTAAATTATATACCACAAAACATGAGGAACATAAGTGGGCCTCTGCTATAATCTTTGAGTTTTCCTCAATCAGAATTATTGCACTTTGTACCATAGTGAACAGAATAAGTTCTGTTTATTGTTTAGTTCCATATTCTTCTGCGTCTCTCATCCCCCAGTGACACAAAACGATCTTCTATGATCTACATGCTCCTTTGCACCATCTCATGCACCATAGAGCTCACTTGCTCTAAGGCCTTACATTATGACAAAAATAAATATGAGAATTTTGCATTTCCAGTTTTTAAATGTTGGGCTTTTCAGTCAGAAACTTCATCAATTAGGGGTGCCCAGCTGGCTCAGTTGGAAAAGCATGGGACTTTTGATCTCAAGGTTGTGAGTTCAAGCTTCATGTTGGGTGTAGAGACTACTTAAAAATAAAATCTTGGAAAAAAAGAAACCTCATCAATTGGAAGTGAAAGAGGTTGTCAAGGTTGTCATCCACTCTCTACAAGATGCCAGCCACCATTCATTTATGACCTCAGAGTGTCCTCTTCTAATATTTCTATAGCTCTCTTGACAAATACTTCTCTGTGCCATGGGCACGTCTGTGTCCAGCTATCTTACCCTTGTGAAATTTGATTCTGCATAAAAACAGGACAAAAGAAATACCATCATGCTGACTACATGCATCACGCTTACAAACACACAATTTATACCATTTTTTGTGTAAAATAAATACATGAATATATTTCTTAAGCTTCAACAGTCTATAACTTTGTCCCTTAATTGTTTTTTGCCACAAATTTTGAAAATTTCTAGAGCTGACAAAAGTAAGAGAAAGAACAATAAACCTCAAGGAAAATAATTAGCAATATTGTTAATATTAATGAAGTTAACACTTCTAATAAGTGCACTATATCAGTTAAACCCTTTCAATTTCACATCTAAGCACAAAGGCTCCCATTACCACCCTTACATATGGTTAAGAATCTAGTATCCTAAGTAGAAAATAATAATCTAAAATAATCTAATCCAGCCTTCATTTGATGGCAGAAGACATGGGAGACCTATACGATATATGCTGATTGGTCATAGTAAAGGGGAAAGAAAATGAGGCAAAGAAGTTTGAAAAAGGCAATGTGTTCACTGAGATTTTAGGTAATAAAGCTGTTTTCATGTACATAAGTATTTTTCATTTTTATAGAATTCATTTTTCAAATGAGGGTGAAATGGCTTCAGTTAAACCTTTTGAAAAGCATTGCAAAACAAGTTAACTATCCTTGTGTCTGAGTATCATCTCACCTTCATCTCTTTAAATCAATAAAGACAATTTTGGCTGGGTTGAATCAAGATTTCTAGCAGTAATTAAAAACAATTCAGTGGAAATATCCACCTAAGCTTTATCCTTGAACAACCAAAAGAGGCAAAACTTGAAGGAAAAAGAATTTTAAATTTCTCTCCACTGTCACCCTGTTCTAAACCCTCCACTCTGGTTCTAAAACATAATTACAACAAAAAGTTATTATCAAACATAATAAATATTCAGGATAAGAATCCATTAAGCACAGAGATTTGATTAACTATATTGTTATCATTTAAGAATAAGGATTGTGAATAAATAAAGTAACAACTGGTCGCATATACTATGGTTTTAATAGTCATAGTCTTATATGTGGTTCATTTTCACAAATATGTCAGACTATCAAATTGGCCAAAGGGAGAGGAAGGAAGGAAGGAAGGAAAGAAGGAAAGAAGGGAGGAAGGAAGGAGGGAAGGAAAGCTTGCTGTTTTGAACAAAACAGGACCAGAGTAATAGCTGTTTTATTTTACACCCTGAAAGGGGGAGAGTGATGTCCATTACTTTTTTATTGCAATCACCCAATAGTTGAAAAATTAACTTTGCTTAGAACCTTAGTCTAGCAGCAATATTATTGAGGTTTGATGTGTTCAAAGTCTTTATTTATTAGGATTCTTCACTAAACCATTAGATAAATAAATATCTTTTTGATGAAAGGGAAAATATAAAACTTATTGACTTAAATGTACAGGCCATATTTTTTGTCCTATGCTAATCGGTGGGGAACATTTCTTTTTTTTTTTTTTTTTTAAGATTTTTTATTTATTTGACAGAGAGAGACACAGCGAGAGAGGGAACACAAGCAGGGGGAGTGGGAGAGGGAGAAGCAGGCTTCCCGCGGAGCAGGGAGCCCAATGCGGGGCTCGATCCCAGGACCCTGGGATCATGACCTGAGCCGAAGGCAGACGCTTAACGACTGAGCCACCCAGGCACCCCCGGTGGGGAACATTTCTAAAAACTATCTACATATATCACATTTTACTCTCCCATTTCTCTTCTTGAACAAGAAGGACCTTGAATGAGAATATGATGAATACCAACAAGACAAAAATTTATTTAGAACTATTTGGAATAGCACGCGTTGAATATTTGAATAACGTGTAAAGAACTGTTTCATATTAAGCTTTTCAGTTTAGCAGAAAAAACTAAAAGTGTAATTATACATGCTGAATCACTTGGTTCTCTCTTCCTTTCAATGATATTACTACCTGGAAATAAATGATATTACTGAAAAAAACAAATCAGTAGAGATCATTTTTGGTTTAGGTTACCTGATCATTAAAAAAATGTTATCTTATTGAGTAAATCCTGGTTTCTCATCAGATATTTATAGAAGCCATTTATTTTAATTACCATGTATAAAAAGGATGCATTGAAATCAAAATTTATATGCAAAATTATTTTTATTTAGTTTTATATTAATTGGCACTTTATTACATAAACAGTAATATGGATTGTAAGTAAACCATCAAGTTTCAGAAAAGTATATTATTTGTAAGAACCTAAGGAAGTTTCATGATTTTATTTTTAGTTATGCAGTATTTTAGATTAAGTTAGGACTAAGAATAATTTATATATTTCTCCATGACAGCATGACCCTACTGTACATGCCAATTTAAGAAAATATAATTCTATTTAGATTTATACTATATTACATCTCCAATAAGATATGTGCCTAGTAGAGTTTCCACTGGAAATTCTCCAATTACTAAAAATGGGTATGCTCAGGAGGATAACACTTACTTAAAAATGTGCACTATTTCCAGTTAAAAATAACTCCCCAGAGATTCTTATATGCTCCATCCAACAATCTTTAAAAAATTGTGCTGATAAAAGTCCACTGCTGGAAATAATTTAAATGATGTACTCTAAAATAAGCATGCCAGGGATGTAAGTGTGGGGATATTCATCGCAGCATCCTTAGCAATCAAAAACAAATCCTGACAACACACAGGTTGTCAAAAATATGGGTCTGATAAATCGTCATTTGGGTCTATAATGAAACACTCTACTTTTAGATGGAATCAAGTGTATCCATAGTGCTGACATATAAAGCATGACAAAATATATTAGGTGGACAAGTACAGAGTCTTGTATCTGATGTCATCATTTTTGCATAAATAAAAAAAACACCTATATCCTTTTTAGTTCATGTATCAGAAGGTAGTATATTGAAAGTTTACAAAGGAAAATACAGTGATTTTCTTTGGGGTGATGGGCTGGGAGTCCTATAATAAAGTCAAGAGATATTTACCTTGTACATATATCTAGTACATATATTGTTTTTTCTTAAAAAAAGAGTAACTATTGTTAGAAACGTGAGAATACTTTCTGGGATAAGAAAGAAAAAGAAGATTATATGGTTGAAAATGTGTACATAGGCCTAAGTATTTTTAGAGATCCTGAAATTGCTGTTTCTTAACCTGAATGGTAATTATATAGCTATTGCTTTACAGTTATTCTTAAAAATGTAAATATAGTTTAATACTTCCTTCTATATAAATATGACATGTTGCACAAAATAAAATTTTGCATAATGTAAACTTTTATAAAGCAGGATAATATATTTCACCTGCAAATCTGAGTCTATCTCTGATTAAATTTTCTGTTCTCTAAATGTTAGCAGTGGCATTCCTCTTGATTTTATTTTTTTAAGCTAATTCATGACAAATTCTACATCGTACTAGAAGAGATATAATATCTATCCCTGAAATCTCATTACATTTTATCCTTTAAAATAAGGTTCACTTTGAATATAATTATTAAAGTTTGACAAAACTCTAAGATAAACTCAAAATTAATACATATATTTTTGCCTCTTCTCAAGTATCATATTTTCTGTTCTTTCAATCCTACCTATATATATATATACATATATATAGAGAGAGAGAAAGAGAGATAGCACATATTTCTTAAAATTTAAATTCTATTACTGTTGTGATGCTAAATATTTTGTTTACCTCTGGTTCTCACCACATTGAAAATTTGCAAATCTTATTCTGAGCATTAGTTATTGCTTTCTCATTGAAGGTATCTAGAAATATCATTTTTAAAGAAGATTTATTCAGTTTACTTGAGAGAGAGAGAGAGTATGTGTGTGTGTATGTGCGTGCATGAGTGGGGAGAAGGAGAGAGGGAGAAACTCCTAAGCAGACTTCCCCTTAGCACCTAGTCATATGTGATGCTCGATCTCACAACCCTGAGATCATGACCCTGAGATCATGACCCTGAGGTCATGACCTGAGCCAAAACAGAGTCAGACACTTAACCAACTGTACCACCCAGGCACCCCACATACTCTACACTTTTAATTTCCTTCCATCATCCACTTTTCCAGGCCTTGTCATGGTTTTCTGCATATACTGTATTCTATCACAGCATCTAATCTTTTTTAAAAAAAATTAGTATTGAGGTAACTTTTGAGCTGATTTAGGAAATATGTTTTACTAAAATTACAAAGAATGAGTAAGAGAATATTTCATGTATTTAGAATGACCTAAAAATATGAATTCACTACATGATGACTAATGGTACTTATTACTGAAAGAAGGGAAAAGATGGCAGAGGACCTTATTCCAACCAGTCCCCTGAAATGAGCTGGATATCTACCAGACCACTCTAAACGCCCATGAAATCAGCCTGAGATATAAGAAGATAGATCTGGATATCTACAAACAGAATATCGCAGGTGGTTGGTTTCAAGGCATGAAGCGAGTAGCAGTGATTCCCCAAGCAGATATCGGAAGATAAATGGAAGGGGGAAGGAGACTTCGGGATCCTGCGCCACTGGAGTGCGAAACCCTCCTGTGCTTGGGACAGGGCACAAACTCATAGGCCAGTAGTGGTGGAGACTTTAGGGCAGCCCCCCGGATTGAAACCTGGAGCGGCAGGGCTGCACGTATGAACTGGGGGCAGCTGGCAATTTTAGAAGCACAAAGGGCAGAGACATGCCCCGACCTAGAGGTGAGGACTGGGAGTGCTGCTGAAGGGCACACAACCTAGGAAGCTGCAGTTTTTAGCAGCACAGACAGAAAGGGAGATAGTGTGGCCTGGAGAGCTCACTGAAGAATAGACCGTGATCTCTCTGCTCTGAGGCAGAGGGTTGGAAAGAGTCTCTTCTGCTATGACTCTTGGAAGAGATGTGGAAAGCCACCAGAGAACAAAAGCCCCCAAAAAACGGTTTTCATTGAGCCTATCCTCCCTCACAGGGGGCAGGGCAACTCTGCGCAAACAAGGTTGCCTGAGTAACAGCATGGCAGGCCCCTCCCCCAGAAGACAGGCTGGGAAAATAAGAGGCTGACAACCCTAAGGTCCCTATAAAACAGGTGCATCTTGCTTGGGTTGTGGTCAATAATTTAGACTCTGTACCCTCAACCCCCCTCAACAGAATGACTAGGAGGAGGAACTCCCAAAATAGGAAAGACTCAGAGACTGTAACTTTTGCCACAGATTTGCAAATGGATACAGATATAAGCAAGAAGTTGGAAATGGACTTCAGGGTACAGTTAGGATGGACTTCAGGGTAACAGTTATGAAGACAAAAGCTAGAATGGAGAAATCAATTAATGGCAACATAGTCTCTAAAGGCAGAAATGAAAGCTGAACTGGCAGAACTTAAAAATTCAGGGTACTAAATGAGAAGAACATGTAGCCAAAAATACTTTATCTGGCAAAGCTGTCATTTAGAATGGATGGAGAGATGCAGAGCTTCCAAGACCAGCAGAAACTGAAAGAATATGTGACCACTAAGCTGGCCCTGCAAGAAATATTAAGGGGGGTTCTATAAAAGGAGAAAGACCCCAAGAGTAATATACAACAGAAATTTACAGGGACAATCTATAGAAACAAGGACTTCACAGGCAACATGATGACAATAAATTCATATCTTTCAATAATCACTGTCAACGTGAGTGGCCTAAATGCTCCCATAAAACGGCACAGGGTTGCAGATTGGATAAAAAGACAGGACCCATCCATATGCTGTCTACAAGAGACTCATTTTGAGCCTAAAGATACATCCAGACTGAAAGTGAAGGGATAGAGATCCATCTTCCATGCCAATGGACATCAAAAGAAAGCTGGTAGCAATTCTTATATCAGACAAATTAGATTTTAAGCTAAAGACTGTAGTTAGAGACACAGAAGGATGCTATATCATTCTTAAAGGGTCTATCTAACAAGAAGATCTAACAATTGTAAATATCTAAGTTCCCAACATGGAAGCAGCCAACTACATAAGCCAACTGTTAACCAAAATAAAGAGTCATATTGATAATAATATGTTAATTGTAGGAGACCTTAATACTCCACTCTCAGCAATAGACAGATCATCTAAGCAGAAAATCAACAAAGAAACAAGAGCTTTGAATGACACACTGAACCAGATGGACCTCATAGATATATACAGAACATTCCACCCTAAAACAACAGAATACTCATTCTTCTCGAGAGCACACATGGAACTTTCTCCAGAATAGACCACATACTGGTCACAAATTACGTCTCAACTGATACCAAAAGACTGAGATTATTCCCTGCATATTCTCAGACCATAATGCTTTAAAACTGGAACTCAATCACAAGAAAAAATTTGGGAGAAATTCAAACACTTGGAAGCTAAAGACCACTCTGCTCAAGAATGTTTGGGTCAACCAGGAAATCAAAGAAGAACTTAAACAATTCATGGAAACCAATGGGAATGAAAACACATCAGTCCAAAACCTATGGGATACTGCAAAGGCAATCCTAAGGGGGAAATACATAGCCATCCAAGTCTCACTCAAAAAAATAGAAAAATCCCAAATCGCCAGCTAACTTTACACTTTAAAGAACTAGAGGAAAAGCAACAAATGATGCCTAAACCATTCATTAGAAGAGAAATAATTAAGATTAGAGCAGAGATCAATGAATTAGAAACCAGAAACACAGTAGATCAGATCAACGAAACAAGCAGCTGGTTCTTTGAAAGAATTAATAAGATGGATAAACCACTGGCCAGACTTAGCCAAAAGAAAAGAGAAAGGACTCAAATTAATAAAATTATGAATGAAAGGGGAGAGAGCATGACTAACACCAAGGAAATAGAAACAATTATTAGAAATTATTATCAACAATTATATGCCAATAAATTAAGCAACCTGGAAGAAATGGATGTCTTCCGGGAAACCTATAAACTCCCAAGATTGAAACAGGAAGAAATTGACAACCTGAATAGGCCAATAACCAGTAACAAGATTGAAGCAGTGATCAAAAACCTCCCAAAAAACAAGAGTCCAGGGCCTGATGGATTCCCTGGGGAATTCTACCAAACATTCAAAGAAGAAATAATACCTATTCACCTGAAGCTGTTTCAAAAAATAGAAACAGAAGGAAAGCTTCCAGATTCATTCTATGAGGCCAGCATTACCTTAATCCCCAAACCAGGCAAAGATCCCATCTAAAAGGAGAATTTCAGACCAATATCCTTGATGAACATGGATTCCAAAATTCTCAACAAAATCCTAGCTAATAAGATCCAACAATACATTAAAAGGATCATCCATCATGACCAAGTGGGATTTATCCCTGGGATGCAAGGGTGTTCAAAATTCAAAAATCAATCAGTATGATAGAACACATTAATAAGAGGAGAGAGAAGAACCATATGGTCCTCTCAATAGATGCAGAAAAAGCATTTGACAAAATACAGCATCCTTTCCTGATTAAAACTCTTCAGAGTATAGGGATAGAGGGAACAGTCCTCAAGTTCATAAAATCCATCTATGAAAAACCCACAGCAATATCATCCTCAATGGGGAAAAGATGAGAGCCTTTCCCTTAAGATCAGGAACATGTCAAGGATGCCCACTCTTGCCACTATTGTTCAACATAGTACTAGAAGTCCTAACAACAGCAATCAGACAACAAAAAGAAATAAAAGGTATTCAAATTGGCAAAGAAAAAGTCAAACTCTCTCTCTTCACAGATGACATGATACTTTATGTGGAGAATCCAAAAGACTCCATCCCCAAATTACTAGAACTCATACAGCAATTCAGCAATGTGGCAGGATACAAAATCAATGCACAGAAATCAGTGCTTTCTTATACACTAACAATGCAACTGTAGAAAGAGAAATTAGAGAAACGATTCCATTTACAATAGCACCAAAATCATAAGTACCTCGGAATAAACCTAACCAAAGAGGTAAACAATCTATACTCTAGAAACTACAGAACACTCATGAAAGAAATTGAAGACACAAAAAGTTGAAAAAACATTCCATGCTCATGGATTGGAAGAATAAACATTGTTAAAATGTCTATGCTGCCCAGAGCAATCTATACCTTCAATGCCATCCCGATCAAAATTCCAATGACATTTTTCAAAGTGCTGGAACAAACAATCCTAAAATTTGTATGGAATCAGAAAAGACCCTGAATTGCCAAGGAAATGTTGAAAAAGAAAAACAAAGCTGGGGGCATCACGTCGCCAGATTTCAAGCTATATTACAAAGTAGTGATCACCAAGACAGCATGGTACTGGCACAAAAACAGACATATAGACCAATGGAACAGAATAGAGAGCCCAGATATGGACCCTTAACTCTATGGTCAAATAATCTTTGACAAAGCAGGAAAAAACATGCAATGGAAAAAAGAGAGTCTCTTCAATAAATGGTGCTGGGAAAATTGGACAGCTATATACAGAAGAATGAAACTCGACCATTCTCTAACACCATACACAAAGATAAACACAAAATGGATGAAAGACCTCAATGTGAGACAGGAATCCATCAAAATCCTAGAGAAGAACATAGGCAGTAACCTCTTCGACATTGGCCACAGAAACTTCTTTCAAGATACATCTCCTAATACAAGTGAAACAAAAGCAAAAATGTACTTTTGGGACTTCATCAAGATGAAACGCTTCTACACAGCAAAGGAAATAGTCAACAAAAAAAAGAGGCAACCCACAGAATGAGAGAAGATATTTGCAAATGACACTACAGACAGAGGGCTGATACCCAAAATCTATAAATAACTTCTCAAAGTCAACACCCAAAAAACAAATAGTCAAGTCAAAAAATGGGCAGAAGACATGAACAGACACTGCTCCAAAAAAGACATACAAATGGCAACAGACACATGAAAAAATGTTCATCATCATTAGCCATCAGGGAAATTCAAATCAAAACCACATTGAGATACCACCTTACACCAGTTAGAATGGCAAAAATTGACAAGGCAAGAAACAACAAGTGTTGGTGAGGTTGTGGAGAAAGGGGAACCCTCTTACACTGTTGGTGGGAATGCAAGTTGGTACAGCTACTTTGGAAAACAGTTTGGAAGTGCCTCAAAAAATTAAAAATAGAGCTACCCTATGACCCAGCAATTGCACTACTAGGTAATTACCCCCAAGACACAGATGTAGTGAAAAGAAGGGCCATATGCATCCCAAAATTCATAGCTGCAATGCCTGCAATAGCCAAACTGTGGAAAGAGCCGAGATGCCCTTCAACAGATGAATGGATAAAGAAGATGCGGTCCATATATACAATGGAATATTACTCAGCCATCAGAAAGGATGAATACCCAACTTTCACATCACCATGGATGGGACTGGAGGAGATTATGCTAAGTGAAATAAGTCAAGCAGAGAAAGTCAATTATATGGTTACACTTACTTGTGGAACATAAGGAATAGCATGGAGGACATTAAAAGGAAGGGAAAAATGAAGGGGGGGAATCGGAGGAGGAGACGAACCATGAGAGACTATGGACTCCGAGAAACAAACTGAGGATTTTAGAGGGGAGGGGGGTGGGGGGATGGGTTAGCCCAGTAATGTGTATTAAGGAGGGCAAGTATTGCATGGAGCACTGGGTGTTATATGAAAACAATTAATCATGGAACATTACATCAAAAACAAATGGTGTATTGTATGGTAACTAACGTAACATAATAAAAGAAAATAAAATTAAATAAAAGAGCCTTGATTACAAAAAAATAAATAAAATAAAGGTACTTATTACCTGTATATATATGTTGTATGTTAAGCATGCTCTAGTACCTTCCTGAACATAGAGGAAAACTACATTGCCATGCTTCCTTTACAATATAGTTTGGAACCAAGTGACTGATATCTGGTCAGTGGAATATGGCCAGATGTGATATGTCACTTCCAAACTTGGTCCTTCTTAGAAAGATGCAATCGTCTCTTCCCCTGCCATGTCACCAAAGAAGACACTTGTTATAGTAGGCACAGTCATGTATACAAAGGAAGGAACTCAGATCTCGGAGCCAGTGGTTAGAGGACAAGAGTGGGCAAAAACTGGCTGTCCTCCACCACACAGTGAGGCAAGTAAAACATGTACCTTCATTTCATTAAGCCACTGATATTTCAAGTGAGAGTTGTTTTGTCCTACTTTCCTCTGTCCAGAACAGAAATAGGCATCTTGAGCAGAGATGCTTCTATTAAAAAATCTTTTAATAAAAATAAGAAGTCCTGAATTCTGAGGACTAATGAGGAAACTTATTTCACAGGCTTAAAACTTGGGGTGATTCTTCTAAGAAGGAGCAAATATTTATAACAGCAATTCCTTCCTGCAGTAGCCTAGAAAGCAATAATTGCAGGAGTAGATGATTCCAGAAATAATTGGCTGCTTATCCAGTATAAATAAAAGGAAAACAAGTATCCAGAAATGTAAGGATTTTTAGAATAGGAAAAACTGGATGCTTTTCAATCCTAAACAGTAAGGGATTGGATTTCAGAAGACTTTGACAACAAAAGCTAGTGAAACTTTTTAAGTAAATAATGTGATTTAGGGTAATGTTCAGATTTAGTGTGAGATTTCTCATCTATTGTTATTCAGTTGCTTCAAGGTGGTTTCCATTAGGTTGAGGTAAAGAAACATAAAAGTGAGGGAAAAAAATGGTGTTTTAAAGTTATACCATGAAAAGAACTTTTGGACAGGATACTGGAATCAAAGACATATATGTCTAGGTTTTTGACATATATATATATATCTATATATATATATATAGATAGATAGATATATCTGTATTCATATCTATATTATACATAAGCCATAAGACACATCTTCCCTCTAAAAAAATCATTACCTTGCTGAATACTTACTAAAATCCCTGGTGGGGATGGGGTCATTGAGTGGTGGATCATTGAATGAGGACAAGATGGTAATGTCAATATAGCTTTTCAATCTCAATGAATTCCTCAAAACAACTAAGCAACTATAAGGACTAGGCAAAAAAACCCAAGATAATATCTTCAAAAAAAGAAAATGACAAAATCTTGTAAACCTCAAAATCCAGGAAGCCAGGCCACTCTTGGCAAACAGGGAGCAACTCTGTGGGATGAAACCACAGATCATCTGAGATCCAGGTGACCTAAAAGTCCCTAACAAAGACAGAAGTCATCTTAGTGGATGACTTGAAGTCAAGAGCTGAAATCGAGAAGAGTCCGATGAAGAAGGGCTGCTGGTGCTGGTGTGGCCTACCTAGGAGGAAAGAGCTCAGGAAAGCAAACAGCTTATGCTCTGTTCCAAAGCAGAGATCAATAAAGAGGAGAAGCCTCAAGGAGGAGAATCAGAATTGTGGACAGGAAAACCAGGGGCAAAGGTAAGAGAAGATTCAAACACATGATGAAAAGTAGAGCAGAAAGGAAGACCTCAGAAAATAGAAGCATATTTTATTAAAAACACTTTTTGGCGACACAACAAAGAACCTGAGAATCAGGAAGTTAGAAAATTTAATCTGGCTTCCCCCTCCAGTCACATACACTCCCTGGAAACGAGCAGAAGAGCCCTGTGTTCAAACAGTGGACATGAGTAAGGTGTAACTGAGGCTCATCCAAAGATCAAGAAGGAAGAGAAAGAATAATTAGCTGAATGACAGCCCAACGGGCATGAAGACACTAGAAAGACATGCTCACAAAACATGAAAACCAAAAATATAATATTCCAAAACAAACTAAAAGTAATCAAGAGCACAATAGAAGATGTGAAGAACAGTATAATCACAATTAAAGAAACTTAGTTATGAATGATTATATGAAAATGAGAATGCAAATAGGAAACTGACAAAGGGAAAGAATTAGAATTTAGTAGAAAAGATTTAGAAAGAGAAGAAAAAAATGATCATGAAAAAGGAAACTAAACTGAACATAAGTGAGCCTAGATTAAACAATTTGAGAGAAAACTAAAGACATAAGAGACAGCTGCAGAAAATCCAACACCACAGAAGAAAACCGTAGCAATGGGAAATGACATAAGCTAATGTCTCCAATTAAATTAAAATTTCTTTAAAAAAATATTTGAACTCATATATTCAAAATGAATACTATATATTTAGGAAAATCATTCCAGGACCATAAACACTTAGATATGTTCTTGTAAATCTATTAAAATTTAAAAAAAGACAAATGACATTGGGTATCCAGACAACAAAGCCAGAATCTCTTATGAGTGAAAGATAATCAAGTTGGTAATGAAAAATTTCAAGTTGTCGGCAAGTACAGAAGTGGAAAGGGCACAGGTGGTTATATAAACCATGAAACACTTACTACACACATGTGTGAAAAGAGAACATTCTTAGGAATTACATTTGATAGGGTCACAACTTTGTAATATATTTTTCCTGTAAAATTAATGCTATAATTTTAACTTAGTTCCAAGTACACAATATCTGATTTTTTATAGATTAAGATTATTTTAATTTTATATCTGAAACATTTAATGTATCTCCCAGCTATGAGATTCTGGCAAAATAAAAAAAATTTTTTCCAGATTATCTATCTCTAAAATACTCAGAACATGTCATTAATGCATTGGGAGTTCCAATTATTAGCACTTCAGTGTCCTGAAAGCAGCTCTAGAAATAATGTATATTATAAGCCTTGTGGCCTTCATTTTTTTACAGTGCTTAAAAATTGTTTTACTGAATATAAACACAGAACATCAGACAATTTTACAAAGATTAGAATTATGGTATCTAATTTCCATTATTCTACCACATATATTTAAATTCTTTTTCTTGGGTATAATTGACATATACCACATTAATTTCAAGTGTAGTCATGATACTAATTTATGTGTAGTTTATAAGAAACTATTTTCTCTCTAAAAGACCCTAGGGAATAAAAGAAGAATCTGGGCTAAATAGCCTTAATCCTGCTGGGGGTAGGGGCGGGGGAGGGAAGATATTTCTAATCTAATTAATGCACTAGGGTTGTGCATGAGCCAAGAATAGTGGCCTAAGTCCCAACACATGCAGTGGCAGCCTCCTCCCTCCCACTACCATCCCCATCCACTAACAGTCACTATAAACTATATTTTTCTTTTAAAAAATAAAAGGTTAGGGCGCCTGGGTGGCTCAGTCGGTTAAGTGTCTGCTTTTGGCTCAGGTCATGATCCCAGGATCCTGGGATCAAGTCCCACATCGGGCTCAGCAGGGAGTCTGCTTCTCCTTCTCCCTCTGCCCTTCCCCCCTGCTCGTGCTTCCTTGCGTGCTTTCTTTCTCTTTCTCTCTCAAATAAATAAATAAAATCTTTTAAAAAAATAAAATAAAAGGTTAAAAAAAGAGACTTCATGATTTTTAAAATATAAACAGCTAATCCACTAGGAAAAGAGTTTTATCAGGGAAAATCTATAAACAAGATGGAGTACTGAATTTTTATTCTGAAAAAAGAAATCAGTCCTGGGATGATGAGTAGTAAATAAAAATATTTCCAAACGTAAATAGCCACTAAATGTTATTTTTTAAAGGTCAAAGAGAAATTAGGCTTTATTAAGTTGTTTTCAGTGAGTATTACTGTAATGAGGAATATCATTAAACCAGCAAAATGTGAGATAACTGATATGGGGAAGTAGACTTTTCAATAGCAATTTCTGTAGCAGAAGAAAAATATGCTTGTTTCTATTCAATAAAACAAGAACATAGAGAAAGCGTTTATGGATGTCCATAGGGAAAATGACACAAAAGGATTCAATTTAAGAAAATCCAACAGCAAGTGAAATGATATATGTAAAAAGTGATTTGTAGTCTTAAGAAGAAAATGCAATGTATACCCAAAGTAGAGTTTTGGAGTAACATGATAGTACCGGTTCTCCTTTCAAATGAAACTTGTACAACTAAAATGTACATTTTACCAAAAGTACCTAAACTTTCTTCAGCAAATGAGATATTTTAAAATATTTCTCAGCTTGAAAATACAAATCTTAGATTCCTTGCCAAGTAGAAATTAAGTACACTAAATAAGAATATAGCAATTACTCAAAATGGTTCAGGATCAGAATTTAAAATGCCCTATATTTTTAAAATACAAGTTTAGCTGCTTTTCTGTCCATCCTAAAACAACACAGAATGAAGCATAGTAACTATTATAATAATGTGAAAATTAGACATGAAAATACTTACCAACCAACCTCTACTCTTACTCTGACCAAATGAAATACAGTTGACATATAACTACACTTTAGATAGATAGATATAGATGATAGATAGATGATAGATAAATAGATAGATATAGATAGATAGATGATAGATAGATAATAATGCATCCTTCATGTCAAACTTGCCCTTATTTTCGTGTAGCATGAAGACAATTTTGTAAGTACTTACTCCTTATCCACCAAAAGTGAAGCACAGTTTATCTAAAAGCATAAAGTTTTCAAAATCATAAAAGGTCATCTTAAAGCTGAATGAAAGAACGTTACAGAAATAATGTTTTAGGTACAGATACATTTATTACACTATATTTTATGCAAATAAATAGAGTATTTGAATCAAGAAAAAAGTTAAGAGTACAAACTTGTCAGATAGCTTTAGAAATGAACCGTGGAAATGTTCAGGAAATGCACAGAGTTCTGTCTAAACGCCTATGATAAATTGCCCTATCAAAACTTGCCTTCAACTGCCTACACACCACTGTTATTCGATGATTTCAGTGGCAGTTAGAGGGTTTCTCCCAGAGAGTTCCTCAATCTATCCTTATAAATTTGCTTGAAAGAAGGCAACTAGACTGGTGGAAAAATTAAAAGTTGCAATTTTCATTAACAAATGCATACCTTTTAACAACATTTTATCACTTGTTAAATGTGGACTATTTAAAAGAAAAACATACATGGGAGCTCTATTTCCAGAGGATGTAAGTATAAGCCATAAGGAAAGCAATGAATGATAAACTGGGAAGTTACTTATTTTATAAAATTGAAGGAAAAAAATCAAAATCAGATATAAAAATACATAACAGGGGCACTTGGGTGGCTCAGTTAAGCGTCTGCCTTCGGCTCAGGTCATGATCCCAGGATCCTGGGATCCAGTCCCGCATCGGGATCCCTGCTCGGTGAGAAGCTGGCTTCTCCCTCTCCCTCTCCCCCTGCTTGTGTTCCTGCTCTCGTTATCTCTCTCTCTGTCAAATAAATAAATAAAATCTTTAAAAAATAATAAAAATAGGTGGCTATTTTTATTATTGGGTGGCTGGGTGGCTCAGTTGGTTAAGCGACTGACTTCAGCTCAGGTCATGATCGTGGAGTCCTGGGATCGAATCCCGCATCGGGCTCCCTGCTCAGCGGGGAGTCTGCTTCTCCCTCTGACCTTCCCCCCTCTCATGTGCTCTCTCTCTCTCTCAAATAAATATATAAAATCTTTAAAAATAATAAAAATAAAAAATAATAAAAATAAAAATACATAATATATTTATTATATTGACACCAATGAAGGTGACATTGTGTAATTGCTCCATCCCCAAACAGACAGGCAAACAAACATGCTCTTGGCTGTACCTTCATTTAGAGACTGTCATAAAAACATGGACTAGTTCATAAACTCGACATTATACTGCGATCTATCAACTCAGTTTAAAGGCCAGAAATTATTATGAAATATATATCTAATTGGCATTCATATATAATGCCATGTCTATCATTCTATCTCATAAAGCATTGCATTTTTGCCACAATTGATACAAGACCATTAATCCATCCCACATGGCATTATTAGGTAATTATAAAACTCCTGGTAAAAATCAACATGAAAGAATGTTTTGAAAGAGTGAATATATACATATAGTGAAGTGGGTTGAGAGAGGCCACGTTTCATGGTCTTTAGCAACATTGTATATTTTACCTGCCCATGGTAGCCTTTGTTTTCATGAAGCTAGAATGATAGCTGACTGTGACCAAAATCCATAGCATATATTTTCACTTTTTTGTGTATTTGGGGTTAGAAATTGCTCTCACATTCAACAGCTTTAATACAGCCACTGCTCTGGAAGCTTGGGATTCAGGGACAGAGCCTGGAAAGCGTGATTGGAGATGGATGACCACTCCACTCAAAGCCAGAGTCCTGACGGCTCCTTTGAAGATGTTTGGAATTTGGAAACTTTGATCATGAAGGCAACCTCAAAACCCGAGCGAGGATCCAGGAAGAGTGACTGCAGAGCCTGTGACATTAAAGCAGGGCCCCATATATGGTAGGTTTATTCAGGCTTTAAATGGAATTTCTGGTTTGAGAACATGCCATAAGACCATGCTTTATTTTTGAGTATAAGTAAAAATTTCAGAGATGCAAAAGTCAAGTAATTTGTTAATCCATCATTCACGGATCGGTTTTAAAAAACCAAGCAACTTGCATGGGGTGCCTAGGTGGTCCAGTCAGTTAAGGGTCTGCCTTTGGCTCAGGTCCTGATCTCAGGATCCTGGGATCAAGTCCAACCAGCGCCCCACTCAGCAGGGAATCTGCTTCTCCCTCTGCCTCTCCCCCACTCATGCGTGTGTGTGTGTGTGTGTGTGTGTGTGTGTGTGTGTGTCTCAAATAAATAAAATCTTTAAAAAAAGAAAGAATCCAGCAACTTCCTAAGAAATAGGAACGCCAAAAAGGACTGCTACAGACCCTGTATCATCTTTAGTAATTGAAATCTTTGAAATTTCACTGGTTCTAAGGAAAGTTAGTCTCTGGAGCAAGGCTCAGTTCTCTTCAGCAAAGAGCCTTAATTTCTTTTCCCTCTTGTAACTGCCTCATGGACAGTCTGCGTCCAGTGACCAACTAGTCACATAGTATATACATATGGGTCCCATGCAAGTAAGAGTCTGGTTTCACAGGTGACTAGTGTCCTGATGATAGCTTCATCGTAAGCCATTAGTGAAGACTATTTCAGCTTCACAGTGCCTGCAAGGGCAGCTGGGGTTTGTTTGGCTGTCACTATAGGGTAGCCCAATCTCTCCAGGACCCTCACCTGTTTCTTTACTTTCCTGTACACAGGTATGCATTCCCAGACAATTCTCTGACCACTGATATCTATCTCAGATGCTGCTTCCCGGGGAGCCCTACTCATAATAAACCCAGTTTATCCATATCAGTAGATGCATCTGTAGACTAGACCCCTCGTCTATTTTGCCTCACCCCTTATTTTGCATCCTTTGTTTCATATCTGCAAGACAAATGGAACAGGGATAGTCTTGGTAGCTTCCACAATTGAGGACCATGTTCCTTCCATTCATTCAGAGCCCCAACTCCAAGGAAGTACAACGTCATGTGCAAGTGTGAGAAAGAATGTAGGTCTGGAGAGGCAAACCATGGGTTACAATCTCATGGGATCTGCACATGGGCCTCCTGGGAGTATGAAGTGGGAGGAGATGTGGTAAGTACCAATTCAGGTGACCAAGGGTCCTTGGTTGTTTGTGGTATTTCTATTTTTAGCCTGAAAGACTATGAGTAGGAAACTTCTCAGTCACAGGTAAACTGGGACAGTTGACCATCCTATTGCCAATACACATTAGCCTTTTTTTATTAAGTGTATAAAATTCAGAGCAGTGACTGAAAATTTGGTTGCCTCTAGCAACTGCCAGTCAAGGTAACTTAAGACATATTTTAAAAACTCATATGATCGTTCACATGAGGATGTTATTAAAAAAATATGGGTCTTCTCACAGTGCTTGTATTCACTTATTAGTCTTGAACTGGAAACATAAAAAAATCCCAGTTTTCAAATTGCCAACATCTTAACTGTTAATAAATTAGGATAATACCCAGGTTTCCCTGACTTTTGAAGTTCATCTCACCAGTCATCAGCCCATTGAGAACATTTTCCATGCCAACTTTCTGCCACATGGGGAAAATAAATCACACTTTTCTTCCTAAAGTCTGAGTACTGGAAATAGTTTTGTTTTACATAAAAATTTCATTTTATGATGACTCTTAGGAATTTTTCTCACTTTATAGATTTATGCTTTTGGCAAACTCACGGATCTAAACTTCTTTCACCAACAGTTTGCTCTGGCTTCTCAGCAGCATTTACAACCATCATTTCTCTATCTTTTGAAATTTTGAAGTAATTCTAAAGTGTTTGAACCATCCTGTTGCATTATTTTTGTTGTTGTTGTTATAAGCCATAACATAACCTCTGTCTTTTTGTGGATAAAATAAAATTAACTTTTAGATGGTTCACAAGATTTCCATTCATAATGAGATTTTCAGTTATCTAAGTAATAACAGGAGGTATCCATGCCCAAGGCAGGCACCCGAAGTGTCACAGACTAACAGCTTTATTTTCTATTTTGCCAATTGTACAGAGTATGAAGACTATACTCCTATGACATAACTTGTAATAAAATCCATGTTAAATAAGAATTTTATTAATGAAGTAATCTATCTAGAATGGAAGTTGTAAATAGTAGTCAATATTTTGCAGAGAGGCTTTAAATACTTTGTCATAACAAATAAATGAAATTCATAGGAGAACCTATAAGAATGGTCAGGAGCATTGATACAAGATTTCTGGTTTCAGTTTCAACACAAGAGCTTTGAATTCAGCATTCCTTCCTGAAACAACAACAAAAGCTGGACGAACAGAAAAGCCATTATCTTCCAGAGACCCATCAGAGAACTGAGGTTGCAGAGCAAACCACCACCCTGAAATCTAGAGAGAAGTTACTTCCAGGGAGACACAGGACCTATGCTTTGCTTACCTAAAGCAGAAGCTGCAGGATGCCCTGAGCCAGTAGAACACTGGAGTAGAAATGTTCGTGAGCTACTGGAAACCAAATGTTGACAAGGAGGATAGTCCTTTAAGGCCATACTCAGAGTCCTCCTTCTCCAGAGGCTTTCACAGGCTTTTACTCCAGGTATTCTCTCAGGTTCATTGTGAAGATCAAGGTGAACCCCCATGACTCCAGCAGAGGAGACCAAAAGATCAGCCATTATGAAGTCCACCTAGACCTTTCTTCCATGGAACAAAGGTTTAATTTAATCTCAGGAAGGTCATCATCAGAGGCCACCAGGAAAATCCCATTCTCCCTGGCACATGGGAAACACTGCCTCTCCAGCCCCACTCCAGCCCTTTTCCAGCCTTCTTGTCTCAATTAAAAGAAAAAATAAAGGGAGAACATAATTATAGAGGAGAAGGCTTCAAGGACACAAATGGAGAAAATGGGAATAAATGTGCTACAGTCAGGGAAGGAATATAGGTGGGTGTAAGGGAGAGAGCTCTATGGGAGGAGGGACAAAAACATTTGTGAAGGTCACAACTCCAAGACACAAGCCCACCATGCACTCCAAAAATTGAGAACCAATCAAAAGATGAGAGAATAACTTCCCATCCCCACATCCTATGACCGTGCTAATAAGGTTTCACAGCAGCAGTGAATCACAGCAAGGAGAGCTGTGAAAGACAGACTCTCTTGGTGGAGAAGCACAAGGGGAAAGCCTAATGTCAAGAGTAGAGCCACAAACAAGGTCAGTATAGACATTTGATGGCTTTGGAGACGATGACCACAGCAAATAATCCAGGGTAACCTATGTAGAGATTAACATAAATTCTCACACAAAAGAACTATTACCTTAGTATTTACTGCCCCATAGAACGTGTTTGGCTCTGGACAACAACAACAAAATTACAAGGCATGTCGGAAAAGCATTTAATAAAATTCAACTTCCATCCATGATAAAAACACTAAAATTCTGGGAATAGAAGGTAGGTTTCTCAAATTAAATTAAATTAAAGATTAAACTAAACCTTTGTTCCATGGAAGAAAGGTCTAGGTGGACTTCATAATGGCTGATCTTTCGGTCTCCTCTGCTGGAGTCATGGGGGTTCACCTTGATCTTCACAATGAACCTGAGAGAATACCTGGAGTAAAAGCCTGTGAAAGCCTCTGGAGAAGGAGGACTCTGAGTATGGCCTTAAAAGACTATCCTCCTTGTCAACATTCAGTTTCCAGTAGCTCACAAACATTTCTACTCCAATGTTCTACTGGCTCAGGAGCCTACAAGAAAGGATGTATACAAAAATCTCTTATCTTAAATTTAATGGTAAGACACTGAGAGCCTTAGCATGAGAAGCAAGACAAATATCTCCTTCTTCCCCTATTCCTATTCACCAAAATACTGCAAGGCACTCACTGAGAATGTCATGTTTGGGAGCAAATTGGTCTAATTCTGTATGCCATGTCAGTAGTGTACCACTCACTTGGGGGTGTCTGGGTGGCTAAGTGGGTTAAGCCTCGGACTCTTAGTTTCGTTTCATGTCATGATCTCAGGGTCTTGAAATCAAGTCCCATGTCAGGTTCCATGCTCAGCGCGGAGTCTGCTTGAGATTCTCTCCTTCTCCTTCTGCCCCTCCCCCCACTTGTGCATGTGTGTGTGTGCGCGCACTCTCTCTCTCTCTCTCTCAAATAAATAAATAAATATTTTTTTTGAAAAAAGGCTCACTTGGTGATGACTTTTTAATGAATACCTGATTTGTTGGGGTTTTTTTGGAATACCTGATTTGTTGTATTCAACATTAATTCAAGAAACACTTGGGGAATATTTCCTAAATGATAGAGATTAAGATAAGCACAGGAAAGAGAAGAATGAGAACAGGCAACATTCTCTCCATAGCCTGTGACCAGCAGTTATTGTGTTCAGTGCTGTTTTCCTTTATCCCCTTCAATAAGGTCATGTCACACATTTGTAACACAGCTGAGTACTTTATCACAGTTTGCATTTCATCCTGGGATTCCCCAGACCTATTAGTTCATTTTTTTTTTTTTTAATTTGCAGAGATTAAGTTTCACCTTTTGTGTTGTGAAGTTTTGGGTTTCAATAAAAGCCTGGCATAATGAATCTACCCCTACTGTATCATACAGAATAGTTAGTAATTTTATTTTAGGCCACTAAGTATTTCACATCCTAAATTCTCACCTTTCCAGCTTCACTGTTAATACTGATGAAGTTTTTTATCGTATACTTCACTACAGTTTCTTCAAAGAGAAGTCAAAGGCTATAATCCTTTGATAAACCTCAAAGCTAATGCTTTGAACTGAAAAGTCAGTGACTTGGAAATGGAGTTGTGTGTTTTCTTTCTAATCTCCTAACATTTTTTTTCATATAGATAATTTTTGAAATTTTGAAATTGAAATTAACAAAATGGCAGGGGGTAAGATAAATACACAAAATTTTATTCTTCAATTCAGCCAAACACCAAAATGTAGATGTTTGTTTCTGAGATTGCTATTCTAATTTTAAAATTCTAATCAAAATAGTGAAATGAAAACAAACAATAAAATAAGTAACTGTAGGTGAGATTTTCTGAAATCATAATAAATATGGTAAGTTAAATCTTAAAAATTAAAACTTTCACTCAACAACAATGGCTTCATCCAGACTGTACAATATTTCATCTTCTTTGCCAGTGTTGATCACAAGTTTTGATTCGGTTAGTAGTGAAATTTGCCTAACCATGGATACTGAATTTAACGAATTCAGAGGGATGGATATATATATTTGGTGAGGAAGTTTCTGTCATGTAAATCTTGGGTTTTAGTCTGTAAAAAAAATTCTGTTCTCATCAAGATAAATACAAAAAGCAGTTACATATAATATATTCATATCTATAATCTAATCTTAAATCTTATGGGAATATTTGGAGGAAAATATTATTTTTCTATTGAATTTAATAGTATGATAATGGATCAAGACTACTTGGTGAAATTCAAGTTACCACTGCCAAAGGAGAACAGTTGGCATCAAATGCAAATAAACTATCAACTCCTTAGAATTCAGAAGACTCTACCTGTCTTGTTGTGAAGGACAAAGCTCAAAAGCAGTGTGACAATTACATCATGTCTTCTTATGGTTGTTGAACTAAACTCAGACACCTGGATTTTTTTTTTTTTTTAAAGATTTTATTTGTATATTTGACAGAGACACAGTGAGAGAGGGAACACAAGCAGGGGGAGTGGGAGAGGGAGAAGCAGGCCTCCCACAGAGCAGGGAGCCCGATGCGGGGCTCGATCCCAGGACCCTGGGATCATGACCTGAGCCAAAGGCAGACGCTTAACGACTGAGCCACCCAGGTGCCCCCACCTGGATTTTTTTTTTAATAATTCTATGAAAATTACTTCCAGCAGGTTAAGATTTAAAATCTTGTGACTCAGCTAACAAAATTAATTTCAGAATTAACTATTTTAGAGAACCCAAATTTGTAAAAGAGTTGCTTTTTTTTTTTTTTTTTTAACTCCTTAGAAAGGTCATAAAAAGCAGGAGCAGCTTATTTAGCTGCACCAAATTGTTTTTCCTGGAAAGAAAACAAAAACAACTTAAAAGCTAAAAAAGGTAGTGTGAAGCACTATGTCCAGGTAATAATTTGTCCAAACTTCCAATTTTCTTTATGATTTCACATGTTCATAGAATAGAGAGAGAAAGAACAGAGAGAAAAATCTTTTTTTACTCTATTTTCATTTAAATGAGACCTTTGAGATTAAACTTTATTTAAAAAAATTCTCAAATAAAACTATGGAATGTGGGACTCTTGGTTGGACTCTTTTTCTTTAAAGTTATATAACTCATTGCAAATGGAACTTCATGGTTTCCTCAAATGCTGGGAAACTCATTTAACTATGTTGTATGTGAACTTGTCGACAGATTTAAGAGAGCAATTTTAGATGTCAGAATGAGAAAGCACTGAGGGGAAAAAAAAACACACAATCTTTTTAAATGCAATCTCTACATTAAGATGCATTATTATTCCCTGTAATGTTAATCTTTGATGTACATATAATTCCTAGGGTAGTCAATTAAAAGATTAAAAGACTCTGTGGCCACATTATGAATTATAATTATTTGAGCAATCTGGTGCTCAGGTAGATAAATGGCCTGAAAAATCGTTTGAAAATAATGATGCTGGTACAGAAGGAAGTCAAAATATGTTTTCCTTTTTGAACTCAACACTGCGACATAATTTCTTAAGCACTTTGTCTTTCAAGGTTGGGTCTTGGAGGCACAGGTTACTGACTTTTAAAGTTTTTGGAGGAACTCTGCAGATAACTATACTCATTCCTATCTAAATTGCACCACAGATAAGAATCCCAGTCTATAAAAACAATCTGCCCAGTGCTTAACACACACTCCTTTAGAAACGTTTCAAAGCACTTGCTCCTGCTGCCAAAATCAACTATAACCTTTTCCAATCTGACCCTTTTCAAATCTGATTGCATTCCTATATTTTCCCCTGTGGGCAGGCACCTGGATCTAATTCACAGTCAGTTTACCATCCTGTCTTTGAGGTTTACAAGCATTACTCCAGTCATAAAAGCCTTACCAGCAACAGTGGATATCTCATCCTTCTGGCAAACCCTGGCCGTCTACCTAGAAATCACCTCATTTGAAAGTTAGAGACACTTTCCCAGTTAAACATGAAGCTCTTAAATCCAAAAATTCAATAGAGGAAATGTAGTATTCTCTAGCACAGATTCAGTGCACAACCCATACGAATTCACTATGAGATGTTAAACAATGGTCCTCCTGGCAAAAACTCCAGTGATAGACACTTTAAACAGCCAATAAATTTCCTATAGAATAGAATGAAGCACCTGTAATAGAAATACATGGAAATATTTTAAGCTTAACATGTTACACAATACAAAGTATAATGTCCAATTTTGCCCTATCTACTTGTTCAACAAATGTTTATTAAAACCTAGTTCATAAGGATTAAATTAGTCCTTAAAATAGATACAAAGATAATCTACCAAATAATTCAAATTTGAAATAATTGTCTCTGAAATTATCATTTAGCCTTACCTTGAATCAACTTTATAATAAGCGTAATTATTTCTATGACTGTTATACACAGACCTAAAACAATAATTTTTATGTATATTAATTGAATCATATTTATTATGACCATTTATTAACAAACTGCATGTGCATATATCTCACATACATGCTATCTATAATATATTTAGATATATAACATTTTCCCAACATCTCCTGTGATATTTTGTAACCATATAAGACAATGGGAGCTAATGGTTCTTAAACTTTAATGTTAGTAAGAATTATATGGGGCATGTTCTTTTACATTCTGATTTCAAATCTCCATCCACAGAGTGTTAGATTCAACAGGACTGGCTCAGAGCTAGAAATCTACCTTTTGACAAATATGCCGTGTAGTTTTCATGAATAACTCAAGTTAATATCACTTTGAGAAGCTAGTGAGTTAAGTGTCATTATTCTGATTTCACTGCCCTCAGTCAAGAGTCACCTAATGAATAAAACCTACATCTTTCTGCTCCAAAGCCCTTAGGCAACTATATCACTCAAACATGGAGCTGTTCTTTCCATGTCTTGTCAAAGTGAACTATATAATCTTCTAAAATTCTAAGTAGACATTGTTGACAAAATTTATGGATTCTTCTTGGAGAGGACACGAATTGTGTAAGTTCCAATACTTAAAGAGTATGTATGTTTTACAATAATTTATAAGAGAGCCAGGATATTATGTCAGTAGTTACTGTCTTTGAATATTATGAAAATAGAAATAAAGGATGTATTCTATTTTATGAGGTTTTAGTTCAGTTGGATACGCCTACAAACAACTGAGTCATTTTGCTAAAGAGCTTCCGTTGTCAGAAGCACTTCTCCTGCTTGCATCTCTGTTCCCTGCAGAAGTTTCTTTCACTTCATAAGATAACATGATTCTGTAAACGACTCCTTGGATTTCTGGCATGTTTGGTGGCCTGAGTGCACTTCTAGAGATATATACCAAAATCAGATAACCTGACCCTGTATGCTTTTAAAACTACTAACATAATAAATTTCTTGGAGTTACAATTTATCTGGACAAGCAAATAACTACATGGTAGATAAATTCACATCCCATAAGAACAAGAAGCAAGAAAATGCTCCATAAACTTCCCTTTTCTCCTTCTGCCCTCCGGTTGAAAGTCCATGAACATGTCAGGGATATGGACACTAGATGACCACAAGATTTGTTTCCTGAGTCTCTAGCTTTTGCTAAGGATCTGAGAACTCAAAACCAACAGATGCTGCCCACATCTAATCTATTATACATTAATTTCTGTTCAAGAGTACACATAATATAAATTCCTTTTTTATTGAAATGCAACTGGAAACATGAGACTATATAAAGTAATATTAAAGAAAAAAATGCCTTAGGAGATAAAAGATCACTGATTACACATTTGATTTTGTCTTCTGATCTCTAAAATACAATGGCTGAAAAAATATTTTGCCTTCTGATCTCTAAAATAAAATGGCTGAAAATCTATTGATTCATTCAATTTAATAAATATAATATGTATTTGTATATGTGAATATTTAAAACACAGACGGGTTAAATATGAAATATAGTAGTTGAGTTTTTCAGTTACATTTATTACAATCATTTGTTTTTCATTAAACCCAAATTTTGGATGTAGTCATTTCAAATATAGATGAGATTTAGACATACAAAGTCAAATGTTTTTACTAGCCTCCAAGATCTAAAACAATTCCTGCTGGACAACACGATCGTATTTTTGTACGTTATAGATGTGTTGCCTCTGGAAGAGGTAATTTCACAAGCGACACTGGAGTGCTACAACTTTTAAAGTTTCTTCTTGTGTTTCGTTTTAGAGAAGAGGATGTAAAAATCAGTGCTACCATAAAGTATCAACTTTGTCCCCCCAGAAGTGATGACGCATGAATGGACAGGCCTCCAGAAATAATTTTCCTCAGTGCACATGGCTCTCTGGGGCTTCCCAAGCTGTTCACAGATTAGAAATTGGCACCACTGAATCCCCTTCAGCCTGAAAGTGTGTGGTACCGAAGCAGCTGACCTGGGTCTGAATCCCGTTTCTCTCACTTAGGAATTTTGTAATCTTGGGTATCTGAAGTTTGTTGTTCTCATCCGTTGAATAGGCATAATTATGATGCCCAACTCCACAAGTTGTTATGGAAAGTGAATATGAAAGTGTATAAGGATCACTTCAATTTTTAAACAATTCCTTTATCATCAAATAAATATCTCTACTACATATCCATCTCTATCTGCGCAGATACTAGGGAGAGAGAAACTCCAAAGGTACTACTTATCCATGTCCTTAGAGCTTGTGGCTGTGGCCCAAAGAGCTCATTTTCTTTACTCTGCCTACATCTGTTTCAGAAGAACACTTATCTGTACCATGAACCAGGGAAGGTCTCACTGTCTTGAAGAGACCACACAGGTCAGCACTGTCTCACCAGATGTGTGGCAAGAAGACCTCAGGAGAGCCTGGCAAAACTTCTCTTCCCTTGCCAGGAGCAGGTCAATGCGGTCTCCTGGATGCAGAGGAGTCTCAGACAAGAGAGAAAACCACATGCCTTATTTTTTGTTTCCTTTACATTTTTCTTCTGCCTCCTGGAATAATCTCGTAAAATATTTGCATCCTTTTTTGGAGACTATCCGAGTGAGAGCAGTTACAGAAAGTGTCTTCTGTTCAACATCAGCAATATAATATACACTTAAGCTACAATCAGCTAAAAGCTAGACAGAGCAAACACTTCATTTCTCATCACAGAGATAATAGTTTATAAATTGTTTTGTGTTCCTGAACTAGGGGTAAAAAACTTGAGAGCTTTTTGCCAATTTCTTTTACGGCACATAGAATGCATTAAGCAATGTCTCGACACTTGCTGACTTTCTTTGACACACACAGAGAGGAGATAAAACAGTAGTAATGGATTCTGTTACTTTATTATCTGGGAAACTAACTTGTTAGTTGGGTTTTTTTGTTTTTTAGTTATGCACATCCACACACACACACACAGTCAAACTCGTTTCAAATTGATGCATGGCCCTGACTATTTTAAAATATATTTGGAGTAAAATAACTTCCCTGAAGTTACATTTTATTCCCAGCATTTTTGGTTCTATCGAAGTAAAGTAGAATTTCAAAATTATGCAATTGACATAGCCCTCAAATTAATAATTTACTTTCAATGATACTCAGCATCACTTTATATGTTTTGGGTTCTACTATCACAAATGTTGGCCATTTAACCTACTTTTTTTTAATGGAGTACAATATTACAGCCAAATTCTGGTACATATACTAATAATCTACCAAAGGGTCAAAGGTATAGAAAATTTTAGATGTAAAAGTGAAGTAAAATTGGCCTCAGTATGAAGAAGCTGAATGACTTAGGAAAATATGACATAAGAAGTAATTGTTGACAAAATTGTGCCCCCAGCAAGGTCAGCATGATTATCAGAATAGACTGTGTAATTGCGGCCATAATAGCCCATTTCTAACCAAAGACTGCTGCTCAGTCCACTAGAGAAATTTATTTCACTGTAAATTTTATAAAAGATACAAATAGACAAGAATCATTTACAGCAATGTATTTTAACATTAAATTTTCTGGAATATTGTATTTTGATAATTACCATTATTTTTGAGCATTCTCGAGCTATTAAGTCTTAAAATCTTAGTTAGAGACAGTAGTCTAAAAATCTATGATTTTTGTACCAAATGTTGGTAGGACAAAGAATTTTTTTAAAGCGTGATAAGGAAAGCTAAGTATAGCTTTTTAAATGCATATTTTATAACATGAAGGTATAGAAGTCACGAAGAGGAAATCGTAAGTTTTATTGCATTTCCTGGCCCTCTTACCTCACTTGGAGATAGTTGATATTTTCTGGCCAATGAAATGTGAGGGGATGTCCTCAGTTAGATGGTCAAGATGGTTCACTATCTGGCCCAATTTTCCTCCATTCCCTCTATCCCTTTTACACTGGAGAATTTGGCGCCAGATGTTGAGAGCAGTTGTGTCAGGATAAAAGGAGACTTGAATCCTGGAGTAAAGTTGCCCAAAGAGAAACCAGACAAAGAATATTTGCATTGGGCTTGGTGTGAGTGAGTAAGTGTATATATATACTGTTTGCTATCAAAATATTAGCACAGCTGGCCTGCCCAGACTACTACAGCATCTAAAGCATTTAAAGCAATATGAAGAATACCTAGGTTATGGAATGAAGCTGCAGACACCAACCATTCAGCTAATACCAGCTATTTTTATTATTATTAATGGACAAAATAAATCATTTCAATTTAAAGTCACACTGTAGGAATGAGATAAAAGAGAGAGACTAAAACTAATAATAATAAAGGAAGAACTCAGGTAGTGAGACTATATTGAGTGGGGAAGCATTCCAAGAAGCACTATAAGGAGCATTCCCAAAAGTGAACATGTGTCTCCTATAACTAAGAACGAGAGGATTGGGATTATATGCTAGATACCTGTTGACTGAGAGATTGATGGAAACCTAAGGTAATGATGATTAAAGATCTAAAAAGAAATATTTAATGGAGGTAGCGATATGAAAATTAGAGTCTAAAGAGAATTTTCTGAAGGAAAAGGACATAGAGTCAACTTGCTGTTTCTATAAACTTTCTGTTCTTAAAACTTACAGTGTATAAATCATGTTTCTTTCTCATGACAGAGTGCAGAAATAGTGAACATAGCAACAGTTTTCTTTAATAGCAAACCTTTACGTAGATAATGACAGAGAACAAGCCATCAAATCTTCTTGCACCATTTATTAAGCCCGATTTGATCAACTTGAGTTTATATGATAGTTTAATTGGAACTTGCCTTATGTTAATACATGTTTAATGTCATCTAAAAAATACCATAATGAAAATGTACAAATTGTACGTGTTTCATTATCTTAAATAATTATTTTTATTTAAGGGTGATCTATTTTTCTCTTCCATGTTCAATTAAATTTGAGATATTAAAATATTTTTAATACTAAAGCAATTGAAAATATCTGTATATCGGCTTTGTTACTATGACTATAAGAGCATAAAATGACAGTACTACAGCCTTCTAGTGACATCTACTGAACAACCAAATTCTTCCTGTGGCAATAAATATAACAGGAGAGAGTATCTGTTTGAAAAACAGGAAAAAGAATTTTCCCGAGTTTCCAGACAGAATTAAAGGATGAGATTTAAAATCAGACAGTTAGGTATTACTTAGTTAAATGTAGATGGAATAACTAGTTTAACAAGAATATTGATTGTGCTAACACATCACAAAATATAAATTACTGCCAAAGCATGCTGTCAATTTTGCTTCCTCACGATCTCCATTTCTACAAAAGTTTAATTTAAGCAAATATAACTTTAAGAATAAAAAAAAGATTTCTTCTGAAAGGAAGTGCTGACAAGTGAGCAATGAGTATATAATAGACTCAAGAAAGTTCGAGAAAGAATGAGACCTAGAAGTCTTATTTATGAGCACAAGCAAGACTAGAAGACTTGTGATGGAAAACAAGAAAAACGGTAAAAGTTAAAAAAAAAACCCTTATAAAGAAATTAAAATAAACAAATTATTTGAGAAGATTCTAAAAACTAAAAATTATTCATAAAATACACATATTAGCTAACTTAACACATAACAAATATATGGCATGAATCCATGAGTAGTGGAAAAATATTAAATATTTTTCATGCCAGTAAAATGTATAGATTAATAACAACTTTTAATAATATTGTATTAAATAATTTCCCAAGTATATATTCTCATTTAATCAACCAAGTAACCCCAAGAGGTGGGTATATTTTAGTGTAGCTGGCAAGGAAACCATGGTGACATGAGCTTAAGTGGCTAGCCTCAAGTCACAAGGGCAGGACTAGGTCATGAAACTTGGACTTCAAAGATTAACCTCGGTGTCCTTCACATTACAGAGCTCCCATTTAGAGGGAAAAAAAATGCATTCTGTAAAGATGAAGACACTTGGGGCTCCTGGGTGGCTCAGTCTGTTAAGCAGCTGCTTTCGGCTCAGGTCATGATCCCAGGGTCCTGGGATCGAGTCCCACATCAGGCTCCCTGCTCAGCAGAGAGCCTGCTTCTCCCTCTCCCTCTGCCTGCCTCTCTGCCTACTTGTGCTCTCTTTTGATCTGTCAAATAAATAAATAAAATCTTTAAAAAAAAAAGGTGAAGACACTTATAACATTTGGCATGTGTCAAAAATACAGCTATTATAATTCATCACTTAAAATAGGATGTCATGACCTTGGGACAATCATCTACATTGTTTAACTGAAAAACAAAGTTGCCAAATATTTTTAAATATTTATTTTATGCTTTACTTATTTTTTTCCTTTCTATAATATTATCTTAAATATTTAAAGCTATTTTAGAACATTCCATTGGTACATATTAGTTTTTGGTGCATGTTTATGACTTTTAAATTATGGAAACAATTATGTTAGAATCCAGCCAAATTCTGTTGATAATATATTTTTTGCTCTTATCAATAAAAAATAGATGATTTTAAGAAAAGCTTTGTATCAATAATATTATAACCTTAATGGCACAGAATGGTTCTTTTAATTTCCTTAAAAGTAAGTAGAAAGATCATTGACCTTCACATAGTGTTCTTAACCAACACAAAAACATCAATGTAGTTGCTTGCTCTGATGCTCAGAGATGTTGCTACACTTCTACACATATCGATAAAATTTAAACATGCTAGTACCATTCTGTGATGAAGTAAAAGCAAGATAATTAAGTGGAGAATTAGATCATAACTCAAGAAGCATCACTTCCACTGTACCATAAGGAAGAAAGAAACAATGATGTAGATACAAGTATATTTGTAGATTCAGGGGTGGGTAGGAAATTGTCAACTCAGCAGGTCGTGGTTGCTCAAACTTTGAACATTCAAAAACAGCACTAGCCTTTGGCTAGCTTTTAAGAGGTAACATCTGAGCCCTTGGATTATTCTGTTTAATAAGCGTGTTTCTATATGCTTGAGGGCTTGAAATAAGCTGTCTCTGTTTGACCAAGTAAGTTTATTCTGTTGATGTAATTCCTGATAAAAGAGTTGTTTTTGTTGGAGTTTGGGATGCTGATGGAGAGGAAATGAGGCTGGAACTTGTGTGGCTGCGGTCGGTTACATGGGCCCCAGGCCCCAGGAGGAATGCATGGATCATGATTTTCATCTTGTACTGACCAATCTATTAGTCTTTACTCTAAGGCTCTAGACTGCTTTGGGCACCATTTTGAGTTTTGTCACTACCTAGAGGATCAAATATTCTACCATTGCATGTTGTATTAATTAAAATGAAATTTGTCATTTTCTTTCACCAGTAAGCAAGCTTCCAAACAAGGTCTCTGAACCAAATTTACTCGTGAAGATTACCCTGCCTCTTGGCCTGGATTCCCTCATATGTTTTCAGAAACAGATTAGATGCAAAATAAATGTTTATGATGATGTTGATGGTGATGATGGTGATGGTACATGAAGACTGATGACTGCTACAAAGAAGCATTGTACATACACTGAAACCAAAAGAAAAGTATATGAAAATGAGAAAGGTAAAATCATGAAGAATCTCTTCCAAGTTACCAAAGTTTAAACAACATTATTCTACGATGTCTCATTATATGCTGCTTCCATCTGATGTGCTTTATATTACTCACATTAGGTTCACCAAACAAACCAAAATCTTGTGATTTTTAAATGCATTTTAAACTTTTAATTTAAATAGTATAAATAATATGAAGGTATTTGATTACCCAACTTATTCACAGAGTATCTTAAATGACCAATTCTAGCTGTTTTATGAGTCTTTTTTCTCCATATACCCAAAGAGATAAAAAAAAAATTCCTCCTTAAAACATATTTAACATTAAATAATTTTAACTTCTTTAATGCATGAATGAGTAAATGAAAGACTGAATAAATGAACAAATTAATAAATGTATACCTCTCAATGAGTTTTAAAATTAAGATAAATAGATGGCTATATTATCAAAAGGAAATGATGTAGGGTTGGGATTCCCAGGAGACATAGGTACATTTCCTATACCCAGCTAATGTTCTGCTAACCTTGCTAGGAGTTCAAGCTAGAAATACCAGGAAACTCATTCATGTCATATTTCCAAAATATTACGTGTTTCCCCCCAAAACACATAAAGGATAGTGATCTAGGTCTACTTTATGCCTTCAGGTAGTTGAGGTATTTTTGCACACTTTATGAGGAGATAAGAAAGGGACAGAAAATCTAAGTAACTAAGGCATAATCGAGCAGCTGATAAAGGGGAAATTTGGAATCCAGGTAAACTATTAATGTAGCAGGTATGAATGTTCAGAATCCCAAACTTACTTAAATGATACGACTTACTTTTTTATAGGTCAACTTCATCTCTCTGAGGAAAGACTATATTAGTCCAAATCAACTCCAAATGAGCACAGTGTACTTGGATTTTCCCATCTCCTGGCCTCTTCCTTTCCCCTGGAGATCAGTGTCAGTTTCTGAGGACGTATGAAACGTCATCACATGAGTTGAGAAACTGAGGGTGTGACAAGACCTCTGGGGGTAACAGTGATCATCTCTCCTAAGTGGCCATGTTGTGTTGGGTCATTAGTAATAGTTAGTTTCTATATCTAAACTCTCTACTCTATGCCAGACACTGTTCTGTATGGTTTATTATGTATTAATTTACTTAATTTTCTGTAGATTTTTTATCTAAGGAATCTGAGGCACAAAATATACTTGCCTAATGTCCTACAGCTAGAACGAGGACTCTGGCTCCTGATTCTGAACTCAGTCACCGCAATATGCTGCCTCTGCATGTTCCCAAGGTGCATAGCTCTATCAGTCTCTGGATGTGGATGTCTAGCTACTCTTAGTGGTGCCGCAGAAGCCACTCTGCCCATCCCACGCCCCGCCCTGTCCCTAGTTCTATTATCTTTTGAACTGCTGCTGTCTATTGGGAAGATCACAAGAGTCCTTCAGGTCATCAGGCTCTCAGTGTCGTGTGTGTGTGTGTGTGTGTGTGTGTGTGTGTGTGTGTGTATGCTCTGTCAAATCCATTGAATCTAGGCTGCTCCCTCTCACTAGGATCCATGTGCCTCTATCCATGCTCCATTCCCATGACATGGTAAACAAGAAACATTCTATGGGAATTGCCTGCTAGGACAAGACAGGAGTTTAACACAGACCTCCTATAATCTCACAGCTCCAAACTATGTGGAGATTCCATTATCCCTACCCTTCAGAGCAAGCACCAGGAGTGAACCCAAGTACAATGACCCTTTTCAAAGAATTCCAGTTTTCTCTAGGATTTTCTTCCTGAGTATATTGGGGGTGGGGCATAGAAGAGAGGGATGATGGCTATGCCTCAACACGTATTCCTTCTAGAACTGTTTTACAAATGAGCTAACTTTTATTGAAGTTTAAAACCCAATGGTTTCATGTCTCTGTTCTCTAGGTGACTTGACAGTTTCCCATGGAGAAGTGGGTTGTAACAGAGTTCAAGATTCACGGGGGTTGAGGGAACAACAGCAAATACTTCATAATATCCTCTCACCACAGCAAGGTAAAAATAACAGAGAATTCAGGGACCTCAGGTCCAAATCCTTACCTTTTTATTAGTTGTGATTTCTAGAATATCTTGTAGGTGTTCTTTAAAAGTATCTACATTCAGCCCTCTCCCCATCAGATGTCAACATGCATTTTTTTTTTTTTTCACTGTAGTGGTTGTCTCTGAAATGTCATGAGGCTTCTCTCTGGAGCTCTTTCTAACATACCACAGAATCACATGATGAATTGGAGAAAAACTCTCTACTCCAACTTATGTTACTTTCTCTTCTCAGGACTCATGCTCCATTTTTAAAGCTTTATTTAATGTTTTTCTTTTTTATTTCTCCTTCTTTATTATAACCTCCAATACATAAGAATCTTCCATGAGTCTAGGAAAACTGGACTCAAATTGAGTGGCACATCCCAAGGTCTACTCAAATTGCCTATTGTCCCTTGGACACATTTGTCTTCTTTGACTTTTTCCTTTTGGAGGTAAGTTTCATCATATCAGATACTAGATATGTTTACTTGCTGGTTATTAAAAGATAAACTGAGGCATATTAAAATTTTTAAGAGATTATTTGAGTAAAAACGTATTCAAATCAGGCAATGCCAAACCTGATGTGGTTAGGAGAGCTCTCCTGAAATGAGCCAGAGAAAAGACCAACATAGAGAAGGTACAGAAGCAAAGAACAGAAATCATTTGATTGGTTTCAGCTTAAAGACCCGTTGGCTGTTTGTGATTGGTTGCCCTGAGCATTCTGATTTCATAACCTGGAGGCATTTACGGACTTAGATTGTGGTTTGCTTATGTAGACAGCCATGGGTTAGAGCCACGTCAGTCCAATGGCCTCCTTGTTTAGTTCCTTTAACATAGCTGTAATATCTAAATTCTGTGGTGGCAAAATAGCCCCGATACACTCATACTTGTCCCACAACAAGGAAGAAAAGTTTATACTTGCACACACAGATTAACACAGTTAATAGAGTCTCAACTAATCTTTGAATTACAAAATCAGATATGGCTAAAGAGATAAACCCAAACTGAATGACCCCAACCCACATCTGTGTTTTCTCTTCTAGAACCCAGAGGACACATGTCAGGCAAGCAATAGTCCTCTTAACATCAGAGGGATGTGGCCCAAATGCTAAGGTGTGGGGATCCGACAGAAGTGGAAAGAGGAGTAAAAGTTACTCAGCACCATCATAGCAGGTTTTTTTTTATCACAAAGAGAAATGGTTGGGTGGTTTTTACAAACAAATAGAACCAACTTAGGTTTCACAACATGCACGTAGTTTTAGTAGTACTCTTCGTATCAATTAAATCAAAATTGCATACTCCTCTAGGAAGCTCTGATGCTAGAGTCAAGCACAGTGTTCTTCCCCTGGATCTACAGCTGTTTGGTTTCTGAATAGAAGACATTCCTTCTTGCTGGTAGCAAGACTTACGTAGATATTTGACAATATGCAGTGCTTGATGAAGCTACCACTGGCAAGGATCTTTTGTTTAATATTGCATTTTGTAAGGATTGCACAGCATTGTTCATTAAGCTTTAAGATTTAAATAATCTTGAAAATCCTTTTGAAACAATAAGCAATTCACAAATTTTTTTTGTATGAATGTGCATTTTACAGAATGGATGTGTGAGCTTCAGATAACCAAAGAAAGGCAGAAGGTAGAAATAATGCAGGCTTTTGGATTTCAAATCCCGCCTTTCTAGCCTTTAGAATATCCAGCATAAGGAAACGATGTGTTTCTCATGGACTGAAGCCAGCAGGGAGCATATTTTCCTTTCGTAGTCCAGGGTCAGGTGCCTCCCGGTTTTCACAGGCTGAATTCAGATGAGGCAGTTGGTCTGCATTCAGCTTTGTTTCTAAGTGCTGAGTGGTTTCATGCACTTATTCTTTCTTTTCTGCCTGTCTGGTTTCCATGGAAATGCAGGCCTTTAGAAAAAGCAGAGCCTTGCACCTCATGCACAAGCACTGTGTGTTATTTTTGGAGTCAACTGGATAGTGAACACATCTGAAAATGTCAGTGTGAACAGGTCCTGGCAAGGGTGAGAGGGGATGCGGAGTGAAGACACAATAACCAATTGTCTTACTGGAGAAAGATCTTTGCATCCAGAGGGGTTACATGTTATCCATTACTCCACAAGAAATACACAATTTATCTTGGTAAACATTAATGTAAGTGGAGGGAGGACGTAAGGTGGAGAAAAAATCCAAACAGGTTTTTGTGGCTTCATTAAATGTTTATTTAGTATGTGTTCAGGGATTATAGAGATGTACCTTTTACTCAAGTCAGGGTTTAAATAAAATTATTATAAACTTTATATCTATCAACTTCTCCACCAGAATATGTAATTTCATAAAGAATTTTTCCTAATTAAGTTAAAAATGTATTTCTTCTCCCACACACAACCACTTTCAAAATAAAATGAAGTATGATACTAATTTAAGAAAAAAATAAAGAAAAAAGGTACTTGAAAAAAACATTGATTATGTTATATAATGGGAAAATAATTTTGCATTTCTTTGAATTATATGCTGATTCTTTTTTTGTTTTAAGATTTTATTTATTTATTTGATGGAGAGAGAGAGAGAGAGCATAAGCAGGGGGAGTGGCAGGCAGAGGGAGAGGGAGAAGCAGACCCCCCGCTGAGCAAAGAGGCCGAAGTGGGGCTTGATCCCAGGACCCTGGAATCATGACCTGAGCTGAAGGCAGACGCTTAACTGACTGAGCCACCCAGGTGCCCCTATATGCTGATTCTTGATGAACTTATTTTACTTACTATTTCTCAGTTTTCATTCTCAGTAGGTTTCAGTTCTATAGTACGACTGATTTTACTCCTATCACTAACAGAACTTATTAAACCTTGCATAAAGTCATGGGCTTTAAGGAAATGCTTGGATATAAAATATTAATCATAAAAAGACTTGCTAATTGCACACTTAAATTAATCCCCTCTTTGTGCAAGTCGAAATTCAAAGAATTGTGTAATTTTTTAAAAGTTTTCTCTCCTTTCGATTTGATCCCTATCAAATGTGTTTAACATAAACATAAGAAACAATAAGTAACCTACAAAGAGCTGTGGAATAAATAAATCAGTCTATATGGGGGAAAATGTTTACTCTACCACAGCCTTGCCTTGTAAGAGGTTATGTCCATAGAAAGAGTGGAAAGCAAAAAAGTGCAGAAAAGAAAAACACCTAAAACTCCCAAACACAAAAGACAAAAATGGATATTCATACAAATTATTTTAAAAACTTCATTTTGTATTTTGAGGGAAAGGGAAAGCAGGAACAGCAAATAAGGGACAGAAATAAGGAAGAAACAAAATAGCTCATGTCTTAAGAGAAAGGAAAAAAGAAAACCTTGATTATGAACTAGAGGTCAAAGTTAAGTTTAACCATCATGGCAAAATGAGAAAATAAAATTGAGACAACAAACAATTTTAATACTTTGTTGTTTTAATAAGGGAATAAAGGCAATGTGTCACTGGAGAATGAAATGTGAACCACAGTCACACTCACATACAATAAGTACGACAAGTTGAAATCTTCTGTAAACGTAGGTGTTTTTCCCAGCTCAACTGAGATATCATTGACATATATCATTGCATAAGTTCCAATAAGTGTATCCTAATGAAAGCTATAGATAGATAGTAATAAATTTCAACTAAGGATGGCTTTTTGAGATTAGTTTTAAATACTTTTATCCTTAATGAGAAAAGTTCATGCTTTAGACCCCATGCATCAGTAAAACATATGCTTGTTTCTTTAAAATATAAAGCTTCATCTCAAGTATCTAGGAAAAGAAACAATTGCTATTATCCAGAAATCAGCCCTGCCCATCCCTAATCATGGCTCTTGCAATTCAATATCATAGAGGTCATGTGGGACTGAAGATGAATGACACATTTATAAGTGCGCTGGTGATTCAAATTCCATCTCAGAAACAGAAACATAGATACATAAAAATCATACAAGCATAATTTTAGATGATTTTTATGTCTTGATATTATTGTCTTTTAAGTCCTCAGGTCAGATTTAATCATATATAAATAACAGGAAAACATTCCATTGAAAAAGTATTGTTGTATTCAAAGCTCAGGTAACCAAGTCTACTACTCCTGTGAACTGTTCCCTATTTCCACTCCTACCATGGGAAAAATGTTTGTTTGTACCCCCATTACATTTTCCTCGACTTCACTATTCAAGATTTGTTTATCCCTTGTCCATGCATCTACATACGTTAGGGCTGACAACTAAATGAGAAAGAAATGAGTCTCAGAAATCTCAAGTCATTCCTTTAGATGTAAATCTTTCTGATTGGTATCTTCATCCAGCTTAAATTTTGCCAGGTTTGGTACTGAATAGAGAGAAACTTTGAAAATATACTTCCACGAATGACCTAGAGGTACATCTTCAGCATTCACTTGTCTCACAGGATATAACTTGAGTCTGGTCTTACACTTAGTGAACTTGTTAGTTTCTAAAGATCATCCCTTCCCTTTGTAAGTGCTCTAATCCCTCAAAAAATGTGTTTATTAATCTGCTTAGAAATTCTGCCTGAGAATGACTGTGTCCTTTTTGCAGCTTCTTAACATTGCTTTCAATCTGTACAAATCAAATATGACTGATAACAGCTTAGCGATCACAGCCCTGAACTCTAGGAAAGGGTGCTGTACTATGTGATCTGCTCTAAGAAGCAAGTCTGAAATCCAAGTCTAGAAAGTAAATGCAAAGATATTATTATGTCAATCAACTGATTTCCTAATCACCAACGATATCCTGGAGTTAGCCCAAAGAACGTATTACAGTCTGTTTCATGAATTCTTAAAGGGACCTGCCTTGTGTGCAACTAGAGGTTGCAGAGACTCTAATATCTTGACATTGTCAGGAAGATAAGCCAAGGACACATCATAGGCTCTCCAGTTATATAAATTAGATCACCAGCACATCTCAATACTTGGAATCTCCAAACATTATGTAACTTCTTTGTGCACTGATAGCACTTTTGAGATTTTTGAAAGGTGGAGCACAGAGGATTTTTAGGGTAGTGCAATTATGCTACATGATATCATAAAGGTAGATTCATGCCATTATACATTTGTCAAAACCCATAGAATGTACAACACCAAGAGTGAACCCTAATATAAGTTATAGATTTTGGGTGATAATGATGTGTTACTGTAAGTTCATTGATTGTAACAAATGTACCACTCTGGTGGGGCATGTTGATAATGGGGGAGAATATGCATGTGGGGGGGGGCAGGAGGTATGTGGAAATCTCTATACTTTCTGCTCAATTTTGCTGTGAACCAAAAACTGCTCCAAAAAACAAAGTTTATTTTTATTTTTTTTGTTTAAAGATTTTATTTATTTATTTTAGAGAGAAAGTGTGTGCGTGCAAGTGGGGGAGGGGCAGAGGGAGAGGGAGAGAATCTCAAGCAGACTCCCCGCTGATAGTGGAACCCTACAAGGGGTTCGATTCACCACTCTGAGATCATGACATGAGCCAAAACCAAGAGTCAGATGCTTTAACTGACTGAGCCACCCAGGAGCCCCATAAAGTTTATTTTAAAAAAATGTTTTATGTAACTTGGAAAATGTTTGTCTTTCTTCCGCCTTGTGTGGCCCTGGGTATAGGCACAAAGTTTTATTCATTTCTTTGACCACACTTACCATGTCTGCATAAGGCATCATTTATAGATGTTTCTTAGTAATTACTGTTTGAATGATAACCCCTTCAGGCCAGTTTTGTGATATAAAACTCATAGTCAAAACACCGTTATGCTTAGTCGGGCTGTGGCTACACAAGATATTGTATTAAGCTGATTGATTCTTTGTCCTCCCATTGCTTCACTAGGAATTCCAATGTTGTCCTACACTAATTTGAAACTCCTGTTTCAAAATGGCTGAAATTCCTGCCATCCAGTTCATTTTTCAGGCCAAAAGAAGAAATTCCAAAAATCTCTTCCTAAAGAAATGAATTCACTTAAGAGCATTTCCAGAAGCCTAATAAAACTCATCCACTTAGATTTCACTGTGGAGGATTTAGTGACGCGGCCATCCTGAGCTGCAAGAAGGACGAGAAATGAAGTCTTTTATTCTGGATGGCAATATGACTCCCAAAAGCAGAGTTCTGTTACTAGGGAGGAAAATGAGGCTTCACGTTGGTCTAGCCACAGTAGTCTGCCTCTCACCAACCCTCCAACACGTGGGAGAACCTCCCCCAGGCCTGCCTCCCCTGCTCTAACAAACCACTCCACAAACATCCATGCTTGCTTCTCCGGTTCTGGATCCCTCCTTGGAGTCTGGTGTTCTGGACGCCGCTCCCTGGCATCGTCATGCCCTACAGTGTGCCTTCAGAGTGGGAACTTCAATGCAATGCAAGCACAAGAGGGCCGTATCCAGATATTCCCAGAAGCCACTCATTCTCAAGTTTCCATGACAGATACGAGCTCTCAGCTGTATTGGCAAGAGCGATCTCCGCCCTAACTTAATGCAGCTCTTTGTAATCTAGACAAAAAGCCAAAGTTTCACGCCCAAGGTCTTGGAAATTTGTGCTGAAACTCTCGGGCCATGACTCCTTTCTCTTCAAAGGCTCAAGAAATGGGATGCTGCACTGAGGTCAGGCCCCTTTTCCACTCTTCTTCTTCAAGACTCCTTTGACCAAAACAGAGCACATCTCAAGCGTGTCAAATCTGGGAGATGGACGTTTGTCTGACTCCTCTTGGATTCTGGTAGGATGTCCCACTGGGAACACTTCCTCATTTTCTCTGGAGTATAAGTGAGTAGGTGATTCCCTCTACACTTGGTCTGTTTTTGTTGTTGATATTGTTTTACAAAATTTCTCTTCAGGTCATAAAAGGAAACTCTATAAATAAATATATTCTGCTATTATTAAAAGTTCAAACATCAAATCCTAAGGAAATTGTCATATGATTGGATTAGATTTTAGAGGCAGATACAAACAAAAAGTGAATGCATTCTATTTGTAAACACAGGCAATTAGAGAAATAAAAATAAATGTAAGAATTTGAAAATATGTTCATTTTTATATGTTTTAATGTTTTAAAGGATCAAATTTAATCTCATAAGGTACTTAGACATATTAACGGGTCATGTATACATGATAGCAAGGACAGAATAACCTGTTTATTAATTATTTGGGAGAAACAAACCAAGTGGCTTGCTTCCTCATAACCACATTTTCAGCACTAAACTCATATCAGCAAAAGAATTTTGAAGAGGAATACAGTGAGCAAGACAAATAGATCTGAAGCAAGATAACACATATACTTAGGGAGAGGCTCTCTGGAGTCCGACTGTCTGAGTTCTAATGGCAACTCAAATACTCATGTGCTCTGTGATTCTAGAAAAGGTTAAGTAATCTCTCTGTGCCTCACTTCCTGAATCTAGGAAACAGAAATAATAACATCATGTAACTTACACATAAATACCTTAAAAGAGCATTTTTAATAAAAATAGAACATAAAAAGCATAAAAAAATTTCTATATTGTGCTATATAAACGTTAGCTATTATTATGATTAACTTGAAAAAGATTTCAGAACACAATAAAAAATATTGCAAATTAACCCTTATTAGCAGAACACTTGAGCCCACTTTTTGATCGCATAGAATGTAGCAAATATATCCCAGTTAGAACCTGCTTCCCCCAAAAGATGAAATATTAATAGGCACCTGCCCCCTCAAATAAGAGCCTATGAAAATAAGAAGAAACTAACAAGCATCAATATCAAGTATCTTCTCTGTGCTTGGTATTTAGGACCATCACATGGCATAACTCCATGGTGCATCATCACAATGTATTCCTATATGAATTGAGTGCCAGGGGCTGCCATTAATATAGACTGCAGGGTAACGGGTACCCCCTGGAGTTGTGCAAAAGTCATGGGTATTATGCCAGCAGCATATATATTTTTTTCTTCCAAGATTTTATTTAAATTCAAGTTAGTTAACATAGTGTAGTATTAGTTTCAGGAGTAGAATTTAGTGATTCATCACTTACATATAACACCCAGTGCTCATCACAAGTGCCCTCCTCCCCTCCATCCCCCACCCACCTCCCCTCCAGCAACCCTCAGTTTGTTCTCAGTAGTCAAGAGTCTCTCATGGTTGGTTTCCCTCTCTGGTTTTTATCTTATTTTATTTTCCCTTCCCTTCCCTATGTCCATCTGTTTTGTTTCTTAAATTCCACACATGAGTGAAGTCATATGGTATTTGTCTTTCTCTGACTGATTTATTTTGCTTAGCATAATACACTCTAGTTTCATCCACATCAGCTTTAGTAAGTCTCTGCTCAACCAACGGTGCCCTAATGGTGTGCCAGAATTTAACAGCATCTTAAACACAAGAGCTTATAATTGGTATATTATATTTAGAGTTCATGGCTGGGCCAGATTAGGTCCTGTGAACCTCTGGGTGTGTCCTAGAGACCAAAATAGGTCAACTATCCTCGTTGATAAGGAAAAGGTCTTGCAGGAGCAACTGAGACCTACTGAAAGAGAAGAGTAATTAATTGTGAGTAATCCCAGGACCTAAGCTACTCATCTCTGGTCCTGGGCATTGGAGACACTGCAGGATCTCAGGGGAAGCGATCTTCCTTACATTTAAATGAGGTGAGGAAATGGACGGGCAGCCTATGTCTTCTGCTTCTTTTCTCCCCCTGTCATTCTTCTGTCTAGACCTATTGCGAGTGCCCCTTTATTCTTTCAAAGTCTGAATCTTTTCTTTTCTGATGTTCCCAGTTGTCACTGTGTTTAATGAGCAAATCACATGACTACTGAGTTGGAAAGCCCTAATAAATCATACTTTGTGCTAAATTCTCAGTGGAGAGAGAACGGAATCATTTTATCTTAATGTTAGTTTGTGTCAAATTGTGCAAAGAATGGTTAAGAAGATAAGTGGCCAAATAGGTACAAATATATGAATTTTCAGCCTTTTGTGTAGGTCACGGCGGGCTACCATGTAATAAGAAAATACTCCCCAAATCTTAGTGGCTTGACCTAACAAAGGTTTATTTTTCGCTGATTCGAAGTTCTCTTTAGTTCAGGTGATACATCATGGCCTCAGATTTCCCTACCTTAACACAATGATTCAAGCAAATAGAGACCCCAACATGTTGAAGGTGCAAAATTTGGAATATGTCTCATCCTTGATTGATAGAGCAGAGAAAACAAGGGCTGGATAGTCCTCACATTGGACTTAAATGTTTCAAACCAGAAATGAGACAAGCCACCTATTTATAATCCATTGGTCATCGCTAGTGATAGGGTCATGCCTAATCATTAGGTAACTGGGAATAGTAACCTCACTTGCTGCTTTCCCAGAGCAAGAAGCAACAGGATATAAGTGAGTGTCAGAAATACCTACCTACGCCCTTTCATGATCGGGATTGATTCAACATTTTATATGCTACACACTTCCTCAAGTTGAACTTGAATCACACAAATTAGAAAAGTGCTGCTTTCAGAACAATGTTGATTCTATAATGACAGATTATTGTAATTCTACTGAGGAAGAGCTAAAGCCTAGACACAGTTCTGTAAACTCATCTGTGTTTTGTTTGTTTGTTTGTTTGTTTTAATTCAAGCACAGTATATCCATTTACCTATTGATAAGTTACACTAGAACACATTTCAATGTGTTCCTATTGCTCCTCAATTCACTATTTTTTAAGTATGCTCTAATCTATTTTTCAGAAAAAAATATTTGCATCATAATGAGCCCCATACATATATACGTATATGTATGCATATCTATGATCAGATCTCGATTTAATAATTTCTTTCTAGTTTGTTTGATTGGCTCTCAAAAAGCTACAAGTAACTGTACCAATCCTTACCCAGTAAAGCATAATCCTCTACAGTCATGCTGACGATAATTAACTATGTGTTATGCTGTGTTTTGAAAATACATATTGTTGGGTTTAGATGCATACTTGACTGAATTAAAAGCAGAAGGTTCTATAAACATTTTGAACAATGTGATAAAACTATCACTATTTAGTTCCCACTATTCTTATGCTTCCTCTTGGAAGAGCCAGGATGCTAGAAAGACCAAACTAAAACTGAAGCTGAATCTCCCACAAAGTGCCCCTTCACTGGAGGAGAAAGATGCGAAACCCCAACCAAGGACTGAACGGGAATGTGAGTGAACAGCCATCCCAGTGGAAAGCAGGTCCTGGGTAGCCGGAGCTGAAACTAGGTGAACAAAACCCTCCTCTGTAACATCTTAAAAGAGCCAAGTCTGTGCTCCAAGCTGCCATTTGCAGCATGCCCTATCTCAGGCACGAAGTGATGAGAGAACGTTTTACGAGCCATGGGCTGTGTAGAATATCTGGCTTTAAATATGAAAGAAAAATGAAAAAGGCAAAACTATGGAGACAGCAAAAAAGATCATTAGTTTCCAGGAGTTAGGATGAAGAAAAGGATGAAGAGGTAGAGGACAGAGACTTTTTAAGGTAGCGAAATATTCTGTGTGATACCATAATGATGGATACATGTTATAATACCTCTGTTCAAACCCATAGGATGGACAACACCAAGAGCGAATCTAATGTAAATTATGGGCTTTGGGTGATAATGTGTCAATGTAGGTCCATCCATTATAACAAATGTCCCACTCTGCTGAGAGATGTTGATAGTTGGGGGGGGGGAGGGCTGTGCATGTTGGGGTGGGGGTAACAGGTATATGGGATATCTCTGTACCTTCCTCTCCCTTTTGATTTAATTTAAGAAAATTAAGTCTTTCAAAATTAGAAAAGTTCAACCAATATACAAGAGGCCTAATCTAGGAAAAAATATGATTAAACTCCTAACAGTAAGCTCTATAGACAATCATGAAATTTAACCAAATATTTTAATTACTCTATAACCTAAAGCATGTAATAATGACAGACACCACATATCTCTAGCTCCAGATATAATTTTTCTTTACCTTATATGTCCATTCAAAGAATGTGAATTTGTTTAACTCGTTAATATAAATGATTTTATTTTGCAGAGGCACAGGATAAAATATACATCATAAAACCTGTTTGTGTGAAGACAGTACTAAAAATGTAAAGACAGCATTTAACAGTGTTTTCTTCTTTTTCTAGGCAGATAATATCAATTTACGTAGAATTTAATATCGAAATAAGGAAATTTTCAGGTAAAGTATATAAAACTTTCAAATGCCAAAAAATAACTATCATGACTTATTTACTGATATATAGTTAAGAGGGTATTATTTATAAGAGTAAATATCTTCCACGATGCTGGAAAATATATAATGCTTTAGGAGTCAGTCTGGTACCCTGGCCAGGAATGGCATTTTTTAAAATTGACCAAGTGGCCACAAGATGGCAGCATGGCATAATAAAACAATTCAAATTAAAAAAACTGTTGTATAAGTAATGTTAATGTATTACATGCCTTAATTTTATCTGACCAAAAGAAAAAAAAATAGCAAAAGAGATGAATTCTCTAGAAAGTACTTGATGGGAACAGATCAGTAGGGCATAGGCCGTTGCACATCGTGCATTTTTAAGTATAAATACCATATTACTTAAAAATTCGGGAACATGGCCCCAGACAAAGGAAATTTTTCAAAGAGGCCTGAAGAGTTTCCCTTCCTTAAATAAATGAGACTATCAAAGTGAAAGCAAAGTAGATAGATTACACATACTCAGTCACAGCCTTCATGTACGCCCACACATACAAGCATAACAGACATGAAGTCTGAGAATTTCTCCATTGCCATACTCAAAGATATCGCTACTATTCCTGAAACACTCAGCCACTTGAAATTTACATATGGATTTACCTGAATTCATTGAAACTATTACATAACAAAGTGTTAGAATAATGTCAGTACTGTTACGAGTTCTGAATAGTTTTATAAATATAAAGTATATTGCATTAAATATTTTTAATCCCAAATTTTAGTAGAAAAATAATTTTTACTATGGAGATATTGTAATATATGTGAAGTTAGAAACAGTTTACTGTGCGAAGAAATACTTGAACATCTTAGATGTCAGATTCTAATTTGATTAAATGTGAAATTGTGCGTGCTTCTTCCTCTTTTTACTTCAGCAAAGCCAATCCAAACATCAGCCCATTTGAGCACCAGAGTTCATTTATTCTTTTTTTTTTAAAGACTTTATTTATTTATTTGACACAGAGAGGGAGAGAGAGAGATCACAAGTAGGCAGACAGGCAGGCAGAGGGAGAGGGAGAAGCAGGCTCTACGCTGAGCAAGGAACCCAATGTGGGGCTCCATCCCAGGACCCTGGGATCATGACCTGAGCCGAAGGCAGACCCTTAACCGACTGAGCCACCTGGGCGCCCCTGGGAGTTCATTTATTCTTATAGCTGAGGATTAATCCTGGATGCTTTGATTTCAACCCTCATGGTTCAAAATCTCCTTAAATGCACTAGTCTATTTTCCTAATTTTGCAATTAGGATCCTGAATAGAACAAATAATTTGGGTTATATGATTAACATTTTGTGTGCATTGAAATTATTCAGTGGTTACTAAATAGAACTACCCACAATGTCTGAATTTGATTTAAATATGCATTGACCCTAGGTCACAAATTTAAAACTTTAAATAAAATATGCATAATATTGTATTATAATAGGTCATTGATTTATTTTTTCCTTTTTAAGAAACACTTTAAAATAAATGCACATAATATTATCTTATAATAAGTTCACAATATGGTCTTTTAATAAATTTCCAACTTTGGTATCTCTTAGTCCAACATTTTATATTCAAGAAGAATTTTTATGATGGCCAAGCTAATTGACTTCATATTATTTTATGTTGTGTTATGCTGTGGTTTGCTATGTTATGTTATGTTGCCATTTTCCAATATATTTTATTTTATATCTAATATGTATCTTCATTATCATATTATCATAGCATAGCACATCTTTCTGCCCATTATTGCCCTCCTGCTTTGTTGGGCATTTCACTCTTTCCACTGACCACTCTGGAAACTTTAACACCAACTTCGCCATTTTTTTTTAATTACAATAATTGGGGGGGATCGTTCTAATAAGATTTCAGTGCTATAATTTTTCATTAGGCAAATGTTTAACTAGGATCTATGCTCCATGCTCTCATGTTAGTGTTGGTAGAAAGCACTAGTAAGATTTGGCCCTTCCGAATCTTTTGATTAGCGGGAATCGAGACCCCTGGTACCTATACATCACTGAATACCTGTTGTGATAGGACAGGGTGCTCTGGGGTCATGTGGTCCACCACACCAAAAAAATAAGGCTCAGGGTTGGGGAAAACTTTGTTTTGTGCAGGAAATTACATCTCATCTGAAACCTCAAGATCATAGTGGATGTTGGCAGGTGAAGTGGGGAGGAAGACGGAGAAAGAAGAAAAGAGAACATTCCATGAATACTCTAAGAATAGGGAACAGCACAAATAACTGCCCAGTTGAGTGAATTTGCAGTGCTCGGGGATTATTGCCAATAGCACGAAAGCAGAGAGGCGAGCTAGGAGGGATAAGGAACGAGCCTAATGAGGGCAGTGCCATGTCAAAAGCCATGTTAAGAAAGATTTGTTTGCTCCCAAGGGTACCAGCCCTGATCAGTGAACGGTTCTGGTAACAAGTAAGGTGAGTGTCCACCAGAGCGCACTGGTTCCTCCTTCTAAGTATCTCCCCTGCCTCTTCTGAGCGACTCTCCGTTCTTCCCATAGAGGGATGTTTCTAGTGCACAGCTGAGCAAGGTAATTCCTGGCTTTAAAGCTGGCCCACTGTCTTTCAGGAAGATGGCACAACCCTCTCATCCTGTTGTTGCTTACTTTTTCAAATGTATCATCTTTCAGCTCTCCTCCCCCTGCTCCGCAGACAGGATGCATCCTGTTTTCCAACTGCTTTATCAGTACATTCCAGCATGCTCATGCCCCCTCAGCCCCCCCTGCCTTTGGGTGTAAATTGGCTCACTCAGCCTGAAATTCTCCCCACTTCTTTGGTTTTCGACCCCAGGACAATTCCCTCTGCTGAACACTAATCGCTCTTGATATTTCCTGCTCTACTGCTTTGCAAATACCCTGCGTAACACTAACCAGCCTTATAATCATTTCTCCTCTTATCTGCTTCTGCCCTCAATAAAACTCTGTGCTCCTTGAGGAGGTGACTGTGTTTTGTATTTAGTAACCGTCTTAGCATGATAGACTGACGGGGGAGGTGGATGATAAAAGAGACCTGAACAGAAGTTAAGAGCGGCCTCCCTTGCTTGCAGCGTGTGTTCTACTAACTGGCATTTGGGGCATTGGGTAGTACATCAGCATCCTCTGCCAGCCAAGAATTTAATCTAAGCACTTTGCAGGTATGTGTGTATTTCTGTAATTTTTACACTATTTTGTTGTATCTTATTGTTTTTATTTTAGAAAAATAAAAAAGGAAAAAGGAGATAAGATGATTGGTGTGTAGCAATTTTATGCTTTTCTTTGCAGTTCAGTGTCTCTCAGATAAGCCTAAACTCCAATTGCCTGTGGACATCGCAGAAAGCTCAGTTACCAAGAAGGAGGAAAAGACAGCGATCTTTGCAAAGTGCTGATAAAGGCAAAATAAAACTTGCTGGTAGCCTCTCAAGGCTGTACTTTTACTCCTTGTTACCATGTGGAGTGAGCCCTCACACAGACGGCTGGGAAGATGGGGTGGACGGCAACTTTTGCATAAGCCCTTGAGTTTTGAGACTTTCAGGTACATGAATGAAGCTGGGCAGATCTATCAAATTTCAAATCCGAAAGGAATTTGTCCAACAACTTACATCCACCTTGAGGGCAAACAGCCCATTTCTGGGTAAAGCCACATGAAATGCCACTGCGATTTGTCAAAGTCAAACAGAGGAAACAACACCTGCATCCAAATGATGATGCGATGGTGTGGAAAGGGTGTATGTGCACCGTCAAAGTCGTATCTCCCGTCTAGTGGTCTTTGGAGAAATGTATTCCTTCTCTTGTTTTGTTTTGTTATGACGTAGAGCGTGCTGTGTATGCAAACTGCTGTTTGTGGAGAGATGCATCCGCTGTCAGGAACAGATGCTCCCGGGCTAGGAGCTGGGAGCATGGAGCCTACAGGAATGATGTGCAGGTGGGATGAACGACCCCCCTGAAGGAAGAACGGCCCGGAGAACTGAAGCCTTTGGGGTGTCGCTCAAACTAGACCACTGATTTATTCCACCTGGTGGTACTTCATTCTGAACAAATCAGACTTTCAGAGATTTTTAAAAATTAAAATGGTGCATTGCAAAGTAGAAGACTATCTTTCATAATCATGTTAAATCTTTGAGTTCTGAAGAGATGGCCCTTTTTTGGCCGAAGGGTAGGAGCCCTGCTCTGCAGGGAGGGGTTGCCTTCTGACCTGCTGGAAGGGGGAGAGGTCTTCCCTGAGGGGTGGCTCTCAAACATTTTGCAAAGGGGTAAGTCTTGGGAAATGAAACTCCAGAGTGAGGCCTACGATGGAAGCATCCTAAGCTGAGGTGGGATAGAGGGAGGAAAAGATTTTGTGTTTTCACTTTAGGGCTTTCTTTCTTGAACCTGGACTCGGGACTCCAGGAATGTGAAATGCCTGCCTGTGTGGTGGATTAAAAGGGTCTTCTACCACAAACTGTGGCCTCATAAGTGGGCGAGGAGACTGGTTAGTGGCAAGGGCATATGTGAGGATTGTGCAAAGCAGATGTAAACTAAAGGCAGACCAGAGTTTCTCTATGTTGTCATTCTTTCTCTAAACCGTCGACCAAGTTTTGTAAACAGTATAGTGGATTTCCACGCTGTAGGGAAGGAGGAGGGGTGGACTAAGGATTGTTTCCTCCTTGGACCACAACAGCCATGCTTTCTCAGGCCAGACTGAGTGGCAGCTACAAGCTCAGGGTATATCTGTGATCCGATCCCCATGGGGGGGCGGGCGGGGATCATGAATACTTCAGAATCAAGTGCTGGCAGAGCCCAGACAACACCTTGACTTGAAAATCTGCCAAAGTCTTCATATCTACCTTATGACTTTTCTGAATTTAGTACTGAGGTCTTTTAATTCAGTCAATAATTAAAGAAAAAAGTAACATAGGAAAAAAACATTTTGCATATATAAGTGAATATCAATGACATATTTGTAACTTGCTGAAAGTGATAACAAAAGAATACCCATATAACTATCATTGGGTCTGGGAAAAAGAACACATCCACATGCTCTGAGGTATCTTGTGGTCCTATCCTCCATGCAGTTGTTTTCTTCCACCCAAGGAAAATACTTTTCATTGTCCCTTTACCTCCCAAATCATCTCTGATTTAGGAAGAATATGTGAATTCTCAGATCCTTCCCTTTAGACACCAGTAATAAGAAAAAAAGTTTGATTTTATTTTTTTCCCTATTTTTTGTCACACATCAATTGCAATTCCCTCCAAAACCCTGACAGAAATCTAATTCAAAGGCAGAAAAAGAGACTATTTCCCGTCCATGAAAGAGTACATTCTTCTCTACTGTATCTTGTACTCCTATGCCTTCAAAATCCTAAAAGTGAAATTTAATTTCAAATGTCAGCTTGCTGATTGCACTTCCACAGTACTTACATTACTTAATTTTTTTTAAAAAGCAGAAATATGTTTTTATCTACTTTTCAATGATTTTTTTTTGTTAGCTCCTTAAGCCCCCAGCCCTTTTCAAATATTCTTTATTGGATTCAGAAAAATGCAGTGAAATATGCTGCTGAAGCAAATTACAGTAAAGTGACATGTCAACGAGAGTAAGGAACCAGCTACGTAAATTTAAATAATCTCATCTCCTGGCATTCATTCTTTCATTAAAAAAAAATTGTTGAGATTTTACTATATGCCTATAACTGTGATTGGAGGAGACTTACAAAGTACAGAACAATTCTTCTAAGTTCCCTAAAAAAAAATGGATGATGCAAAAGCTGTATTGTCTCACAACAATGATTTATACTGATCTTTATGTACTCACCCTGAAACTAGAATTGAATACTATGATGGGCTGAATTGTGTCCCTTAAAATTCGTATCTTGAAATCCCAACTCTCAGTACCTCAGAATGTTACCATGGTTGGAGAGAAGGTCTTAAAAGAGGTGATTCAGTGAAAATGAGGTCCTAAGGGTGGGCTCTAATCTATTATGACTAGTGTCCTTCTAAGAAGAAGAAGAGATGCCAGGGATATACACACACTGAGGAGAGGCCCTGCGAGGTCCCAGTGAGCAAGCAGTGGTCTACAAGCGAGGGAGAGGACTCAGGAGAAACCAAGCCTGCTGACATCTTGATCTTGTTCTTCCGGAGCTGTAAGAAATTAAATCTCCGTTGTTTAAGCCACCATCTATGGTGTTTTGTTATGGCGACCTTAGCGGACTGAGGCGAATACCTCAGGTGACAATCACTTTAGAAAACGCTTTATATAATTTAGGTGATTGCCAACTAATTTAAAAGATGTGCTTTTATTATTTGTTTTCTTAATTCTTTACTTGCATCCCTTTTCGTAAATTCTTATTTTACTTCTTTGAATATAGTTGTAATTCAGCTACATGCACACCAGGGGGCAAACGTGTTCTGAGTCTCTACTTCTCATTTGTAAAGGCTGGACTCTGGTCTAAAACCAAATGACCATAATGTGCTTACGTTTGTACATTCTATCAAACAAAGATAGGCAGAAGCTCAGATTGCTGGGACAATAATCTGGATATGTACATCAAGAATGAGATGGTCTCACAAATGAATCTTTTTATTCCCTTCAATGTCAGACACACTAGATCGTCGTTCTCTTTGTTCTTTAAAGGATCCGTTTACTCTATGCAGTTTTAAGTCAGTTTTTAAAAACGATTTTGCAGCCACAATACCATCTAGTATTCTTTAATCTTGATATTTTCACACTTACCACTGAGAAGCATTCATAATGTATTTTTATATATTTAAATAAGAAATCAATATATTCATTAATATAATATGCAGTTAATATTCCAAGGGTATTTTTTGGTTGTAGTAGTGAGAATTGACAGCAGAACACCAACAAATTCCCACATCTTTTTGCTTTTGACCCATATTCCAGGATTTTTTTTTTTTAAATCCCCAGATTATAACATCCACACAACCAGCACTGTAAAGGCCATCTACTGACTCTGCTTTCTACTTTTTTCTTTATCAACGAACTGAAATGTACTGATATCTACAAAATCAGCATTGTTCATTTAACAAGTTTCAACAGAAATTGTATCTTTAGAAACAAGTCTGTTGGCACAGGTTTCAAGGTACATGCATGATTTTCCAAGGTACAAATCCTCAGAGTTTTATACAAATGTGCACAGAGCTATTCTGGATAGTCCGCCTGTGGATGTGGCCGTGTGTGTGTGCATGCAAGCTCAGGGGGGTTGATACAGTGCATGGGCAGCGAAGTGTTTGTGGAAATAATAGAAAATATTGTATTGGAAAGGAAAACTAAGTAACACACTAACAACTATTAGCCTCTACTAATAAAGAAAGAGAGCTTATTAAGGCTAATTACAGGAATCCAAAAAGTGAAGCTACAGTTTGAAATCATTAGTTCATTGCTTATTCATCTTTAAGACACTAAAGGCAATCTCCTTAGAAGGGGTGGTTTCCTTGGGATTTACTATAGTCACCCACTGAAGGGGGAGGCGGGGTATGTAAGTTTCAGGTAGCCTTGCTCATGAGTGGGTGCAAGACTGGAGCTCATTTATCAAGAGAGAGGATCAGCTCTATTCAAGGGCATAGAGGAGAAATGATCGGACGCTGAGGGAGGCTGAGTGTCCTTGCTGTCTCTGAATACAAAATCCAAGTCCAGAAGTCACCTGTTTGGCAGGAGGCACCAGGGAAGAAAGGCTGAGCTCAGACACTCACTGATGCCAGGAACAGCGGCCACTCCAACACCAAATGCTGGAAGCTGATGCAGAATGACATTCATTTGATTCTTTGACTATTTCCTTAACTCAGATGACCAATGGCTAATACTCCAGTTAAATAATATATAATGCTTCAGAGGAACTCACTATAATTCACCTCACATGTATGTGAATCACTCTGTTGTAGTGGAACTTTGCTAAACCAAGAGATTTGTACAAGTGAATCTTGCTACTCAGTCTTTAGAGCTAAGTATCTCTCAGCATTGTAGTGAATTTTCTTTTTTTTTTGTTGAAGATTTTATTTATTTATTTGAGAGAGAGAGAGAGAGCACAAGCAGGAAGGAGGGAGGAGGGGCAGAGGGAGAGGGACAAGCAGACTCCCTGCTGAGCAGGGGGCAGCGGGGAGCTCTATCCCAGGACCCTGGGATCATGACCTGAGCCCAAGGCAGATGCTCAACAGACTGAGCCACCCAGGTGGCCCTGTAGTGAATTTTCAAAAGTGAAACTTTACAAAGTGAACTTTACAAAGTTTTGTATCCATTTAGACTTAGTAAGAAAAAGTAAAAAGAGCAACCTCCACTCTTTTATTTACTTGATGCTTAGTAAGGATTGTTGAGTGCAAATGACTCGGCTAATATTCCCCCCCCCCCCGCCCCCCGCCAAATTACTGGAGGGTTTCTCATTCTCTCATTCTCTCTCTCTCTCTTTCCCTTCCAAACCCCCCCACCTCTGTCTTTTATTTGTTTGCTTGTTGGATTATTTGATACTTTAGTGGTTTTTTTGTTTTATTCATGGGAATTGTTATACCGAGGGGGAAATTATGGATACACTGTAAATGAACTGTTTAAAAGAAAAGAGCACACATAAGCATCTGTTCATATTTTTCCTTCTCTACCTTTACTGCCAAAAGAATACAATGTTACATTCTCAATAAGAAAGGCTACTGACAAAGAAAATGGAAAAAAAATTCATTAGCATCTAGAATTACCCTATACTGGAATGTTTTATTGGACGACAGAATTGAGATTATATTACTAGGTAAGAAACTACTCTGATTTTCAGGGTGTCCTGAGAACTTATTTATTTTCTTTCTTCCTTTCTTTCTCTCTCTCTTTCTTTCTTTCTTTCTTTCACCCTAAGAATTTCTAGGCATCATCAAATTCCTTACCACAAGCTTATGAGGTAGGTATTGTCATTCTATTTTACAAATAAGATGAAAAGGCTAAATAAATCCAAGGTTATGGGATTAGATAGTTACAGAGCCTGGATTCAATAAACCCATGCTCTTTCTCTGGTTAAACCAAGTGTCTTTTCAAGGCCATAGACAATGTTTGCAAACCAAATGTAGCATTTTGTCCCACAGATTATTCTGACTCTGTACTATTTCAAATAGTATGTGAGTGTCAGATATTATAAATTTATATTACCGTAACTATTGTAGGACTTTGTATTTATATGGTGATGTGCTTATTGGCAGCACTGTTTCTCAAACACAATCTCTTCTTAAAAATACTAGTGAGGAGGTGCCTGGGTGGCTCAGTCGGTTGGGCGACTGCCTTCGGCTCAGGTCATGATCCCAAGATCCTGGGCTTGAGTCCCGCATCAGGCTCCCTGCTCCGCAGGAAGCCTGCTTCTCCCTCTCCCACTCCCCCTGCTTGTGTTCCCTCTCTCGCTGTCTCTCTCTCTGTCAATTAAATAAATAAATAAAATCTTTAAAAAAATTTTAAAAAATTACTAGTGAGATCGTGGGTGTCTCCATCAGTTAAGCCTCCAACTCTTGATTTCAGCTCAGGTCATGATCTCAGTGTCCTGGGATTGAGCCTCACATTGGGCTCCCTGCTTAGCAAGGAGTCTGCTTCTCCCTCTCCCTCTGTTCCTCCCCCCTGCTCCTGCTTGCTTTCTCTGAAATAAAAAATCTTAAAACAAAAAAAAAAAAAAAAATACTAGTGAGAAAGGCATTAGAATCCCTTATGTTAAATGATAACAATTTTATTAATCATAAGATCAAATACTTCCCTTCTGACATTTTAGTTAAGTGTTAATCTGCAATGCTTTAGGAAGAGGCCAAAAAATTAAAATAGCTTTATAATTTAATAATAACAAAGCCCTTACAAATCATATGCACAAACCATTTACCAATAAAATAAAATTATCATTTTATTCAAATGGTAATACAACTTGCGATTTTCAAATAAATGTTTCTCGGTGACATTACCATTTGAATCAAGATGTTTATTCAAATAATTCTCAGTTTCATTCCATGCCCACTTTCTGTTTTTGGATATAAAACTGCTCCAGATTTTTCCTAGGCAGTAGGAATCAATGTTAATTCAGTTCACTAATAATATTCTTCATTGTAGGTGTTACTTCATTATTTTGCCTAATGGAATATTTAAAAATGAATGCCTAGTGTGAATGCCTCTACCTTAAACTATGCCATATGTTTATAACAAGACACAAAAATAAAAATCTAGCCCAAATGTCCAACTTACAAGACCTCAGAATATAAGAGAAAATATGGATAAGCGTAATTCACAAATTTCAAGAAAATGTTTCATCTCTACAATTCCCTTTCACTTATTTGGACATCCTTTTTTTTAGAAATCTCAACTTGGGGACATTAAGTTATATTTGTTAGTGTGATGCTAGAGTTCTAAAGATGTAATAAAAAGAAAAATGAACTCTATTATGGCCACCGCGAGAAAGAAAGAGTAACATTAAAAAAAATATACTTGTTACAGTGATGCATATTTAAATGGCAGTAATAGAACTTCTTCTAGGGAATTTTTATTATAACTTGTAAATTCCCCCTTGTTGAACCCTTAAATATTTTAAACCATTAAGAAACTGCCGCATTTATATTTTGATAAGAATACATTAATTTACCTTTATTTGCGTCAACCTTCTACGCAGTGTGCCACCACTGTTGAGAAGTAATATATAGCAATAACTCCTAGCTGCAGAGCAGTAATTTCAAATTCGCAGCAGATAAAAAAAAAAAAAAAAAAAAGGAATTGGTGTCTCTGAATGTCAAAACTAGAGTTTCACCCTAGACATTACCTGAGGTCAACAGATCTTCTTCCTTTCCTTCCATACAAGCAATAAGAAGCATTTTATGAGCTAGAAAAATAGACATACTTCCCATACCAAGCAACCTGATCAAATAAGACTGGGCAGACACAAGAGCTTCCAGCTGGTGCTTAAAATACTGATTTAGGGATGCATATTCATAGGGGCACAAGGATTTTTATAAGAGAATTCAGAGTTAAATAATCCATATTAAAATTAGTAAATGGTTGTTAGATGTAAACTCTTTTGAAATTGAAACTAAATAAGGAGCAAAGACCAAAAAGGCTAGAGTGTCCTTTCATGGAGATAATACCAGCTTCTTTGCCAGCCACCTAGTGGGATAAGGGGGGTCATTTAAGGACCCAGTGCCACCTACAGAGGTGATATAAGGGATGCAACTTTCTTACAGGTTGAAATTGGGGTATGTGAAGAGGGGGTTTAAGAATAATGTGCTTATGGGGCACCTGGGTGGCTCAGTCTGTTAAGTGTCTACCTTCAGCTCAGGTCATGATCCTGGGGTCCTGGGATGGAACCCCACATTGGGCTGCCCACTCAGTGGGGAGCTTGCTTCTCCCTCTCCCTCTCCCTCTGCCCCTCTCCCTACTCATTTTCACAATTGCTCTCTCTCTCTCTCAAATAAATAAAATCTTTTAAAATGAGAATAATGTGGTTAAAATTTATTACCCCCAGAGCTTCCTAAAAGAAAATTGAAATCTTCAATTCCATCACTCCCTTCCCTTCTGCTGGGGACGCAGACATGGATGTGGTGACTGCTAATGGCAATGTGTTTGTCGAGAGAGAGAATGATGATTAAAGTTGGATATGGAAAGTTTGGGGCAGGTATAGGTCATATTCTCCAGGGATAACTGTCTTAATTGAGAGATGAGTACATAATATATCTAATTTCCTGGTTCTCAGTCATGAGTGCACATTGAAATCACCAGGAATGATTTATTTAAAAAATGTCTATATATGAGCCCTTGTACTGGATATTCTGATTCATTTAGTCTTGGTTGGAGCTAGAGATTCAGTATGTAGACTTTCCTGCCAGATGTTTCTAATGTACTGCCAGAAAAGAGAATCACTGCTCTAACTTCTTGATGAACTGTTGAAGCCATGGTATCACTACAATTTGCAGGGGAAACCTGCAAGTTTGTTTTTTTTTTTTTTTTAATCTTCCTGATTGTTTTAATACATTTTCCCCTTTTCTGGATCAAATATATATCACTCTGGCTTTTCCTAAAAGTGTTGAAACTGTTATCAACCTTAACAGGAAGGAAGGATTAGAAATGTAGATGATGACTTGCAGATGGGGTAGTTGGTGGTTGATTGGCTCACTTACCTTCTCACAGGGTTGAAATGATGGAAGCATTATTTCAACTCAATAGAGACACATTATGTCTACTTATGAGTTAAGGGTCTTCTGGAGGGAGTAAATGGACTTGTAATTGGAAGGCCCGAGAGTTTTTGCCAAAAGTGAAATCAACTGAAGAGGTAGCTATGAGGTGACCTGGCCAAAGGATTCAGGAAAATTGGAAAGTTCTTTAGAAAAATGTCAAAATGTCCTCAATTACTATAAACGTCCTTTGACATTGTAAAAGAATGTGCTGACCACCATGAAGTCACCATTGTGATATTAAGGGTTAAGTAACAAAAACCCTTGACACCATGCCCCGGTTTTTTGGTGATTATTGAGAGATTATAGGAACTTTTGCTCCCTAATAGCATTGAATCTTGTGCATATATCTTGTACAGGGATAGATAGTATCTTTCATTCTCCAAGAATTCACAGCTACCATTTATTTTGCTCATTTTCTGCAATGTTTTGAAATGCCTAAAGAAGTCAGAGAAAAGGAACACTAGAAATGCAGAACTTCAGTGAAGCTATCCTTGGTGAAAAAGGAGCATTGCACATATAGATGTAATGTGTGTGACTTTTTTTTTTAGAAAATAAATCCTTTCACCACTGATGGAGGGAATTTCCCAGGGTGCAGCGAACAGGATTTGAATTTAACATCGATTTCTATTTTCCCTGAGCAGAATCTAGATCTAAATCCCAGAAATAAAAGGGTTTTTGTATGTGCTTATCTACACCTTGCAAATAATTTTTGCACAATCCTTTGAGTTTGAAGTTTTTATTTGTGAAGTGCACACAGGGATGAGAATAATTGCTCTAATTTATGTTGAAATAACATCTTTGTTCCAATAAACTTTGTTTGCTTAAGTATTTTTTGCTATATACAAGTATTTAGGTTGTCAAAATCAGCAGTGTGTGTGTGTGTGTGTGTGTGTGTGTGTGTGTGTATTTTCTAGACTTACAGTTCTGCTAAAGAAGCTGTCCACACTCCTTGTCATCCATTTTTTTCTTCAACTATTTTGATTAATTCATTTTTAAATATTTATTTTGTATAAAGAAGCAAACAGAAATGTATCCTACATTTTCTCACTCATGGGAGATGACAATATTTCACAGAATAAATCTATGTCAATTTATTGCTAGCTCCTGTATGACCCACTGAGATACAGGTTTATTTCTTTTTTAGTAGCAAAGGGTTTTAATCATGATGATTTTACATTAACATTTTCTATGAATCTCACACTTTACTACTCTTCCTCGTGCTTATGTGATTATTTTAGTATTCAAATTTTTAAATTAAATTTAGATTGACATGGAAGATAAAGATTCAGTAAGGAAAATTGTCAACACAGTCATTAATTTCCTTATCTAAACACAAACTATTCTCTATTTCCTTAACTATTCAAACATATGTTAGATTTCATATAAGTTTTGCCCAAATCTTGTCCAACTTTTTTAATTTGTTGTTATATCTCCATCTTTATTACATATAATACTGCTTCTATCATATTTTTTGTTATTTCTAGAAATAACAGTGAACTTGATATTTATATTTATTTGTATCCATTTAAGTTGTTGGGTTTTTTTTCTTGGTTCTAATTATATTTTGTTGTTCTGATAGTTTCCTGCTCCTTTTTAGTGCTTTTTAAGGAGTTTAGAGGTAGACAGTAAAATCGGATGCAGTCAATAATGTGGCTTGGTTTTTTCCAATATTTAGCTTTTGATTTTAATTTTGCCACCTTGCATTGACTTTTATGCCCAGTAAATATTAAATAATAGTGGTGCTAGAGAGCACCATTTTGTTGATCCTGGTTTTATATATAATTGTGTGTGTGTGTGTGTGAGAGAGAGAGAGAGAGAGAGAGCGAGAGAGAGAGAGATGAAAAAGAGAAAGAGGACCTATGTCGAATGTTATCAAATGCAGTTTCCAGTTTCCTTTTTTTTATTGGTCTTTCAACACATAAACACCTGTTAAGGAAGCAGATCCTCCTTTGTGCCATTATCTTCTTCCATTGGTTGGAAGATCCTTGGGTTCAAGAATGATAATCTAATTTTCCACAGTACAGGGAAGAGCCTCGAGGAAAATAGATATTCATTATTTGAGGGTATTACTTAATTCCCATTATGTCATAAATAGAAAATACTCCTTTGGAGGTAGCCTTGAATAGGCAGCTTTTGCAAAAAAAAAAAAAAATGAAGATCCTGTTAGAAGAGATTTGCAGATTCCAGAGGCTTAAGGGATCTGCAGGGATCACTATGCAATCCAGAAGAATAAAACACTATTATAATGAGAGCAAGACCTTAAACTTCAGTTTTGAAATTAGATATATATGTTTTTCACATTCTCTTCAAGCATTTCAAGTTGCCACAGGCTATTGGGAATCACCTCACACCAAGCTCTTCATAAACCATGATGCCATTCGAAAGTTCAGAACAAGGCACTGAGAGTGGGCATTGTTAAATTACATCTAAACGAGAATTACAATCAAATAGAGTATAATCATACAAACTGAAAATTGACCCATGGTTGGAATATACTGGCCATTTATAAGAGCAACTTAGTAGTCATTAGAGTGAATATTCTTTGCTCACGTTCACAATAATAACCACAAATACCGCCCCAGAGAATTAATTCAAAAAGACAGCGCCGTGGTGCCCGTGTGTTTTCCCATCTCCCTCAGGTGTTCTCTCAAGCCTTCTGTAATCTATTCATGCCACGGCCTTAATGTGGAGTTTCCCAGATCTACCCATAGCCCTGGCCACTAGCAGCAAACGCCCGCATGCTTTGTTACAGGGCTGCCAGTGTACGTAAGAGTTCCAGAATACGAAGAGAGTTGTTTGAAGTGTATAAATTGCTGCCTACAGAAATAACTCACATTACATTCCCTTTGGCTGAATTTTTATAGTCTATGTGATTAACTCTTACTGAAACAACTCTTCTGAGAGGCGAAATAAAGACGAGTGAAAACAGGAAGGCACAACCCACAAGAATGAGAAAACACTGAAGTTTTCCTCTGACTTTTCAATCCAGGTGACTTTGCTTTAACTCAAGTGCACTGTCATGAAGGTACCCAGGGAGATATCCACGCGGTGTGGGATATGGCCATGAGCTTCTTGTAAATGTGTAAGGGTACTTATGGTATTTTAGCTACGCTTGACTAAGACTGTTGTCCCCTTCCCGTTTGAACACCCCCACTTGCTTCCATACTTCCCCATTGGCCACTGCTACTGAAATGACCATAAATATGACAACAAAGGAGAGGCTGATTTGAGGGTACACTTGGTTGGCGTTTAGTAGATTATACGTACAGAGTTCACAGTCACTTTAAGCAGAAATAATTTATCACTTGCCTTCCCGGTGTGTAAGGGTATCCATGAACATGTCTATAGTTCCTGTGCCAACTCACTTTGCATAGGGCCCTGCAGGCTCTGGCCCAGAGGATGCACCATGAAATGAAACATGGCCCACCACCCCGGCGCACCGGAGGTATGAGGGCAGTGAGGGAGCAACAAAACTTGGAGTGCATGAAGTCAGAAGGCAGCCTGGAAGAAATTCTCCAGTATCAGCAAGTGTAAAAATGTAATGGTGGATTCGGTGTTCAGCAACACCCAGTCAAGATGGAAGTTCTCTCCTCTAAGAAATGTATTTTAAGATAAGGTGCATAAAAGAAAGTGCTAGACATTTTTAAAAGTCTTTTTTGATGGGAATATTGCAAAGCAGAATTAAATGGAATTCCTGTCAGGAATCATAAAACCTCCGACACGTGAGAAAATAGCTCACAGGTGGAAAAACCCTAACAGAGAGCCTTTCAAATAGCAATCCTAAAATTATACATGACATTTCAAAAAAAAAAAAAAAAAAAAAGATGTGAAAGAAAATTTTCTAAACTAGCAATCATAAAAATTAAATTGTGATCAGGTATGATAACACATGCTAATTATTATATGGAAATTTATTAAAGAGTATCGAGCCCGAGAATTGGAGGAAAAAAGAATGGAGAGGTCAGGCAGTGAATAATAGAAATATTGTTGTGATTTAGTGATGTTTTGAATCTGTCAGCTTTTTAAAAGTTGTAATTCTTATTCCCTTTCTCATTGTAAATAAATATGCTCATTTTTAATCTAACTTTGTGATTGTCGTTTTGTATTATTTTCCTTGAGGAGAACACCTAAAGTTGGATATGCTTCAAGCTTCCACGAATCCTGGATCTACCCCCATTGTATTAGTAGTAGCTGTATTGTCATTCTTTTAGAATCAGAAAATCCACTTCTGGGCGCCTGGGTGGCTCAGTTGGTTGAGCGACTGCCTTCGGCTCAGGTCATGATCCTGGAGTCCCTGGATCGAGTTCCGCATCGGGCTCCCTGCTCGGCGGGGAGTCTGCTTCTCCCTCTGACCCTCCCCCCTCTCATGTGCTCGCTCTCTCTCATTCTCTCTCTCTCAAATAAATAAATAAAATCTTTAAAAAAAAAAAAAAAAGAAAATCCACTTCTGACAATGAGAACTGTAAATATGAGGCTCTGGCTCTTGAAGCCATTTTCTACTTAAACAGCAAGTGACTTTTATGAGGAAATTAAAAATTCCAAATTAAGATGCTAAGTTAAATAATTTCTCTGTATCTGGAAAGATTTTATTTAGACTATTCAGCTGGTGCCAACAGAGATAAAGGGGAAGGTGACAATAACCCCAAGCTATTGTTATCAACAATGTATTTGTCAGCACTGCAAGTTGCAGAAAATAGTGTAACTATGTTATTTTCAGTTAATTTCAAGTCTGGTCTTGAAACCAGGACCTCTGCACCTTCTGAGCTGAGGGAGGAATAAGCTCTACTAGGCGTGACCTTCGCAGGCTCCAGTGTCCCACATCTTTAGTTAGACCCAGGGAAACTGAAAGAAGTTATCAGAAAGGAGAAGAGAGTGAGCCAAGCCCCAGTGAAAACTATGTACACAGTTGTCTCAAATTCCCCGTATGTGGGAAGGGAGTGCCGGGTGAGACAGGACTTCTCCAGAGTGGAAATGTGCAACATTAGCTAGGAAAATTTCCCCAAAACTGAGCTTCTTGGATAAGAAGCCAGATGAGCCAGATGGGCTCCAAGGCTGTAGGAGAAGGAGACCAAAATCTTAAGATCCTCGTATGTGCAATGCTATAAGACTTATAGGAAGTGACAAAGGAATTATCTTTGGTTGGGATGATCCAGAATTTTTGCAAGTTGAGAGAATGGCAACCTTCCTGCCTTAGTGCATAATTAGTGCAGTCCCAGAACATCTCATGAAAATAGGATCCCCAAATATAGGCCTGAGACATTTGGTAAATTGAAGCAGATCCATTCCTGAAGATGGCATGGGTTGGACCCCATATACTCTACCATAGACAGTTACCCTACCCACATTTATCAAACTTGTTTTCATTGTGGAGAATCTACCACCCAAATGTGGATATCTAACTGGGCCACATCCACAAAGACAGCTGGAAGGAACTGGTGTTGTGTTCTTTGCTGTGCTTTTTCAAGAACTTACTCAGCTGAAGAATCAAATAACCATTTCAGAAAATAAAACAGTGGGTAGTATACAATGGCAGCACCAATTTTCACTACCTCATAACCGAGGTAAGGTATGCAAGCCATACACAAAATTCATGCTATAAGGAAGGGAATGATTAGTAAATTATCACATAGAACCATATGAGATTGCTAAACTTCAGTTGCTTTTGAGCTATGAAAAAATGGCAATTTCTTCTGATTTGACTCAAGAAAATAATATTTGCTTCAAGATGATAAACTGAACCCATGCTGTAAGTTCTCCATTCCCAGAAGACCTGTGACAATAGTAACTTAAAAAACACCTAAACACATCCACTCATGCATATGTTCATGGAGATCCAAAGTAGCAAATAAGAAGTGGAATTGTGGGGCCCTTGGGTGGCTCAGTCCATTAAGTGTTGGACTCCTGATTTCGGCTCAGGTCATGATCTCAGGGTCGCTGAGACTGAGCCCAGTGTGGGGCTCCAGGATGAGCATGGAGTCTGCTTGTCCCTCTTCCTCTACTCCTCCGCTCCCACCACCCCCTCCCCTGCTCTCTCTCTCATAAATAATAATAATAATAATTTTTAAAAAGTGGAATTTGGCAGGAAAGGGAACTAACAGCTTAGGATTGACAGCTGAGTACAGACGCTAAGGATGAGCACAGCAAGCATCTCCTCTCTTCCAAGCATAGGAGAGATGGATACGGAAAACCGGAGAAGCCCAGGGTCATGCAACAAGGTGACTGGTAGCTTCTGTACTTGACCACGAAGAAGCCGTGAGGGTTCTGCTTGCAACAGAAACAAGAGGAAAAGAAACTACTGTGAAAAGGACTCTATATACTGGCTAACTGAACATAATAAAAAAAATAAAAATAAACTTAGAAACACACACACACAAAATTAAAAATAAATAAAAGGATAGGACACTGCTCCTGATGTGTGGTGAACCCTGGAAATATCAAAAGCACTCTCACACAGAAACATAGCTACTAAGGTATTTCATGTGGCATAGGCTCTCACTACGACCTCTCAGGTGAAGATGTTAAAATAACAGTGGCCCCCAAACACTCCCCCAGGCTGTACACAGGAGATGGCAGAGACAATTTCCCTGGAAACCTAAGGGTGTGGCCAAGAACCAAGAGCTATTTAGGCAAAGCCAGGAATGACAAATGAGGACAAGAAGCTCAACAAGCGGGAGGAAACTAACCCTAAAAAAAATCGATAGATCCAACAAAACAAACATTAGGTCAAGAACAATTAGGGGCACCTGGGTGGCTCAGTCGTTAAGCATCTGCCTTCGGCTCAGGTCATGATCCCAGGGTTCTGGGATCGAGCCCCACATCGGGCTCCCTGCTCTGTGGGGAGCCTGCTTCTCCCTCTCCCACTCCCCCTGCTTGTGTTCCCTCTCTCGCTGTCTCTCTCTCTGTCAAATAAATAAATAAAATCTTTAGAAAAAAAGGAACAATATCTTCAGAAAAATAAGTGAGGATGTCACCTTCAAGAAACAAGATAAGACTGCCAACTAAAAATAGCATAGGTATTGTATATCAATATGTAGATATACACAGGTGTTGCTGATAATTTTTGAAAGCTTCACAGGTGATATACATAGATAAGAATAAAAAGAATTACCACCTGGAAGATCAAACTGAGTAATTTTCCTAGAATGCAATACAAAATGACAGAGAAGGATGAGTAAAAAGAAAAAAAGAATAAGAGTCAGATAAAGCATGCTCTCAAGTCCTAGCACCTGCCTCCTGACAAAATTAAAGAAGAGAAACAGAAAGTGGGAGATACTAAAAATTTTTTAAAAATCATAAACAAGAATCCAAAGAATTAATACTTGAGTACTTAGATTGAAAGTGTCCACACTGAAAGTCAAGCAAGTATAAAGATTAAAAACAAGCAGCACCTTGACAAATATCAGATCGTCAAGGTTAAAGGATAAGGGAGGAGAAAAAAAAATCTAGGAGTTCCCAAGGTGAAAAAAAAAAAAATTCCCAGAAAGGAACAAGAGCCAAACTGACGTCTAACTTCTGATAGTAACACTGTCTGGAAGAAAACTATAGCATAATTTATTTAAAGACTTGAAAATAAAATATATTCTTAAAAATATTATCCAAAATTCTATACCCAGCCAATTTTTGCCAACTGAGTTCTAGAAAAAAAATTCAAGAAGTTGTAAGAATGATGGAACTGTACATGTACAACATAAAATGATCTCAAACTATGAAAAACAGAAACTAACCAAACTAGAATTAGAAACTAACAAATTAATAATCATTGTGAATGTCTATAAATAAAACTCTAGGGGAAGAACCCTCCTACACTGTTGGTGGGAATGCAAGCTGGTGCAGCCACTCTGCAAAACAGTATGGAGGTTCCTCAAAAAGTTGAAAATAGAGCTACCATATGATCCAGCAATTGCACTACTGGGTATTTACCCCAAAGATACAAAAGTAGGGATCTGAAAGGGTATGTGCACCCCAATGTTTATAGCAGCAATGTCCACAATAGCCAAACTGTGGAAAGAGCCAAGATGTCCATCGACAGATGAATGGATAAAGAAGATGTGGTATATATATACAATGGAATATTATGCAGCCATCAAAAGGAATGAGATCTTGCCATTTGCAACGACGTGGATGGAACTGGAGGGTATTATGCTGAGCGAAATAAGTCAAACAGAGAAAGACATGTATCATATGACCTCACTGATATGAGGAATTCTTAATCTCAGGAAACAAACTGAGGGTTGCTGGAGTGCGGGGTGGGGTGGGAGGGATGGGGTGACTGGGTGATGGACACTGGGGAGGGTATGTGCTCTGGTAAGCGCTGTGAATTGTGCAAGACTGTTGAATCTCAGATCCGTACCTCTGAAACAAATAATGCAATATATGTTAAGAAAGAAAAAAAAAAAAGAAGAAGAATGTAGCAGGAGGGGAAGAATGAAGGGGGGGAAATCGGAGGGGTAGATGAACCATGAGAGACGATGGACTCTGAAAAACAAACTGAGGGTTCTAGAGGGGAGGAGGGTGGGAGGATGGGTTAGCCTGGTGATGGGTATTGAGGAGGGCACGTTCTGCATGGAGTACTGGGTGTTATGCACAAACAATGAATCATGGAACACTATATCTAAAACTAATGATGTAATGTATGGGGATTAACATAACAATAAAAAAATTAAAAAAAAACTCTAGGGGAAGAAAAATCAAGTACAAACTATAGACAATTTAATTAACAATTTAAGTAAAAAGCATTGTATATATATTAACAGATACAAAGAAAATATTTGCCAAAATGATCATGTAATTGGCGAAAAAAGAAAAATATGTTTTTAAAGATTGTGTTTATTTATTTGACAGAGAGAGAGAGCACAGGTAGGCAGAGTGGCAGGCAGAGGGAGAGGGAGAAGCAGACTCCCCACTGAGCAGGGAGCCCAATGCGGGACTTGATCCCAAGACCCTGGGATCATGACCTGAGCCAAAGGCAGATGCTTATCCAACTGAGACACCCAGGCACCCCAAGAAAAATCTTAATATATTCCTTAAGGTAAAACATTTAAGCCATGTTTACTAACCACAGTGCCATAAATTAGAAACCAAATATGAAACTTAGAAAATAATCACAAAGGCCAGATACTTGGGAATTTCAACAATATACCCCTAAATCATGCCTGATTTAAAAATTAACTAAAAATAAAATTACAAACTATCTAGAACAGAACAATATGATAACACTACATTCATCAAAAACTCTGGATTAAAATAAATGATTTGCAGGAATATTTATAGTTTTAACTTTTGAAAAGATTTCAATTTAAATGGAACTAGAGGATAGGAAATGAGGAATCCCACACATGTGCCCTCTGAAGAACTGAACTTCAAAACTGAGAGACTGATTGCTCATAAATGCTTGATTTACCAAAGACAAAGCCTTATCTTCTGACCAATGAACATCCACCAAGAATCTCTCCCCATCCTCAAGTCAATGAACTTACTATTTGAACTCTGGCTGGACTTACCCCTCTTTGCATTCCTTGTCCATAAATACAGGCCACCCCAAAACCTCAATGAACTTGCCTGTAGCTTGCTACAGCAGGCATTTCCCAAATTGCAATTCCTCTTCTATTCCCCCAAAAAACTTAATTTCTGGTAATTTGGACTTGCCTTGGTTTACCTCTCGATTTAGGTTGACATATTTAAGAAGTTAAAAAGAAAATAACAAAAGATAGTGATATATAGTATAACCAATTGATACGTAAAGATATGTTAAGGAGATGGAAAACAAAGCCAATTCATCAATAAAAGGGAAAGTTGGTTCCAGAAAGCTGATATATCAGATTGACGTTTACAAAAGATCAAGACAAATCAAAAGAAGTTAAAGATTAATATCTTAAATGTAAAATAAAATATGACAAATAAAAAAATTAAATAAAAACTGAATATTGCAATACAGAAGTAGGAAAATTGAGATAAAATGGCCCAAAACATACACTCTTGTAATTTGAAACAAGCACGCACACACACACACACACACACACATATCCTGGTAATTAAATATTGATAAGACAACTACCTTAAAAAAAGTAGGAGTTTACACTATTTTTATTTTATTTTATTTGTTATTTTTATTTTTTGAGTTTACACTATTTTTAAATTTTATTTTGAAATAATCAAGAATTTCAGAAAAATTGTAAAATTAGTACAGAAAGTTCCCATATATCTTTCATCCAGCCTCCTCTAATAGCAACATTTTGTATAATGTAACTTTACTAAAACTAAGTAATTAACATGAATATAGTATCATAAAGTAAACTGAAGACTTATTGGGATTTTCACTAGTTTTTTCACTTTTTTCACCCTTGGTTCCAGGATCCAGTACATTGCATTTACTTGTCATGTCTCCTTAGAGTCTAATTCATCAGAGTGCTCTGTCTTTCCTCATTGTTAGTGGCCTTGACATTTTTGAAGAGATCTAGTACATTATTCTGTAGAACGTTCTTCCATTTGGGTTAATCTTATTTTTCTCAAGCTTAGGTGAAGATTATGCATTTTTGGCAAGAATACCATAGAAATATTTGTCCTTCTCAGTGCATCAATTTGGAAGTGCATGATGTTCATATTGATGGAATTAATCTTGGTCACTTAAGGTGCTGCCTGCTGGGTTTCTCTATGGTAATTATTATTTTTCCCCTTATAAGTAAAAATATCCGAATCTTCTCACAGTCTTGCCCATCAGTTTTAGCACCCTTTGGTAGAATTTGCCTGCAACAATTCCATGCTGTGTTAATGGTGATTCTTCTATTATCTTTATTTTTTTCCTACATTTATCAATTCGAGTTCTTCTGTAAGGAAGAACTGTCCCTTCTTCCTCATTTAGTTATTGAAATATATAGTTTTATCGATGTGAACTTATAAATGCTTAGTTTATTCTGTGACTTTTATCCAATATTATCATGACTTTGTTGCTTAAATTATTCGAGCTTTGGTTACTGGGAGCTGTTACAGGTTGGCTCCTATGGCCTTTCCATATTTCCCGTGCCTCTTTTCTTTTCTTATTCTATTGATGATAACTGACAAATATAATTGTATATGTTTAAAGTGTACAATGTGGTAATTTGATGTACATTTATATTGTGAAATGATTACCGAGATCAAGATAATTAACATATCCATCACCTCCTATAGTTAACACTATTTATTTATTTATTTATTTATTTGAGTAATTTCTTACTTCCAGAACTACATCTTATTCCAGGCATTTACTCTGTACCAGCCCTGGAATCAATCAACCACTTCCTCAAGCAATCCCGGTTCCTTTAATTGGAGAATAGAAACAAACATCTGGGCTTTAAGTATGCTCATTGCTAATATAGAGTCATTGAATATCTGCTGAGGTCTATATACATCAATATATGTGTCTGTACCAACCAGTGCCTATGCAGGCATTATCTATTATCTATCTATCTATCTATCTATCTATCTATCCATCTATCATCTAACCATCCATCCACCATCTAACTTTAAAAAGCATAGGCTTATAATAATACCTCTGATTCCATTCCTACACAGGGTTAATTATAGCCTTTCCCTTTCTTCACCTGTATCTGTTCTTTTTTTTTTTAAACTTTTTTTTTTTTTTAAAGATTTTATTTATTTATTCATGAGAGACAGAGAGAGAGAGAGACAGAGGCAGAGGGAGAAGCAGGCTCCCCGCGGAGCAGGGAGCCCGATGTGGGACTCGATCCCAGGACCCTGGGATCATGACCTGAGCCGAAGGCAGACGCTTAACCGACTGAGCCACCCAGGTGTCCCTCACCTATATCTGTTCTAATGGTAAGAAATCTGACCCTCAATACATATAATATATTCACTTATTTATTAGATCCTAGTATATGCAAAAAGTATTTTCAGTATTCCTATACCCATACTCCTGAGGAAAACAGATTTATGAACCCAAATATAGATTTCATGTGCAGTGCATTTTTTTCTTTAATCCTAAAGTATTCAATCAAAATTCTGATTTCCAAAGTATTTAGGTTAGTTATTTTCTTCACTACTCTCAGTGGTCTCATGTTTTTGTTTTTTTCAATGTCATATATTTGTATTCCATTTTACATTCTTCCCATATCCTAGTTGATTTTTTTTTAAAACTTTGCGTATAGTAAAATTCACTCTTTGTGATGTTCTGTTGGTCTTAATATTCCCTCCCACTGCTCATATTTAATCAAGCCCCATTCCCACCCCTGGCAACCACTGATCTCTTTTCTGTTCCTTTAGTTTTCCTTCTCCAGAAGGTTATATAAATTGAATCAAGCAATATGTAGCTCTTGGGCCTGTTTCTTTCACATAGCAAAATGAATTTAAGATGAATTCTTTGGTGAATCAATAAGTCATTTCTCTTTATTGCTGACTCAGATTTCATTGTATGGATGTACTTTATAAAGTTTGTTTATCCGTTCACCAGAAAAGCATCTTGACTTTTATCCAGTTTTTACTGACTATGAATAATGTTGCTATAAACATGTGCATGTAATTTTTTATGTAAACATAAATTTTCATTTCTCTTGGGTAAATACCCATGTGTAGAATTGCTGGGTAATATGAGAATGTATGTTTAACTGTATGATGAATTACCATCTTGTTTTCCACAAAATGGCTGTGCCGTTTCGTATTCCCAGCGTCAATATGAGAGAAGTCCAGGTGCTCTTAACCTTCACCATCACTTCATCATTGTCAGTATCTTTTTAATTGGACATTCTACTGAGTGTGTATTGGAATACCACTGTAGTTTTCATTTGCATTCACCCCATGGCTGATGATTTGGAGCATCCTTCATATGCCTTTTTACCATCAGTACACCTTCTTTGACAAAGTTTCTTTTTAGATAGTTTGTTTATTTTGGGGCGGTTTGTTCATTTCCTTGTTGTTGATTTTTGGTGTTCTTTATTCTGGATACAAATCTTCTGTGAGAAAGGTGATTTGTAAAGCTCAGCTATGGATTGTCTTTTCCTTCTATTGACAATGTCTTTCACATAGTAAAGATCTTAAAATATATATAATATGTATCAGAATACAACATATAATATTTATATCAGATCCATACTGTCTTTATTTAAAACAAAAGTACATGATGTCTAGAATATCTGGTCTAAACTTTAAGAAAAAAGAGACCCATAAAAAGACCTTTTTTTTTTTTTTCTCTCACTTGATGGAAAGGAGTTTTTGTTTGTTTGTTGTTGTTGTTGTTGCTGGTTTTTTTTTTTACAAAGACTGGTGAAAAGATACATATTATACTGGAAATCTGCAAACTAGGAGACCATAACTGATGCTTATATGGCCATAAAGATCAGGTATATGGAGAGTCAGACTTACAAACAGAGGAAGTAACATTTTATTTAATCATAGTAAACATGTTGACTTCTTTGTATCAAAAGGTAATGTAAGGTATAAGATACACGACTTCATGGGGAACCATTTTAACACTGACAAAAAGCAAGTGACACCTGGATAATTAGGTATATCCCCATTTTTGAAAACGATATAATGATGGCCCTCTACCGTCTCATAACATCTAGTTGCACTGATATAAAGAAGGCGGAGCTGTGCATCCATAACATGAGAGCGATGGGATATTTCTCAAATTTTCAGAGAAGTTGAAGGGGTCTCAGTACTCTGAGTAGAAATCAAAATAGCCTACATTTCTGAATTTGTAGAAGAGAATGTCTGATATTTGAAAAAGCATTTTTAGAAAAACTCCAGTAGATGGCATAAATACCCCTATTTTCAGGTGTTGACTAGCATTCTTAATCATGAGAAGGTTGCTGTCGCTCTCCAGACAGAGGGAGGAGGCTCGGGGAATGTTCTCAGATGCTGTTCAAAAAGCTGCCATCGGCCTTGATTTAGAAATAGGCCTCAGCTTTTGTAAACAGAAGTGACTGGTGTAATGGGCTTGTCATTGGTGGTATCAGAGATTTTATAGGAGTGGAATTTAGAGTTCCTGGTGTTCCTTATGTATGTATGTATCCTAAACAAAATTATTTTTAAACATACATATTTTAAAGAAATAAAATCATGAATATGGCGTAGTCCCACTAAACTCATGGAAATTAATTGCTGAAGCCTTGCAAATAACCACTAATTAAGTATCCTACCTAATATGGGCAAAGAGTCCCTGTTTGACCCAAAGAGATTGTCCAGATTCATGATGCTTTCTTACATAAGATATTATAAACCAGATCACATAATTTTAGCGAGCATCATCTACTAATGTTTTCCTTAGTCATGTAGCTCCAATCACTTCACATCGTCTGAATATTCTAATTCTTTTCCAGGACTTCTCTACTGCTAGCTCTCTCTCATACCATGCTGTCTATCTACCCTAAGAAATGTTTGTAGTCGGTAGATAATAGAGTAATGACTGGCCACCATAAGGGACATCACTTTCCATGTGTTCACAAAAATACACATACACACTCATACCATTGTATCATTTCTGTGTCAGTTAGGGTGTTTTAATCACAAAGATTTGAGCAAGGAGAGGTTTATTTCTTCTATAGCAAGAAATCCAGATATAGACTCTTCTGTTGGTTCAGTGCTTAACGATGTCATCAGGGCTGGTGTTTTTTTCTATCTGTCCACTCTTTCATCTAATCTGTAAGCAGCCCCTCATGTTCACAGGTGGATGGAGCTTCTCCAGATGTGGCCTGCTGACACAGCTGAGTGTCAGAGCATGCCTCCCCTTCCAGCAATGGAGAAAATGTTCTGGAAAAGCCCTCAGGAGACGCCCCTTTACATCTCATTGTTGAAGGCTCTTTGTGGTATGTGAGAAGGCATTTGCTTCAACTAAGTTATATTGATCCGCTGCAGATGGGTTGGACCCCTATGGCATACGATCTCATAGCACGTAAACACAGCCAGAGTGTGGAAGAAGAGAGGTCAGGATGTTGGGCTGGCATCCAGAGGTGGCAACATCTTTTATATTCAGGCCTAAGTCACATAGGTCCACATTAATGAGGCCTCCCTTGACCACCCAAATGCATTCCATTTCCATTCCCCTTGCTCTCATCATCATGTTCTTTCCCCACATCCTGACTTCTTTATTCCAAGAATATATTCTCTTTCAAAAATCTTTTTATTGTTTCTCTACTGTCTCCCTTCCCCTGCTATAAAGTGAATCCCTATAGAACAGAAACACTGTCTGTTCATCACCATTTCCCCAGTGCCTGGAACAGTTCCTCATGAGCGCTAGACGTAATTATTTAAGAAATAATGAATGGATGTAAATATTAATAGAGGCATCCTGATCTTTACTAGCTCCTTTTTTCTTTTACCAGTATAGAAGAGGTTAATTAGGAAGGATGTTTTTCTCTTGGGACGTGATTCTGGCATAGAATAAAGATTCTTCAGAAACTTAAAACAAGGGAACATTAGAGTTGGAAGGAGGAACTTGGGAGGTTGTGGTTAGCTACAGAAAATAATATTCCTTAGGAAGATAGAGTTGGCTGGACCACAGCTGACGAAATAGGAAGATTGGACCCTCAGTGAACCTGGAAATGATGGGGGTTTGGTTTTAGTAGAAAAAGCACTTTTTCTATGTAGTTGCTTCTGGCTTTTTCACTTATTAGCTGTGCTACATTGAGCAACTTACAAGTTTTCTGTGAACTTGAGTAGCATCACGTCTAAACTATGGCTGCAGGATCTGCAGGATCTATTAGAAAAAACATGAGCATTGAGGCCAAAAATCTGAGTTGAAATGTTGATTCCAGCAACAGTGGCTTTTTTTCTTTTTTAATTTTCTTAACCTTTAACCTGGACTTCTTTGAACTTTGGTTTCTTTAAGGGCAAAGTAGATATTTAGAATACCGAATACCACAATGGGTCTGTTACAGCCGACTGTTAATGTTTGATGATGTGGATCCAATTTTTCCCAAATTTTAAAAGTTGATAACTTATGCATGAAACACACACACACACATACACACACACACACACACACACACAACCCAGTAGTGTGCTAAGAAACCATGCCGTCTAGGTCAATTTTTCTGAAACTAAGTAAATTACCACCACTGTATTCCTTATTAACACTTTTTATTTCTCCTATTATATTAATTAGTTACTCTTAAATATTTATCTCTGTAAGATATTGAAAGCTACAGAAAGTCAGGGGCATTGTCATTCTTGCATCTCTCTCTCTCTCTCTCTCTCTCAAGCATCTGCCACAAGCCATGGCAATGCGTACTCAACAACTATGTGCTGAAAGAATGAATAAACAAAATGCTTGCCATGAGGATAAGAAAATTTCTGAAAACCACTGCCTTATGATTCTATCCTACATGAAAATCATTCCACAAAAATGGATAAATCCATGGCAAATACAAGAGTCCCAAGGCAAGGGATACAACACCCATTGAGAAGCAATGGATTTCTCCACAAATGCATACAGAATACCAGAAGCAAATGCCAATGGTAAAAGGGAAGAGTGGATTACGTGGACATTTTATTCTCAAAAGTTATGATATTTGCTGAAAGAGACTGGAACTGTTACCAGGTAGGTACTAACTATTGAAGATAGATGCTCTTAAGAAATGAGTAGAGGATGAGGTGCAGTACTGACGATAAGATGGTTTACTAAGGACAGCTCTCTCCAGAATCCCCTCTGCCGTTTCCAAAAAGATCTGTTGAGCAGGTACAGATTATGTAATATTTCACCTTGGTAGGGAAGTCCACAGTTACTGCAGTTTTTATCTGGATTGAAGAAGTACATACTGTGAGCAAATTTTCTTGTCTGTAATTATATTTGCTGCTTGTTATTGTTGTTGTTTCACCTAAACTAGCCCAGGAATTTTGAGCGGCTCTAAGACGAGAAGTTTTTATGGTCACCTCTTCATCCTCTGTGAATTGGAAAGTAAAAGGTTTCTAAACATTTTGTCTAGACTTTCTAGACAAAAATGTTTTTTTTTAAATATTTAATTAATTAATTAATTTATTTATTTGAAAGAGAGAGAGCACGAGTGGGGGGAGGAGGAGCAGAGAGAGAGGGACAAGCAGACTCCCTCCTGAGCACAGAGCCCAATGAGGGGCTCAATCCCCTAACACTGAGATCATGACCTGAGCTGAAATCAAGAGTTGGAGGCTTAATTGACTGAGCCACCCCGGTGCTCCTTTCGACTGTTTTAACAAAAGAATCCATAAGCCACTACTTAATAGTTAAAGAATAGTGAGACCTGAGTCTACACCAGACCTGCACTCTCCTCCAATTTCCACCACTTAGCTGGGTTACTTTGGGCAAGTCATTTCACCTTCCTACCCTTCAATTTCTTCAAAATGAGTAAGTTTGGGTGGTTTCTAGGTTTCTTTTCAGTTTTAAATTCTTGATTAAGAGAAGGAAAGAAGAAAAAAGAATCCTTTGGAGATGTAGGTAAACAAAATCAGTTTAAGAAATGGTGTTGTTTATAAGGAGGAAATGGAATAGAAATAAAGTCAAAAAGAGCAGAATCTGCGTACATTTGAAACCATACAAATCACATAAAAATATTTCCCAGGACAGTAGGTTTTGTGTAGGAATACAATTCTTGGTTCAGCAGTCTAGAGGGGGAAGCCTCATTGGAAGAGGACATTCTTGTAAAAAAAAAAAAATCTCCACTCCAAGGGTGCCTGGGTGGTTCAGTCAGTTAACGGTGAAACTCTTGATTTCAGCTAAGGTCATGATCTCAGGGTCCTGAGATTGAGTCCGATATGGGCTGTGCACTCAGTATGGAGTCTGCTTGAGATTCTTTCTCCCTCTGCCTCTGCCCCTCCCCCACCCATGCTCATTCTCTCTAAATAAATAAAATCTTTAAAAAAAAAAAATCTCCACTTCAAAACTAGACAAACAGCAGGAGGAAGGAAAGGCAAGCTCTCCAGGGGGTGGGTAGCTCATGGCATGAAATGCGGATGGACTGGGAAGTTTGCAGGTGAAAAAGGTACCCTTTTTGTTTGCCTTTTCTATGAATCACAGGGGTTGACCAGTAATGTGTCATTCACATAAATGAAGAGGCATTTCTTTCAAAATCTTCCTTGAATGTCTCATCACTCGTAACAACTGTTTTGTCCAGATACTCCAAGGTTCTGTGGAAAGCTGCAACTTTTGGGAAATGGTACAACTGCACTTCTTTTTGCCACTTCCCTGTCCCCAGGCTTGTGAGAGCAGGGTTTAATGATACCTCTGAAGACCATGGATACAAGACTCTGCTGATTAGACATGAGTAGCAGGAAAACTTCCTGCAGCACACATGAACCATCATGAGGACTTTGAGCTGAGTCAGGAAAGTTACCAATTAATATATGTTTGAGTCCCCTGGATGGATGGGGGTGGGGCAGGAGGGAGAGTGTATATATTTTTAGGGTTATTCTCAGAAACCAGAAGACTAGACATACAGGCAGAATTTTCTTTCTTTTATTTTTCCTGGTGAAAACTAAAAGAGAATATAGGGAACACATGGATAATGTTTGTAGGTTTCATGAAACAAGATTTGATATTCTAGATCATGATATATGTCAGAGAGAGAATCTCCTGACAAGGTACAGGGTGCTTCCCATAAAGACCAGCGCAGAAGTGTTTAAAAAGGAGATTTGTTGATCTGATCAAAAGGGCTTACCTCCGGGGCACCTGGGTGGCTCCAGTCATTAGGTGTCTGCCTTTGGCTCAGGTTCTGATCCCAATGTCCTGGGATCGAGCCCCGCATCGGGCTCCCTGCTCGGTGGGAAGCCTGCTTCTCCCTCTCACACTCCCCCTGTTTGTGTTCCCTCTCTATTCATCAAAATATTCAATAAGAAATTTTATGATACTGGAAATAAGATGAAAATGCAAACTGGATATTATAGTTAGATGTGGGCAGTGTAGAGGTCTCATCACTCAGAGATTTAAAAACAAACTTTAGTTCTATTGTATTTGACCCTTTTATCAATGGCTTTAATGTTTTATTAATTACGTTCAGTCTTTAAAAGTCTTAGTAAAATGAAGCAAAATTCTCAAATGTATTTTATACCCCAACACATAAGCTATCTATGAAATTGTTACGCTTTTGGAAAAAGAGGAAAAATGAAGGATTTAAATGAAATGGTAACAAAATTCATAAGTTTTAATATATTTCTCATGAATACAGTATACTCTGATAAAGCACACTGCAGAAGCTCATTTATTTCTATATAATTTCTATCCTTTTCATTTCTACAAACCTGACTGAAAACACAAACATTGTTGATTTGAGGGATTTTTTCCTGATATATCAAGAGGATTTTCCCCAAAGTTTGTATGTTCCCAAAGTGTATGTCTTTTAACCACTGAGTTTTTGAGGTAGAAGCAGTGGCCTCTGATTCATTGCCTTCGGTTTCCAACAGCACATTTTGTTGTATCATGATTAGGTATGAACAAGCTTTCCAAGTAGGACACATCACAGTTTGGTCTCTTTGTCTCTTTTTCCAGAAAGTTTGCTGAATAAATCTCTTAGAAGAATAGACACAAGCACACTCAGAATGAGGTGACAGAACATAGTTAAGGCAGTATTGTGGGCACAGATGCAGCGAAGGATGGAGAGGGAGAAGCTTATCCTCGTTGACCAACAAGCATCAAAGACCCTCCAGACAGAGGGAGCAGGAAATGGAGAGCTAATAGGTTGTCTGCACAACATCTGCTTCAGCTCTCTCCCAACACAGGCAGCAAAGGACTTCCCTCAGGGAAAACTGGATAACCTACCCCTGTCAAATTCTCCAGACACCAAAAACCTGTTGGGGAAAGGCTAAGACTCTTGGAAGACATCATGTGAGCACTTTGAATCTGAAGCATGAGTCATTTTTATTTAGAGAATTTAAAGGTACTTCTTTGATTATTGCTCTCTCTCATTCTTTGTTCTCTATTTCTTGGAATTAATATTAAGTAAACATGGCGGTTTCTGGATACATGATTGCTCTCTCTTTCTCTCTTTTCTCTCTCTCTTTCTACCCCCCCCTTCTCTTATATGTGTTTTATTTTGGGGGTGGTTTTATTCATTTTTTAAAATTTAGTTCTAGGCAAATTAACTTTATCATCATGATAATTAATCCTTCTCTTATATCTGTTCAGGTCTTGAGCATTTCGAGTTAGTAGTTCTAGTATTTGTTGTGATTAATGTTACAATTGTTTATTTTTAGCAACTTTTCTCATTTTAGAACTATACTAGGTAGAACTCAAGTTTCTTCTAGCTGAAGGAACAGATTTTTAAAAGGTTTTTTTTCTTATTTCTTGCAGTACCTCTTTTCATACCTTTACTTTATTACTTATTCTCCTCAAATAGTCTTTGACTCTTGATGAACTGTGAATGTGTTTATGTGAGAGTCTAAATCAGTATTGGTAAATGGGATGGGCTTCCTCACCTGCTACAGTCTTGGTGTTACCTAGTGATCCAACCCACTGTTGGTTTCAGAGGCCTGGTTAGAGAAAGCAGACTGGCCTGTGAGGCTGGTCAGGATCTCTCTGAGTTAGCAGGGATCTGGCTTTCAGTGAAGGAGGTGCTCCTTGATTGTTGTTATAGGAAATTTCCTGGGGACATTCCTCTGTTTCTCTTTCTGGCTTCCATTTCTCATGTTAGAAGTAGCAGTCAACCTACTTCATTCATAAATCTGCTCTTACAGTCTTACGGACGGCAGACACTAATGCTTAGCCTCTGAGACTGGACTCTGAAACAGCCATTCTGAAATCCTTGGTCATAATCCTTTTCTCTTGCCCATGGGTTATTTATTCCAGTTTTTGCTGTCTCTGTCTAAGGGTTTTCCTGTATATACATACATATCTCATATTTTCTGCAGATTACGAGTTCAGCAATTCAATTCTCTTTTTTACTCTCTATCTTTTGGACATCTTCCCTTTTTAGGTCCCCTAATAGTATCCATAGAGGTTGTTTAGTGGCTATGGATTATCTCTTATTCTTATACTTCTTTCATTTTAGTTGGATTTTGGTAGTGAAGAAAGATGTACCCATCAGCTTTTCTGAACCTAGGTCCCAAGCCTATCTCTAAAATTAACATTCAACTGTGTCTGCTCTAGTGGGAAACCAAATAATGGTAGGGGAAAAAAAAAAACTCACTGATGAATATGAGAATTAAGATAAATGGGCTCTTGGCTTTTGACTAGAGATTTGGACTGCATGTTGAATGGAGATCATTGGGATGAGGCAGCAGAAAACAGGAGGTGGATTAACAAGATATTTGGAAATAATTATTTACTGGGATTCAAAAACAAAAGAACCCATTAGGTCATACCATTGCAGCTCAACACTATAAGGCCATGGGGAACTAAAAAAAATAATAATATTGCACCAGAACATCTTCTATCATCCATATGATGAGCCCTTTCCACTTTTCCCACTTACAAATCAACTCGCATGAGAGCAAAACAACAAAACAAAAAACCTCCCTCATTTTACAATTAACTGTAGGTTATAGAATTTCAAAATAGAGGGATGGGTTAATGTCCTACTTTCATCTTTTAAAAATTTATTTATTTATAAGATTATTTCTTTATGAATCATGGTAACCCCAATGCTACCCTTAAATGCTCCTCTTTTCTATGCAGGATCTTGGATTCTCTATTTCATTGGTTTTCATTGTTGACCTCCTAATATTTTACTTCAGACAGCTGATATAAACTGGACGTAGATTTTTAATCTATTTTTTTATAAAACCCAAATATCTTTTATCAATCAGGATTTATATGTCTGGTATTTTTTTTCAAATGTTTGTACCTTGTTTTAGAATATCTCTGCTAGATTATTTTTATCTTGCACACTAGCTCATTTTAACTGGAATTCTCATAATAGATACATTCTGAATGTAATACCCATGACTACCTCTATTTTCAGCATTCATTCAACTTTATCTCATTTTCTACCATATTGAAAACTATGCCATCATTTTTCAAATGTACAATTTTATCTGTATTTTTTGTCATATTCAATATTCTTCATGATGCTATATTACCTTCTCCATTGCTCTTGTCTCAGGCAATTGAAAGGCACTTCCCCAGGAAGCACAATAGTATCACCTAGTACAAAACAACGCCATCCTAAACCACAGGATTAACACCCTTTCAACACGTACTACTCTGCCCACTGAGGCAGTTCTCTCAGGTTATAACTTCCTGGTGACCTTAGTAGAAAAAAAGACCTTTACACTTTTATTACCTCACTCACTGAGGAGTCTTATACTATTGTCTCTTTGTTCCATATTTAAACTAAAGCACAACGTCTTTTCTTTACTGGCTCACAATAGACAGAGTGGTATTGCATAAAGCATCCTGCTCTCAGACTGCACTCACAGTAATTATCTTCGCCAACAATTTCATTTTCTGCGTTTTCCCTTGTGTAATGTCTTAGCAATTGTGTGTGGTTGGTTGCTCTATCCAAATGGCTTTCAAGCTGAACACATGCCTCAAATTCACTTAAGCATTTGGGCAGCATGGGAATTATCTATTACTTAGGGTACTCTTTCAGACCATATTTCTATTAGTGAGATACTCATGCCCTCCCTAATCAGAGGGAAAAAATTGGCGTAAGGTCGCTATGTGTGTGAGTTCAAGACAAAAGCATTTGAATTCTACAAATATCTCAATGCATCCTGAACATTTAAATCACTCAGCTTCTGCCAGTGTAATCACAGCTGTGAAAATTGAATTAAGGTCTCTCTAATTTAGGTATCCTTATTTGACTTTGATCTTCATGTATCTCTTCCTTTTCTCTCTCATTTTATTCATTTATTTATTTTTGGCAAGCATATAAGATATGTATACTTTAGTGAGGTTTTTCAAAAGTGTCCTATAATTGTTATAATGTCCAAAATTATAAGATGTCAAGTGATCAGGCAGGGAAGCTGTTCCATATATAAAAATTGCCCAAAAAGATTGCCATGAAATATTCATATCTTATTACCTCTGAGCCAACAAATGAAGAAACAGGATGGTGAGGACGTGTTAAAATAAAATTCCAGTTCCATGTTAAAAATGTTGTCTTTTAAACAAATATCTTGGGGAAAGGCTGAAGTAGAAGTTTTAAAGAAGCATTCATTGGTTATCCTCAGTATAAAAGAAACACAATTTCATTCTCACAAAAAGAGAAAAAATAAAGATTATATATACAGGTTTCCCTCACTATCCAAAAGTAGAACATTTCTATGAAACATTGAGTTTGGCTGAAATATCATAAAGCAAAGAAGCAATTATTTGAAAAACTTTTGAGCATACCCAGACCCCCAAAAATCACCTTTCTTAGGTTTTTCTGATACCTTAAGATGCATCTTGCTAATGGAAGCACAAAATACATCAAGATAAAGCCCAGATGCTCACAGACACAATTCAAAGCTATGGGGTTGGATGCTGAGCCTGAGCCTGGCGGTGGTGGGCGGGGGTTGGGGGGGGGAGTGGGGAAACACTCTGCATGCTAGGTCCCGGGCTAGACGCTCTGTGTGTGCTGCCTTTGCTAGGCTCCCTGCAAAACCAACACTGGACACAATCTTTGCTTTTTGCCTTTTTCAGTAAAAGCAAAAACCCCTTTCAGATTTCTTTCTGGGTAGTGAAAATAGGTACTAATATAGGTCTTCAGCAAAAGTCAAGTATCCTAGAGCAAACTTTCAAAAAGCAGAGGCTGTGTGTATCTAGAACCCCACCATCCAGCTTCAACCTTCAATTACATTTACACCAATCTCTCTTTCCCTCTCCCCCACCCCCTTCTTTCTCTTTGTTTCCAGCACTCCAGTTGAGTTCTTACTTTGCAGAATGCTTTATATCTTCTATTTATTTCACTAAGAAGAAAATATGAAACTTCTTCATGGTATTATTCTTTTAGAGATATAGACTATTTTATTCTACCAAATGGATATTGATTTCTGTTTCTCTGTTCTGCTGCTGGATATTTGCATTTGGGGAAGAGATTTCCCTAATGACAACATTTTTAGCTGCATACGCCCATGCAGTAGCCCTTTCCTGATTCCTGTCATGTAGATGTGGAATGACAGTGTGAGTGAGCACAACCTCCTAGAGATGGTGGAGTGACAGTCCAGATGGAACTTGAAACCGTGGCAAATTTGTGGGGCAGAGTCATTATATTAGAACTCAATCTCCCAGCTCAAATATTTATGAGGAAACCCCCACCTATAAGTCAGGATGAATCAATCCAGTCCAAGGTGGATGATAGGAGGTCCCAGCTTTGTCTCTTGCTCTCATTTCTCCCGACAGCTCTGCACCACCAGGCTTTAATACTGCCAGCAATTCTCATATGGAAGCAATGACTCCCTTTTGCTTTCTGACGGCCCAAGACACTTGCCTTCAATGATTGGAGTTTCTCCCATCATCTGCCTCTTCACATCTTAAACTCACCTTTCTGACTAAAAAAGACAGACCTTTCTCTTTAAGTACCCAGCTCATCACAGAAGCTTTTCACTGGGATTCCATTTTCTCTTCTTTGATTCCATTTAATCCCCTTCCCATTCCGCTGGTAATACCATTATAGTCTTGGACCCCATTTGTAGACACATTCAAATTCTTCCCAGCAGGCTTCCATGATTAGTATAAATGAGAACTTTAGCTGGATACCTGCTTAGGTGACCTCCGATGTTTTATGAAGGTTAAAGAAATCTTTTCTCCCCCCAAAGGGAGAAATTTCAGAGATGTCCTTGTATAAACAAGTCACACACCTGGATCAGAATATGTATCCTGTTAAAGGTCTATCTGGGACTGTATTTCACATATATTGCCTCATGTGCAAAAAATTAGTTTACTTCTTCCTAAGCTAAACATAACTCATGATTCTGAATTCGCAACATGATGTGAGTTAAGCAATATAATAAATAAGTGCATTCAGTTGTATCAGGTTCTCTCTGTCTAATCCTATTTGGGGGAGACATGGCTAAAATTCTCATTATTATCCATTGTCCTCTTATCCCTTAAGAAAGAGGACCCAGGAGTTAAACTGATACATCAACTGCCCATCTAGAACTCACATTTTACAACCTTTCTTGTAGCTCACGGCAAGTGAACGTAGTTAGGCTTGGAAGAAGTTTGTACAGAGGGGCTGAACTCGGATGTGTGAGTCCCAGGCTGTCTACTTTCAGATAAGTGACACCATCCTGCAGGATAAGCCACATTCCCGTCATTGGTGAAATTTACTCTTCCCCTCCACTAGGCCTCGGTCAGAACACTAGCTCCTTCCCTTTCCGCAGTTCACAGAGCAGTTGCCACCATGCCCTTCCTAGGAAAAGGCTACTACGTTTTTTTCTTGTCTCATTGTCATGAAATACTTAACTGTGGTCCCTGCTTTCAACATTTTACCAGAGAAAAGTAGGATTCTCTATGTGGAGACCCTTGCCTTCAAAAAGAATCTTCTCACTTTTCCTAATTTCTTTGTCCTTCCTAAGGTTTGGCCTAAGAGAGTCTGAACGACAGAGATGCACTCCTGCTCCTCACATTCCTCCCCTAAAACTATCTGTCCGCTCATCTTGGAACTTGTTAATAACGCGGGCAATACATGGCTGGTGGGAGCAGCGCGAAGGGCCAACAGAGGTGTCAGTACTTTAGAGTTACATATAGTCCTTCATCTTTTTTGATCCCTATTTCCCACGAGTCCTTGACATAGCACTCCGGAATCTCACCCCCCCCCCCCCACCCCGCAGTATTAGTCCATATGTGGGATGGTTTTGAGGAAGCAAAAATGCTTTTTGATTTCTCAAGTTGTTACAATGCTCTCACAAATGATTTCTGTGTGTCGCAGAAAGAATGCCAAGATAAATTAGAAAGAAAGGAGATGATTCGTATGTAATATTCCCACTATACCTCCAGCCACAGCACAAAGCGCGTTATGTCACTGGGCTTTCTCGCTTTTCCTCTGTGCACGTGTTCCCTTTCCCCCACCTCCCCCTGTGGCGACCTTCCAGAGTGTACTCCCTTTGGCGCTGCAGAAATGCAGCACCAGCAGAGAGAGAGGAAGCCAGAGGTAAAAAGGCCGGCGTGAGAGGGAAAGCCGAGTGAAAGAAGCTGGATCTTTTTGCCGAGTGAAGAGCCTGACAGGGAGAGCAAAAGGAAAGTAGAGAACAAGGTGGAGCTAGGAATGGCCGAAAAACCTTCAGAGCGGTAGGAACTTGGAGGCTCCTGAGCATTATATGAGCGGTATCTGAGAGGAAAACAAACAGCAGTATGAGAAGGGTTGCTGCATAGTGATTTATTTATCTTTTAAATTCATTCTGAATGCAAGGTAAAGATTATGATTATTGTATTTTTTGGAGCTATTCAATGATTCAAATGAACATCAAAACAAGCACTGGAATCGTGTGTCTGTAACTGACACAGACTTCCACGCTGGACTTCCATGTGGGTTTTGGATATGAAGGTACAACACTCAGCTCTACTGTCTGAGATCAAGATCACTACCTCAAACTTGCTACCCTCAAAACATAATCTAGATTCTCGCTGCTCCTTATCATCACTCCAAGTTCCCCTCCACCCTCATTCAAATTTTATCACCTTCCAGCCGGTTTATTGCCGCGGATGGATAACTGGTCTCCTTACTCTGCATTGCTTCTGTTTTGCTTCCCGAAGTGTACTCTCTCAAGAACTGATCATCTTTTTTTTTTTTTTTTTTTAAACACATCAGCCAGAAAGTGTTATTAAACTGCACAAAACTCTACAGTAGCTTCCTATCTTACTCAGCAAAGAATCCAAACTTGTAATAATCTGCAAGACCTTGCATGATTTACACACTGACGTCTCTGGCTTTTCCTCCCACACTCTGACTCTCCCACCCTCCTCTTCATCCGTACTGGAGATTTTGCTCTTTTACTGTTCCTCAAGAATGCACTAGCCTCAGGGTCTCTCGGCTTACTGTTTCTTCTGTCTGCAATTTTCACTCATTATGCAGCCAGGGAGTCACAAATCTCATTCTCTCACTTTTTTCAATTCTCTTTTAAAATATGAAACTATCAGGGAGATCTATCCTGCCTCCCCTATTTAGAATAACAAGCCTACCTTTTTTTTTTCTGTGTTCTTGATTCTGCATATACCTAATTTAATTTTTTTTTTTCTTCATAGCACTTATCACTCTCTGACATATTATGCAGGTGTTTATTTTCTTGGTTTTTTTTTTATCACCCACAATTAAAACTTAAGCTTTATGAATTTTGTTTTCTCCTAAATCTCCTGTGCCTAAAAAGTGCCTGGCACTCAGTAAATGTTTGTTGAATGAAAATAAACAATGGTGTAGGGGCGCCTGGGTGGCTCAGTTGGTTAAGCGACTGGCTTCGGCTCAGGTCATGATCCTGGAGTCCCGGTATCGAGTCCCGCATCAGGCTCCCTGCTCAGCAGGGAGTCTGCTTCTCCCTCTGACCCTCCTCCCTCTCATGCTCTCTGTCTCTCATTCTCTCTCTCTCAAATAAATAAAATCTTTAAAAAAAAAAAAAATGGTGTATTCTGAAAAAAAAAAAAGAGTGTAGTGAGGGAGTGACCCAGTTTGAGCCATGTAGCATTCAGAAATGGCTATGAATCAATTCTGGGAAGATGGTGACAAGACCAGCATAGTTTCTGAAACTTCTTACTCCTCTAATAAAAAATAAGCAGAACCAGTAGGATAGCACGATCAACAAACCCAAACATAACATCTCCAATAAATTTTGGTGGCAATGTATAGGTGGCTAGGGTCAAAGCAAGGCAGCTACAAGGCCCATGTGCTGTGAGGGCATGTGTATGGGGAAGCATGGAAAAGCAAAGAGGTATCTGTTGGATAAGAAAAGAAGTCTTCTTCCGTTAAACACACAGACTTCTCTTCTCTGAAATGGCTTTAGGAGATCCCAATTAACAAATGGAATGCAGAAGGATCATAGTAAATTCTGAAAGCATGCTGGGATCCAAGCACTTTTGAAACTAACAATCTGAAGCTTTCTTCCAAAACAAAGCCAGGCATTGAAGGGAAAATGATATCTATAATATCCAAAGAAACAAAAAATTACAGACAAAGGGGAGGAAGGAAAGAAGGCAGATCTCAGAAGGAAAGAGTACACATTTTTTTTATTTTTTGCTCGCTCAATGAAAACGATACAAGAGAGTTCTAAAGCAATAAAAGTGGAAAAGTTATCTTGCCCTTTCTCTCCATTCTAAAGATACAGGAAAACTTATTTCACTTAAAATACTTAATAAAAGTAATCGCAATCAAATTCTATATACAAATATCGGGCATAATAAAGTCCTTATAGGTTTCAAAAAGACAAAGTCCCCCCAAAATTGTGACTTAAATTTCAAAATGGACTAAAGGCATTAAAAAGTAATGGAAACCATGAAAGAATAACTTAATTCATATTTTTTAAAACCTCAAAATCAGGAGATTGGTCTAAAGCATGAGCTCAGAAGAGGGGACACAAAATTCAGGGAAAAAGAAAAAGAAAAGGAAAAAAAATTCAGAAAGCAAGATAAAACTAGAAAAAACACAAGAACAAAAAATATAATGGATACTGTCTTAGTTATAGAAGATGAGAAGAATCATTTCTAAAATTTAAAAATAAATGGAGAGGAATAAAGATGGATTCAAGGTAAGTAATAGATACAGAAGTTAGACAAAAGGATCATCATACATTTAATAAAAGTCCAAAAAGATAAAACCAAAACAATGGAACAGACTCACGCACAGACAAAATTTATTCAATAGAATATTCATAAAATAAAAAAACCTGAACATTAAACTAAATATTTAAAAGACCAAATATATACTTAAGAAAATTCTGAAACTTAATTTTGTGAAACTACATGTTACAAAATCAATTGTAAAAATTAACTGTAGATCCAGATAAATGGAGACATGCTATGTGCAGATGGAGAGGAAGACTCAGTATTGTCAAGATGTGAATTCTTCCCAAATTGATTTATAGATTCAACACAATCCTGAACAAAATCCTAGGAAGTTCTTTTGTGAAACCCAACAAACTGATTCTAAAGTTTACATGAAAAGACAAAAGACCCACAATAATCAAGTCAATATCAAAGGGGAAGAACAAAGTGGGAGGACTGACATACTCACCTTCAACACTTATTATAAAACCACAATGATCAAGACAATGTGGAACTGGTGGAAGAACAGATATATAGATCAATGGGATAGAGTAGAGTGTCCAGAAATAGACCCACACAAACATTGTCAACTAATCTTTGACAAAAGAGAAAGATAATTCAAAGGAGGAAAAAGTGGCTGTTCAACAAATGGTGTTGGAACAATGAACATCCAAAAAAAGAAAGAAAGAAAGAAAGAAAGGAAGGAAGGAAGGAAGAAAGAAAGAAAGAAAGAAAGAAAGAAAGAAAGAAAGAAAGAAAGAAAGAAGAAAGAAAGAAAGAAAGGAGAAAGAAAGAGAGAGAAAGAAAGAAAGAAAGAAAGAAAGGAAGGAAGGAAGGAAGGACTTGGACACAGATCTTACATGCTTCACAAAATTGAACTCAAAATAGATCACAAACCTAAATATAAAATGCAAAGCTATAAAACTCCTAGAAAATATGTAGAAGAAAATCTAGATAACTTTGGATTTGAGGATGACTTTTCAGATACAATGCAGAAAACACAAATCACAAAGGGAAAAAAATGATCAGTTGGATTTCTTTAAAATTAAAAACTTCTACTCTGTGAAATAGGTTGTTAAGAAAAAGAGAAGACAAGCCAGAGATTCAGAGAAAATCTTTGCAAAACACATATCTGTTAAAAGACTAATATACAAATATAAAAGAACAGTTAAAAAGTTAGCAGTAAGAACATGAACCACCCAATTTAAAAATGGGTAAAAGATCTGAAAAGATACTTTGTTAAAGAGATATCAGATGGCAAGTAAACATATTAAAAGATGCTCAACATCATATGTCACCAGGGAATTTGCAAATTAAAGCAAGAATGAGATACCACTATACATCTATTCAAATGGCTAAAATCACACACACCGACAACACCAAATACTGAAGAGAATATGAAGCAACAGGAACTCTCATTCATTGTAGGTAGGATTGCAAAAGGGTACACTTTGGAAGACATGGATGGTTTCTTACAAAATCAGACATACTCTTACTCTGTGAAACAGAAATTATTCTCTTTGGTTTTACCCAAAGGAGTTGAAAACTCATGTCCACACAAAAACCTGCACAATGTATGTTTGTAGCAGCTTTCCTCATAATTGCCCCAAGTTGGAAAAACCAAGATGTCCTTCAGTAGGTGAATTGATAAACTGTGGTGAATCCAAACAGTGGAATATTATTCAGTGCTAAAAAGTATTGAACTATTAAGTCATGAAAACACATGAAGGAATCTTAAATGCATACTACTATGTTAAAGAAGCCAGTTTGAAAAGACTACATGTATGATTCCTACTATATAACATTCTAGAAAAGACAAAACTATGGAGACAATAAAAAGATCAGTGGTGACCATGGGTTGGAGGGTAGAACGGATGAATAGGCAGGGCACAGTTGATTTTTACTGCAGTAAAATACTCTATGAAACTATAAATGAGGTTTATGTGGCATTAAAATTTCGTCTAACCACATAGAATGTACAACACCAAGAGTGAACTTTAATGTAAACTACGGATTTTGGATAATTATGATGTGTCAATGTAGGTTCATCAATTGTAACAAACTATGTAGTTCTCTGGCAGAAGATGTTGATGGTGAGGGCGACCATGAGTGTGTGGGAGCAAGGGATAAGTGAAATATTTCTGTACCTTTTGCTCAATTTTTCTGTGAACCTAAAGCTGCTCTAAAAAATAGAGTCTATTGAAAGAGGAAAGAAAGAAGAAAGAAAGAAAGAAAGAAAGAAAGAAAGAAAGAAAGAAAGAAAGAAAGAAAGAAAAAGAAAGAAAGAAGGAAGGAAAGAGGGGCCCTTGGGTGGTTTAGTCAGTTGAGTGTCTGACACTTGATCTCAGCTCAGCTCTTGATCTCAGGGTCATGAGTTCAAACCCTGCATAGGGCATGGAGCTTAATTAAAAAAAAAAAAAGAAAAAAGAAATGAAAGAAGGAAAGCAGAAAGGAAGGAATGAAGGAAGAAAGGAAGGAAGGAAGGAAGGAAGGAAGAAAGAAAGAAAAGAAAGAAAGAAAGAAAGAAAGAGAAAATATCAAGGAATGAAAAGACATGGAAGAACTTTAAATGCATATTGGTAAATGAAAGAAGCCAGTCTGAACGAGTGCCTACTCTATGATAGAAACTATTTGATATTCTAGAAAAGAAAAGCCATGGGCACAGTAAATAGGTCAGTGGAGAGGGAGGGAAGAAGGGAGGAATAGGTAGAGCCAAGAGAATTTTTAGGGCAGTAAAACTCTTCTGTATGACACTGTAATGGTGGGTACATGTCATTATACATTTGTCAATACTCACAGAGTGAAGCCTAATATAAGCTATGGACTTTAGTAGGATAATAATGTATCAATATTTGCTCGTGAATTGTAGCAAATGTAATACATTAATGCAAGATATTAATAACATGGGAAATAGGGGCCAAGATGAAGGGGAAGATGGAAACTCTCTGTACGTTCCTTTGAATTTTTCTGCAAACCTAAAACTGCTACAAAGATAATCTATTAATTGGGAAAAAATAAATATAAAAATTAAACTCTCCAGAAAATAAAAATCAATTGGGTATCTAGGCAAAAATGACTAATTCAGATTGCCATCAGGCTCTAATAGCAGCTCTCTATTCCAGAAAGCAATGACCTGGCACATTTGAGATAATATAGGGAAGAATGTGACTAAAATATTCTGCATGTAGCCAAACTTATCTTTACTTATGAAGGTCATGAAAACAAACATGTTTGAAAGTGCAAGAACTCAGAAAATACTATTCCTAGGAGCTTTCCTGATCAATCTACCTCAAGCTTGAAATAGCCAAAATTATTGAAATGATATCCACATAAAGACTGGTGAATTATGTCTCTGGCAGTGGTATATGGATGGGTGTGCAAATGGTAGGAGCTTTTCCTTTCTGGCACAGAGGTGTGTTTTATCCTTGTAATTGTTCAAAATTGCCAGTTCATGGTGTTAGAGTCAATTTCATTATTGTTTACATTCTCTATAAATATTGCATCGACTTCTTATAGTACACCCAGGGCCAACCACTACCACCAGCCCAATTTGATAAATCTCATAAATCAGACAGTCCTTTGTAGAGTTTAAAAAGAGAGAGAAAAATATAGAACATGCTCATTATCCTGGGGGTAAAACACTCCTTACTTTATGGGCTCTGCTCCCAAAAATCCAGTTCCCTATTTTGAGTAGTTTACAGGAAATCCTTAAATAATGGAGGCAGGGGCGCCTGGGTGGCTCAGTTGTTAAGCGTCTGCCTTCGGCTCAGATCGTGATCCCAGGGTCCTGGGATCAAGCCCCACATTGGGCTCCCTGCTCTGCGGGAAGCCTGCTTCTCCCTCTCCCACTCCCCCTGCTTGTGTTCCCTCTCTCGCTGTATCTCTCTTTGTCAAATAAATAAATAAAAATATTTAAAAAAATAAATAATGGAGGCAGAAGCATATACACCTTATGTTCCAAAGCCATTACCTTCAGTACCAATTGTGTTTTTAGTAGAAGAAAACCTGCAAAAAACCAAACCTAACAAATTTAACCACTTTTGTTGGGGGAAAAGTAAGATCCTTATTCAAAACATAAAGGGTATAAAGAAATTGCACAAGAAAAGCAAAGTTGGTGGGGGGGGGGGGACTTTTTTTTTTTGCCTTTAGATTTCCAGAAATGTTTTTATATCTTCTAAAGAGCACTCCTACAATGAAGTAGGTACTATTTCATTCACTGTCTTCCCAGACCTCTTTCTCCACTACCCAAGATGCACAAATACACACACACACACACACACACACAGACACACACACACTCACAACATTGTAGACACTACTGAACAAGAAATCAGGCCACTCCTGTGTTTCTCTTCAAATTGATGACTCTGTACCCTTAGGCCACTAACAATCACATTGGAGTTCAGTTTTATCATTTGTAACATAAATGAGGTTTGGAATAGATGATTTCCAGCATCTCTATGTAAGCTAAGCGGAAGTAATTGTGTAGGGGAACATGGTTAACAGATGAGGTGAGATAGTAAGATGTAATAGTAAGGAATTGCATATTGGTCACAGGATCAGTTTAAGGTATAAAATCTGGAAACACCCACTTCACATCTTTGAGTTTAGTTATAAAATAAGAACACGTTACTTTACAGAGTTGTGCAACAGGTTTGACATTTTCTTGTAAAATGCTAGATATATATTAATGTCATTAAACTAGATATATAAAAAACATTTTTAAGTGTCTGAGCTACATTGGGGAATGTGCTGAACTTGGAGCTGTAAAATGCAGAAGTATGCAGAACTCTAACTTGGGAGTCTGGTTAGAGAAAAAAAAAAACCAAAACCCTCATCGGTACTGTTAAAAAATACTAATTACCTTCTTGCTTTCTCCCCTTACTTCATTACCCAAAACTGGAAAACTATTATTTTTTCCTCCAAACCAAATCTGGCTTCTTGAGGAATTGGTTTCTTCTGGGGATCAAGGTCTCATCTACTGTAGTTTGTTCAAAGCCACTCCTGCAACTTCAGCAACTAAAACCAGGAGTTATTTTATTGTGGTGAACTTGAATGAACCATGCACAAATTGTAAGCAACCTTTTGCCCAATTTTCCCCCATGTACAAAAATACAAGCATTTAATCATTTCCTATGAATCAAAAATAACTCGCAAATAGAAAACACAACTACCTCAATGTTTTGCCTCTAAGGAAACACAGAAGAACTGATAGACAAGGAATATAAGGGAGGTGAGCATAAACATGAAAGTCATGACCAACTCATTTATCCTGGTTATCAACCTTTGATCCTTGCTGCATATCAAGTTTCATATCTTCACTGAAGAGGTTGATGTACATAGTGAAGGGATGGTGTGATAAATATGAAAAAGTAAGAAAAAAGTAAGAAAATGTAAGAAAAATTAAAATTGTTAAGTGTTTCAGGAAACCAGGTCTTACTAGGGACCACCACATTGAAGTTCTTTCTGGCAGAATTACAGTTAACTAAAATCTGGCTCCAGTTCTAGTAGCTGAATGCAAGTTATATTTAATAGGCTGGCAACTGGGTTCTGTGTTAATTACCATGGAAACAAGATACAATCAATCACCAGACAAAATTAATGCCTAGTCATTGCTATATCTTTCAAACCTCATGCACAAAGACAGATTTAAGTTTGAAACATGCCTTCAATGGGATATATGTTTTCAGAGGGGATATATGAATATGCATATATGAAGAGCAGCAGACAAAGTAAAAAGTTAATATAAGACAAAGTACGTTAGTGTAGATATTTTTAAGTATCTTCAAATTATGTTGATTTTGTTTATGACAATTTGAATTTACATTAGTTAATCAATTAACCCATATAAGGTCTCTGAAGCATGAACTCTCAAATATATTTCTCCTAGCCAGCCTCCTTTATGAAGTCATGTCTCCACATTCCCTAACTTATTATGTATCCCACAGCCCCATCTTCAAATTATATTTTTTAAGTAAAAACAAAACTTCTGAAATATTTGGTATTTGGTGGTCATTCTGTAATATGATAATTCAAATGGTTATAAATGTACTGTGGGGATTTTAAAAAACTAAAAGAAAACATTCATGTAAATTTAGAGTAACACTTTATATCCCATCGTTAAATATGCCTGAGAAAAACAATGCAATAGATGAAGACAATGTGTGATCCTTGTGATTGAAACAGGAGGACTTTGGACTTTGGATTTAGTAGTTAACTCAGTTCTGTAAATTGCTGGGATTTTATTGCCACTTAATTCAGTGGTTGGAGACTTTTTCCAAAAAGTATCTGATGAAAGGTAAAGGGTGAAAAAAATCAGTGAAAATACAGTAAAGAGTTTCAGTGTTTCTGAGATTATTAATTTTTATCAATTTATTTTGCAGTAGAATAATGAAATAAATTCACATGGTAACAAAATTTTTAAGAGATAATTCTAATATGAACATGAATGCTTAAAGTCAGCATCTTCACCTCCCTGCCAGGCTCCTGGAAATTTAGGAAGGATGAAAAGGAAAAAAAAAATACAAATTTAATCACTGAATTCTACTCCAGAAACCAATATTGTACTGTATGTTAACTAACTAAAATTTAAATTAAAAAAAGAAAATATATACAAATTTAAATGTTGACAAAACTAGAGACAGATTCCAAACTAATTGCAGGACTGCAAAAGCCAGCTGAAACTATAGGAGATACATGGCAAGAAGTGGAGAGACGCTGAAGAGAAAGGCCAGTGCCTACAGGTCTCTAAAGCATTAACAAGAATGTATTTCCTGACAGTGAAACAACACAATGAAAAAGCTATGTGTTGTGTCTAGGATGCAGGTATGAAAGTGGGTAAATAACAAAAGTACCCTTACAGACAGTATATTTTACAAATGCAAAAGAGATGGTGCAGAAGGCATACTTACTTACACATAAGTTATATTTAATATATATTTATTTAAATACATTGTTATTTTAAATATATATTTATATTTAAATAAGTTATTTCTATCATATATTTAATATTTTATTTAGTAAAATACTTTTGGAAATAGCCTATCTTTGAAACATTAGGAGGGAGATCCTTAATACTTTCCTGCTCCTTACTGTATCACAAGAACCTCCAACAAACAGCTGGTCTAGGAAACCCAGTCCATTCAATAATAAACAATTAAAAGGAGTTGATAAAATATCTATGTCAAAATGTTTTATGAATAAAGGATACAGAAGGGTGTGGCTTAGTTACAGATAAAGAACTACATACCAGATAAATATTGCCATGCAAGAAAGGACAACTGAAATCACATTATTCCCCCATGAAATGTAAAGCAATCAATTCTAAAAAGTAAGAATACAAAGCAGAAATGCAAAGATGCATGGAAGAGTTGGAAACAGCAGAAGTAGTTGAACTGGAGCTGGCAGAACTCAAGAAAGAAGTAGAAGAAAGAGTAAAGTTATCACAGAAATAAAATAAAATTGAAAGAATATGGATGAAGGAGGCATTAAGGAAAGCATAAGAGACATAGAAGCTAGAAATGTGTTGGAAATAAATACTTTTTAAAAAATTTGAGAGGAAATTATAGATATAAAATATCAAGTTGATTCAATATATGTATAATTGGAATCCCAAAAATAAAATCAAGCTATTATAATAAAAGTATTTATAATTCAGGGTCATTTTCTAAAATGAAAGATGTCTTCAAACTCCACAAAAGTCAGAAAAAAATGTTGTCAGAAAAAAATATGTCAGAAAAAACAAAAAAAGTATGTCAGAAAAAACAAAAAAAGTATGTCAGAAAAAAATGACCCGCACTTGTTAACACAGGGATATGTATTACTTAAATTACTAATCTTCAAAATTAAAGAAAGAATAGCATGGGCAGCCAGGCAAAGATATCAAGGGGCTAAAAAAATCGGGCTCTGCCAATTTCATAGCAAGATTAAAGAACAGATGAGAATGGTGCATTAGTTATAAGTTCTTTAAGAAAAGAAAGTGTGAGCCAAGGACAAACTAAATAGTCCTCAAAAACAAATGCTATAGTTGAATAATTTTGAACATGCAAGCTTTTCTTTGGAGAAAACTACTACAGAACAACCTTAGCCAATCCAAACATTTTTGGTGAAACTATAAGAAAATTTAGTGCCAACAGATCTGCACTATGGAAAATGTTAAAGGAAGTTCTTCATGCAGAAGAAAAATAACACCAGATGGAATCTTGGAAAAAAAATAGCTCCAGAAATAGCAAGTTTGTGGGGAAGGATAAAAAAGATTTTTCTTATTTTTAAATTTGTTTAAAAGACAAAGGATGGTTTAAAGCAAAATTATAACAATGTATTCTTATATTTATATCATGTGTATAAATAAAATGTAAGATGAAAATACAAGGATGGGAGGAGATAAATGGAAGTATAATGTTGTATGGTTTCACATTATATATCAAGAGCCTACATTATTATTTGAAGGCAGATTACATGATAAAATGTGTATTATTAACTTAAGAGCAACAGCTAAAATTTAAGCAGAAAGGGCTTTTAAGAGACAATATTGGGGATAAAATAGAATATTAAAACATACTGAAGTATAAATCTAAAGAAGAAAGGAAAGAGACTAAAGGTAAATCAAGCAGATAGAAAACAAATACCAAAATGTTATCCAACCATATGATAATTTACATTAAGTATAAATGGACTAAACACTCCAACTAAAAGACTGACTTTTTCTTTTCTTTTTAAAAAGATTTTATATATTTATTTGAGAGAGAGAGAAAGAGAGATAGAGAAGACAAGCAGGGGGAGGAGCAGAGGAAGGAGAAGCAGACTCCCCACCAAGTGGAGAGCCCGATGTGGGACTTGATCCCAGGACCCCGAGATCATGGCATGAGCTGAAGGCAGATGCTTAAGCCACCCAGGAACCCCTAGACTGACTTTTTCAAACTGGATTAAAAAGAAAAATCCAACCACATGCTGTTTAAAAAAATCCCAATTTAATGTGAAGATTAATATACATTAAAATAAAAAAAAATTATATAAAACATATAACAGTAAAAGTAATCACAATAAACCTGGATACCTTTACTAATATACCAGAAAAAAACAGACTCAAAACATAATATTATCATAGATATTGAGGACAATTTTACAACAATAAGAGCTTAATTATAGATAGAAATCCTAAATGTTTATTTATGAACTTAATAACACAGCTCCAAAATACATAAAGTAAAAAGTGACACAACTGAAAACAGTACAAACAAATCCACAATTTTAGGTGGAGATTTCAATACTTCTCAGCAACTATAGAATACAACTAAGGATGTAGGAGACTTAACACCTCAACCAACTTGTCTTAATGGATATTTATATAACTGCACATCTCAACAACTGCAGAATAAATATTCTTTTCAAATGCACATGGTATGTACACCAAGATAGACAATAATTAGCATCATAAATAAGTCTCAATTAATTTAAAACTTTGATATTGTATAGACCATGTTCTTTGACAACAATAAAAAGAAATTAATTAAATAGAGATATTTGGAAAAATCCCCAAATATTTGGATACTACATAACACTTCCATATTGTGATATACACCTCAAACATATAAATGCCTGTATGTCAGTTGTATCTCAATAAAACTGTGAAAAAAATGATGTTCCAAATAAAACAGAAAGAAGAAGAAATAGCATAAGAAATTTTGAAATACTGTAAACTGGATGAAAATTAAAATGTAATTCATTAAAAATTATAATTCGTTGCGGTACTTTGCTAATTTTTAGTTTTAAATGCTTTTATTAGGGGAAAAAGGTGTAAAATCAATTGTCTAAGATGCCATCCTAAAAAACTAGAAATAGAAGACCAAATTATATCTAATGTAAGGAGATAAGAAGGAACAAATAAAAATATGATTAAAATCAATGAAAAAGAAAATTCTAAAAAGTAGAAAAGTCAATACTAACCCAAAGCTGATTCTTTGGAATAAATAAGAAAATCGATAAATCTCTGTACATTGATCAAGATAAAAAGAGAGAAGACATACATTACTGATATCAGGAATGATTAAATGGATTATAAAGATTTACCATGAAACACTTTATACCAATACATTAAATGCGCATGTCTGTTGCTGCTCAGCTTATAAAAGGTTAAGGTGTGGGGCACCTGGGTGGCTCAGTTGGTCTAGCATCTAACTCTCAGTTTTGGCTCAGGTCATGAGATTGAGCCCCACATCAGGCTCACGCTCAACACAGAGTCTGCTTGAGATTCTCTCCATCTCCCTCAACCTCCTCATCTGTCCCTCTCCCTGCTCTCTATCTAAAATAAATAGATAAATAAAATCTTAAAAAAATAAAAATAAAACAAAAGATTAAGCTGTGATGTAACATTAGATGTTTAATTTCCTGGCTCATGCTCTTAATTATTATACTAACTACTGTTAAGTTCATTGCTTTCTTTTAAACATTTTTGAAATTATTTGTAATTTATAGAATCACCAATATAGTAGAAAAAATAGATACTACCTTTTCCAACCCTTTATTTTACCTATATAGAAACATAGCTTTTATTGAATTATATTACTTTTAAATAATAATATTGTTAGGCAATTATACAGGTATCATAACATTCACTGATCATCACATGCTTAGATCTGTCTGCCAAAATAAAAAGGACACGAAGAAAGTGGGATAAGGGGAGGGGCAAAGAGAGCAGAAGGAACAAAATATGGGCATTGTCTATTATTAGAAATAAGTCCTTTTTTTCCACAACCCTGAGATCATGACCTGAGCCAAAATCAAGAGTCGGTCATTTAGCCAGCTGAGCCAGCCAGGTGCCCCTATCTGAAAAATTTATTATTAATGTTTATAACTTCCCAACTCAGGACGCTGCAGATAGTCTGTGTATCCCATGACAATATCTAAAATGTGGCAACAAATTCATCTTAGTACAGACCATCTGACTCATTTCAATGGCACTGTTAAAATCATTGATTTTTAAGACACATAAATGAATAGATAGCTTGTGCCCATTTAATCATGACCGAAACTGATTAATTTATTGACTACCTTCCTCCTCTGGGCAGAAAAATTGTTTTCTCTCTCCTATCTGTCCATCAATAAACTAACTAGAACTAATAAGCACTTCTCACATCAGAAGATTTAATTAGAGTAAGAATAAGTAACTGAAAGAGGAAGTGCTAATACACAGAGAGAAGTCAAGGCATTTGTATTATCTACCTTCCTCACACTGCAGAATGTGTTAGTTCAAAATCCAGTTGAGCAACTACCAAGTTCTGTTATTGATACCATGATGTAAATACTGCTTAAAATGAACTAGGAAGGGAGACGTTTTGCCAACAAATAGCCATACCATAAGATTAGATACCATCGGTGTTCTGAAACGGCACAAGTTGAAAGTGAGATTGCTTTTCAAGAGAGGAAACTGAATGTTTTTGTGTAGGGATTATTGTCTCCATGGAGTCTCTAATGAGGTTCAAGTCTACTCAACAAGGAGCCATGGAGAAATGGAGCACCAGGTAAACCAGTACAATATAAGTAAAGGCCTCAAAGCAAATAAGGGCAGCTGTGTTTACGATTAATTAGTGTGTTGATGTATTGGCAACTTAGAAGGTGGTATAAAAGGAGAGGTATTTTGAGGCCAAAAGCATTACACCTTTACCATTATGCTAATGAGCTTTCTCTTCAGACTAAGCTTTCTTAAAATATTTTGTATTAGTTATTTATGGATGTAATAAGAAAAAATTTATAGTTTTATAAAAATTTATAGTTATATAAATTGGAGAAATGCTTGATGAACTCTTTTTCTACTGCAAGACTTCTCAGAGCTTTCAATGTTATTTGTGATTGTCCCAAGGAATAACAGATATATAATACTTCCTCAACGTATTTGACAACAGAACACATTTATTTTCTTCACTTTGTTCTTTTGAGATGCCTTACTAGCATTTTTGGAAAAAAAATAAAAGCACATGGAAAAATTCTACTAAAGAAATTCCTAAGATATTCCATGAACATGAGTACATAAATTATATGAAAATGTGAAAAATCCACCAAAATAATAATGTATAGAACACTTACCCCAAAAAAGCTTAGTTCAAAATGATGACTGGATCTACAGCAATGGTTCAGTTCAGTGAAGACCTTAAAGGTCATCATCATGGTTTGTAGAAAGAGATGACAGATAAAAGGTGACCATTTTTTTCTGAAATGTAAGAAAATCAATATTTTATGTCATAACTTTTTATTCCCAGATTAAGCCTTTAAAATGGAAATATTTATTTAGGGATAAATTCAGAACATCTATCTGTACAAAACACCACAAAAACTTAAAATGATAAATAGAATACTGATAAAATATTTTAATACAAATAGTAACCTGAAGTGTTAATATTATATATAAGCATGTGTGTATATACAAGTGTGTGCACATATATCTAAGTTAAGGGAAGTAAACAATCATATATAAAAATAAACAGTGACTTTGCGTAGGCAATTTACAGAAAAAATACAAGTAATTGGTATATTTATAAAACATGGTCAACCTCACTGGTAATTGCAAGAGGAAAAGAACATAATCTATTATTTTTGCTTTTTAACTCTTAAAACTTAAAATGTCTGAAATAATTTAATGCTCCTGAGAAAATGGGAAGCCAGACAAGTTCCACTGTGGAAACAAGTCTAAAGTAGTACTTGTTAGGGACCAATTTAGAATCTGGTATTGATCAACATCTGCTATCAGGTATTTGATACGATATGTGATAATCTGTTAAAATGAACACTTTTTGAGTGAGATTAGTGGAGAGCATTCAGGAGGAAACAAAATCTTTCACTTCTTACAACCTGTATATTTTATATTGAAAATATAATAGTATCATGACTGTGATATTAAGATTTATAAGAAAAATACATTTTGGTCATCTTGATGAGTATTTTTCTTACATATTTGGTCTTATTTGCTCTTCCTACATGGTTCCCACCATGTTCTCACCACTCCCAAAATGCTTGGAATTTCCTAAGTGTTAAGAGTGATAAAGGTATCTTTTATGTTAATAAGGTGACTTTTGGAAAGCACCTAAGGATGGGAGCTGGTGGCCAGTGGAGCCAACTAGAGATGGGAGAAGGACTGGAGATTGAATTTAATCACCAATGACTAATGATTTAATCAAGGGTGCCTATGGAACGAAACCTCCATAAAAACCCCAAAGGACAGGATTTGGAGAGCTGCCAGGTCAGTGACCAGGTGGAGAATCAGGGTGAGTGGTATACTAGGAGAGAGCATGGAAGCTCTGAGCCCCTTCCCACATATCCTGCCCCAATGCATCTCTTCTATCGGGCTGTTCCTGAGTTACATCCTTTTATAATAAACCAGTGTCCTAGTAAGTAAAATTTTTCTCTGAGTTCATGAGCTGCGCTAGCAAATTATACCAAACCCAAGAAGTGGGAAGTTGGACACTCTGATCTAACAACTTGGATTTGCGATTGGTGTCTGACATTGGGAGTGGGGGTTGGGGGGAGGCTTGTAGGACTGAATCCTTGCCTGTGGGACCTGATGCTGTCTCCAGGTAGATCGTGTCAGAATTGGGTTGAATTATAGCATACACAATTGGTGCCAGAGCATTGCTTGTTGGAGGTGTGGGTATTCCCCACACCACCCCACACATTACACACACGCACATTGAAACTGGTCCAGAACCCAAATTAGTCACCAAACATAAAGATAAATGCACTAAAGGAGTAAATGTTTTCTGAAAATTATAATTTTTTTTAAAAGATTTTATTTGTTTATTTGAGAGAGAGAGAGCATGAACAGGAGTAAGGGCAGAGGGAGAGGGAGAAGCAGACTCCACACTGAGCAGGGAGCCCAAATGGGTCTCAATCCCAGGACCCTGGGATCATGACCTGAGTGGACTGAGCCACCCAGATGCCCCTGAAAATTATAATTTAAACAATCTTTCAAGATGAAAAAATGTGATTGCAACTTTTAATAATCAAATACTGGGATTTTTTTAGAATGTAGTTGTAGTTTACAAATGCATAGAAACACAAAATTATCATTTTAATCCATTTCCAAACAGAATGCTCATTACTAGCAGCACAGGCTTATAACACAATAATAAGAATATAGCTAAATATACATTCTATTACACTATATTATAGCAAATCATACATTATAATATGCCTTCATAATATACAGTGCCTTAGTTCATGTCTCTGGGAAGGTGTTAAATTTCTAGAAAGTGCTATTCTGTAGCTGGTAAGAAGACAGGCTTTAAAGTCGTTAAGAAGATTCAAATGTTGGTCCCATCATTCACCAGCACAGTCACCTGGGCAATCTGCCTACAGGGGCTTTGCTCTTGGAATTTCTTCTATCTGAAATGTTCTTACTTGATCATCACCACGGTTCTCTACTTCCCTTGACTCAGATCTCTATTTGGATACTAGCATATTAGAGCTGTCAACCCCAGTCACCTGTTTAAAATAACAGCGCCAACTTTTATGTTATTACCCACCATTCCTTGTTCTGCCTACATTTTCTTCTTGTTCCTTACTGAGACCTAGAAACTATATCTATTTTTATTGACTATCTCCCCTGCTAGATTGTAAACGCCATGGTGCTAGGAGTTATGCACATCTATGCTCACTGAACAAGGTAGTAAACATAGCAGATATTCAATAACTATTTGTGGAATAAATGAATTAATGAGAAATAAACAGCTCTGAGCCTCATTTTTCCCCACTTTTAAAATCAGGATAATAATAAGTTCTTCCTGTGGTTATTTTGAAGATGTTTAATTGTGATTATATGTTTGGCACAGTTTCTGGCACATAGTCATCATTCAACATGTCGTTGAAATTTTTATTTCTTGTCTTGGTTGCCTACAATTTCAGTGATCTTCCTTTTTGAAGAATCTAATATGTGAAAATGATTTTAATGCTTCCTTGAGATTGGTCTCCTCTCCCTCTCAAAATATTTATGTCATTTCATTTTATATATCATTATTTTCAAAATTTGTTTTGTTTTGTTTGTTTTCAAATTCTTAATTAGAGTAGGTCCTCAATAGGAAATTATAATAAAAAGTATTTGGGGAAGTATAGTTTAAAAGGCTGTAAGATAAAGCTCTTTACTCACTGTTGTCCTAAGAATTAAAGATTGCAGTGATGGAAGGATGCAGTCTGTTTATATGAACAATAATACATCTCTTTGATAGAATCATTTTCTATCAAATTACAGGAAATTATTCCAAAGTATACAGAATAGCAGTTTACTTATTCCAGAGTACACAGAAGAGTAGGTTTTACAGAATGTAAAGTTTGGCAAAAGTTGCCATATCTGATCTTGACACATTATTGGATATCTTTAATGTTCCTGGCAATACTTTTTTTTGTTGTTCTCTAAGAATTGCCTTTATGGTTAAAATAATCAAAATATAAATATTTGTTGTTGCATTCAAGATGTTGGGAAGTATCCAAGGACAGTTGCGTACTCATGTAATTTGCTTCAGTAAAAATCAGGTAACAGTAAAGGGAACTTAAGAAGTGTAATCTCAGACCTAGAGGATATTTGACTTTATGTCGTTCTGTATTCCAGTAATGAACCCTGAGAATTGAGTCACCCTAGAGAGGCTTTATCAACTCCAACTGACCCTGACTTTGGAGAGCAGCTTTTTCCCTTCCATCCCAGTCTTCTCATCTCTGAAATGTAGGCTAGTTATCTAATCATCACTTCTTATCCAGATCTATGATCCATTTGTTTATAACTTGCTTTTATGGCTCCACAAAGAGAACACTCAGTTCTACAAACCACCAGCAAACCCTCGCTAATACTTGGGGAATTTTTATTGAGTGATTGATGAACATATATAATCAAGGAAAAAATATCTTGTAAAAGCAGCTGTTCTATTCTTCAAAATTTTAAGTGGTATTTCAGAAAAAAAAAATATGTGTATTTCTCCTCTAAGAAATACTGGAAAATGTACTTCCTCTTTAATGCATGTTATATAGTTAGTTATATCACATTAGTTTTATATAGTTAGTTATATCACATTAGTCAGAATGATGTCTCCTTCTGTTAATTCCCATAGTATTTATTTTAAAGATTTATTTATTTATTTTTAGAGAGATGGGTGGGGGAGAGGCAGAGGGAGAGAGAGAGAGAATCCTCAAGCAGACTCCCCACTGAGTGCAGAGCCAGACTTGGGGTTCGATCCTAGGACCATGAGATCCATGACCAGAGCTGAAATCAAAAATTGGATGCTTAACCGACTGAGCCACCCAGATGCCCCAATTCCCATAGTATTTAAATGCATGTATCACTCATATGGAGCGGGAGTAACACTGCATTTTTGTCTGTTAAATCCTGATTATATTAGCTCAATAAATCTTTGTTTACAAGCTGATTTTATGAGAATGTGAAATATCCATTCAAAGTCAAACATTGAAATTTTGGGGTTAATACTGACATAATTTATAAATCATCACAATCTTAAAGATAATCAGATCTCTTAAAGCTTGAAATTAAATGTTGGCCTCTTTCAAAACTGAATACTCATTTCCAAAAAAGTTTCTTATAAATCCAATAGGAAACATTTGCCTGAACGTATTAATTATCCTATTAACTTTTAGTAAAATTTTATGGCAAAAAGCAGTGTAGGAAAATATGAGTGAAATTCCTCCAGTTGCAATGGTTTACAAAATATTTTTAGCCCAGAGATTTTGGCACTCTAGAGCATTTTTCCCCATTACCATGAAGAGGAGTGAATAGCAGCGAACTTTAGCTCATTAGGGAGGACTACAGCCTACTAGACAAGAGGCTTTTCAGAAATACTATAGATATGATGGGCAGAGTTTGAATAAATGAAGAGGAAAAAAATGTCTTGTAGTTTAGGGGAGAAATAGGTCTTCCACATTGAGCAAGCAAATTGACTGAGGTGCAAGTGAAGGAACTCTCCACTGGTGGATTCAAGATTCAGAAGAGCAGAGTTCCCTAAGATGACTTGGGGGGGAGGGGAGGGGCATGACAGAGCCTTCTGTTCTTAGGTCCCACACAGTTTCTACTACCTCTTCTGCATGTTCTTTCTCTCTTCCAGCAGGCAAACTCTTGACGATGCACTTTTGTAGCAAAGAATGTAGATAGGATTTTCTGATTAGTGTAAGAGCTGAAGTTGAGCATTTCAGGAGATTCTTACAGACTTATTAGTCTCTCTGATGTTTTGCCATGAGCAATTAGTTTCCCTGCACATCTTTAAAAAGTACTCTAGTTTTCCCTTCACTAAAGAGGATCACCCATACTGTTTTTCAAATCTTGTTTCTGACTAAAGGTATGTACATAAGAACAGAAAGTAATTTGAGGAAAAACTTTAGTTGCTCTTTCTAGATAGTAGGGCCACATTGATGTGAGCAGCTTCGAGCCCCATTTCTGGCCTCCCTCCTCTATGTTCTGAATTACTGGTTGTCTGACTATACTGACTACATTTTCCATGATAAGCGGGAGCCAACCACACTTCTTCCCTTGCCAGAGTCACAAGTGAAGATCATAAAATACTAGAAACCACAATTTTCATTGCTTTGTCTGTCTTGTATTCCTTCCTACTTCCCACAAACACCAAGCAGGCAAACTTCTACCACATATCTTTCTTCTCCTTGTTGTTTTGCATTAATGTGACATTTGCATCTGGTTTGTGTTTTCTGAGTATTTCATGGGATATTGAGGGTCAGGATTAGTCATTACCACATAGCCATCATTGTAACAGAAAGGCCTTGTGTGTATATATCTCTTTTCTTTTTTTTTTTTTTCATCTTAAATATTCAGTTACTTATATGATTGGAAGAAGTATCTTCCAAAATCTGAGACTTTCTAACAGACATCAGAATCAAATCTTTCCAAAGCCTTAATGCACACAGGCAAGATTTTTAACTTTAAAGATTCTGACAGATGTACTTATATTCACGTAATATGATATGCATTAAAATTTTATTTTACAAGTCCTAAATTATTTTTCCAGCTGAGTGAGAGCATGATCAACATGCTCGAGGGATGGATTAAAGGGACCATCTTCAAGTCCAATCCATTTGTCTTCCTATAATAATATTCATGTTTCTCTCGACAAAGCTCTTCCTTTTTATATTTGTAAACTGTCTTATTTTTTACAGTCTCTAAGACTCCCAGTTGCTCTTTGGGCATTTAAGGTTATGTTTTAAGAATTATTGTCAATATATTATCTGTTGATTAGAGTCACTTTAACAAGTGGAAATTTGCTGAACACATACGTTTGAAAGGAAAATAAGCATTTATTTTTCTCTAAGTAATAGAAGCTCTTGTACTTCTATATGGAAATTAACATGCTACAATACTTTTCTACCCTTGTTCATTCATCATAATACATTAATTCATAGCCATGGTGATTTGATTATTTCACACCCCAAACCAGGAATATCAGGAACTCTCAGCATTATTCTAGCTATAACTACTGTAGAATATAATTTTAAAAACCATATTGAGACAAGGAAATTAGATGTTTTTCATCTTTAGGAGGATATACGCAGGATTATTTTACTTCTATTTTTTTTCTAAAAAAACAAAATAGTAATTTATGTACAGGTGCATTCTATAAAATAGTACTAGTACTCCTGAAATTGCCAAGTTCATCAAGAAACAGGAAAGTCTGAGAAACTGTAGCAGTCAGGTAGAACCTAAGGAAATATGATGACTACATGTAATGTGGTTTCCTGGATGGGATCCTAGAACAGAAAAAGTTTTTTAAATTAAAAAAAAAAAACTAAGGAAATTTTAATCATCTGTGGAGTTTAGTCACTGTTAGTGTATCAATGTTGGTTCATTAATTTTGGCAAGTATAGCATACTAATGTACAATGTTAATAGTAGGAGCAACTGGGTAGAGGGTATATGGGAACACTCTGTACCATCTTCTCAATTTTTCGGTACCTAAAACTACTCTAAACATTTTTTTGAAGTTTAGTTTTGAGCAAGAGTCACTACTAAGTTGTGAACTGTCTTATGAAAAGACATTACCATCAAAGAGTCTGGAGAGGACCCTATGCAGGAGACAAGTCAGAGTAATGTCCCTGCAATATTGAATCTGGCATAGAAAGCTTCTCTCCTGTCTCTTGTATTTGAAAATACGCATTACCAATGCCTTGTTCTACCTGGCTTTGGTCACTGCTTTATTATTGCTGCTGTTTGTATCAGAACCCATTCATGACCCTAAGTCCCATATGGCCTGCAGATGAGTAGCTCCCAGTGTCTACCTTACCCAGTGTAGAGTAGAATAGTCATGCCATCTAATAGAGTATGTGCTTTCTTTTTCACAAAAACTTTTTACTGTAATATTAAAATAGTTCTCTATGTGGGGCACCTGGGTGGCTCAGTCGGTTAAGCCTCTGACTCTTGATTTCAGCTCAGTTCATGATCTCTGGGTCATGAGATGGAGCCCCTCAGTCAAGCTCTGAGCTCAGCAGGCGAGTCTACTGGAGATTCTCTCCCTCTGCCCTTCCCCCCATTCACGTGATTTCTCTCTCTCTCTCGCTCCATCTCTCTCTCTCTCAAATAAATAAATAAATCTGTAAAGTAGTTCTCTATGTGACACATATACGGGGAGTTTTGAGTTTCTGGTTACTAATAACTAACTCAAAATGTACAATGTTTTGAAATCCTAAGGTGCTAAAAAAACAGTGTAGCTCAACAATTATTTCACAAATATACCCAAGAATTTAAATTATCTTAATAACTTCTGTTATATAATAAGAACTAACTCTCATTAACTAAACTTTAACCATAATATTCAAGTGGTTCTCTGTGTGATACATGTTGTTTTCTTTATGATTATGATTGTGATTATGATTATGATTATTTTGGAGGGCCTACAGTAACCTTTACTCTAGAACTACTTTAGTCCTACTACTAAAATGCACCTATTCTGCTGTCTTTCTGAGCACCCCACGTGTTTGTGAGGTCTCTCTACTCTCTCTGGTCAGAGAATTGAGACATTTCCAGCACTCTGGGAGTTCTGGGAATTGCTCAACTTCATATTCTTTGGAATTGTTCTCTGCTTACCTGGCCTTACAAAGTTTTGTGCTTGTTTCCACTTGTGCTCAGATAACCTAACACAAATGGGACCATTTTATTTGTTTGACAGCTTTTGTTAAGGCCTCAGTGTGGCATTCTTGTGCATGGATAAAGTTTCATCCTAGACACATATGTGACAGCACGACACAGATGTTTCTTTCTTTCTCATTTTTATTTTTTGGTGTACACTTTCCTAGGAGTTCATTATTTTCTTTCAGAGATCATGCACTTATATAAGTTTAAGAACTCTTTTCCTAGTCCTAGATTCTTAAGGTATTCTTCTGTGTTTGTTTTTAATTCTAAAGATTTCCACATTTTATGTTTTACATTTTAGTTCAGGATCTATTTTTTAAAATCTTTTATTTAAATTCAATTTAGTTAACATATACTGTATTACTAGTTTCAGAGGTAGAATTCAATGACTTTTCAGTTGCATATAACACCCAGTGCTCACCACATCACGTGCCCTCCTTAATGCCCATCACCCAGTTACTTCATCCTCCCTCCCACCTCCCCGTCAGCAACCCTGTTTGTTTCCTAGAGTTAAGAGTTTCTATGGTTTGCCTCCCTCTCTGCTTTTATCTTATTTTATTTTTCCTTCCCTTCCTCTATGTTCATCTGTTTTGTTTCTTAAGTCCCACATGAGTTAAATCATATGGTATTTGTCTTTCTCTGATTGACTTATTTCACGTAGCGTAACACCCTCTTGTTCCACCTATGTCACTGCAAATGGCAAGATTTCATTCTCAATTGGGGATAGATTTTGAGGGCATTTTTGTATGATGTGTGAGACTTAGGTCAACGTTTATTTTGCTGCCTATGGATGCTCCATTCCTCCAGTATCATTTGTTGAAAACTTATCTTCCCCTCATTAATTGCTTGTACCTTTTGGAAAAATCAATTGTGAATATTTGTGTGGATCTTATTTCTGGATTTGTGCGTCTCTGCCATTGGCCCAGGTGTCTAACTCCACCAAAATGAAAGTCTCAGCTTCCTACTCACTCTTCTCTGGTACCACCTCAGTGGGGGAAGGGAGGGCATGAACCAGAGAAGGGCTCCTCATTACAGCATTGGAATTCTGGGCTCCCCACTCAACCCTCGCTGGCTGCTGTGGGCACAGGGCACAATTCATCTCTGTTTTCATCTTTCTAGGCTGCTTTTTAAGGTCCTTTGGCCAAAGAGAGTGGGATTTTGCTGAGACTTTGTGGTTTTTTTGTTTTTTGTTTTTTGTTTTGTCTGTGTTTATTGGTGTTTCTGAGTTCCTGGCTTCTTGGGGATATATGAGGCAAAAGAAACCCCAGGAACCTCACCACCATGTCGTTCCTCAGGCCTGAGGTCTTTCGCTTGTCTGCTTTGTTACTTTCCACCTTTCAGAGTCTTGTTATGCTTGTCATATGTATAATGTTCAGGGGGGTTCTTTACACATAGTGAGAGGAATAGGGAAAAGCATGTCGACTCCATCTTCCCACAAACAGAAGTCTTTAGCTCTCATTCTGCTGTCCCAGGTGCTATCACACACCTTCACAGAGCTGAATTGCCTGTGTATTTTTAACTATTTTTCTGTCCAGCTATTTGTGTGTTTTATTTATTTTTTTAAAAGATTTTTTATTTATTTATTTGACAGAGAGAGAGACAGCAAGAGAGGGAACACAAGCAGGGGGAGTGGGAGAGGGAGAAGCAGGCTTCCCGCCGAACAGGGAGCCCGATGCGGGGCTCGATCCCAGGACCCTGGGATCATGACCTGAGCCAAAGGCAGACGCTTAACCGACTGAGTCACCCAGGCGCCCCTATTTGTGTTTTTTAGTATGCAAATATTGCCCATAATAATTTTGTTTGGCATGTTACTGAAAACATCACAGTGAATTTTCAGGAAATATCCAGATAAATTTGCACAATTTCATTTTATCAGTCATGTGTTTCATTCCACATCTATCACCCCTGGCTAATAGTAGAATTTTAGTAAATATGTCTTAAAAAAGTAGTGAAGCAGTAAATGCTCACATCAAAACAGTAACACTTAGCCATAGGGTTAGCTTCCAAAATCAATTATCAATCAAACGATTTATTTAAACTCAATTATTCATTATATTAAGTAAAGATTTCTTTTTGCATCTTTCCAGATCACCTGGCATTCAGATAATTCATGATTAATACTTAAAATTAGGCAACGGTCTAATGGACATTTAGTATATGTGTTATAGCTTGAACAACATCAACATCTTGGAAGTTCCAGGTGTTTGGTCCATCTTCCTACTTCTTGTTTCCACCCATTTCTCCCCAGTCTCCACATAAACTTCTTATTAGATCAGTATCAGGGCTTCACTGCTTGGTTTTAAAAACTTTCTGTTTTCTGTGTTACCTCCATGATGACAGCCAATCTCACTGCCCAACCTTTACGGCTCTCCAGATTCTAGTCCCCATATACTTTTATGCTTTCTCTCATTCTATCTCCTACACAGGCTAATGCTAAGTAAACTGTCCCCCAAATCAAATCATGTCAATTACAAGTCCCAGGTCTCACCACTTCTGCTGAAAAGTATAGTCCCAATTCCTTTCCTGTGGTCAAAATGACTGTGAGGTCCTAACATTCCAATGTTTATAAGTTGGCAGTCTTCTTCAAATCATTTCCTAAAATTTCAGCATTTCTTTGGAAGTTGTTTCACAAATCCTTTGAGACAGTGATCTCAGTTTCTTCTGTTCCAGCCTACTCACCTTGCCAAAATATCCACAGTCATGGTGAAATCGCAATTTCCAAGACCTCCATTTTGCTAGGCATACCTTTTCTCAGCATTTTACTTCCAGTGCCCCCTCTTGCCCTACTAAGGTGTATGACAAAGGGGAAGGAATGTGCTTCTCTTTCAGTTATGCACACAGAAGCCATTCTTTCTTTTAAAAACTGTCCACACCACAACTGAAACCAAGTAGGCCTTCTGACAATGTTCCACTAAAATATCATGGATTAAGGGTAGGATATATGCCACGGAAAGGTGGTTTACATGCTCCTTCCCCAGCCAACTCTGGACAAAGTTTTCTATGAGCTTACTCCTGCACCTTGTTTTTGCCTGCAGGCTCATTTCCATGGGCAACTCCCTCTCAGATTGGATCTAGTCTAAGTCCCCTTAGAGTCTGAGAGAGGGATAGTTGGAAGGGGGAGGATTTCAACTATAAAAAATAAATTAGCTCTTTTTTTTAATAATTTGTAAGTGAAATATATCTTTCATGTTTTATACTTAATTACAGGATTAAGATGTATGAAATCAGCAAATTCAGAGGAACATGGCCACATGCCATTCAGTCAGACATTGAAAGAAACAGGCAAGAAGAGAAAAAAATAGCTATAGAATTTTTAGGTTTTTGTTTGTTTGGGTTTGGCTTTTGCTTCTTTTTTTTTTTTTTTCCCTGCAAAAGCAATATTAAAGTGGGTGCGCAGTTGGAGGTAAGCAAGTAGAGCAGAGGGTCTGGCAAAGACTAAAATGACAGTCACCCAATCCAGTTGTCTCAATTACAACAAACCCCACCAAGGTCTCATGCCTGGGAGGGGGTGGAATATGAAAATAAAACAAATAATTAGTTCAAGCAGAGTGATTTTGAATAGCTTCATCTTGATGGAAGATCCAGGTAAGTGTTTGGGAGTTGTATGAATAGGACACGGAAGGAGATCTTAGGCAAAATGTGTGGGTGGTCAATTCTTGGCCTGTGCAGATCCGCGGTGAACCACGCCCTTGCTCTCTGCCTATCATGTCTCCTGCTGGCATGGTTATGTCCAGTGGAGGTAACCCAAAGGTTTGCAGTTTGTATATCACATTCCTTTTCCTCCTGGCCAACAAGGCAGCACAGTGTGGAGGAGGGAGAGACTGGAAGGGATAAGGTGGGGGAGCAATGGATAATGATTTTACTATCCTCATGTAGATAGACTGCCCCTTACCTATTTCTCATTTCTTACTCTTGAATTAAGCATTCCAAAGAAGACTGAAAATAAAACTGACCAATTCCTTGAAGGTCACAACCCACTTATACCCATAAAGGTGATTAAAAAAAATTAAACCCAAGAAAATTACATAAAAATAAAAATATTCTGGTATTTTCAAAAGGATAACTCTTTCTTTCATCTATAGTTAACTTGCTATGGTCTCAGACTCAGTATCTGCTTTTAATCACTGGTCTGGAATCTTAGAAGGAATGATAAAGTTGATGTTAGAGACTAGAGTTGAAATCTGACATTGTGTTTAACAATGCTAAATTAATATAGACTTTTCTCAACTTAGTCAATTATTTGATTTGCCAAAATCGAATTTGAAATGAGTTGGAAATGGATATACATGAAACCGTGGATATGCTGAATGATAAAGATTCAATTATTTCTTTTGGCAATCTTCCGGCACATTAGTCTCAAAGGAAAATATCAGTCTTTCTTTTCCAGGCTTTATAGATTAGCATTTGAAGCTTTTTTTTTTTTCCAAAAAATATGCATTCCATCTGGTATAGAGTTGTCAAATAATGTATTTCCTTCCACATTAAAGAGATAGCAAGCTACATAATTGTGACTGCTATAATTTTTCTACCCCTTTCAGTATGTAGTTAAGCCTTTCTCATATCAGGAAGAGAAATGTCTTCACAAATCTTGACACTCTAAAAATTTGGGGAGTTGTATATCTTTCACAACATCAGTTTTTAACCATAATTTTTATTATGAGATCAATATAGTGACTTGCCACATTTTCCAACAGCCTTTTCACTTGTGATTGAAATTTAAGTCCAAATAACTTACTTAGAAATTAGATTCTGAATCCATGCTTTGTGCCCACTTTCACTTACACAGAAAGACACTATAAACTAATTCACTGTAACTGCAATTTTATAGGCAGAGTACTCTTCCCATCCTCTTTTATACATTCCTATAATTCACAATATGCTTAATGGTTGAAGTTGCAGACCAAGTTCATCTGTAATGAGATGTAGGCTTTGATCACTTTCAAATTTTTAAAATATGTTTACTCTTTTGTTCTAAACTAAACTTTAAGACCTATGAATTGACCCTGCAGACTAAACCACTTTCTAGTCATGAATGATCCTGAAATGACTGTGGAGGTGTAAATATGATCCTGTACAAAAGGACCAAAATTGAATAAGGGCATACATATGACTACAAGGTAAATACATTGTTCAGCCTAACTGATCACCTTCCTAATGTGTGAGGGGTAAAGAATTTAACAAAAATTAGGTGGATGAGAAGCACTGACATGAAGTACCCATTGACTTATTGACTGTTGGAAGGAACTCATTGCCTACCTTCACGTGTCTATATGTGGTAGAGAACTTCCACTGTGGGCCACAGGAGGAACAAAAACAACAACAAAATGTTTGGGAAGAACCTTCCCAGCTCTGCTCAGCCCCAATACTCTCTCCTCCATATGGGAAGAGTGATATCTTATCAGATGTGGGGAGAAAGCTTTCAGCATGTTTGTTCTAGATTATATCTTTTCAAGTTGACCAACTTCCAGCAAGGATATATCTTCTTAGATGTGGTGACACTCTGTCTCCCTAAGGAAACTTGGAAATTGTCCAGTTTGCTAACAATTGGGTGTCTGTCTAATTCAGAGCTGAAGTACTAGCAACTGCATTTGCTTATAGATACAGACACATAGTCTTTTTCTCCAATCAGTTTTATCAAAATAAAGTGGAAATTTTATTTCTATATGCCCTGCTGCTTCATTTCTCAACTGGCCCTACAGTAGAGTAGGAATGATCAGCTCTTTAATACATTGCCAATATATATTTAATTGTTGACATGTTTGGCAAAATGCTATCTTACTCAGGGAGTTTCCATCCCTACCCAGCCTGTCTCTTGTGATTGTTTTGAAACAATGTAAAATGCATAAAACAAATACATAGGTAGAGATTTTTGTAAATAATTATGTAACATAAAACATCAACTTTATCCTTGTAATTGTCACTTGCATCAATATCATAGTCGTATCTTTGGGCATACACTCATTGCCATATGAAGTCCTTGGTTGGAATTGTAGAGAGTCAAAAATCATATTCCTTTTCCTAAAGTTCAAAACCTAGAAGGAAGTCAGATAATGGTCAGAATACCAGCTCTGTTAATCGTACACACCTCAGACAGTGTAGCTTTACATCTATGGAGAAATGGACTCCCTAATACTTTACCTTTGGACTACATGAAATTATAGGTCATTAGACGTACAGAGGAAAAATTTCCTATGGAGTTTCCACTGATTCTCAAATGGGAAGTTCTGGGCAGAATGTGCTTAGGTATTTCTTCGAAATTAGATTAAGTCACTGAACAGATAAGACAGCTTTCTTTATTCCATAGGGAAGAAAGTATGAAGAGTGTGAAGAAAAGCCAGGAGTGGTTTTGTAGTAAATGTCCTTCATATTTCCAGGAGGCTAGGGAAATGGAGGTTATCCACACAACTTCTAAGTAATTTCCTGTTTTATTCTTGATGCCAGTGCTTTGAGACTGGTCATTTGGCCTAATCCTTAACTCTGGTCTAGACCTGGCTTGCCTTCCAATTATCTAATACTTCTGTCTAGTCCCCTGATTTACAGATTCCAAGCCTCCTCATGGTGACTCTAATCACCTTGATGTCTTCTGATTTTTACTTAATTTTATTATTAATTTCTTGACTATATAGATCTATATAATCTTTTTCTCATTGGATTGTGGTTCTTAAAGGTGGTCACTAGGCTTCTCGACCTGTAGAACATGATTTTATGATTTTTAGTAAGTAATATTCCTCAGCCACTCCTTGAAGTTTGGTCTACCTCTTTGCAACCTGAGTCCCATCTGTGTACCTGAATATATGTGCGTGCGTGCGTGTGTGTGTGTGTGTGTGTATGTGTGTGTGTGTTCTGAACAGGTACTTTGCTCAAATCCTTATTTTGCTTTTCCCAGAATACTCTATTTTCTTTATTCTACCTTGTCAGATTTTGCTATTTCTTCACATCCCAGCTGAGGAGGTCTCAGGTAGCACAAGCTGGTCAGAGATTTTAAAATTATAGGAGCCTATATTTGTATATGTGCATACTACCTCCACAACCTTCAAAAATGTGTGATCTTGAACAAGTCACATAGTGTAAACTTCAGCAACTATCTGAAGAAAGTTCTCACAATGAAGTAACAAACTCATTACATAAATCAGTATAAAAAGTTCCTAGCAAGTCATCAGGTTAAAAAAAATACCTAAGATGCCTTCAAACATGTTAGATTGCTATACTTTCCCATGAATTTATGTTATTTGTATTCCTTTTCCTCCCATAAATATAGACTTAAAAAGCTCAGTTTTTATGAAGTATTAGTATATTTTACCTACACTATTCTATTTTTGTCATGTGCCATTTCATTTTATTTCATTTCATTCATTCATTTAACTAATTTTTGGCTTGGTTATCTCTCAAGTTGCTTAATGTTTTATATAGTCATACCTTATTTTCTTACATTCTCATTTCCTTCATCCTCTTATGTAACATCCTTGTAGTTAGCTAATGATTGTGCATTTTATGTCCATGAATGTGTTAAGCTCAGTGGATTTCACATCATAATAGTTCATTTAGATTATTTAGTAAATAAATGATGCTTAACAATACATAAAGTTGTGGAAACCTGAATTACGTGAAAATATTCCACCAAATTTTTTAGGATAATTTAGGCAAACTACTTTCATACATATTTATTGGGCCCTGGTGTTAACACTAAAAGCATAGAGATGGCAGAAAACAATGTAATTACATACTTGTTTCTATCTTTTGAGTAGAGATTACATTACATGTAGAAAAATAATTATGATAAAGTAAATTAAGCAATTGAAAAATGAGAAGTGATTATGCAGTACCTAGCAGTCTGAAGATAATATCAGATTACTGAGAATGTAAGGGTAGGAGGAGACACGAATCTTACGAGGAAGATTCCCAATCATGGAAATCCTGTTGGTACATCCGAAACATGAATAATCTATTATATGTAGTCATAAGATTATAAAGGTATTTGTGCAATTTTATATTTCTATTTAAATATCATTTCCTCACAAGACATTAAATAGAAAGTCACTATTAATGTAATATGGACAATAAATACTTCCCTTATTCTCTTCATTTCACAAAAATACAGTTTTGTAGATGAACCACCATGGCTCTCAACATAATTTTGGAACCTAGAAAGTTATTTTGGTAATCTTTCATCTCTTTTGAAAGTAAAAAATATATGATGAGGAATGAACAATTTGCATGATGGTAATGATGACTAACATTGATTGAGTCCATGATATAAACTCATTAATCCTCACAATGATCCCTTGGCTTTGCTGTCCCCATTGACAAACAAACAAAAATATTGGGGTGGGGGTACCTACCATGCCCTTGGGATAAAGAAATTAGAAGTTGGAGTTCTTGAATTTAAGCAGCTTACAGTTTGGTGGAAAGGAAATAAATAAAGCTATGATTGCAATTCAGAGTAATACATATTATGATCCAGAACTTTCCAGGATGTTCTTTTGGCCCAGAGGCAAGACAAAAAGTTTTGCCTGAACCAACATCCTGCTGAAGAGGGTCAAACCCAGCATGCTGGAAACCTGGTAAACTCTTCCTTCCATTTCCCTGAGTTCTACCAATATTATCCAAACACCCTCTGTGTCCCTTTTCTGCAACACTCACATCCATTTCTGATGTTATTGCTGAGCCACTTTTTTTTCCCCTCACAAACACACAAAAAATAAATATGATTTCCTTCTTCCTTCTCCACTTTCAAGTAATCAACACTGACAGGAACTTTTTAATTGCGTGAAGTCAGGACTTAAGAAATTTGATCTGACTAGAACTCTACATGGGTTAATCATGTATTTGTCTTGAAAGGATTTCATGAAAAATTCCAATTACCTTGGAGTTTCGATCCCTGCCTCCAGAAAACAAAACACTGTAATATTTTATAATTGGCAGTTCTTATCTCCCCTGCTTAGCTTTTCTCCTGCAAGGGGGAGAGAAGTTGAGGGGAAGGTATCTGTTTTGTGAGCTCCTGAAATACAAGTGAGACTATGGGTTTCAAGGACTTTAGTCGTCTCTGTGTGGGTTCCCATGATTTTGTCCAGAGATGCAGGCAGAAATAGGTTAAAAATTCTGGTTGACAGATAAGCATATTTAACATTAACATTTTTAAATGACCCAAATAAAATGCTTTTACACTTCTTTTTTTTTTTTTCACATATTTTCCCCTAGCCTTTATCAACTTAGTAGGTATTGGGCAACTGTGAACTTCAAATGTACAAACAATGCCAAGCAGCCAGGAATGCTTCAAAAACCAGCTGAAGAAGGTGTTTTGATGATTTCTTTATCAGCTATCTTGGCCCCAGACAAGAGGCTTTGCCTCCTGTTTGAGAAAAAAATTAAGTTGCTATGGGTTTCAAAGCTCACATCTATCTAAATGAAATTATTTAAGAAATGGTAGTATCTAAATAACATTAGTATTTCAAAACTGTTGAATACCTTTGAAAAACACTTTTCCTTTGGTTTTTATTTTGTTTTGTTAGTTTATGTGTGTTTTCCCTAATGTGATGCCTGATGATTGTAGAGTTTAAGGACATAAGTGTGAGTTTTTTTGTGAAGTTTCTCCAGAATCTCTCCTAAATAAAATAACCAATTTCTAAGGGAGGTTAGCATTCAATGTAAATAGTGTAATCAAAGCTTTAGAGGTGATTGTTTCTCTTTAATGTAAATATTCATGCAGAATGCAAAAAGCATCTAGAGGACAAACTTATGCTTAAATTATTTCAGTAGACAAATTAAAAACTCTTGTACTCACAATGCCAGTGAAATAATTACAAGGGGATTTATTTCATCTTTTTAGATGGACTAAAGCAGTAAGAGCATGTAAAATCTCCTCATTAATAAACAACAGCTTCATGAACAGTGTGCTTTAATTGAATTACGGGGAAGACTGAAATTGAACAGTTCATGATGAGAGGTGTCTATGGAAAATATACATGACTTTGAATAACCCTAAATAAAGGTTTTTGTGCTTATATACATAGAAATAGGTCTTTTATGTGTAAGTGAAATTTCTGTCCATAATTATTAGTTTATTATACTTTTCTATGGGTTTCGAGCTGTCGCTATTTATTTTCTGCCTATCTTCTGTAGCTAGTCTTGTTCTTTTTCTGCCCAGACTTTTCCCTTCTATTGAGAAACCTGCTCTTTACTTTTACGGAGCTATTCCTTCCTTATTACCTATCTTACTTGTTTTCTGAAAAGGAGTTGTTATCTTCATGCATGACCCTGACTTCTCTAGAACAATGACTGGTCTAAAAAGAAGCATGCAAGACAAGTCAGTTCATCAATATCTTCTCCTGGAATTTTTGACATAAAAAAAATCTATTTCTACATGGTGATGTTGGAAATAGGCAAACCTCCAGTTTCTGACAACTAGTGTTCTGGCACTTTGGAGAAAGCAAATTTGATATTGCAGTGGTCAGTGTAGTAAGATTCCCCTTATAAAGGGATCAAGTGATCATAAACTTTCCCTGAAAAGTTCTGAGGCATAAACATATTGCATGTGGTTGTGAATGTATGCCTTGCCATTTGGAATAAACTCTGTAAAACTGAATGTGTAAAGATGCAACCTATTAATTTGATGTGCCCGTTCTGTGCGTCTATAACCAGGATCTGCTATAGGGGAGGAAGCTGGTGAGTGACTTCTCAGATTTTCTGCACTAGCCAGGTCTCCCCAGGTTCAATGACCTTACGGACAAGTCAAGCGTTTATGGATCTCATGCCCATCCCCCGGCCAGTATTTCCTCAAGGAAAAGAGAAGCTGAAGATGCTGTGCAAAGTTTCATTTCTGCATTTTGTCCCATAAATTAGGTAAACATTTGTTTATCTGTTCTAACATTTCGGTGAAACTGACCAGTTTGCATGCAAAATAACAACTTTCTATTGCAGAAAATAAAGCTAATATCAAAGAGACACAAAGATGAGAGTCCTGATCAAGCTCATGTCACTGTTTACTATTTTGTACCCACCTTTCCTGCTGAGGGCCCTAGCTATTCCTTTCATGAAGACCACGAGCATCTCCCCAGCTAATTCTCTTCATGCTTAGTTTGAGTTGTGTATCTTTAACACACAATGTGTTGAGTCCTGATCGATAGAGAAACTGTCAGTGGAACTGGGATCTTGCAAGCCACAGACCCTAGAAAGTGAGGATGGGGACACTGAAGTACGCTCTGAGGTATCAGATGTTCAGGCTTGGTGAAAGAGATGGTTGGGTCATGCAAAAGCAATGTGACTATATATTATAACACACTGGTCCTTGGACCCCCAGGCATGCATTCCCCAAAACCAAACCAAACCAAAACAAAACTCCCAGCCCTTTAGATGATTCCTCAAAAGTGCATCAGCAGTGTGCTGGCTACTTCTTAAGTCAGGTGCTACAAAAGTGAAACAGGCTTTGGCTCCAGCTTGTCCATCCCAGGGTGATCAAGAATACCTGGACAAATAAACAATCTCTTACTCAACCTGATTAAGTAAGATCATAGTTAACTAAAAATTGGTTAAACAGATTAATTAGAAAAAGATACCTGTGTATCTTCAATATTTTGTTTTAAACTAAATATACTTTTTTAGGGGCACCTGGGTGTCTCAGTCAGTTAAGCCTCCAACTCTTCTTTCGACTCAGATCATGATCTCAGGGTCATGGGATGGAGCCCTGAGTGGAGTCTTGTGTCAGGCTCATGCTCAGCATGGAGTCTGATTGAGATTCTCTCCCTCTCCCTCCCACTCCCCCTCTGCCCCTCCCCCTCCCTTTCCCTTGCTTGTGTGCTTGCTCTCTCTCTCTCCCTAAAATAAATCAATAAAATCTTTAAAAAATAATAAATAAATAAATAAATAATAAGTGTACTTTTTCAGTACAACTCCGTTGGTATCAATTTTTTTTACATCGACCAAATAAAATATGTATCATCTAAATTTCTAGTTTCTTTAAAGTGGAATATAGATTTATGTATACTATTAATCTGAATTCAGGTTGCTTGTAGATATTTATAATTTTGCTCTAACATTTTAGTTAATTTATATACATATAATTCAAGGATGTGTGTGTGTGTGACTCATCAATCTTTCCAAAGCATTTAGCTTAGTTTTCATAGAAATAACAAATCTCTCTCTTTTTTATACTCCCATATCTAATTTGGTGTACATTTATAAATTAATTATTTACAGTAGCAAATGAACTGACAACAACAGATTAGGGAGGCAAAAACAACAGGTTCTTAATCACACATGTCAACTGGTGGGATCAGAGGGGCTCAGACTTTCTGGAACGTGGCCTCTCTGGGTGAACTCCACAAGCTGTGGGCACAGGTCATAATGTTTTACAGGGAAAATAGAGAGTGAGGGACGTATTTTTTCGCTTCGTCTGCAGTAACAAAGTCCCACAAACTGAGTGGCTTAAACAACAGAAATGTATCGTCTCAGCAGATGAGTTAATTGATCTGTTCAACTTTAACAGTGTAGTACATGAAGGTGTTTCAAATTTCCTAATCTAATTATGTACTAATTTAATAATTCTTGACATTATCTACCACATTTATATGGTGAGCACTGTGAATTGTGTAAGACTGTTGAATCACGACCTGTACCTCTGAAACAAATAATACATTATATGTTAAGAAAAAAAAAAAAAGAAGAAGAAGAAGATAGCAGGAGGGGAAGAATGAAGGGGGGAAATCGGAGGGGGAGACGAACCATGAGAGACGATGGACTGTGAAAAACAAACTGAGGGTTCTAGAGGGCAGGGGGGTGGGAGAATGGATTAGCCTGGTGATGGGTATTAAAGAGGGCACGTTCTGCATGGAGCACTGGGTGTTATACGCAAACAATGAATCATGGAAATGATGTAATATATGGTGATTAACATAACATAATAAAAAAATGTATTTTCAGATTCATTTATATATATATATACTTTCTGAAAGTATATATTTATTTATAGGTATGCATATATGTATAAGTAAATGTACATACACATCTGAAAGCACAACTTAAAGCATAAAATGAGTGTGTCTTTGGATATTGCCAGGTAGGTTCCAAGGTTGATGATTAGACTGGAGAACTAGAGTGATAAAAGGAAAAGAACCCAGGACAGATCATCTGGGACCACAACCTTGAGACTAGTTTGCTCATACTGCCCCTCTGCGTGCTTGAAGAAACTGCTGGAAGCACTGCTGGGAACACAGGATGCTCTTGTGATGGTAATGAACTATCAGCCACATTTTGCTTCTTGGTTTCACTCAAATGAGATTAAACATCTCAGATGGGATTATCCAATTGGTGAAGCTCAGGTAAGCGACTACACTATAATGTTCTACTACCCTTGTTCATGGAAAGCAGAAGTCTAGCAACTTTTAGATTCCCTAATGGGAAATGAGGACTGAGGCCCATGACAAGTCAAACAATGGCATGGTCCCTAAATACAGAAAGTGGATATATGCTTGGATTAAATTTACCCCCAAAGATCCACCTTGAAGGTAGCCTTTTGATTATCCCACATACTTACACCAAGTTATCATCTTTCTGCTTCTCAAAGTAATGGCTCCTTATCACAATCCAACTATCCCCGATATAACCAAAACCACACAGCTTCTTGGAGGAGACAACCCAAATCTTATTAGTTACTGCATTCACCTCCAAATCTAAAATCTTGATTTATTGATCATTTTCTTTCATCCAATCCTGTCTCTGTGGTCTGTCATCACTGAGCTTCATCATAAAGTTAACTACATGTATCTAAAATGTACAGCTGCAGCTGGTCTGAGGGCTATGGACAGTATCTATGCCCTTGCTTTTACATGATCCTCCCCATGAACCTCTTGCCTCTTGTAAGAAACACAGCTCCTTGGCTTTTGCTACATCCTGTGGTTTTATTACTTTGCTTGTGTTCCCCTCTCCTTCCATTTCTGAAGATTCTAACCATTTGTAGGTCCTGCAGTACATGGTTGCACAAACTCTATTTGTAGTAGCAACTGAATTTCCCTTTCATAGGCAGTCATTCACCTAAATCTTCATATTTTACCCACTTTTTTTCTTTATTTAGGTAGACAAGAAGCTTAAATTTGCCAGACTGAAATGTTAACTTTCAGTTTAATAAAACCACTGTTGTTCACCAGGTAGAAACATTTTTTTTTTTAATTTCCTCTTGGGGTAAAAATATGTAATTAAGAAGATCCCAGGGAATTGAGAAAAGGCATGTTTTTCAAGTAGAATAGATATAACGGTGAGAAATATTGTTCTCTGATTTTAAGCATACATGGCCCCCTATATAATAACATCCCAGTCTCATAAAGTTTAATTATCCATCCAGCTCTGCACCTAAACCCTGGGAACCATCTCACTGTTTTGGCTAAGGGGAATTACTTTTATTTAACGAGATAAATTATAGGACCAATGGGTAATGCCATGGGTATCGGACCTTCCCTTATCATTTTGTTTGAAGGTGGGTTTCTTGGCTAGTAGCAAGATTGTGAGGTAAGTTCTAAGGAACTTTTGTTTTTACTGAAGGTGTATATATAAGTATGAACATGGATATAAGTATAAATATATTTATTTGTTTTTGACTGAGGTTGGTGAGAGGAAGAAAGATATTGTGCAAAATGGAGAAAGCCTCAAATATTCAAATATAGCATGGAGGGGTGCCTGGGTGTCTCAGTCAGTTAAGCATCTGACTTTGACCTAGGTCATGATCTCAGAGTCCTGGGATAGAGACCCGCGTCGGTCTCCCTGCTCAGTGGGGAGTCTGCTTCTCCCTCTTCCTCTGCCCCTCCCCTCACTGGTGCACGCTCTCTCTCTCTCTCTCTGTCTCCCAAATAAATAAAATCTTAAAAAATATATATATTCATATATAGCATGGAGATATTCAAATAGAGGAAAATGTATGGATTTTGGAAAGGAATATTTAGAGATGGAGATAATGTTGGTAGTTTACCAAATGTATTCACATATAAATAAGAATAATGGAAATGCCAAAGTTATCTCACTTGGATACTTGGTGCTAGCCATACTTCCCTCAGTCCGTCAACCTATTGCCAACAATTGATCAGGTCCTATTTGGTCTGACCTTAAATGTAAACAGTCAGCTTTTATCAGGGGTCATGTAGGTTTGCACACAATATAATATCTAGCAGGTTTAAATGGAATTAAAACCAAAAATTAGTATAAAAATGAAGAAAATCTGCATTATAGCTTAAGATAATAGGCTAAGTATATTTATGTAACACACAAAGTTTCTCTTTATCTCAAGAATATAGCAATACTATTATGAGACATGAGGCCAGCTTTTATCCCATCATGAATCACAGTGGTTTCTTTACTCTTCTAATAGTTATATTTAGAAATATACAAGGAAATTGGTAATGAGGTTTTCAGAAGAATACGGCATAATATTACTTTTATTCATCGGAAGGGATTTTAGTGTTTCAAATTATGGCTATTTCCTAAAGACATTTTTTTTTTCTGTCAACTACTTTTAGGACATAAGAATATTTCATGATTAATTCCCAGCTGTTTCTTGTTATGCTTCTAGTAATATATTTCTGTACTTTAACAGGTTGGAGGTAGTGTTACAAAATAAATATAATCCATATTTCCTATTTGTCAAAGCCTTCTCTTTAGAAACAAAATATTTTGAAATTGGAAGTTTTGTAAATTACATTAAAAGCAATAATTACCATTTGGAAAGTTTCATGTCGTGCTAGTTTCTTTGAAAGATACACATAAGTATAACATGGTTTCTGCTTGAAGCTTAAGGAAAATAAACTTTTAGGATGAAGGAAAAGTATATAGATAAATGAGCACAAAGCAGAATTCAAAGTGCATCACAAGGACCCATGTGTATATAATAAAAGAAAATAATATTTGAATTATTTTTTGAAGAATGAATAAGATTTTGGTAGGTAGACATGTGAAGAGGAAAACATTTCAGACAGAAAAAACATATTTAAGTGGGCAAATATTCAGAGGCTGGAAAATTTGAGTCACTATTAGTAAAATACATTTACTCCATTTGTATAGATTACATGAATGTTATTAAAATGTAGCCAGCTCTAAGGCAGAGAAAATGTGTGGTGCCAGGACATTTGGGGTTTTGAAAAATTAAGACTATGGAATATGGAACAAATGAATGAGACAATGGAAATGCTTAAGAGATTTGCTTAAGGAAGATTGATTTTGCAATACCACAATCCATAAAAGATATTTAGCTGAAGTGTTGATAAAGATTAAAGGCAGTACTTGGACATCACTTCAGTAAGCCTATGATTGTATTAAATGTAGAGATGAAGAAAAGAAAATGATTGTAAACAAAACAAATCAAAGCAAAATGAATCCACACTGAAAGTAGAAAAGTACAAATGTAATTGCTGAAAAGATTTAGGTGAAAATAGAAGAATAAGACCAAGATGACTAAAGTCTCATATTTAGCTATTGGAAGATTCATGGTCCATTATTGGGAGTTGTCAAAGGCATGATTTGGAGTCACGTCTTGGGGAGGCTGGTAAATAGGCTGTAACTATCGATTTCAGCCCAAGAGTTCTGAATGACTGTTGTAATATTTAATGACATTAATACACTGATTATGTCATTGCCTGAAGGACTTTGATGAAAATTTGAATGAGATTTACCTATTTATCCTAAAATTGATATTGGGTCTATGGGAATTAAAAATCATTTCTTGATGTGATGTAGTTTAAAACAATTTCAATTATATTTTAAATTATTGACTGTGAGTTTCTTTGTTTTACTCTTATCTGTGCTGTACTCTCTATGCTTATTTTCCAAATATGAGCTACATATTTTCAGCTGACACAACACACACATACACACACACACACAATTTATGAGAGTAAGAGATGGTAACGCACAATATGTGTAAATAAAAGTGGTGGGTTTTTGTTTTGTTTTTTTTTAAAGTGGTGTTTTAATTTACCAAATTCCAACCTGGCAACATTCCCTACTAGTTTTGATTGGAGCAGACGCATACGTTTCATGTTGTTTTTGTCGTTTTTCTATGTGTTTATCTTTAGGGAGGAAGTAAAATGATTCTTAGTGCTGAGCTCTAGTTAACTAGGTGCTCAACTGGGTAATATTAGAAAGCGTGTAATTTTCCATCCAGATTTTTCATAAAGGTTAATTTCATTTCAGACCAAACGAAGATGGGAAATGAGTTCCTCTATTTTGTGTGACTAGGAGAAAATTTATGGCTCTGCCAATATTGCCAAGTCATTATCCATGCCATTGATTTATAAACCCATGTGGTAGTCTCAATGGTGGGCTTCTCAGCCTCTCATGATGCCATTACTCCCAACCCCCAGCGCCACAGCCCAGAGCAGCTCTTGTTCTTCTGTGTTAGAGCATAGGGGTGGGGGATGTAATTAGAATATGGTTGTGTCATGTGAAATCTATAAGGATCACTACATGTTACCTAAATCTCTCTCTCTCTGTCTCTCTGTCTCTCTTTCAAATCAACTATTTCCTTCAATCTAAGTCTCATAGACATTGTTAGGCAAAACTATTCCAAGCTTTTAACATGGGGAGGTTTAAATCAGATTTTTAAATAATGTATGTTTTGTTGACTTTTAAAGAAGAATTAGAGAATGTTTCCAAAGAGCATTCATGCCTTCAGTTTGCCTGACTGTTAGGGTGTGTGTGGTGGAGGGGAAGTATTCTCCACAGACAGAGAATGGTGTTGTTTCCAGAGCACTGTCTTTTTCTAATTTTGAACGTATTAATTATTTAGACTAATACTAGCTCTTACAACAAACAAAACCACAAATTTCAGTAGCTTAACAATACATTTCATTTCTAATGTACATAAAATCTAAAATATTTATTTCTTTTATAGCTTGTGGATCTGCTGTCTTCAATATGCAGTCTCCAAGGTACATTTGTTTACTAAGGCTACCATAACAAGCGACTGGGTAGCTTTAAATAACATAAATTTACAGTCTCATAGTCCTAGAGGCTTGAAAGTCTGAATTCACATGTCGTCGGGGCCATGCTCTCTCTCTCTCTGAAGGCTGTAGGATAGGATCCTTCTTCCCTCTTCCTAGCTTCTGGTGACTTCTGGCAATTCTAGGTGTTCCTTGCCTATAAACATATCTCTGCAATCTCTCCCTCTGCCATCACACAGTGTTCTTGTGTGTCTCCGAGTTTAAGTTTCTTCTTCTGACCAGGATACCAGTGCTTATAAAAGATACGAGTTGTATTGGATTAATAGACCATTCTAACCTACTGGACCTCATCGTAACATGATTACATCTACAATGACCTTATTTCCAAATAAGGTCATGTTCTCAGGACATGAAATTTAAGGTAAATTATTCAAACAAGTACACAGGTCATAAGGCTTGGCTACATTAATCTACAAGAGGGTAAAATAGCATGGAATATCAGAGCTCAGAGAATGCTAAATGGACTAGGCCTACAGCTGATGTGTATCTGTGCTGTTCCAGCATGTAACTACATGGATGCATCCAAATCCACAGAGACTGGTATCAATAGGACAGGTATGTCGCCAGGCAGCAATGAAAATAGGTTTCTGAGCAGGTAGACAGTATGTGTCACACTTGGTTCTTCCTTTTTTTTTTTTTTTTTTTTTTCTAATTTAAGATAATACATCTGGGAAACCCATAAAAGCGTTCTCGGTGCTTCTTTGAGGTCATTTGCCTAGCCCCAGCCCCAGCTCTTAGAAAACAATTACCTTATTTCTACCTCTATAGTTTTATCTTTCTCACATAAATGGCATTATACCGTATATATACCTTAAGACTTCTTTTACTTAGCATAAATCATTTGAGATTTATCTGTAATGTTGAGTATACCCATAGTTATCCTTTTTTATGGCTGAGTATTCCAGTGCATGGAGGTACCACAATTTGGGAATTAATTAAAATACTACTTTTTATTTCTTCCTTCTGCTCTGTAAATGCAAAACTTCCAAATACACTACTTTTGGGGAAGGGAGAGCAAAAGACCATATGTGCTCTCGGAGGAAATACTGAATGGTGTTTGTAAGCCAGTGGCCGTCTTAAATCTGGATGTGTCCTTAACGTGTGCGCTGGAAGCAACAAATTTATTACTTTATTCCACAGCATGTTGCTTCTCATTAAACTGAGATTTCTTATCAAAGATAAACATCAAAGTATGCAATAAACCCACACAGTTCAAATTGGTAGTAGGTAACATGTTGACCAGTAAATTTTAATCCTCAGCATCCCCATTTTGTAACTGACAAAACCAAGTAAACTTTTGGGCTGTGTGAACAGCCTCAGGGCTGTGGAGGCTGGAGAGTCTGGACACTCAGGAGCCACATAGCCAGCTACTTAAGGAGCCTTTGTAAAGTCAAAACGTGGGACTCACTGAAGAGCGTCAATGACTCCAGATAGTACCATGCAAAGAATGGATTTTACTTCCTCTTCATAAAAATAGAAAAGCTGTGAACTAATTTGACATTTCATACAGATACCTTTATTTCGGATGTTAAATCAACCACGCAGAAATCAAGCAGATAAAGCAATAGATTATGAGTTGCTGCTACCTGTTTAAAATTATTTTAATCTTGTGGCTAACAGAGTAATTTATATCTATATATGGTATCTTGACACATTGATGTACTCGTATGAAAAATCAATAGAAATATCACAGGCTGCCTACAGATGCATTCATTTTGTTTTAGAATAGGTTTCAGTTTGCCTTCTGTTTTTTCAGTATCAGCTTAAGAAAACTAAGTTATTACAATGAGAGAAAGACACATAAAATTAATGATTTGAAGTTAACTGGTACTGGCTGCCTCCGAATCAATCTCATTACTGTGGGATAAAATCACCAGAGAATATTACAAATTTCACTTCTGGTGTGCAAGCTAAATACACAAAGCCCCCAAAAGTTCTGAGACACAACCTAACACATACGCAGAACATTTAATACTGGGACCATGCAATGAGTTTTCTGAGGGATATACTAATAGGTGCTGCATATAATACATAAGTAAATTGCATGCAGAACTATTCTACATGTCGGGGCGCCTGGGTGGCTCAGTCGTTAAGCGTCTGCCTTCGGCTCAGGTCATGATCCCAGGGTCCTGGGATCGAGCCCCGCATCGGGCTCCCTGCTCCGCAGGAAGCCTGCTTCTCTCTCTCCCACTCCCCCTGCTTGTGTTCCCTCTCTCACTGTGTCTCTCTGTCAAATAAATAAATAAAATCTTTAAAAAAAAAAAAAAAAAACTATTCTACATGTCATATGTATTTCTTTGTAAGGTTTTCCCCACCTTCCTATTTTTAGTTTTTTTTTTTTTCCCTTCAATGACATCCATAGGCATTGCTTATATCATTTCTCTATTAAAGCTCATAGAGGGGGGCGCCTGGGTGGCTCAGTCAGTTAAGCATCTGCCTTCGGCTCAGATCTTGATCCCAGGGTCCTGGGATCAAGTCCTGCATCTGGCTCCCTGCTCAGCAGGGAGGCTGCTTCTCTCTCTCCCTCTCTCTGCTGCTCCCCCTGCTTGTGTTCTCTCTCTCTCTCTGTCAAATAAATAAATAAAATCCTTAAAAAAATAAAGTTCATAGACATCAGAACCATGTTTTGGCTGAGAAAATAAACTTGGTACAATAGAAATAATACCTATCTTCTCTGTCTTACACCTCTGACTAGGACTGGTCTAGGTTGAATCATGAGGTTTGATTTTGTTGCCTGAGACTATCCTTTTAATATTCACTTTCATTCCTTGTGTCACCTAAACTCCCTTGCACAACCTAGCACCCTGATGGTAAGCATCTACATTTAATTAATTTTTTTCATAGTCTTAATATCAAGTTACTCTCAATATAAACTGTAGAAGTAAATACTTGATTATGAAAATCTCAGTATGAAATATTGCCTTCATTTTAATATAGGAATAGAATTGTGACTTTTAAAATTTCCAGAGTCAGAGGTTTTGAAAGTGAGAACATGTCATAGATTAAATTCTCTGATACCATATAATTGTCGTTGTCTACTTACAAAAGCAATCTTAGTCTACTTTTCACAAAGTATATTCTTATTCTACGTATAACAAAACATCACCAAATCCCCAGATACTTTTTCAAGTATTTGACATCAATGGAAATACGCCTTACTTGCTTATGTTTTAAGTTGTAGAATTCTGTTTATAATAGAAATATTCCAATGAAAAGCATCCGAATGAAGCAAAACTGCTTCTTTCATGTGGCATTTGATCACATAAACTATTTTAGAAAAATGCCAACAAACTCTCATCCTGTACTTACTGCCCAGCACATTCACAGAGATTCTCCAGGTTTGTGGGATAAAGTCATTTCCCAAAAATAGAAGTAAGTCTCTTAACACTATAATTTTCCCAGTAGTAACCTAAGAGAAATGGTTGGTACCTCAGCACCTGACTCTGCTAGAGCAACCTGAAAGACAAAGCAACGTCAGATTGACGCCGCGGAGCACGGGCGGAGAAAGTGAAACATGGCTATGTGTACTTTAAGGGTGAACTTTAAATAACAGGAAACGTTGGCAAGCTGCTATATAGTGGCTCTGTTTCTGGGAAATGGATGTACCATCTGCAAAGCTAAACTGAAATGACAAGCCTTTGAGGCAGAGAGTAAATGTTCAATCCATTTGGCAGATAAATCAGGTCATGGATTGGTTTATTTAGCTGCAGTTTCACATAAACAATATACAAGCAGAAGCGATGAACCATGGCTAAATTCAACAGGATATTCCATTTGAGGTTTTATCTATTCTCAAGCTTCCAATGGTCTATGCTCTCCCACTCCATCTCTTTGTTATGTTCGTCTCTGCCATGGCTGCCAGTGGGTTTGGGGAGTTTAGATAGCAGGCTTTATTGGAACAACACATATTTTGTCGTCAGAGAATAACCCAACCATCACCATTCCAAAACTTACCTACCCATAAGTCTGTAATAGAAGGAGATGTGTAAAGAAAAAATGCATATATAAAGAATGCTTTTCACATTTCCAAAAATAAACAGAGGACATATATCTAGTCACGGGAGAAATGCACTTTCCTAGCATTTCATGGCCATGTGTACGCGGCAGGCTCAAAGAGCCCTTGATGTCCTGGGCAGCTAATCACTGAAAAGCAGCAGCGTCGCACCTCTTCTACCTTTGACCCTTGAGCAGAATTTCACATTGCGTTGGTTAGTGTAATGAGATGCTAGGTTCCAGTTCTGCTTGACTTCTGCTTTCTATTTTATCGAAGTCCACGTTAGTCTAGAGAGCAGAGGCATATTTTCTTTTTCAGTTTTGATGAAAGAATGTGAACTACATTTCACCTTTATTCTCTATGAAGGTCAAGGGGCAAATATGATAGAACATTAAGATCCAAGTCCGTTTTTCGGTTTCCTATGAACCTAAGCAACACATTCAGTTTAACAACTTAATTAAAATTGTTTTTTTTGTCTTTATGCTATCAGAATATTTCATACTCGTTGGGCTGTAAGAAAGTAATATCTTAATAGAGGCAGAAAGACTTTGTTTACTCCCGTTGCAGAAATCTTAACAACAACAACAAAAAACGTGCATTGTTCAGTTTCCCTTTCATTTTGACAAGATATTATAAGAGAGTATACTTCTCTTTTTCTGTAACTGCCTAATTAATTTATTGGTATTTTTTCAATATGGAATAATATCAGGCCTTAATAAGTCCTGTAAAATCCTCAATTTATTGCTTCTGTGTTTTGCCAAATTTGAGTAGCAAAATATTTCCTGCAATAGGTGAGTTCAATTCACTCACACGCACACACACACACTCACACACACACACACACACACTCTGTTTTGTATTATATAATGATTTGTATTATATAATGTTTTGAATTATATAATATTTTGTATATTATATTTTGCATTATATATACACATATAAACTTTGAAGACATTATAACTTGATCCACTATGAAATCAATAAAATGATTTGTTGAATATAGCACTATGAGACCTATATATGAGAAAAATGTATATACCTAGCTACTCTTCAAGTTTAATCTAGTGAAAAATGTTGATCCAAATATAATTAATATAATTGATTCTACACTGTACAGGTTAAATTTCTTTTCTGTTTCCATTATCCTTTTATGGTACGTCCCAAGCTGATAGTAATGTGCCCTTACCTGCTTCTCACAGATGCCCCTTCAGGATCGAAGGCCTTATTATTCAATACTGGGAACGCTGCTACACGCTGTCCTCAGGGATCTTCTCCAGGTTGTGCCCTCTGCTGAAGAAGGCTGTCATGCCCAAGTTAATGCATCCCTCCAGGGGGCAGCCCACATGTAGTAACTGCCCCATGTGAGGCCATAAAACCTTGCCCTTTCTTCCAATTGCCAGAGAACTCCCATGAGTAATTCCAGCTTCAGAGCTCACTGGGTGATCTAGGGCTTTCATGTGATGTCATTGAAGCTCTGATTCTCCTCCTGCCATACCCCGTTTTCTTCCTTCCCTCAAGAATTGTTGAGGCTGAGAGTACTATCGTTTAAGTTCACCGCACTCCAATCTATGCGTTCAAGAACCTGACCTGCAACAGATCAGAGGACCTCATGACTGGCAGTATGTGGCCATGAGAGTCTCTGGCATATTGAAGTACAGTTGTTCAACTTTCATTAGTGGTGAACTGGGATGGAATGCCTATAGAATGAAATACAGTCATGGATGTAATAAAAAATACAGTTGAAAAAGTAATAATTATAACATAATGGGTAATTAATTATGATTTGATAAAAACATGTGCAAAAGTCAGAGGGCCACCTTTTCAGAATATGAAGTTCTCATTCTCTGAAGGTGGAAAGTAAAGAAAGCTAAAGACGCAACATAGAGCTTAATCATAAGAGCTCCAAATAAGGATATATTCTCAAATTAGGCAAGTGCGCTATGTTGAGTCCAGGACTATGATAGAAAAAATGAGATCCTGATTCAGGGGATGGTGGCATCTGGACTGATGCCTTTAAACATTATGTATCTCCCAAACCCATCCTACTGAGGGATGGTGAGTGCCCTCTTCCTTGCAGGTGACGCAGATGACCTTGCCTTGCAATAAAACAAGAGTCCCCTCAATATTTGTACCCATATTTCTTCGTGTGGTCATAACATCCCAGGGCTAGAGAAACTCTAGAACTTTCTAGGGGAAAAAGGGGGACTATATGCAGAAGGAGTTACAGTACCTAAGTAATATGTGCCAACAGGTGACTGGTGAGTGTATATGGGACTGGATCCTAAGGGTGTTGGATCAAGAAGGGAAAATGAGTTTGGACAAGGAATTGTTTATCAAATTGGAAATACTCTCACAGGATCGGATCTAAAGTCCTGGCAAAAACAATAGAAAAAAGGGTCAAAGATTTAGAGAGTTGGACATGATGGAGTTTTTATTCTGTAAAAAGCTAAGAAGCCCACTTGGTGACTGTAGTCCCCGGAATGGGACATAGATATTATTGACCGAGGCAATCAGGATGCACTAGTGGTAAGAACACCAGTACTACTGGAAAACTCATTGATGATTGTTGTCTACAGGCAGGTCTGATGGTTGAAGTTACTGTATAGAAATGAGCACCTCAATAGCACGGGGGTTGAAAAGATGATCAGAAGTCTGACGACAGTTGCGCTAGTAAAAAGTTATGACCCTTTGCCCAATTGCTGGTCCTGGACAAATTTTTAAACTTAAAACCCATTTTGTGAGGGAGTGTCATTGTTCCAAGGCAGAGGATGCTGCAACATCAGAGCAAGTATATATATATAGTGTATATATATATATATATATATATATATAGTATGTACAGTATATATATATATATACACTGCCCTAGTCTTTCCTCAAAGGGACCTATGGTGACTTACCTGAGTAATAGTACAGAGAGGGAAAGATAATATCCATATATTTTAAGGACAACTAAACAAAGGGTAAAGTTGATACTGATTCTCTGGGATTTAGAGCCTCACCATGAATCCCCTATTAGAGTGGGGGTATATAGAGGAGAAGTAATGAAGTCCTGATACTAATCCACTCAGCATAGTCTACTGGGATCACGGATACACCAGTGATCATTATCTCTCCCTGCCAGGGAATTGCTGGAATGGACTTACTAGGGAGTTGGCACCATTCCCATGATGGTTTGGGGTCTATAGAGCAAGAGTTTCTCATCAGAAAACACTAAGCTAAAAGTTCTCAAACTCTTCCCTACACTCTGAGAAAGATGGCAATAAAAGACATTGGCACATCCCACTTCAGTATCAGACATTAACATCACCCTGAATTAGTTATCTATTTGCCCACTGAAGAGTTTTGCACAAACTGTTACATCTGCCTGGAAGTCTCTTTTCTTCTATTTCATCTCACAAAGTACTACTAATGTTTCCAACTGAGTCCAATCCTCACTTTCTTCCAAAGCTATCTTATAGTGTTTTAATTAGGCCAGTCCCCCTTTCCATGCTGTCATAATATCACATAGCTTTTCTCTGTGGGATTTGTCTTTCGCACACATGTTTATTTGATTAATGTGCATTCTTATATACTAAAATTGTAAATTTATCTCAGAATCTAAGACAGAGTCAATAAATATTGTGATGAATGACTTGATTATATCTAGTCTTCCTATAATTTGAACACAGGGAATTTTACATTGTTGTATATTTTGATATATCTTATAGAAAAAGATGCTTATTGTACATCACAAACATAGATTTCACAGAAATTTCTTAGGAGAAAAAAATCTATTATAATATCCATCTTTGAAACAGGAAAGAGAAACGGACTTAAAGCCATCCCAGGCTGCACATTGTTAGAGGCTGGAGTTGAGGCCTTTGGCTGGCTGAGGAGCTCACAAGTGTGGATAGTGCACCGCATGAGGGGCAGGTCTTTCACTAACACCGCAAGGGGCTCTATCCAGATGAGTGGAGTTTGATAGTAATTATTTCTATAAGTAAAACAAACAAACAAACCAAAAAACCAAAAAACAAACAACAAAAATCATCTTAGGAACTAAGAGTAGCTTCTGGGAAAATTTAAATACAGGTAAAAAATAAATATTACATAAGATCTTATAATAAGGATAAACATGTATGAGTGAATAAATGGATAAATATAATATGCTTACTATTCTGGTAGAAATTCATGTGTGTTTCTACGTGAGTACAAAAAGAGTCATGTGTAACTTCTACCATAGGAAGGTGTGTTGGTGTAGGAAGGATTTTGGAGAGGAAACAAGGTCCCAACTGATATATACATATGGAATAGAGAGCCAGGGAAATTATTTATTTAGCAGAAGGCACAGTTTGAATTGTCTTATATACATAATCTTATTTATTATACACAACAACTCTGTAAATTAAATCCCATACTCCTACCTTAGAGAGACAGTGGGGAAGGAATTAATATTTATTACTGTGTAACAGGTACTGTACCAGCTTTATATACGTTCTTGCTTAATACTCAGAACAGTGCAGGAATGTAGGTCTTATCATTGCTGTTTTACATATGAAAAAGCATAAGTTAAAGAGAAAATTTAATTTGCTGAAGGTCACAGACCCAAAATAATAGTCAAAACAGACTTTGAACCCAAGCTTGCTCCATAAGGTGGCAAAGGTCCCTTTAGGGTCAGAGAAAATGTGAATTTAAGGAGTTATAAACAAACTTGGCAGAACATCAGACCTTTATTGAACATATTATTCTACCTGTTGTACACAAGATTCCGTGTGTAGAGAAGCTGTTTTCTAAAGGGGTCTATAGAAGTCAAATACATCTTGGTGTTTGGGAAAAATGGGCATCATAATGGAAAAGTGACAAAAGAATCATGTGAAGTCTTCCTATATTTCACTTTTTACAAGAGTTTTCAATTATGTACAAGTTAGAGATAGATGGGAAGAAAAATCGATGTACAGAAAGATGATAGATTCAAATAAATAAATTATCCACATATTTTCAAAAAGCATAGAATTATTTCAATGCCTTTGCTTTCAAATTACAACTCAAAAGATCTCTATTGAAGAGTAACGTGCATAATAACTTACCCAGTAAACTCTGTTATTTTTAAAGGAGATTTTTAATTTTAAACTTTCATTAATATTACATGAGGGTATCTTATCATAGTCACACTCAAGCAGTTGAAATGTAGGGTGAATGAAATAACATAATATTTAAGAACCCCAGATCTTAGATCCTATAATGATTTATTTATGAGCCATCTGGTTATACAAATATGATACTATGGTCAGATGTGCTCTATATGCATGGAAAGAAAGAATTATTCAGAAAGAAATAATTAGGTTTTTATGAGTTACATCCCAAGGCAAGCTGTAGGATTTAGGTAACAGACTTTTACTGAAAGTCAAAAGTTGAACAAATATATATTTTAATGTATATAATAGAATATTAGCATATATATGTATATATACATATGCACACACCTATTACATCACTTCACCATAGTAAGAGAAACTTATAAATACAACATTTTATCTAGGGGATTATAAATGCAAACAGATACAGTGAGTATGACTCATTCTGAGTTCTTAAGGGACGGCAGGGGAGCCCAAGGGAGTATGGCCTTCCATTTCTGTTATTACCACCATTAATCAATTTTTACCTCCCCATCTGTCACATGTTTATAGTGGACATGCACAAATGCATATGTAGGGTTATATGTGGGATGGGGTGGAAGATGGTATGAAACCACTTCAGTTTCTTTTTGATGAATTCCTAATTCAAGTAGTGATCATGTGTGGATGAAATTAATTAACTTCCAAAACAAGTAGAAGGGATATAAATTATAACAAGCCAAAAGTCTTTTTTATAATTAAAAAATACAACTCTCTTGACTATAGCCAAAAATCAAAATGAAAATTATTCTTCAATCTGTAATCAATGTTGCAAGCCAAGGCAACTAAAATTAAAAGCAAAATTTGGAACAACTTCAGGACAGCATGGACATAAATGTGATAATAAGTTGAAAATACACTAGATCATAACATATAGTACGTATGTTGTACACTGTACAGTTCCAGGATGCCATTTACATTTTCTATGATTTTTATGGTGCTTATCACCACCATCAAGTTGTGTAACATGGCAGCCTTATCAATCTATACATTATGGGCCTCTATTATACCTATAACAGTGAAAATAAAAACTTAACAAAGGTCCACAGAAGTGTCAGATACTTGAGCTCTACACAACAGCAATTATGAATACCATTTATATTTGTTTTTATATTAATAACCTATTTCTTTTTTACTATGCAAATGAATAATTTTATCATCAGTTGAACAATGTAAATTTAGATCATCTGTACTACTAAATGAATATATATAGAAAATAGGTATTGATTCTCACCTAAGGGAAAATTTGTTTTATTTACCCAAGAATTTTTTTTGGGGGGAGGCAGTGGGCAGAAACACTCAAATATTCGCAAGTATTTATTATTTTCTCCAAACATCCATATGATTCAAATAATTTATATCAGTGTGCACATATGAGGTTTATGTCTAACAGTAAACCATAAAGGATATAGTGCAGAATTTATTAATAATATCCTATTCCTGTGTACTTATTTCCTGTAGAGTATAACAAAACCATCAACACCCTTCATTTCACCAAGTCTCTCATTTCTGTTTGCCCTGGCATAAAGAGATCATAATACCACTTCTTCACTCCAGGCCACACTTAAAACTACCTGTGAAAAATAGGTGTTTGATTCCTATTCGGATCTACCCAACACTAATGAGATTATAAACCTCCTTATATAATGATGGACTAGATTATGTATATAGCTCCCAAGAACCTGAGATACAGGGCTACCAGGCATCACATAGAGTGGGAACTATTGGGGTCACAGATGAAATTTATTTCAATAGACACTTCTCTTGTTTGCTTATTATAAATATTTTGATACTAAATGTCAATTGAATATAGAATATTATCATTTTATTACATGGTCTTGATAATTATATTTTCTTATTTAGAAGACTTTGTATATTATATACAAATAGTTTCAAGTTTCAAAATTTGAATAAAACATTTAAACTTCTAAAGAACATAGGGCAGAGAAATTTGTAATATATCTAGCTATCTAAATTGAAGGGACTATATGTAAATAAATAAATAAATAAATAAATTGAAGGGACAAATGGGCAATTCAACAACAGTATTTGGATACTTCAACACCTCATTTTCAATAAGGGATAGAGCAACTGAGCAGAAGATTAACAAGGAATAGAAGATGTGAACAACATTGTAATCTATTTAAACCAAACAGACATCTGTAGAACACTCGACCCAACAGCATTTGAATACGCATTCTTCTCAATTGCAAGTGAAACATACTTTAGGATAGACCATACTTTAAACCATAATATAAGGCTCAATAGATTTTAGAAGATTGAAATCATATAAAGTATGTTCTTCTACCACAATGGAATTAAATTAGAAACTGGTAATTCACAAATTGGTGAATTCACAAATGCGTTGAAATTAAACAACACATTCACTCTTAAATAACTAATGGGTCAAAAAATAGTTCACAAGGGAAATTAGAAAATACTTGAGATGAATAAAAATGAACTCAAACACACCAAAATCAAATTATGATAAAGCAGTGCTTAAAGGGAAATTTATATCTACAAATGCCTATATTTTTATTTGTTTCTTTAAATTCCTTTTGGCTTTTATTTTTTTTAAAAGATTTCATTTATTTATTTGAGAGACAGAGAGAGTGCGTGAGAGAGCACAAGCAGGGGGAAATGCAGAGGGAAAGGAAGAAGCAGACTTCCCGCTGAGCAGGGTGCCCAATTCGGGCCTTGATCCCAGGACCTTGGGATCATGACCTGAGTCTAAGGCAGACACTTAACTGACTGAGCCACCCAGGCACCCCCAAATGCCTATATTTAAAAAAAAAAAATAAAGACTTCTGACGCATAACCTAATTTTTCACCTGATAACACTAAAAACAAAAGAGCAGGGGTGCCTGGGTGGTTCAATCAGTTAATCAACCGACTCTTGATTTCAGCTCAAGTCATGATCTCAGAGTCATGAGAGCAAACCCCACATGGGGCACCACGCTCAGTGTGGAGTCTGCTTGAGATTCTCTCTCTCCCTCTGCCCCTCCCCCTGCTGGTGCTCTCTCTCTCTCTAAATAAATAACTTAAATCTTAAAAAAAAAAAAAAAAAAAGAGGAGCATACTAAGCTTAAAGTAAGCAGAAGTAAAGAAATAATACAGATTGGAGAGGAATAAATGAAACAGAGATTTAAAAACAATAGAGAAAATAAACAAAACCAAAAGTTGGCTCTTTGGAAAGCTCAACAATTAACTCTGCATTTTAAACTTAATTTCTGATTGAGGAATCAATTCTTTAATTTCCTGCTCCAAGAATTATATGTGTGAGCTAGCAGGTGGGAAGTATGTTCTTGGCCTTGGAGACTTAACTGGTATTCTTGAAAGCACATGGCAGAATAAATTTATGGCAGTGCAAATATAGTTAATGAGAAAACATTTTGGATGGACTGGATATATTGATATCTTTAGGATCCAAGTCACAGGAACAAATTCACTCCAAATATGTAAAATAATTCCTAAGGAAAGGAATTAATTATAGGGACAGTTCTATGTGTTTCTTCTCAGGGATGGAGATGGTAGTTGAGATGAGGTATACAAGTAGCTGAGAGATACAGCAGCTGAGAAGTAAAAAAAACAAAATAAAATTCCACAAAATTTGCTGTGATTCTCTGGTTAGCAAACCTGAGCAAGAACAATGACCCAGTTTTTGGTTTTTTTTTTTTTTTTTTTTTGAAGTACCGGTCATTTTTCCATTAAACAAGTTTGTCATATTACAACTATCTTTCTATCACCATTTTCTATAAATCAGGATTTTTATCAATCCTGATTTGAAAATCCTGATCATGATTTTTATCAATTGAATGATAAAGAAAATATACATTTCCTGGTTCTCATTATTCTACTTACAGATTAGGGTTATAGCCCTACTTATAATTATCAAATATTTATCAATATTGCCAAAAATATGCTAATTGGATTAGATCAGCTACTAGTAAGTAAATAATCTGAACAGGCAATTTCTTTTAATGTTATGCCTTCAATACCTGGGAAAGTGCCTGGCATATGAAATGTAGTCAACGAATATTGGTTGAATGAATTGATTGTATCCACATGTCAGCTCAATATATTTGACACAGAAAAGATGTAGTATTTAAATAAACTATCAACTAAATAATAAAAAATTTTCATCTAAAGAGCATATAATACTTCAGTAAGATGCAATACTCAAAAATTTGTCAGGGACTGTAGACTTGTTACCATGATTTTGTCTGAATTTTTTGCTGTATTTTATTCATTATATCTTGTTACATAACATAACAGTATTACCACAGGCTTGGCTTAAAACAACACAAGTTTATTATCTCACCGTTTCTCTGCATGGCTTTGCTGTGTCCTCTGCTTATGGGTCTCACTCAGGAAACTACAGTCTTGATGTTAGCTAGGACTGGATTCTGTATCTGCAGGATTCAGTAGGTCGGATATTCCTCCTTGATCACATGGTAGTTGGAAGCATCCTATTCTTTGGACACTGGACTGAGTTTCTTTGTGGGCTGTTGTCACATGCTCAGATCCTAGAGGTCACCTGCAGTTCCTTGCCATGTGGGGTTCACTAGCATCGTTGCTTGAGAGAGAGAGAGAGAGAGAGACTAAAGTAAGATAGCACTACAATTATATGTAATATAATCACGTTCACATAATCCAAATATTCTGTCTCCTTTTACATTCTACTGGTTAGAAGTAAGTCACAGTCTTGCCCATAGTCAAGGTGAAGGGATCATACAAAGGTCTAACACTAGAAGGCAAGAAACATGGCAGCCACCTTAAAAGTTTGTCACATGTATGTAGGGGAAAACCTAGAGGTGTTTACAAATAACATTTCTGTTATACTGAAAGTTAGAAGAAAAAGAATAGGAACTCATATTCATCTTAGAAGTTATAGCTTATCTTAAAGTATGTATGAAAAAGGATCGAAAAAGAATGTTATGATAGTTGACATCAGAATTGTTAGGAAATTTGGAAAGGAATTTTGAGAAGCCAAAAAAATGTAATTAGATCAGAAAATTAACAACTAAAAGGTAAATAACTTGTTTACTTCTCCCAGTCTCAGTTGACCCACTGCCCATAGACATGGAAGGCTTTCTTCCTTCCAAGATGTGCACTGACAATGCAGAAATTAGTAACGAGAAAGGATGAGAAAAAGTACATTAAGTTGCAGAGTGAAGGTGTTAAGACTTAGGCAAGCCTTAAATTTTAAATCATAGGGAAAAAATATTCAAGAGAAAAGAGAGGGGAACTTAGTCTGCTTTAATGAAGCAGAAAGAAATATGTTTTAAAAAAAGAGAATGAAATTAGAACCTTAGGTAATCTCCCAAAATGTGGAAGACTCAGAATATAGTTAAGGCTGCTTAAGACCCTAATTAAAGAAAGAAAGTCCCCCTGTTGAGATGAGTCTTTGCTGCAAAGAGAAAGTGTTGGTCCAAAGCTGATAAGTAGCTCTCACATGAGCAGGAAGCTGAGCTTCATGCAGCTTCTTTTAGATGTAGACGCAGAATGGTAACTGGCTGTGCTTTCAAGACTGTTTGATGATTCACAGGGATTGTGTTTATTAAATCAAGTGTTTGAAAATTCTTACAGACAAAGAAAATATTTTGAATTTGAAAGCAATTTAAGCTGTTTGGAGGTGTTTATTTAAATGGGATTAATCATTAATTAATCTAAGGCTTCTTAAAAGTAGTTACATATTCATGGATTTAAAATAGAATAAAATTTATCAACTGAACATTAAATTTTAAGAAAGAGCTAAGGTTTTGAATTTGTAAATTTACTAAATTTAGTATCAAATATCAACAATAAAATACAAAATGTTTTTTTCTAAAATAGTAGCTGCTAATTTTTATTTATTTAATTTATTTATAAATAATAAGATTTTATTTATTTATTTGAAAGAGAGAGAGAGAAAGAGCAGGGGGAGGGGCAGAGGGAGAGGGACAAGCAGTCTCCCCGCTGAGCACGGAGTCCAACTCGGGCTCAATACCAGGACACAGAGATCATGACTTGAGCCAAAATCAGACGTTTAATTAACTGAGATACCTGCAACATGCGATACTATCAGTCACCTAAAATATGGATTCAGAACTATGGAAAATATTCTTTCATTTTAACGTTGGGTAACCATAATGTTGAACAGATATTTTTCCTCAAATGCATGCATCATTTTTTATTTCTGAACCTATCACCATACTCAAAAGGATGCAGTATGCTGATAAGGATTAACTTAAGGTCAGCTTCTACTGAATCATACAAAATGGTTTCCATATTGGAAAGTGGGATCCTATTACCTAAAGTAAGAGGAGGGGTACAGCGTGTATAAGCTTTGTTAGTGTATAACAAATTACCAAAAGTTTAACAGTTCAAAACAACCCGCAATTGATTATTTCACAGTTTCACGGGTTGGGGAGTTCAAGCATAGCTTGTTGAATCCCTTGTACAGAGTCTCAAATGGCTGTGGGCATGGGCTTGTTCTGGGCTGCGCTCTCACCCCAGGCTTCTCCCAAATTCATAGGGTTGTTAGCAGAATTCACTCACTTGCAGTGAAGAACTCCTGGTGGATTGCTTCTTCAAGGCCATGAAGAGCAGGATGTCTGCAATCCTAGGATAATCTCTCTCATGATTAATTTTATAATAATCCACTTCACCTTGCTTAAATGACATAGAAAAACAAGAAAATTTTCTTAGAGTACATTTTTTTCCAAAATGATACATTTATTTACTGTAAGCCTAAGTGGAAAGGATAGTTGATTTTTACTCGGCGTCTTCTGTGTAACTGATATTGCTAATGTTGATTAAACAGATTTTATATCATAATTAGTAACAGTCTATTTGTGCCCAAAGAAAAGTGAAATTGTCACAGTGATATAAATTTCAATGTGAAAAAAACAAAGCTACAATGATTAAATATGATATTTTCTCTTATCAGGAATAAGCTCAGAGATAATCCAGATGGTGGAAAACATTAAAATGTAAAAAGGGCAATATTTTTAAATTTAACTCTGTCAGTGCAAAATACTCCTCTTCTAATTTTATTTTTGAAAGATCACTCTTGAAATGAGCATAGATGTCTGAAAAAGAAAATATTTATTGAGCAACTGTTCATTATAACCTACCATATTACAAAGATACTGAAAAAATATGTATACTATATAGAGGCAGAACATTTAAGTAAAGTTTTATGTCCACAGGAATTTGGCTTGGGAAATAAAACTTTACATTTCCTCAGAAAGCAGATTTTGCAACCTATCAAAGAGTTAAAAATGTCCCTATTAACATATGTAGTTTTTCTGTGATATAAGTCAAACAGTTAAAAAAATGTCATGGTAGGTTTTTTATAATAACCTTAGCTGGAATTCCCTGCTACTGGTGAGAAGTCATTTCTGACACTCCGGTAGTGTCAAATTTTAATCAATTTGCATATGATTAAAAGCAATGTTTTTGCATTTCATTCTGAACACTTATTTTTAACTTGTCAAATGCTGCTCTAAGAGAGAGTGGTCCTGCATACTTCTGAAGATCAAGAGCAATGCTATCACAGCAAAGGCGATTGACTGGCCTGAATATGGCCAATGAATTCTAAAGCTCAGGTCAAAAAGGATTTTTTAATGTATGGAACAGATACGCAAAATAAAAAATTATAGAAGGATTAGAAATGTAATTGATGTAAATTCATGTAAAACAAAGTATTTAAAGATAGTCTGAGCCCTTGAAAACACAAAGGAAAATAGACTTTCTCCTATATGTAAGGTTTAGCTGACTTCATAATGAGAGCATAATCCTTTTTGCTGTGTTAGATCATTTATTCACTTTCATTTCAAGTCATATTCCTTTAACTGATACAGAATTTACATATGTCTCCTCATTCAAATGTGTCATTAAGATGCAGGCTACGTTACAGGGCTTGGAAATGATCTTCAGACATCTGTCTCTGGAACACTTAAGAAGCTAGCTACTCCAAACAGACCCTGGACACTGCTCATCAGAATATGTCCCTGATGCTGATCATTAGCATAAGAAATAACTTAAAAGCAGAATTTTGTCATTGTGTGGGTAAGGTCAACTCTGTCAAGTTTATGGAAGCAATGAAACACACACTTGGCAACTCTAGGGAACAATGTTCCTATTTTGCATTGTCATACCTACCAAGAAGCACATAGAACATTCTGGAAAAGAAAGGGAGAGATGGAATTTTGATCTAAAACCTAAAATCTTGATGCAGGAAGATTTCACTTGCGTCTAATTCATAGCATCCTTATTGGTCTGATCTAGCTGGGAGCAGGGAGTGGAGCTATAAAGGATACAGGATTTAACATTTATGGAAATCTCTTTAAAAATAATGATCTATAATATCAAATAGAAAAAAATCACTTATGAATTACAGACACAAAAGAGTTTGTGTTTTTGTGTTCCTAAACGACTGATTATTAAAAATATGGAGGAAGCTGACATATTTGCCTAAAGTAAATTGATAATTAAAGCCCCTGAGCCTGTTGTGATCTCTTGTATTAGTTTTCTATCACTGCTGTAGCAAATTCTCATAAACATAAAACAACAACCCAACAACTGTCTATCACAGCTCTGTAGGTTGGCTGACTGGGTGGGCTTGACTGGATTCAGAACTTAGGGTCTCACAGTGCCAAAATCACAATGTGAACTAAGCTGGACCCATAGCTGGAGGCGCTGGGAGGAAGGAAGGAAGGAAGGAAGGAAGGAAGGAAGGAAGGAAGGAAGGAAGGAAGGAAGGAAGGAAATAAAGAAAGAAAGGGGAGAGGGGGAGGAAGGGGGAGGGAGAGGGGAAGGAGGAAGGAAGAAAGAAATCTGCTTCCAAGCTCATTTAGGTTTTTGGCAGAATTCAGCTCCTTGTGACTGTAGGACTAAGGTTCTTCTTTCCTTGCTGGCTTTTACCTAGGAGACTGTCTTAGCTCTGTAAGACTACCTATGTTCCTTTTCATGTGGCCCTCTCAATCTTCAACACTAGCAATGGCACATCAGGTCTTTCTCAAGCTTCAAATCTCCTTGACTTCTGCCATCAGAAGCTGCTTTTAAGGGCTCATGTGATTAGATCAGGTCCATTCATATTATCCCTAGAATCAATGGCATCATATAGCATAACATAATCATGGGAGTGGTATCTCTTTATATCCATAGGTTCTTGGGATTAGGACTAGACATCTCTAGGGGAGCATTTTAGAAATTTTGCCTATCACATTTCTTTTCAAGGAATCCATGGCATCCCAAAACAGCTACCTTATTTTATAGTCTTTATTATATTTTTCCTCCTGTTCTCTATGCCAAAAATGTTGAATCAGCTAATACATCCCCTTTCACCAGTATCCTATCAGCTCTCTATTGGTGAAAGTTTTAATAATTTCCTCATTAACATTTTCCTCATGCAACTATCAAGAGTCTGTCTACTCTCAGTGATGGGATCCTCATTCTTGGTTGGATAGTGAATGTTTTGTCAGTAAAATCCCCTTTTATGATCTGCTCCTTAGAGTCATTTCTGGTATCAACTGTCTTAGAAGAGCTCCACTGGAAAGAGACTCTGAGACAGAGACTAAATGCAGAGACTTTATTGGGGAGTGTTCTCAAGTAATACAGCTAGCAGGAAGTAGGAAAGATAGAACTGGGCAGAGGGAGAAGCTAGTATTTGATGTAGTAGTAAAGGAGGTCTCAGTTTATCCTATATCAAGTTCTGGAGCTACGGTGACCCTTCAAGGCATGATGGCTGGGCCTTTGTATCCCTACTTTAGCCTGTCCTAGGAGTTAATTCCCTGCAGCAGTGAGCAATTCCCAGTGAGGCATCAGCTGGGAGCTACCAGCAGCTGATAAGGCAGAACACTACAATATCTACCAACACTACAGTACCTACTAATATTACAATACCAACACGATAGTACCTACTACCACCCAGTATCTCCCAACACTGCGTTACCTACCAACACTATAGTATCTATCAACACTACAATATCTACCAGCACTACTATATCCACTAAATCTGTTGTATTTACCTCCAGTACAGTCTCTTCGAACACTACCATATCTGCTATCATTACTGTATCTATCAAGACTACCATAGATACTAACACTGTGGTACCTACTAACAGTATAGTATCTATTTATACTATAGCATTTACTAACACTAGTATCTATACCATTGAAGGAAGAAATTATGTTCTTTGCTCAACTGGAAGTTTCCTAAATTCTATTCTAAATTAGAGAAAATATTCTTGATTTTAGAATGCTTACTTTATATGAAAGCAAAAATGCATCACACTTGGTTGCCATCAGGATAGACAAAGTACAGGGGTGCCTGGGTGGCTCAGTCGGTTAAGCATATGACTCTTGGTTTCAGCTCAGTCATGATTTCAGGGTCCATGATCTCAGGGTCATGATTTCAGGGTCCTGAGATCGAGCCTAGGGCCCCTGTGTTGGGCTCTCCACTGGGTGTGGAGCCTGCTTAAGATTCTCTCTCACACTTTCTCTGCCCCTCCCCCACCAAGTGTGCTCTCAATCTCTCTCTCTAAAAAAAAAGGATAGACAAGTACAAATAACAATATAACAATAGACATGATAATTATAAAAAACTAAGTCTTGGGCGCCTGGGTGGCTCAGTTGGTTGGGCGACTGCCTTCGGCTCAGGTCATGATCCTGGAGTCCCGGGATCGAGTCCCACATCAGGCTCCCTGCTCAGCAGGGAGTCTGCTTCTCCGTCTGACCCTCCTCCCTCTCATGCTCTCTGTCTCTCATTCTCTCTCTCGCAAATAAATAAAATCTTAAAAAAAAAAAAAATTAAAAAAAAAACTAAGTCTTTTCTGATAAGAATCTAGCTTTTATTTAAAAAAAATTAAATAACAATTTTTTTTCCTTTTAATCCCACTTACTGAACTACATAAGTATTACTTTCCAACAAAGATGTGTTTATTTCATATTTAAATTCAGTGGAGCCAAATGCATTAATAAAGACTCCCAATGCTAGAGACCTAAGTTTTAGCCCTTTCTATTCAATGTGACCTTGAAGAGGTCATTTAACTTGATCCTTTTTTTCCTTATTTTTAAAATGAAAATATTGGGATAGTCAATTTTTAATGTTCTTTCCAAGTCAGCAACCATAAGCTGGATAATTGATTTTATTCCCTTTGTGAAAGATTCTTCTCCCTGGTGCTTAGATTTCACAATCTGTTTTCCATGTTTGTCTTCTTTACCACTTGAGCAGCCTTGACTTGAGATATAAGGCCACCCCCATACAAGCTGTTCCGATCTGCCAAGCTGTCCACTCTCCATCCCATCAATGAGTGTGTGTGTGCGCATGTGTGTGTGTGTGTATGTGTGTGTGTGTGTTATTTACATATCCTGGCAATAGAAATTCACAGGATTCTTTCCTTTAAAGAATTTCCTGTGTATGAGATAACACCTCAAGTAGCCATGGGAAGATTTTGAAGCTCCAAAAGGAGAAAGCTTCTAACAGCAAATATAAAGAATGTTCTTGTGTTAAATAGGCAAAAACATTTTTTTTTCTAAAGTGATTCACTTGGATCCTAAGAATTTGACTTCTATCTTTGACTCTGGCTAATTTTTAGGGAATTTACTGGCTCCGAAGGGAAAGGCCTTAACTCTGCATATCAGTGTTCCAGTGCTAGAAGCCATCACACACCTTCATGGCCATGCTCCCTTCCTACTCACTTTTCTTTCAATCATCTGCTGCTTTCTCCTATGATTTAAAAATATATATATTTATAAAAAAGAAATAATCTCACCAACCAGAGGTGAACACTGGTAACATTTCCGTGTGTTTTTACTGTTATGATGCTTTCTCATGCACTCAGTGTTAAGATTTTGCGTCATTAAATAGCTGAGCCTTTTAACTTGAAATTTTTACTGTTTCAAGAAAAAAAATAGTTCTGTGATAAAAAATCAGATTAAGGAATGTACTAAGATAGCTAGAATATATTTCTGTATTTAAGGGAACTTGATAGAGATTACATAACACTATATTAATTTCAAAGGCAGAATGTCCTAATTGGTAAGACCACAAATCAGAGAATATTGGCTTCAAATTTTGGCTTTGCCACTTATAAGATGTCTGACTTCTGGCAAATTGCTCAACTTTGCTAAATAATTTCTACAGTGATAAAAAGAAAATACATATTTCTTAGAATATTTATCAGAATATTTATAAAGCTTATCTTATAGATTCCAAGAATGGAAATGTGTTCAGTACATATTTTGTCAGAGTAATAGTAATAAGAAAGTCGAATACTGATCTAGCACTTACTAGATGTCAGGTAGCGTTCTAAGCACTTTATATGTATTACCTCTATTACTTCTCACAACATTTTTATGAAGCAGGTACTGTTATAATAGAAGCCCCATTTTACAAGTTATTAGGGAAGTGAAGAAAAGAAAGGTTAAGTAACTGGCTCCAGATTACACAGCTGGTAAGTAATCAAGCCAAGATTTGGATACATTCTGTTCCTTTAACCATTAGTCCAAATCATTGAAGTTGTTTAATCAATTGTATTAGTTTCATATTTGACTAAAGCTTCATATATTAAGCCTAACTTATTTAAGGTAAAAAGTATAACCTAGAAAAAAGTGCTTTCAGTTTATCTAGTTTGATGACTAAATAAGATTATGCAGAGATGTATTTGTGATTGGCTCATCAATTTCATCATCTGCTTTGAGAATGTTTAAAACAGTGTGAATGTTTAGGTAATGTACATATTAACCTGAAGTTATGGTTATACTATTAATGTGTACTTTTATAGAGATATGCCTGGGTTAGCATCAATTCTATATTATTAAAGCCCATATTAATAAAGAGTTAAGAGCCAAATTCTAACTTCAGGGTACATATTCAATGCTGTGGACATCTGTGAGTTTGGGTAGTGGTCCAGGATCCACCCACTTCCTTCTGGCAGCAGCATCTTGACTTCCCTTTAAGAAACAACTTCCCACTTTCTCTGAGTGCATGTGGTTTAGGCATGGTCATGCCTCCCTTCTGGACATGGGAGTGGACCTGTGACCCACAGAGTAGGAGACAGCACATCTTCTACCCTGCTCCTTTTTGTCATACCCTTGCCCCACTGATGCAGTAATGGACTAAGGGGTGACCTAAGCCAAGAAGTGAGACATGATGCTTAGACATGTTGAAATGGTTCAGAGAGATGCATTCTTTTTTCCTATCTGATTTACCAAACTGGAAATATGTGAGCTGGCAGCTTCAGAAGACCACTACTTGGAGAAGGAAACAGAGGTCAAAAAATATGAAATAAGAGAAGCTGAACCCTGGTGATCTAGCATGCATGGAATAAATGATTTTTAAAATGAATGTTTGAGGACATAATTAAGTGAAAATGGAAAATTCGGAGTCTTTGGGTCTTGTACTTACAGCAGGGTAGAGCAAGAACAGGCAGGAACAGAGAACTCTGATGTGAGGGTGCATCAGTAGCTAGTCTAAAGCAACCCTATTTTCATACTTGCAACGAAATATACAATCTTGTGAGATCAGTTCATTGTATGCTAGACGCTCACAAAAGGATATGTTTCAATCTCTCTGGGTAATTGTTATTTGGAGAAAAATTATTTTATATATTTATTATCACATAGATACATACTGATACACATATTTTGAAGTTTATTTTACTTAAAAATGCTGAGTTTTGGGTGCCTGGGTGGCTCAGTTGGTTAAGCGACTGCCTTCGGCTCAGGTCATGATCCTGGAGTCCCGGGATCGAGTCCCGCATCGGGCTCCCTGCTCAGCAGGGAGTCTGCTTCTCCCTCTGACCCTCCCCCCTCTCATGTGCTCTCTCTCTCCTCTCATCCTCTCTCAAATAAATAGATAAAATCTTTAAAAAAAATAAAAATAAAAATAAAAATGCTGAGTTTTAATGTATTTTATTTATGAATATAATTAAAATTATAACTTAAATCACAACATTGTGAAATTCATTATATAATGACAATGGATATATATCATGAGCAGTAGAAAGATGTTTTTGTTCATCTCCCAATGAAAAACAATAAAAGTGAAATTAAAATAATTTGAAATCTTGTATTACTTTAATCTATGTGGCAATTTACTGAAGTTTTAGAGAAAAAGAGCAGGAACATCTTAAAATAAAATTTTCATATAATTATGCCTATTTAGCACTGCAACAATTTTTATATTAAAGTAATATTTTTTAATGAAACCTTGCTGTGTATGCAAGTTGTGAAAACATATCAGTACTAAAATAGAATGCATTTTTATTTCACAGAGAAAAAAATCACTTTCTTTTCAATGACTTGCCTTACTCTTTTTCCATACACTCCTCACAGCTGAATTGCTTAAGCAACCAATAGAACTTCATCCCCCCCTGAAGCTTCCAGTCACTCCTGCCTGTGAGCAGGGAGCATTAGAGTAGTGGTTCAGCTGGATTAAGACACCCAGCATCTGTCCACATTGCTGCTGTGTCTGGTCTGACCTGGCATCCAATGCTGGATACTATCCTCTCTCTACTTTGCCTTGGAAACAAGCCTCCTCTTTGAACCATCTACCACACCAATTCCAATCAATTGGCTCAGCCTTATTATCTGTCAACATTTCTCTGACTTAATAAGCCACTAAATAACCCAGTTCTCCTATTTTGTTTTTTACTGGTGTGTCCAGGACTAAGCCCTAAGTCATTACATGATCAGAGCCTTGTGTCCTACTGCTTGACCTTATCAATAGTGACTGCCATCCTAGTCATTTGTTTCAGTGTTTTGTAGAAAACAGTTACTGTGCCAAATAGTAGTGATATTAATGAAAATAAACTTAGATTCTTTCTTTAATTTTAAAGATTTATTTTTAAGTAATCTCTACACTCAACATGGGGCTTGAACTCACAACCTGAGATCAAGAGGTGCACATTCGACTGACTGAGCCAGCCAGGCACCCCAGATTATTTCTGATCTTCAGTAGCTCATTATCTAATGGGAAACAAAACCTGTTACAAAATGAGAGATCTTATACCATGAGAAGTACAGTGAGAATGTCTAACATGCATCCATTTTCCACACTTAGTCAGCAAGTTGATTCAGTCGATTGACAACCACAGAAGGCTATTGTAGAACAGAGTATTTTAAAGCTTGACAATACAAAAATAATGGTATGGAGGACAGAAGTTGGAAGAAGGAGAAAAAGAGATAACACAGGAATACTTCATCTTACCTAGAGACAAGTCATGATATAACGTCAGATACTGATGAATAAAGGAAGTAGAGGGTCAAGTACATGAAGTAGATGAATAAATCTAACCAACTAAAAGTAAATATGTTAACTATCAGGGAGTAAAAGTAGGGCAGAAGTCAGTTTTCATGTTTAATAAATGGAGGTAACCAATATTGTTAAAAATTAATAAATCATAAAATGCAGACATTACTTAGGAAAACATATTAGGAAGAGAATCATTAGAAAAAAATACGACAGAAATGTTTAAAATTGAAACCCCCTGAAGATTGGGGTTGAGACTGAGTTTGAGCAAAGAAAAGGAGACTTTCACTTTTTATTTAATATCCTCCTCTACTATTTTTGTTATCAAACTTATGTATCAATTTAAAATTATTAAATTAAATTACAAAGTGATTATGAAATTCAATTATGGAAATAATTTAGGAGCACAAATACCTACATTTGAAATAAGCTGTCTTGGGAAGAAAGTATGTCAAGTCTCTGATGTAGATACTCTTATTATTAAATTTTACAATTTGAGAGACAGAAGCTTAGTGATTTATTTAAATTGTCCAAATTTGAAAGGGTAACAAAGAAAATTCACTTTCAGTCATACCTGAATTCAGAATCTGTGTTCCCCATTTAAACCTCATGCTTCCAAAACGTGTACTATTGTCACTGGCCTCTGTACCAGCCAGCAACGGCCCTAGCTCCAGTGACTTCACCGACTCAGATTTTTTGGTTAATGCTTTCTGGGGACAACTTCATCACCGAATTATTTACTTAGCATGTGATCCTCTCATGATATATCTTGCCTTTAAATTTATGTCACTTTAAAAACATTTATTGAATGCCATCTATGAATTAAACATTTGTTGGATTTTAAAATGGAACATAAAAATGAATAAGATACTGCTCCAGTCACTCAGACCAGTAAACTCTGGTTTAGAGGCAACAGCACACACCAAAGAAGCAAAAATTAGCAGGGTGTCCATTTTTTTTATTTCTGGAAACATGAACTAACTTCAAAGTCCAAAAGTCCAAAAAGACTTATGGGTAATGAACATAATATTTTTTTTATCTCAAAGAGGTAAAAATACTGTTAAAACGCTAATCATGCTATTTATGTCTCAACATTATCAAAAATTTTCCAGAATTTGAACATATTCTTTTCTTTCGTTTATTTGAGGATAGTGGACACACAGTTATATTAGTTTCAGGTGTAGAACATAGCAATTTCATAAGTCTATTCATTATGCTACACGTACCACACTCTTTAATTTGGTACATTTCCTTGTCAGTTGAAAACTCTTAAACAGTTTAAAACTATTTTTTTTTAAAGATTTTATTTATTTATTTGAGAGAGAGAGAGAATGAGAGACAGAGAGCATGAGAAGGAGGAGGGTCAGAGGGAGAAGCAGACCCCCTGCCAAGCAGGGAGCCCGATGCGGGACTCTCGATTCCGGGACTCCAGGATCATGACCTGAGCCGAAGGCAGTCGCTTAACCAACTGAGCCACCCAGGCGCCCAAACAGTTTAAAACTATTGATCATCTTGCTAAGGATGAAATTTCCCATTTTTTGTCAAGTTTAATGATTTCCAAGTTTTCTCAGTTGACAGCAATTTATGAGTCATTTTCTTATTTTTATCGTTTCATGCCTCCTTGATTTTCATAAAATAATAAGGAAAATATGATAAAGCAATTTTTCCAGTTTTTTAGTAGAACACATTCTTCAACCCAAACATAATCTAGAAAGCCAACATATAGCATGGCTATAAATAGAACCTCTGTCATCTTCTCTCCATGTCTCCCTTGAATATCTTTGAAGAACTCTGCAGAAACTCAAGGCTACAAGGAAACCAGTATGAAATTATCTACAATGAAATATTGAAATATGGGCTTACAAAAATCTCACTATTCCAAGATGGCAGAACTTCTATATGGAACTATTGGCTGTTACAGCAGGCCACCAAAGGGTAGGTCACAAAATAGGCTGAATAGGCATATTTAAAACACTGAGTGTCAATGTTTAATATCCTGATGTCAATGGATTGTTTCATGGAAGGTCAAAAGTATAAGTTCAAGGACCACTTACATGTGGGAAACATATAGATATCCACTGGCAAGGGCCAGCATTCCGGCAGGATTCTAACATAGACAGGTGGACTAAGACCAGAGAAATAAGCATTTCTGTATTTCTTGGCTCTTCCATGTTTTCCTCCTTAATCATTATTTTCATCTGTTTACATTTTTAGTCATCTTTGTCTTTCCTATGCCATCTATCCTGTACTCCTTTGCTTTTAGAGTAGCAATGGCTAGGCTTTTATTTATATCCATTATCCAAAAGAGAAAAAAAAGAGAGAGAGAAAGAACTTATCTTCTCATCAGCAAACAAGGAGCTATTCTTTTATTTTTGAGTCATCAATTATTTTTACCATTACCTACTGTAATATTTCATCTCTAGCCCTATCCATATTCCAGATAATTTAAGTTAGAAGGACCTAGGTACCACTATATGGATGCCTACTGTTTGAATTTTTTTCTGTGTTAACAGTCACTAAATAGAAACAAAATAAAAATTCATCAATCTTCACCTACTTCGCCATTTGCTTTGATAGAAGCAATGTGATTTATTGGAAAGAATACGGGGAAGCAAAGGAACATGAAGCATTCATTTTATTCTCTTGAAAGGTTTTCCCCTCAGTGTTTCCTATTTTATTTTAATGGCTCCACCAATTACCCAGACGAGACAACTGAGTCCTTTCTCTATCTATCCCCCATATCATATTGATTATTAAATCCAGTTTATTATATTTATAGTATTTCTTAAAATTATCTTCTCCTGTCTTTCTTCACTGAAACTAACCAACTCAGCCACTCATGATTCATTTTCTCCACTATTTTTTTCCTATGACAGGTTTCCATTCCACTTAATTTGATTCTCTCCAGACCACCCACAATACCATAACTGGTGTTACCATATTGCATTCAAAATCTGATATTATTCCATTACTCAAAATTCTACAATAACTCACCAATGAAATAGGAAGGCACTGAAAATTCTGGCTTCTTTCTGCCACCCTGTCTAGATTTACTTGCTCCTTTCTCCACACCTTTGCACAGATGTTTCACATTCTCTGAAATGGTTTTCTTCCACCCAGCAGGCTCCTAGTCTTTCTTCAAGAATCAGTTCTAGGGGCGCCTGGGTGGCTCAGTCGGTTAAGCATCTGCCTTCAGCTCAGGTCATGATCTCAGGGTTCTGGGATGGAACCCATGTCATCGGGCTTGTCCCTCTCCCTCTGCACCCAACACCCCCCGACTCATGCTCTCTCTCTCTCTCAAATAAATATATAAAATCTTAAAAAAAAGAGTCAGTTCTAATGTCAGTCACTCTGTGAAACTTTCATTGTCTCTTCCAAACCAACTTATGGGCCTTTAGCCTATGTTTACATTAACATTTGCACATTCCTCTATTATAGCAGATCACTCATCATGACATGTGCCCTGACTGGCCCTTTATTGGTCTACTAGCTTCCCACGAGTGCAAAGCATGTCTTTCCCCCTTTGTGCTCCCAAAGACTGCACCAGCAGTGCCTGCCACATAGTAATGCTAAAAAATAAAAAAAGAATTTATGAAATCACAAGACATCTTATTTTCTCATTTTATTTAAATATCTTTTAACTTTAGTGAGAGGGATGAGCAGTCCAGATTGTGAGGGGTTCAATTCAAACTCTGGCTCCACCACTCATGAGATGTACAACCTCGAGTAGATAATATAGCTTCCCTGTGCTTCATTTTCATTGTATGTCAAATGAGGATGACAACGACACCTACCTCATAAGATGTGTGGCAAAATCATAAGCACTAATATATATATTAATTCACTTGGAACAGTACCTGGCATGTGTAGTAAGGGCTATATAAGGGTTTGCTAATTTTTATTAAAACTACCATTATTAATATTTACCTTATCAGTAAAGGTATTTACACAAATTTACACAAATATGGCAAACTAAAAAATCAAGTTGGCATCAAGTATATTTTCACTAGGTGCATTTGATATAAGTTGAGATTGTGTCACTGAGTTATTTTATAAAGTGGATTTTTATTCATCCATTCAATAAACATTTCTTAAGCCCCCAGTTTGAGCTAGACACTCCTCTAGACATTAAGGAAACAAAGATTTATAAGAAACAGTCCCTACTGTGAATGTTTTCAGTCTAGTTGAGGGAGATGAGAAGCAATTAGACAATCACCATGTGATGCCGTTAAGTGCTAACGTAAGTACACAAAATGCAAAGGTTACACCTATATATATATATATAGAAGGAGGTGAGACAAAGGTTGTAATTTTCTTTCTCTTAAATACCTAAATTAAAAACAAAGATCTTGGGGCACCTGGGTGGCTCAGTCGTTAAGCGTCTGCCTTCGGCTCAGGTCATGATCCCGGGGTCCTGGGATCGAGCCCCACCCACATCGGGCTCCCTGCTCGGCGGGAAGCCTGCTTCTCCCTCTCCTGCTACCCCTGCTTGTGTTCCCTCTCTCGCTGTGTCTTTCTCTGTCAAATTAATTAATTAATTAATTAAAAAAAAAAAACAAAGATCTTGATTCTCATATTGCTAATTTAGTTCTTATGGTTAAGGAGGAAATCATAAACTGAGCCAATATATGTAGCTAATGTCACAGCTGAGATTTGGCATTACGAGCGGGAATTGGCCTTGATAAATGAAATCCACTGATAATACAAAGGCTAACTTACCCATTTATTTCAATATTCTCCACATTCAGTGCTATTTACCATAACTCCCTGAGCAGCCAAAATTATAAATTTGAGCTTTATTTATTATCTTGTATACTATTTACACAGAAATGGAGGTGTCAACACCCACAAGGCAGACAAATGATAGAAAGCTATAAAATGAATGAAGTTGATAAAACCATTAAACATTTAAGGATCTTAGAGATAATTTAGTACAAATCTTTAATGCAGAGATGAAGGCCCTGAGGTCCCACGTGGGCTTAGATCAATGTCACTCAGCTAGTTGGTTAGAGAGCGGGAACTATAACCCAGGTGTCTAAACAGCAATGCTCATTAATTTATCCTAAAGAAAATGACAGCTGTGCAACATTTCAGGCACATAAGCTTTCCACTCATTCTCTAATGCATTCCACAGTTCAAGGTCAGTAATTAAAGGAAAGCCATCCCACCAGTGTATTCATTGCTGGAGAAAATAACACAGAAGCCTGGAGGGAAAAGAATACTAAAAACCCAAGGGGTTAGGAATTGGTTGTATAATGTTCGGAGAACTAACAAGCACAGATTTTAAATTAAGCTAAGGCAACAGAAGTGACAAGATTTTCAAAAAAAGACAGGGAGACAAGAATGTTTCAAATAATGGATATATTTTCAAAGCAAATATATAAACTGATTTTGTTAAAATAAATTCATAGTTTTCTAGGGAAAAGTGTTGGACGTTTAAAAGTTCATCTTAAAAGTTTATCTTATAAAATTATACAAATACCAGTGTCTACAAATTAATAGATTTTTCTCTTCTTTCCACATGGATAAATGTTAATTTTCAAGTGAATAAAATCATTTGTCTTTGACGTTGACATTCAGAAGGTTACACTCTTTAAAAAAAAATACCTAAGACATGACATGCAAAAGACATAATGAATAAGATTTTCCTAGTGGTGCCCATTTTCTTGTTTGAGTTGCATAAATTACTCTTTACCATTGTCTTGTGTATTATTAGTTTACTTCACGTTGACATTTTACAAAATTGAAAAATTAGTAGACATTTACAAGATCTTCTGTATTTGAGGATACTGTGTCTTTCTTTGAGATAGTAGGATGCCAAAATACCACCTTGATTCAAAGCTATACCCTTGAATCGATCTTTTTGATGGTTATGTTCTTCATTAAAATTCCACACGAGTTGTTTTTATTTTACCAATAGTCAATTGATGAGTAATTCTTCACATGTGATCTGTAGTCTCTAGGAAAGTTTCTATAAGTAATATGTTATATTAAATTTGTGTTTGTGTGATAGCAGTTTTATAGTATTACACTTAGAAGTAAGCTCATTTTAAAAGGTACTAACAACAAAGAAAATAGATCAAAACAAAGACAAAGTTGGGATTATATCAGGAATTTAAGGTTAAGATTTACATCCTAAAGAGTTCAACACATTAATTAAAGAAAAAGAAACCATCATGATTAACTAATAAATGTACATGTCTTTTATTTATATCAATGATATCTTTTAATTATATCAGTTATATCTTTCAATTACCACAATTTATGGTACCAGTCTTAGGAATCGTATCACAAATTTGGAATATAAAGAAATATTTCATCAAACATATGACAAAATATTAGATTTATTATTTTGTGTTCTGGAAAATACTTTGTCTTAACTTTATTTTTAAAAACATATTAGACTTTCAGAGGTGATGGTTACCAAGAAAGACTTACAAAGGAATTGTATTCCAGCTTTGTATATATCCAAAAACTTCTACCATGATCTAATCCTGCCACTTAACCAGGTGGTTTTACCCTTTGTACAGTTGCTTGGTTCTTTCCCCGGGTTGATGAGTTCCTTTAAATTGACAAACTTCTATGTAAAATTCACTGGATTCTATGGAGGCTAAGTGCCCTGATGTTTGTGGTTTTATTCTTTTGGTAATGAACATTTTATATTGAATTGTTTCCCATAACTGTACTTGTCTCAGACACCAATTTTATCTCTTTATTCCCTTTGACGTTTCTTCCCATTTTGACTTCATTTATGTACTAAGCCATCATTTCCATTATTAATTCAAAAATATGCACGTAATTCCTACTATGGAGTAGACATCAAGCTATTTGTTCCATACACAATGAACAGGATGGATACATTTCTCTGACTTCTAGAAACTGAGATAGGAGCAGAGAAATTAAAAAGGAAAAGAAAAAAATTAGGCCGAGAAAGAAAAGAGAAAGTATACCAGAGAAAATCATTGCAAGCTATAGTAAATGCTACAAAAGGTTAAAAGCAGAACTGAGAGAAAATAACTAGACACCACATAATGGATGGAGTAGTCGGCAGGAATTTTTTTTTTTTCTTTGCAAATGACAATAAGGTCTAAAAGATGAGCAAGAGAAAAGGGGATGGCAGGGCAAGGCATTTTTTAAAATGTGTTTGCTTATTTCTTTGTATCGATGTTGGTTTTTAAATTTTGCAATGCTACCTTGGACAGCCTTGCAAAATGTCCCTGTTTAGTTCATCTAAAGCTTCAAGAACTTTATATGGCTCCTGGTAGCTTTAGTCCTCACCTGGACTGGCCTATATTTAAGGGCAGGATTCAAATAAATAGCTCTTTGTTTATAGGATATTTTCCCTATATCATTATTTTTATTCAATTATTAATGGTAATGGAAGTTCTCTGTAGAAATATAAAAATGTAACAGGTAAGCAAAGAATGTATAAATAGAAATCACCCTACCCACCAAAGAAAAGCACCATTGATATTTTGGTATGAGTTTTTCATGAAATTTTCTCATGAGCTTATATACAAAAGAATATTATAGTTATAACTGTATTTTCATTTAACAATAGCAATTTGTTTCCATGATAATGAACATACACATCATTTTAATGGCAGCAGGTATACGTAGCTTTTTTTAACCAATTTTCTATTGTCATAATTTTCCCCATTTGCCTGCCATTAAGAATAAGGCTCCAGTGAAGTCCTTGCAGACACATACTGCACAATCCTCTGATTATTTTCCTGTTAGAAGTTCTTAGATTTGGAATTTTATTTTTTTAATTTTTATTTATTTGAGAGAGTGAGTGAGTGAGAAAGAGACACAGAGAGAAGGAGCAGGGGAGGGACAGAGGGCGAGGGAGAAGCAGACTCCCTGCTGAGCAGGGAGCCAGACGTGGGTGGGGCTTGATCCTGGGACTCCAGGATCATGACCTGAGTGGAAGGCAGACGCTGAACCGACTGAGCCACCCAGGTGCCCCAGATGTGGAATTTTAGATCAAATGATAAATTAAGCCATTTTTAAAATATTAATAAGTGGAATTTTAAAGACTCATAGAAACTTCCATTTTCAACAGCATATGTGTTCATTTATTTCACCATAGCCATACTCATCATGGAAGTTATGATTTTTATTTGATTTATCAGTCTGACATGTAAAGATATATTTCCAATATTGCTTAAAATTGCAGGTTTTCTTTTAAACTTTCTAGTTAACAAGGATATTTTTATATACTTTTTAATTGTTTCTATTTTTTGTTTTCAATCTTCACTTTATGGCAGCTTTCTGTCTTGTGGTTTATTTGTTTTGTTTATTATTAATTAGTATTATTATTATATCTTCATAAATTAAGGTCATTAAACTCTTTTTATTGTGTTTTAAAATTATCTTCCATAGGTCTCTCTTTAATTTCACTTACGGTATTTTTATACACTGAAGTTTTAGAATTTGTAAATTCAAATTTATAAATATCTCTGGTTTCCTTTTGGTGTCATTTTAAAAATTAACATAAATATTAATTCATCTAAGTCTTTTTTTTTTCACTTTTAAGTAACTCTTAGATGTCCTAAGAATTTATTTTGCAAGCATTGTCAAGAGAAATAATTTTATGATTTTGTCCAAATAGTTGGTTGTTTTAACATCATTTAATTAACAATCTATTCCCAATAAGCAAAATCCTACTCTATGTACATTTACATATCTGTATGTGTATGCATACAAATATATATATTATAAAAATATATACATACATACTCATATTTTAAAACATGCATTATATTTTCTTTCACTGATTTGTCTGTCTATCCTTTAGTCACTACAATGAAAGCTTAGCAAATAATAATTTAAAACATGATTTGTAACTGAATAAGGTAAGGTCTTTCTTTTTTTTTTCTTCACTTGCCAACAATAAAATTCAATAAAGTGAGGAGGTGATTTAAAGGTGTACAAATAATATAGGAAATTTTACTAAAAAGCATTATAAGGAGAAAATGAATTTTATGTCAGCATCTCACTGCTTTTTCATCCCAATAGGTTTGAAGTTGTTGCACCAAGCAGGACATTTTTTATATGGGGTAGACACTAATGTTAGCTGAATAAGTCATGAACTCACTATAAAATTTGAGACTGGTTATGGCAATTTCTTGTGTAAAACCGTATCTTGACTTATCTCAGGAAAACTTTCTAAAATTGTTTCCATCATTAGTTTATCCATTTATTTATTCATAATTGTGCCTTCTTTCACAAGCATTTGCTGAGATTGATATGTATTTAACATTTTTCTAGAACCGGGATTCTAAATAATTAAAACACCATCTTTGTGATCAAAGATATCCTACAGGCTGGCAGCAGAGGCAGACATAAGTATAAATAAATAGTATAAAGAGTAGTATATGACACAGTGAGCAATTAATAATTTTAGAAGTGTGTACAAGGTACAACAATGACAAGTTATGGAATGAGTATGAAATCAAGCAATCCTTACCTCATGACTTCCAGGTGTTGTACAGATCTGTTAATACTATTCCCATTTCTGTTAATACTATTCCCAATCTGTTAATACTATTGATGTCTTCAACATTTTCTTCCTCCTGCGTTTCACTTCCAACAGCTAACACCTACCTTTCTTTATTGGAAGGTTGTCCTTCAATCTCACTATTCCTGGGTGAACTGAGAACCAAAGTGACTGGAAATGTTGTCCTCCTCCTGTGGGATCATTCCTTAATCAAAAATGGGGAGTATATTGGGCTAAGAACTCTAGTTGTCCTCCCCTGATCTGGACAACTCTGACAGGTGACTTTCATCGAGAGTTCTCAGGTGGGATTGAACCAAAACTTCTCTCTGGGACTCAACTTGAGATTACCACCTTGCTTGACTTCCTTCCATTTATGCTTCCATTTTCCTACTCCCCTACTGTTTTTTTTTTTTTTTTTTCCTGGAAACATTTCTTAGTAAATTACTTTTACAAGAATCCTTATCTCAGGACCTGCTTGAGGGAAACCCAACTTATGACTATTGCCTTGAAAGGTATTCTGCAGCTTCCTCTATAAGTTTACAGCAAGTAGAATTCCTGTCCTCCTACTAGATCCATCCAGAAGATATATCATGTAGGGCAAGATATTAGATTATATTGGTTAAAGCTGAACTAACAGCTCTTCCACACCACCGTTTTTGTATTGGCAGGTTACTTCCTTTGTAAACAAATATGCAAATGTATTTTTTCTACGTTTTATTTTGTATTTTGTTACATTTCACAGAATTCATACCATTCATGCTGAAAGAAAATCAAACCAATTTCATCGAATGGAGTAAGACCTTGGAAAACTGTTAGGAGCTCCATTTCTCATGAACCGCATAATTTCTACCCAGAAATATTAGAAAAAGAGATAAAGGTTGAGACTATGACTGTTTACCTAATGGGCATTTTCCTGTCTTCTAATAACTGAACTCTGAATTTGTCCATGAATTAGGCAGCAATCAGGAGGAGAGGTGAGTATGACCTCCGTCATAGGCATTGAATATATGACAAAGATCTGATCAATCTGATGTAAGAAGTCAGCCAAGTCTTTTGCTTTCTGATTGTGAAAAAATACCAATTAACAGTTTGTGACAACAACTTGTTGATGCTACCTCTTCCTAATATGTTTTCCCCGGATGCTATTGAGATCCCTGCAGTGGCAGGAGCTTTCTCGTTACTTTCTCGTTTCTCATGGAGTGTGCAGAAGCACAAGCAAGGAAGACAAAAAAGCCAACATACTTAGAATGTTGAAGGAGAAGGATGGAAAGAATTTCAGTCTTGGTGGCACTGCTTAGCCACTGAAACAACCTGGAAATACCAACTACAAAACTTGCATTAAGTGAGATAATTAATTATTACTAATGCTTAATACCATATGTGTCACATTTTCAGCTAAAACCACTATTAATTGAGACAAGGTGCATCATGAAAGTATTTTAGCAACAAGTAGTGTTCAAAATCAAGTTTTGAAAGTGTTTTCAGAAAATGCTGAGCAAGAGTCTATAAGTAGGAACTTAAGTGCACCTAGTAACACTGGAAATATGCAGGGAAAGAAAAGAAAATTGTTTTGGATTCTGGAAAAATGTCTGTAAAGAGAACTAATGTTCAGCATTACTGATGTTATGATATACTGTGCAGGAGTCATTAAGGCAAATGCTCCAAGCTATTTGAAAACAACAACATCTAAAACTAACATATATTTAGAAAGTATATCTCTTAGTTTTAAAAAATTATGTAGGATTTGTCTACGTCTACATTTTCTTTACTGGGTAAATGATTTAATCAAGTGATTTTGGTTCTAAAATTAACAGTTTGAGTTTAACAACTTCCTATATTCAGTTTGATTACAGTTTATTTTTTTAACAAATATGATTTAGAATAATATAAAGGTAATACTTGAAACTTTTGTCCACAATTCATGCTGGAAATCTAAATATTTCTTTATATGGGGCTTCTTTGGTAGTTTAAAATAACTAATTTAAACATAATCATACTGTGAAACTTAATCATCAGATCTTTATACTCACTAGATTTTTTTTCCCTAAATGTCAGCACTTCAGATCAAGTGAGCAGCTGAAGGCATCATAAAATTAAAAAAATGAATCCTTGTAAGTCATTTGGTTAATACAGTTGAAAGAAAAAAATAAAGGATTGATGAGCAAAGGACAAGCATGTTAGATTTTTTCAAAATATGCCCCCAAAACAGACCTGTTTAAAAATGATAGATAGTCATGACAATGCTTTGCTTGTATGGCTCAAGTACAAGAAAAGCATTATTTAGCAAATCTAATCTTGTATTTTTTAAATTAGAATACTAATCCAAGTTACATGTATTAAACATTTCAATTTCCCTTTTCATTATGGAACTTCTATTTAAGCATCTTTTAGCAAGGGGTAAGATTCTAATACATATCAAATATAAAATTGTGTTGAAAACTCTCCGGATACCCTAATATATTTTTGTTCTCACTTATCACACTCATATATACTGAGTTGGTTTAATCTATCATAAATTCCCATGCCTTACTCTTTCATGACTGTGTCAACATAGAAACATTTTTATTTCTGTTTAGTTGTAAAAAAGTTATATTTTGGCCTGCTGGTCATTATTCTTCCCTGTCCCATTAAAAGAATATTATTTTCCAATTTCTTTTTTTTTGTCCTACCCTTTCTTCTCGTGCCCAGAGATCATATCTTGGCATTAAACATCAACTCAAACACTGCCTGCCTAATGTTACTATGTTTTAATTCAATTTCCATCTCTAATTAAATACATGATTAGATATATATTATTTTATTTTTATTTTTAAGTATTCATAAATTTATTACTAAATATTTATTTTGTATTATTTTATTTTATTCTATTTACCCTTTTGAGCTATTTTATCTATATATAGTAAGTAAAGAAAGTTAAGTGATCTGTATAGCTTTTTAATTGTTAATCTATACTGTCTTCATTCTACATAGTATTTAACTCTTTCATAAAGATCTCTTTTAAGTAAGCTCTTAATGGGTATTGGGCTTCAACAATTCCAAAGTGTAAATAAATATAGCATAAATTTAGAAAGCATCATTACTGAGCCAAAACAGATCATATGCTTTGATACTTAATTGGATGGAGGGCTAAGTTCCTTTCATAAAAATTATGTAGTCCATCCGTTTATGTCTAAGAGGGTAGAAGACCCATCTCAGTTTGGAATTCAGCTGAGGGCTGGGCAGGTAACCATTTTATTTTATTTATTTATTTATTTTATTTTTTTATTTTTTTTTAAGATTTTATTTATTTGACACAGAGAGAGAGAGCGAGAGAGGGAACACAAGCAGGGGGAGTGGGAGAGGGAGAAGCAGGCTTCCAGCGGAGTGGGGAGCCCAATACGGGGCTCGATCCCAGGACCCTGGGATCATGACCTGGGCCGAAGGCAGATAGCTTAACAGCTGAGCCACCCAGGCGCTCCAGGTAATCATTTTAGAATTAGCTATAATTCTCTGCTAAAGCACAAGTGGAATATGATCTTTATGTTTTCTTTTAGCTATAAAGCCCTATATTTCTACTATTTATGAAATATTTCCTAAGCCTCCCTTCCACATACATATTCTCCCTCTTAATTTTTGTACTTTGGACATTTATTTCAATCCACACTTAATTACAGATTGATGCATATTGTGATTGATATAAGTGAAAAGCACAGGCTTTAATGACAAAAAAACTTGAGTTCAAATAGCTTACTTTTCTTGTTAGTTTGATTTTGTGTTACAGAAGAAATGCAAGAGAAGACACACTGCTGGATTGCAACCTTGTGAATTTTCTGGGTAAAATCTGAAACTGGCCCGGTACATGGAGGGCAGAGAGAGATGGAGGAAAGAGGCAGGCCACTCCAGATTGGTAGGTGACGTGTTTAACAAGGAAGGGAACTTACTTATGAGGCTTTTCTTGGGTGGCTGCAAGATGAGTAGATCTCCACACCCACGTGGCAGAATTTTAAGTTTATGTAAAGGCCTTACCTGGCTTCAGTTCCATATACCGTCCAGATAGTCACAAGAACACATTGTTCTCTGAAGGCTGTGTCCTTGGAAAAGGCCCCCGCTGTGGGACCAGAAGGCATAGTGACATTCCAAGGACAGGCAAAGGGGTGAGGAGTATATGATTGCTCAGGTCCAGGTCATATGTCAACCATGGGTCATGTCCTTGATTATCTCCTCCAACACCCACAAGAAGGAAAGAGAAAGAAATAGACATGCATTTATTAACAATCTAACCTTCAGATAATGCCCTTGATTAATACTGGCTTGAAGTGGTATTTCTTGGCTAATTTACAGACCCATAAGCAAAAATACCTTTCTCGCCTTGAATCTGACCACCACTAATGACTTTTTTTAAATATATGTTTTGCTTTCCTAACCCACAAATAAGACACTCTAGGGCTGTCTACCAAGTAAATACATTTCAAATGTGAGAGTAATTAAAAATATGCACACATACACTTACCAATGCACAAAGACATCATATTATCTCCTCTTTATTGGATCCCTGTTTGAAAAAATATTATGTATCTGTTATTAATAATTTCTTTTTCAGATGCGCTAAATCTGAAAATACACTTTTAAAAAATATGTTTCAAGACAGCAGAATAACAATTATTTTCTTTTATAACCACAGAGAAAAGATATCTTGAAATAGTCCACTCTGGGAACTAGAATTTATATTCCATATATATAAATGAAATCATGCAATAGGTACTCTGTTTGACATATGTGTTTATTATTGCATGTCAATAATAACTCAATAATTTGTTTAAAAATAGATTCTATCTTGTAAGGCAGTAGAAAGTGAGTAAAGTAAGCTTTGTAAGAGAATGGAGAATGATAGGGAGTTGTCTCTGTTTTAGATAGTACTGACTTTAAAAACACATATTTTACTTTGCATATGGTACAATTGTATAGGGGATACCTCTGTGTATTTTATACCATATTTATAGCAACAGAATTCTTTGTATCTGTAAGAATTCCGTATGTAAACACAGGAAGAAAATAGGCAATATTTTTTTTTGGTCCAGTCTAGAATAATGATATGCATCATCATTACCATCATCTTTATCATAATAAAAATGTATGTATATCATACACATTACACACATATAAATACCTATAAGTATATGTATATGTACATGAGCCCATTTCCCCACGTGTAAGACATACATACAGAAAATGTGTGATGCACTTAATCTACATGGGACTATTTTTTTTAAGATTTATTTATTTATTTGACAGAGAGAGACACAGCGAGAGAGGGAACACAAGCAGGGGAAGTGGGAGAGGGAGAAGCAAGCTTCCCACTGAGCAGGGAACCCGATGTGGGGCTCGATCCCAGGTCCCTGGGATCATAACCTGAACTGAAGGCAGACCCTTAATGACTGAGCCACCCAGGCGCCTTCTACATGGGACTTTTAATTAGATCTCAAATCATCTAGAAAAGGGTGGACTTTTAACTGTATTTATATTTATTCTTTGAATTTTTTGTATACAAAGAAATTACTGGGGCACCTGGGTGGCTCAGTCAGTTAAGTGTCTGCCTTTGGCTCAGGTCATGATCCCAGGGTCCTGGGATTGAGTCCCACATCAGGGTCCCTGCTCAGCAAGGAGTCTTTTTCTCTTTCTCCCTCTGCCCCTCCCCCAACTCGTGCATGCGCAGGCTCTCTCTCTCTCTTTATCTCTTACAAAAATAATAAATAAAATCTTTAAAAAAAATTACTCAGAGTAAAATAAAAAGACTTCTCAGTACCATTAAGACTAAACTCATCTTAACATTATACTTCCTATATTAACTATATAGAATAATACTTTAGTGTCCTTCCCTAAAGAATACACCAAATAGTTAAATTGTGTTTACTCATTTCAATAAAATGTGAAGATTGTTCTTCCTTTCATTCACACATTAATTTAGCAAACAATTTTTCAAAGATTATTATGAGTCAGACCATTGATTGTGTTGGGTGGGAGAGGGTAATTACCGTATCACTTATATTCACAGCATTGCCATAAATGCTAAAGTAAGATACACCAAGTACAGTAGATGTTCAAAGACAAAAGTTTAATTATTCCCTCTAGAGATTTGGACATTCATCTTTGAGGGCAATAAATCCATTAAAAAGGAAAAAAGTGTATAATATTTCAACAGAAATCAAAATTATTGGATCATTAATTTATAGAATTAGAAACAATACCTATTTCTATCTATCTAGTGACAATATAATTGGAGAAGTGTTGAATAGGCTTACGTTATTATTAAGCAAGCTTCAAGTAATAGGTAAAAGTGAAAACAACTCTGATTATATATCAGCGAGACACATTTCTCATTTATTGCAGCCATAGGAAGCCTGTTAATGCAGTCCTGCAGTGTTGAGAGGTACAACTTTATAAAATATGTAATCTCAGATTGCCCACCAAATATCTATGTTGCTCACCTGCTTTCACCACTTTTTCAAATCTTTTATTAGAATTGTATTTGAAGTCTACGCTGAGGAACTTGTGCTTTGGTAGGCACTGGAAATCTCTTAAATGTCCTTTGATCTAGGAAGTCACATGGTAATAATAAAATATAGTACCTAGGGAATATTATTTAGAGAGAATCAGAACTGAAGATAAAGAGCACAGTCAACAGGGTATTTCTGTGTTATAGATGCTGGGTAATAAAAAATACATCTCGGGCACCTGGGTGATTCAGTCGGTTAAGCATCTGCCTTCAGCTCAGGTCATGATCCCAGGGTCCTGGGATTGAGCCCCTCATCAGGCTCCCTGCTCGGCGGGAAGCCTGCTTCTCCCTCTCCCTCTGCCCCTCACCCCTGCTTGTGCTCTTTCTCTCTCTCTCTCAAATAAATAAAATCTTAAAAAAAAAAAAAAAAGGAACATATCTCTTATGGCAAATAGAAGCCAAAGAGGAAAGGATAAAATGCCTCAGGTTTTGAATCTAGATTACTTGTAGAAAGATAGCCATATTTTAAAATTACATAAATTTAAGAGGAAAACTGTGTTTGACTTTTGTTGTTTTTTTTTTCTTTTGTTTTTAAAAAAAGAAAAAATGAGTTCAAGGATGGATATGAAATAATAAGGAAGAATATCCAAGTAATTTTCATAATGAGTGTTAATATTTTCAACTACTTATTATGTTCTGGGCACTAATTTAGTGCTCATTGGCTGCTTGCCACAAACCCATTTCTCAGAAGAGGCAACTGGAGCCCAAAGAAGCAATATGTCCAATGTTAGTTAGCTTTTCAGAGGTTGAACCAAGACTTGAACCCAGATATTCTGGCTATAAGAGATTGTGTTATCATGCAATTTACCATGCACAAATAAATGTTTCAAGTAGGGCTTAGGGAAAGGGTCAGAACTGATACATAGACTTTGGATAGAGAAGAAATCGTAGTTCGTAAGAGAAGACAGATCAGTCATTCTCAACAGTAGCCAACTGTGCAGCTTTACAATCAGATTCATTGGTCCAAGTATTGAGGATCCTCCATCAGTAGGTTTTGAGAAGAAGCTGGCATTTCTATTTAAAAGAAGATCCACAAGTGATTCTGATTTCACAGGCAGAGTGAGAATCACTAATGCAGGAAGGGAAATTTAGAGGGCGAAAATATAAGCCTTGAAAAACATCTACATGTATTAGGAACACTAGTTAAGCTATCATTAATTCTGTACAACATCCCCATATCTCAAATTTATCAGGGAATAACCAAGTTTAAGCTATATCCATGGTTACGCATTTCTAAATGTTGAAGAGGGGTTTCAATCAAACTCTGACAAAGTCTATGTTTTTCCAATTAGACTGGTGCTTCTTTGCCATTGTGTTTTCAGAGCCCTAGTGTTCTAAAGAGTTGTCTTGGGGCCACCTCGATGGAGCGAAGTGGAGTAGATTAAAAGGATGCAGGCCTCCATTCATTAATTTCTCATATTCCAGTCACAGCATCTCTGCTATTACATAGTGGGATTCTGTCTAATATTTATTGTAAAAGGTAGTCCAATGGCTAAAGAATTTGAAAGTTTCTGAGCTAAGCCAAGAAGACAGAGAGGCATGACACCAGCAGATAGGGATATTCAGAAGATATTGGCATAGGGGCGCCTGGGTGGCTCAGTTGGTTAAGCGACTGCCTTCGGCTCAGGTCATGATCCTGGAGTCCCAGGATCGAGTCCTGCATCGGGCTCCCTGCTCGGCAGGGAGTCTGCTTCTCCCTCTGACCCTCCTCCCTCTCATGCTCTCTGTCTCTCGTTCTCTCTCTCTCAAATAAATAAATAAAATCTTTAAAAAAAAAAAAAGAAGATATTGGCATAGATGTACAGCAAGTCTCTATTGTAACAACTTATGTAAATCATGAAAAAATTTAAAAATTCACAATCCTATCAACTCTAAGAATAGTTGAAAAATTGAATAAATTATTCCCAATGAAACAGTGATATGGATATTGTTTCTGTTTATCAGAGAAATCACATTTCTCACCTAATGGACAACCTCCCTCTGCCTCTCATTATAAGGATTCTCACTCCTTCTCCCCTATCACCCCAAGTCAAGATCTTTTTCTCCCAAAGAAGAATTCCAATTGACCATACCATCCGTCCATGCAATTAATATTATGATTTCCATTATTCTCTTTAACTGGGCATAATAAAAAACCAACAACCTACTTGTAGCCTGTAAAGAGTAAGAACCATACACTAGTAAATATCTTAATACTTGGCCAGATTTTTTCCCATCTGACCTATATTATACTTTTTAAGTCGTAAGTCTAATTAAATACTAGCTTTGCTGAATATATTCATCATAAAATAAATGGAGTTACATTAGCAAAATAGCCAGTTTAAAACACAGAAGTGTTAAGGTGACTATTTCACCAAGACCTTTTATTTTGAAGAACTTGAACATAAGCACAAAGCCGTAAGAATGAGGATAATAAATTATGGGGATCAGGACTAATTGTGCTTCCAGGGGTTTGATAGATTAATTTTTTTAACGGGAGAGAAGAGCTGGTTTTTTGTTTGCGCAATGCTGAGATGAATTGCCCATGACCTTATGTAAACCAAAAGCTTGTACTGACCTGTTGAAATGGGAAAGCTTGTCACCATGGCAACGGAGGACAAGTAAAATAGGTTTTTGCTGCAGTTATAAATAAGGTGGAGAAACCAGTGGACATTTCCTCCCTCATCTGTGATAAAGACAACACAGAATTTTTTTTTTAAAACACCATTTTTATGTCTACATTTTTTCCAGACATAAAATACACGTCATCTTTTGGATGAAAATCTCCAGGGAGGCAGACTGTGATCTGCAAGGTGGGGAGGAAGGGAGGTTGGAGGCTAGGGAATGAAGAAGAGCGAGAAAGATATAGAAAATCTGAGGCAATGCCCCTGTTTAAACAATTCATTCTTTCTGAGAGGCATGCCATACATCATTGCAGTTTAACACTGGACATATTAGAATGCCTAAACATCTTGAGGCAAGGTGGAGGAGGAAAAAATGATCAAGTTGTTTCAAGTTGATATACTGTATCTCTCTTTTATCTAGAATAAAAAAGATACTAGATATATTTTATTTGTAATTATATCCATGCTTATGGTGTTCTAAAATCTATGATAAATGAATAATTGTATATAAGGCTTTGAAACCTAAACCTATGCAGGTTTAATGGCCACCATGGTTAATTCTTTTAATTCTTTTAAATCGGAATTTTCATCAAATTTCTTTCAAAAATTTGAACCTCTTTCACCCAACACTTGGTGGCACTACTACTTCATAAGGTAAGTCCCTACAAACAACTCCCAAATCTGCTTCATGGCTTTTGGAAACACCTTGTATGCCTTTCTACAGTGTAACCCTTCAGCTATCATGCCTTGAATATGCAGCCTGAGGCATCAATGAGTCCTCTGTCCCTTGCACAACAGTACCGTTGTGGCAATTGGGAACAAAACTGTTACAAGCACTAATTTTCATCACAGGAGGTTCATAGGGAAAAATGGAAGAAAATCTCTTTTATAGAACAGTAATTGGGTTGATGCTCTAGAGTCTACACTGTCTAATAGAACCATCTGAGATGATGGGAATATCCTATAGAACATGCAGATGATGGAAGTCCGTGGTCTAACAGGTAGCCACTAGCCACATGTGGCTATCGAACACTTGAAAGTTAGCTAGTGCCATGGAGAAACTGATTATTTTATTTTAATTAAATTCAACTTAAATTATAGTGATCACAAGTGGTCAGAGGCTACTATGTTGGGCCACACATGGACCTTGCTATGCATGAACCTAAGCTGTTGGCTCAAGAAAGTTGACTCAAGAATAAGGGCAGAAAAAGATGCAAAGTATGATAAGAAAAGTGATAACACCATCCACCCCAGTGGGGGGAAATAAAACAACATTAAAAAAAAAAAAAAGTCTCTGATGTAATAAATTAGGCTCATTTTCCTTTATATTCTCATCTAAGAAGTGAAGTTTTTCCTTTGCAGTCACATATGAACTGACTGAGTTCCCCTTCTAAAAATTTCTCCTTTTCAGTGTTTTTTGTTTTCATTTTTTTAATTGCTATTGTTGTTTTTACCTGCCTAATAGTCAAAGTAGGAAAAACACATTTAGTGACAGTCACTTTGAAGTGTGTAAGCCTGAGGATGATCCCATGGAGTTCCTCAATACTCAGCCTCCATCCCCAGTGACCTGTACTAAAAGACAGAATGAAACTTTCCAAATTAGTTCTTTCTTATCCCATTGAATGCTAAACGGTTTGAAGAGATGAACGTCACACGGTGAGTTGCAACAGTGAGAGGGATGATTCAGAGATGCCGTTTGTCCCCAGAAATAAGGGCGTATTTGGAAGGAGAATGACAATGGCAATGCTCACGCTGCCATTCCCTGTACTGGATTCCCTGTACTGGACCACCTCGTTCTAGTACTGATTTCTCCTATTTCTTCCCTAGGGGGCATCTTCAAGTTTTATTAAATTGGATTCTGTCTTCCTTATTTGGATTCGAGCTCTCAGAGGAAAGGGGCTGGGTTTGTTGGGTTTTGTTTTTTTTTTTTTGGTTTGTTTTCATTTGTTTTGTAACCTCTGGCCCCTAACCCTATATGGTGACTCTTTTCCTATTGTCAGAGGAGATGAAGGCATTAAGAGAACTGAGGTGTCACAAGTGGGAATTCCTCTATTATAAAAGCAATGTGCCAATAACAACCTCCTAATAGTGACAATGCAATTATTCTACTGACAGCGATGGATGTGGGGACATTAGTGCCAGACTCTTGTAAGAAATCTGTTCTGGGTTCTGAATTTGAGCAACTGTATTGCTGTGATAAGAAATACTGTGGCATATCAAGGGTGACTCTATAGGTAACTGGTTATTTTTTTTTAATTATGCTGTAGCTATATTACTGGCATGTATATAAAAAATCTTTCTGAAAAGATATTATGTTTTTCACTCATCTGTTTCCTGTTGCCTTCAGCTGGTCAAAATCTGTACTCTGTTCCTACGGACCATATGCCAAGACTACTCCCCCAATTTCATCACACAAAAATTTTCCTTTTTCTCTTTCACTCCCCTATAAATAATCACTTCTGTTTATAATCCATTTCTGGTTCAAAATAGGTACAGAATGGACTTGATGATTACATTACACTTTGACAATTATTTCTCACATTTTCACTAATATTTTCATTGATCATTTGCTGTCTTTATCATGTCCCTGATCATATGTCTTTAACAATCACTGAATTTTAGAACTCACATGGTTTATTGGTTAAGCACTTCTTAACTCAGGATTATCAACCTGAAAACTAAAGAAAAATTTTTGTTTGTGTGAGAGTATTTAGCAACTAGGACCCATTTTACTGAAACCATATCAGCTACTTGAATGGAGAGAATTAGTATAAGGACTTGTTAACTAAGTGTAAAGAGTAAAATGAAAATGCTAAGGTAGGTATCATGAAGGTTGCCACTCTAAGAAATAACCACAAGCACTTGTGCTCAAAAAACAAGGGAACAATGACAAAAGCTCAGAAACTTAAAGGAGGGGCCCCTGGGTGCTGAAACTCAGAGTTCTCAGGAGGGGCTGAACCGATGTCTCTGGGAGGGAGGCAAGATGAGGCTGATTCTGTAAGTGTTGGCAAAATTGCTGACTGGATTCAACTGCTGTTTCAGAAATAATTGCTGCCATCAGGGTGAGGAAATGTAATTGGAGAAGACCAAATGACATCATGATAGCAAGCTCAGTGTCTTTTTGTCCTTTCTGCTATTTTATGCAGTTTCTTCCATTCCTTGGTTAGTTACTCTCTCACTAACAAGAAGGCATATTAATGCGAATTTGAAAACATCATTAATGCTCACAACACATTACATATTGGGATATGGTAACCAGAAAACAAAACAAAATAAAAGTAAGCCAACAAAACAAACCTTGCCCATACCTTAATTGATTTCTCTGTCCACAAGAAGATATACAAATATACCAAAATCAGATTATTATTTTAACTATAGCAAAGTGTGCAACTCGTCTTTTGTATTTAAGCATTATTAGTGTGTTAATAAACTGAAAGTATGTTGAACATATAAATTATTTAACATAGCTTGACCTTTTAGAATAAATTTTACTGGAAGTCCTAGCCTCAGCAATCAGGCAACTAAAAGGATTAAAAAGCACCCAAATCAGCAAGGAAGATGTTGAACTTTTACTATTTGCAGACAACATGATACTTTATGTAGAAAACCTGAAAGACTCTACCAAAATATTGCTAGGACTGATACACGAATTCAGTAAAGTTGCAGGATACAAAATCAATATACAGAAATCTGTTGCAGTTCTATACACCAATAATGAAGCAGCAGAAAGAGAAATCAAGGACTCGATCCCATTTACAATTGCACCAAAAACCATAAGATACCTAGGAATAAACCTAACCAAAGAAGTAAAAGATCTGGACTCTGAAAACTATAAAACACTTAGGAGAGAAATTGAAGATGACACAAAAAATAGAAAAATATTCCATGCTCATAGGTTGGAAGAAAAAAAATACTGTTAAAATGTCTATACTACCCAAAGAAATCTACACATTTAATGCAATCCCTATCAAAACACCAACAGCATTTTTCACAGAGCTAGGACAAACAATCCTAAAATTTGTATGGAACCACAAAAGACCCCAAATAGCCAAAGCAACCTTGAAAAAGAAAATCAAAGCTGGAGGCATCATAGTTCTGGACTTCAGGTTATATTACAAAGCTGTAGTGATCAAGACAGTATGGTATTGGCACAAAAATAGACACATAGATCAATGGAACAGAATAGAAAACCCAGAAAGGAACCCACATATGTATGGTCAACTCATCTTTGACAAAGCAGGAAAAAAAAATCCAATGGAAAAAAGATAGTATCTTCAAAAAATAGAATTGGGAACATTGGACAGCAACATGCAAAAAAATGAAACTGGACCACTTTCTTACACCATACACAAAAATAAATTCAAAATGAATCAAAGACCTAAATGTGAGACAGGAAACCATCAAAACCCTAGAGGAGAACACAGGCAGTAACCTCTTTGATATTGACCATAGCAACTTCTTCCTAGATATGTCTCCTGAGGCAAGAGAAACAAAAGCAAAAATAAACTATTGGGACTCCATCAAAATAAAAAGTTTCTGCACAGCAAAGAAAACAGTCAACAAAGCTAAAAGGTAATCCACCGAATGGGAGAAGATATTTGCAAGTGACATATCTGATAAAGGATTAGTATCCAAAACACATAAAGAACTTATCAAACTCAACACTCCAAAATCAATAATCCAATTAAGAAATGGGCAGAAGACATGGCTAGACATTTTTCCAAAGAAGACATGCAGAAGGCTAACAGACACATGAAAAGATGCTCAGCATCACTCATCATCAGGGAAATGCAAATCAAAACTACAATGAGATATCATCTTATGCCTGTCAGAATAGCTAAAATCAACAACACAGGAAACAACAGGTGTTGGCAAGGATGTGATGAAAAAATACTTTTGCACTGTTGGTGGGAATGCAAACTGATGTAGCCACTCTGGAAAACAAGTATGGAAGGTCCTCAAAGAGTTAAAAATAGAACTACCCTATGATGTAGCAGTTGCAGTACTTAGGTATTTACCCAAGGAGATACCAAAATACTAATTCAAGAGGATACATGCCCCCTGATGTTTATAACAACATTATCTACAAGAGCCAACTTATGGAAACAGCCTAAATGTCCATCAACTAATGAACAGATAAGGAAGATGTATATATATATATATATATATATATATATATATATATATATAATGGAATATTTATCGGCCATAAAAAGAAGGAAATCTTGCCATTTGCAATGATGTGGCTAGAACTAGAGAGTATTATGCTAAGTGAAATAAGTCAGTCAGAGAAAGACAAATACCATATGATTTCACTCATATGTAGAATTTAAGAAACAAAGCACATGTACATTGGGGAGGAGGGGAGGAAGAGAAAGAGGCAAACCAGAAAACAGACTCAACTATAGAGAAAAAACTGAGGGTTGTTGGTGGGGGGAGGTGGGTGAAGGGATGGGTTAAATGGGTGATGGATATTAAGGAGGGCACTTGTTGTGATGGGCACTGAATCACTAAATTCTACACCTGAAACTAATATTATGTTATATGTTAACTAACTGGAATATAAATAAGAACTTAATAATAATAATAATAATAATAATCTGGTTTTTCCTAGCTGAAAAAGCTTGAAGCAGTTCCTTTGGAATGCTTGGTATCACTCATGCATACACAGCTGCTTGGGTATGTTGCAAACTCAGAGGCAGGTCAGAGGAAGAAAAAAATAGAAAGTTAAGAGTCCAAGGTTAGAAGTATTCAACTGTTTGCATCATGTAAACCAATACATCATAATAATGTCTTGGATGGTGTGGTAACCTTGAACTTGATATCCAAGTTGTCCAAGAAATTACATGTAGTCAATTCTTACTTGACATTCAAATGGGACCAACAGGATTTTGTGGAGTGTTAAATAGACCTTTCTAGAGATAGAGATGCTCAAGGTAAGTTGGCAGTGCTGTTTCATTTTAGAACTATCCCACAATTTCCAGAATTCGGTAGATGCAAGAGTTCTGGAAATAGGGTTGTCATTAAGGAGAAAGCTGACATGACCTGGAAAGCCTATTTGTACCCAATCAAATGGATTCCTCATCATAACAGATCTCTAGTCCCAGTGCAGGAACAGTAGAAGGAAGAGAAAATTCAAGCAGAAGTGCTGTCACATGGGCCAAAGTAATTCACTGAAGATTATGCTATATTTCAAGGTTTTCAAGGACCTAAAAACTCATCTATTTCATCAGCCTCTGAAATCCTGAATTTCATTTCTTCATCTATATGTATGTGTGCATATGCACACTGATTGAAAGTAAATATATGTGCACACACATACATTTTACACATACATGTTTATATAGTGACTTTTTCCTCTAAGTTTCAGTAATTTGTTTTATTCATTTAACACAGAAACCTTGTGCTCAAATTCAACTTTAACAAGTCATAAAAAGGTGAAAAATAAAGCATTAGTATTCATTAGGGTTTTAGAAAATATCATAAATACCTAGCTGCCTTTAGAAAAAGAGCAAGGTAAATATAGAATATTTTATTGCATTCTCAACATAGTACATGATTCATCTTTTTATACTCTACCCATTTGTAAACGCTATTGACAACAGTATTACTACAGATCCAGTAAGTGGATGAGTGACAGCATATTAATAAAATGGTACTTTAAAAGTAAAATATCCACAACACCAATAAAAAATAAAAATATATGTAAACAAAAGTAACAAGTTAGGCCTTTATTTAATTTTAATTTTTAAAAATAAAAATTGTAAATTTAAACTGAAATTGATGATCCTTTTTAAAAATGCTATCCCCAGTAATCCACATTATGAGCCATTGCCTGGAAAATAAATACTCATTCATTCAAGAAATATTGATTGACCATCTGTCAAACAATTTGTTAGGCTCTAAAGACAAAATAGTAAGACTAGTGAGGTTCCTGAACTCACTGAACTTACATTTTAATGGGAAAAATATGCAATAAATAAGTTAGCTTCAAATGAATTAAGCTTCATATGACTAACTTCTGAAAATTGTAGGCATTATAAACAGGGTGTTCTAATACTGGACAAGCACTTGTATCACTCTAGGCCCGGGAAGCAGCATAATATCTGTGGTAGGAAAGGATTTGGAGTATCTGGAAAACCCAGGTATGTCTGAAGATCAGAGTGAAATGTGGGAGATGCTATGAGGTGAAGGTGGAGTGAGATCAAAGAGACTGGTGGCCATCAAAATGGACTTGTACTGTTTTCTAATGAGAACTAATGGAAACTTTTTTTTCATTTTTTTTAAGTTTTTATTTAAATTCCAGCTAGTTAACGTATAGTGTAATATTAGTTTCAGGTGTACAATATAGTGATTCATCACTTACATACAACACCCAGTGCTCATCACAAGTGCCCTCCTTAATACCCATCACTTATATAACCCATGCTCCCCCACCTTTCCTCTGGGAAACAACAGTTTGTTCTCTATAGCTAAGGATCTGTTTATTGGTTTGCCCCATCTTTCTTTTTCTCCCCCTGCACTTGTTTGTTTTGTTTCTTAAATTCCACATACGAGTGAAATCAAATGGTATTTGTCTTTCCCTGACTGACTTATTTCATTTAGCATAATACTCTCTAGCTTCTATCCACATCATTGCAGATGGGAAGATTTCTTTCTTTTTAATGGCTGAGTAATATTCCATTATATATATATTACATCTTCTTTATCCATTCATTCGTCAATGAACATTTGGGCTGTTTCCATAAGTTGGCTATTGTAGATAATGTTGCCATAAACATCAGGGGGCATGTATGCCCTTGAGTGTTTTTCTCTAAGGTCTTATAAATTAAGTATTGGTGTGATCAATCAAAAAACTTAAAAGTTATAAATTTAATCACTATGTGATTGGCAATCAAAAAAACACACTTATTGGTAAGAACATGTTCCATTGTGGTGCTGGATGACTTTATTCTTGACGTAATCAAAGATCATACCATTAGACAGCAATTAGTTCCCTAGAACTCCTTAAGAAGCAAACTATTTAGCATTCTTTATTTCTGTGATCTAGTAATTCAGTCAGTTAATATATATGCATAGATTGATGATGAATTGAAATGCTCCCTCAAGTAGCTTGAAGCTCTTGAAAAAGAAATATATAAAAATGTGAGCTTTTCTAATGTCTTTCTCACCTGCATTCATCATCTTTCTGGGTAGATAAATTTATGTAGTTGAATTAAGAATGGATAATTAAGAACAATGGTTATAGTTAACATATCTATTGAACACACTAAAAAAAAAAGATTTAAAAAAACATTCCCCAAATTGTAATTTCTGGAGATGTGAGGTCATTTATGAAAACAAGAGTTTACAAAAAAATTGCATGTGTCCTTACAATGTCCATTAACATAACTTACAATGTCCATTAACATAACCTGTGGTCTGAAAAGAAACAAAGTTAGAAGGATTGAGCTAGAAAAATCTCTTCCACTGCCGTTAGACAGGGTCTACTTCTCATTTCAACCTTTGTGCTTTTGCCATGTCATTCTCCCAGCCCTTCTCTGCAGTTTTCAGGTTCAGTTAGACTATATCAGTGGCTTAACACAAGAATTCCCTGACAAAGAAGATGACTCGAGGGCAACTGTTCTTTCTGCCACATTCCACTGCAGCAACCATCATGCAACTCAGTGACTTCTATCTTGCTGCTAAGTCATTTGACCATGAGACCTCCATTTTTGCCATGACATTAGAAGAAAAAAGCCCTGGCAAGTTGCCTGGGTATTTTCACCGCCTTAGCTTAGAGAACACACATCCTTACTTCTCACTTCTCTTTAGACAGAATTAGTCATGTAGCCCTACTTAACTACAAGAAGGCTGGAAGTATACTTTCTCATATGGCCAAAAAGGAAGGGAAAATCAGATATTGGTGAGAATTAAAATGTCTACTGTACGCTACAAATTTTGCCCCTGTTTCCATTATTAAAATGCCCATATGTGTAACTTATGGAACAGCTATTCCAGAAGCATCCTGGCTACAATGAAATGCATTTTCAGCCACAGTTACAGAACTGATTGCATCCATTCTCTGCTAATTGAGGATCAAACTATCAAGGCTCACATCCTTATTACTTCAATTACTGCCCTAAGTATAACCTTTATGCTTATCCATTATCACTCTCAATGTCTTCCTATTTTGGCAGTGTATACTCCCAGATGAAAGCCAGTCTTCCACTTTTTTTGGCCAGCTGGACTTTAACTTAGAATCTGGAGTCAAATGGACTGATTTTGAATCCTGGCACCAATGCTTAGTAGATATATGACCTTGGGAACATTACTCAACGTTTCAGTGCTATGAGTTCTTCACCTGTGAAATAGAGACAATCATAGCTTCTACCTTGTTGGGTGATTATGATAATTATATATGAAAATATATGTAAATATTAACTATTATTACTAAAGGTCCCAATGTTTTTAATCAATCTTAAGATATTTCCACCTACCTTTTGGTGTGAACTGAAAACTGGATTTCATTCCATAAAGCTGAGTTTTCTTTTTGGTCTTTTTTTTTTTTCCATGCCCCTTCACACCACAGGAACAGATAATATGAAAATGTACTTTTTGCTCCCAGTTATGGTCTCTAAATAATTTCTTCCTCTTCCTCCTCCTCTGGGGAGAAGGAGGGAGAATCCTGTCTCTTTAAGCCACATGCCTTCAAGCACACTATCCCTCTTACTTAATCCTGCTATATACCAACATCCTTGCCATCTCCTTGTATTAAAGACTGTCTCCAGATTCCTAATGTTTCTTGGTGAGCCCAAAATTCATGTGGATGTTTCTTTATCATGTGCCACTTCTCCATCCTACAACTCTGGATGTCAAATAACTTATTTCCATTAAGTTCTAGGTTTTGCTTCCAGAATTATAATATGTACTTTTTTTAAAAGATTTTTTATTTACTTATTTGACAGAGAGAGACACAGCAAGAGAGGGAACACAAGCAAGGGGAGTGGGAGAGGGACAAGCAGGTTTCCCGCTGAGCGAGGAGCCCAACGTGGGGCCCGATCCCAGGACCCTGGGATCATGACCTGAGCCGAAGGCAGATGCTTAATGACTGAGCTACCCAGGTGCCCCTATAATATGTACTTTTATCATCAAAAATATGTTAATTTGAATATCCAATTCCTCTACTGTCACCTCTTATCATTCTAACTCACTTGTTCTTATATCCACCTGTCAACAATGCTTTCACCTTATAGAATGGTCCAAAATCTTTGGAACGCAGCAAAAGCTGTTCTGAGAGGGAAGATTATAGCAATACAGGCTTACTTCAAGAAGCGAGAAAAATCTCAAGTAAACAACTTAACCTTAAAACTAAAAGAGCTAGAAAAACAAGAACAAACAGGACCCAAAACCAGTAGAAGGAAGGAAATAAGAGAACAGAAATAAACAGTATAGAAACTAAAATAAATAATAAAATAAATAAATAAATAAATAATAAATAAATAAAGACAGATCAATGAAACCAGAAGCTGTTTCTTTGAAAAGTTTAACAAAATTGATAAACCTTTAGCCAGATGCATCAAAGAGAGAGAGAGAGAGAGGTGATTCAATAAACAAAATCAGAAATGAAAGAGGAGAAATAATAAACAACATGACAAAAATATAAAAGATTATGAGAATATTATTAAAAAAATTATATGCCAGTAGACTGGACAACTTAGAGGAAATGGATAAATTCCTAGAAACATATAACCTACCAAAACTGAACCAGGGATAAATAGAAAATTTGAACAGACTGATTACCAGCAAGGAAATAGAATCAGTAACCAAAAAATTCCCAACAAACAAAAGTCTAGGACCAGATGGCTTTGCAGGTGAATTCTACCAAATATCTAAAGAAGAGTTAATACCTATTCTTCTCACACTATTCCAAAACATAGAAGAGGAAGGGAAGCTTCCACATTCATTCTGTGAGGCAAGCATTATCCTGATACCAAAACCAGATAAAGACACTACCAAAAAGAGAACTACAGGTCAATATCTCTGATGTAAATAGATGCAAAAATCCTCAACAAAATATTAGTAAATCGAATCCAACAATACATTAAAAAAATCATTCACCATGGTCAAGTGGGGTTTATTCCTGGGATGCAAGTGTGCTTCAATATTCACAAATCCACCAATGTGATACATCAAACCAACAAGAAAAGGGATAAAATTATATGATCATTTTAATAGATGGAGAAAAAGTATTTGACAAAGTACATTTATTCATGATAAAACCCTCAATAAAGTAGATTTAGAGGGAACATACCCCAACATAGTAAAAGCTCTTTATGAAAAACCCACAGCTAACATCATACTCAATAATGAAAAACTGAAAACATTCCCACTAAGATCATGAACAAGACAATGATACTCACTCTCACCACATTTATTCAACATAATATTGGAAGTCCTAGCCATGCAATCACGCAAGAAAAAGAAATAAAAAGCATCCAAATTGGTAAAGAAGAAGTAAAACTTCCATTAATTGAAGATGACATGATACTATATATAGAAAATCCAAAAGACCCCACCAAAAAACTACCAGAACTGATAAATGAATTCAGTAAATTCACAGGATACAAAATCACTATACAGAAATCTGTTGTATTTCTATACACTAATGATGAAGCAGCAGAAAGAGAAATTTAAAAAAATAATCCCATTTGCAATTGCACCAAAAATTATAAGGTTTACCTAGGTATAAACTGAACCAAGGAGGTGAAAGACCTGTACTTTGAAACTATAAAAAAGTGAAGATGACACAATGAAAAGATATTCCATTCCGTGCTCATGGATTGGGATAACAAATATTATTAAAATGTCACACTACCCAAAGCAATGTACACATTTAACACAATCCCTATCAAAATACCATCAGCATTTTTCACAGAACTAAAAAAAAAAAAAATCATCCTAAAATTTGTATGGGACCACAAAAGACCCCAAATAGCCAAAGCAATCTTGAAAAAGAACAAAACTGGAGTTATCACAATGCCACATTTCAAGATATACTACACAGCTGTAGTAATCAAAACAGTATGGCACTGGCAAAAAATAGACACATTGATCAATGGAACAGAATAGGGAGTCCAGAAATAAACCTACAATTACAAGGTCAATTAATCTTTGACAAAGCAGGAAAGAATATCCAATGAGAAAAAGACAGTCTTCAACAAATGGTGTTGGGAAAACTGGACAGCAGTGTGCAAAAGAATGAAACTGGACCACTTTCTTACACCATACACAAAAATAAACTCAAAATGGGTTAAAGACTTATATGTGAGACCTGAAACCATAAACATCCTAGAAGAGAACAAAGGCAATAATTTCTTTGACATTGGCTGCAGCAATATTTTTCTATATATGTCTCCTGAGACAAGGGAAACAAAAGAAAATTAAGACTATATCAAAATAAAGACTTCTACACAGCAAAGAAAACAATCAGCAGAACAAAAGGACAACCTATTGAATGGGAGAAGATATTTGCAAATGATATATCCAATAAGGGGTTGGTATCCAAAGTATATGAAGAATTTATACAATTCAATAACCAGAAAACAAATAATCCAATTAAAAAGTGAGCAGAAGACATGACAAGAACAGATATTTATCCAAAGAAGACATATAAATGTGTAAGAGACACAGGAGAAGATGCTCAACATCACTCATCATCAGAGAATGCAAATGAAAACTACAATTAGATATCACCTCACACCTGTCAGAATGGCTAAAATCAAAAGCATAAGAAACAATAAGTGTTGGTGAGGATGTGGAGAAAAAGGAACCCTAGTGCACTGTTGGTGGGAATGCAAACCAGTGCAGCCGCTGTGGGATACAGTATGGAGATTCCTCAAAAAATTAAAAATAGAATAACTATATGATACAGTAATTCCACGACTGGGTATTCAGAAAGATACATGCACTACTATGTTTATTGCAGCATTATCTACAATAGCCAAAATATGGAAGCAACCTGAGTATCCATCATAGATGAATGGATGAAGATGTAATACACACACACATACACATACACACACACACACACACACACACACACACACACATAATGGAATATTACTCAGCCATAAAAAAATGAAGACTTGCTATTTGCAACACCATGAATGCACCTAGAGAGTGTAATGCTAGGTGAAATAAGTCAGTCAGAGAAGGACAAATGTCATATGATTTTACTCATATGTGGAATTTAAGAAACAAAACAAAGGAAAAAAGAGACAAACCAAAAAACACTCTGTTAGTTACAGAGAACAAAATGATGGTTACCAGAGGGGAGGTGGTGGGGGGATGGGTGAAATAAGTGAAGGGAATTAAGAGTACATTTATCATGATGAGAACTGAGTAATGTATAGAATCACTATATTGCACACCTGAAACTAACTTAAAACTGTACATTAATTATACTGGAATTTAAAAATAGATAGATAAATAATTTTTTTTTAAAACAAAATTCTTTCACCAGTATCAAGTTACCCAATCTATTTATCCTATCAGTTTTTTACTATCAATAGTCTCATACTATTTTCAAGTCTACCTGTCCCCTAGTTACACTTCATGTTCAATTTTTGTAATTTTTCTCCTGAAGAAGCTTTAATTTCTTTCCTTCCTTCTTTTTCCTTTATACTTCAGTTAAAAAAACAACCCTGGGTGAAATCAAATACCATCCTTTTCCTTCATTGCATAAAAACATCTGATCATTTCTCAAGAAAATCGTACAACTAACTGAGCAGATTAATTTTAAGTGCTTGATCGAAAACATCAAAAAGGTTTTCACATTTCTTGAAAATGCTTTGTTGTTTCTTTAATATTATCTTTTATCTTATTGTCTTTAAAAAGGACTACATTTACCAGCCCACCCTGTCAGCACACGCACGTTCAGTTAACAACCTTATTAATTCCCAGTCCCTCCAATTACAGCATTACACATCTCTTACACTTGGTCAATAATCCCTCTCAGGCTCTGGGTCTTACCTTCTGTAGTTTCCTTAAGGATTTCATTCTTACAGTTATTTCTTTTCTGACCTACATCATTGTTCTCTTTCTTTTCTGGATTATTCATAGACAGCCAAGTATACTCTATTATGTCTTATTCTAAGAATATGCTCTCATGAGACCATATCTTCCCTCCAGCATCTTTTGCATCTTACAACTTGTCTGAAAAAAAGGGTTCTCTATACCCATATTCCCCAACTTCTCATTTCCCATAACTCTTAATATGACTCCCATGCAAGCTCTTACAAAGGCATCTCTATGATCTGCATGGTTCATGCCCAGTGGCATATTTTTTGTCCTCACTTCTCTTCACAGTAACCTTTGACACCACTAATCACTTCTTGGAATCGTCTCTCTTGACTTTCATGATGCCACATTTTCCCAGCTTCCCTTCTGCCTCATTGTCCCTTTCTCTGGTTTCTTTGCTTGTTCTTCATTCTTGATCCAACATCGAAATTTGGAGTTCCTCAGCAGTTGTTCTTGTGTTTTCCTATCATTTTTCTCACATGTCCTCTTCTGCGACCCATTCATTCACATGCCATGAGTATCATTTATATCTTTATGACTCTTAAATTTAATATGCCCAACCCAGACATTTTTAGTGAAATTCGGACTCATTCAACATCTCTACCAACCTGTCTCATAGACATTTCAACATCATTATGTCCCAAATAGAGCCCTCGATTACTTTCCTAAATCCTAATAATACCCCACTTGGTCTCACCTGGGTTTTATGCTATGTCTATCCTGGGAGTTACTCAAACTGGAAGTATAGATGTTCTGCTCCTCCCTTTGTCTTATTCTAACATCTTATCTATCAGTACGTCCTTTTAATTCTTTTTGTATGACGTATCTGGAATCTTTCCACTCTCATAGCTCCACTGTCACCTTTCTAGCTCAAAATCTCATCCATTCTTAGCCCTGCAATCACCTCTTTACTAGTGTGTATGGTTCCACTCTCTCTGCCTTCCAATCCATTTCCCTCCCAATAGCAAAGTGAGGTTTGGGGTATATATTGGATATTCTAATATTTAAAGGTCTTCTTCCACTTATTAATCCTCTGAGATAAAATGAAAACTGTCTTATGAGACTCCACTTAAACTGAGCCCAGCTTATATTCCAGTCTATCTGGTAATATTTTCCACCCAGCTCATTTCATGCCCAATGCACTGGCCTTTTATCAGCTTCATATCAATGATCTTTTCCAACTAGGGATCTCTGTTTAAATCTTCTCGTCCTCTCTTTTCCTCAGATCTCAGTTATCACCTCTTTAGAGGAAACAAAGCAAATGAATCTTCATGTGCTGTTAGACATCCATGCAATGAGCCAGTGGGAATGGTCAGTTCCATGACCTGAATAGGGAACAGGTTGCTTAGCAAAGACTCTTTTGTTTTTGGCATATTCATCAACTGTGTGTATTAAGACTCAACTATGCTTCCCGATAGAAACTACATAAAATCACTATCTGGCCATCTTTTGACAATATAATAGTTTGAAACCCCATTGCCAACATGAGCACTGGCAAAATTCAGATACAAGATAACTCTCAGGGAAATTATGAAACAGTAATCCAGATCACCTAGGTGACCACTTTTTAACTCAATGCACAGAATTTGCAGACCTGTAGAAATATGTCTCAGGATACACCACGATTTTAAATTATTATTTATTTGGCTTGTCAGTGAAAGAATGGAAGAAGGAAATGTAGCTAATAAGCTTTGCCAGATCATGGCAAGTAAGATCTGCCTCAACATTTAGATCTCATAGAATCAAAGAAAATGAATCTTCTTTTATGTGCACTAACTCAAAAGCCATTATTTGGGAAATAAAGAAAATGCTGCATCCTTTCATGGGATTTCAAGTCTGGAGGGGTGTTTGCAAGGTGAGAGAATATCTTTGTCAGTATAAAGCATAATTTCAATACAACAGATTAAAAAGAAAAAGACCCAGAGTCAGGAAAGATATTTATTTGAATGATGGTTGTTCCCTCTTTTAATTTTTTATGATTAATCTCAAAAAGTAGGGGCACATAATGTGAGCAATGAATGCTACAGAAAGAAAGCAAGGCTCGTGATTCAAGCATTTAATGCAGTAGTGAACGAAGAGAATAGGGTAAAATGATTTGGTAATTTTGATCTAGCTAGTCCAGGCATGCCAATGGCAATGCATGCCATGGAAGGGGATGGGGGTGGACAGAGAAGCTGACCATGTCATAGAAACACCAGAGAAGGTGTCATTCCAGTGTCCCTGGCAAGGGAAACGTGATTATAATGTTTTAGAGAAGCTGTCCAGAAAAACAGGAGGATAGGAACCTTGACACGGTTTTATTACTCACTACCTGAATTGCATGGAGATCTTAAGAGGCTGGATAGGAAAAATAATTTAAGTATCAAAATGATCGCTAAGGTGTCAAAGGAGCTACAGCTGCCGTGATCTCTTTCTACCCACTAACCTCTCTTCATCCTTTGGTTAGGTACTAGAGCGGGCTGTATTTTTACAGTCTCATAAATGGGACATAAATTGATTTTTGGAGTGATGGCATTGCATAAAGCATTTCATTAAAACCAAATATTTCAGATAATAACCATAGTGTTACAAAAGATTTCTGGGGGAGTCAAAAGAACAGCTGGATGAAAGCGAGAAGTGACGGATGGATAAACATCAACTCAGCAGGAGATAGTACTTAAAATTTTAATATGAAATAGGGCCACATAGATAAGCTAGACGTCCGAATGAAGACATTTTTCTATTTCATAATAAACACTGATAACTGGCTGCTGTTGACAAGATTTTTGATTCTATTAAAATTAGTCAATATTTTGTTACCTCTGACATTTATTTTTGCCTTTGCCTGTGGCCGTGTGGCACATGAAGGCACGTCACGTCTTGTTTTGTTTATCCTGTGTTTTGGGATCATTAAACATTTGAGTGTTAGATGTGATTCAGAAAATGTTATAGAATTTTACAATTAATTGTAAATGAATTTGGAAAGGGGAGCTGCCTCCCTACCACAGCTTTCTAAAATGGTACCTCTAATAAATAAAAAATTCCCCTGAATTGTAACTAATTACACAAGTATCTAGGGTGCAACAAGATGCTAAGATGTTCAAGTGGAAAAACATCAGCAAGATATAATTCTATAATAAAATCGGTGATAGTTTTTCACATGTTTTTACTGAATATTCCATTGAACAGTTAATTTTTAAGAGCAAATGATGTCTAAAAGTGTGAACCTGCAATATAGCCGCTTAGATCCAGGCTCTTTTTCGTTACCAAGGAAACCATTTCATAGACATTCACATAAATAAACTCTAGACAGTGGGAGGAAGTGCCATAAATATAGGGACAGGTTCACTTGATTTTTTATTTCTCTGAGAACAATTCTCTCTCCCTGTAACCATATATGTACTAAAAAAACCCCTACAAAACATGAGAGTAATACCTTGTGCATGACAGATGTAAGCAGAGTAATACTACGTTTACTCAGAACATGAGAATTAACAGTGGGAAGGTTGCTAAAATCGCCAGCTTTCAAAGTTTTAGAGATGAGCACCACGAAGGCTTATTTCCATTGGGATTTTAATGGATTGCTCATTTACACATTCACAAAAATAAGTCCTTATATTTTATTTCTTTTCTATACCTAACTCTCAGGAGAAACAAGTAGAGATCATTTTCTTCCTGCCAAGCTGTGCAATACTACCTGTCAAACAAGAGCTCAAAAATATTGTAAAGCTGTGTCCTCTAATTTTTGTCTGAATGGACTCCAGGGAGTGATCTCAGGCTTTATTAGACCTGCAAACACTGCTGAGTTCTGAAAATTATCAGGCATCTAAATACAAACCAAGCCAAACTAAACAAAAACACAATTTAAAAAACCTTGCTTTTTAGACATCATAATACAAATTCTTTGAATTGATAGTGTATTCCTCTTTTCAGTGATTTCTTGGCATTAGTTACCTACCTTAACCTATTTAATCAATCAGCACAATGGGCCCCTTAGATTTTGCTGGATGGCCACATGTGTCCTTCCTTTGTCAATATGGCCCTCTGTTTTCCTCTGCAGCACTAAGCTTCTCCCTCATTCTAGGCCATCAGACCAGCAGATCAATCACAATTCCCCTGGGGTGTAGACCTAAGCCTCAATCCAAGCCTAATCCTCTACCAGAGTAACACAGTTAGAAGTTGGTTGGAACCCACTTCCTGCTGTGGAAAAAAAAAAAAAAATCCTGATGTATTATTTGTCCTAGCCAAGGTCTGGCTTTTCAGGGTTTCCTTTAATTCTGTCAATTCCTCCCTGTTCTTGCAATATATTTACCTTCTTTAAATTAAACTAGAATAGGTTTCATCTGAGTTCAGCCAATGGCCTCCAATCCAGTATTCTGCCTCTGACTACTGCAGCAAAAATATTTTATAATAAAATTACTAATTAAACCTAGCTTTCCTATAATAATCAATGTAGAAAATGTCCTATTTTCACTAAAGTGTCTTAAATGATTTTATTGTAAGTCAATGTATTACGTATATTTACCATTTTATGCAGAACTAAATAGAAACCTCTATTTAGGTTTTAAAGGATAAAATCTAGTTCCAGAAGTGTAGGTTTGGAATAAAAAGTATACATCCATTCTATTTTCTCTGGGTCCCTTAGTATATTACAAGCTACAATTTTACTCACCCTCAATGATGAACAGAATAATTGCCTCAATACAGTCTTCGGATTGAGCCCCCAATATATTTCAGTAAATGGACAACAGTATCTATATTTAGAAAACATTTATACATCTAGGAAAAGAAAATACAAATTTGTAAGGTATAATTTGTAATATATTCAGAGAAAACTTAAAACAAGGCAATGCGTACTTCCATTAAAGCCCTTTATAATTTTAACCAAAAAAAAAAGTGTTGGCATTTTATAAATATTACCTTATGTTCTTGTTCATTCACTCATCAAGTATTTATCGAGTATCACTGTGGACAAGAAATTGCTTCAGCTCTGAAGACAGAGCAGTAAACCAAAGGGACAAAATAATGCCTGCCCTCATGAAGATTACATTCTGGTTAGAAATACAAACATTAACAATATTATAAGAAAATTGATAATGTGTTTGATCATGACGAGTCTAAGGGGGCAAAAGCAAGAAACGAGATGCATGTCACATAGAGGCCAAGGAAGGTCTCTGTGGAAAGGATTTTTGATCCAAAGATCTGAAGAGGGAGAGAGCCATGGGAATATTTGACAGAAGAATGAAGGACACGCATTTTGTCACTGTTTGCTTTGTTAAAATCTTCTCCAGGTGCTGACCATCCTGGCCAATGCAAAAAGCACTTGAGAGATAATTACTGAAAGAGGGACTAGCATGTGGAAAGGCCCTGAGGTCATGGAGAGTGTGATGCATTTCAAGGGAAAAAAAGAATTCAGGTGGGAACTTAATGAGAATGGCATTTTAGCCAAGCAGAAGGAACAGTGTGTGAGATTAAGTTGGAATGGAAGGACAGTCTAGTTAGCAAAGGGCCTCAGAAATCATGCTGGAAGACTGTACCATGTTCTATGGGAGAAGTCATGCAAAGATTTGAAAGCAGGCAACTGCTATAATCAAATTAATGTTTTCAAAAGATCACTCTTGGACTTTCAGGAATTGGAAATGAGAAGGTGAAGAAACAGCACGACCACTTAGAGAATGTATGTTTAAGCTCAAACTCATGTTGGAAATGCAGTTTTGAGGAGAACTTGACACAAATGTTCTTTCTAAGCAACAGCTGATTCTAATTCAGCTTAAATGTGTCAGAGAGGTCTTTAACCATGACATTTAAAAGTCCCCAGCCCAATGCCAAACCATTATCTATTAAGAGAGGGTATGTGCTTTCCTCAGTCTTCCTAGCATTTATCACCATCTGTATTCACTTATTTTTATTCACTATTTACCCCCTTTTACCATAATGCAGGTGCCAGGAGGGCAGGGACTGGTCTTTCATATTTTTTTAATTAGTAGATATTATTTTACAGCAATTTTAGGCTTGCGGAAAAATCAAACATAAAGTACAAAAAATTCCCATATATCTTCCCGCACACACCTTATAATAGTGCAAGCCATCTTGCATTTGTGTGGTGCATTTGTTACCATGATAAGCCAATGCTGAATCATTATTAGCCATAGTCCAAAGTTTACATTAGGGTTCGCTCTTTGTGTTTGTGCATTGGATGAGTTTTGACTTATGGATAATGGCATGTATCCATATCCACTGTTACAGTATCATACAGAATCATTACACTCTATTGTGTTCCACTGATTCATCTCTCTCTTCCTCCCCCACACCGCCCCCCTCGTAGAGCAACCACGGATCATTTTAGAGTCTTCATAGTTTTGCCTTTTCCAAACGTCAATTAGTCTGAATCATATAGTATGTACCCTTTTCAGATTCACTTCTTTCACTTACCAATATGAACTTAAGGTTCCTCACGTCTTTTCGTGACTTGATAAATCATTTACTGTTATTGCTGAAAAATATTGCATTATATGGTTATACCACAGTTTGTTGATCCCTTCATCTATTAAAGGACATCTTAGTTGCTTCTAAGTATTGGTAATTGTGAATAAATGTGCTATAAACATTTGTGTGCAGCTTTGTGTGAACATAAATTTTCAACTCACTTGGGCAAATACCAAGGAGTGCAATTGCTGGATAATATGCTGGGAGTATATTTAGTTTTGCAAGAAATCTAGAAACTACCAACTCTCTTCCAAAGTTTTTTGGGCCTCTTACCAGCCATGAATGAGAGTTCCTGTTGTTCCATATCCTTGCCAGTTTTTGATGTTGTCATTTTTTTTTTATTTTAGCCATTCTCCTAGGTGTGTAGTAGTATCTCATCATTGTTTTCATATTCACTTTTAAATCTCCAGTATCTACAAGAATGTCTGACAGAGAAGCATTGTGTGTGTGTGTGTGTGTGTGTGTGTGAGTGTGTGTGTGAGAGAGAGAGAGAGAGAGAGAGAAAGAGAATGAGAAAAGGAATCAATCTAAAAACTATCAAAACTAATAATGAGAAAATTCAGATATTTCTGATTCACACAAATCAATAGCTTTAGTATAAACAGCAGGGTATAGTAAATAGAATCACCAAGGGTTTGGACACAAAGTACACAGTTGTACTGAGGAAAATAAAATAATATTTGAATAAATAAACAAGCATATAGAATTTTTAGATTAGAACAACTAAAAGTTTCAGAGAATTCCCAAAATAAATTCAAACCACAAACCTTATTTTAATAAAAATTACAAAACATTTTGTTTTACATGGACATAGCAATTAGAATCAACGGAAAGACTACATCAAGGAAGGAATATCCTAACGAACACTCTAAACCAGTTGCCGCATGTCAAGCAACACTGCCTTTCTTGAAGGGAGACATCTTAATCTTGCTTCTCCGATTGCTTCTTCCTCAGTGACTCCTGCAGTGAGTCTCATTTGCTTCCTCCACACCATCAAAGTACAATCTCACTTTCTATCCCATTTTGAAGCATCTTTTTGGCATTGAAATTATTTTGCCCAAAATATCCTTTTATCAAAGTTAAAATTTATTTAGCTTCATCCAGTTCTGCTTTGAAACAGTTTTCTTTCATAAGTAACACTCCTAGTATAAGACACTTGCCAAGTAACTTGCACTTCCCACACAGAGGCCCACATACTAGAAAGCGTTACAGTCGAAATTGGAGACCGCGTCTCTGAACAATACCGACGACTTTTAGGAAAACAGTCCGTAAGAGCTGCAGTGAAATATGCAGAAAGGCATTTGGACAGGAGTCTTATTCTCCTGAACTTCCCAAAGGCTGCCCCCGTGTGTAGCCTGTTTTGTTAATCAAGGACAGAAAATCCATTTGTAGAAATCATCTATCAAGAAGTTATATATTAGATTATTTGCCTTCCAGGGATCCTTTCATACAATTCCAACAAAAGGAAAATGTCATCGTGCCAAAGCCTTGACTGGGCCAGGCGAGCCCAAGAGCAGCTGCTTCTATTTTCCTGATTCACATCTGTGTCTAATAATTCATGCTTGACTTTGATGTAGTCATTGGCAAGTTAACATTTCCCAAAATCCAGGGTTTCAACCAAGAATAAAGTTTCATGCTTTGTATTTTTAAGAACTTAACCCATTTCCCCACTTAAACCCCCTTATCTCTCTTAATGCAGCGACATATGACTAAAATGGTTCAGTGTATCCCTGGTGCCGACATATAATCATTTATGCAGGTAGTTCACGTGGCCTGATCCTCTCAGGATTCTATTTGTTCCTGAGCATTCCTAGATGCTTATAAATTTGTTCTTATAGCAGTTTACCCTCCTAGCTCTACCCTAATAAGTCACATTTTATGACTACGTTCCTTTATTCAAACTATCTACTCTCACCTAAACTTCATGTCATCTACAAATAGGGTATCATCTCAAATATCTCATTCATTTATTCATTCAGAAAACTTTTATTGAAAGCTGAGAATTTTTCAGACACTAAACTGCACTAGGGATAAGAAGTTAAGTTCTTCCTATTCCTAAATCCATGTCAAGCAGAAGAAGAAAATATTAAAATTAATATTAATTCTAATAACCATAAAAGGAGAAAAATAACTATTGATTTCTTGCATCTAATAGAAGATAGGTCTCAGATATGTGTTAGAAGCCAGAATTTCAACCTTGGTTTTCCAGAATCAAAGGTGATTCCCCAATTCCTCTAAGCTTCGCTTGTCATTCAGTGAACAGTGAGAAAGGGAAACTCGCCAGTGTGTAGGATACGTAGGAGGGACGATCAAGAGCAGGACATGAAGGAGCGCCTGGTGGCTCAGTGGGTTAAGCGTCTGATTTCAGCTCGGGTCATGATCTCAGGGTCCTGGGATCCAGCCCTGGTCATGGCTCCCCGCTCAGCGGGGAGTCTGCTTGTCTCCCTCTCCCTCTGTCCCTCCCCCTGCTCATGTGCTCTCTCTCTCTCTCTCTCTCCTTCTCTCTCTCAAATGAATAAATTCATTTAAAAAAAGAGCAGGACATGGAGGGAATGAGGTCCTTATGTCCTTATGCTTCTCATATGTGCAGCACATATTTTAGCTCTATTTTTTCTAAGTGATTTCTGTATATCTATTTTCATTTATTTCTATATTTACGTTTTTATTGCACTGCACTTTCATTCCCTTTTCCAACATAAAATACACTATTATACATTTAAAATTGCTGTAGAGGGCGCCTGGGTGGCTCAGTTGGTTAAGCGACTGCCTTCGGCTCAGGTCATGATCCTGGAGTCCCTGGATCGAGTCCCGCATCGGGCTCCCTGCTCGGCAGGGAGTCTGCTTCTCCCTCTGACCCTCCCCCCTCTCATGTGCTTGCTCTCTCTCATTCTCTCTCTCTCAAATAAATTAAAAAATAAATAAATAAATAAAATAAAATTGTTGTAGAATATTGACTAAAACAAGGTCTTCAAAATGCCACTACAAATCTCCCTGTTGTTGCTATACAGAAATTATTTTCTTTAAGTAAAATTGTTGAATATTATCCCAACTATACAGCATTCTAGTCTTTATTTCCCCATTTTACATATAAGACATGTACAAGAAGGCTTGATAGGTCATTTGCTTTCAACTTGTCCGAGTTTATTGGTCAATAAAAGCCAGTCTCAGTGATTATCATCTTCTCGTTTGACTCCCATAAAATATTTCTTCACTAATGCTTAGAACTCAAGCTCTGTGAGGCATTTTGTGTTTGATTCAATGCCGTATCACTGTACTTAGGAGAGTGTCTAACACAAAGTAGGTACTGTTGCCTGAAATGAATGACGTAAATGAAACCTGCAAAAAAGTTATTCCACAGCACAAAATACTAGCTGATCTAATGTTACTGAAATATACCTTCCTGTTCATTTTGAAAATCAGAAGACTCTGTCAGAGGACTAAGAGGTAATCCCAGACTTGGATTGCAGATGATATGAAAGCAGAGTAGTCCATACAAACCCTGCTGAGGAAGACTTTGAACTAGTAGACAAGCCAACCAAATTCAGGACTTCGTTCTTGCCACCAGCTGTGACATCAATCCCGGCAGCAATGATAGACCTCATCCCTCCCTAATTGATCCACATAGGCAAAGCACACTTGTCCTCTTAACATCTAGACATTCAAAGCAAAGCTCTTTATTGGGTTGAAATGGAAAAAAAAACAAAAACAAAAACACCACCAAGAAATAGAGCCAAAAGCCCCACCTCCAACCAACCTTTTCCTCAGTTCTTAATGCAGGTTACTGGGATCATCAGTTACATTGTGGCTGATGCTAAGGGTCACATCATGGCTTCTCTTAGATCTTCTGTCATTTACTTTTTCAAGGAGGGTCAGAGAGTCAAGTTGTCTTAAATCATCATCTGAATAAGGAATGTGTGCATTCAACAACCCTAATCTGCAATGAGGGCTCAACCTTTTTATTGCTTTATCAGAAGTAGAGGTTTGTTTTTCACTGACCTACAGCCCTAAAAGTTGCTGTATCCAAAGTGAGTCCTTCTCTCCTTTTAGTAAATTTGACTCAGGCAACAATGGATGCTAACACATTTTGCAAGTAATATCATGAACAAGAATAAGATTCTGCTTATTCTCCTAAAACAGTCACTAAAGAAATGATGTTTGTTCTCTCTTGTCCATTTCTTTTGCAGAAATAATCTTATAAAGAAATCCTTTATGTATTTGTCCACTTGCTGGAGACTTTCTAATTTGCAAAGATAACTAAGACCACTAATAGTGGTTGGAATTTGTGTTTCCAGTATTTCTTAGTCACTCTCTTGGTGACTAAGGATATAGGTAATCTTGGCCAGTAGAACAAACCAGTTTCTCACACAATCACTTCGAGGTTTGCAAGCTTTGGCTCTGAGTAACCAGTATTTGTCTTCTCTTTTTAAGTCAGAAAATCCTTTTCCTTCAAAAGAAGATGACAATAATAGGAGCTAAAGAGGACTTTTTCCTCTCCTGTCCACATAGTATTGGTTTGAAATGACCATTTTTAAATGTGTATTTCTGTAAGATGTATTTTTTCCAGCAAGCTTTAAAATCCTTTTTCATCCTGAGTAGTTTTCAAAACACCTGCTCATTTAAAATGTAGTGTCCCTGATACACTTTTTGTGGATATATACCACCATATTATTTTTTTCTTGCCTTGGCTTCCAATTTTCCATATTATAGATGGAAGCACCTGACTATGAATTAGTTTATCTCAGGGCCTGGAAGCTTTCTGGTGACCCCTCCAACATCACAGTGAACTCGTCACTCCTAAATTGTCACCATTAACTATAGTGATCCATTCTAATCCCTTCCAGGAAATGAATCCTGACAGTAAGCCCCAACCTCTGAGATTTGAAGCATTGTTAGTCAGTATCTTGTTTTAAATGTTTGTTACTATGCCTTCACCAAAGGAAAAAAAAATTATCACTCATAAAAGACAATAAGTTAATGAAGTCAGGGGGAAAAGTAACAATACTTACTTACGTTATATAAATATAATAATATGATTAATTATTTTCATAGTAACTGTTTGAAAAAAATCATTTTCTAAACGTTACAAATATTCGATCCATTTTTAACACATGCTCTTAGTTTCTTTACGGCTTGCCAGATACAGTTTTGTAGATAACACTGCACATTCAGTCACCTTGATAGAGTTGAGAGCTTTGAGGTAGTATACTGAAATATTTTGATTGTAGAATTTCTGTTTTAACTATCAGTTCTATTACTTGCTTATGTATCTTTAAGCACTACAGTTCTCTGTGCTTCATTTTGTTCATCTATAAAACATACTTCACAAAGTATCCATGAAGAGATAGAAATTTACACTTTCAACCAGCAAGTATGTCTTTTTTTTTTTTTTGCTTCTTCATATTTCTTTATTTTATTTTTTATTGTTATGTTGATCACCATACATTACATCATTAGTTTTTGATGTAGTGTTCCATGATTCATTGTTTGTGTATAACACCCAGTGCTCCATGCAGAACGTGCCCTCCCTAATACCCATCACCAGGCTAACCCATCCCCTCACCCCCCTCCCCTCTAGAACCCTCAGTTTGTTTTTCAGAGTCCATCGTCTATGTCTTTCTAAATTCAAATTCACTTATCAATTATATGTTTTTCCTTTGTTGTGGTTTGTTTTTTTGTTTGTTTGTTTGTTTGTCTTGCTTTCCTTATAAATTTGAGAATCATCCTGCCACTTTACACAGAAATGGTTTCAGTTGCAATACTTTTGAGTTCAGTTTTGGGGGACTTGACATTTTAACAATATTGAGCTTCCAGATTGTCTCTGTACATTTATTACATTTTTTATTTAATTAATCAGTGTATCTCTACATTTACTACATCTCCTTTTCTTTAATTCGTCAGTGTTTTGTTATTTTCAGCACATATTGTATATATTTTGTTATTTTCAGCACATATTGTATATATTTTGTAAGATTACACTTAATTCACGTATTAGTGCTTTTGGTAATCATACCAGTTTTATTTTATTTCAATTTCTAATTTTCTCCTGCTAACATATAGAAATATAATTAACTTTGAATATTAATCCTCTAACTTACCATCCTTCTAAACTCACATTTTAGTTTTAGTATCTCTTTGTCTAGTTTAAGGATGGTCTATATACAAAATTTGGGGAAAATCTCATTGTAATTTCTTCAAATATTTCTTTTTCCCCGTTCCATCTCTTATCTTTCTGGGTTTCTGGTGACATATATTTTAGATTATTTAATTTTGTTCTTAGTTTGTTCATAGTTCCTAGATGCTCTGGTCATTTTATTTTCACAAATTTTTTTTGTTCTTCAATTTGTATAATTTCAATTTGACTATGTTTAAGTTCACTGATAATTTCCTCTACAGTGTTAACTCTACTGTTTAGTGTATCAAAAGCATTCTTTACCTTTGTTAATGTGTTTTTCCATTTGATTCTTTCTTATAGTTTCTAAAAGTCTGCTGAAATTACCCAGGGGATCATGCATATTGCCCACCTTTAGCACATGACACTTTAACATATCCATTGGAATTATTTTAAATTTCATGCCTGATGTCGTTTCATTCCTATTGTTTGGTTTTTTCGACCATGTGCTATTTTTGCATAGTTCTTGTATCTCTTATATTTTTTTTTTCTTTTGTGGAAAGTGGATATCTGGTACAGTGCTGAAGAGTAAAGATTGAAGCAAATTAATCGTTGTGACTCCAGTGGACAACTTTTTGTTCTGTTAGAACTTTAGTGTGGGAAGTTGAGTCAATCGAGTCAGAAGGTAAGGTGGGTTTTTTATTTCTTTTTGCTATGATTACCCTCAAGAACCACAGGCCTCAAATTCCTTCAATATTACCTTAGGTTTTGAAGTGAGACCTGAGTCACTGCCACCAATATCCATTCCACTCTCAGGATTAGGTCTTCCCTTTACACGGTGCCTTAGAGTTTCCTTCATGTCCTTCTACAAGTGAAATTACTTGTACTACTTGTTACCCCATGCTTGTGAGCCTGGCACTGGCTTTGAAGGGGAAGGAGAAGAAACATCCCGGTTATTCTGTTTAATCTTCAGTCTTAGGCAGCCACTGAGTCCCTGTGTCACAGGGGTGGGACATTCTCGTTATCTAGCCCTGTCCCTGGCTATAGCTCTGGGCCCAGCATCTTTGCCTGCTCCTCCACACTGGTAGGATTAAAAATGTTTTTCTATTCTATTTCCCTAGATGCAATAGGTTTTCACCTGTGTTCTAAAAGCAACAGGTTCTGTTTTCTTCCCAAAGTGTTTCAGAGCTGTATTTTGTAGAAGAGATAGGAAGAAGGATCCAGACGGTGCTCCATGCCTTTCCCAGAATCACTGAGACTCTCCTCCCCAGACCTTCACCGCAAGAGGAGGAATTCTTTATAGGACTCTCATCCTGCCCCTAACCTTATTAAGAAGATCCTATAGGAGACAAACAACAACAACGACAAAAACACAAATACAAACTGAGACAAATTGGTGGTACCCAAGAAAGACGTGGGGGCAGGTGGTGAGTGAAATAGATAAAGGGGATTAAGAGCTACAAACTTCAAGTTATAAAACAAAGTCAGAGACGAAAAGGAAAGGATAGAGGATATAATCAATAAGATCATAATTACATTGTTTGCTGACAGATAGTGACAACACATACTATGGTGAGCACTGAGTATAGAATTGTTGAATCAGGGGCGCCTGGGTGGCTCAGTCGTTAAGCGTCTGCCTTCGGCTCAGGTCATGATCCCAGGGTCCTGGGATCGAGCCCCACATCGGGCTCCCTGCTCTGCGGGAAGCCTGCTTCTCCCTCTCCCACTCCCCCTGCTTGTGTTCCCTCTCTCGCTGTGTCTCTCTCTGTCAAATAAATAAAATCTTTCAAAAAAAAAAAAAAAAGAATTGTTGAATCATCATTATACTGGACACCTGAAACCAAAGTAACAGTGTATGTTAATTATGCTTCAATAATAAAAAAAAAATATCCTGTAACTATGAATAAATGACTCTTGTTTCCCTGGATCACATGTGGTTCTGTATTCAGACCTCTTACTAGGTCTTACTAGGTCACACTCAACTCTTTATAATTAATTAAAATTTGAGTTGAATTTTTATCAATGTCTGGCCCATCTGCCCCCATAAGCAAATGTTTACTTCCAGTCTCTCTCCTTCGACACAACTGTCTTTCTTTAGATTTTGGATTGGTTGGTAGCTCTGCAACCTCAGCTCTCAGATGGGTTCAAGAAAAATTGTGAATTTGCTGGTGGTCCATATCGGGCTTGTGGTGGATATTGCTGTGACGGTCGGAGGAATGTTCTCCCCAGCTTTCTGCTTCCTTAGTGGGAGCTGGAAGTCCCCATGAGCTGAAGCTTTGCAATCTTTAAACAAGCTCATTTTTAAAACTAAACAAAACATGCAAAGAAACAAAATGAACAGTGCTTTAACAATTTGACATAGTCCTTCCAAACACAGGCTCATTTTTTTCTCTCCTTTACAGTCAAATACCTTAAGAGACATGACTCTTCCTTTGGTCTCCATTCTATGTCAGCATAGACATACAGCAATCCAATTCAATTTGCTACCTGTTCAATTTTGTCACTGAAATAATATTGTCTCTATTTAACTCACTATATACAATGTATATTTTTCATTCTCATCTTACGTGATCTCTCAGCCTCATATGACATTCATAATTACGGTCTTCTTTACAAAACCTCCTTCCCTTAGTTTCAGGACCTCAGTCTCCAAGTCATCTACCTACAGCTCTAGTTGCTGCTTCTGAGTCTCTTTTGCAGGCTAATATTCTTCCTCCAAAACATCAAATGCTGAGGTTCTTCAAAGTCATTATGAAGATCCTATTCGATTTTCATTCCTTCATTCCTATGGTTTCAACAGCTCTCCTTATACAAATGATTTCCAAATTTATATGTCCAACCCAGGCTTCTGTTCATAGCTCTCATTCCTTTTTTTTTCCAGCTTTATTGAGGTGTTACTGACAATATTGTGAGATTTTTTAAGTGTACAGCATGATTTGTTATATGTATACATTGTGAAAGGAGTCCCCATTGAGTTAATTAACACATACATTACTTCATGTATTTGCTTTTTTCTTTTTTTGATGAAACATTTAAGTTCTACTCTCTTAGAAAAATTTAAATACACAATACAGTGTCATCAACCATAGTCATCGTGTTATGTATTAGATCATCAGACTTTATTTATCCTCTAACTTTCAGTTTATACCATTTTACCAACCTCTCTTTATTTCCCACTCCCAGCCCCAGGCAACCACTTTTCTACGATTTCCTTCATAGCTCTCATTCCGGTCAGCATTCCTATCTGGATGAATTTAATGCAACAAAAATTTAAAATATTCTAAACTTAACTCCTTTATCCTCACTCACTGACTAGTTCCCATTAAGCTGTCTCCACAAGTTAGAATTTGTGCAGTTGTGTTCAGCACATCGATGATCCAATGGTGGTCTGGGCCACCTGTCTGGTAGTTCACTCATGCCCTCTGGTCCTGTTCATGCCCAGTTCCTAATGTGTCATTTTCATCTACAGAGTTTTATTACTAGGGCTACCCATCTTTAGAATTTAGTGGTTCTGACAGAATCTATCTTTGGCCACAGAGTCACTGGATACCCCATAGTCAAAGAAGCCATCTCTACGAGCACGCACTAGTACACTAAGAGCTGATTTGCACATAGTGTAGACTTCTATATTATGGATTATATGGCTTTGTCTGAGAATCCTAGGGGCTCTATGTTGGGATCCTCCCATTGGAGTGAAGCTGGCTATAAAACTAACACAAACATCTTTTTTTCACCATAGATATCTCTAATAACAGAATGTCTGCTTAATTTTAGGCTCGACCAACAGTTTTTATTGACCCACAACCTGGATTTGCTGTAGAATTATTTCTCTATCTAGGTCCAATTCGAAGCTGGTAGCTCTCCGTGTCACTAAGTAAATGAGATGGAGAAATGTAGAATGTGCTGCCTCCTGAACTAAGACATGCTTACGAAGTATCAGGCAACCATTCTTGGTGATAGAAAGCTTACAATTCAATACTGTGTCCTTTATAGAAGATGTCCCATTATACCTCAGCCCACTGGACCTCAAAGTACTTAATTTATATGGCAGGTCCTGAATCTTGGTAAAGTGTACTTCTCACCTTCTCAGAAGTTTTTACTGAGGCTTTCCATATACTAGTCACATCTTGGTCCTCTGGTGCAATTCACATGATGGCAGCAATAGAGTGGATTGATGGGTTGTCCTGCAGAATATCCAGATGGTCCAGGTCCCTTTGAACTATATTATGATAGAGGGCAGAAGAATAGCATAACCTATAGTCCATGTCAATTCAAACCAATGTTCAGCAATCCTTGAAAGGTCTTTTTTCCCCTGTGCATAATTACATAACTAAACGGCAATAGATAACTCAGAGAATCAAGTCATTTACAGTAAGTGATATTGCAAGTCGCTTTCTCATTGACATTCAGCCTCTCCTTAAATAAGCGAATGGATTCTGAGTCTGAAAACTTGCTTAGGATTATGTATGGGCTCATGATTTTTTATCTGATTCTATAATTACCTGTAAATAGAGTGTCCTCTGGATCTTTTCATGGAATAAAATCAGCTGGTGAGTTTTCTAGCCCTACACAGGATATACACTTTGGCATGCCCACTGTTGACTCATTCCTCTACGATATGGCATTTATACTTAGTGTGAGCAATTATTTTTACCAAATTTCAAAGGGCCATCCTAGAAGCATATTGGTAACATCATCAGGGGTCCTCACCAAGGTGTTGAATCTTCTATCACAAGAGTACTCCAATTTCTATAAACTCTCTCTTATCCAACTTCACATTCTGCACCCCTTCATCAGCACCTAATGATTCCTCCCCATGTATGCTGTCCCATCTCTTGCTGGCACATATTAGACATATCCTGCAGCCTCTTCAATGTATAGTCCTTCTCTTCCTTTAGAAAGCTCAGCATCTTGTCATCCATACTCTGCTGAGATTCAAACTTTGTTATTGGTCTCGTTGACAGTAAGAGAGATGGGATAGATCCTAAGGGGGTGTGAGCATTGTCTTGAAGTGCTTCAATTAAGTAGTTTTCATGATCTTCAATCAAGAGACAAGGGCCAAGACTAGGATGAGGTGAGTGAGGTGCCTGGAGGAGCTCAGGATCCCAGAGGGCCCTGCATTTGTACAACCTTGAGAATGAGTGCCTCCTTAAATTTTGTCCCATATACACCTCACTTGCCTCACACTAGTCCCAGTCATGGAAGAGGAGAAGCACTGCCATCAAACCAATGTGCATGTCACTTCTGAAAGGCTAGTGGACTCACTGGAATCTAGATCAAAGTCTCAAGTGAATCTACCTAAATATACACTTCTTGGATTCACAGTCCCACTCCCTTCCTATGAGGCCCTTAAATTTGGTGTAAGAGATGTTAGGGTTGAAAGTTCAACCTTCTCTGATGATCCACTATTTCATTATTAAATCCTAAGCCAAGTCCTTCATTTGTTTGCCCTCCAGCTGCAAGAAATGAAGGTTTCCTTAAATACTACCAAAAAGACTCTCTCTGCTTTTAGTTTCTCTTGAAATGGTGATTTATCACCCAGACCCTGTCATTTTCTCTCATCAATGATTCAATGGTACTCAGCAAGAGTCATTCAATTCTTTTGTTTATAAGTTCAATTTCTCTCATATTCCTCAAATGCTAGAGAGATTACATTGACAAATGATTTCCTTCCACTTGCATTCCATCTAAGGTCATCACCAAAATATAGTTCAATAATTTTATTTCTAAAATATTCTAGGTTCTATCCATATCCCATTTACCATCATGATGGAGTCCTCAGTGCCAACCAAAAGGTAAGTAATGTAGTTCTAAAATTCTACTTTCTGTGTCCCCTCTAGGTAGTAATTATCTTAGATCAAGTTCCCCAGAAACAGACACTCAGGTAAATAATTTCATGTAGTAGTTATTCAGGAGTAGTGCTCTTGGAAGGTACTCCACTTAGGAAAATGAAGAACTCAAGATTAGGCACAAGGAGAAATTGTAAGATACATGTTGCCACTGATAGGGATGTAAGGCAGTTTACAGAGGCTGAGGGTAATTCCCAGAGAAGAACAGAAATGTGAGCCATCAAAATCACATATTCCCAGCAGCACCTGAGGATGAATATGTTGGTCTGTAGAGGGGATAGACCACTCCAGTTTCCACTACAGAGTATACTTCATTTTATTTAAGATGATTGCCACATTCAGAATTCATTGAAAAAAATTGTGCTTTTGAGTAATTTTGCATTTCTCCTGGAGAAAAAAAGAATATATAGTCAAGGGCAACTGGAAAGTCCTATGCATTTTGAGACAGAGATATGGGCAATAAAAAACATTTTCAAGTGTCAAGTGATGTAAATTTGACATCACAAGATGATTTGGGGTACGAGGTAGTGGTGCTTGGTGTACCTTCAAGTAGGTGAATGTTGAACGTGTTTCCAGAGATCATGACATGCTGTGTTCTAAACTAATGAGAATATGTGCCTGGAATGTGAAGCAACAATTCAGCACTGGTCTTCTTCCAACATGACAAATCTGCATATTGGATAGATAGACCCCTAATTTCTAATTTTGCTGAATCAAATTTCTTTCAGTCCACCAGATAGTGTGCAGTGAGCATATCGGGCTGCAGTTTGTTCTGATCCTTGGCCACATTTCTGTGAGAATAGAGATCATAGTATCAGATAAAGTCAAAACACCCATAGTCTTGAGTTTTTCACCCCCAAATCCAAGGATAACTGACACCAAATGTCAGACTGTTTGGAAAAACATAGATCAGAGTTGTTGAAAATGATGTGCTGTTTTTGAATAATAATAAAAATCTTTGATTTTCTTGTTTATTTGGAAGCCACACATTTATGAAAAAGAATGGGTAAATAATCCTCATGCTAAACTTAGAACTCCTTGTGAAAACCTTTCCTAACCAAGATTTAATGGAATTAAATAAAATTAAATAACTGGGGTATATATTTTTAGTACATACAAAGGAATTAATACAAGAACCCCTTTTTAATAAGTATTTATTGTCTAAATTATATGTTGGCTAAGGCGTAGTTCCTAACAGTAATTTCAATTTGGGCTGGAGCCTTCTGAGGTTAAATCACCACCCTTCTTTCTATGCATTGACAGCCAGTGAAAAAATAGAAAGAGGCATCAGATGGGGATCAAAATATCAGCTCTATTGAAAGACTGTTGATTTGAAGATGCAGCTTGGATCAAGGCCCAGATGGTTTTGCTTTGCTTTATCCTGACTTTGATTCCTTTGCCACCTACTTTCAGAGTACAAAAGCCTTGCTCTAGTCACCTGATAATAGAAACATGAAATAGAACGACCTTTTCTGGATACAGGATGATCCAAAGTGGAGAAGTCACAAATCATAAGGCACAATAAACATTACACCTTCATGTTGCATAAGAGAAACTACACCATTGAATACTGGACTCCTGCCCACATGACAATCACAGTAATGATTTCTTTTCCAGGGAGGAAGAATGTATAAATAAACTTAAAATGGCAAAATGTTACTCCAATATTGTCCCCTCTTGGAAAATAGTTTCCGCTTGAGAACAATAAAAGGTTAAGTAAGCTTTTCCTTTAAAAATGATCTGGAAAATGGATCTGTCATTGCATCTAATACTGAGACATGATGTCTCTGAGCATCCATTGAAGAATAGATCAAGGGGCAACTGGGTGACTCAGTCAGTTAAGTGTCTACCTTTGGCTCAGATCTTGATCCCAGAGTCGTGGAACAGAGCCATGTGTCAGGCTCCCTGCTGAGCGGGAAACCTGCTTCTCCCTTTCCCTCTGCCCCCTCCCCCTGCTCATGTTCTTTCTCTCTCTCTCTTTCTCAAATAAATAACTAAAATCTTTGGGGGAAAAAAAGAATATATCAGAGATATCTCAAAGTAGATGATGAATAGGCAAGAGAAAGTGAGATAAAATTTTAATATAGGACAACTAATGATCTATTGTTATTCTAATTGCTCTTCTATTGTGTGTCATTTCTCTATGATTTGTGTTTTTGAAAATATCTCCAAGAAAATAATGTGCTCCAAATTTAACATTAACTAAAAGGGGTAGATGAATATTTAAATACTACCTTGTTGGGAAAACAAAATTTTTAAAAGCCCAAATTACATAGTGTTAGATGGTAAATTATAAATACGTTCTTGACACAGCATTAATAAGTTAGAAAATTCCATAGTTTATTGAAAAAAAGTGCCAATATATTTTAGTATATTTAGTTCATTTAGATATAAAAATGAAACTATGACTTCTGCTATGCAGGAATATATATATAGTTTCCATATTCTCTATTCCCATCTATTGGTCTGTTTGCTCATGAACCAATTCCAAACCAACTTCACCACTATTATTTTATAATATGTTTTAATCTTTTACAGCAAATTCTCCCAACTTTTACTTCTCCAAGAATGTTTTGATCATATTTGCCCTTCACATATATACTATAGAATAAGATTATTGGGTTGCATTAGAATGTAAACACACACATACACAAACACACACATGCACACATTCACAAACCCAGTTGAATTTTTGATTGGTATGGTATTAAATCCACACATTTATTTGGAGAAAACTGAGCTAATTCAAATACCACATCTTCCATTCTTTGAAGATGATACATCTTTTCATGTATGTGAATTCTTTTAAGACCCTTTTCTCTAGAACCATGAGTTTGGAAAAGTAGGAGGAGAAGGAGGTTTACTTCTCAGGTTCATGCTTACTCTGAAGAGTTCAAGTAAATGTGAGGAGGATGTCTTGTAAGACGCCTCACCTTGATAGTCCTAGGCCTTAGTCTCTACATCTCAATTAGCTAAAAACCAATTGCAAGATATTAGATAATGGCCTGAAGACAACAGTGGTGAAATTGTGGAGCTCTAATACTCTTTTTACTCCTCTGAGCTCATAACCATCTACTGAAATTATCTTGGCTGTCCCCCCACATTTTTAAGCTCTTCAGTCCCATTAGGAAAATCAAAGAAAATATATTGGGCATTTATAAAGATGTAGCATTGATTCTAAAAAGACTAGCTGACTAATACAAGAAATAGAAGTCAAGTATACATTTCATAAATGCCTAGCAAATGGAGGGTATGTGACAAAACTGGAGAATTAATAATTTTTTAAAAGGATTTTATTTATTTATTTGTCAGAGAGAGAGAGAGCACAAGCAGGGAGAGCAGCAGGCTCCCCGCTGAGCAAGGAGCCCCATGCTGGACTCGATCCCAGAACCCTGGGATCATGACCTGAGCCCAAGGCAGATGCTTAACTGACTGAGCCACCCAGGCATCCAAATAATTCATAATTTTAAACTATATCTATTAAATTTTAATATTAATTATTTCTATTTTATCATATGTCAATACATTAATAATTTAATGACAGAAAGCACAGGCTCCGAAGAAGTGAATTTCTCAAACAAGTTTCAAATTTTATGTTTTGGCTCCTTCGTTTCTCTAAAGCTACTTCAAGGATTGGTACGCAGGAATAAGGGAGGGATAGATGAGCCCACCTAAAGGCATTCAAATATCACTTAAGCAAGAGTAATTCTGTTTTCTCTTCTTATTAAGCTTAGATTCTTCATACAGATTTATTTGAAGGAATGATTGCCACAGATAAGAGATATTTGAAAACCACTGGTATGTGAAAAGAAAGGAGATTCTCAAATATGCTGATCAAACAGTGGCTGGGCTATTGTATTAAGATCTGAGCACTGTCCTTGAGATACAACCCGTGAAGAGTTATTTCAATAAATCCTAAAAAAATCTAAAGCAAGTTATGTAAGATTCTGTTTACCATTAAATCAACAAGTATTTACTAGGTTTTGACTAAACCCCTGGGGCACTGCTGATGGAGAAGCAATGGGAGACATGGTCCCTGGCTGAGGAAGCTAACATTCCCATGGGTGAGAAAAATATATATAATAAAATAATGGTAAATACAGTACTTCCACAATAATAATTAATATTATTCAAACTGACGAGTTAACAAAATGTCCCAGAAAAGGAGATGAAATTTCTAAATGGTAAATGCAATTGAAATGCATTGGGATGCACTAAAAACTGAGCAGCCAATTCCTACCTGAATTAACAAGTGCTTAAAATGTACTTAGGTTGTGATGCTGAAATTTGCAATTGAATCAGAAGTTACTATTGGTGGCTGGTGGTGGGAGGGATTCTTCATCTCTATATTTTCTCTTTACCTTTATAGTCACACACTTCTTAAATGTCTTTTTCTTCTGTTTTTTGTTTGTTTGTTTGTTTGTTTGTTTTGTTTTTACTTTTCTTAGCTTTTGAATGATTACCTCTTTCTCTCTCTTTAACGCCCTTAAAAGTTAAAAAAGGAAAAAAAAAAAAGAATAGGTGAGAGAGTAGGGGCCATGGTGCTTTTTAAAATAAGCCACGCTTTCTTTTCACTTTTCAATTTACAAAGCGTAAGGACAGCCTTTGTGAAGCACCACACCTCTGTCTCTTTCAGCTTATTAGATCTTGCCATTGGACAGCAACAGAAGTAGACCCCAGGATGCTGGAGAGACCCAGAAAGACCTCTCAATGGCTGCGTCCATGAAATCACTCTCCAGCTGGGAATAGCATGTCCCAACAAGCTGCGGGTGTCATCTGTTGCTGTATTGAGTGTCAGGGTTTGTTCAAAAGCTCTGGCCCACTGAAAGGGTGTCTCCTTTCTCCTCACCTATCTACCTGTTTCTGCCAAGGCTACACCCCAGCTGAAGACACAGGAGGTCCCAAATAAGTGTAGCAGTGTTCTTCAACGCCAGGATATTAACTAGCAAACTTTCCTGCCATCCTAACGTCTGGCTCAACCACACAGAGACCAGTTTAGTGAGGATAGGAGGGACTTCTGTCCAGAAGGAGAAAAGTATCAGATAATAATGCACCAAAGGGAGCAAACTGCTCCCTTTATTTTTTTTTAATTTTTGGGAGATTATTTTAGTTTTTTATTTTTTATTTTTTTGATGGATGAGTAGAAATGAATCTTCCCCTTTTCATTTCTCGTACTCTTTTCCCTATCATTTTATTTCAGGAATCAAAAGTGTTTTGTGAGATTGTATAAACTTTGTGTGTGTATATAAAATACCTCAGACACTTTGGAATATTAAAAAAAAAATCGTGATTAAGAAAGTCCTGATTAGATTTGGTAATATTGATTGCATGAATGAATATGTGAAATATAATATACCCAAATATAAACTATATTATCTGAACTGTTATACTTTCCCATATCAATTAAATTTTATATTTACAAAAACATACATTTGTATAGTTTCTGAGATATTTTATCACCCAAAATTTTAATTCTGTTATTTAAATGCTACCATTTCCAGGTTAAAATTTCTGAAAAAAAAATAGTATAATATATCCTAGGTATGTTTATATTTTAAATAGTATCTTTTAAATGGGATTTTAATGGGCTTATGATATACTTTCTTAAAATCTTTGACCACAAATTGTGCTATTGAACAATTCATATTTTTGAAATTCTATTCATTTTTTATTTATTAAAAGACAAGTAGTTCTCGAAGACATGAATATAAAAGTATTCTGTGATAAAAAAGTATTCTGTGATGGACTATTTAAGCCTATGAAATTATCTTATATTCATTATATAAGCGTGAAACTGATGAAATCATATCATTGTATGCATCCATACATATCCTTACTAGCCTGAGGAAAATTAATGATAGGTGTATTTTGCCTTTCATTGCACCAGCATTTTTTATATTTTAAGAATTTTAACTCTTGCTACAGAAATATATGGAGCAGAAATGCATAGATGTAGCAAAATTATATTTAGTATGTGCTAAAATATCTGAGATGCCATCATTAGATAGACTTCATTGAGAGATCAATGTCATTTCAGTATTGGCAACTTTTTCTTGGAAGAACTCTCAATAATGATTTTTATTCTACTCTTTATTTCTTTTTACAGATTTACGGATTTTTTTTCCTTCTGGGGAGAACTAAAAGTATCTCCAGCTGAGCCTTACGAAGTTTCAAGTATTCTAAGACAAAGACAGTACACTGGATTAGCAGTGTGAGTCCATTTCATTGAACTCAGTGATCAAAAGCAAAGTGACATGAATGCAAGGTAGTGTCATAGAGTATTTGCCCTAGAAGGAAATCTCCATCCATTAGCAGATAGAAAAACTGAGGCTCAGGGAAGATATGAAGCTAGTTTGGGGCTGATGCTGGAAATCAGACCTCCAGACTACCAGCCCTGGATATTATTGCACCTTGCAGGATGGGATCCAGAGTTTCTGAGAAGTTAATTTGATAGTTGAAATGGCTCCTTCACTACCTTTGAAGTCAGAATTAATTTGATGAATTGCATTTGGCCAATTGTTTCAGATTTATAGGGTTCTTCTACCTGCACTTTGCAATTTACTTCATTTCAACTTAGACTTTTTGAGCGGCTAATATGCCCAAATCAAGGTGTTCAGGACTCTGAAATGTAAGAGTGTTATTGAAAAACTCCTCTCTCCATGAAGCATATTCTCTACTGAGAGAGAAATGAAATATATAAACTGGTAATAACACAGAGCCATATGTCAAATACAAAATCTACTATTTTCATTCTCTAGATAAAAGAGTCTAGGCTTATGTTTGTTTTTATTTTTGATTTTGGTAATAGTCCTTGTCATCATGTGAAACAAATGCAGGCCATTTGATTTACGAGCATAAGTATATGCAGCTACCGCCACCTATCATGATAGTCTCTTTGCTACATACTGACTTTTGGAAGGGAAATGAGTTGGAATTTGGATACCTGGGGTAGTGAATGTTAAGTCTACATGTAAAGATGTGCTTATTAGTAGTGCACAAATAGAAGAAACAAATTAGACAAAGAGAACTCCTTTCTCATGGTTTTGCTAAGATACATCATAATTTTTAACAATTAAACAGCACAGAAAGCTTCATAATAAAAAGCACAATCTCTGTTCCAATTATTACTACCTAATTGCCCTCTCCAGATGAGACTTTTCATAGTTCCCACTTTTAATTCTTTGGTGGTTGCTGCTTTTTACCCTAAATACCATGTTTCTCTAGCTCTTTCTTGATTTACAATATCATATATTACCTATTGACTTCCTGCTATAAAAGACAAGGATTTATCTATTTTCTACCTTGCTCAATATACTCAACCTCCCAATTATATCATTGTGTATCTGTAAGCTACCACTATAATTTAAAATAAAATGCATAACTTCTAATTTTGGTCTATTAACTGAAGACATACTCTTTTTACTTTACCCTTGATAAGATGAGCCCCCTAATTCTTCTTTCTCCAACTTGCCTTGTAGTTCCCAAGTCCTACTGGCAAGAAATTTGCTTTTACATTGCTACAGTTGGTCAGCTAGCACTCTATTCTGTCATACGGTTCTACTCTCAGAAATTTCAATTATTCATATTATCAGCCATAGTCATTGCGCTAAACACTAGATTCTCAGACCTCACTCGTCTTACAACTGCAACTTTAGCCTTTAACCAACCCCCTCTATTTACCCAATTCCCCAACTCCTGGGGAGTAGAACCATTTTTCTACTCTCTATGAGTACATTTTTTCTTTCCCAAAGAATCCACATATAAGTGATACCATGCAGTATTTGTCTTCCTCTGTCTGGTCTATTTTACTTAGCATAATGTCTTCCAGTTTCACCCATGTTGCAAATTACAAGATTTCTTTTTCTTTTAAGACGAATAATGTTAGACTGTGTGTGTGTATACACATACATATACATCACATTTTCTTGATCCATTCATCCATTGACAACACCGCTATTTGAACAACTTATGAGCAAAGGCACTTCTTATGTATTGTCATATGCAAAAAAAAAAAAAAAGTGATACAAGCCTTTTCTTAAGGAGTCAGTCTACAGAATGAAAACAATCATACAGATAACTAAAATTCAATAGAAAGCTATATGTAAATGTCAAAATTTTAAAAACCACACATCCATTTGTTTGGAATTAGCCAGAGCACAGTGAAGGATCAAGAAGAAGCCTGGCAGGAAAATAGACATAGGTAGCTTTGGAGGAAAAAGTTATTGTGCTAAGGTCTTCAATCAGAAATTAAGGTGTTTTAGATCTTTTTAAAAATAAAAAGTGGCATAGAGTTTTGGACTGCTAGACTTTAAACTGCATAATTGTTTAACCAAAAGCCAAAGTGGTTTGAGTTTGTTTTGTTTTGTTTCAATTCTTAATACTGCAGTAAGTTCCATTAGAGAAATTTGAACTCACTAATTTTGTGAAGGTCCAAGTTGAAGTATTCATTGTACTCTTCTCGGGTCCCAAAATTTATTGAATTCTAGGAGACTGGAGGGCTAAGAATTGTCTTTACACTCAACTAATTCTAATTTTAAAAACCTCAGTTTCTCTGGGTTAAGCTACACGAAATTGTCAATAGCCAAACATTTTTGGACCTACCAAATTCAGTCTCATACAGTTCAACTTCATAAGTAAAACTCCACTTATAAATTATAGTTCTGCTTTCCAAAAGCTGCATTTAGAATATATTATAAGTTCTATATGCAGTTAACCTTGTAAATCATCCAAGTCAATGACAGAGAAATTATAATGTGAAAGCAAAGTCTTAGGATTCTAATATTCAAAGATTAAAGTCAACTAGAAAATAAAATGCTATGCATTTATTGCAGGATAGAAGTGACTTGGGTATTTTCTGTATTCTAAAGGATAGAATATGGCTATAATGGAGAAAAAAAGTGAGAAAATTACATTTTTTATAAGTCATAGACCGGTCCAAAATTTTTACTGAAAATTTTTTTTCACTTGGGGTGTCTGGGCGGCTCAGTGGGCTAAGTGTCTGACTTCAGCTCAGGTAATGATCTCAGGGTCCTGAGATCCAACCTGCTGTGGGGCTCTATGCTCAGTGGGCAGTCTGTTTCTCCTTCTTCCTCTGCCCCTCTCCCTGCTCATGTGTGCACTTTCTCTCTCTCTCTCTCTCTCAATAAATAAATAAATCTTTAAAAAATATAAGTAGCTTTCACTCTCTACCATCTCTTCCTATATTTTTAGGTAGCTCATATAATAACTGACAACATCTCAAAAAAATACCAGACAAGGCATTCCAAGTGCATTAGTGTTGTGCTGTTATAATACCAGTGTCTTTCCTGGGTGCACACTAGACTTTCAGGATCTTGCAGCTGGCAAAGAATGAGATGCTATGAAGCAGCTATTTCAATGTGAATTGCTTTTTAAGCTGCCAGTGGTAATAACGGACTTAAAAGAAATTTTCTCCATTTCAGAAAATTAACAACCTGTAGGGGAGAAATATTCTCAGAGTCACTTAAGACATAGGGTGCTTTCCTTTCGTCCATTAAAATGACCACAGCTTCTAAAGATACCACCCCGAGGTTATATCCTAGAGCCTGCATATTCCTGTAAACTTTATTAAACATGCTAACTGCAAACTCTGGCTCATCTTTAAACCTTAAAACACTGAAAAGTGATTTGTGTTTCTTTCTCTTGCATACCTAAGCCCAGGTACAGAAATATTAATAGATGCAATGACTCTGGAAATTGCATGCAATTTTCCTTTCACAGCCTAGAGAATGGGCTATTACTGTTAAAGAGGATAAAATTCAATTACACATTTTCCAACCTGAATTGTGACTTAAAAATAATACAATACTATTTGAATGCCTAAGATTAACTTTCCACAGGAAAGGAAAATGTAAGAGCAGACACTTTGAATAGCAATTCATTTATATTAATTCTTAAATTATATAGAATCAGTGGGTTATCATTAGATTTTAACCATCTTTATTTGGAAACTAGTTCTATATAAATATAGAGTTCCCCTGATCAAAACTTGGTGTTCTTGGGGCACCTGGGTGGCTCAGTGGGTTAAGAGTCTGCCTTTGGCTCAGGTTATGATCCCACGGTCCTGGGATCAAGGCCCACATAGAATTCCCTGCTCAGTGGGAAGCAGGCTTCTCCCTCTGCCCCTCCCCTTCCTCCTGCTTATGCTCCAGCACCAGGTACTCTCCTTCTCAAATAAATAAATAAAATCTTTAAAAGAAAAAAAAAAAAAAACTTGCTGTTCTTATTTAAAAGGAACAAACCATTCTAATGAATGGTCTTATTTGAATCAATTTTCATGTTAAAATCAGAAAGTGGTTTCTTTAAAAATTTTAAAATACCCTTTAGTGGTCACTTTGGAAGGCTGCTCAACATGTACATCCTTTCCTCTGTTTGAAGAATCTTCCTCCCTTTATTAGTCTGGATGAGGGACATAAAACACCCATCCTATGAGTGCTAAAAATTCCAGATCGCTGGCTTCCTAGCCTTCTCTGTCCTTGATATATTGGTATGGGACTTAGGCTTCTTTCTGTAGATGTGACTTGCCTAACTTTGTGTCAGGAGCTGGTGACGCCTGTGGAGGGGGCTGCCGTGGTGTCATATTCCTTCTGTCTCTCTCATTGCCCAGAGAGATCAGGCTCCCAGAACAAAATAAGCATCTTAGCAGTTGAATACAGGTTCAGTAAAATTGAGTTCTGAATGCAGGAGGGGCGTGCATACTGTGGCGTCTAGTGAAAGGGGCAGCTTTTCAGTAGAGTTCTCTGGTGTGTTTGGGGGCCCTGGTCTGGAAGCATCGTCCTCTGTCACTCCTCCCACCTTCTCATTGATTCAAGAGTTACCCAAAATCTCTTTATTAAATTTATTATCTCCCTTAATTAGCCAGAAAAATCTTCTGCACCACATAGCTTAAAAATCTGCCTGATGCGTCATGCCTTTTCCGTACATTCTTCACCAGTTTGGGGCCTTCTGCATTTCCTAGCCCACTTTACATAGTAACCAGTTTACATAGTAACCACACTATTGTTTCCCAGTAGTGGCTTTATTTATTTATTTATTTATTGGTTTATTTGTTGGTTGGCGGGTGTTCTCTAGATCCATAAAAAAGTTTAATACCTATTACAATTGTTTGAACAGCTTCTCTGGGTAAGTCGGTATGGTGGATTTGAAGATCTGGTTCCTTCTTGACTCATGACAGTATTTCTCAAAAAAATGATGCCGAAGCCTTAGAAGCAGGATATCTTCTTTAGAAGCCACTGGTTTATCAGGGTTTCTCAAACAACATTTAGGAATGGATAACTTTTGTTTGTGTGAGGCTTTTCTGTGCTTTATAGGAAGTTTAGCAGCATCCCTGCCCAGTAGATGCTAAAAGTAACCATCTTCTATCGGTTGTGAGAACTTTGGTTTGGGGTCAGATGGAAGATGGTACTAGAGTTTGATATATGAGAAAGAAGGGTGATAGCCCTGACCTCATCTTTGGGGCTACCTTTGGTTGCAAACACCTTGCTTTACTTTGCACTTTTGCTAGAACACCAAAGTGCCAGGTGAGGAATTAAAGGGACTAAAATGCATCCTCAAGCCTAGTCTCGGGACTGCTTCTCTGTCATACACTGACAAATTCTGAGGGACAGGCTAAGGAATTTTAATGTAAAAGAGTGATTAAATATTTTCATACAGAGGAGAGACATAAGCAAGGTTTTAGAAATTTTAATCTGGTTTAGCGTGCAGAGGTTAAAAGGAAGAAAGATGTATGCTGAATTTCCATATAAGAGGTTACATCAATAATCCTAATGTGAGACAAAAAGAGACTGAATTGAGAGCATTTGAATGGATGTTATAGAAAGGATGGAAATGAGAAAGAATCAAAGCTACAAGTCAACTGAAGTTGATAATCCATAACAATTTGGATAAAGAAGAGAAAAAGCTCTAAGACCGCCATGATGTTTTAAAAACAAGTACCACGAAAACATTTGTAGCATTAAGGGAAATAAGGCAATGAAGAATAGGAGTTGGGATTACGGGAAAAAATGGAGTTAAAGGACATATCTACAAAGTTTTAGATCACATGTAGCAGAATGTCCATAAAACTATAGGACTGACGCCTTAAAGAGAGGATTTAATTGGAGAAACAAATTTGAGAATATATTATTTTAATGACATAGTCAATGTTTCGATTTAACTCTTTGAACTTCTCATAAATTTAAACCATGAATGACAGGGCTTTAACATATTGAATTGTGTAAACAATATTCAAAGCAGCACTGTATATTATAATTGGCCATGGAAAAAGAAAAGTAACATATATCAGTAAAATTATGCTGCTCAAGAATGTTCTAAATGTCAAGATGAGATATAATTGAACCCCATGGTAATCAAAATAATTTCCCCACATTCTAAAATTTAAAATTCAGCCAACAACTATTATCCTTAATATCCAACTCTCTTGAACAACTATTACAACCTTATTAAAGATCTTCAAAGTCATAAACTCTCCCCCATTCCCCTGAATGAATACCTGACTTTCTGGACAACCATATAATTGAATTTTTTTTGTTTACATTTGGTCCCATTTATTCTGACTCTCCTTGTTTTCAAATTCATACGTGAATATCTTTTCAAAGTAATGGCCTTTAGGAGGTTTGTTTACATGTGTATACAAGGACCTGTTTCCCTGGAAGGGGTCAGGGACACATTTAGAAAAGGACATTAGGAAACTTGAATTGTTCTATGTGCATGAGGGAAACTATAAAATTGATCTGCCAGGTACTGAAGGTGAAGGTCTCTGGCTGAGAGTTTCTGCACTACTTCCTGCATGAAGTTTTTCAGTAAATGACAAAAGGTATATTTCAAATTATTAAATGTAGTTCTTCCAACGCAAGCAAATGTCAAAAGGATTCTGTTTTTATTCTCCATTAATTGTTTAAATTATGAAGCATTTTTTTTAAAGGTTTTATTTATTTGACAGAGAAAGACACAGCGAGAGAGGGAACACAAGCAGGGGGAGTGGGAGAGGGAGAAGCAGGCGTCCTGCAGAGCACGGAGCCTGATGCGGGGCTCGATCCCAGGACCCTGAGATCATGACCCGAGCTAAAGGCAGAAGCCTAAAGACTGAGCCACCCAGGTGCCCCTAAATTACGAAGCATTTTGTTTGAATGTTGGCCTTTTTAACTTTTCTCCATTTTGCAATTGATTTTATCTTTTATGTTGAAAAATAATGCACGTGCCTTTTTCATGACATCCCTGAGCCTTCTAATTTTCTACTGATGTCTCCCTTGACTTGTGACTCCCTTTTGCTTAATCTGGATACTTTTATATTTTGGATTACCTGTATTGATATTTTGTTCTCACATTTTCCATTCCTGACTCTTTTCTCAATATTCTGAGAGATTTTCCCTAAAATTTCCTTCCAGTCATTTCATTTAATATTTTGCCCTAACATTTACATCTCTGATTTCAGAAATATTTCGTTTTCACATAGTCTTTCTGCAAAGCTGTCATATTTGTTTTATCATCTTGAATTTTTCTGAGTATACTAAATAAGAGAAAGACTGATTTTATGTCCCTTGAGTATTGATTTAATTTGAGTAACCTTGCCTCTATGTTTATTTTGAACCTGAACTTTTTTTTTCTTAAAGTAAGCTCTATGCCCAATGTGGGGCTTGAACTCATGATCCCAAGATCAAGAGTTGCCTGCTCTACTAACTGAGCCAGCCAGGTGCCCCTGAACCTAAACTATTAAAAGGCTCATTTTCTTAAAATTCTGTGCATCCTAGCTGATTGTTCATTTATACAGATGAAGATATGAGTTGATTAAAATTTCCGCTGTGCTGATTTATTTCCCTGCAGTATTTTTCTGCTAAAGAGAGGGTGAACTAAAGCTTTGCGTAGAGGATGGGTGAGTCAATGGACAAGCTTTATGTTGGTGTGCATGCAAGGATCAAACCAGCAGGGTGTCCTGTCCAGAAATGTCCAGTCAATGAAGGCTTTAGATTGGAGTGTGAGCCACTGTGTTACAACACCTATTCTTCCTAGGGAGTTGGTTCAATCTCTTTCTATAACAGTTCTGGAGATATAATGGCAGGATGAAGACTAATGGTAGACAATCTTTCGTTGTACCTGTGGGAGGTGCCAAGGGACATGTTGTCACTCATGTTCCCTAGAACATTCTTTAATTGCATATCTTGATTACTTGCTAAATCTCAAATCTGATCCAGTCTTTCACACTCTGATGCTGGAATCATTCTACAGTTCTGCCAACAAAAGCATTTCCTATGTCTATGGCAGCCTTCTCCTCTGAATATTCTGGTGCCTTTTCTTCTGTCAGATTTGTCAGCATTATCCCCCTTGGTTTTCATCTTCTAGAAATGTACCTACATATTTAATCATCTGATGGTCCCTTTCTTGCTCTATGTTGCAGTAGTTCTTTTCAATTTTTTTACTGTCATTTTAACACTTTTCGACAAAAGAGAGAAAATAAACATTATGCTGTTTGGCATCTTGAATAGAAATTAGTAAAAGTTTTATTGGCAAGGGATGAACTTCCAAAGGTAACTGATATTTTGAAAAACAAAACAAAAATTAGAAGACTCCTTGTGTGCAACAGAAGGGAGAGTGGGTTATATTACAGAGGTGACACGCTGAATTTAGAGGGACCTAGATCTTTTGTAATGGACTGTAAGCATGGCTGGCCAGTTCATCAGTAGGAAATACAGCTTTCCTGTATTGAACAATAAACAAACTTGCTCTTTGCTCCAGAGACAGATACTATCTTTATCTTCTAAAGCCTTTCATCATGTCAACATCTTAGAAGAGATGGTCTAGAACAAAGGCATTGGTGACTCTGTTTCCAAGACATGCAGAAACATAAAGAACAACTATTTCCCCAAAGTGTTCTGACCAAAGTTTTCTCTTTGAAATAGTTTGAATACAAGTATCCACAGGGACCCTCTTTCTTGGCAAGAAGGCCTGGAGTTAGAACCAACACAAACTTAGCAATATTGGGCCCCCTGTCCCAGGCCAAAGCTTTCTTAATCATTATAGTTTACTACTTTAATAAGATGTAAAGTCGGCTTCAAATATAAATACTCTGAGAAAAGAAGGGGAGAACAAGGCCATATGCCCTAAGAAGTCTCATTTATATCCCTCCTATTAATGTTCTATCATCTTGAGCTTTAACTCTGCCTAGGAACAGGTCCTTTCATGGAGTCTGAGGGAAGTGTGCAAAGAAGAGAGAATTCCTCTAGAAATCAGTAGACATTTTTTTTTGCACTGTCCTTAAAGGATACATCAATTTGGGTTTTGTATCATAATTCTTTGGACTGATGACTTTTATATTCTGATTTCTTAACTTCTTAAAACAAGGATTCTGTCTTATTCATCAATCAGAGGTGTGTCTTAAAAAGCTGTTTGGAAATAATTTGTTAAAATTGATTAGAGTTTTAGAATAACAAATAAAGTCTGATCAACAATTTTTATTTGTTAAAGGAAGCCTTCCTACCTGATTCCTGATATTTCCCTTGTCTTACTTAGTGAAAGCTTATGTGTCTTTCATCCTGTGTTAGCTTTGCTCTAGAAAAGTCTGTCTCCACCTGCACTGCACATTAGTATAACATGGGAGCTTTTAAAAAATATTAATGCTGAAACCTAAAGCCAGGAAAGTCAGATCTCCAAGGATATATTTTTAAGCCTCCGTACTTGATTCTAATGCACAGTGAGGGCTGAGAACCAGGATACAGGGGTGGAGGGTCTCTGGATACTCTCTTTAAGAGAGAGGAAATGCACTACCCTCTTACTTTTCTCTCTTCATATGCAGAAAGATGTCTTTGAGATGGTCTAGTCATCCCAGAGGATACACACTACTGGTTCTAACAACCCCTTCTCACAGTTCATTTTTTTTACTACAAACTGAATTTTTATTTTATATACATATACCAAGCCCCACATTCAAAAACACATATTCCAGGACACAAACTTTAGAGCCGGCTGACATTCTATAAAAAAGAAAAAAACCTTGATATTTCCTAAAAGTTGAAGTTATGCATCCCTCATATGTTTTTGACTGGTAAGAACTAGGCATTCAATAATTAATATTAAATAAGGGAAGAAATAAATGTACTCATAAGTGAAAAACAGAATAATATACAAATAGATAAAGGGTCCAGAACTATGTTTTTAATGGGATGAGGAGCATGAAGCATAAGATGGGGTGCTAGGTCATGGAAACGGTTTAATGGAAGAACTTCATTAGCAAAGCATTTATTAGATTTAACCATAAGAAATCAATGATATTTGACTACTTTTGAATCACTATATGGCAGTTCTATGTTACAACCTAACAATTTTTTATTATTTCATGCTGTTCATCATTTTCACTTATTTAGTTTATTGATCGTTATTCCCAGTTGTATTTGTCAAAGTCCTATGAAGATCCCTCTGAGAAATAGAGCTTAAAACACAGAGGTGAAATGGTTTATTCTAAATTTTAAAAGTTCTCCATATGTACAATGTTCAAGCAATACACGTTTGATAGAAGAAATATAAGATTGTGTACTTCAAGGCTAAATCTCAGCTTAGTTTTAATTTATGCTACTGACATGGCCTTAGGATGTTTTAGTATCACATATTTCTATGGCTAAATGAATTTCCCAAACTCAATGGTACAGCCATCCAATTGCATCTTCGGGTAAGTAGGAAAAAAGTGCCCCTTCCTTTGGAGAACATAGCGTTTACAAGGGCAAATGACTTGAAGGTTAATTCCCAAGATGAATTTCAGCCCCCATTTGTCTTCTTGTCCAAGTGCACAAATGCAGTGATCAACCTGCCCAACCATACATGGAGGACCTGTACATTGTATGAGGTTTTGTTCTAAATCAAAGGTGATTTCCTTTTTCTAGTTGTTAAAACTTCAGTGCCTATGAGGCAGGTATCACACAGCAAGAATATATCTAAAAACCAGTCAAAAGGTTACTCTATTGGTCAATTATTTATTACATAAAATTATATTAAATAGCATTCAGATAGTACCACAGTAGATTTAGCTCATAAAATTGTGTTTTGTTTTGTTTTGTTGTCGTATGTCCAAACATGTCTAGAACCCCCACTTTTTGATATACGTGATGTGGTCAGGCAGGCAGAGCTTTACCTAAAACTTGGAGTCAGCTTCAAACAAGACTCCCTTTATAACCTCTCTTAGTGCAAAATTAATTGGCTGTAATGAGATCCAATTATTACCTCATTTGAGGCCAATTAAATTGGCAAGTCTCTGCATTCAATTTAGCAGAAATATTGAACAAAAATCTGGCAACTGGTTTTAATCAGAGAGGACTCACAGGAATTCTGTGAGAATTGTGTGAAACATAACTTTTTGAGAGAGGGGCACTGAGATTTTGGTGCCATTTGCTTGAAAGCAATAGTAAATGGGGACAATTTGTTACTCCCAAGTTTTCACCACGAGAGGAAAAATAAATAAGCAAACAAATAAATAGTTAAATAGTCAATAAATAATTACATAATAAGTATGCAGGAGTTTTAGGCATAAAAATATGGTGGCTGGGAACCAGTTACACCATCATAAAGCAAACACTCACATCCATAACCTTGAATGTTGAAATGGGCACCCTAATTTTTGAAGTCCTAATGCTTTTGACAATTAGTTCTTTCATTTTTATTAAAAGCTATATATCATTCAGAAACTATAAACACTTGCTTTCTGATATCAGTGTTAATTTATTTTCTTAATGATACTTAACAGTCCAATTTCTCAACCAGCTAAATGAGCTCTACAAACTTTAATATTTTAAAAAAGAAATTATACTATTTAAAGAAATACTAAATATCCAGAGGTAAAGCCACAATTCCAGAAAAACTTCTGTAATTTTAATTATTGTATTTTATGAGTATAATATTGTCATACACATTCATAACAGATAAACTGGTTTTAGGGGAAAATCCTGCAATCTGTAGTTTAAGACCTAATTGAATGTACCTGTTCTTCTGCAAGAAAAAAACAATGCAGTCCTGAGTTAATCCTAAAGGTGTTTTATGTTTAAATTATCACTTTATTACAAATCATAGCATTATAGGATTCTAAGTGTTAAATAGCTAAATCAAAAGATATGTAGGGGGAAATCTGATTTCAAAATCTTTGTGTGGGAATATCTGATTATTATTTTTTTAAGATTTTATTTATTTATTTGAGAGAGAAAGAATGAGAGAGAGAGAGAGAGCACATGAGAGGGGGGAGGTCAGAGGGAGAAGCAGACTCCCCGCCGAGCAGGGAGCCCGATGCGGGACTCAATCCCGGGAGTCCAGGATCATGATCTGAGCCGAAGGCAGTTGCTTAACCGACTGAGCCACCCAGGTGCCCCAGGAATATCTGATTATTAAGCATGACGTTTTCCAGAAGGCTTTCTGTCTGCTTAGCAAAGTTCTGATATAAAAGTAACCTCTTTAATAGTTGAACAGGCTTTGTTCTTTTCTAGAGCCATCTAGTAAGGGACTAACTACAAGTCTAGGAATTTTCAGGAAGCAAGGAAATGGGCAGTGGGTCTAATCTATACTGTTAGAAAACGATCATGCCTAAGAGGTAATTTTAAATTTTTATTAAAGCAAAATAGTTTATTTAAATGTGTATATTTCTATATTGGGTCAGTAAAGCAAGGAGAAAGCCCAAAGTATCTACAATATTCTACAAGCTAAAAACAAAACACATATTTATAAAACTGCATTAGAGACAGGGAATTTGATCTCCACAGTAGCCCATGTATTATGTAACTGGCATTGCTATTTTCTTTTTCTTCATAAGAAGAAAATATTCGGGGAAAATAAAAAAAGAAGAAGAAAACATTTGGCTCTCATGTTAAATTACTCATGAAACTTCTTTAATATTTTATTTATTTGAGAGAGAGGGTGCTCAAGCAAGAGTGGAGGGGAGGGACAAAGGGAGAGGAAGAAGCCGACTCCTTGCTGAGGCAGGATCCCAAGACTGATCATGACCTGAGCCGAAGGTGGATGCTTAACCAACTGAGTCACCGGGGAATCCCTACTTATGAAACTTTTTAGACTTTTTTTTAACTCTGCTCATAATATATATGGCCAGTTTTGAGGTTGAATATTTCTAAAATAGATATAATTTTTCTAGCCCCTGAAAGACTAGCTTTTATATTGTTTTACAATTATTTTTCATGTAATGATTTACTTATATACATGTTACTGAGTTTGTATACTAATATACACTTTAAATAAAGATTAAGTGTTTTTATGCATAAGTTACTAAAAACGATTAAATAGAGAAGCAAAATGTTATTAGACCAATAAATCATGGTGATTTTTTTTTTTTTCAATGTGCCTGGCAAAGACAGTTTTAAAGAGTCAGTTATATCAAACCATCTTGGAAGAGAACATTTCAAGTTTGCTCATAGCATTCTAATTCATAAGAAAAAAATAATGCTTCAAAGCAATTTTATAGAGCTTTGACATCACAGTTTATATAACTAATAACAAAACCCAGTGAAACCCCCAAACAAAGACTTACACCTTACTAATAAAAAGAAATGAAAAAAAATCAAAAATAAAATATAATCTGTGTACATTAAAAGGTAAATACTCCCTAATAAAAAAAGATACATTCCAGAAATGTAAAAGTGGAATGATATTAGAAAATCTAACCATATAATTCATCACATCTCTAAATTTAAAAATTTTAAATAGTATTTAAATATATAATAAAAGGCATCTGAAATTTGAAAATACATTTCTAATTAAAATTCTTACAATATGGTACCTAGAAAGATGCTTCATTTTTATTATAAATGGTATTATCTCCAACCAACAGCTGAGAATATTCATGATGATGAAACCCTAATACATTACAATCATTTTTAGTAATGGAACCTCTGAAAATCAACAAACCAATAAAGAACAAAAGAAAGAACCAATGAACAAATGAAGGAATCAATGAACAAAAGAAAAAGAAGGGAAGGAGAGAAAAGAAAAAAAGAAAAGGAAAGGGAAGGGAAGGGAAAAAAGAAGAGAAGAGAAGAGAAGAGAAGAGACGAGACGAGACGAGACGAGAAGAGAAGAGAAGAGAAGAGAAGAAAAGAAAAGAAAAACAAAACTTACCAGAAACCCAACTATGCAAAAGTTAAATAAGCAGGATTTTGGAGTACTAGGAGAAGAAACACATGGAGCATCACTACCATCACTTCATGCTAGTTCTCACCAACCCATTCCCACCTACAAGATGGTGGTCAAAAGGTAATTCCGTTCCCCACCCATGAATTATTCAGAAACGTGAGCCCAAGCCATAAATTCATGGCAAACAAGGTAATTTGGAAAGACTGTCACTCCCTTGTCACTGTCATTTATATCAGGGGCACATGAAGTTCGTTCATTGAGAACATCTGAGTAAAGTTCCCAGACACTAAAACCAAAGCCCTAGGAAGAAACAACTTTCTAATTTTTCTATATATTCCCATCTGTGCTGGGTGCCCTGAAGACAAAGCCTACCCACAAAAACTCAGAGCCATAGCGTTAGGACAGCCCTGAAGTCAGTCTCCTCCTGGGAGTTCAGTTTTTTCAGCCATGGAGCCAGTTTTCATTGCATTTTCTATTCCTTATAACCTAAAGCAGGAGTTGGCAGACTTCAGAAAAGAGCCTGCTGATAAATATTTGGGGCTCTGTGGACCATATGATTTCTGTTACTCAACTCTGCTGTTTTCTCACAAAAGCAGCCCCAGGCAATACATAAGCAAAAATGTAGGGCTATGCTCCAATACATCTTTAGTTACAAAAATAGGTCATAAAGTTACTCTCCAGTGTTTTCTTCTATAACTTTTGTACTTTTAAGATTTACATTAAGGCCTTTGATCCATTTTCAGTTAATTTAGGTATGGGAGGCAAAATTATGGGTCTGTCCTCACCATGTTTGTTTGTCGAAAAAACTATCCTTCCCCAGATGAATTGCCTCTGCACTACTGTCAAAAATCCATTGACTAATTCTGGACTCTATTCTTTTCCATTTATCTCTTTGCCTATCAGTATCACACTGTTGATTAATCTAGCTTTTTTAATGAAGTTTTTATTTAAGTTCCAGTTGGTTAACATACAGTGTAATATTAGTTTCAGGCATACAATATAATGATTCAACACTTCCATACAACACCCAGTGCTCATCCCAGCAAGTGCACTCCTTAATCCCCATCACCTATGTCCCGATCCCCCACCCACCTCCCCTCTGGTAAACATCAGTTTGTTCTTAAGAATCTGTTTCTTGTTTTACTTCCCTCTCTCTTCTCTTTTCCCTTTGCTCATTTGTTTTGTTGCTTAAATTCCACATGTGACTGAGATTATATGGTATTTGTCTTTCTCTGACTGACTTATTTTGCTTAGCATAATAGCTTTAAAATATATCTTGAAATGAGGCAGTGTAAGTCTCCCAGCTTTGTTTGATAGTGCTTATTCATTTCCATCAATTTTAAGATCAGCTAGTCAATGTCTAAAACAGACTATGAGGACTTTGATTGTGTTGAATTCAGAGATCATTTTGGGGAGACTTGACATATCACTACTGAGTTTCCTGATTCAGGAACATGGTATATCTGACCATTTACTTGGATCCTCTTTAATTTCTCTCGGGAATGTTTTGTACTTTTCAGTGTACAAGACTGATGTATCCTTATATGCATAATATTTTGATGCTATTATAAATGGTATTTTTTTATTTAAATTTCTTCTGTGTGTGTGTGTGTGTATGTGTGTGTGTGTCTGTGTGTATAGGGTTGTTGGATACTGCCAGAAATATTTACTGATGTGGGAAACAAAGGTAAAAGAAACAACTAGATTTCCTTACTGCCTGTGATCCATTGACAAGTCCTTGAAACAGGCCGAGTGACCTTTCTCTGGGAGCTCCGCTGCCCAACCCCCCAGGATCCTGTAAGTCTACTTCAGCATATAAATAAAAGAAAAAAGAAAAGAAAAGAAACTTCCTTTGTCTATACCCCTCAAGATGTATGTTGGCAATCATCCCCTAAGCATATGACCCACTCATATACATCTGAAGGGTCTCATGACTAAGGTATTGTTAGACAGTAATAAATGACCTTTTCCTAGCAATAGTAGCCCTCTCAAAGTCCTGGAAACCTTGCTTCCAAAATTTTTTAGAGGCTTCCACTATCCCTAACCCCCTCCCAGCTTGAAAGTATACAATGGGCCACTCCTCATGGCCCCAGTGCACAACTTTCTGCCCACGGGTCCTGTCCCTGTGCTTTAATAAAACCACATTTTTGCACCTAAGACATCTCAAGAATTCTTTCTTGGCAATTGGCTCTGAACCCCAAACGTTTCCTACATCATTTACTATTTGTCTTGGCTGAAACCTGACAAGATACTAATTTTTTTTTTTTTTTTTTAGATACTCTATGCCCAAAAGTCAGCCAAAGTGGAAGCTGATACTCAGAGCCTGATAAGAAATGTTTGTAGGCCTTCTCCCCTAACCTAAAATGAAACTATGTACCCAGAAGGAAAGAAAACAGCCTGAAGCCATTGGGGAAGGATTTACTAAAACATTCATAAGGAATACAGCCTAAGTTTAGAACATAGGAATCTTTCAATTTTCATCTTAAAGATCCTTACCCTGATACAAAGAAGCAAATTGAGGGTAATGTAGTTGGATGGCTGGGTTTTGATATCATTCAGGTTACCACTCAATGCTTTGAAAAATTAAAACCAACTGAATTTGTCTTATAAATCCAGTTCGCATAAGAACAGATATGCAGCTCTAGAAACAATTCAAAGCCCATCTTTTCTTTTTACCAGTCCCAAAACCTCCCTTGGTTATCTCTAAAGGCTTGCAGATATTGTAAAAGATCCAGATTTAGGAAGCAAAGCTCTTCTTGGAGAAACTTACATCCTTTCTCTGTGTCTTTGAGTTGTAATATTTGCCTTGTCTCCTCTAGGAACCCAGGGCCATCTCTTGAAATACAAACTTTAGGGGGTAAGTCTTGTCAAGAACAGAAGAAGGAGGAGGAGGAGGAGCAGAAGGAGGAGGAGGAGAAGAAGAAATTTGGAATTAAGTGAATGAAAAATCTTAAAGGTCTTTCCCACAAATATTAGTAAAATTAAATTTAAATTAAATTAAAATTAAAAATACAATTAAAAAATTAGCAATCTGAGCATGTAAAATTAACTTGTTCTATCTGTCCAAAACACAACTTGGATCCAACTCTTCTTTTATAAACTAGTGAGTTTTGCATTATTGTACCTGTCTCATAGCTAAAATTTTAACATCTATTTGTATGTTTATGTCTACGTATTTATGTTATAGATGTGTGACTTTTTAACCTCCTAGTGGTATTGCTAAAATTAATTTGTAAAGAGCTCTATTTAATTGGATTAAAGATGTAGGAACTGTTGGCGTTCAGTGTTTATTAAAGCACGGGGACAGGACCCATGGGCAGAAAGCGCTGCACTGGGATTGTGACTGGTGACTAATTATATACTTTCAAGTTGGGAGGGGGTTAGGGTTAGTGTAAGTCTCTGAGGAATTTTGGAAGCAAGGTTTTCAGGACTTTGAGGGGCCTAGCTATTGTTAGGAAAAAGTCATTTATTACTGTCTAATAAAATTCTAGTCATGAGACCCTTCAGTTGTATATGAGTGGGCCATATCCTTGGGGGATGATTGCCAGCATATATCTTGGGAGGTAGAGATAGAGGAAGTTTCTAAAGGAATTCTTATATGTTAAAGTAGACTTATAGGATCCTGCAGGGTCCGGCTAAGATTTCCTCTTGCCCTTAGCAAAGCATTAACATCGAGGCAGCTGAATTCGTAGAGGAATATCATTCTGCCTGTTTCAAGGACTTGTCAATGGGTTATAAGCAGTAAGGAAATTTAGTTTTTTCTTCTGCTTTTGTTTCCCACATCATTGAAGACAAACAAACATTTAAAAAATCAAGTATACTATCAGAATTAAAGAAACTAACCGAAATGTTTTTCAGGTTCATGTGATCTAAGATGATTTTCAGTAAATAAAAGTATAGGGGAGGAAAATCAATTTCCCCTCCACCCTTTTGGGTTCTTCACTGAGACAACCCCCTTTAATAAAGAACAGATTAAGAGTGGAAAAACAAACAGAAGTTTAGTAACTTATATACCTCCTGTCTACATGGGAGACACCCAGAAAAACTGAGTAACTCCCCAAAAAGGTCCCAAATATTAAATAACATCTCCAGCTAAAGACAAAAGAGATGTTAGGGGGAAGAGAACAGTTATGAGAGGTTGTCAGGAAAAGCACAATAAACAAGGGTAAGGTTCTTATGCAGATTTACATCTTTGCCTTCTCCACTAATAAGAGTTTCTAGAAATTTAGTTATCCTTCTCTTCTTGGTACAGAGAGGGGAAACAACTATACAAATGGCAGTTTCCCTTACAAATGCAAGTATCTCTTGCAAAACTTCTATCTGCTTTTCAGAACTTTTCCTAGATCTGCTGTTTCTTAAAAATAATCAGCTTAAAATAATCCTTATGCCAAAGAGGCATATTTTGGGGTGGTATATTCTGTTTTCCTTCAAAAACTAGTTGAAGTTAAATTTATGATTGTTTCTATTATACGGATTTTTGTATGTTAATCTTGGGTCCTGTGACTTTGCTAAACTCACTTTTTAGTTTTAGTAATATTTTTATAGATCTCACGGAATTTTCTACATAGATGATCATGTCATCTGTAAATAAAGACTGTTTTAATTTTCATTTTACAATCAGGATCTCTTTCATATCCATTTTTTCCTAACTTTCCTAAACTGTCTAGGACTTCCAGTGCAGTGTTGAGTAGTTTTCTCATAATGTCTCTTCCTTTCTCACTTTTCAAAGAACTCCCAAAGATCACTAGATTTGGAATTTAGAATTAAAGTTTCTGTTACTGGAACTGACCAGTATTAATTGGAAATTTTCAAAATAAAGAAATTAATACTCAGCTGGTCTGAAATTTGATGTATTATTAAGTGGAAACTTTGGGTCACAGAATATATATTTGTGTATCTATGTGTGCATGTGTGTGTGCAAAGAGAAAGAGGCATATCACATGTATGTTGTAAAAATGTGTCTATGAGAGGTGTTATATATGTCTCTATGTGTATGTGTGTTTGTGTTAATACGTCTACCTATCTACGTAGAAGTTCATAGAAAAATGTCTGAAAAGATGTACTCTAAATCACTAACAGTGTTTACCTATAAAGGCTGGGCATAGGAAAGGAACTCAGAGTTTACTATATATAATTTATTACATATGATCTTTTGACATTTTTATAATGAGCTTGAATTGCACATGCAATTTTTTTAACACAGATGTTTAAAAAAATAAAGGCAACAAAATAGCCAAACTATAGACAAAGATTGTAAAAGTGGCTCTCTCAAAAAGGCATCATTATAGTGTTTTTCATGTTCCAATGTGCTTTTCTGCATTTTTTTCTTTTTAAATAATGAATATATATTGTGAAAAGAAAAAAATAAAGATTTTTTTTTTTTATTCTTAAAAATATGCCCATGAGAAAGGATTGGTACATCAAAAGCACTAGGAAAGCTAAGCAATTTCATTGAAATAATCAGCATGAGCTGATGAAAAATAACAGACTAAATTCTAGGTGATTCATATAAACTGCCAGAATCTATTTTCAAAACCAAAAATACTTTCTTTGAAATTCAAAATGGCAAAAACATCATTTTAGATTCTTATCAGGATTTAATTTTCATAAAACACACTGATCATCAGTTGGTTTTCGTTTCCAGCACCAACTCTTTTATGAGGTTTTAGAATCATGATGCCCCAAATACCCAAATAAAATTGACATTCACTACTCATATATTTTGAGCAGGGTTGCTCATGTCTTCCTAATGTATAATTTAATTCTTATAATGCATATGACATTTATTGCCATTTACCCCTTCTAAAATGACAAGCCAAGTACAAAAATAAAGGTTCTACTTTTAATTAGAGGGCTATCTTTAAAATTTTTATATTCAAATGAACACACACACACAGGCATACACATATGCATTCATTAGTTCTGTTAATTAGGGTTGATCAAGACTGTCTTTAGGCAACAGTAACAAAAACTGACAGGATATCTCTATTTTTGTACATTTTATCAATGTCTTAAAACCCTTAGTTGTCTCGCTGTTTCGGTGCTGTATCTTCAAACTACATGTTTCATGAACTTCAAGAATAGTAGTATTGGTTTTTAATGTTTCCAGTTATATGATGAAGGATAGTGAAGGAATCATTTCTGGGTCATTCTCTATCCTCCCCTTGGCATCCCAGGCTACCACCTCTTCTATACCAGGCACCCTTGGCATTGGTTCATGTGCATACAGTCAGATAATTTAAAATTGGGAATGTTGGAGGTGAAGAACAATGTGAAAGACAAGATAAAAGTATAAATCTCTTTTGTTTAAAAACCCAGGGACATCCAGGCTGGTGCTGGTGTGGTAGCTCTCCTCCAGAAAGTCTTCTGGGGTTCCGGCTCCTTCCAGCTTACCATACCACCATCCCCAAGATTTCCTGATGGGTTGATTTAGTGGCTTCTACAGTGCAAACACCCAAAGGAGAGGGAAGAATGACAAAGAAGTGGGGCACACAGTGCCCTAGACATCCATATCCCATTTCCTCTCATGTCCACCAGCCAATAATTCAGTCAGTAACATGGCCACATCTAGATGCAAGAGAGATTGAGAAATGTAATTTTTATTTTCCTTTTCTATCTGCTGAACTAAAAATTCAATTAAAATGAAACAAGAAGAGAATTAGTATTAGGGGAAATGTTCACCCTGCCTGCTTCATTGACCCATTTTTGCTTCCAAGACTTAAAACAACTGTCACCCTACTTATGTACTGATTCAGCCCATTTGTCTCACTGTGGGGTGGGAAGATTTACTTATTTCAGTTTGTTGTGGTCTGACTTGGATGGTTGTCTACGTACCAGGACCTTCTAGGGATTTTTCAATCATTATTACTCAGCTTCTTGCATCCCACCTGAAACCTCTTAAATTAGAATTTTTCAGGTCGAGGCCTCATTTTGCATTTTTAAATGGTAACCAAAGTGATTCCTAGGGGCCTGACTGACAGTTGTGCATATGATAAACACAAGTCTAGACTCCAGGTAGTTAGGCTTGGCCTGATGAAAAAAAATTGCCATAAATACATCATAATGCTAAAGAAAATAAAATCTCATAGTACCATCTCTGTATCTGTAAATCAAGCCTACTTGGGGCCAAAACATTCTTCCAACATCCCTTGTTTTGTTCCCTCTACTTCTATGGGCTTCTCATTCTTCCACTTTCAACTAAGTCAAAATTTGAACCCGAGAAATTTTCTTGTGTCCATGTGAATTACTTCTCCAAGAGCATTTATTTTCTAAGACTTCTCTCTAATTAGCTACTGATCCAGGGCTGGCCTTTATCCAAGTTGTCACAGCTGCTGGACAGGACATGGATTAAGCACTGACATGTGAGCTGTCCTAGGACCCCTAAGAGCTTACCAGAAATGATACCTGTAATCACATCAAGATGGAGGACATTTTGAGGACTCCTTCCTTTGAGGCCAATATATCATTGGTGTAGATGTTTTCGTTTGACAGCCCCCAACACAAGAAAATGTCATTAGGTGAAAGTCGACTGTTTATTATAAAGCAAGACTGACTCCTTCAGAGTAGACTAAATTTACCTCTTTGCAAAATTCAGGCAAAAGGGAATGGTTTCTGGAAAATAGAATAGATTTTTCACTAAACTATTCAGCATGAATAATTCAACCTGAAGATAATTAAATGTACATGAAGAGATGATACTCTCTGGTATGTGACTATCTTGAGTCAAAATAAATAATTTAGCATGTTTTTTATGTGGTCTTTTATATAGAACTGGTTCCACCCTGCTCTTCTCAGGTCCAAGTGAGAAAACAGCTCTAGTTTATGCAAAATTTGCATTAAATTTTACCAACCTGCTGCTCCTACTGAGTTATACTAATTCCTTGTCTGAGGAAGCAGTAGGAATAAAGAAAAAGGTTGAAAATCCATGTTTTAAATAGGTCAAGGAAGATATTTTCTTCATTTTATGCATACTCCATGCTGGGGTTACTCAAAACACCCTATGGTCCTCGTGTTATTTTATGATTTTCAGAAAAAAGCAGCAGGGAATCATCCTCAGATTATTTCTGTTTATTTGACTTTTTAAAATGGTTTTCTTCAGTGAATTGCTTCAGGGCCCAAACACTTAGCTAAGCAACAAACTATTAAAAATAAATAATCTCTAAATTATGATTTTTAATAACAGTAATAAGGAAGAGCTCAATTTGATTTAAACTGCCAATTAAACTCATCATTGATATTCCAGCTTCTATCCAATACATTTTTCCTTCTGTATCTAATTTTCCCATGTCCTACCTTCAGATTTTCCTTCTTCCATATCATGGCCCTCTCTGATTCTGAAAGAAAAAAAAACTATTAAAAACAAAAAAAAATTAATAATATAGCTAGATGGGGCGCCTGGTTGGCTCAGTGGTTAAGCTCTGCCTTCGGCTCAGGTCATGATCCCAGGGTCCTGGGAACGAGCCCCGCATCAGGCTTCCCGCTCGGCGGGAAGCCTGCTTCTCCCTCTCCCACACCCCTGCTTGTGTTTCTGATCTCGCTAACTCTCTCTCTATCAAATAAATGAATAAAATCTTTTAAAAAATAATAATATAGCTAGAGGTTGTAGGTAAGGCAATAACACTTGAATATTTACAAATTTGGTTGTGTAAATACAGAAGGACTCTGAAATTCTTTGGAAAATGTATAAGGTCTGAGATGACCATAAATTTGGGAAAGATAGTACACTACAGTCTATTATTGGGGACCATCAGTGGGCACTGGACATCAGTGGATAAGGAGAGATGATGTATTTTCTGGTAGTTCAGAATCCAGATTTCCACTTTGTTCTGTTTGTTCCACAGAACTTCTTTAGCAGTTACTGTCCACGAAAAACTCAGGCAAACTGTTTAACCTCTCAAAGTCTAAATATTTTTAGCTCCAAATGACAATAATAATATTTCATAAGATTGCTGTGCAGATTTTATCGTAGTGACCTGACTCTTGTTTCCCTAATGTGGTGGTTATCATAGCAACCTGACCCATAATAAGCTTTCAATAATACTAGCTATTATTTATTATATTAAAGGAACTGATATGTCTCACAGTTAAAAAAAAATAGTCTTTCTTTAACCTAATATTTTCCAAATTAACAAACAAAAATTCCCCTTTTTTTATAATACATCCAGTAGCAACTCTGAAATGTAATAGATTAACTGAACCCCTGGACATTTTGAAGTTATTTAATATAATCTGTCCAAATATTTCCCCCAAATACAATAATTTGAATCCCTTTATTCTTAAAAGTTTCAAAAGATTTGTATGTATTTCTCCTCTAAATACCATGTATTAGAAGTATGTTGTCGTCAGAAGAAAAAAAAACCCATTTATATCTTTTAATCTATATTTGGCATTTGAGCATCCACACTATCTAGACAGCAGCATATGCAAACTTGATTGAATCCCACATATTTTTTCTCTTTCCTTTTTTAAACCAAATGTCACATAGTTGAGTTCTGAGCTTTTACTAATGCAGCCTCCATCTTCAGAAATACATATTTTCTTATCTAAGAAACAAATTTAGTCCTTAATTAATCCTAGTATACTTCTTAAAAGTTAATTTACAACATCTAAAGGTTATTTCCCATTACCACAAAACTGATACATGCAAATTCATGACAGCAGCAGAATTAGAAATATCTTTAAGCAACAGAAACCAGGGGCATGAGCATACTGCATTTGTTCTAATATATATAAATGCACCTTATTCTGTTTAACATACTTACAGAGCATAAACTGTAGGTTTCCTCAGAAATGTTGAAAAAGGAAGAAAATAGCTCTGTGGACACTTAGGCAGAATGATAGAATATTACTTGCAATATTTCATTCCATTCAAAAAAAATATTATTAAAATTTGTACACACTTTTCAGTCTTCATTATGTAAAGATGTATGTATGGGGATACACACACGTGCGAATATCTACTCAGAGCAGTTGCCTTCCTGAGAAATTACTTATTTAAAAAAAGTGGGAAAGTTGGGTGCCTGGGTGGCTCAGTCATTAAGTGTCTGCCTTCGGCTCAGGTCCTGGGATCGAGCCCCGCATCAGGCTCCTTGCTCAGCGGGAAGCCTGCTTCTCCCTCTCCCACTCCCCCTGCTTGTGTTCCCTCTCTGGCTGTGTCTGTCTCTGTCAAATAAATAAATAAAATCTTTAAAAAAAATAAATAAATAAAAATTAAAAAATTTAAAAAGTGAGAAAGTTCTGAGCACTTACCCATTCAATAAACATAATCCTGTAACATGATTTCAAAATCAAGTTCTATTTCATAATTTTAAAATCTCCCTCAAACTTGGTAATTAATGCCAATAATATTTAATGTTTGGTTTAATGTTTATTTTTAATGTCACATTTTTTATAGTAAGAGTGTAAATTCTATAAATCAATAAATGCATTTGTGAGGTCATAATTAATACAGCTGACGTATTTATGAGGAATGCTATAGAGATCTGATGGCAGGAAACTAAATGCCACACTTTAAAGTTCAAGAACATTAAACAGTTCCTGCAACCCCCTAAAGGATCCAAATACTTAAAAATGGTCAAATTAGATAGAAAAGTTAATTTGATAGAGTTATAGGCACAAAGATTTTGAGTATCTTTGCTAAAGTTTTCTTATTAGATACACTCATATAGTGGATATTTTCCCACTGCAGTTTTATATGCCAATTATGCATGTAAACATTTCAATCATAAAAATATTTTAAAGACTATACATTCTAACATTAATTAGGTCATAAGAATTATAACTGAACATAGTAAAACCAACCTGCCTTCTCTCAAAAGGGAAGACAGCAGGCTGACAACTGCAGCCCCTGGTTTCATTCTGTTCTTTTCCCTTAAGAAATTGATTGCCAGCAAGTCAGAATATGTAAAAGAGGCAAGAAATGGAAGAGCTCAGCAAGAGAGAAGGAATCTGAATTTCTGAATGCCCATGTTAGAATATAGCTCCATGCCCACCCTGAACCACTTACTAGCTTTGAACAATTACATAAGAGAAAAGTCATCTACCTTATTTGAGATGTTATACGTTGTGGGTTTTTTGATTTGTGTTTTTTTTTTTTAATTACTGCAGCTTGGTCTCTACACTAAATGACACAAACCACACCTAAAATTGAAAATGCCAGGAAGTTTGGCAAATTTAGAATATGTGATGACTGGCATCATAAAGGACTTAAAACATAACAATTTCTTTTTTTCTTTTTTTTTTTTTTAAGATTTTTTATTTATTTATTTGACAGAGAGAGTGAGAGACACAGCGAGAGAGGGAACACAAGCAGGGGGAGTAGAAGAGGGAGAAGCAGGCTTCCCACCGGGCAGGAGTCGGATGCAGGGCTCAACCCCAGGACCCCGGGATCATGACCTGAGCCGAAGGCAGATGTTTAATGACTGAGCCACCCAGACGCCCCAAAACACAACAATTTCTTTGCAACCAGGTAATAAATCATGAATATCTATGCCATGTTATTAAAAATCAATTATATGTTTCAAGTTGTCTTATCAATATTAAGACTTTTTCATAAGTAAGAGTTCTCAGGGTAAATATATTTAAACTTGGCAGGAATATTACTGAGAAAACTTAGCAAAAAAGAAAATTTTATTCTCATGGAGACAACCACAATGGCTTTCATTGCTGCAAAATTCAAGGCAGATTCATCTGTGAGCACCATTAAAAGCTACACAATACGAATGTAAGTGACTAAGTGAAATTCATTATTTCCTCCCTGAGCTACAGTCACAAGATATAAAAGGAGAAGAGGTCAAGCTTTCAAAATGAGTATAGTCATAGCAAACTTTTTAGTTAAAATTTTGAATAGTTTGCAGGTCCCTAAACTAGTTTTATATTAATATGACTGCCAAAATGCACACCATAAAAAGTGTAATAATCTATTCATTAGTCTTTTTTATTAGTTGTAACATATATTTTGAGAAACTAAACCCACTCATATTGCCTATAAATTGAGATGCACTCTTTGAAACGCATTTATTTGCAGAAAATTTGCTATAAAAAAATTAGAAAGGCATGAAAACAATTCAGCATGTGCTCCCAGAAATCTAACAGGTTCTAACTAATCCACTCAGTTAAACCATTAGTTTCAGTTTGTAAAATACATAGTGGTTAATCAATTTTTTGCCAGTGTATCATTTCAGATGTGCACAGATGCATTAACAGTGTCATAAAACATGTGTAACTAACAAGTCCACCGAATGCTTTATGATCTTATAATTTGCATAAAGGATAAACAGAATGTGTGAAGTGAATGGATACAATAAATGTTAGCTCTTGAGGACTGAGGTTACCTACAGTATAGCAAATAAAAAATGGTTTGTTTCGTATCCAAGTTTCAACATCTTCTACTTGGGCTATTAATTATATTGTAAGCCATTAGAGAATTAAAACAAGGATGTTAAGGCATACATTCTCATAAAATTGAAAAACAGGTAAGGCATGATAGCATGTGTTTTTTGTTTATTAATGTGAACATTATATAGGACAATGGATGTATGTAAAATTAGATATTGTTTAAATAATAATATCCTTGATTTATTGAAGCCCACAGGGTCATACAAGGTCATCATCACAATGTTTCTTCTCAGTAATGCCTCCAGTTTTAGCTTTGACAGAGGTCATTGTCTTGTCCCTGGTACCAAGTAATTAGCACAACAAAACCATTTCACTCAACAGCTTGACAGGCACTTAAAATGTGTATAGGGAGAGACAGAAATCTACCAATTGAATAAATAAGAAGTTTTACGTCTTTAGGAGTAGACTATTGAGAAACACTGTAGAGAATTTCCTAGGTATTCTTCTTTGAAGACTCAGTATTTATAGTAGATATTGAACAACTGCTAAAAAGATCTGAAAATTGCTGTGAGAGCCCTAATAAGAGCGCCTGTATTCTTCTCTCAAGCCTGTTAGATGTTGAGAAAAAAACTTTTATCTAGACTGGGAGCCAGAGCTGGTTGCTTTTAGGGTCTGTGCACTCTGATAACCAAAAGAAATATGGTTCAAATGAAAGGTAGGCCAGAAAGCAAAATCCAGTTTCTAGGCAATGGGACAAAAATCACTGAGCTCTCAGTTTAGAAGGATTGAGAGGAAAAAGAGCTTAAAGGTACCCCCTGATGTGCTGAAATATAAAAGCAGGCAGGGTTTTATCAGGCATCTAGCAAGTCATTCCTGGGGTAGAGATTTAATGGTACCTGGTCAGTTCAGACAAAAAAAGACACACAACAGCACAGGTTTCATGGGATAAGAGGCTAGCACAACACAAAAAGATGATCAGAACTTGAATTACCAAAATATAAAAATTAAAGAAAGAGGAAGAAGAATCAAGTCCTATCAAAACTGATTTGTCTGAAATGTCTTTGCTGGTAAAATCTTAAAACTGATACATAAAAAAATATAACATCATAGATTGTTCAATACACTGAATTAACGAACCCAGAGTCTAGCAAAGGCAAGCCAGGTGAGCGGTATCTTCTGTGCCTTGGTTCTTAAAGCATCATTAGCATCATTAGCATCACAGAGACCTTGTTAGAAATGTAAATCAAAGCCCAATTCCATACCTGCTAAATCAGCAACTGGGGTGGAGCCAGTAGTCTGTATTTAAGAAGCTTCACAGGTGGTTGTGAGACACACAGAAGTTTAAGGGACACTGCTCTATGAAATACTGTCTTAGAAACTCTTTCTGAGTTTGTAACAAATTAAAATGCATAAATGATTTCTTTTCAGTGCTCTAAAGGTTTTCTGTTGTCATTAAAATACAATGCTCATCTAATAAATTCCAAATTTTCAGATTGAAATGAAATTGATATAATATGGTTTCTGGTCATTTCCTAGAAACACTGGAAGTCTTTAATGAACCTAAGGACTCCCATTATAGGATTATTGACACTTTGGCCTCAGGGAGATGACTTGGAGAGGAAATGACTGATTTAGGATTTAATTAACCAAATGCTGCAGACCACCACTCACTAAAGCTGATCTCACACTGTCCCTGCTGAAGAACCAACATGCCAGTCACAGAAATTGAAGCTGAGTCCCCAGTATGATGGCACCATACCTCAAGGGAACAGCCAGCCACTTAGTGGCCAGTTGGCAGCTGAAGAGCCAGTAGGAAAGCCAAACTCTATAAGGATACAATGCCATTCTTCAGGATAGGTATAATGCACTCAACTGGGGACCTCTGTACAGCATTGTCTCCCCACTAGGAAGAATTTATAAGTCCACAAACCAGCGGGTGTAAGTAGAAGTGGCCACACTTAACATCTGTTTAAGTGATCCATTGAGGTAATTTCTGCTCCCTACTCATGTAACTCTTGGATTCTATTACTGAAAGGGGCTGAGGGACATAGGAGAAGTACCATTTATTAAAAGCTATGGCTGTCACTTGGGCACTTTAAGCTCCTTATATCCAGGGACCAGAAGGCAAGAAAGGAGTTGCCCTCTCACCAAGACTAACTGACCTTGACCATCAGGAGTACGATGTACAAAATCGAGGCAGGACAAAAACAGAACCAGGGACTTGGGTGCTACTTTGAACATCCTTGTTCAATTGTGACTGTAAATGGGCAGGGACAACAACCACAATCTCAGAAGGATGTGGTGAACAGGGCTGAGATTTCTTAGGGATAAAGCAGTAGGTGAGACCATGAGATATTAATAAAATTTTTTTTAAAAGACAGAAAACATAAGAAAATGTCAAAAGATATGAGACCTAAGGAAACTATGGAGAAGGCATAAATAATAAAATTGGAAAGAAATCAAGAACAATATTTCATGTATAATGAAAACATAAGTTGACAAATTCCTAGAGGAATCATAACTGATTCAAGAAGAAACAAAAAATATGAATACATCTAAAACCATTAAAGAAATGGAAATATTGGTAAAAGAATTCAAAACCTTTGAGGTTTAGATAATTCAACAGATATGTTCTATGAAACATTCACAGAAATGTTAGTATTTAATTTATGTGCACACTAGTCTCAGATAAAGAAAAAGAGAAAGCATCTTGATTTCTTTAATTCATTTAATGAGACATTCAAACCAAAGATGGTATGAGGAAATTTCAGCCAATTTCACTTATGAACAAAGATGCTACTCATTAATAAAAAATGAACAAATTAAACTCAGCAATGTATTTTTTTAATTGGGTTTTTAAATGTTTGTTTAATCGTCAAAGTATAAGGATACTTTTACATTAGTAAGATGTTAACGTAGTATGTAATATTAATCAACTAAAAGAAAAAATGAATCAAATATAAAATCAAACACACACATATAATTTTAAACTAGAAAATAGGAATATGAGGAAATTTTTTTAATTTGATGAGGGGAATATATCAAAAATTCAGCAAAAAGTTTTGTGAACCTTAAGAATGAACAAAACAGGGATAACCATCATCATCACCTCTCTTCATAATCTTAGGGGAGTTTGAGACAACACAAAAACACAAGACAAATGGATAAAAAAACATAAAGGTTTGGAACAAAGGAACACAATTATAAATATCCACAACTGTTAGGTTTGTCTACATAGAAAATTCAAAAGACCAAATAAACTATTAAAAGCAAAAAAAAATCAGTAAGATTATTAAAAAAGCCATAGGTTCTTGAATTTAGCCTAACAACAACAACAACAAAAGCCTTAAGGGAAAAAGTATAACAGTTATTGTCTTAATCCATTTGGGCTGCTATAATAAAACACCACAACCTAGGTGGCTTATAAAAAACAGAAATTTATTTCTCACAGTTCTGGAGGCTGGAAGTCTCGGATCAGGATGCCAGCATGGTCAGGTGGGGGCCTTCTTCCGGGTTGCAGACTTATCTTTGTATTCTTGCATGGCAGATGGGGCTGGGGAGCTGTGTGGGATCTCTTTACAAGAGCACTAATCCCATTCATGAGGGTTCCATGCTCATCTCCTAAATACTCCCAAAGGCTTTACCTACTAATACCATCACCTTTGATGCGTTAGGATTTTAACCTATTTTGGGAGGACACAAATATCGAAATCATAGCAGCTATCAAAATAAAACAAACAACAAAACCTACATGAATGTGAAGCATTTTTTTTTTTTTTAATGAAAGGAAGTTAGGATTATGAAGATGATAGTTCTTGGTAATACGAACAATAAATGCAATATAAGGGACGCCTGGGTGGCTCAGTCGTTAAGCGGCTGCCTTCAGCTTGGGTCATGATCCAGCGTCCTGGGATCGAGCCCTGCATCGGCTTCCTGTTCAGTCGGGAGCCTGCATCTCCCTCTCCGACTCCCTGCTTGTGTTCCCTCTCTCGCTGTGTCTCTCTCTGTCAAATAAATAAATAAAATCTTTAAAAATAAATAAAGAAATTCAATATAATATTTAACATTCCTAAACAGTTTTTCACAAAAGTTAGCCAACTGATCCTAAAATACACAAGCCCTGGAAAACTTAAGAAATATTAATAATGAAGGATTTTCCTTACCAGTTTGCATGATTTACTACAGTTAATAATGGCAAGTTATGATATTAATTGTAAAGTACAGAGTTAAGAGTCAGAAATACATAGAAACTTTGTATATGGGAATTTAACATCAATACCAAAAAAGACATCAGTACTATTAAATACTGACAATGCAAATTTTATTAAAGGCAAAACTATACCTGTATCTCCTCATGTGTTAAAATTCATTCCAGGGGCGCCTGGGTGGCTCAGTCGTTAGGCGTCCGCCTTCGGCTCGGGTCATGATCCTAGGGTCCTGGGATCGAGCCCCGCATCGGGCTCCCTGCTCGGCAGGAAGCCTGCTTCTCCCTCTCCCACTCCCCCTGCTTGTGTTCCCTCTCTCGCTGTGTCTCTCTCTGTCAAATAAATAAAAAAAAAAAAAATTCATTCCAAATCGTTTAAAGACACATATAGGAAAAGGAAATGAAAAAAGAGAAAGCTGAAAACTTTTAGAAGGCAATATAAATGCATGTTCTATGATATTAGGGTTAGGGAAAATGACTTAAATTTGACCACATCAAAATGTGAAGTCTTTGACTATTTTAAGACATCATGAACTCATTTAAAAGTTAAGCTATAATTTAAAAAATATTTCAATGCACATAACTGATAAATGATTATTAGCCCAATATATAATAAACCACACATATCAATAAAAAAAAATAAATGAGGGATGCCTGGGTGGCTCAGTCGGTTAAGTGTCTGCCTTTGGCTCAGTTCATGATCCCAGGGTCCTGGGATCCAGTCCGCATCTGGCTCCTTGCTCAGCGGGGAGCCTGCTTCTCCCTCTCCCTCTGCCACTCCCCTGCTCATGCTCTCTCTCTCTCTCTCTCTGACAAATAAATAAATAAAATCTTAAAAAAAAAAAAAGAAATGACCCAATAGAAAATTGGATAAAGGATATGAATATCCAATCCAAAACACAGAAAACCAATATAGCCGATTAACGTAGAAAATATGCTCACCCACAGTAGTAATTAGCAAAATGCAAATTGAAAGAACTGTGGTAGTAGAATGACACCCTTCTAAAGATGTCTTGGCCCTGATCCCAAGCAACTCAGGGCTTTACAAGACAAAAAAGACTGCAGATATGATTAAGGGTATGAGCCTCAAGATGGGGAGACTGGTTTGGATTATCTTGGTGGGCCCAACTTGATCAAATGAGCCCTTAAAGTAGAGAAATTTCTCCAGCTGAAATGAGAGGTAAAGCCTAAGGAGAACTCTAAAAATTTCGGTGTGATAGGGACTGGACCCATCATTGCTGGAGGTAAAACATACAGAAAGAATAAGTGAAAACAGCCTCTAAGAGCAAAGACTGGTCCCTGACTGACAGCCAATATGGAAAAGGGACCTGAACTCAGCCAACAATGTGACTGAGCTTGGAAGTGGTTTCATCCCCAGAGACTCTAGAAAGAGACCTTGCAAAAACCTCCATTTTTCCCTTGTGAGCTTCTAAAGTCTGGACCCAGCTGAGTCATGCTATTCTGAGACTTCTGATTTACAGAACTGAGAGATAATAAATGGTTATTTTAAGCCACTAGATTTGTGGTGATTTGTTATGGCAGCAATTGAAAACTAGCATAGGACCAGTGAAATATTTCACACCTATCAGCTTGGTAAGGAGTAAACCAAGTATTGTAAAGATGTGAGGAACAAGAAGATATACATGACTAGTGTGATCCCAGAGGGCAATTAGTCTTTAGCTGGTTAGATTAACATGTGCACGTCCTTGGATCCACAATTCTATTTCTAGGTGTCTTTCCCAGAGATGAGTGCTCATGGAGACATGTATCAGCCTGCTTTTTTATTTTGAAATAACCATAAAGGTAAAAAATGGAAAAAACTTAATGATCACTCAGAGATTGGAAAAAGTAAATGGCTTATATATTTAATGGAATGGTAGGCAACAGTTGTGATGACTTCACATCTCATTTAATAATAGTTATAAAAAGAAAATAAAAGTAACAGTGCTTGCTCTGTAAAGGCAATGTTTTAAGCACTTGATATATATTAACTCTTTTAATCTTTATACTTCTTTGAAGTAGGGACAATAGTTATTCTAATTTTAAGATAAGAAAATCAAGACCAGGGGTGCCTGAGCGGCTCAGTGAGTTAAGCGACCAACTCTTGATTGGGGTCGTGATCTTGGGGTCGTGAGATAAAGCCCCACAACTGACTCCACACTGAGCATGGAGTCTGCTTGGGATTCTCTGTCTCCCTCTCCCTCTGTCCCTTTGTCTCTCTCTATCTGTAAAAAAAAGAAAGAAAGAAAGAAAGAAAGAAAGAAAGAAAGAAAGAAAGAAAGAAAGAAAAGAATAGAAAAGAAAGAAAAGAAAAGAAAAGAAAAGAAAAGAAAAGAAAACCAAGACTAGTGGAAATTTAATAACTTACCCAAAGTCATCAGTAATGAGGACTACAGGTTTGACCATCTATAGTGTAGCATATATAAATGGTTCTCAGTAATTTGAGCAGCATGTAAGGTGTGGGGCCCTGTGCAGAAGTCTTGAAGGTAAATAAGGTTTATCAGTATTAGAACTTGAACTCAGCAGGGCGCCTGGGTGGCTCAGTCAGTTAAGCTTCAGACTCTTGATTTTGGCTCAGGTTGTCATCTCAGTGTCTTGGGATCAAGCCTACGTTGGGCTCTACACTGAACGTGGAACCTGCTTAAGATTCTCTTCTCCTTCTGCCTCTGTCCCTCCCCGCTCACTCTCTCTCTCTAAATAAACAAAAATGAGCCTGAACTCTTCCCCAAGCAGCGTGACTCCAGATTCATGTTTTTAACTGCCACATGATAATTACCTCCACACATGGTTATTAAGCCCCTACTATATTCTAGGCCCTGTGTGAATACCTGTCACAGGTAGGGGATGGGTAAGGACTCCACCATGTTGAAATATGCAGTCTGGGGGGAGGTCCATATGCAGTTACGACAGACAAGGTGATGATGTTCAGAAGGGATGTCTGGGATACACTGGCAACACTGGGCAAGAGACCCCAATTTAAGCACAAGTGAAGGGACTGAAGAAGACCTAAGACAAAATAACACTGAAAATAGTTCCAGTAAGAAGGCAGGTTCACAGCAGATGAAAATCAACAAAATGCAAGGAGAGTGCCCATTCTCAGAGAGAAAGAGAGACAGTCATGTATTCTAGCCCTGAAGGCCTGAAGGGAGTTCCACGGGCTCTTTCTTCCTTCTGGCTTGTGTTCCTTAGAGAATGCTTTAGACACATCTGTAGCCTTCAGTTAAGTAAGTAAAATCCCATCAGCTCCGATCCTTGCCTACAGATGTCACAATGAACGGCATACTATGTCAGCAAATAACTTGACATTCAAGAGGAGTGCTTCTTGAAGACCTCAGAAAGCCCACAATCTCAAGGTTGGCCATCACCAGGCTCTTTTTTATTATGATTAAAGAAATGTTGTGAACCAAACCTTATGGCTTTTTCCACCATTGGAGTTGAAATAACACGTGCATGTGTGAAGTGGGTAGGTAAAGCCTCAGAGGTCATTGGTTTCTGGTTCACAAGAAAGAGAGCCTATGTAGAGAAACGTGAAACGCGTGGGATAAGAATGCTGAGTGGTCTGCGAAACTCATTCTCAAATATATTCCTCAGCAAAAGTAGTAAGGAATATAGATAATCAACAATGCCACTCATGAAAAATTAAAGCCCCAAATATTAAACCTATACATGCCAAGAGACTACTGAACACTATTTTGGACTTTCAGAAGAAAACTGCCATATTCTAAATATAATGTTGAATAAAATATCTGGAAGTGTGTCACAAGGAAAACAAGAGAAAATGAGAAATAATACTTCACTTACTCTAACTATGGGAAATTAGCTTTCTTATTGTCTAAGGTGTTAATTTTTAACAATATTTGAAAAATGATTATACAAAATTACATCACTGTAAAATCACAAAATATATTTACAACACAAAAATATATTTGCTTTTTGGGGGCTTTTTTGGGGGGTTTGTGTTTTTTTAAATAACGGATGTCGGTAAAAGGCGATCTAGAACTTCAGAACTGTGATTTTCTTCCATTGCCTAGCAACATGTGCAAATATAGATCTGCAGAAGCAAAATTAGTGACCTTTCTCTATGCCTGCCTCTAATGTGTATAACGGATCTTTGATTATTTCAGCATTACTCATAAATTTGGAGGGCACTCTAGAAGCAGACATTGTGTTGTTTTCAGTGCGTATATTAAATGAGCCAATAAACCTATCATGTCTCAGAAAAAAAAAAAAAACAGTAGTTACGTTATATAAATTAGCATCCCTAATTACTATTTCAATAATATATTTGACTTTAAGAATGGCGTTATTACACTATGTGATATGAAAGGCAATCGAAAATATAAATTCTTAAAAAAAATGTGTTAAAAAAATTCTATTATACTGTGACAGTATGTTAGTAAAGGGCTTACCCAGAAAAAAAAAAAAATCAGAGAGAAGTCTTGTTTCAAGATGAATGATTTGGTAATTAGTTCTTAGGTTTGGAAAGTCTGCTGCTATTTTATACACAATTAGTAGTAAAGAGGATTAACCCCGATGGGAGTCATTTAGCAGTATCAGTAAGGTTAAAAACATGTGTACCTACAACCCAGAAAATGCAGCCCTAGGTATGTATACAAAACTTCACAATTTCTAACGGTGGGAAACTAACTTATTGTCTAAGATAGGTGTTAGTATTTAACAATATTTGGAAAATGATTATGTGAAATTACATCACTGTAATATCACAAAATATATTTACATTTGGGAAGGCATACTGGTGTCAATTAATGTTCGTAAATGTGTTCGTAAATGTGTTACTGATAGCTTCTTAATGAAATTGAAACTCAAGACACATAAAACACCTTGAATAGTTCAATAGGAAAGAAGTAATAACTTTCATTAATTTAACATTCTTAGCGCATTTGATCCATGGTTGGGTGGGGTTAGAAGAGGGTGTGATAATGCAAGGACTCAACATGATGTTTCAATGGAGGACTTTTAGTAAGTCTTACCATTTGAATGTTCAATCAACTCAACATACAACCATTATGGCCCATCTTTATCACCTGTTTCTCCTCTCCCAGTTCAGCTCCTCTGTTTCTTTTTTCTTTTCTTTCTTTTTTCTTTTTTAGGAGGGGAGGGGCAGAGGGAGTGGGAGAGAAAGAATCTCAAGCAGACTCCACACTGAGCATGGAGCCCGTCATAGGGCTCGATCTAACAACCCTGAGATCCTGACCTGAGCCGAAATAAGGAGTGGGTTGCCCAAACGACTGAGCCACCCAGGTACCCCCAGCTCCCATGTTTCAATGATGTTGAGTCAGCTTCTCTGTTCCTCCCAGGGTTTGATGCCACTGACTCATTACCCTTCTCCCTCTCCAATCTTCAGTTACATTAATTTCAAACATCTGCTTATATTTAATTCTCATCTTAAAAAATGAAGAAATGAGAGCAGTGGTATACTCAGGCAAGAGCCACTCAGTTAACTTAAATGACTTGAAGAACACACTTCTACCATTATGATTATTTCGGTGTGCTAGACATAAGAGCAAATGCTGGGGAAACACCAAAACTTGGGAAGTGAGATTTTAAAAATTAGAAAAAACAGCACAGATATCTTAAAATTGACACCAAAAAGTACACTGTCACATGAATCAATGAAAGGAAAGTGTATGTGTATCCTGGCGACATAACGAAATATTAATAGAAATCAATAAAGATGAGGGCTGAGCAAAGCTATTCTTTACTTCAAAATACTTAGTTGCTCCTTCATCTATGCTTTCATTGCAATTTATTCATACCCGGATCATAGCATTGATAATGTTGCCATTTAATGGCAGGAGTTCTTTTGTTTCATTTTGTTTTGTTTTCTCTGAGCTCAGGTCTCCTCAACCTGTCTACCCTAACATCAGTCTTCCAGCGCTGAATCATGGAATGAAAGCAGAAGAGATGGGGGCTACTTCTAGATCACAGACTGGGCCATGCCATGGCCCTGGAAAGCTTTCTCCATGTACGTGATTAAGCCCTAGGGCCATATCCCAGAGAATGCTCATTCCCTGATTGGATCACCCACTTACCCTGGACTGTTCCCTCGAGCCCCTGAAGTTACAACAGCTTAGCCTATACTGTCATTAAAATCAATTCTAAAATACTTCCCTTTCCTTGCTTTTTCCTTTTTCCTTTATGAGCTTTACTAATAGTTATTATAAGTCAGGACATAAATATCAGAAATATTTGGAATCTAAAATTATAGAGCCTGGTTGGCTCAGTCCATTGAGTGTCTGACTCTTGGTTTCAGCTGCGGTCATGGTCTCAGGGTCCTGGGCTCAAGCCCTGAATGGGGCTCAGCACTCAGTGGGGAGTCTGCTTTTCTCCCTCTGCCCCTCCCTCTACTCCCCTGCCCCATCTCTCAAATAAATAAATCTTTAAAAAATAAAAATAGTAAAATTATAAAAACAATTTCAAAGGCTATCAGAAAACATTAGTATTTATGGAGTCAGGCACTGTGCAGAAAACTTATATGCCATGTTAACACTTGAAACAGCACGGTCAAGTTAACATTCTCATCCTGATTTTAAAGAAAATAAAAACAAACTCCCAAGAACTTGTGTCCTCAATGTCAGAGAAAATTAAGAAAAACAACAACAACAACAACAACAACAAAAACATTGCAGACACTACTCAGCGGAAGAAACTATGACTTTAAGATTTCAAAAAGCATCTACTTTTTCCACCTTATGACACTGTCACCTTCTCCTAACAGTAGATGTTCACAGGGAATTATGCTCATCTGCTTTATTAGGTGGCCTCATGGGATAGCTCTGGAATTCTCAAAATTAGAATTAGCCACTTTACATCCTCTGTGGGGACAGCTCACTCATGATATTGACAAATAACTCTGAGTGATATTTGGTTTATCAAAGCTGAAAGATGTAATGAGGTCCATGGTATCTTTCTGAATCTGGAAAGCAATCTCTTCATGAGTTATGGGTACCTAAGTAATATTTTGATCCTTTGGGGGGAAAAATCATGTACACTTCCATTCTAGTGACACTTCATTGTTGTTTTGGCCCCCCTCTAATAATCCTTTTTTGGTTCCTTTACCCATTCTGAAAGTTTGAAAATTCTGACACTTGCAAAGCCCATCTTTACTTCTGGTCCACTTTCTTTCTCCTTTGCTCTCTTCCCTACCTTCATCCAAATTCTGTCCCTGGATCTGAGATTGTCCTACCACAATCTGGAGGTCATCCCTCTTCCCTTCCACACTCCATTTGCAGGACTCCCAACTCTTCATCTACTGAGAGTTAACTCATTAACTGATAGAGGCACCAATGGTTTTCTGTCTGGTTCTCACTACAAATTAAGCATGCCCTGCTCTTTCACAGTAAATGTAAACTTAGCCTATCCAATATCTGCCTTTATTCTGAAGGTTTTTCATGAGAGAAGCGGGAAAGACTACAGATTCTGGAACCAGAGGATCTTTGTTCAACTGGATACACCAATGACTGTCTGAGTGACCTTGAACAAGTTACTTCTCTGTGATTCAGCTCCTTCATCCATAAAATGATGCTATAGAATCATACTTACCTCAATATTTAGGAAGAATTAAATTAATTAATTCATGTACAATACATACAAGAGTTCCTGGCACATAGTCACCACTAGTTATTGTCGCATTAATTCTCTTTAACAACAGACTCCAGGGTCCTATTTTCCAAAGACATACTCCTGCTGGACCTCAGGTTCTCGGTTCATTTCTACGTTTCAAGCAATTACTTTCCTCCTATTGTTTGCAGATTTTCCTCATTCTCTGATTTCTCTGTGATCCACCCTCCATTTGCATATCCTTCCAGAAAGAATGACCACTTAGAATTTCAAGGTACCAAGAATACACAGAAGAATGAGAACTACAATTTCCACCTCAGGAAGAGGAGTGTCATTCTCCAATACCTATCTTGTGACAGATCTCATATAATCAATTTTTCTTGTTTTGCCTGGGTTCTTACTTCCTGTCCAAACCAATATTGCTAGAAGGAGAAGGCAGACAGATAATAGATAAGCATTTATCTCACCTGGTTGTCTCCTTCTAATCCCAAGAGGTTCACATTGCTGCCTGGACCCAGCTGTCTCTATGCTCTCATGGCAGAAGGTTGCACTTGGTCTGCAGCCATGCTTGAAAGTGAGCTTCAAGTTAATCTCAAGTTTAATTCAACTATTGGTTTTGTTGTAATCTTCTTGGTTGATTTGGACATGCATATACTATATTAATGCTACCATATTTTGAATTATTCAGAGTTAATTTTTAAAATTCTTATGCTTCCAGAATTTTACATACCTGGAAGCAAATTCTTTTATGACCCATAATTATCAAAAAGACAGTTACATTGAGCACATTCATTCCACACTAAAAACAAAGTGTAAACACTATGAATTTACAGTAATTGACATCTTAGGGAAATTGAAACTGTCAAATAACTCAAATTATGATGTAGTATATAATATATAATCAGTACTACTAGTTATTTTTTCTTATAAAGGAGATACTCTATAGTTATCAATCACAACATGATGATATTTTAAAATACTTTAAATGATGTACATGGTTACTCTGTGAGATTTTTTTCACCCATAATAAACAGTCTGTTAAATAGCATGTACTATCAGTAGAAAATAGACATTGGGATTTCTCATCACTTGATTTCTTGAGAGTGTAGTTCAGCCTCATCAAATAAATATATTGTTAATAGTAACAGATTTACATACTATAATCATTACAAAAACAGTCATTGAAATAATATGCTATATTACCTTGATATGTTTAGGCTGCTATAACAAAAATACCATAGACTGGATGGCTTATAAACAACAGAAATATATTTCTTGCAGTTTTGGAGGCTGGGAAGCCCAAGATCAAGGAACTGGTATATTCAGCATAACACATTTTAAATGTATACTTTCAATTCAAGGACAAAGATAGCTTGAAAATAAAACTATGGAAAATGTTGTATCATGCAATTATATCAAGAACAACAACAATAACAAAAAAGACCAGTTTAGCTATATTCGTATCAGACAAAATAAATTTACAACCACGGGTGTTACAAAAACACAGATCAATCCTTCAGGAAGACATAGCAACCTAAATGCGTATGGACCTTACTATAACCTCTGAATTTATGAAGCAGGAACTGACAAATTTAAAAAAGAAATAGATAAAAAACCACAATCAAAGTTGAAAAGTTTTAACACTCCTTCAATATAAGACATACAACTTTAGTAGACACGTATAGAACCCTGCATCTAATACCTACAAAATGCACAAGTATTTTTCAAATGTAATGAGAACTTACCAAAATAGAATATATTTCAAATAATTCCCAAATATTTAGAAATTAAGCATAGCCCTTCTAGAAATTCATTCATGGGTCACAGAACACAACAAGAAGAAAATTAAAAACTAGGTTGAACTGAATGATAATGAAATATATTGTATCTAAATTTGGGGGATATAAGTAGTATTTGAGAGTTTTTAGCTTTACATATATGTATATATGGTACATATATTTAAATGGATATATATAAAAAACAAAAGAAGAAAAGTTAAAATGAATGTTTTCATTTCAAGAAACCTCAAAAATTTAGCAAATTATCCCTAAAGAACTTAGAAGAAAATATAAATCAATAAGCAGAAACCAATGAAATATAAAGTAGACATAAAAAAATTAACAAAGCCAAATACTGGTTATTTTAAATGATTAACAACTGATAAACTAGTAGCAAGATTAATTACAGAGAAAAAAATGAAAGAAAACACATAATAGCAACATTAAGAATTAAAAAATGGGATACAATTAGCAAACCTTTATTGAAAAGATAATAAGAGAATAGTATCCATAAAAATGTATGTACAAATAATAGGATTTTTTATGGACCCATAAATTTAACAACTTAGGTTGTATAGACAAATTTCTTAAAAAAACAAAACAAAACAAAACAAAAAAACATGATTTACCAAGCTGGATACAGGAAGAAATACACACACATACACACTTTTTTCTCCTGCTCAAACATTTGAGAGTAAGAGGTAGATGCTGCAACACCTCATCTCTAAATATTTAACATGTGTCTCCTAACCTGGGGTGGTCTTCTACATGACTAACTGTCATTATATCATTATATGAAAAAACAGCACTGTTGAATGAATATTGTTGAATATTTTAGATAATATTACTTTAACAATAACTACAGTCAAATTTCTTCATTTATCCCCAAATTTCTCCTAGTTAGCATTTCCCCATTCTAAGACCCAAACAAAAATTACAGATTACATTTAGTATTTATGCTTAATTTCCTTTGATTTAGTATAGATTCCTTCATCTTGTTTGCATTTTACATGACTTCAATATTTTGAAGTGCTGAGCCATCTTTCTTGTAGAATATCATGCATTCTGGAATCTTTCCACATAAATTAGATCAGGTTAACCGTTGTTGGCATGTGATTACACAGGTGAAAATACTTGACATCTTACTTCGAGTTGCCTCACTCTAGGAGACAAACATGTCAGCAGATCATATATCTGGATGGCAAATTTGATGACTTGTTTAGTATAGTACCCACCAAATTTCTCTTTTGCAGAGGTTCCTTTTCACTTTATAATTATTATATAATCTGTGAGGAGATATTTTCAGGCCTTTTGAATACCCTATTCTCCACCAACTTTTCATCCAATAGTTTTATCATCCACTGATGCACTTTGCCTGAATCAATCAATACAAAAATGTTTGCAAGATGGTAATTCTTCTAAACCTATCATTCTTTCTACATATATAGTTAGCTATCTCTTCTCACCAACTTCCCTTTTTGAGTAGCATGTAGGACATGTAGATTCTTTGTCATGTCATGTATTATAATTCAATACCACCATTATTCTTTATGCTCAAATTAGATGCTCAGCGTAGAAACCCATTTAAACCAAATCTTTGTTGCTATTGTTTTTAACATGTGTCCATTATTCTTGGAATGTCTCTTGTTTTCTGGTATGAAAAGCTATCCTAGGCTCATCTCCTTATTTATACATTCTATATTTGGAATCAGATATTTCCTTAAGGTGACTAATTCCTGTTAGTGGGACTGGGTTTCTAGGAATCACAATCTGCGCTACATATGCTTATGTGGTTGCTACTGTGGTGATTGTTAACAGGCTCTTTCAATAATCTGAGGTGCGGTATATGGTTGTAAAACTTAGGTGTTCACATTGATATCTCTAACTAAAACCCAACACCACAGAGTTCTTCAATTTCACCCACTCCCTGCTTACACATCCTTCTTCCACAGTAAGAATCCTGATTTCAAACATCAAAATGTGTATTCATTTTCCCTATCTATATCACACACAAATTTCTTTTGTGATTTCTATATAAATAACCACCAGCACCTCAAACTTACAAGATTTCTTGGCAGTTCCTTTACACAATTTATATAATTTATGGTGTATTGTATATTATATTACTATAAATCTTCTATGTAACTGTCATAAACAATAAAAAGTAACATTTTTTACTTCTGTTTTCCTGGGAATTAGCTAACCAAATCCTTTCCTTGAATATCTCCTTCATTTCATAAAGCCCTCAGAGGATATATGTTGTGTATTTTTAACAGCATTTGTGTCTTAATTATATGGAGCCACCTATAAGAGAATTAAATAAAGCTAAATACCATTTCTTACACAACCCGTAGACACAAAGAAGTAAGTAATAAATAAAACCTGAGAAATTGGGGCTCTAACATGAGAAGAAATGAAGGGTAGCTCCAGAATGGCGTCCTTGCCACAGACCTTGGAAGCAGACCGAGCCAGCATAGAATCAAAGTATGGAGATAAAGGATATGTGGGGAGATTATCACCAGGCAATAAAAAGGATCAGATATGTTGTCAGACAAGTTATTGGAAAAATTTTATTGAGAATCAAATTACAGGGGTGATAGCGTAGAGAGACTTACCCAATGATTCAGAGAAATTGAAGTTTCATAACAAAAAGTTCTAAAGGAAAGAAAATATACTACTTTTACCTAATCATAGTATTAAATTATTGAGCAATATTTTAACACTAAAAGGGCATATAAATTTATTGGGAGGAAGGAGGAAAGCAGTAATTTAATTGTTTTAAAACCTCTGTCTACCATCAGAAGAAGTCAATAATGTCTGCAACTTATAAATCTGTATATTGTACTCTATACATAGTATTTTGAAAGATGAAGTTAAACATCAGGGAAAAAAATACCCTAAGTGTGTTTAAAGTTCTTTCTCATGAGAATCAAGATTTGGACTGCTATATATGAATGCTTTAAAAAACCATGCCTTTGTTTTAATAAAATTTAAATTGATTTTTAAATTTTACTTCTCTTCTCTATCTCTATGCTATTTCTTTCTTTCCTTTTTTTTTTTTTTTGCTTTTCTGTAACTGTGATTCAGTGGTGCAGTCACCATGCTATTTATTATTATTTCAAGCATCATTCACATGAACATCATTCTCAGATGCCACACACATGAAATATTTTCGACATATTTCTTACACAATGTGTAACCTTACCCTTTTGAGTTAAAGACTGATTGGTTTCAGGAGATGTTATTCTCATTCTGAACCTGAAGTACACATAGTTCAGGGAGGAAGAAGGGTGGATGGCTGAGTTGGGTGGATGGCTGAGTTGGGTAGCTGGCAGCCTTTATGGAGGGTTGCATCCACACTCACTTCTGAAATGTTGTGAAATGTGTTATTGACTTTAGTCAGGGATCTATGTTTCTCCCATGTTGGCATATATTTGGACTCAAATTGTTCCCATAAATCAGTAGGAAGCACTGGAAACTTATGACCCTTACCATTCTTTCTTCTCTTAGAAGATCTGTGATGCTGATTATAAACATACACTGCAAAGTTTCACTAGGGTGTTCACCCAGTTGCTTCTTTCACCCTTTGGCTTGTGCCTGTTCGAATTCGAAGATTTGAGAAACAGTAGTATGAATTTTATTTATTCAGTGACTTTATCTACTATCACCTCTGAAAAGTGGAGACAGGATGAGGAATTATGCCATATCATAGGTGAATTTTTGGTTCTTTTCCTTCGACTGCTACTTTCAGAGTGTATGGCCTGAAGACTGGAAATGTATCCTTTCTCCTTTTATTTTTACTGATGCTTGTGCTTTTTCTTTGCCTTTATACTTCTGGATTTAACTATTTATTGGTGTTCTTTTGTTAAAGCCAGAAATAATTAACTTGTCATTGCTCTTCAAACTTTCCATGTAAATCAAACATATTTTTAAGACAATAAATCTACAAGTCAAGACAGGTTGTAATTAATTATTGTATTATTTATTTGTTATAGTTGGAAGAAATTTTCTTCCCAGGTAAGATTTGACTTAGGGTTGATTCAGTTTTTAGTTGGGGTAATCCTTTGGTTTATTATTCAAATTTGGAGATATTCAATCATTAAAGTGGGCAGAATTAATAGACATACTAGAACAATATGTGAGAACGAGGTTTGTCTGGGATACACCAAGCTACATGTGGAAAATTAATATAATATAATATAACAATACATAATGTAATATGTAATATATAATGTAATGTATATAATATATTCAAGGTATAGTGGAATATGGAAGTGGTTTGCAGTTACTTTTGTGTATGCCTAAGTAATTGTTGGTCATCCCAAAGGAAGCATGACTTTCAGTAATATGCCTACTACCCACTGTGCCAACTTACCCAGAATCATGACCTAAAGGTGCATGACCAGAGATCATAATGCATTGTGTTGTATCTAATTCAATGTTTTTAATTTTGTAATGACTTATTCTCAGTAGGTGGCTCTCAAAGTCCTTTCAGCTTCGGGTTTCACAAAACCTGGAACCATCCTTAAGTGTGGCCTAATTGTTTTGGGTTCAGTCTCATTTCCAAAACCAACTCTGCTGTGTATTGCCCATATAAACCTGGGCAAGATACTTAATTCATCTAAGATTCAATTTTCTCATCTGCAAAATAAGAATCCAATCACCTACCACATGGGATTGTTTTATGGGTTAAATAGTTTGTAAATGTTTAGATCAATGCCTAGCAATATTAAGCAATTTAAAAATTAGAGTTATTTTAACAATTACTAAGCAAATAAAAACAAAACCCGTAATTTGATGACTGATCCCACCCTGGGAATTCTTTCAGTAGTACCTCTGCCTGAAGCTGAAAAGGCCAAATCGGGGAAGCAAAAGGAAGAAAGATATTAACAGACTAGTCAAATTCATCAACTATTGTATTTCTTCCTTGCTGCTTTTCATTTTCTCCAGCTATGTTATGATTTCTTCAAAACTTTGAAAAGAGCAGTAAACTTTCCTGAGTACTAAAGTTCAGTCACTTCTGTTCAGAGCTAGATTAATAAAAATGGGTGATGTGGCCAGGAAAATAGAGTCCCACATAACACAGAACAAGAATCGCCCTTGTTGCCTTAGATATGTAAAAATTGTCATCTACTGTACCTCATATTCTCAGAATATTTGTTCTACTTTAGTTAGTGAGTACAGAAGAAAAGCACTTTTTATTAATAAAATTGACATACAGAAATATATTTCCTCATTCATTTTCACTGGTTGAGAGGGGGCCAAAGACTTGAAAAGATTTGGAGAAGTATTTTTTATCCCTTTGTGCTGTTTGGTTTCTCTTCTGAGCTTGCGATTTTACAAACAAATAACAAAGAACTAACATTTGTGGAAGTCTAATGGTCTACTAAAGGCTTTGAAATTCCAACTCCTTCATTTCCTGCAAATGGACTGCTCAATATGTTGATCACTTTCAGAATTTTAGTTACATGTAGAATGTTTGTTTATTACCTCTTTCAACAGAGCCAATTTGGATTTTGGCAATTATGTGAGAATTTGCATGCTGAAACCTGGCAGAGATCTAGTTCAAAATATTTTTGAATGAATGGATGATTTAATGACTAGCTGAATAAATAAATGGAATAAATCTTTTCAGATATATTTTCCATAAAACTGGATAAAATGAAAATTTAACTCTCCCACACTGAGCTATGAAATATTTCATTCAGATGTGCTTTCTTGCTTCCATTTTATAGAATATTTTAGGTCTATTTTTACTTCAAAAGAAAATTATGCAAATCACATTTAATCACTCTATAAAACAGTTCTGAATGAAGTGTTTCTAGTTATTCACAATTAGTTTGATAGCTAAGGTTATTAAACCAGTTTTCATGCTTATTTCATTTTGCTAGTTTATTCATTCATTTGCAATTCTTGAGGTTTTCATAGTAATTAAAGGGAGGAAAATTATTTATAATATATTGAAATACTCTTCGTTAAAATAATTCTTTACCACTGTCCATATTTGCCTCAAAACCAGACATACAAATAAAACCTCTATGGATAATTTTAATTAGTGTTATTTGAAGTACAGACAAATATTTAATTCAGAGAGGTTTTGGTAAAAAAAAAAATAGAAGAACAATTAGTCCTTCATTTTTTTTAACCTATGGCAATTTATGAGTTTAGCTATAAATTTGAGTACCTGGATCCCTATATTTTAATTGTCCTATAACTTACACAAGTTGAGATTATTCATAACCTTATTGAGAAAATACAAATAAATAATTTTTAATCTTGGTAAGCAATATTTCTGAGTATTCTAATGTCAACTCACCATTTCTTTCCCACCATTCTCCTCCCACCTGTACATGCACAAGCAATGCACACATGTGCACACACACACGCACACACACACACTTGAGCTAAGAAACTCCTTTTCCTTCTGTTTTCGAGAGTTAAATTTTCTAGTCATATGGGTACTCTACTTAGTAGAGTACATAACTTTTCTTTGTTTATGAATCACGTATGCTTTGGTGCTGGGGTAATAACTTGCTTAGATAATATATTTTACCTAAATACATTACACCAGAGTTTCTAAGAAGAGCAAACCTCAATAAATATTTAAGTCATTTGGGGAATGTCTCAGCCCTTTAAGGATTTTTAGTGTGTGCCAACCTAGATCTCCTCTCTTGAACCATAGAGCTAACAATGCTGGGGGTGTTACCCTCACAAGCTGCAGCAGAAACGTAAGATGGAGAAGTGCTTTTTGAAGAAGGATTTGGGAAGGTTGTCTTTGTCTAAATGAGCAAACTCAGAAATACTCAAGGGAGACCTACAAAGTTTTAAAAAGAATTGCATTGGCTTGGACTACAAAATGCAGAAACACTCCAAATGAAAATGGGTCTAGGATCCCCAAACTTCTGCAGCCAGGAAATGGACTAAGAAATCTACAACTATAGATGTTTCCATCTCCCCAAAATTCATATGTTGAAACCTAACCCCCAGTAAATGGTATTTGGAGGTAGGACCTTTGGGAGGTGTTTAGGTCATGAGGGTGAAGCCCACATGCTCATCAAAGAGGCCCCAGAGAGCTCTCTTGGCCCTTTTGCCATGTGAGGACACAGCAAGAAGATGAACATCTATGAAGCAGGAAGTGGGCTTTCACCAGACAGGGAATCTACCAGTGTCTTGATCTTGGACTTCCCAGACTCCAGAACTATGAGAAATAGATTTCTGTTGTCGATAAACTATCCATCTAGTCCCTGATATTCTGTTACAGCAGCCCAAATGGACTCAGACACCTATTCATCTGTAAACAGGCTATCTTTTATGGAAAAAGAAGAATAACTTAAACATTGAGAAGGTAGAACCTAGAGGGTAGAGCCAAGAGATACAGGAAATACTAGTGGAGAGTAGGAGGACTGAGTCCTAATCAAGGAACTGCCACTCGATTGCTCAGCACATTTCATAATCGCTACAGAATAGCAACTCCTCTGTGCCTCTTGCCTTTCTCTTTTTTGAATGAGAGTATCAATAGTGACTATCCTACTCTTGTCCTACCATTGCATGTAGGGTGCATGACACAGGGGGAGGCAGATAACTTATCTCCTTAATTTATAGGCCTTTCCAACTAAAGGAGCTGTACTTGAGAAACTGTTCTCCAAGGAACACACTTCCGCACCTGGATCTAGTTTAGATGATGAGGTCCTAAACGTTGAGCTGCTGCTGTAGGAAGAAGAGACTTTGGGGAGTTTTGGAAGAGGATGAGCACATTTTGAATGTGGAAGGAACATAAATCATTGGTGCCCAGAGCACAATCTATAATGTTCTTCCTCCAAAATGGCCTGTGATGATAGTAGCCTATTGGAATTTACAAATTTAAATCGTCTCCTCCTACATAGAATCCTGGCTGGCTGCCCAATGTGAGTAATAGGATGCACATGTACATTATTAAGAGTACTGATAGACCTGCATATGTGAATACAGTTATACACATTTATTTCAATTCAAGGCTACGTGATGAAGGCAAAGAAGCCTCCATGTTGGTTACTCTCGCATCATCACTCTGGAGAGACTTGTCCTCAGTGTCAAAAGGGCATGCAAGCAGCCCATGGTGAGGCTTAATAGAGAGTAAACCATTTGCCAGACATATAAATTGGACACTCCAGCCTTAGTGAAGCCTTTAAATAGCTACAAACTCAGAAGAAACTCTAAATAGAAGTTCCCCCACTGAATCATCCCTGAATTCATAGCCCATACATGCTGTAAAAGATAATAGAGGATTTATGGTTGCTTTAAGTCACTAAGTTATGGGATGATGTGTGAGGCAGCTCTAGATAACTAACATAAATTCTTACTCTATGACGTCATTTATATAAAGTTTTAAAACATGCCAAATGAAATTCTAAGACTTAGGGTTGCATACACTTGGTTGCATACTTTTTTATAAAAGATGAACTAGTGGTATTCTTTGCAAACAGGGAGAATCTTGCATGTTCAAATATTATTGTATGTCACTGTACATTGCAATAAACATTTTAATTAAAATAAAAGGTAAATTGCAATACAGGCTAATATATTTTATGTCTGATGTATTTTAGAGACTAAGGGAAAATTTGCTAGGGGTAAAAAAAGACCATATTTGAATCCTGACAGAAAATAAGAGTTACATAAGGAAAGAAAAATGGGAAATGAGTTTAATTGAATAAGGAATGGAAGGAAGTTTCTAGCAGATGAAATTCAAGGGCCCCATGCCAAAAGAGAGTTTGTGCCTTCTTCTGCAGTCACTCAAGAGGTATTGAAAGATTTTAAGCAGACAGGATAAGATCAGACTATGCTTCAGAAAGGAAAAAATCTGGTGATGGGGTGGAGAGTAGACTGGGAGATGTCAGTGGAACAGAGAGATCAATGAGGAGATTGTTGGATGGAATCTCCTACTGAGAAATCATGAGGACTTGAATTAAGAATCTGGCAGTAGCCATGGAAAGTCTTCCCCATACCAGTTAATGGCAACTTTATCCTTTTAGTTTCTGAAAGCAAACCCATGAGTGTTATTGGCTGTTCTTCCCATTTTTCACACCTCAGATCCAATACTTTGGCAAATTCTGTCAGCTTTCCTTTCAAAATATATCCAGAATTGGACTACTTCTCACCAGCAACCCTGCTGCCACTTTCATCCAAGTCAATTCAGATTATTACCTCGGTTCAGATTATTGCAATAATCTCATAACTGGTGTTCCTGCTTCTGTTGCTGCCCTCCTTCAGGCTATCTGGAGTGACTCTGTTAAAAATCAGATTATGTCAATCCTCTGCCCCAACCTTCCAATGGCTTCCAATCTCACTCAAGGTGAAAGTCAGAGTCTTCTCAGTGGCCCTAAACACGATGGCCTTCACAAACTCTCTGACTCCCACCCTAGTTTACTTCACAGTAGCCACACCGATTGTCTTGCTCTTTCTCTAATACTGAAGATGCTACCTCTGCCTCAGGGATTTTGCAATCTCTGTTCCCCTCCCTTCAGTGCTCTTCCATCAAACATCTGTAAGTCTCATTCACTTGTCACTTTCAGGCCTTTCCTCAGGTATAACTTTCTCAGAAAAGTGTATCCTAAGCAACTTATACAAAGTTACAGCCCTGGGGTGCCTGGGTGGCTCAGATGGTTAAGTGTCTGCCTTCGGCTCAGGTCATGATCCCAGGGTCCTGGGATCAAGTCCCACATCAGGCTCCTGGCTCAGTGGGGAACCTGCTTCTCCCTCTCCTCTGCCTCTCTCCCTGCTCAAGCTCTCTCTCTCTCTCTCTCTATCTCTATCTCTATGTCTCAAATGAATAAATAAAATCTTAAAAGAAAAAAAAATTACAGCCCTTCCAATTTCCTTTATCCCCTTCCCTACTCTATTATTGGTTTTAGATATTACTCCATATACTTCACTTAATTATATTGTTTATAACCTGTTGCCCCATCTCTATCCATGGAGCTGGGAATTTGTATACAAAGCACGTAGTATGAGGTAAGGCACATGGTAGGTATTCAATAAATATTTGTTGAATGAATGAATGGATTAAGAAGTCCCATTTTAGTATAATTGGAAACATGAATGCAGACAGGGAATAAATCAAGGATGGCTTCCAAGTTTTGTCTTTATTAGAACTGTGTATGACCTCTCTCTACCATAAACAAATTACTTTTAGTCATAGGTCCTGAAAGGTCCATGTCAATTAATTCAGAAATAAATGTCTTAGGAAAAGGAAATTTTCAATCAAATTTAAGCTCCAAATTTAAGTCTTTGATCGTCACACCTTCCTCCACCACACTAACCTTTTATAACTACATGACAATAGATAGGGTAAAAAGGGAAAGAGCTTGGAATTAAAATACCTGGGATCCTTATTCTATTTCTGTTATAATTTAGGAACCTTGCCTAAACTCCATATCTATGAAAAAACCAAACAAAAACAGTTAAATATATCTGTTCTATCTAATTTTCATATTATGTTGCAAAGAAGAAAAAGAGTGTCATATAATATACCCATTAAAATCTGGAAAGGTTTTGCATTCATGCACAATAATTTTTAAAAAAATATTTTGTTTCTAAGAAGTCTAACACACTAATGTGTTATGCCAGGTACATAATTATAAATGAAGAATTTCCAGGCAGTTATTACAATAATGCAAAAGTTCTCAGAACTAAGCTCTCCACAGTAATAGTCAAAGGTGATAGTCAAAAGACTTTGTTCCTCCTCATTGGAAAATCATTTCTTTCTTTGTTTATGATTTTATTTATTTATTTGACAGAGAGAGAGAGCGTGCACGCACTCAGAAGCAAGGGGAGGAGCACGCAAAGGCAGAGGGACAAGCAGGCTCTACTGAGCAGGGAGCCTGACACGGGGCTCGATCCCAGGACCCTGAGATCATGGCCTGAACCAAAGGCAGCTGCTTAACCAATTGAGCCACCCAGGCACCCCGGCAAAATCATTTCTTAATGATCTACATTGATTATCATCAATTTAAGTAAAATGCTTTGCTTGTGTTACCCCATTATATTTTCCTTAAAATCCCTGTAACCTTTAAAAGATTCTATTGTGTCTTTATGTATTTGTCAAAACTAAGAAATCTGAAAGGAAAAAAATGTCTACATTGCCTATAGTAAGGCAACTTTTCAGTGAACTATAGGTCACTGAAAAGATCAGCAAAATATCAATATTACAGAGTTGTCTGGAAAAGTCTTATTATGAATTTTTAGCCAGGAATTCAGAGTTAAATTATTGGGCTCCTGACATAAGAGAATCTCTCCCAAGAATAAAGTGCAACCGTCTCCATATGGATAATGAATACCTGGTATAAACCAAACCAACCCTTCAAATGCATCTGTATTGCTTCCAGTGATTAAAGATCATTTGTTCTCCCATATATTTTTACACTGTAATATGCATTTACATGTAATTAATACATTCTGGGATAAGTTCCTGGTTTATCATAAAGATCTGAGAGCTTCAACAAATTCCATAATTTAAGGGTTTTTAAAAAGTAATAATTAAAGGCATTTTCAGAGGTTTGTTACCGGTACAAAAATCCAACACGCACTTGTTTTGTTTTACCCATACTGTTTTCAATTTTTTTTTTAATTTTATTATATTAGGTTAATCACCGTACATTTCAATTTACTTTTTACTTAGTACACAAAATACTAAGGTTTATAACCTTCTGAAGTAAATTTAAATAAATCAGTGGAACATATTGCCTAAAAATAAAAATATAACAAATATGGCCATGCAACAAAGAACTCTGAAAGCAAAAGCAAATGGCCAAGTTCGAAGCTATGAGAAGACATGTAGAATCTTCAGAATGCTTTTTGAATATGTTCTAATAATATTCACCTTAGCAGTTAGGTCAGAGTGCATTCTCACTGAAGTGTGTATGAACTCTTTTGTGATCTATCAAATATATCTAAAGATGTCCAGGGCTTGGATAATTATATAATTTCTCTCATCTTTAAAAATTAAAATCATTTTAGCAGTGCATATCTAAGTTTTGTATTGTTATTGTAAACGAACCCCTAGAACCATCATAAATTGCTGGTTAGAACCTCTCTCAAGTGATCTGGCAATTTGTTTTAAAGTTGAACATTTACATATCATATGACCTAGCGATTCTACTAGATGTTTACTTAAGGGATATGAAAATATTTCCACAAAGGACTTGTATAAAAATGTTCATAGCAACTTTTTTCATGATAGCCTCCGATTTAAGAAAAAAATGACTGTACATGAAGAGGAGAATAAAAAGATCACTTGAAATATTTTCATATGATAAAATATTACTTAGCAATAAACAAGAATAACTTAGTGATTCACAAACAACATGGATGAATCTCAAAAACATTATGTTGAGTGAAAGAAGTCAGACACAAAGAACATGTCATGGGATTCCATATATCTGAAGTAGAACAGAAAAACTATCTTATTTTGATAGAAATCAAAAGAGTGGGGGCCAATTGTGGGTGGTGGTTGACTGGAAGAAGGTATGAAGAAACAGTATGGGATGATGGAAATTTCTGTAACTTCATTGAGAGGGTGTTTACAGGGTGTTTATATACTTATCCAAATTCCTTGAATCACATACTTAAGATATGTACACTTCACTGTGTATACATTCTATTTCAATGAAAAATAAAAATGTCAGGTGACAGGTATGAAGACATACACTTTCTCACGCATTTTACAAAGGTAATTGAAATCAAAATTCTTAAAATGTACATAATTATTTGTACTAAAGAATAATTGTAAGTGCTTGATGGGGTGCCTGGGTCGCTCAGTTGGTTAAGCGTCTGCCTTCAGCTCAGGTCATGATCTCAGGGTCCTGGGATTGAGCTCCACATCAGGCTCCCTGCTCAGCGGGAAGCCTGCTTCTCTCTCTCCCACTCCCTCTGCTTGTGTTCCCTCTCTCGCTGTGTCTCTCTGTCAAATAAAGATTTTATTTATTTATTTGAGAGAGAAAGAATGAGACAGAAAGAGAGCATGAGAGGGGGGAGGGTCAGAGGGAGAAGCAAACTCCCCGCTGAGCAGGGACCCCCCCCCCCCCGATGCAGGACTCGATCTCGGGACTCCAGGATCATGATCTGAGCCGAAGGCAGTCGCTCAACCAACTGAGCCACCCAGGCACCCCGTAAAATCTTTAAAAAAAAAGTAATTTTAGGTGCTTGAAATTTTAAAAAGCTCTATTTATTAACTTAAACATCATTTATATATTAGTGAAAGTTGCAGCAAAATTAAACCCTTATTCATATATTAGAATATTAAGTATCCCTTAAAAATCTTCCTTCCTGAGTGTTTAGTAATGTATTATATTATATCAATAAATTAATATACATCAGTATCATATATTAATAATATAATGGTATATTATCATTGTTAATACAAATTATATACATCTTAGATTATTAAATAGAAAAGGAACAGATTGAGCATCATAGCGCCATGTGAACAAATGCAGAATAGCCAGATATATGAGCGTTTAAATGAACCTGTATGTGTGTACATAGGATTATGAGCCCACATCCATGTATAGTGATCCCATATGGAATCATCCTGAACATATTGTTTTGCAATTTCATTTTTCAGTACCATTTCACAACTTTTCTATTGACTGTTTTATTTTACTATGTGTGCTGACTGCATTGTACAATGTTTGGCAGAATATACCCTTAAAGTTTGCTTATCACACGAAGTATCCTCAGTAAATATGGCACTTCTCTAAACTGCTATAGTTCTCTGTGCTTACGATTTGCACTGGGCCTGGTTTGCCTTTTGCTTGTAATATAGTTGATAAGATCCTTTGGCAACATACTTTCTTTTCATGTCCAGTGGGAGGGAGAGAAAGAAATCTAATCCTGGAATAAATGTCTTCTCTTTGGGATTTTTCTTCCCAATCCCACTGGTTGTACTATTCAAAGTCAGGACCAGCCCCTGTATTGCTGAGAGTTTGCAGTGGAAAAATACATCCCTAATGGCTTAAAACTGGGTTCCTGTTCTAGTTTTTGGGAAATTCTTACTATAATTGACTTAAAAAATTAGAGCACATCTCTGCAGCTAGGGTTGGCATCAGACTCTAGCTTTGACTGGGTTAGAATTCCAGCTTTGTTATTGTTACCTGTGAAAGCTTGGCAGATTACTTCACCCTCTTGGTGAATCGGGGATAATGATAGCATCTCATAGAATTTATGAGGATTAACTACATTTGAAGTACATAAAACTGATCTGGCATACATAGGAGCTCCATAACATAGCTATTACACTTATGTTTATTACCATGAGAACTATAGAGCTGTGGGTGGCACAAGTAAGTCCCAAACAAATTTACACTTCGTTAGGTAGAAAGAATTATATGCTGGATAGTTAACCAAGAGTAGTTACTACAGATAAGTACCTTCTAACATAAACTATTGAAAACTAAGAGATGAATTATTATTTTAAAAGATGGCCAAGGTTGTTACTCAATATGTAATTTATAAAAATTATTTTGATTACGTTAACTAGTGAATCCTTGGTTAGTCATTCAACTATTCGGTCAAAATGGTGCTCATATGTCCCTCCGTATTGTTCTATATAAAAGGGCAAAATGGTAATGAGCAATTTTAAATGTGAGTCACACAAGATAATAAAATAAATTCCTACCATTCATCTGGATGTTTCAGTTGATCATTTTAGAGGACTAAATATAAATTCATTGGAAAAATGAAAGAAAATAAGGCTTTCAATATATATGGCTGCCTTTGCTAGGAAGAGTTATAGGTTAAAATCAGTTACTCAAAAGAAATGAATTTGTTAATTAAAAATGAGTAAAAACCTAAAAGATACAGATATGAATAACTTCTCAATCATTTATTTACTTGTGTAAGGCTTTATTAGCTAAAAGATAAGTATTCATCAAAGGATAATGGAACTGCCTTGTTGGCTTAAACCAATCTTAATCTCTGGGAACTAGATGCACAGATGGGAAAATAGCAGCTAACAGTACCTCTCATGATGTACTTCTAAGCTTATAAATAAATTAAAGCTTATTCCTCAAATGTCACAAAGAAATAACACAAACATTTATATAAAATAAAAATATTTAAGTAATATTCAGTTATTGCTAACAAATAGCATACTGATTTCTATACTCTTCCATAAGGGTAATTCTATAAGTTTTCAACATTCTTCCTCATTGAAATGATGCTTTATTTTGTGTACTTGCTCATGTGGACTCTTAGTATAAAATAAATAGATAATATATAAAATGGTTCTATAGAATTATGTCATTCATTGTTGAGCTTGGCAGTTGTGTTACTGTGTTTGAATAGGTCACATTTTATTCAGTGCCCAAAGATAGATTGCCTGGGTAAATGTCTAAATTACAACTGATAGTCTTTTGGGGAAATACTTTGTGTTTAAGGGAAATAAGATTTGAAAATTATTTAACAGACCATTGAATGTGTATTATTGATCCAAAAGAATAATAATTTCAAACTGTTTTAGCTGAATTTTAATTGATTTTATAAAAGATTTTTATATTCAATAAGCACTTTTTACTTAATAAGATGCATGTCTTATTGCACATTAATGTCTCCTTTTTGAAATATTGTTTATTTGAATAGTTACCTTGTCTAGAATGAGATCAAATGAAATATTTGCATGTGGGAGAAAATCTTGTGGAACAAGCCCTTCATTTATTCAAAAAATGTGAATAAACCAGTTACTGTAGCAGTCACTGAAGTTACAAAAATCCAAAAAGTCCAGTCCCTTAAATAACTTGGAGTTTGATGCTGAGAATTTTTAAGATTGTACAACAAAATATCTTAATAAACTTTATGTAGGGAAGGCTTTTTTTCCTTTACTGGGTGTGTGTGAGGGAGGGAGGACTAATCCATTGTGGGTTGGACCAACACAATTTTTTATTATTTTTTTATTTTTGAAAAGATTTTACTTATTTATTTGAGAGAGAGAGAATGAGAACACAAGCAGGGGGAGAGGCAGAGGGAGAGAGAGGGAGAAGCAGACTCCCCGCTGAGTGTGGAGCACTACCCCAGGACCCCAAGATCATGACCCCAGCTGAAGTCAGATGCTTAACTGAGCCACCCAGGCGCCCCCAAACACAATTTTTTGAATGTTTTAAAACAATATAGAAATTGAGAACTTAGAAAAATGTATTGCATGAAACTGACCAGGGAAATTGACATTTCAAATGGATTGAAAACTCTAATTAGTTAATAAAATAGGGTCATTTTCTTTTCCACATTTCTCAGACATCACTACCCTTTTACAAGTATATAAACCAAGGGCCACAGACTGTTTCATAGGACAGTTTCTGCCCTCATAAATTATCTATTATCCTGTGAATTGGAAATAACACAATTTGTTAATGATATACTTTGAATCTCATTAGAGAGGGTATTTTTTTGTTAGTTTGTTTAGCCAAGAACTCTGTTTTATTCTATCTAGGCTTGGAACCTCAACAACTGCAACCAGAGTTGAGACAGAACACTCTCAGTGACTGTGTCAGCACCCCTTCTCTACTGCAATTGCTAACTCCCTAAATCTGGATCTCTTTGACTCCATGAGCTACTTCAAATGCTCACGTTCAGTCCATCATCATACGTAGCACACTCTCATGTGTTTTCTTTTTCTCATAAACTTCCAAATCTCTTCATTCCCACTATCACTACTGCAGCCCTGAAATGTATCATTTCCCTTCTAGATTTCTGGTGCAAACTTTATTTTTATTTCCATTGTTCTAATGCTGTTCCTGTCCAGTTCATACAGGATACAGTCAATAGAAACATTTCTAGAAATAAAGCTGATGCTGCCTAAGCTTCTTAGATAATGTTCACATTCCCCAACGTTGCCTTCAAGGAGCTTTATAATTGTGGTTCCTGTTCCCTGATCTTATGAGTCTCTGTCAGATCAAAGCCCTTATCCAAGTTCATCTAACTGTGACTTTTTGTGAGCCCCTCAAGATACTGTGTCTCTGTGTGTGTGTCTGTGCTGCCAGGGTCTAAAAAAAAAAGGTGTTTTTTTTTTTTTAATTTTTTATGTAAAAATTTTTCATACTGGCAGGAAATTTAAGAGAACATGGTTACAGATAAGTGTGTACCCTTCAGCATAAATGAACAAATTTACAAATCAACAGAACTAACATTTTGCAATGTGAGATATTTGATCTGCGATTCAAGTTCTCATTTATTTCCCTCTCTAATCCCATCTCTTTCTTTTTCTGTCACTGTACTGAAATGGCTAAATCTTTTCCATCTATATTTTTACTACATACTTATACATTCACATAAGACTGTAAGCGTGTCAACTTCCAGTTATAAAATGAGTAGGTCCTAAGGATCTAATGCATGATTATAGTTAGTAATACTGTATTATATCCTTGAAAGATGCTGAGAGTAGATCTTAAATGTCCTCACTGCAAAAAAAAAAAAAAGATAATTTTATGACATGACGGTGTGCTATCTAGCATGTTGATAATCATTTTGCAATAGATAAGTATATCAAACAAGTATTTTTGTTGCATGTCAGTTTTATCTCAATAAAGCTAAGAAAAAAAAAAAGACTATCAAAGTATATTCCAGAAGAATAGCAACCCCTTTTGTTTTGTTCCATGTCACATCCCAATATATAAAATGGAGCAACACATGAAACACATAAACAGATATGTTTCCATGATATACATGTAAATATATGTTTACCTCTTTAATGATTCAGAAGAGCCCAGAACTCGTAGACCTACAGTTCAATGGATGATTACTGAGTGAGCAGGCCCGTGCCGTCACCGCACAGATCAAGTATTAAACAACGGGAGTGCTGCAGAAGCTCCTCTCTTGCCTCTATCTTAAATAACGAGACTATACTGATTTCTCAAACCATAGATTAGTTGTGCCTGTTTTAGAACTTAAGATAAATCAAGTCGTGCAAGTATTATTCTTTTGGACTGTATTTCTTTCTGCCAACATTATATTTGTCACATCCACCTATGTTCTTACATGTGAGAGTCATTCATTCATTTTCATCACCGTGATATGGGTACATGAGAGTCACTTTATTCCTTGACCAAAGTAATTGATGGTGCTATCCTCTTCTGGGATGTGTGGTGTGTATGGGTGTGCGTGTCTATTGGGTACACACCTATCACTGAGAACGTCGGGCTATAGGGATTGTGTACATTCAACTGGAAGAGGTAATGTCAGCTTTCAGATGTGACTTTACCAAAATAAAGTCCCATGAGTTGTGTTTGAGGGAGTTCCTGTAGCCCCATGTTTTTACTGGCACTTGGCATTAACATTCTTTTCACTTTTACCATTCTGATAAACAAGTAATCCTATTAATTATGAAAAAGTTTTATTTTGCTTCTCCCTGATGAGCACCTTTTCATGTATTTATTGCTCATTTGAATATTCTCTTTTGCAAAACAGGTATTAAGGTTTTTGTCCAATTCTCTATTAATACTTTTCTAATTGACTTGAGTTTTTTATATATTTCAAACACGAGCCTTTTGTTGGTATCATGTATTTAAAATATTTTCTCCTAACTTCTACAAGCTTACTGTTGTATTTTGATAAAAGAATTTAAATTTGACAAGATCCATTATGCTATTCTTTTCCTTTTGTTTAGTGCCACCCGTGCCCCATTTAAAAACTATTTTGGGACTTAATTTTTTCCATTTCAAGGTCATAGATTTCTTTTTTTTTAAGGTCATAGATTTCATCATGAATATTATTTTGTAGAAACGTAAATTTTCACTTGGACATTCAGATCGATAACACAGCTAGGATTAGTTTTAAAATATCATGTGAAGCTCTACTACATAGGAGTCAAATTTCTTTTTTATCCCTATAGCTATCGAGTGGGCACAGAATCATTTATTTGAAGAATTATCTTTTGAGATACCACCATTTAAATAAATAGAGTATGCAAAAATAAATAAATAAAATAAATAAATAAATAAATAAATAAATAAATAAATAAATAAGCAAAATGCTCATGGACTGTAAAGATATCAACTCTTTTAAATTCATCATATTGATCAGAACAATCTGAATAGTACCTGAGCAGGTAATTTTGTGGACATTGGCAATCTGAACTTAAAATTTCTATGAACATGCAAAGAGCCCAAGTAGTCTAGACAATTAAAAAAAAAAAAGAGTGAATTTAGAAAAGTTATACTACCACATAGAAAGAAAGACCCATAAAAGATTTATAGTAATAAAGGCAGGACAGTATTGGTGAAACGACAAATAGTCCATTAGGACCAAATAGAGAATACAGAAACAAACCCACACATATGTGATTTTTCAATTTATGACAAATATGGCAGACACTTCAATGCAATGGAGAAACTTCTATAATTTTTTTTTTTTTTTACCAACCACTTACCGTAAATCAATTTCAGATGAATTGTAGATCTTTGCGCAAAAGGTTAAAACAATAAATCTTTTAGAAGAAAACAGCATGGTTTTCTTGAGCAATCTTAAAGAGTTCTTGGGGCACCTGGGTGGTTCAGTCGGTTAAGCGGCTGCCTTCGGCTCGGGTCATGATCCCAGGGTCCTGGGATCGAGCCCCGCATCGGGCTCCCTGCTCAGCGGGGAGCCTGCTTCTCCCTCTCCCTCTGCTTGCCTCTCTGCGTACTTGTTCTCTCTCTCTATCTCTCTGTCAAATAAATAAATTAAAAAAAAATCTTTAAAAAAAAATAAAGAGTTCTTAAATAGAACTTTAAAAAAGTGCTAGCCATAAATGATTAGACTGCATTATGAAGGAGAAAAGGCAGGTTTTCAAGTGGGAAGAAATATTAACAAAACATGCATTAGAAAAAAACAAATCGAGACTATAAAATCAATACCTACAAACAACAGGATAAACACAACTGAGTCAATAGAAAAATGGCAAAATATTGGAATAGGTAACTTCAAAAAAAACCTGAATGGCCAACTCACATATGAAAACTTGCTTTATTTTAATAGTGAGCCAGATAGTGAAAACCTACAATATGATACACTGTGCATCTACTCAAATGGCTAAAATTAAAGTGCAGTCAAAATCACATACAGGTGAGATGTAGAGAAACTGTAATTCTTGTACATGGCTGATGAGAGTGTTAATTTGTCCAACACTTTGGAAAACAATTCATCGGTATCTATGAAAGCCAAACATACCAACTCAGTGACCCCAAGGTATGCGCCCAATGGAAGAAAGTAGGTATGTTCAGCAAAACACATGTGATAGAATGTTCATAACAGTCCCAAATTAAAAATAACACCAACAGTCATCTACAGAAAAAAATGATTAAATAAACTGGGATATACTCATATGATGGTATAATATTCAGTAATAGAAATGAACAAACCATAATTAGTCACAAAAACATGCATAATCTCACAAATGTAGCATTGAGTAAAAGAAGCTAAATACACATAAATATGTATTGTATGGCTCCATTTATATAAAGTTCCAAATTTGAAGAATCTAACCTATGCTGTTAGAAGATAGTCCCTTGGCTACCTTTGGGGTTGTCAGGGGCAGGGGTGGGGTTCCAGGAGAGTCTATGGAGTAATAGTAATATTTTGTGTTATTCACAGTGCTGGTTACACAGGTTATTCACTCTATAAAATTCATAAACTGTACACTTATGATTTGTGCACTTTTCCATAAACAGTTTATCCTTCATTAACAGTTTACTATCACGAATGGGGACAACCCATTTTGATTTTTATGTTGGCCTTCTCGGTGTTTATTTTAGCATTGAGGTAAAACCCTTGAGAAGCCCGGTGTTGCCATTGGAGGCCAGAGCATCAGCTTTGAGAACTCAGGAGCATGAGGCCAGGTGCCCTTGTGCAAAGCCTGCAGTTTCAGTCAGCCTCCCTTCACAAAGAACAACCTAGACTCCTACACGTTCCAGCCTGACATTGGACAGGACTGTCATCTCCATCACGAGCCAACACTTTATTAAATCTTTATATTCCGAAACTTAGAAAATAGGCCTTGAGATAATTGAACAACAACACATCCCTCTTTTTGTTCTCCTTTTGAGATCTAGCTACTTAACCAAGGGTTTGCGCCAGGAGAATCTTCACATTTGACGATGACAACGCGCTCACAGACTCTGTCCTAAGAGCTCCTTTCAGGAGGGAATATTACAAAGGCATTGATTACACCCTGAACGGCTTAATTTTTATTTGACCGAAGCACAAAGTGTCTCCTTTAAGAAAGGCTTTCTGTATTCAATAGGATGAAGCCAGAGCTCCCCAGCAGACGGGCTTTTGAGGATGCAGCTCTTAGCAGCATGGAGCCTGCGTCATCCTGCTGTGAACATATTCAGAGCAGCCTCATGAAAGTCCCGGGCCGGCTGGGCCAACAGCTGCTCACTGGCAATGAAGCCCCAGTCCTGACAGCACCCTGTTTTCGGTGCCCCACGCCATCTTTTTATAGTATGGGGCTCTGTCGCCATGAGGGCGCATCGCCAGGAAAGGATTGATTAAGCAGACAGCGACTAGACATAAATAGCACCTCGTTACGTGGACACCTATTACATGCACAAATAACAGTCCTCTATACCATAGAGCCGGGATATTTCAATTGCGTACAAAGCAGAGCACGGCCCCAATGCCTGAACGATGTGAATTCACTGGAAAACCCATGTTTACAGCTGTAAAAAAAATAAAGACATAGGTTAGGATGCTTCGAAGAAGAAATCTTAATTTTAAAGCACACCTCATCACACGCTTTCTGTAAACCCTGAAGAGCAGTTAAATACTTTATGACACCTTCCTCAGTGAGTCAAGAGAAAATAAGATGTTTTGTAAATGTAGTCCAAGATTAAATATAATTCTAGAAATGGGAAGATCATAGAATTGGAAGTCCAGAGATGAGGATCTCCAGGTTTTCCACTGATTACCCCAGGGGACTCTGGGCAAGTCACTTCTATGTAAAATGGAGGTAAAAGCTGCTCCGAACCATTACTTTGAAATTGTTGAGAGTACATGGTACATGGAATAGCATAGGAAGAAGCCCTTTATATACTGTAAAGAGCTCTAAAAAGGTAAGGTTTTAACATATGGCTATAACTAAGCTGATCCCCTTTGAGTAATCTATATTAATATTTCTGGGATAACTTATATAATTAATGCATAGGACTAAACAAACATTTCAACATGTTCAATTTCAGGAGGTAAAAAATATCACTTCTTCATATATAAAATACACTTCCTATGTTTTAATAAAGCTTCCTTCTGGCTTTCATCTGCAAAATCCTCCTGTTTTGGCTGCCTCCTGTGCATAGATTCATGTTTTTATAATGCTTATATTTCAGGGTCCTAACTGAATAGTGATCTCTTATTTTCACTAATTTCCTTAAAAGATTGTCTTTAAAAATCTGAACAGTTGAATGTTGTCTTTTTGTCGCAGCACAATACTTAACTCTCTATTTATAACTTACAAACAAATCCAAACATGTATTTTTCTTTTTATAACCCTGCCTATATTTACCAAGATTTCCAGAATGTCTTAGATAGCATTGGCATTTTCGTAATAAACTTCTATGAGAGGAATCATCGTAAATCTCTCTCTTTCCCTCTCTCTCTCTCTCTCCCCTACACACACACAGCAATGAATATGATCCTTTTCTTTTCCAAAATACACAGTAGCAATGCTCTGTCTCTTAAGCATGTTGTACACAAAGGACAATCCAGAAAATGTAATTTAATTTTTAAATTAAACCTTCATTTCTATTTAATTGTACATTGCACCTTCCTCAGTGCTGAAACATAATGAAAAAGAAGCAATTTCAAACGTGCTTAAAGGTCTTGCACTGCTCCAAAGTAGAACTCGTTTCCATAGCAACCGGCACACCACCCTCTATTTATTCCAAATAAATGACAAATCAAAAGTGCAGCTGTAATATCGGGGGTTTCTATTTCTCCTAACACAATACAAAGCTACAAATGCCTCTGCTAGCATGGTTACCACTTGCAATAACCTAATAAGCCAAACAAGCATGCTTTCCAAACGTGGTCTGCAGTCTTCTGCAGTGTGACTGTCACAATAACCTTGACTTCTATTCTGTAAAATGCCCTTGGGTGAGAAAGCACAACGGAAGGCATTATTTTCATGATGTTAGGTATTTTACACTGCAAATGAGATTTGTTTGTCTTAACCTAAGAAGCAAATCAAATTCCAAATTACATCATCTAATAGCTCCTGCTGCGAGATGCCATCAACAGGATTATTGATTTGGAAACCCAACATCTGCAAAACGCTAACCTGATCTATTAGGCTAAACAAAGGCTTTAAGGCTCAGCTGGTCCCTTTTTGCCGCCTCCATCATGCTCTCCTTTAAATGAGCTCCAGCCCCGGAGACAGGAAAAGAGGCTGGTGAGAGTCCATCAAGTTAGTTAGTGACCATATGGGAGAGCATCCATCCTGCCTGGTGCAAAAGCTGCACTCCCTTCACTCATTCACATCCAGTCCTTCTCTGTATCTTTAAGTGTGCGCAGGGCGGGGTGGGGGGTGGGGGGTACATGTGGGTGCGCGCACGCGTGCGCACAGACACACACACACACACACACACACACACACACACACACTCCTTCCCCAATGAACACCAGAACCATGGTGCTTGAGAAAAAAAAGATGTCTGTACCTTCCACATTTCGACTTACTTGTAAGTCTTCTCATGAAATATAAATGTTAAAGAAAATTAAATATACTTTCAAATAGAGATAGAGAATATAATCTTATACCAATTTCTTTTAACAGCTGACAACATAAGTCAGAAATAGTGGTATCTTTGTTTATCATTTCATTTAAAAATATGCTTAAAGATCTAGGTATAAGTCATCAGCATAACTCTGATGAGATTGTTTGTGATCAGTAATCAACAAATACGTTTTTATTTGCCAATTGGAAAGTTAAAATTACAAATTCAAACACAGACATATGTCTACGCACACCCACACATTTTGCTGCGGTACTTATCCTCTGTAATAAAGATGAGGGGCCTCCAGGAAAACCAGAGGCCGTGGTCTGTTCTCGCCTTCTGCATGCTTGTGCTTGATGCAAATAGGGCCCATGCCGTATGGGTGATCATTTCACCCATGGTTTGCCTGCAAGACTTCGTTATGCATATGAAGAGTCATGAATGGAACTATTTCACAATGAGTCTCTTTATGAGTTTCAACGGCACTGTTCCTTGACACCTCTATTTATTTTTGTCACAGCAATTAATGCAGAGGGTCAGGGGCAAACATAGTCCATTTTGAGATTCTTTAAAACTGTTCGTGTTAAGTCCTGAATATGCCAAAATATATGGATTCCTTAATAAATAGAACAGAACTTCTCCTCTTAAAAATGGATATACTTCACCAAAGCCAGCGCTAGATCTATTTAAACTCATAATTAGCAAGATCTCACGCAAAGATTTAGCAAAATATCAACTATATGCTAATCACTTCATTAAATATTGATGCATTGCTAAAATCATGTGTTAAAAGTTAATCAAATAGCAACAGATAAATCAAGCTGCCATATAATTAGCTAAAAATTACAAAGGAATCCAGTACTATACATAGCAATATTATTTTAAATTAACCATCTACAATTACTCAATAAAACACTGTTTAGCTATTTGAATATATCAAATTTAATAAAAACAGATATAAAATTCTGGGCTGGAACATTTTACAGGAACAAAACTAAAATTTACCTTTGAGTTGTCTATTATTAAATGAACTAACGTAAACAAGATTGTAGAGGACATATTTAATTAACACAATGAAGGAGGTTTTCACATGTAAATGATGCCATTTTTTTTGTGTTAAAGATTGATGCTAAGCAGGGCTTCAGTTTAGAGCCATCATAAGCTGAGGCTTTTGAGTCAGAGAGCCTTTGGTATGGATTCTTGTTTCAGCGCTAAGAGGCTTGGTTTGCCTGAGCAATTCATTTAACTTCTCACTGTTAGTCCCATTCTCTGTGACTACGGGCTAAGCAAGATCTGTCTTGCGGTGTTATTGTGAGATGTAAGTGAAGAAATGTAAGTAAAGCATCTCTGCAGTGCCTAGCACACAGTCAACGTTGATGAAGCTCTTTGCCCACAACCCAGCTTCTTCTAATACAACGCTGAGCCTGGGGAAAATTGGAAAGCTAAGGAAATCTATTCTTCCCAATTGTCTGCCAGCTTCCTTCCCCACTAACTGCCTTACTATTATCTCCTTTCTATCTCATCTTCAATGGAGAGTCTCTCTGCCTCCTCACAAATCTTGGGCTTTATGGGGTATGGAGGAAGTAGAGAGATGTTACTGTTTTTAAGATAAAATTTAAGACCTATAACTTTCAAAAAAATTCATGCAATGCTAATGTATATGGAGTAAAATACTAATGATCCCATTATACTCATTCTTAAATTAATTTTTATTTTCATCATGACTATGCAAGTACATAGTTTTAAAAATCAAATAAATGAGGAAGGATAAAACAAAAAACAGCAGGCCTTGCCATTCATATATGCATCTTCCTGTTTACTCATCACAGGCAGATTTTCAGCTCTTTATTCCATCTAGTTATGTCCTATTCTTCACTGAGGTACTTATACTGCTAGTTTTTTCTTAAGTCTTTTATATTAATCTACTGATTCCCTACTATGGGATATGAGCATTGAAATGTCTTTTTTTCCACCCCAACTACATATACACACACATACACATCTCCTCTGCCCAACCTCTGAAATATTTTACTATAATTTTGGTGAACTCAGTATTTAGCATTTATTATTTCCTTCTTATACAGCTTTTCATTTTCACTGAAATTAATACTTGCATCTTCCTTGCTTTGCCTATTTACTACATCAAGCACATCAATTAACTCACTTCTTTCTTGGCAATGTCTCTTCTGGAGCCCTGTTTCTTCCATTCCGGTTGGAACCTGCCTCTGCCTAAGCCAGATGCACAGCTGTGGGAAAGCAGTCATCACCATTTAAAAATACCCTTACCTTTTCTCCTGTGCTGGATTCTTTGTATTTTCCCTCTCGTGATTATGTCACAGTATACAAGACTCTTTCCTGCTAGTAGATTCACTCTAGAGACGCTCCATACTGATGTGATGAAGTATGTGGCTGTGTTGGGAAAGCTCATGGGGGCTAGGAACTCTGAGCAGACTCTAGCTCCTCTAGGAGCTTAGGAAGTCTCCAGTCAACAGGCAGCCAAAAGCTAAGACTCTCAGCCCTACAACTACAAGTGAATGAATTCTGTCAATAATAAGAGTGTGCTTAGAAACAGTCTTCCCCAGTCAATCATACAGATATAAATGCAGCCCAACTAACACTTTAATTACAGCCATATCAGACCCTTAGCTGAATAACCAACTATGTCACCGAAGGACTCCTGACTCAGGACAAACACTGGCAAAAAATTAATATGTATGTTTTAAAAAACTAAGTTTATTATAATTTGTTAGCAACATAGAAAAATGGATATTTTTTTTGCTTTCCAAATTCCTTTTCTTATTTGTTCATTTTAAATGTCTATACTCAGTTTAAAAGATTTTAAAATATTACCTGATTCTCAGTTATCCCCTTAGATTTAATCATTTCCCCTCCTCCAAATGACTGGGATTTTGCCTCTATGGGTTTTTTCATGGCTCTGGCATAATTTTCTCACCAACTGCTATTTCCCTGGGGCTGGGCATATGGCTCTGTCCAGAAAGAAACTATTGGTTTTCTCAATCGAAATACTATATGAGGGCACCTGGGTGGCTCAGTTGGTTAAGCGACTGCCTTCGGCTCAGGTCATGATCCTGGAGTCCCTGGATCGAGTCCCGCATCGGGCTCCCTGCTCGGCAGGGAGTCTGCTTCTCCCTCTGACCCTCCCCCTCTCATGTGCTCTCTCTCATTCTCTCTCAAATAAATAAATAAAAAATCTTTAAAAAAAAAAAGAAAGAAAGAAATACTATATGATACTAGCTTCTTATCTCTAGTTTAAGGTTAATTATAATAATAACAACATAAAGTACTGGTGCTGTATTAAAACACCAAAAGTCTTCTCAGTAGGATGCCAGAAGCAAGGGCTTTAAGCTATACAATTATCAAGTGTGCATTCTAATCAACACTGGACTCTCTTATCCTAAATATTACCTAAATCTTTTACCTTAAGAACTGTATGAGGCAGTATTTGATAGAATATAGTTCAGCAGGAAATTAATCTTAAAATTTAAGTAGCTTAATACTACAAAACTTTAACTCTCAAGCACACATTATCTGATGTAGGTAAGAAGATGCTCTAATCAGGCATGCTCTGTGTGTTGATTCGAGGTCCAGGTTGCTTCCGTTATGTCGGGACACTGTCACCATTTCAATATGTGGTTTCCATGTTCAACAGCCAAAGGGAAAAAGAAGAACAGAAGAGGAATACAGAATGGGCATAAGACCAGAAATAGGACTCACATTTCATCTGTCTCAGTTATATGGTACAATATGATTACAAGGGAAGATGGGACAGTATTTGGAGAGTGCTACTTGTCCTGGAAATAAAAAGCATTGCTTACCTCTAATAATAACTGTCTCCTAAATAGGAGAGTATAGATCTTAAGCATTTTGTTTTGGGGGCACCTGGGTGGCTCAGTCAGTGAAGCGTCTGCCTTTGGCTCAGGTCATGATCCCAGGGTCCTGGGTTTGAGCCCCGCATCAGGCTCCCTGCTCAGTGGAGAGCCTGCTTCTCCCTCCTCCTCTGACTGTCACTCCCCTGCTTGTGCCCTCTCTCTCTCTCTCTCGCTGTCAAATAAATAAATAAAATCTTTTTTTTTTTTTAAAGATTTTATTTACTTATTTGACAGAGAGAGACACAGTGAGAGAGGGAACACAAGCAGGCAGAGAGGCAGAGGGAGAGGGAGAAGCAGGCTTCCCGCCGAGCAGGGAGCCTGATGTGGGGCTCGATCCCAGGACCCTGGGATCATGACCTGAGCCGAAGGCAGACGCTTAACGACTGAGCCACCCATAATAAATAAAATCTTAAAAAGAATTTTTAAGCATTTTGTTTTAAACTTTATAATTAAAATGGTATTCATTTAATTTTTAAAAGCCTGCCCAGTGGCATTTGAAGTGATATAAATATCAGAGCAAGAAACCTGGCAACATATGTGACATTGAATCGAGTTTTGAGAAGTTTATTGCTTTAACAGTGAGGTTAAGTTATCCCTAGAGTGAAGTCTGTGTATCCTAATAAGATGAAAGCAAGCTTCAGAAAAATGAAAATGATTTCCCCCCACCCCCACAATTAACTCTGGGCTAAAAAAAAAAAAAAAAAAAAAAAAAAAACATAGTTAAAGGAACCCAACAACAAAATATATAAAATTCACAATGCCTGGCACACAAGTAGAAATTTCCAGGCACAGAAAATTATAACCCAAACCTACCAAAAAAAAAAGAAGAAGAAACAGAACTAGAAGTAACAGAGATGGTGAATGAGGCAGGGAACTGAAGCTATTTTAAATCTCATAAATACAGTAAAAAATGTAAAGGGAAGTATGAATATGAAAAGGAGAGAAATATATATGAATGGAAGTTCTAGATATGAGAAGTAATATATCTAAATAAAAAGTATTCTGAAAGGGATTACCAGAGATTATAGACAAAGTGAAAGAAAATAGCTATAAAATGTAAGAAGTTATCCAAAATAAAGTGTTAAAAAGAAAATCTGGAAAATGAAAATGAGCAAGGCATAAGTGGCCTATGGGAAATAACAAGCAGTCTAACATATGTGTGTTTCAATTCCCAGAAGAAGAAGAGAGAGGAAAACACACACAAAGGTGGGGGAAAGGAAGAAATAATGGCTGATTTTCTGAAATTTTTATAAAACTTTAAGACCATTGAACCTAAGAAGCTCAAGAAACTCCAAGCATAAGAAATAAATGGGAAATCCTACTAAGTCACATTGTAAGAACATTTCTTAAACTTACGGGCAAAAAAAAAAAATCATAAAAGCAGTCAGAGGTGGAGGAAAGATCTTTTATATAGAGAGGAACAAAGATTAAAATGATACCCAGCTTCCTGTCAAAAGTATCCAGGCCAGAAGGCAATTGACCAGCATCTTTAAAGTACTGAAAAAAATATATATGCTCAAGCCAGAAGTATGTACTTTGTGAAAATATTTTTCATAAATGAAAATGAAAAACTTTTTCAGATAAACAAAAGCTGAGTGAATTAATGGACAGAAGAACTAAGCAACTGGAGTGTTAAAGATAGTTTTTCTGGTAAAAGTATAATTATATCAGAGGGTAATTTAAACTTATTTAAAAGAATAAGGAGGTTCAGGAATAGAATACATATTGGTAACATGAAAAGGTTTTGTGGTGAGCTTAGCATCACACATAGAGGTGTTAAATCACTATGTTGTGCACCTGAAACTAATGTAATGGTATGTGTCAGTTATACTCAAATAGAAATTTTTTTTTTAAAAAGATTTTTTTATTTGACAGAGAGAGCACAAGCAAAGGGAGAGAGAGGGAGAAGCAGGCTCCCTGCTGAGCAAGGAGCCCGACGTGGGACTCGATCCGAGGACCCTGGGATCATGACCCGGGCCGAAGGCAGCCGCTTAACCGACTGAGCCACCGAGGCATCCCTCAAATAGAAAATTTTTAAAAATAAATAAATAAAAGGGATTTTTGTTTGTTTTCATTTCTTAACTTATTCAAAGAATATTGTTTAAAGGAAAATAATAATAATAAAATGGTGAGGTTTACAACACCTAAAAAATAAAATAGATGACAACAGTAACAAAAATAATGAGATGTGTAAATGAAAGTATATTTTAGTACTATTATTAACTGTACTGTACATACATTATTATTGAGGTTTATTGTGATAAGTTGATGTATATGGTAAACCCTAAAGCAATCACTGAAAGAATAGAGCAAAGAGGTATAGATATAAGCTAGTGGTAGGGAGAAAATGAAATTCCTAAAACATTCAATGAATCCAAAATGTGGCAGAAAAATGAAGAAAGGGAACAAAGAACAGATCAAATGCATAGAAAACAAATAGTAAAATGGTAGAATTAGATCCAACCATATTAATGATTATGTTAAATACAGACTAAACACTCCAATTAATAGCAAAGTTTGTCAGATTGGATTTTGTAAAGATTTATTTATTTATTTGAGAGAGAGAGAGGGAGAAGGGGGGGAGGGGCAGAGTGAAAGAGAGAATCTTAAGCAGGCTCCACACCCAGTGGGGAACTCTATGCAGGGACCCTAGGTGAGCCTGATGTGGGGCTCGATCTCAGGACCCTGAAATAATGACCCTGAGATCGTGACCTGAGCTAAAACCAAGAGTCAGACATTTAACCGACTGAGCCACCCAGGCACCCCAGATTGGATTTTTTTTTTTAAGCAAGAGTAAAATGTATGTTATCTATATGAGCTCATTTTACATATAAAGACATAGGGATAATAAAATAAAAGAATAGAAAAGTCACAGCATTCAGATCCTAATCAAAGAAAGCTTGGGGGACTTAAAATAATACCAGACAAAGTAAACTTTAGAGCAACGAATATTACCAGGGATAAAGAGGAGCATTTCATTGAGATAAAATGGTCAATTCATCAAGAAGAGTTAATAATCTTAAATATATGTGTTTAATAAGAAAAGCTTCAAAACACATAAAGTAAAAATGACTCAACTAAAAGAAGAAATAAACAATGACTCAGAGACTTCAACTCTTTCTCAGTTACTGACAGAACAAGCAGACTAAAAAGCAGTAAGGATACTGTAATGGCTTTGTAATGTGTCAGCTTCTCTAAGCTGGATCTCATTTCCCAAAATTCTCTTACTTGCATGTTTCCAGTTCCTATGGGTCACCAAAAAGGCTTTGGGGATAGTTGGAGGATGGAAGGGAAGCCACACCTCTTTTGAAGCCCACACACCATTATTGCTCATCTTCTAACTACTTCATCGGCTTGAAGCAGTGACTGGGTCTGCAACTGCTATACATTTTCCTGGACTCTCGTTCAGCTTCTCTAACTCCTGGACCAGGGGTATTTACCTCGGTGCAGAAGACGCCGTGCTTCTGCAAAAACACTATCTTGGCCCAGGTCAGAGAGAAGAAGAAGAAGTGTGTCCTTGTGGAGTTCCAGTTCATGCTAGTGGAAATTCATCTTTTCTTACTGATGCCCATCCTAGTGAACTTCAAGTTTCAACATCAGATGTGGAGACATAGACAACAGCCTTACAGAGACTGTTTAACCAGGTTTCCCAATTGTGTAAGGTGAATTTTCTGGAACAAATCTATTTATCTATCTATCTATCATCTATCTATCTATCTATCTATCTATCTATCTATCTATCTATCTATCTATCATCTATCTATCTAACATCTATCTTTCTATCTTATAATGATTCTGCTTCTCTGGTTGAATCCTGACTGATACAGTTATAGAAGACTTATACCTTATCAACCAATTTGTCCTAATTAACATTTACAAAATACTTGAGGCGTAAAACACGTCCTTTTCTATATTCACCAAGATAGCCCCATCGTGGGCCATACCGTAGGTTTTAACACATTGTAAAAGATCAAAATCATGGCAGATGCATTCTCTGGGTGCATCTGCGCAAGCATGTGTGAGGACACACACACACACCAGAACTGAACTAGAAATCAGTAAAAGAGATATCTGGAAAATCACTAAATATTTACAAGGTAAGCAAAACACTTTTAAGTAAGATTGTAAGATAAAATACATGACACTCGGTTAAATGTGAATTTCAGATCTTCAATGAGACTTTTTAGTATAAATAGCACTCAAATATAGCATAGGCACATACTATACTAAAAAAATTAATCTGAAATTCAATCTGGATATCTGTGTTTTTAGTTTTCTAAATAAGGCATCCCTACTTCTTAGTCATTTGTGAATCAAGAAAGAAATCCAAAAGAACATTAATAGCAGCTATTTTGAATTCTATGAAAATGAAAACGTATCAGAAATTACGATGGGGCACCTGGGTGGCTCAGTCGTTAAGCATCTGCCTTTGACTTGGGTCATGGTCCCAGGGTCCTGGGATCGAGCCCCACATTGGGCTCTGTGCTCAGCGGGAAGCCTGCTTCTCCCTCTCCCACTCCCCCTGCTTGGTTCCCTCTCTTGCTATGTCTCTATCTGTCAAATAAATAAATAAAATCTTAAAAAAAAAAAAAGAATTTGCGAGATGCAACAAGATGTTGATTGCAGGTAAGTTTATAGTTACATTTAAGAAATATTCAATATTCTTATGCTTCTATCTGCAAATATGCTTATATTTGTTAAAGATAAAAGTCTGAATTCAATTATCTAAGATCCCATTGCAAAAACTGGAAAATGGTGGGGCGCCTGGGTGGCTCAGTTGGTTAAGCGACTGCCTTCGGCTCAGGTCATGATCCTGGAGTCCCAGGATCGAGTCCCGCACCGGGCTCCCTGCTCGGCGAGGAGCCTGCTTCTCCCTCTAAAACCCTCCCCCCTCTCGTGTACTCTCTCTCTCTCATTCTCGCTCTCTCAAATAAATAAATAAATCTTTAAAAAAAAAAAAAAAACTGGAAAATGGAGATGAAATAAAACCCCAGGTAAGCAGAGGCTAATAAAGATAAGTAAAAAAGTAACAGTGAATTAGAAAGTATCAGTGAATTAGAAAGCATCAAATGATAAAGAAAAATTTATGAAACCTAAAGCTGCCTCTGAAAAGATCAATAAAATGTATAAATCTCTAGCTATCTGTTAAGAAAAGAGACAAAATGTCAATTATCAACACCAAGGATAAAAGAGAGGACATCATTATGGATCCTTTAAAAGGACATTGTCCTATAAAAGGACAATAAGGAAATACTATAAATAATTTATGCTAATAGCTTTAACAACTCACAATGCAACAGATAAAATCCTTAAAGCCACGACCAAGAAAAGTTCACTTAACAAGAAATAAATAACCTGAATAGCACTATATCTATTAAAGGAATTGAATTCATAATTGGACCTTCCCACAAAGAAAACTCCAGGTCCAGATGGCTTTCTTATGAATTCTACCATTCACTTAAGGAAGAAATACTGCTAATCTTATAGAAAATCTTCTATAAAATAGAAGGGAATACTTTACTCTTCACTTTATGAAGCCAAAATGACATTGGCATCAAAATGAGAATGCCATTAAAAGAAAAGAAAACCACATCAAAAACTAATGATGTAATGTATGATGATTAACATAACATAACAAAAAAAAATTAGCAATACTGTACTGCATACTTGAAAGTTGTTACGAGAGGGGCGCCTGGGTGGCTCAGTCTTTAAGCATCTGCCTTCGGCTCAGGTCATGATCCCAGGGTCCTGGGATGAAGCCCCACATCGGGCTCCCTGCTCTGCGGGAAGCCTGCTTCTCCCTCTCCCACTCCCCCGCTTGTGTTCCCTCTCTCGTGGTGTCTCTGTCAAATAAATAAAGGAAATCTTAAAAAAAAAAAAAAAAAAGAAAAGAAAAGAAAACCGGAGACCAATATCCCATATAAGCAGAGATAGAAAAATTGTAAACAAACCTTACCCAATATAATCAGTAATATATAAAAATATTAATACATCATGACAAACCAGGCTTCAGTGTCAGGAGTGATAAGTTGGTTTTACATTAAAAATCAATCAGTGTAATTCCAAATCATATCAGAAAGCTAAAAAATAAATAAAAAACCATACATGATCAACTCAATAAATGCAAAAAATTATTTGAAAAAACCAACAACCATTTATGATTAGAAAGGAAAGCTCATAGCAAATGAGAAATAGAAGAGAACTTCACTGGCCCAATAAAGAACATCTATGCAAACTTGCAATGACATCACTTTGGTGAAATAGAAAACACTTTCCCTTAAGATCCAGGACAAGGTAAAAGCTCCTGGGTGGCTCAGTCGGTTAAGTGGCTAACTCTTGGTTTCGGCTCAGGTCATGATCATGGGGTCCTTGGGTCTAGCCCCTCACTGGGGCTCCCCGCTCAATGAGGAGTCTGCTTCCCCTCTCCCTCTCCTTCTGCCCCTCTCCTTCTCCCTCTGCCCCCCCAACCCTCTTGCACACTGTCTCTCTCTCTCAAATAAATAAATAAATGAATAAAAATAAATAAATAAAAGATCCAGGACAAGGTAATGATGTCCATTATCATCACTTCTGATAAGTAAAGAAATTAGGACACCAGTCAGATTGTGTCAGGGCGCACAGTGATACCCTCATTTTAATTTAAATACCTCTTTAGGGGCGCCTGGGTGGCTCAGTCCTTAAGCATCTGCCTTCAGCTCAGGTCACGGTCCCAGGGTCCTGGGATTGAGCCCCCCATCGGGCTCCCTGCTCTGTGGAAAGTCTGCTTCTCCCTCCCCCACTCCCCCTGTTTGTTTTCCCTCTCTCACTGTGTCTCTCTCTGTCAAATAAATAAATAAAATCTTTAAAATAAATAAATACCTCTTTAAAGGCCCTATATCCAAATATAGTCATATTCTGAAGTACTAGCAAGTAGATCTTTCACATATGAATTTTGGGAGACACTATTTAGTTCATAAAAGCCATATTTTTTTAAAAAAATGCCCCTCAAGTTCCTCTTAAAATGAATCATAGAGCTAAATTAAAAAACTATAAAATGCATAGATGAAAATAAGGGGGGGCACCTGGGTGGCTCAGTCGTTAGGCGTCTGCCTTCTGCTCAGGTCTTGATCCCAGGGTCCTGGGATCGAGCCCTGCATTGGGCTCCCTGCTCCGTGGGAAGCCTGCTTCTCCCTCTCCCACTCCCCCTGCTTGTGTTCCCTCTCTCGCTGTGTCTCTCTCTGTCAAATAAATAAATAAAATCTTAAAAAAAAAAAGAAAATAGAGGGAACTGTTTATAACATTATATTAGACAAAGACACAAATAGTATTACTCATAAAACAAAAAAATAATAAGTTTTATTAAATCTAAAAATGTTAACCTTTTGAAAATCAGTGGTAAGAAAATAAAAAGAGGTAAACCACAGGAGGAAATATGTCTAAAACTGTACTCTGATAAAGGACGTGTATCCAGAATATTGAAAGAATTTTTACAATGTGAAATTAGGAATAAAAACAGCCTATTGAAAAATGGGCAACAGGTTTGATCAGTCACTTCATTGTGTCAAGATGTACATTAAAAAAAAGTTCAACACCATTGTCAGCAGGAAAATGCAAATGAAAACATCAATAAGATATGTATCAGCCAGAATGGCTGAAAATTAAAAAGAGTGACAATAACAGATGTTGGCAAGATTGTGGAACAAATGGACCATCCATACTTTGCTGATGAGAATATATATGATACACTTTAGAAAACATCAGACTGAAGATGAAGATATTGCTACCTTATGACCCAGCGAACACACTCCTAGAACTGACTCAGGAAAAATGTGTGATATATGTCCACAAAAAGACTTCTACGTAAATGTCTATAGAAGCTTTATTTGTGATTGTTCAAGTTCAAGCAGACCAAATGTCTGCCAACTACTGAATGGATTTGCAAAGAGTAGCATATTGACACAATGAAATGCTACTTTGCCAGAAAAAAAGAATATACTAAAGATGCATGCAAATTAGGGATGAATCACAAAATAATTTTTTTATTTTTATTTTTTTTTTAAAGAGAGCACGAGCAGGGTGAGGGGCAGAGGGAGAAGCAGACTCCCCACTGAGCAGGGAGTCCCGCAGGGTTTGATCCCGGGACTCTGGGATCATGACCTGAGCTGAAGGCAGATGCTAACACACTGAGCCACCCAGGTGCCCCTCAAAAGAATTTTTCTAAGCTAAAGAAGACAGACACAAAACACTATATACTTTATGATTCCATTAAATTAAATTCAAGAAAAGGTGAGAGTATAGTGACAGCAGATTAGTTCCTGCCTCAGGATGTGGGTAACAGAAAAAACTGATTACGAAGGAGCTCATGGAAACTTTTGGGGATAATATAAATATTTTATCTTCTGATCAGTGTAGTGGGCATAGGATTATAGACATTTGTCATCACATCAAATTTTACATAAAGCCATTGGCTTTTTGAGTCCACCTTGAAGGATAGGCAAGTTTTACAATTCATTCTCCCATTCTACAAGCTCATCCTTATATATGTAGACCCATGCAACAGAGTGAACATACAGCTGAGTACTCTAAACACATTTGTTCCCAAAGCAGCAAATAGACAAGAAACCAGTTTACTATACAAGCTTGCCATGGTACCAACATCTGGGAAAGAAGTACTCTATCTTGAGGGCATTATAGCATGGTGATACTCAGAGAATCCTTGAGTGGAAACCACTTGGGACCAATTCCTGAGCCCTACGACGAAGAGAACAATAATAAGTGGGAAGAATTTGGAAGGGGGTGAAGCTCTAGGATTATACCAGGCTGGGTAAAGAAAGAAGTATTCTATTTCCAGCAGCTCCATTTCTCTTAGGCTGGTATAGCCTTGGAAACAAATCAATTAAATTATATTCCCTGATGTCTTTGAAATTATGAAATGAGAATTCTACTCAATGTCTAAAACATAAACTAACTATATAAAAGCAAGTTTAATCACTGCAGTGGCCATCACAGAAGAATGAAGTTATAGGCAAAAATGTTGTGTACTCGGCGGAAATTGTTTTTCTGAAGGGAAAAAGATCTCACACCTCAGTTGCTCTGCATAAATACTTCAGGGGCTCTGTAGCATCATCATTTGGTGACTGATACAATTAGTATTTTTGCCTAACCTTTTCAACTGAGCCAACATCCAGATTAATTCGACTTTCTAATTAGCATGCCAGACGTGTCCTTAGCATAAAATTCTTCACCTATACTGTACAATAATTGCTAAAATTTTAAGGTATTTCATGTAGAATACATATTGAAGCATTTATCCTGCTATGTTATATAATATGGTAATTATTTACATACAGATATTGTATGTAGAGAAGATGAATTTTTAGGAAATATACAAAATTACTCAATATTTTCATCAGAGAAAGAATAAAACAAATCTGACTTTTAAAAACTACTAACTCTATCAGTTTCTTAATCTAGTGTCCTCAAATCCCTTAAATAGGGTTCAAATCTATGTACAAGTTACATTTATTTTGAGTTAAAAAAATCAATAAATCTAATTTGTCTTGAAGGAGTCTGTGACTTAAAAAAATTGAGGATCACTTTGCCAGACAATTGGCATTTGCTAATAATGATATGAGAAACTGCTTAAATCTCATTTTTATTTGTATCAATCAATATTTTGTGCCTTGGTGCAAGAGTGGGAACATTAACTAAATTTTAATGGTGATTTTAATATAAATTTAAACCTTATTGGTCAAGACAATATAATATAGTAATTATAATAATAATAACAGCAAAAATGTATGGCAACTATCACCCCTAAGGTATTGTTCTAAATGTTTCATACAGATCATCCCATCTATCTGTCACAGTAATCTTAGGGCCTAGGTGCCATAATCATCCCTTTTACAGATGTGAGGACGTGAGCATTTAAGGGGCTTGCCAAGACCACACAGCTGGTGAATGTCACAGTGACGCTGTTGGAGCCAGGATTCACACCCAGCCAGTCTTACTCTACAGGCTGCTTCAAACCACCACATTAAGTTGTCTTTTAAACTCCATATGCTATGAAATTGACATCAAATTTGTCCATTTGTTCATTAAAATGCACTGTCCTCGGGTTCATATCATAACAGGTATTATGACTTGTACTGACAAGCATTTTCAGCTTCAGTAATCAATCTTGATGTTGAAGAATTTAAATATATACATTGATTTTTAAATATACCTTGTGTTAGGAAAAATGAAATGGAGTGATTCTTTACATAGCCCTTCTAAGGATTTGCATTATATAGCTAGCCATAAGGATAATATGGATTTGCACTTTATTGCATCTAGTAAGTTACACATTTGAAACTAAGGTAATGACTACATAAGTCCATTTATAGCTTTTTACGAATGTGTCTTTTTTAGATTAACATATTATTTTTTTCATTTGTTCTGTAAGAGTCAAATCATTTAATTTTCTTTACATACAGTTTAGATAATGACCATATCCTTGCATTGGGGGATAGTTTTTTAAGGATAATTTAGCTGTCTTGGAGCTGCAAATCTCACTATACACAAGGTGCAAAGCTTTGGGCAATAACTGGCTTCCTATGGCTCAATATACTCTTACAGCAGAAGCTGAAAACTTCCTTCATTTGTCAAAGTTGTTTCATATGTTATGAAACATATGATTAGTTATATGTTGCTATATGATGCTAATGTAGTATGTAACTAAGAAATATTTTCTTGTTCCTACATAAAAAACTTAAAGGATTTTTGTTTTAAGTTTCATTGTCTAAAATATGAGATATAATATCTTGAGGGTTTCTTGTGTTTGAAACATCATAGAGGTCAATTCCTTATCACTGACACTCAATATTTTATAGAGCTTGAATTTATGAGGGATTTGGAACTAGTCACCCAATTCCCAAGAAATCACCATTTTAAATATTTAAGTTCACTAATTGATGACAAAACGTATTTTTTTATTCAAAAAGTAAGAATCTTTTCAAATAAAGTAATGTTAAAGAAATCCTCATTTAATCTAAAATCTGTGAAATTATGGTGCCCTAATTTACAGAACATTAGAAATTGGAAGAGGCATGGAAGAGCCCTTATAGATTTCCTCAAGTAGGCCAGGGTAAATCTGGGTGTGTATAAATCTAATAGATACATTTTTACATTTCCAAATGGAAACAACACATTACATACATATATACAGTTTGCTATTTTTTAAGAATCATGACCTAGAGTTCAGCCGTTTCCTTCTATAGATAAGAACACTGGTCCAGAGAAATTAAATGAGACTAAGAGTAGAAGACAACATTTTTCCCCCCAATTCCCAAATTTTTATATATAATTTTAACTGCAGGTTTAAAGCAATTTCTCATTGGCATATTTTTAGTCTCTAGATACATTATTTGGACTTGCACTTTCTGTAGGATTCTACATTTTGTTATGTTTGATCCCACAAGTAATCATAGTCTTATATGACTGAATCTGTGAATTCTTTAAATATTTTTACTGTGAAGAAAATATTATAACTATATCAATTTCATAAAGTATCATTCATTTAGTTTTTCCTGGATCTGATACTTTGAAAGGTGACATAAGGAAGTTTTTTGTTTTTTGTTTGTTTAGCGCAGGATAAAATTGCCAATTGGAAAAAAAATTGAAATTCTTTGACTTCTTACAAGTTTGAATCAATCCTGAAAATCAAAATTGCTTGCCACAGTGTCAGCCAATACCAGGAAGCTTCCTAGATAGTGTGATGAAGTAACTGTGTCATTTGGGTCCTATTTTCTCATCTCATCTTATTCGATCTCACTATCACTATATACTTTAGCATTGGAAAATTCCACGTGTAACCACCTAATTCTTATTCTTTTAAGTTTTATACCATATTATAGTATATATACAAACTTTAAACTGGTTTTACTATATTAAAAAATGTTAAGCCTAATGAATGGAATACAGTGGAGAATCCATCACATAAGAATAGTGCCCTCAAGGCAGCAAGGGAAAATTTGTAAGATTTATGAGAGTTTGGAAAATGTCCCAACTCATAGCACATGAAGCCCATCAGTGATTTGGAATTGACCCCTTTCCCTTCTAAATCCCCATCCTTCCATCTTTCTTCTACATTCTATATTTTTTTTATTTGCCATTCTTCCTGTTAGACCTAAATCTCCTTAAATTCAAAGATTCACCTGTCTTTTCCTCTACCTACCTACACCTTGGGTTACAGAAAGTGACTGCCACAAAATAGCTGCCCATTATTTAGAAACCAAAAAGTGTCATCAGAAGACAATAGATAATACCAGAGTTCATAACATGAGGAAATTACTTGGGGGATTGGGGGAGCAGGTAGGAAAGGACAAGAACTGGAAAATCAGGAAAAGCTTTGATGTAGAATGTGACATTTGAGTTATGCTTCAACTGATAGGACACTGATGGGCTAAAATGCTAGAAAATTGACTTAAGAAAAAAGACTGAGCAAAGATAATTAATCAGGATGTGGTATGTGTAAGGAAGAAGAATTACTCCTGTCTGGCTAGAATAGAAAGAAGAAAGCAGGAAAAAAAACAATACTAGACTCTAGAATACTCTAGAATTTAAGAGGATTATTTTAAACAATAAACGAATTAATGAACTGTATTTTAGAAAAATCAGTTTTTGCATTTTGTAAAATGTAGTATAAGCAGGGAAGTTAAGAGACTTAACAGTGCAAGCTGGGATTCTGTCTCTGTCCCAAAGAAGCTAATAGCTGAGCTGATTTCATGTTTTCCATGACCATGTGCCTTGCTGAAGGGAAGATGGAACTGAATTTGGAAGTCTTGATTCTGTTTTCATTAACTTTGTGAACTTCAGTAGTCACATGACTTACTTAGAGAGCTAAGTTTGTCTTATTAACTTGGAAAGTTAGCAAATATTCAGCCTGCAACATGTGGCTGTTGAGAGAATCACATGAGAGAAAAGAAAGGTTATGAAAATCGCAATTCACAATAAAACTGTTTTTGTAATATTGGTGTAATGAACGACAAGGGCCTTCTGAACATATGGAGTTCAGATTAGAAACTCCTAAAACAAGGACTGGTTCTTGTTTAAAGGTATATCATTACATAAAAAATAAATAGCTAATAATCCAGCTTCATACCCGTACACATGGAAAGAAACAATAGGACACTATAGCTACCAACATTTTAAAAAATATTTTTAGGTATTGTAAAGTTGTAAATCAAACAATAATTAAATATCCACTTTAACGTTCAACCTTATTGTCCTATTGAATTTTCATTATAAAAATGCATGTTTATCTAGACAAATGGACTAAATACTTTGAAGCAACCTGGTAAATACATCAGAAAATTACTTGGAATGCATTGTTTAATTTGTTCTCGGATAACTCTATTTCCAATAAAAATAATATTAATGAGACATGACCTGCAAGGGAGATTGTCTTACATTTAAAAGAAAAGATTTAAGAAAGACAAATCTGTTCTCTAAATAGAAGTTCTCGTGACTGCAGAAATCTGAATTCGGCGCCTGGAAAGTTTAATAGAATCTTATAATGCTGTTAATCTTCTGAAACCAGAAATAGTGAGCATTTATTACTCAGGAGTCCATTGTAAAACTTTCAGTGCTTTACCAGGCAAGTCAAATATTAAAAAAAAAAAGAAATTGCTGGAAATAGTTTTCAGAGTCTGTGGCTATTCCTCCGAAATTTATTTTATTTTATTTTATTTTAAAGTGTTTCTTTTTTGGGGCGCCTGGGTGGCTCAGTCGTTAAGCGTCTGCCTTCGGCTCAGGTCATGATCCCAGGGTCCTGGGATCGAGCCCCGCATCGGGCTCCCTGCTCGGCGGGAAGCCTGCTTCTCCCTCTCCCACTCTCCCTGCTTGTGTTCCCTCTCTCGCTGTGTCTATCTCTGTCAAATAAATAAAATCTTTAAAAAAAAAAAAAAAGTGTTTCTTTTTCATTTTTCTTTTTTTAAAGAAAAAACAAGTAGGGGGAGGAGCGGCAGAGGAGGAGGGAGAAGCAGGCTTCCCACCGAGCAGGGAGCCCGATGCGAAACTCCATCCCAGGACCCTGGGATCATGACCTGAGCCGAAGGCAGACACTTAACCAACTGAGCCACCCAGGTGCCCCGAAATTTATTTTAAAGTATGATTACTTTGTCAGTGCAATTTCTATTTCAAATTGATATGTTGTTTTTCTATTAATAAAATAATCTTCAATAAATTATAAATATTTATACTTAATTACAAATAAATAACTCCATGTTAATGTAAATGTAACTGCTATTTTGATAAGGATTCTGCTATTTTCCTTAAGATATAGTCATTTATTTATCCAATCTATAACATAGAGTATATACTTAGTGTCAAGTGCTGTGTTGAACAGTAGTGATATATGCCCCTGCCCTTGGAAAGTTTGTTTAAGTGGGGGCAAATGTACACTAGAGGTGCCAATGTTATAATAAGATATTTAATCTGCACAATCTCAAATGTTATACAATATTACAGCATTTTACAGATTTCAACATCCTTAGAATAGTATTCTTAATAAGCCATGATTTTCCTTCTGTTTTGCATCCTCAAAATATTTTTCTCAGTTTCTGACTTTCCCCCCAACCCCATTCCCATATGCAGTCAACAAAAAGATCAAGAATAAAATGATTAAACAGTTAATCCCCAGCACAGCCAAAAATCTATTTTATGATATTACATGGGAATTGTCATGCACCCAAAACATTTAATAAGTGAAATAATAAACAAACTTATGATTATGAACTATTTTTTCTACATTATTTTAAAAAATATATATTTAACAATATATTCACATTTTTAAACACAGCTAGATAGCTATGGAGAGAGAATTATCCAAATCTAAATAAATATAATATTTATTCCATGAAAAAGAATAATCCATATAATGTTAACATAATATAAATTCTCTAGAGAGAACCATGTAAATGTTAAAAATGCCATTCTGAGTGTTAAATGTCCACAGAATATTTTGTCCCCAAGACTGCCTATTGAAATGGTATTATGATATTCTACAGTAATTAAAGAGAAATGAGTAACTCCAGAATTCCCTTAAACTCTTTAGTTAGAAAGCATAACAATGTAAAATAATCTTAGGAACTAAAACCACAGTGATTGGAACCAAATTGTCATCTATTTTCAAAGTTAAGAAACATCATATTTCGTTTTTCCATGACCTCATGGTGTCTTATATATCATTAAACACTGACATTCTCTTCTTAACCACTTCTACATCCAGATAGTCCTGTATTTTGTTATACATGAAAAAGCTGATGAGAACTGAGCATAAAGATGACTTTAACATGTCCATGACTATGACAAGAACAAATAAGGAAAAAAGAAAATAGGAAGTGCTGAATTTCATTATTAATGTAGAATGATTCTGATAAATATGGATTCTCTGTAAATACCTTTAGGAAACCTAATTATTTATGTTTTCTCGGTGCCAGAGGATCTTGAAACATTTAGTCACATTTTAGCAGGACAGCACATTTTAGTCATGTACGACACGACTATAATATCATGTTTGGGCAATCAGACTGCTCGAGTTTGAGTACTGGTCTAATAGCTTACCCCATGTGTGACCTCAGACAAGTTACTTAACATTGTAGTGCCCAAACTTCTTCATTTAGAGGAAGAAAATGTGGTAGATTGCATTTCCACTCACCTTCATTCAACGCCTCTCCTTTTGGTCCCCCTTCTTGTGGAATAACTACACATTCCCAAGCTGTTGAACGCAGTCATGATCATGTGACCTTTCCCAAGCGATGAAGTGAGCATAGAAATGGCATGAGTATCATGTTCAAACTGAAGGATCAGAGGAGCAACGCAAGGTTCACAGGACCTGTTCCTCTGCCACAGTGTCTGACCACGTCTCAGACAACATGGGGTGGAGTCTTAGCAAGCCCACCTTGGATACACGGCCTCTGTTTATTAAGCCACTGAGTCATTCCAGTTGTCTGTTGGTGCACCTTAACCTCAACTACCCTGACTGAGATGTGAGGTGCCAAAAGATCAAATGAGGCTGTGCATGGTAAGAATTCAGAGGAGCGTCTGATATGATAAGAACTCAATAAATGGTAGGAATTTCTAAGATCATAGCATATATCATTTCCATGAATAAATCTTAAAAACTTTAAGAATAAAAAAAAAAAGCTTTAAGAATGTATTTTCAAAAACTATGGGGCACCTGGGTGGTGCAGTTGGTTAAGCGTCTGACTCTTGGTTTCGGCTCAGATTGTGATCTCGGGGTCATGAGATGAAGTCACGCTAGAGGCTCAGCTCCGAGTCTGCTTGAGATTCTCTCTCCCTCTCCCTCTGCCCCTCTCACTCGTGCTCTCTCTCTCAAATAAATAAATAAATCTTTAAAAACAAAAAGAATGTATTAAAAAAATAATGTACCTCCATGCTGAGCATGGCGCCTACTTAAAAAAAAACAGAAAAATAAGAAAATAAAAAAACAAGTAATGCGTATTTGTGGGCTATTTATTAAAATGGTGCCCACGTTCTCAGATTCATTATTTCTAATACTTCTTGAACATCTTTCTTTTGTAAGAAATATTAATTCATCTTTCATTTCTTTTATCAGAAAATTTAAATCTGTGCCTGCACTTTCTCATATATACAAAAGAAATAATAATACCTACTTCATAAGGTTGTTACGAGGATTAAATGTTAACATAGTAAAGCACTTAGAACAGTGACAGCATTTAGTTAGTTCCATATAGTTATCATTATTTTAATTATTATTAATGATCTCATTCTCTATATTTTCATATCATATTTCCCTGTGCACTACTGCAGATGCTAACCACGGGAATTGATTTCTCTCTATACAATTAATAATTGAGATTTTATTTTTCTATTTATTTAGAAAATAAGCAAGTATTGATTATAACCCTATTTTTCACTTGAAAATTTTCTTAAATTCTGGAAACATTGTGGGAGGTAGGAGGAAGATTAAGTGTTAAAGTGCACCAGCCAAAAGGTGGAGAGATAAATTGTTCCAAACAATAAATAGAGGGTGAGAGTAAGAAAAGAAGAAAGGAAGGGAGAGAGGAAAAGAGGGAGGAAGGAAGAAAGAGAATGCAAACAAAAACAAAGCAAAACAAAGAAAAAGGCTATCTTAGAAAATTCCTGCTTTGGGAGTGCAGAGAAATAAGCACTCAAGTTAATTGATTTCTTATCAAACACAATTCAATGATTGGTTTTCAAAGGGCCTCCTTGATTGATGTAACACTTAGATTATTTTCAAGTTTAACTACATCAAAACAGAGAAATGATAATGAAAAGAAATGAAACCAGATAGGTGAATAAAGTGTCTATAAACACCTAAAAGACAAACTTTATAAGAGCAAACGATCCTTGTTGGAAAGTAATAGTAATTATTGTTTGATGAAGGGCTTTGGGATGGCATGAAAAACTGGTCAAAGAAATTCTGACCTCATCCTGGTTGAAAAAGGAGTCACTGATAGCTTCACACAGGTGAGGCATGATAGCAAAACAGTGTATTTAAGTATGACTAAAACACTGCAGGTGGGCAGGAAGCAAGAAATCCAGGGAAGAAATGAAAGTATGGATGATAATGGCCACAATAGAAAAGAGGAGATAAGCAGAGACAGAGATCAGACAAGCCAAAGAATCAAAAAAACATGTAGACACTGATAGAAATAAGAAAGAAGAAAAATTTAATTTAGCATGAAGTTGAATTTTAGATAAAACTGGGTTATCTAAAATCTAGTCAGAAATAGGACTAGACTTTATCTCAGAGATTATGAAATCCAACAATCTGAAATTTGCTACACATAAAACTTATCTTACTCCTGGAAAAAAATATACATCATACATATAACATACATTTCATACAATATATGTATATATTATATTTATATATTATATACATAGTACATATATAATATATATGTATTGTGTGTGTATATATGTTATTCATATATTGTTACACTTGACTTTAGTCTTTATATAAACATCAATAATTCATTTCAATTTCATCTGGTAAAATGAATAGCCACTTTAACTGTTTACATTGGATACCACTGTACAATAATAGTGTGTCTGTTTTAAAAAAAATAGGCAATGGTTTTTAAAAATCCAAGTGCTTTTTTAGCTAATCCAGGATTATTTTATTTTTAATGCCTTTAAAAAAACTATCTCTTGAAATACCAAAACAACCCTCCAAAAAAACAGATACTCTCCTCACATTATTATAAACAACTAGAACTCCTTAAAACCAGATCCTTGGCAGAGAGTTGTGATTAGCCTCAAAGCACTATGGAAGTAATAAAGGGCTGAAAATGGACTGATTTTACAAAGGAGTAACTACAGAAAATAGGTTGATGAAAATCCTATTTTTGAAAATTTATAATATAAATTACAAAGAAGTAAAGCATTGCATTTGCAAATTTTGCTTTTTCATCTCTGTTTCTCATAAAATATTGTTGCTTATTCTTTTCTCATTATTTTCCATCCTTTCTAGGTAGGAGATGTCAAATGTTTTAGAAAAAAAATCATGAATTGCAAAACCTTTCTAAAAGTTCTTCATGCTGTTTTATTTTTTAAGCTATTTTAAAAACATGGAAATGAATGTGAAACTTCATAGCCAAGAAATGTGATAGTCACTTAAGAATCTAAAACAATTTGTTATTTTCATTGAAATCATTAAATCATAGTTGTTAACAAAATGAAGTATTTTTTGATTCTTTATACAGTTAAATATGGATAAAGAGATAAGCCATTGCAGAAGTAATACTATTAATCAAACATGATACTAGGTGCTGAAATCAGTCAACTAATATAGAAGGTAATTTAATCTGTTCATTAAAATGATACCAGTTCAAATTCCTAAGTTCCTGGATGCCTCAGTAATTGTTCTATAATAAACCTATCCGTAGTCCATATTAATAAACAAGCAGTTTTGGGCACAGAGTAAGGGCCAGACTATTGGTACCATATGGATTCCAAATGTTCCTTAAACAGAATTGAAGATCTTGAAAAAATAGAACAGCAAATAGCCACTAATTCCCAGCCCAAGGTATCAGAGAAATAGGCAATAGAATATTACACACACTCACACACACACACACACCAGTAGAGGGAATGTCATATCCTAGGAATGATAATTTTAAAGAATCAAAATGTCCAAGTGTCTTTATGGATCTCTGAGTCCATAATTTCTCCAACATTTTAAATAAAGTCTTGCTAGGCTAGTGCTTAGCCCAACTCCTAAAGCTATTGTGTAATTCTTTCAATTTCCCAAACCACTGCCCCTTATATACAAAAAAGTGTAAGGGACAAGGGGTGGCCATAAACTTGAAGAGACATTGGCTTGGAATAGGGAAAGCAAGCTTCTTATTCGGGCTGAATGTGATGTCAAACTGGCAGAATGCCAGAGAAAGGAATCTGGATGGTTTGCAAATGAAGGAGAGAAAATAACCTAAGGAATTAAAGTCAAAGGGATAAAAACAAGCACAGTGTGTTAGACTAGTAATAACTGATGAAACTAGGTTTTCACTGCCCACTTTTTTTTAAAAATGGGGGGGAAAAACATCCTATGAAAAAGAACGTTCAGACCTATGATCACAAAAGAGATGAAACTAAACTCCATTGGAGATATAGCAGGATTAATGGAATAAAGAAGGGGGAAGGGGAAATGACCAGTGTGGAAGGCAACGCAGCAAAGAAAGAGAAAAATGAATCAGCACATGGTGGAGTGGCTGAAAGGAATTTTAGAGTTAAGAATTCCTCACCTTTAAGCTTTTTGCAGCTGTAAGCGATTGTATTGCTATCGTGCTAATCTGCTTTGTATCATCTAATATTCAGTTTATTAACACACAACCAACACTTCGTAATTACTTTTAGTCTGTCACTCAAAGAAAGCTGCTGAGTCCCGTCTGGCTCGAGAGCCACCACAGAACAGGAACATCATCCATTCTTAAAATGAATCACTACCAAAAAGCAGAAGCTTTGACCGAGAGTCTGTCATGAGAAATTAAGTTTTCTGGAAATATACTGAAATTTGAAAAAGGTATTAGACTTGTAACAAATCATGGTATAGCATTTTAGAAACAAAGTTTCCATAGTTTAAGGAACAGGGGTATCATGGAAGACATAAAGACTAGTGATATTAATAAATTTAGACATTATCCTGCAGCTAATGATAATTCGTTAAAGCAGAGCAGCTTATTCAATTTTGGAGTTGGGTTGTTCGTTTTAATAAACTGTGTCAACATTGCAAATGGATTTGTTAGATCCAGGTCCATATATAAGGAAACTGAGAGGCTATCGCAGGAGGGATAAAATTAAAAAAACACATATTTGAGAATTTAAGAATTAGAATCCAATAGGCAATTGAGTGGATATGAGAAGTCAAAATAGAAGAAGAAAGAATTGTGCCCAGATCTCCAGCTCTTGGACTACATGGCAGAGATGCTAGGGCCCTAAGTGTCCATTCTATGACACTGACTCTATGACTTCTGTTCAACTGGCTCATGGCTACGTAGAATAATGACTCCATTACTCAGGTTCCTTTGCAGCTTGGTGTGGGCATATGACCAAGTTCTGGCCAGTGAGCTAGAAGCAAAAACGATGTGTGCAACTTCCTGGAAGTGTCCTTAGATGGAGCAAATGCACTCTTCTCTCCTTTTCTTCTATCCGGTGGCTGGGATCATGATGTCTTGTCCGAAGCTCCATCCCCTATCTGTGATGATGCTAACCATGAGAGCAGCATAGGAGTGGCAGAAGAATAACTTGGACGAGAGTGATTTCTAAAAATTAATGAAACTGTCATAAAAGCCCAGAACTGCTGACTTCTGGCCTTTGTATATGACAGAATGAAATCTGGGATGCCTAAACCAACATCAGTTTGGGTTTTCTATCCCATTTATCACTATAACTAATACATCCATCTCTATTTTACGCTGGCATCGTTCAGTGCTAAGACAAACAAAAAGGAGGAATTTCTCAGGGCAAAAAAAAAGGATTCAATTTTGAATGTATAGGATTTAAGTTGCCGATGAAACATTCGGATGGAGATGTCAATGAGATGAAAATAACCTAAGACAGAGACTTCTTTTTAATTAATTGGATACAGAAATAGAAGCCAGGAAGGAAGCTGGAAGACAGTGGCTAGAAAAGCATGAAGCTTGGGCGGCACAAAAGCCAAGATTGGGGGTTGTTTCACAAATCAAGTGGTCAACAGGGACAGATGTTCAAATGTCAAGGAGAGTAAGCACTGAAGCCCGCCTCTTGAATTAAGGGGCAGGAAAGTTACAGGCAGCCTAGGTGAAAGCTGTTTCATTAAAAAAGAGGTGGTAGAAGGGCGCCTGGGTGGCTCAGTTGGTTAAGTGACTGCCTTCGGCTCAGGTCATGATCCTGGAGTCCCTGGATCGAGTCCCGCATCAGGCTCCCTGCTCAGCTAGGAGTCTGCTTCTCCCTCTGACCCTCCCCCCTCTCATGTGCTCTCTCTCATTCTCTCTCTCTCAAATAAATAAATAAAATCTTTAAAAAAAAAAAAAAAAAAAGAGGTGGTAGAGAGCGGAGGGCCAGTGGGTTAGGTCTGAGTGCCAGGTGAACCAACAGAGAGAGGCACACACTGGCCCGGTCCCAGGCTCATCCGTGTGTCATGTGGCCCAGTCCTTCCTCCCAGAGAGTAAACTTGGCGTCCACCCCCTTATAGCCACGACACAATACTTCTTGCCTATTCTTTGGTAATTCAGTTCAGTTCTGTCCTTCAGCTTGAGGCACACTAGATCTTTGGCCCACACCTTTCCACCCCCTCGGTCATCTTAAGCACTTCCGCTGTCCTGCTTGGCAACTATTCCAAATTTAGTCTATTCCGTGGAGGTTCCTGTCTTCTCCTCAAACCCCTTAATCTACAAGTGACATCATATCCACGACCTCTTAGAGCTGTGTTCTCAACTTCAGTACTGTTGATATGGGTGGCTGACAGGTCCTTTCTGGTAGGGACGGGAGCTGGGCTGTGGAATATCCCTGGTTAATCAGCACAGTCCCAGGGTAGAAGAGACAATTTGTCAAGAACGTTTTCAACTGCCCTTCCCTTACACTGTAGATCCAATACCCCTTCACCTGCTTTACCTCGATGCTCCAATGGTAGAGCTCCGGTCATTTGGAAAATGAACTTTGCAAACCTGTGTGTCCTTTACCTTTTCCTATTGAATTGCTTCCTCCACCTATATGTAGGTTGTTCACCTGATAAAATAATTATCAGTCTGAATCTGCTTTAGAATTCCTCCCTCTAACCTCTAAAAAGTCCATTTTAGCCCTCTCTGCGGGCCCACCTGCTTTTTCTTCACTATCCACAGCCTACACACCAGGCATGGGAAACAGCCTGCGTATAGTTTTCACTCCTGCCTTGCTTTCTCTTTTCTTTCTTTTTTTTTTTTAAGATTTTATTTATTCATTTGACAGAGAAAGAGAGCACAAGTAGGCAGAGCCCAGGCAGAGGGAGAGGGAGAAGCAGACTCCCAGCTGAGCAGAGAGCCTGATTTGGGACTAAATCCCAGGACCCCGGGATCATGACCTGAGCCAAAGGCAGGCGCTTAACCAACTGGGCCACCCAGGTGTCCCTGCCTTGCTTTTTCAAATCTACTTTCTTTTGCCTTTCTCTTCTTTCCACATAAAACACTCTTTCCTTCTTACTCATTTGTTCAGTCCTCATGCGTTCTTACAGACCCAATCCAAGAAGGTTTTCTGGCCCCAATATTAGGGGTAAGTTTCCTTGGTAGCATACTTCGGAACACCCTGTGTTTACTTCTGTCTCTATATCACACTCTTACACTTACAGAGGACTCTCTGTTTTCACAGCTACAAGCTCCTTGAGGCTATGGTCTACGTCTTCTTCCTCTATTATGCTTCGCTTTCCCGAATCCAAAATGAACATGAACTGGGCCATACTATCACACATAAGCGGTCTTTTATCCTTTGACTTCGTTTTACTCCGCTGTGATCAGACACAATGGAAGCTGTGAGGAATTTCATTTACACGTTGGTGCCTTGTAAATACATCATCTTCAGCTCTGTCTATTTTGGTCAACTCATTTTTTTTCTATCCATTTATCTGCTCATCAGGAGAGGTGAGAGTAACAGAAATAACATACTCTGTTTAGGGACTGGTTAATAACTGCTTCTATTTGATCACACGGTAGCTGCTTTCCAGTTGGAACCAAGCTGCTTGTTCATTGATTGATGGCCCCAGTGACATTGTTTCCTTTCCTCCCCTAGAAAGGTTAGTCCCAGTTCTAAAAGAGGCTTTTCAAGATCTCTGCCTGAATGCTTTACATAAAGTTAATCTAGGATAATGGATAAAACGTGATTTCATATCACCACCGAATGCCCTAAATAACCCATTTCCATTTTTGTTCAATTGAGCTTATACTGGGTGAAATAGAATTATAAGACCATTGAATGAGCTTAGAAGCAGAAGACATTTTGCACTGTGTTAGTGCTGGGCTGTCAGTAAAACATTTATTCTGTTTAGTTTTTATGTAAATTTAAGGGCCCAGATTTAACTATTTAATTTTTTTAAATAAAAACTCTACAAAATTGGGGAGGGGAGCCAGACTTACATAATTAATATGATTCATGAATCCTATTATTTCTTCTCATAGAGGAAAAAAAATCTATAATCTGTACAAAGATAGTGGCTTTGTCCTAGAGTTATCAGAACTTTATTAAAAATAATTCAATCATGTTCCTAAAACAAATTTGTTCTAAATTGTTGTAGGTGTATCCAGTCAAGAAAGTTGTAACCCTGCTCCTTTGCTTGACAACCGGGAATGATAAACAAGAGAGTCTTTAGAGCCACACTTGCAATTTTATATCCCCTGTTCTACTTCTGTGAAAACCATAGGAATACCTTTAAAGATGACTTTAGAGGATTTTTTTTACCCAGGTAAATGCTGTTATGGAGGGATGGCCTTCTCCATCTACAGTTTTTCTCCATTTTCCCTTTTTTGTCCACTTCACTATACTAATGGTGCCAGAGTACAGGAATGAGTAACCAAAGAGTAGATGAATTTTTTTTAAGATTTTATTTATTTATTTGATAGAGAGAGAGAGCACGAGTGGGGCGAAAGACCGAAGGAGAGGGACAAGCAGACTCCCTGCTGAGTGCAGAGCCCAACACCGGATTTGACTCCAGGACCCCGAGATCATGACCTGAGCCAAGTCAGATGCTTGACCAAATGAGACACCCATGTGCCCAGAGAGTAGATGAATTTTTAACCCTGAGATAAATTTAGTCATTTGTTCCTGGAAGATGAGTTAGATGAATATATTTTTTAAAGATTTAATTTATTTATCTGACAGAGAGAGACACAGCAAGAGAGGGAACACAAGCAGGGGGAGTGGGAGAGGGAGAAGCAGGCTTCCCGCAGAGCAGGGAGCCCGATGTGGGGCTCGATCCCAGGACCCTGGGACCATGACCTGAGCCAAAGGCAGACGCTGAACGACTGAGCCACCCAGGCGCCCCGAATATTTTTTTTATCTATTGGTCTAGTCCACAAAGTGTTACTTGAAATGTTTAAGAATATTTGATAGACTATTTTAATTATGAATTTATTCTTTATTAATTTGCTGTTGATTTGCATTATACGTCTCCCAACATTATGTCTATTGTAAAAGGGCAGGAATCTTTGTAGGACCTTGATAAATATTTTCTGAATACATATTTTGATATAAATTATAGAACCTTTATCTCTAATTTCATTTATCATCTAAATAGGACTTACTGTTCAAAACCAGTCACTTTGAGATGATATTTATTAGTTATATGATCTATTTATCAATGTAAATAAATAAATGCGTAAATAAATAGTTTGTATTCTTGGCATAAACTTATGTCTGATATCCTATTTTGAACTGACCAGATTTTCATGCTTTTAAATGACCAGTACATACAAAATAGTAAATAGTAATCCCTATATCATTATTTATTTCTTTCTCCCTCCAGAGTCTAACAATAGTCATGTTTTGCATGTTCCAGTGTTCCATGTTACAAGTCCTTCCCATTTTCCTTTAATCTATCTTTTGCTCATCATTTCTATCCACCTCATATGAAAAGGAAACATTTTTAAATAATGAAAATAGGCTGAGCATTTAATCTGTTCTCAAGTTTGGAGATGTAGTAGGTCAATCTCTAGAAACAGTTTCAGTCAAATTTAAAGTTGTAGATACGTAATGACTGATAAAATGTGAAAGTATTTTATATTTACAGTAAGTCTACTGAAAAAGTTATATCTTTTTTTATGTCAATATTTTGTCCTTACCTAGTTCAATTGGTGGTAGATGTTTTGCTTCAATTATTTTGAGAGTTTATTATTAGTTTCATTCCCATTTAGGATTATTATGTCTTGGAAAACTGAACCCTTTATCATTATGCTTTGCCTCTCTTTATCTCTGGCAGTCTTTCCTGTTCTGAAACTGGCTTTGTCTGAAATTAATATAACTACTCCAGCTTTCTTTTGACTATGTTTAGCATAACATATCTTTCTCAACCTCATCCCTTTATTTTTAATCAATCTGGGTCTTTCTATTTAAAGTAGATTTCTTGTATACAACATAATTGTTTATGCTTCCTCTTCATATGCATTCTGACAATCAATCTGTTTTTAATTGGTGCATGTAGACATGCATATGTTAGATGATTATTGCTATTAAATGATTATTGATATAGTTTGGTTAATATCTACCATGTTTGTAACTGTTTTCTATTCATGCCTTATCCCATTCCCACCACTTTTTCTGCCTTCTCTGGTTTTAACTGACATTGTATATGATTTAGTTTTATCTCCTCTCTTAGTATATAAATTATACTGCTTTATAAATTTTTAACAGTTGCCCTAGAGTTTTTAATATACGTTTATAACTAATCTAAGTCCACGTTCCACTGGCACTTTATTATCTTACCTATAGATGCCTTATAATTCAGTACTGTCATTTCTCCTGCCACCCATTGTGCTTTCACTTATTTTACTTATCCATATGTTATGAGTACCTGATGTATTTGATTATCATCCAATGTATTTTTATTATTGCTGTAAACAAAGTTGTCTTTTTGATCAACTAAGAATAAGAAAAATAAAAGATTTTACTATTACCTCCATTTATTCCTTTTCCAATGTTCTTATTCTTTCAAGATTTCCTCCTGTCTCATTAGTTTTCTTCAGTTTAAATATGATATGCCTATATGTGAGGGTGGTTTTGTTTTGTTTTGTTTGTTTGTTTGTTTGTTGGCTTATTGGTTTAGATTTTGGTATTTATCACGGTTGATGTTTCTGGAGCTTCCTAGACTTGTGGTTTTGTGTCTGTCACTAATTTTGGCAAGATTTTGGCCATGACCATTTCAAATATTTCTTCTGTTCTATTTTCTTTCTTCACTTCCTGGTATTCTAATTGCATATTATGATTACATCTTCTTTTACTGTTCCACAGTTCTTGGATGTTCTGTCTTGTTTTTTTTGCTTTCGGTTTTAGCTTTTCTCTTTTTGTTTGTTGCTGTTGTTTTATTCTTCTTTCTCTTTGCATTTCAGGTTGGGAAATACAAATTGACCTATCTCCAAATTCACTGATTCATTTCTCAGCCATGTTGAATCTACTGATGATCCCCTCAAAGGTATTCTTCTTTTCTACTCTAGTCTTTTAAACTTCCTTTTGATTCTTCCTATTCCCATCTTCTGCTAATGTTATCCATCTGTTCTTGCATGTTGTTTATTTTTTCCATTAAATCCCTTTGCATTTTAATCACAGTTATTCTAAATCCCCTATCTGATAATTCCAATATCTGTGTCTTATCTCCATTTGATTCTGGTACTTGCTTTGTTTCTTCAGACTGCATTTTTTCTTGTCTTTTGTCATGCCCTTTAATTTTTTTTTGAAAGCCAGGCATGTTGTTTTAGGTAATAAGAACTGAGATAAATAGTCTTTTCATATGAAGATTTATCTTATCCTGACTAGGAGTTGTGATTCATTTGATGTTTATTGTAGCCAGAAGTGACAGAGGTTCCAAATTCCTCCATGCCCTTGTTTCTGTCTCCCCTTTGGTTTTTGGGTCTCCGTAAATACTCTTCCTCAGAAAGACTCTGTGTCTTGCAGCTTTTTTTTTTTTTTTAGCTGTAATTCACCATTACCACACAGTAGCCCTGTTGTAGATAATCACCAGTATTTTTAAACTCTTATTTCAAAAGAGTTCTCAGAAACATCACTTGGAAAGTTGAAGATTGTCAGTTTTTACTCATCCTCTCGTCTTTCTGAAAATCATCCTCTATCTTCCCAGGGCATTCAAGACATTTTATTAAATGACTTCAAATTTCTTCTCATCATACAACCATGGAAATTCCAAGTTATCCATGAATTCTGAGCACCTATCTCATCAGTGACAATAATTCTCCCAGTTACGGGCAATGATTTAGGATTTCTTTCCTTTCATTCTAGTCTATTGTTGTTTGGGAGATATATTCACAAACTTAAAATGCATACTTTTACAATGTACAATTCCATGCTTTCTAGTATGTTCTCAAAGTTGTTCAATCATCACTACTATCTAATCTGAGAACATTTCATTAGCCAAAAAAAGAAATTCAAGAGCCATTAGTAATAATCCACATTCCTCCCTCCCTCTTGCCCCTGGCAACCAATAATCTATTTTTCTGTCTATATGGATCTGCCTGTACTCTTCATATAAATGGAATCATACAATATGTGATCATTTGTGATCAGCTTCTTACACTTAGCATAATGTTTTCCAAGGTTTATCCATTTGTAATATATATCAGTACTTCTTTTCTTTTCTTTTCTTTTTTTGGTGACTAACATTCCATTGTATGGATACACCACATTTTGTTTATCCACTGCATCTGTTGATGGAAATTTTAGTTGTTCCTACCTTTTAGTCATCATGAATAATACTACTATGATCATTCATGTCCAAGATTTTGTGTGGACATATGTTTCTATTGCACTAGGGTATGTACCTAGGAGTGGAATTGCTGGTTCACGTGATAACTCTATTTTTAATATTTTGAAGAACTACCAAAATGCTTTCCAAAGTGGCTGCACCATTTTAAAATTTCATCAGTTAAGTATGAGGATTCCAATTTCTCCATATCCTCACCAACATTTGTTATTTTTCTGTTTCTTTATTTGTAGCCATCCTAGTGGACAGGAAGTGGTATCACACTAGTTTTAATTCATGTTTCCCTAATGTCTAATGATGTTGAGCATCTTTTCATGTGGTTGCTGGTCAGTTGCATGTCTTCTGTGGAGAAAGATATATTTAAATCTTTGACCCATTTTTAAGTTATTGCATTGTTTGTCTTTTTGCTGTTGAGTTGTAAGAGGTTTTTTTTTAATATATTCTGTATAAAAGTTTTCAAGTAAATAAATGATTTGCAAATATTTCCTCTTATTCCATGATTTATCTTTTCAATTCCTAGATGGTATTCTTTGAAGTACAAAATTTTAAATTTTGATGAAGTCTGATTAATTCATTTTTTTCTTTTGTTTGCTATGCTTTTGGTATCACAGCTTAAAAAACAAAACAAAACAAAATAAAGCAAACAAACAAAAAAACCCCACTTTTACCTAACCCGAGGCACCAAGATTTACATCTTCATCTAAGTTTTCTTTTTAGGGGTGCCTTGGTGATTCAGTTGGTTAAGACTCCAAATCTTGATTTCTATGCAGGTTGTGATCTCAGGGCTGTAAGATCAAGCCCCATGTTGGGCTCTGTGCTGGGAGTGGAGCCTGCTTAAGATTCTTTCTCTTCCTCTCCCTCTGCCCCTCCCCCTGATTATATGTTCAATCTCTCTCTCTCTCTATCTCTATCTCTATCTTGAATAAATAAATAAATCTTTAAAAAACAAACAAAAAAAATTCTTCTTAGCGTTTTCTTCTAAGAGAGTTTTATAGTTTTAGCTTTTAGGTCTATGATCAATATTGAGTTAACTTGTGAATAACATGTTAGGAAAGACTCCAGCTTCATTCTTTTGCATGTGGATTATCCAGTTATCTCAGCCACATTCTTTCTGTCTTTCACTCACTGAACTGTCTTGGAACAGTTGTTGAAAGTCAAATGACCAAAAATGTAAGTGGTGTTTTGGGTTTTTTTTTGGTTTTTGTTTTTTTTCTGGACTCACAATTGTATTCTATTGATTTATATGTCTTGTCTTTTGCCAATATCATACTGTCTTGATTATTTAGCTCTGTAGTAAGTTTTGAAATCTGGAAGCACGAGTCCTCCAAATTTCTTCTTATTTTTCAAGACAGTTTTAGCTATTCTGGATTCTATCTGTTTTTAATCAATCTGAGCCACTCAAAGATTCTTAGAATACGGAGGCAGCATGATTATTGTAATGAATACAACACAGAAGTGTTAATCTTTTCTCTTCAACTCACCTTAATTTCTATTTCAAACTCCTGAGTGAGATAAAATAATAGTCTTGGTCAATTTATGTTGGTCTCCCATTTTTAGGGGTTTTGTTTAAGATTGTTTATATATTGGCAAGTTGTGTTTTTGTTTTTGTTTTGAGGTGGCTACCCATGATGGTATCTGCTGAGAGAATTATAGTCCCCTCCAGTTCATAGGCCCACAGAGGTCACACTTTGCTGTTCATTTTTTTCTTAAGGGGTCTAGATTGAGAAGGACTCCTCTCCTCTTTCTGTGCACATGGGGATTTATCTCCCTGCTCACAATTCACATTGGGCTATGAAAAACTCTTCAAGAATATTCAGGAACACCTTGCAACCATTTCTACTCTGAAATTTACCTGTCTAATTGGTTGTCCTCTGGGATTCAGACTTAGATCTTTATACACACAGCTCCCACAAACTGATCTGGTGATAGGTACTTCCACCATCTTTGTCCATTGGATCTAGACCCATGGAGTTGTATTCAGAGTATGGGGACCCTTTTGAGATACTCATCAGCTTTTCCAGATATACTTATTTCTCCTTTCACTTTACTTCCTTTCCAACAATTTGAAAAATCTTCATCTAGACCTTCAGTTGAAAGTGTTTGCTATAAATCTCAAGTCCTATCAGACCCCAAATTTTTGAAACTCAAGTCTTCTAAGTGTTTTCTGTAATATCTTAGTTTCCCTGAGGCATACTATGTCCCATAATGTAAGTAACCAAAGGAAGTGAACAGAAAATGCTATGGAGAAAAAAAAAATAAACATTTCCATAACTTATTCCTACACAAAGTATTCAGACAAGATGCCTATTTGTGTATCAAGAATAGGAAGTTGCATAAAATAGCTAAAAATAAGTGACTTGTGCATTGGAATTTTTTTAAAAAAATAGTATTGGAGTCAAATGCAAAGAGGAACATAATAGTTTCCTTCACCTAATTACCAGACCTGGTCCAAAACTTGTGACAAACAAGCCACCTCTTGGAATAGGAGATACCAATATTGGTCCCCTTATAATGGGCACTCATCTTCATAGACCTACTGGTGTTGGGGTTAAAGTCAGTTGTTGTATTTGTTTGTTGAAAGACATAGAAGAGTTATCATTCCATGTACCAGAGCAATTACTTTTGTGCCATCTATTGTCAGGGATTTCTTTTAGGAAAACGTAGTTCAAGTTAGTTAGTTAGTTAGTTAGCTAGTTCTGCTTAGTTTTACTCATGAAACAACTAGAAAAAACATATAAAGTGTTATCTTCTTAAAAGAAATAAATCACACACCAGAGTCATATGGTGCATGCTGAACTGTTAAACACTTTCTGGGAAGTTTTTCCTTCAGATTTGAAGGATTCCTTGACCACTGTTGTGAGTACAGTAAACTTCCTTTAAACTCTACAGTTCATTACCTATTCTTTAATTATTATGAAAAAAATGATAATGAGTACACTGTCATTTTTTATAGAAAAGTTGGCCTTCCACAGTCAAATATTTAAATTTCGAGAAGCACTAAGCTATATTTATTCTTTTGCAACCAAAGACAAAACTTATGTGATGATTTAAAATAGTTTATTTTCAGCCTAGCAGGAAGAGTAGAAATGTCAGAATATCTAAATAAATTTCACATGTACCTGGATGAACATAGTAATGAACAGTGTTTTATTAGAAAATTTGCATGTCGAATAAAGCAATTGTAGAAGAGAAATTGTATTATTCCATTTCATAATAAAATATATTTCCCAAAATCAATATGCAAGCATTTTAGCTGAAGAGAATGATCTTGCAACAGTTGAGTGATTCTTTCTGCAGCTAACATTCCTCTAATGATACTGACGAAATGGGAATAAATAGGTGTTAAATTAATTTGTCTTAAAATAAATTGCAGTAACAATGGTGGCTTAATGGAAAAAAATCGTCCTTAAATTATACGGCAGTCAATGGCCACATCTGAAGGAATACAGTTTAAAAACTTCTGATATGTTCAGCCCTTATTTTTCCACAAATGATAACAACACTGGAGTTTTTCTGTCATTTGCTTCTACTACATGCTGGTAACATATAGAATTTTAATCACTTTTTATATGTAAAACAAGGGCCAGAAAACACTTTCAAATAGAAGTATTGGCATGCATATTTAAAGTTTCTCTTTGCTTAAACATCACTGAAGGAAAGCTCCAGGAAAATCGCTATGTAAGTTTTAGGTATATTTAACATCATTTTGAAAGTAAAATGATAAAGTCCTTTATGTACCTTGAGGCTATATCTTAGTGTAAAAACCTACATTCACTTTAACAATGAGAGTAATAGACTAAATTTACAGATACAGAAACTAAAGACCTAAAAATCACATAATTTCTCAAGGTGACAGCATGAATTGTTGAAAGAAGAAACAGATTCCAGAAACTGTATTGCCTCTATGATAAAATAAGGCTTATTCAAACATCTGTGATAAATGAAGAATAGTATCCCCAGGATTTATTGCACAGCTATATGATGCATTAACATGTTCATGGAATTTCTGTATTGGATAGAAGTTCTCATAATTCAAATCAATTATATTTCCCTGAAAAGAAGGCAGAACCAGGTCTGCAACTGGCCCCTTTATAAAACTGCAGCTATCAAAACTTAAATGTTTCCCTTTTCAAATTAACCCCCAAACCTATAGATTCCCCAAATTATGATGATCCTAACTAGGCATATTCCTACACTACAGAAAGCAAAATGATGATTCAATAAACAGAAAAGCTCAGAATAATAGTTTAATTCTTTGTAAAATATGGAAGGTTAAGCCCCAGCAAGTTATCTTCTGAAAGGAGCTATGTTTTCCTATCACCAATGACTGTGTTGTCAAGCATCCTAAACGCTTAATGTTTATATCCCTCTAGCATTCGCATGTCATCCTTATATGGTCCTGAGTATTATAAATATCTCCAATGTATTAATCATGTCTCAGTTTTCATGAGAAATTTGAACACAAAATTTGCTTAAACATAGGAACATGCCATAAACTCTCAATACCACCCCTCAAGAAGGTACAGTTTGTCCTGGGAGCACTGTTAAAAGGTGGGCCACCACTCGCTGTGGTCACAGTTGCCATGACAGTAATTTGAGAAGAGCACATGTTGTGGCGATTGTCCAGAGAACCGAAGACTGTCCAAATAGGTAATCAATCTGTTGGGGCCTGGCAGACTGAAAGCTTCCAAGTAATGATGTCAATGGCAGAGGAATCCGGGAGACCAGACTGGAGAGAGGCTTCCAAGCAGATGGTGAGAGTTGTAGCCACCTGGAATAATTCTCTGAGTCAATTAGCAAGTACCAGTCATGGATAATTTGGGGGTAATTCTTCAAACCATGGAAGGGAAAATGTCTGCCTTAAGAATACAGTTTGGATTTCAAAGTGAGGGAGAAAGATTTTTAAATGTACCCCTTCCTTTTTTTTTTTTTTTTTTAAGATTTTATTTGTTTATTTGACAGAAAGAGACATAGCGAGAGAGGGAACACAAGCAGGAGGAGTGGGAGAGGGAGAAGCAAGCTTCCCACTGAGCAGGGAGCCCAATGCGGGGCTTGATCCCAGGACCCGGGGATCATGACCTGAGCCAAAGGCAGATGCTTAGCGATGACTGAGCCACCCAGGTGCCCCTGTGCCCTTCCTTTTTATGCCTTCTACCTGCTCCCCTCTGCCATTACTTACTCCCCACTCAGCCTAGACCCCTTTGATGACTACTTGAATTTCTTCCCACAACTTGCAGGTATTTCCTTATGTTACAACCATGGATGAACAGAACAACACTGGCTCTATTCCTGATTTTAGGCTACCAGTACTCTACAGAAAAAGAAACCACCCAAGGATTGCTGTTAATACAGATCTTAATCTTTCAATCCGACCCTTACAATAATTGATCAATTATTTTCTTATCTTTCACCAAGTCCTTCTACTAAGCAACAATGTTATTTTATTGATTTATTTTTAAATTATTTTACTTTTTATTTTTTATTAAGGTCCAGTTGACCTATAACATTGTATTAGTTTCAGGTGTACAATATAATGATGCCAGGGGGTGTCTGGGTGGCTCAGGTCATGATCTCAGGGTCCTGGCTCCACATTCAGTGGGAGTCTGCCCTCTCTCCCTCTGCCCCTCCCCCTGCTAATGCTCTTTCTCTCTTTCTCTCTAATAAATAAATAAATCTTTAAAAAAGCAATAAAATGATTCCATATTTGTACACATTGCAAAATGATCACCACAATAAATCTAGTAAACATCCAACAAACGTATTCACCCTATGTAGTTACAAACTCTTTTTCTTGTTAAGAGAACTTGCAAGTTCTGCTCTCTTAGCAACTTTCAAATATACAACAGAGTATTAGCGATGGTCACCACATTGTACCTTATGTCCCCAGGGCTTATTTATTTTATAACTGCAAGTTTATGCCTTTTGACCACTTTCACCACTTCTCCTATCCCACATCCCCTGTCTCTGGGAACCACCAGTTTGTTCTCTTGTATCAATGAGCCTGTTTTTGGTTTGGTTTTGGTTTTCGTGTTTTGTTTTTAGATTCCACATATAAGTGAGATCACATGGTGTTTGTCCTTCTCTGTCTTACTTACTTCACTTAGCATAATGGCCTCAAGGTCCATCCACGTTTTTGCAATTTCAAAACTCTGCCATTCTATGAATTCCCCCACACTGACCCTTCCCATCTAATTCTCAGTCGGGGGTCCTATTTCTATGGCATACCTCCTAGGCCTACATCTTTATATCTGGTCTCCACTTTGAGGCTTTCTTTCAGTTTCTGAAGAGATTATATGTGTTTCCTCATATTCAAAATCAGCATCATACTCTTAATCCCACCACATCATCTCCTAGAGGAATCAGCATCCTTCCTTTATGTGCAAGCACTTATTCTTCCTCTTTTTGGAGACATTCCTCCAACTTGTAAATGTGCTGCTGGTGTCTCAGACCTAAAGCAAAGCAAAAACAGAAGCAAAAGGACTTGTAAACTCTTGGATCTGAGTTGGCCTTTAGCTACTCTCCTTTCTCCTTCCCTCTTCATTTGAAATCTTCAAGGAAAAGTCTCTGGTTTCTCACTTCTCAATTCCTTTCCAGATGGAAAACAAGGTTGTGCTCCTTAAAACTACTCTTGCTAAGACAACCAAGGACTTTCTAATTGCCACCTCATAACACTATGTTTCAATCCTCTGTGCTGTGTTTGACTTTATTCTATATGATTGCCCAACTTACTCTACGACACTCTCCATGTCTCCCTGATTCAACCTTCTCAGGCCTCCTCAGGTCCTACTTCAACATTATTCACCAGGTAAGCATTGCCCTTGCCCCATTAGTCTGTTCTCAGCCCATTTCTCTTCTCTTCCATGTCACTCTTCATCTTAAGGAAAACTTCTACCACAAGACCCTTACTTCTTATTTCCTACACATTGATTACTATGTACTATGTACTATGTATGTCAGGGTTATCCAGAGAAACAAAATCAACAGATCAACAGGATTTGTGTGTATGTATGTATATATATATATATATGTGTACCTTACTAATGAGTTCCAGAAATATATAATAATGAACATATTCATGGGAATGTAACCTAAGTATCTCAAACTCAAGGTATCTGAAATTGACCTCTCTAACTCTGGCCAACCAGCTTCTTGTCCTGCATTTCTTGTCCCAAGACAGAAAAATTCTTATGTCTTTCTGTCTGTCCCTTATAATTGATTGCAAGATCCTCTCAAATATCTCTTGACTCCATTGCTCTTCTTACCACACTGCCCTAATTTCGCTTTATAAAAAAAGGTTTGGCTGAACACCATAGAAGCTTTGTACTCAGGTGAGCCAAGAATGTTAAACCAAATACTCCCTAACAACACAGCTACTGGACTGAAACTGCCACACGTCTCTCAAACCTCAGGCTTCTAAAGCACATAAGATAGTTAGAACCTTATACTCCCTCCCCTCACTGTGCCCATTTCCACCACACCAACCACAGATGCCAACAGGAGCACCAAAAGGAACATCTGAAGGACCATGGCTAGAGGAAAAACCATCAACCACCAAGTTGTGGGTGACTCTGTGTGGCCCAAGGATCTGTGGAAATCCAAGAAACTGGTAGAACTCAGATTGTTTAAGTTTCTTGTCTTTGTTTAACAGTTAATGTCCAAAGTACTAGCACCCGTGTACATAAACACACACACATACACATAAACACACATCCTCTGAGGCTGCACTTCTCATATTTCCCTCATCATAAAAATCCCTCACACCTCTTATTACAAATTTAAATGCCTAGTCTGAGGTTTAGATCTGAGGGGAAGGTGGAGTTTGTGTTTTTGCCAGGGTACAGTTGAGTTGTACCATTAGGAGACTCTATTGTACCAATCTCATCCCCATCACTCACTGTGCTCTCTTGACCTAAATCAGATTCTGTGCTCTCATTCTCTCTTCAGCACTTCCTCCTCACCTACTAAACATTGTGTTCACTAAAGTTTCTCTTGAAAGATAATAAAATCCCCATTAAATTTTCAGCCTCCTTCCTGAATGGCAACCCCATGTTTTGAATGAACTGAAACCTGGCTTTCTGCTGAGGACTCTTCTTCCCTTGACATGTTCTCAAGTAAAGTTGCTCATTTTCTCATACCTCATGTACCTTTGGGTTGAAAGGTTGGGTCTATACATCTTTTGTATTCTTCTTTCAAATATTTGCATCTCTTGCCTCTTATAAAAACCCCTTTCTATACTTGTAGATGTGAAAAAGAGAGAAAAGGAAGATATAGCACCACCTTAGGAAACCCAATTGTTTTCTTTCTTCAAACATTCTGTGTCTCTGAACACACTGAGGCCTTATCTGATATTGGGAAAGGGGAATATATAATCTAGGTCATGTTTGCTCAAGCCAGTCTCTATTCATGAGCTTTGCAATTCTTGTATTAAAACAACTGAACAAAGAGAGTTATGAGTTGATCATCATCATCAATCCTGGATAACTTACCATCAGTTAGCCCATCAGTGGATTCCAGAACTCAGCAGATGCTACAAGTCTCAGAGATCTGATTATAATGCAGCACTACTTTCTGTTGTGAAAATCACAACCACTTGGCTCTTGACAGAGAATGTGCAGCTACTCATCTCTGCCACACTGTGAATGCTCCATCTCCATTGACCACAGGGTGCCTGTATCGAATTCTCCACCTCAGCTGTCTCCAAGGATACTGACCACGACCACCTCCACCGGGCCACAACAGAAGTGACCCAGTCTCATGGGCTTTAACTAACTTCATATAAGTATAAGCAAACAGTGTGTTACCTCATGCCAGCATCACCACATGTGACTCACATCGTGCCCCAGGAATTTCAGTTGTGGAATTTCAAATGTGAAACCAAGCACACAGTCTTGGGGACTTCAAATGCAAAATGAAGGACTGCAAAGGAGACATTGGCCAATGGATAAATTATTCTTCCCTCAGCCTCCTTGATGGACCGTCCTGAGAAAGTGGTTCATAAGATACTCCCACAAGATCCAGTTGTCAGCTTCACCTGGTAACCCAACAGTGGCCAGTTTGTTTTCATACCCTGATATTTGTTCTCCCTCTTTCTGAGCCTCACCTCTGCTTTCCTGATTTTGCAACCCCTAAGAGCAGCTTTTGTCATGGGCTCTTCTCTCTGTGAGAAATCAAGCTAATGGCCCATTTCATTTGAAAAGTATTCTATCCCCAGCATTTCTAGCTGAGAGAAAACAATGAGTAAAGCACTATTCCAAATAGACAATGTGCTTTCCTCAATGCTATATTTCTCAAATCCTTGATGAAGTGTGTCTCCTCTGGATTTTTCTCAGGAGATATGAATGAAATGCCATACGTGGTAGGGATTTAATCTAGACTTTCAACATTTTTTTCCCCTGTATTTTCCAAGGTCTTTCTGAACTTTCAATGTCTTTAGAATGGGTCAGAGTTGGTTTTCATTGTAAATGACTGTCACTCAACACTTAAGACCCTAAATGACATGCCATTTCTTACTTAACCCGTACTTTCAAGGGCTGCCTATTGTCTTTGAGATGAAATCCAAGCACTTTAGCCTAAACATAGGATCCTGCTCATGTGGCACCTGTGCATGTCTCTAGCCTTATCTCCTGCTACTTCCAACCTTGTATTTTACAAATTATTTTCAGTTTTCCACACACGTCACCCCCACATCTCTTCCTGTAATTTTGTTCATGCTGTTCCCTATTCTGGGAACTCTGGCCCTAAACTTATCCTTCTCATAAACTTTTCATTCATAAGGATTAAACAAATCTTCACTTTCCTCCAAAAAACATTTTCTGACTTTTTCCCCTCAATCTATGTCACCCTAAGAGATTATGTTACATGAAATGATATTATTATGGTAAAATTTTGTTCACCATTTTGTTTCTTTTCTTGATGTATTTCAAAATAGATCAACTTCTTTGAGAGCAGAGACCAAATTTTATTTACATATGTATTCCTACAACTCTGAATAAAGTTGCTTGTACAGAAAGTGTCAAATAAATGTTTGTTAAATTATTGTTAAAATATCCAATAGGGAAAGTTCAGTGGAATTCCACCAAATAAAAGCACAACTGACCAGAGGATAGAATTCAAGGAAAAATGTTTAAGTTTAGCTACAGAAAAAAGACACAGGAGTGGGGCAGAAGGCAGACAATAGAGATCTCGAAGAAACACAGAGACTGAAGAAGATGCCAGACACTCAACTTCAAATTGTGGGCACTTTTCTAGCAAACTTCGTCTACCTCAACATTTTTCTATGATAATTGCCTTAATTTCATTTTAAACACTGACTCCCAAAGTGATTCCACTTCAGCTGACCCTCAGTGTTTGTATCAAACAATCTTTATTTATTACTCAATGGCTCTAATTTCCACTGTGATTATAACTAGGCTATTGTCAAATATCTTTGTTTCTAACAATTTTGGACACTCGAACTTTAAAACTCTGTACGGGAGCATTTACCACAAAGGTGTTAGAAATAAGGAATACCTGAAAGATTAAAACACATTATTATTATTATAATTATTACACTAGTATTAGATATCATCATCATTGCTGCCATGTGTTGAGTGTCTACCATATAGGAAAAGTCCAGTATCAAATACTTTATGTTTAATTCTCAGAAATAGTTTTTTTCCACTTTAAGTCTAAGAAAAAAGAAAATATCCCAGAGAAATTAAAGAATTTCATTTGGGGGCGCCTGGGTGGCTCAGTTGGTTAAGCAACTGCCTTCGGCTCAGTTCATGATCCTGGAGTCCCGGGATTGAGTCCCGCATCAGGCTCCCTGCTCAGCAGGGAGTCTGCTTCTCTCTCTGACCCTCCTCCCTCTCATGCTCTCTGTCTCTCATTCTCTCTCTCTCAAATAAATAAATAAAATCTTTAAAAAAAAAAAAAGAATTTCATTTGATTTCAGGTCTATTTGAGGCCAAACATGTTATTAAGAGAACAGTGGACATAATATAATAGAACAAATTTTAATATCAATGGGTAGCTTCAGGATTATAAAACTTCTAAAATAAGACTAAGAATTCAACTTTCAACAGTCAGTCCCAAGAGACAGGATTTCTGAAGAACACACTGAACTGTATTTCTTCTTGCCATTTACTGCTGGCATCCTACTTCCGTTTCATTTGCTTTAAGTGCTGTATTTCATTTCAAATTGCTTCCACTGTTACTAAAAATGAATTTAGAGCATAAAGAAAAAAAATACTGACAAGTTGTTTCCAGTTTCTTAGATGAGATTTCCAGGGCTTCTGTCATTTTTAAAACAGAAATCTTTTCTTTCTCTACCCCTAGAAAATTGCATAACTAATGATTAAAGTGGTTGTGGCTTTTCTGGTGTGTCAGGAAATTGCCCCTCATGATCTTCTACCCCTCTCACTCCCACTGGTCTCTCAAAATCTTCTTCTTAATGGAATCCAGCAGATAAAAATAGTCAAGAGTGATAGTTTTTCTCAATGCTTAAAAAATTAGATTTATAAATGGAAAATTCGGTTTTTATAAAGAGCTGAGGGTTTTGTTACTGCTCTTGAACAAAGACCAAGATTTAGTACCACGTCCATTGAAAACATAAACCCCCTTTGGTAGACTGAGATGGCCCCAACCACAGTGGCAGAAAAAGACATCAAGTGTCCCCAAAGGGAACTTCTGTGTGAAGGAGGGCAGGTCGGGGCTGGTGAGGCAAGTCTCTGTGCTAGGGCTGGTTCTGGGAAAATGAGCAGGTGTGGCTGGAAGCCCAGGCTGGACAAGCCATCCTGGCTAAGAAAGCATGCTTTGGGGAAAATGTCTGAACATGTGAGTATTAACCAATGAGACTGACCTGAGAAGTCCATGCAGGAGGCCCTTCACCACCCAGGCAAGCAGGGTCTGTACCAGCTTCTGCGTGCTGCCCCCACACAGGCCCACAGGGGAACAGCTTGCAGGAGAGATGAGTAACGGAAGTAGTACAGGGTAAACAAGCAAGCACCTGGTCTCCCTTATGCATGGAAGGAATTCTCTAGTTTGTCTTTCAATACAATGAGGAAGCTGGAATGGTATTGAATTAGTCTCTGTGGCGCTTCAACAATTCAGGCAGTGGGGAAATTTCTCTAGAAAGATGCCAGATTTTCTCCTAATTTGGAAAATGAGGCCTCTACCAGTTTTAATTTTGGAATCAGAGGTATGTTCATATAAGCACTCTCTACGCTGGTAATGTGTATGCAAATGGCATATATATTTTGATAATCAAGTAAGTTGAATACAATGTCTCTGGCATTTTATGTAAACAATTTGAACCTATCATGCTCCTAGATTGCTTTATTTTTTTTAAAAGATTTATTTATTTTAGAGAGAGATGGATGGGGGGGAGAGGGAGAGGCAGAAAATCTCAGATGGACTCCCCACTGTGTGCAGAGCCCCATGTGGGGCTTGATCCCAGGACACTGATATCATGGCCTGAGCCGAAATCAAGAGTTGGACACTTAACCAACTGAACCACCCAGGCGCCCCTTCTGGGATGCTTTAGAATTTGTAGAACCTCCCTAACCATTAAACTCAAGGTTGCAGTGTCGAGAGTGAGCAAAATCAAGCACCAGTGCCCTTCCGGAATGCTGCTTTAGCACTGCTTATTTTTGTCTGATTGAATTACTGGTTACAAAACCACAATTTTCATGCCACTGAGAAGCTCTTATTTCAAACTGACCACATGTCAATGATCTTTTTTTTTTTTTTTTTTTTTTAAAGATTTTATTTATTTATTTGAGAGAGAGAGAATGAGAGAGAGCACATGAGAGGGGGGAGGGTCAGAGGGAGAAGCAGACTCCCTGCCGAGCAGGGAGCCCGATGCGGGACTTGATCCAGGGACTCCAGGATCATGACCTGAGCCGAAGGCAGTCGCTTAATCAACTGAGCCACCCAGGCGCCCCACATGTCAATGATCTTAAACAAAATATTCTTTCCCTGCATTAGCTATGATGAAATGCTCACATCAATACCATCATATTATTATAAGCTAAATGATTCTGATGCATACCATATTCCAGATTCATAATGCAACTGTTTTTAAGAACATGGGTTCATGACCTTGCATTTTGTTAACTGTAATATTCTTTTATAATGCCTAACTCTGGTTTTCATTTAGGAATGTGTAATAGTGTAACTGTATTTCAAAGGTAATAATTCTAATTAGGGCTTTACATTTAAATTTACTATCTAGACTTTATTGAAGATTGTACGGCCTCCTTAATTATACTTAATATTTATGTACCACATCCCATATTTTCAACCACTGTTCTCATTAATGAACTTGCTCAGTCTCTTCATTAGTTAATAAGAGGGAAAATGCTCTCCTTTACAAAAGAAAATATTTGCAGATGACAAAACATAAAAGTTCTCCAAAGTCATAGATCTAAACCCATATCTTTAATGCTTTGGGAAGCTATTGCTGAGCTGGAAGGACTAATCTTTGTAATTATTCTGGCTTAACATTCAGCCTTATATAGAACCCCAAAAATTCAGAGACCGATCATCATCACGATGATGAGTCTCCAGGCCACCATCCACAAAGTCTTTCTAGAATTTATCCTTCGGCACAGGCACTTCCCAACCCTGTTGCTACTAGAAAAAGAGCACCGGGTGCGTTGTCATGCATAATCCCTCCTCCTGATAGAATCAGAACACTGTATCAGTTACTGATTCCTTACTAGAATAGCAAACATTTTTTTTGATGAAGTCAAAAATCTACTTATGCAGGTGCCTGGGTGGCTCAGTTGGTTAAGCACCTGCCTTCAGCTCAGGTCATGATCCAGGGGTCCTGGGATTGAGTCCCACATCGGGCTCCCTGCTCAGCAAGGAGTCTGCTTCTCCCTCTGCCCCTCTTCCCCTGCTCGTGCGTGCACTCTCTCTCTCTCTCTCAAAAATAAATAAAATCTTCCCAAAAAATCTACTTGTGTGCCCAAACAACATGTTTCTAATATTGAGAAAGATTAAGACCCTATGCTCAACTGCCCAGACAAATTTGAATCAAAGAACAGATCCTAAGTTTTTGTTCCTCTATAAAGTATTAATTCAAAAAAAAAAAAAACAACGAAGTATTAATTCTGAATTTCCATATAGATCCCTATCAGTAAACAAAGTTAGGCATCCATAAAAATTCTTAAGAATCTCTAAGGCAAAAGCACCAATGTGAGCAGGTCTCCTGCCAGCTCTTTTTAGGAACTCACCAATCACAAACACTTTTCTAAACTCCACCAACCTATATGTGAGTGCTATCAGCTAGATATATGAAGTTCAAACTTCCATCCTACAATGTTGATCTGATACAAGGCATGAGGCATGGCTGCTAATGATCCGAAGACTTCTGCCTAGAGGGGGAAATAATTAATCATAGAAGCACTTAACAGTGGACTGACTTAACCTGAAGTAGATTTCAGGTGCTACAAGAGCTAGGAAAGTATGACTTTGTACCTAATAATCATATTTTTAATGGACCACACTTTTGTAATTTAGTATTTGTTGATTTGACATGAATAATATTCTTCTCCTCATTCCTCCTTTAGGGTACATAGATACCTACGCTTCTTTAAAGTCATCATATTAACATTTTCCAAAGCTGTGAGCATACTTCTAAATTTATCTCTATTTCTGTAAAGTCAAATGCTTCACTAACATTTCCCCAACATGAAAAAGTAATCAGAGTTAAGTGTTTCAATCAAGAAAAAAATACTTTAATTCCTTAATTGCAAAACACCTTTACCTCAAATGCCACGCTAAACAGTTATTTCTACTTAGTAAAGCATATGAGAATTGCTGCCTTGAAGGATAATTGGGGAAATAATACAATTTTGTTTTGTAATTCACAAAAACAAAGAAAAATGTAAAAGACAAAACAGGAGGAAAGTTTCTACAAAGGAGCCGTAGGTGAGAAAAAGAGTATTGGGAGATGGTTCTCCAAGGATCTGCCATTTCTGCACATCTTTTGAGCAAAAGGCACCAACAATTTTATTCAAGGATGTTTGCAAAGCTGTTCCTGGGCAGGGGGCAGATTTGTTTAAATTGCAGGATTCTAAAGCTAGAGACATTCCTGGGTGAGGATGGTAATGTCTCTGGAGGTAGAGACAGGCAGATTTGTTAGGGATCTCCTTTCTTTGAAGATCGGGGCTTTCTTGAGCTCAGTGTTCTTCACGTATAACAAGAACGCACTGTACGTGCAGCGTTCAGCTGGGCCCACCCCATATCACTATCTTTGGGACTCAAGGACAACGGAAGTGACACAAACATTAAGTCCATGCTATTCTCGGTGTTGTGAGTAACAAACTGTCTGAATCCATTTGGGCTTACTGTCTCCTTACATAGTCGTATGGCAGGCCTGCCTAGCTGCTTCCGCAGTGACTGTTACTGAGGAACTGCTTGACTGCTAAACAGGTAACCATAGAAAAGTAACTCTGGTCTTAGAATTACCTTCTTTGTTTTGCTAAAAAGGAGGAACAGGGGCGCCTGGGTGGCTCAGTTGGTTGGGTGGCTGCCTTCAGCTGAGATCATGATCCCAGGACCTGGGATCAAGCCCCACATTGGGCTCCCTGCTAAGCAGGGAGCGGGCTTCTCTCTCTGCCCCTCCCCCATTTGTGCGCGCGCACATTCGCGCGTGCATTCTCTCAAATAAATAAATAAAAATCTGAAAAAATAAAAAATAATAAAATAAAATAAAAAGGAAGAAGCCAGAAAATGTGTAAAAAAACCTGATGATATAAGTTCTGGAATGAAGTTTCCATAGGAAAGTATCTGTTAGTACAGGTTTAAAAAACACCCCATCTTTGCTAACGTTAAATAAAGGCTATCCAACGTGTGTGTGTGTGTGTGTGTGTGTGTGTGTGTGTGCATGTTTTCATCTCAAGCATCCAAGTTATTCTGTGAATGGGTTCTTGACTGGATGAAATGGGAATTGGGAGCCAACAAAGAGGAGATGTCCCATATGTAAATATAAGGGAAAATAAACTTTTACTGTGAACACTATCAAAAACAAACACATACACATTTGTATACTCCAGGGAAGAAAGATTCTGAAACCTCTTTTGATCAAAAGACATAATTAAAATTTGTAGAATGCCTCTTATTAATATCTTACAGTATATAAAATAGTATTAAAACTCACTTAAATTTGTTACCCATATGTTATTTTATTTCAATGAAAATCAAAATGTTTCTTGTACCTTTATAGAATTAGTCATTTGATTGACTTTCCAGCCTATTTTTTCTAGCACAGTTTAAGATCCTCAATTGGACTTCTCCTATAGGATAGAACCATGACTTCCGTATTGGGAAGGAATTATTATATTTCATACTAGAGGAAAGATTGCCAGGTAGAATTCACCATTGAAATTTGGTTTCACTGGAGTTTCATTTGCATGTGTGTGTGTGTTTAAGTCTGCATAATCTAAAGTGTTCAATATATCATCCTAAATTATTGTTCGGTAAATTAAAATATTGGAGGGTTACAAATGACGTACAAATAGTACTTCTTTGAGCCTGTATATCCTGATTTTTTATTTCAAATGTTCCTTCCCTGTTTTGGAGTTTGGGGACAATGTAAAAATGTCCTATGTTGATTAACTTTCAAATGTCAATCGTTATTTAGATATCTTTAAAGACAAAAACAATAATATACTATAGAAAAGGCTTACATAAATCACAAGCCTTTGTTCTTCTAGTCAGATTTTCAAGAAAAATTTAAATAATTTCTTCAGTTAATTAGGAACAAAATTTGATTTAATAAAAATGAATAGTGTTTAATTTAAATTCATACTAATGAAAGAAAGCAAGTAAAAAAGTTGTAATCTATGCTATACAAAAGAGTTGCTGACATTTCTGCTAATTAATTTCTACTTGAACCTGAATTCTAGATCATTATCTCCAGCTCACGAATGGATCATGCTTCAAAAATGCCTTGAAGCTAACTGAACTTCAGAGCACATTTTCCAATGGAAATCATAACTTAATACTCTGGTTTCTAGACTGGTGCACCAATCCTATTTCCCCTTATATACAGATGTCACTGCAGGAATGGTGATGTCAATCATTTTGTCTTCTAAATGCACTCTATTCCTCTGAAGAATACCTTCTAAATGAGTCGTGCATTCCCTGGAGTTGGAAGCAAGTGCCCAGCAATCAGCAATCTTTAAAGTAGTAATACAGGTGAGCTCTCTACGAGAGCGAGGGAGAGACAAATAGCAAAAGATGAGACGGTAAAGCAGCCCAGGTTGCAGAGGCGAGGGTGATCATCTACAATCAACTGCTTTGCCACCCTGTAAATAGCGAGGACACTTGCCCCCAGCCCAGCCTCCAGCCTTCTTCCCTCACACCACAAGGCACATCCTTCTCACTTCTCTTTGCTTCAGAATCCAAAGCTCTAATATGAAATAAAATCTGTGCTGAGGTTCCAATTATTAGCTGTGAGACCAGTTGGGAAATATTTTGAAACCAGCAAGTCACTGGTCTACATTATTTTATGTTTTTTCATTCATTCGTGTTTACGACTGTTTGATAAATATGTACTGAACATATACTATCTCTGGCAGACACTGAAAGATTTATTCCTTAGCCAAGCATTATAAGTCATGTCTATGTCCCAGTTTGTGTCTGAGTCCATCCAATTTGTTGCTGTCAAAGATGTCTTATCAGGCTAAGGTCTTTACCTGCAGTAGAGGCCAGTTAACTGCTTCCCAGCTTCTCTTATCCATCTGCATGGTCACATAAAAAAGGAGCAAAAGAATGGAAATACAACATATCCAGAATATTCCATCAACACTTCTTCATAAACAGTTCAAAATCCGTACCTTCATTCCACCTGTAATGCTAAGAACACTGCTGAAAAAAAAGAAAGAAAGAAAGAAAGAAGAAAAAAAGAAAGAAAGAAAGAAAGATTAAAAAAATCCACTAGACTGGTATCAACAACTTACTACTGGTGTATAAGTTTTGATTTCTGTAAAATCCAACTATGTCTACAAGGAACAAAACTGGTAATGATAAGTCAATTTCGGATTATTTGGTAAGAGTTCTTTGGCAGAAAAAGAAAAAAAGCAGCACCTGCAAGGGGAAATATTACAATAGGCGCTGAAATTGTTCATGACCAACTAAAATTCCAAGTGGATGAATTTGCAATGAGAGGTCATTTGTCAGAAAGACTGCTTGGGGTAGAGGCATATCTGATGGAAGCTGTGCCAAAGAGGTTATTTTCTAACTAAATAAATTTGAAGACTTTTAAGAGCCAAAGCTTTCAAACTAATGAAATACTAGTGTTTGCTTTCTGAATAATGGCCCTCCTCTTCCCCTTTATACATCTCCTTTGTCCATTTCAATATTCACTTCCCATTTCTCTTTTATTTTTTTTCATGTTTATCTAATCAAATCTACTCTTGAGAGTAATGGCAAACCAGATTCCCCAGACCAATTACTCACACTGAGCCAAGCACTCAAAAACGAAACAGAATGGACTGAGCAAGTATTTGACAAAGCAAGTGGATTCTGTGAATTAGAATCAAACATACAAATGGATATATGTATGTTTGTGCTCTTAAAATATCACTATTTGTATTTCTTATTGACTGTAATGGACTCAAACTTGCCTACTATTTTATTGAGGGAATACAGATTTCATTTTGAGTTCAGATGATTGTACAGTATCAATCTAGCCATCAGGAGATGACATTTTTTATACATTTTAATGCTAATTATGTGATTTATAGACATTTTTTCAGTGTGATCTACTATTCTAAACTTTCATCTAAAAAGGAAAGCTTATCAAAAATTCTTCTCTATATTTCTCCTTTAATGTAAACTTAATAATACATTTTGATAACTGTATGCATGACATGAAAATATGATTGCTCACAATATTTCTTGTTTAGTATCTATACGGAACATTTTTTATATAAAAGAATTCAGTTTTACATTCTTCTCAATGGAGGAAAAAAATAAAGAATCATTTCAGGATATTAGTAAGCTCTGGAACATTGACAAATTGCTGGCATAAAATTGAGGGATAAATATTTGAAGGAAATAAATGAAAGGAATTTACCCTATTACAAATCAAATTCTAGCATGGGGATATAAAAATTCCCAATGTTCATCTATTATTGGAGAGAGTTATGTTTTATTTATACTTTGCAAAGTTGAATAACTTCAAATGATTAAAACCTTAGAATATACTAATGTTCATCTAGTGGCATGATTGTTCTATTCCTGCTGTTCTTAATTCTAGCACATTTTTCTCCTGTTTTATATGAATAATTCACTGCTGCTGATTTATCTAAAATCTGATGTATTTTTTTTTATTGTCGACAAACAGTGTCAGTAATAAGCACTGTAGCTAAACAAAATTTCCCTGCCCAAGTAGCTAACACGTGTGCTTGGTGGCAACTCATCCTTACAATATCAATGCTTTAACCGACCAAGGTTGGCTGACTGGTTTCTCATTTAAAAAGACCGAAAAGGACTCCCCAGTAATCTAGCCCAGGTCCAGAAAGTTAGGTTCTTTCATGCATCCCGCATACATGAAAGGTTGAAGTGATGAAGATTCAGGACAATTTCTGGGAGCCCTCCCTAAGAGAAGAACTGACCTACAGCAGAGGCAAAGGACAGATCCCAAAGCATTTCTTTAGGTTAAGTCTGCTCACCAGAGGGCACCAGGGCAACCTGACTCAGCCCCAAGTATTATCATAACTGTGACTACCTGCTGTTTTAATTCTCACATAAAGCTGCTTTCCTAGGTGCAAATCATTCCCAGCAGGGCTTCATTTGGAATACTGCTCCTTTTCTTCACTGCTCCTGATCTCCCTGCCTAAGCCAACCCACTGGATGCCTTTCTTTGTCTGATATCATGACAATTTTATTTCAGGGCCTCCGTTCATGTCCTTGACTCTCAACTTTGGTGAAGTCTACTCAAATCCATTCCAAAAGTGGTTTCAAACTCTACATCCTGGAGACAGATGTTTGGAGACTATTGATCTCTTCATCCCAATAAATGATAGGCACTTAGACAAAATGACCCAACTTGCTATGGGCTTGGGAGAAGCCCAAATAGAAGCCAGTTAGAAGGTTCTAAATGCAAACAATATCTTTCTTCCTACCTATGACCTGCCAAACAAAGCCCCTGACTGACAACATTCCAGAAAATCTACTCCAAATTACTTTCTAGCTTTGTTCCTGTATTGATGAAGGAAAAAAATTAGTAGGCAAAGAAAAAAAATGCTTTTGTGGTGCTCCATTCTATCTTACAAGTCCATTACCAACACTTAACAAGAGTCCCCAAGGAACACCAAAGACACTTTGTCACACTTTGAAAATCATTAATTTGTCATAATTGGGCACAGTGGTTTTTATGGCCTCTTCTAAATGATATTATATAATTAATAGTTTCAGTATAAAAACTATAGAAAAGTTCAATTTTATTTAGCACCACTCAGGCCTTTCCATAAAACCCATGGCTGGTTCTGATTTTTCAACTTAAACAGGTCAAGATTAATTGGAAGGCAATTCAGAGAACAACCTGATTTTTTGTTTGCATGCTGTCTTTCTTTTGATGGCCAATGCCACTAATTCTCATCTCATTATCTCATCAATAATTCTCTCAATAATTCTCATCTATTATTCTCCAGCCCTACAACGACAGGGATAACGGCCTTGGGAAGGAAGCCATTTCACTTTATGTGCTACTTTTCTCTGGGAGTTTCGCATCTTGAACCCATGCTTAAAATTTGTTAAATGTTTCCTTAATAAATGTACATCTTTCTAGTCTCTACCTTTTAAAATTTAAGGATAGCATTTCTTTTTTTTTTTTTAACATTTCTGACACAATGTTTTATTTTGTCATGCTGGCTCTTAATATATGTAAGAAGAGAAAATACCTACTAATACTAAAGAGTGTGGAAGTTTTACTTTTTAGAGACTTCCCATTTTGAAGCATCTCCTATAACACTTAGAAATAAAGAAAAATGAACTTCATGGTTAATTTCATGTGTAGTGAAAATATGCATAATTATTTAAGTTTTTATGAGGTTCAAGAAAAACTTTGAGTTTTTAAATTTCTTTTAATTTATTCTTTGAGAATTGGAAATTATTTTAATTTCCATAACCTGAAATCCCTAAAGGATTGTTTTGTAAACTCAAAAATTTTAGATAAACTTGGCAAAATTAGCTTCCAAAGCATCATGATTTGATTCAACGACGTTATGAGAATTGCTCTGTGTGTGTGTGTGTGTGTGTGTGTGTGTACTTACTAGAACTACTTTCTCACTTTTTTCTAAATGCATAAAATTGAATTTACATTCATTCCCCTATATTTGAAATCTTATATTAATCAAATATTAAAGTATGATATTATAGAAATTACTTAAATATATTTTTACCAAATGAGGTCATGATTGCATACATATGATGGGTGATGGGTGAAAAATCGCACTTAATTAACACAAAAATATGATGAAGGCATGTGTGAACTATATTCATAAATAAAATATTCTGTTTCAAAATATGATAACATAGATGTATTTAAAAAATATTTTGTAATCAAATTTATTTTATCTATCTAATGTTAGTGACACCAAACACTAAAATGACATATGTTCCTCTGGAATGAACTTTGATTTGTCTTACTCCTTATGCTAATCCATATGCTCTAATTTATAGAAATTATTCTCTGGCCAAAACTGTATTGTAGTATGATTTAAATATCATGTTTATATAAGATTAGAAATAGCTGACAAAGAGCATCTTTACAATAGACTCAACAATAAAACAATCACCTAAAATAAAAACTAGAAAAAAATGAGACAGACTTTCACTTTTAAAATGACAATGTGAACTAATAATGTAGAGTAGGTGAATGAGAGAGCTAAAATATTGTTTTATGTGAAGGCATTATGTATAAAAATAGAAAATAATGGGTTATCATATAACTAGGTTTTTTTTATTAGCGCATGGTTTTATTCCATATTTATCCCTTAGCTCTATTTTTTTAATTCCCAGACTTACTGTCAAAATCAGATCTCCTTAAATTAAGCATTAAAATACAGCATGTCACCCAGATACCACACAATTCCCCATATGGCGCTGTCATCACATTCCACACACTACTCTCTCAGGCTTTTGCACATATTCTGTTGCTATGGCTAAAAAAATGAGTGAATTTAGCCTATGTGAAAACAAAGGACCCCTATCATCACAGATACATGCATCCCACGCAACTAAGAGTCTTCCTTCTTTTACCCATCTCAAGGACAAATTTGCAAAAGAAATCCTGCATCCCCTTGAATTTGCAAACAGAAAATCTGACAGATAAATTGCATGTAAATTTCTCTTCATCATTATAGGAGTAAACTTTTTGAGAATAGGATTTTTATTCAATTAATCATTTTTTGTTGAGCATCTATGATATGCCATGCACTATGGTTGACACAAAGAATACAACTGTAAATAAAATAGACACAGCCCCTGCTCTCAGAAAACTTTGTTCATATGTGCAGAAGAAGATATTAATTAAAGAAAAAAATTATTAATTAAATTAGTTTGCTTGCTGCCATAAAAAGTAGTTACTACAAGTTGGGTGGCTTAAAGGACAGAAAAGTATGGTCTCATAGTTTTAGAGGCCAGAAGTCTGAGGTCAAGGTATCAGCAGGATTGGTTCCTGCCTTTGGCTGTGAGGGAAAATCTGTTCCATGCTTCTCTGAGATTCTTGAGGTTTTCTGGAAAGCTTATTCCTAAGCTTGTAGACACATTATCTTGATCTCTGCCCTCTTGTTCTCATGGTGATCTGTGTGTGTGTGTACACACATGTGTGCAAAGTTCCCCATTTTATAAGGGCACTAGTCATTTTGGTTTAGGGACTCATTCTCTCCAGTGTGATCTCATCTGAACTAATTACACCTTCAGTGACCCTATTTCCAAGTATGACTGAGGTACTGAGGTACTGAGGGTCACATTCTGAGATACTGAGAGTGAGGACTTCAACATATGAATTCAACCAGAATCAAATGATACATGGTTATAAAAAGGAAGGACCCCTATTTCTTGAGAGTATAAACTAGGGTGTGAGGGCTGAAAATTGGCTAAGCATAGTTTGTCTAGAAAAGTGAAAAATTAAGAAAATAGAAAAAAAAGGAATTGAAGATGGATGTAGGAAAAAAAAGGTCATTATAGACACTCCCTAGTTTCCAGGTGATTTTGTTCAATCGCACCCAATACCATAGGAAGACAACTCAATGAAACATTGAATGGGCTATCCTACTCAGCAACTAAAGGATTATTGGTGACCTTTACAACTGGAATTGTGATGAATACCTATGAATGTTTATGGTATGGGCAACATTTACAAATAGGAAAACTAGTAAAAACCTACAAGTAGGAAACATAGTTATGAATTTCATCCAGAGAGTAGGGAGAAAATAAAAGCCAAAGTACATGAGGAAACATTCAATGATGAGAACAAAATGAGTAGAACTTCAATATGTCCAATTAAATTTCACAACAAGGGTTAAGAAAGACAGAGAAAACCAGGTGAATTTTTACAAGATAAATACCGGCTAAATGATTGTATGATGAATATTCTACTTTAAATAGATATGGGAAGAGGAAGATGGAGTAATCTTGCAAAGATATGATAAAATGAAATTTGGGGCTAGGCAGTGAGTGAAAACAGAGAAGAGATCATTTTTAGAAAGATAACCATATAGCAACAATTTCTGATAAAGTCTAAAGTATATTCATCTTAGATTTTGGCATATACAGATTTTATAAGGCAGTTTGAGTTAATTGGGAAAATCTGGTAAATGTTTAATAATTGGCTTTCTGAAAAAAAGTGTGTACACACACATATGTAAATATGCAAATGTAAGTTTATTATAAATTTAACTGATATGGAGGATATATAGCATATAATTTGCAAATAATAAAATTATATATTATTCTTTACTACATAATTCTTAAAGCCAATTGATTCTCACAAAACACTTTAATTTTTGCAAATTTTTGTATATACAATCTAGGTTTGCAATTCTAACTTGAATATTGGTTGATATAAATGATGGATGGTTTATTTATATGTAAGATGGGATTAAAATAATATAGCCATATGTTGGAATTTCACTAATGTATCAGGGAGCTGAGTGACTTTTCTGATTGACTGGATAATAGTGTTTTGATACCATAAGAATATTTTCTCCATATTTTTGCTATTTACAATGTAACAGCCACAGACACAAGGCACTTTTAAGTTTATTTAGCATCATTAACATTTTCTCCACCACTTTCTTCAGTCTAGAGACCAAAAAACAAATTAGAGTTTCTGGACTAGTAAACTCACTGAGATGTTGGGACGGGGCTGTGCCGAGAGGGCCTGGAAGCTCCTCACATCTGCTCCTGCCATAGCTTGCCATATACATCTCTTCCATTTGGCTCTTCCTGAGTTGTATCCTTTATAATAAACCAGCAATGGGAAAGAAGGAAGAAAGAAAGAAAGAAAGAAAGAAAGAAAGAAAGAAAGAAAGAAAGAAAGGAAGGAAGGAAGAAAGGAAGGAAGGAAGGGAGAAAGAAAGAAAGGAAGGAAGGAAGGAAGGGAGAAAGAAAGAAAGAAAGAAGAAAGAAAGAAAGAAAGGGAGAAAGAAAGGGAGAAAGAAAAGAAAGAAAGAAAGAAAGAAAGAAGAAAGAAAGAAAGAAAGAAAGAAAGGAAGGAAGGAAGGGAGGAAGGAAGGGAGAAAGGAAGAAAGAAAGAAAGAAAGAAAGAGGAAGGAAGGGAGAAAGAAAGAAAGAAAGAAAAAGAAAGAAGAAAGAAAGGAAGGAAGGAAGGAAGGAAGGAAGGGAGAAAGAAAGAAAGAAAAAGAAAAAAGAAAGAAAGAAAGAAAGAAAGTTGGAAGGAAGGAAGGAAAATAAATAATCAGGCTCTGCTCTGTAGTGTTTGCCAATATCATAATGTAAATACTTCTATTGTAGTTGATTTCAAGCTACCAACCTGACGTCACTGAATGCAAAGTTGAGAAGAGGCGAACAGGAGCACCGCATTATATAGTATTTCCACCATATAAATACCACAGACATCACCTCAAGGACACAGATAATAACAAAATAATTAGAAAGCCACAAAGGCTGAATATTTATTACTTTTATTTTTAAATTATATAAGCATGAAGTCTTATCATTTAATTTTTAGTAACTGCCATGTTTAACAACGGCCTCAAAAATTCCTGAAAACCTAATAATAAGTATGTATCAGCAGCTGGTGAGAACAAGCTCCAGCACAGCAAGAATTCACCCTGCAAGTAGAGAGTCTTAAGTCATCTAAATTTGGTTCAAGAATAAGAAGGAAAAAGAAGATTCTGGCAAAAGTTAATGTCTGCCACTCCAATTAGCCCCAGGATACAAACTCTGGATATTTCAGAATGAAGTGACTACAATAAAAGAGTAAAAACTGAGAGGGGCGCCTGGGTGGCTCAGTCGTTAAGCGTCTGCCTTCGGCTCAGGTCATGATCCCGGGGTCCTGGGATCAAGCCCCACATCGGGCTCCCTGCTCAGCGGGAAGCCTGCTTCTTCCTCTCCCACTCCCCCTGCTTGTGTTCCCTCTCTCGCTGTGTCTCTCTCTGTCAAATAAATAAAATCTTTAAAAAAAAAAGAGTAAAAACTGAGAGTTGTTGCTTTAAAAATAAGAATGACCTTTGGTTATTGGAAGTTTGATCTGAAAATAGGGTCGGGGGGAGAAATGTGGAAAGGTTTCAGTATTTCTCTAAAAAAAAGTACCCAGATAGTATGGGTGAAAAGATGTAACAGACCTGTCAGTAAAACCTTTAAGAAAAGCTATGAGATACTCATCACTCAAAAACTAATGGGGTTTATCAGAGTTTTTAGAAAAACTGGTTCCAAGTGGCACCTAAATCTGACATCCAAAAAAAAAAAAACTACTCTTGTTTGTGTTACCAGTGACCTTGAAATTGCCAAATATACTTGACAATTTTAATCTTTAACTGAGTTGCCCTTTCATCAGTATTTGACATCGATGTCTATTCCCTTCCTGCCACATCCTACTCTCTGTCTTCAATGGTATAATTTTTTATTTGTTTGTTTTTGTTCTACTTCTAGTTGCCTGGCACTTTCCCTATGCTTCCTCATTGATTCATTTTAATGTCAATGCTCCCCAAAGATCTACCCTTAGCTTTCTTCCCTTCTCATTTCACATGGTTCAGTGGCTTTCAACTGGGGAAAATTATTTTACTCCCAAGGTACATTGGCAATATCTGGAGATATTTTTGTTGTCACCACCTGGGGTGTGCTAACGATTTCTAGTTGGGAGATGCCAGGGATATTCCTAATAATCCTACAAGGCATAAGACAATCCCCCACAACAGAGAATTGTCCAAGCTGAAATATCCCCTTCCATCTATCCATTGATAACTTTCAAATCTGTGTCCACAAGCCATTCTTCCCCCACTGCCTCCCCACTGCATGGCTAACATCCACTCATCCATCACAACGATACTGAAATATCACCTGTTTTCTGATAGAATGGTAATATTTTTAACATAATAATATCCCGTCTGGTAAGGGTATGAATAAAGAAGCATTCTTAATATACTATTGGTAGATTTAAAATTCCAACAACTATTGAAAGAACAATTTGACATTTAAAATGTTAATATCCTTAAAAATGAAATTAAAAAAATTAAATGTTAACATCCTTACTTTTGGAAATTTTAAACGTTCCTTTTATACATAAGGTTTGTACAAATGTACAAGGATATATTTGAAAAAGATATCCTTTGTAGCATTATTTGTTAAGGCAAAGTCAACAGAATGACTTTAAACTATGTAAATTAACATTTTGGGATTACTTGAGTAATTTTTAAACTGAGGTAAATTTGAGTGTATTGACCTGAAAATCTACCCTATGCTGTTGGAAGTAAGGGGAGCAGTATATTAATATGATCCTACTATCAATAAAAGAAAAAAGTCTTTTTTTTTCACTTTAAAAAGTAAAAGTGAACAATTTTATGTTTTGGAACAATTTTATGTTTTGGAACAATTTTATGGCTTTTTTGGAACAATTTTATGTTTACAGAAGTTACAAAGGTAATACAAAGAGTTTCTGGATACCTTCCACCCAGTTTTCCCCATAATTAATATCTTACATTTCCACCCTACATTTCTCAAAACGAAAAATACCAACTTTACTACATTACTGCAAAGTAAAGTTCAAACTTCAGATAGATTTAATCTGTTTTTCCATTAATATTCTTTTTCTGCTCCAAGATCCAATCTGGGGAACCACATTACACTTAGTTATTTCATTTTTTACTTTATGGGCTTCTATGTTATTTGCATTTTTTTTTCAAACAGCATATACAACTTCCAGGGTATTAATAAAGGTTCGAGTGCTACCCCATCTGAAATTCACCCTGTCTGAGTTGGATGGCCCTCTCCAGTTCCCAAGGAATCTTAAGTAGTCCTCCAAGATCACACACATTATATCCTGTTGTACTCATTAATTTTCTTTTCTGTCTGCAAAAGTGGTTCTAATTAAGCAACTCTGAAATAAGAGAGTTCTTAGAATTATTAGCCTATTTTGTTTCTTCACATCATGATACCCCTGGAGCCAGTATGCAAGCACATTAATAAAAAAACACAATAAACTAAATAAATAATAAATACTGAACAGTGCAATAACAGAACCAAGGCAAAAAACTACATAAAATATTTATGCATACATCTTTATACATGGTCATGAAATTACTGAGTCTGAGAGGAAAGGTAAAAATTTCACCAGCAGAGGCTCACAACCAACTAAAAAAATCTCTATTCAGGATTAATTAGGTTATTAAATGATTTCATGAATGCATTTCAATGTCATAGAAGGTACCCATGAAACCTGGTTATAGGATGTGATAGCTAGAGATAGCATAGCAAAACAAACAACTCCTATCATTTCTCAATGAATGACAAACATTAACGCTGATCATTGAGAGGCCTTAGTCAAGAGTTCTAATTGATTAGGGACTTCAGAAAATCTTTCCAGAACAGTATGCGTCTGACCATTGAACTTATCTGCACTCATCCATGACCGAGGAAAGGAAGGCTCACAGAGGGGCAAACTTGCTCAGGACTCCGTAGCTAGTCAGTGGTGGAACAGCATCTAACTGAAACTGGTCTATGCCCTCTCCCCCTTCTTACTGTTGAGGAAACCCAGACTCAGTTTAATTTCACTACATGAAAGATCACGGAATAAATAAAATCAATATAAGGGAAGCTTCTAAAGCAAAAGGCTTATATAGATACGGGTTTTGTTTGTGCTTAGCACAGAGAGGAACAGCTAAATGTTCAAATATTTATTTTATTTTATTTTATTTATTTAGGTTTTATAATCGTTTCGAAAGATACAGAAGCCCAATCTGTTTATAAATTGTAGTGACATCTAACTGGTTAGGTGCTTCCTGTTGGCGGGTTTGAAGTGGGTCCGCTGAGCTAAGCTGGAACTCTGTTCTCCAGGATTCCCTTCTCTGTACAATCTCAGGTGAGTGTAAACCGAGAGCTGTGTTTTGCATGAGATTTGTGAGGCTGAAGAAAAGCAGCATCGTGTTCCTGCACTCCGAGGTCCCGGCAGCTTGCAAGGCTGCTGAGGCTCACCCGGCTCACCTGGTTCATGCCAGGTACCTTCCGGCCGGCCCCCAGCTCCTTCCAGACCTACCGAGTCAGCGCCTCCCCTGCTTGGCCAGGTTGCTGAGTGCCCTGAGGACAACACAAACTTCTCCTGCAGGCTGCGCATCATTGAAGTGGGAGGTTTGGAAGCAGTGAAGGGTCAATGCAGATTCCAACCCATTCTCAGGGTTCCAGTTCTGCCAGTTCCAGGTGCTTTGTTCACGAGTTCCCCGATTTGCGTCCATTTTTTCTTCTACGCTGCCTGCCCGTGGACTTCAACCACCAACGTCAGATAGAGAAACATCAGCCTCCCAAAGTTGTGTAGCCCCCACATTTGTGTAAGGGCAAATCCGGGCAATAATTTCCTTAGTATAACGTATCCTTTGGGTCCTCTTTTCCTGATCAAACCCTGCATGATCCATAGAAAGTTGAGACATCTACAAAAAGGAGAAAAACAGATTAAAAAAAAAAAATTCTACCTGGCACGATTGGATACTGCCTGGTTCACGAATTGCTGAATGAAATGCCTATAAAAACAAACAAAACAATCTTGATATTCCTAATTGAAATGAAAACTTGACCAAAACTTGTCCATAGTAATAGCAAGAGCCAGTGATGATATATTAGTTTCAAAGATTCTAAAACAACTAAAAACAATCTTAAACCACCTGAAGAGTGAAGCACATTTAAACACCTACAAAAAGGAAGAATGTCAGCCCTGGTATTCAGTGGTCAATTTAATTTTTAAGGGTTTTACATTGGGTTTTCCTGTTATCTGATTTAAGATAAGAATATAAATATAATTTTTAAATTACTCTTCCTTAATTATAACACAATTTTAATTTTGTAGAGTACACTTAAAATCCTTTTAAAGGCAGCTTAAGAGGAAAACATATTGAGCTATTCCTTGTGTAGATATCAGAGGAACTAGACAAGTTGTATGCCCATTTCTCAGTTTTCTACCTGTTTCTCAGAATGACCAACCAGAAAAGATCTCTCTGGGTTGGGTGACCTGTTTACAGTGGAGCTTGAGTCTGTCAATACATTTTATTAAATGTGTCTACTGAAAACAAAAATTGCCATTGAAAACCAGTTGTCCAGTGTTTGCTGGTTTCTAAACTTGAGACACGTAACAAATCCACTAACTATAAAACAGATTCCCTTCAAGTATATTAATTCCACTGATGGAGTCTGGTTATTTGGAAGCTTTCTGTGATATGTCAAATAGGGAGTGATGGTGACCTTTAGTCACATGTTGGCACTTAAAAATTACATCTTAGAGAGCTGCTGTCTTTGATATGTCAAGATGATAAGTTATCTTTAAAACATATCAAAAGCACTGTTGGTTACCATACAAAGATAAATTATTGATATAGTTTATATTTGCCTCTCCATTTAAAAAGAGGGCTGATATGGGGTGCCTGGGTGCCTCAGTTGTTAAGTGTCTGCCTTCGGCTCAGGTCATGATCCCAGGGTCCTGGGATCGAGCCCCACATTGGGCTCACTGCTCTGCAGGAAGCCTGCTTCTCCCTCTACCAGTCCACTTGCTTGTGTTCCCTCTCTTGCTATGTCTCTCTCTGTCATATAAATAAATAAAATTTTTTTTAAAAAAAGAGAGTTGATAATAATATTATGGGCAAGGTGTTTACTGAACAAAAGCCATGTCTACTTCTATTAGGTATCATACATGTTTGACATTCTATCTACTGGCTAGAGCTGTACACCCGGGAGTTGACCCCACCTTAAGAAAGCTTTCTGAACCTTACAAAAACACTCTCCTTTTTTACCTGCCTTGTTCTTCTCTAAACTAGTTTTTCTTGACCATTTAAAAAAGCAAGACATAGAAAAATAAGTGAGTTAAGTGTTTAATTATAAAGAAAATGACTAAGGAGACTTTAGTATAAGCCCCTTAAACCTCCTTTTCCCTGGCAAAATGAAATGTTAAGTGCCTTGTTTATAACAAATGTGTCAAGAATTGTGAAGGGCCTGAGAACTCACTCTTTTTGCATGATTACAAGTTAGCCTGCCACAGATTCATAGAGTGGACAGGAGACACGAGACTCCTGGCACAGAAACAAAGGACTTGATTACTCATAGTGCAGCAGGAAACATGAGTCCCATGGTCATGCTAGTTCTTCTTGCTCTCCAAATCCCAGGGGGTGACACAGAAGAACCTAAGTGGATACTGTGCATGCCGTGGGTTTGCATCATAGCTGATGGAACTCATGCTTAGGGAACTCCAGTCTTTGAAATAATGGGCTACAAGCAAAACTGATCTTTGCTCAGGAGGTGAAATTATCTCTATCATACAAGATTGTTTGCTATGCAAATATATTTGAAAATACAGTTCAGAAAAAAAGATTGTCAGTGCTTCTTTTCATATGCTGTACAGAATTATGAAAAACCCATGAGGAATTACCTCCCAACAAAGATTATGCTGTATTTAGTTCAACATCTTCATAATAATGAGGACTAGGCATCTGCCTAATCTTAACCTCAAAAAACCTAAAATGATAAAGGGAAGAAGCATTCTCTCTAGCAAGATTGAATTAAATCAAAGTCAATTTATTGAGTTTCCAATTACACATGACATTTTATCAGGACTATGTCAAGCAAATTACCTGTTAAAAAAAAATGGCTTGTTCCTTAACTACTTTACCTTATATCCATCAAAAGTAATGTTCTAAGAACGTGTTTATTCACGTTGCTATGAGACTAAAATTCTGTCTTTAAAACCAAGGCCACTAGACAGATTTAAAGTCAGAACAAAGAAATAAAGATAGATAGGTGATAGATGGATGGATGGATAGATAGATAGGTTTTTGGTTTTTGCTTTCAAATCACACGTTAATACAAAGCATTCATTGAGAATTGATTGGTGTCTTGTCATTGTGCTATATTCTTGGGGTGGAAGAGAGAGGAGAGATACTGAGTTGGGAGATATGATTGCTATCAGCAAAGATTCACTTTCCCTATGTCAGCAGACAAAATTGTGTTTACTCCTTAGGCTGTGCTCACAGATAAAAATTGCAGTGTCTGAACGCACCCATAAGAGAAGGATAAAAATGAATTTAATTAAAGATAGTTTGGATAGTTTTGTTTAAATTATGCAAAATTAAACAATTTGGCTTTTCAGTGAGATATTTATGGATTATGGGAGTTCAATCCTGCCTGTGGTTTTCATATTGGTTCTAATTTTTTCAAATACTAAGGTTCTGGCCTTTTTTGTATCATCCAGTTTATCTATAGGTAAAATAACGGTTAAAAATCCATTAATTGTGGACTTTTTTATAGATTATAGATGTAATCCATTTGGAAATCTCATGGAATCCAATATTGACATTGCTTTGGCTTAAGTAGCAGCAGCAAAGCTGAGAGCCAGACAGCCTCTGAGGGTGCCAGAATTCAAGGTCGCAGTGGGGGAAGGCTTCCACCTAAATGTAGCACATCTAAGTCAAAATGAATGTGAATATGGTAAGGAGAAAGAGTCACACTCGTTTGCATATCAATGGATGAACAAGAAAGAGGAAAAGAAGGTGAAATTTTTCTCTCCACTCAATGGAAAGTCATTTGTCCTGGATCTCCCCTCTGAGTAAAGAGAACAGTCCATCAATGAATGTATTCAGAGGCATCTCATTTTATTTTACTTCTAATGGTATGTCCTTATTTGGCAGTTCAATCAGTTTTTTAGCCCCTCAAGTTAACACCTAAATTCTCTCTGTAAATAGGACAGTTACTCAGAATTTGGCTGTCACAAACAATTCTCTGTATTTGATCATTTCACTGATGACTCTGCAAAAGTCTATGTGTGAATTAAGAAAGCAATTATACTATGTACCTACTAAGCTGAAAAGAAAGGAAGACTATGAAATTTTATCTCGTAACTGATTATAAAGTTGAGTAAAAAACTGAAATTTTAGGGGCTCCTGGGTGGCTCAGTCCGTTAAGTATCTGCCTTCGGCTCAGGTCATGATCCCAGGGTCCTGGGATCGAGCCCCACATTGGGCTCCCTGCTCAGCCTGGAGCCTGCTTCGCCCTCTGCTCCTCCCCCTCCTCCTTCTTTCTCTTTCTCTCTCTCTCAAATAAATAAATAAAATCTTTTTAAAGAAATACTTAAATTTTAAAGCTACTTACATTTTTTTATAGTTGAAATATTCTTTCTTAAGAAATGTGTAAGTTATAAACGATTTCTCATGAACAAAACTCACCTTATGCGTGTGTATGTGTGGGTGTAAAAGTAATGACCTAAAGTCATTGAATGCAAAGTCAGGACCTAAATTAAAATTTAACAATAATTTTTATTTCTACTGGGTTCCTAAAAAGTAAAAGATCACCTTACCTCAAAGTCTCATACACATATATATACTCATTCCTAAGTAAAAAGTACATGAAAACCAAATAATATACTGGAAAGAATTTGACCATTAGAAAAGAAGGAGAAAATATTTGGTTGTAAAATCTTCTAGCAAGCTTGTTATATTTCAATCACTTCAACAATACTTTTGTGGAGCTTCATGCTGCTAAGGAAAAAAAAAAATGCCTCTAGCTCAGAATATGCAAAGTTCCTTGAGCTGGCAGGGTCTAGGCATCCTAGTGATTGACAGCTGGGAGAATCTTCATGATTGGCAGGAGACAGTGATGCCCTCCAGGGGGAATGTTTACATGTTGACACTAAAAATCATGCCAACCTCTCTCTCCTACTTCTTTTTCCAAAATCTTTTATTAGTAAACTTCTCCTGCTGTTCTACCTGAGTCATTAAATATATTAAACACTCCTTGCTTTCCCAGAAAGCAGAAAATCATATTTTAGATAAAATATAGGTTTCAACATCAGAACTGCAAAAACTGAGCCACAGTGACATGTCAGAAGACCAGGTCAAATTCCTCAGGTAAAGACACTTGAAAAGATCTTCTTTTATTCCTTATTTCTGAAAAGGTACAAAATATTCCGTATCTCGCCCAATAATTGGGATTTCCCAATATAGGATGGATCTTGGATAAGGTCGGTGATCAAGAGAAGAAAGAGCTAAAATATTCTTTTAACCCCAATTCTTTTTCCAAATAAAAATACAAAGTTTCAATATGAGACGTATTCACCTTCTCCATTCTTTGTTTTCTAAAATAAAAATATTGGGAAAATATTTATGATCAACACTAGACTCCAGCTATGCTGGCCTTCTTTCCTTCTTCAAACATTATATTGAAGTTATTCTTTTGTGTACAGTAGCTGCATTTTTTTGTCAGGAATGCTCTTAACCCAAATCTTTACATGGCAAACAGTCATTTAATATATTCTAAACTCATGAATAAATGAATAAAATAGGGAATAAACATGCACTTAGCAAAGAGAATTAGAGGTTTCTGAGGTATTCTGTTTTGTGGAAAATTAAACCTATCTTCCCCTTTCTACCAGACAAGGAATGGTTATGTGTCTTGGATATTTAATTGAATTAATTTCTAGATTTCCCTCAATCTTTTCAACATAGCTCAAGAGAATGGCCATTTGCAAGTTAAATCTATTCTCATTCTAAATAGACCTGAAGGGGCAAAATATGTAAGGGATGGAGGAAAAGGGTGCACTCAGTAAGCTAACACTGCTTGCAAAATAGAGTGAAGGAGCATCTCCAGCCTAAGAGTAGTTAAGAACGTCTTTTTTGCTCAATGCCAGGAGTTAGTTTATATAATCTTTGTCAGTTGACATTTGACCTTGAGCAATGGAGATGGAGGGAAAAGAGATTCCACAGTCTGAAGAACAAAGCCTCTGCAATGTATACTGGTGAATAATGGCAAAGGGCATTAGAGAGCCCCTCCCCCCTGCACCACCTACAACACTTTGCAGGTAAATGCCACCACGAATCACCCTGCTGATGTCGCCAAGTCATTACTCTTTTTTTTAAAAAAAAGATTTTATTTATTTATTTGACAGAGAGAGACACAGTGAGAGCGGGAACACAAGCAGGGGGAGTGGAAGAGGGAGAACCAGGCTTCCCACAGAGCAGGGAGCTGGATCCCAGGCCCCTGGGATCATGACCTGAGCCGAAGGCAGATGCTTAATGACTGAGCCACCCAGGCGCCCCTACCAAGTCACTACTCTTGAATAAATAAAGACTCTTGACTTTGGGAAATGTGAAGCAGGAAGTTGGATCCTGGGGTTGAATCTATGGGTAGTGGATAGAAGCTTTACTTTGGTAATAAAGCTTTGGTAATAAAGATTAGAAAAAGGGGGAAATCGGGGCACCTGGGTGGTTCAGTGGGTTAAGCATCTGCCTTTAGCTCAGGTTATGATCCCAGGGTCCTGGGCTCAAGCCCCACGTCGTGTTGGGCTCCCTGCTCGGCGGGAAGCCTGCTTCTCCCTCTCCCTCTGCTGCTCTCCTGCTCTCTCTCTCAAATAAATAAATTAATAAAATTAAATAAAATTTTTAAAAAGAAAAAAAAAAGGGGAAATCTTTCTCAAAGAGAGACACAGAAATAAGATCAGTGTGGGCATTTCAGAACCCTCTGAACATAAAAAATGACTTTCTGTGATGAGGGAGCAGAAGGCAAGCTGAGGACAAAGCACAAGCTGACACCCTGCAACCCCACCCCCCTCCCCCCAGGTGGGATTTGTGTGACATTCCTCTAGCACTCCTGGCTGCCCTAAAATGAAGGGAAAGAAGAAAACAAATGGTTAACTAATAGAGATCACAATCCAGCAGGACATGAGTCTCCCTCAGTTTACAAAATATCTTAGTGATTTTGAAGAAAAAAAGCATTCTTATCAATAACCTAACTTCCAGAAGGAAACTCCCAACTATCTTAATGTTAGTACTTTGCTAGAGAGAAAAACAATCTTAACTTGACGATGGCAAGACCTCCAATGTCTTGTAGGTCCTCTTTAGCATACAAAAGTTCTTTTAAAAACCTCCCTTTTCCCTTACCTCCCCCAACTCCCAAGTATGTAATTAGTCACCCCTCACAACCCCGGAGGTTCTCTTTTCACCCACTGGGCCTGTCCCCATGCTTTAATAAAACCACCTTTTTTGCACCAAAGACATCTCAAGAATTCTTTCTTGGTCGTCGGCTCTGGACCTCATGTATATTCCAAAACTACATCATTCTGAACACTAGTACTCAAATATTTGGTGTGCAGTTTAAAATGTTTCCTTCTCGGTTTAAATTTTTCTTCTGGTCCCATTTGGTAAAGTCTGGTATTTTCTAGAGCTTTCTGGATTGGGAATAAAAGTACCAGGAAATGAAGGGATGGATATACAGACACCAAGTGCAGGAAACGGCCAGATTAGAGAATTATTTGTGCTTTGTTTGGGGGTAAGCAGCAGTGAAGTGAGTGATCCTTTATGGTAAGACAGGGAACAGAGAAAGGCAGATGGTGCTTGGGAATAGCCACATGACAAACATAAAGGCAGCTATGAGACAATCCCTCTTCTTTGCCTAATGCAATAGAGAGAGGCAATCCTTGATTTGAGAGATGAGAACACACATGTGCTACCAAATCACACACTTCACAGTGGAGGTTTCTATGGGGCATCAGTAATAATAAAAATATGCATCAAAGACTCACCACTCTGATGTAATAGATGAGCTAATGCTGTCAGACTAAAGTCTTCTGTGTTGTCAATGTCCTAAGTGCCAAATGTATACTAAAACTTGTTGCTTTAAATCATTTTTAGAAAAAGTTTGATGTAAGTTCATTAATTTCATATCATGTGAAGCTAATAAAGTCTCTTGGTTTTCACACAATAGCAGCACTAAGTGGAGATTTAAAAATAATAAACAAAGTGCCTAACTGATAAGGTCATCGGACCTATTAATGAAAACCCACATTTATGAAACAGATTTATAAGGTAAATATATTTTTCATGACTCAATAGTATATTCATTAAAAGGCCAAGATCGTTAGAATATGAGCAAATTCTCCAAAACCAACTTTGCAAAAGAGGAATGTTTCTGAAAATAGCAAAATCCCAGCCTTGCCAAAGACTGTTCATTTGGTGCCCGGAACATTCTGAGATCATTTCTCCATTTCCAGGCACTCCGGCCATCAGGTGATTCTGCAAACTGCCATTTGCCTGAACTTTTTAAAACAGCACATCTTTCCTGTCATTCTCCTGCCCAACGAAATGTGGTCCTTCAGTGCTTATTAAACTTGGTCCAATTCCTCCTCCTGGTGTTTATGCTCTACCATATTTTTCTACGTATCTATTGCTGCACAACAAATAATCCCAAAACTATGTGACTTCAAACAATACTCATTTTATTATCTCTCCTGGTTTCTGGAGGTCAGGAACTCAGGAGGTGGTTCTGGCATGGAGTGTCCTAAGAGGTTGCCGTCAGAGGGAGGCTGGGACTGGAACGCTGGGAAGGAAGCTCCTGGAGCAAATGAGGCATCACTTGGGTCACGCGTGGCGAAGCTCTCCATGTGGTCCTTCTACAGGTGCTACTTTGAGCTTCCCCACAGCTTGGTGGCCAGAAGGCAGTCAGATTGCCGGCATGGCCACCAAGGGCCTGGTGTGATTCCTCCAAAGAAGTAGGAGGAAGGTGCATAGCCTTTTATAACCTGGGCTTGAAAGTAACACCGCATCACATTCACTGTATGCTTTTAGTCAACGAGTCACTGAGGCTGGCCCACAAACAAAGGAGGCGGTCTAGACCTCGCCACTTATGTGAGGCGTCTCAGTGTCACATTTTATATCTATAAGAGTGTGTGGAACCAGAACCATCTTGGAAAATGCCGTATGCTACACATGCTCTGATTTCAACTTAATTATTCAGCCTAATGATGTTTTCATTTGGTTTCTATCTACGCCCCCATTTCTCCCTACTCCACAAATTCACTCTTTGATATTTTGGGTTATTGTTCATAAAACAAGCACTCTGTCATGGTGAGTGAAGTATGAGTCCCTGCTTCATTGATAATTGTGTTCGGCCGTGTGACTACAGCCAATGGAAAATTAGCAGATATGATGCAAGCAGAGACTTTAAGTGTGATTGTGTGGGTCTTAAACTACAGTTGTCTGCCCTAAGAAGAGCTTTTCCTGGCACCGGATGCCCCTTTAGCCAGGCTCCCAGGATGAACAAGAATGGAGCTGATCTAAACAAATCTGCAACTTGGAGCCAATCTCCACCGATAACAATTTCAATCAGAATGACCCAGCAAATGAGGTTTTGGTAGTTTGCATGTGGCATTATTTTGGCAATAGTGACTGCTGTTTTAAAAAGTTCAGGCAGTAGTGACTAAAAAGTTTCTGTTGGTTCAATTAAGCTAGTTTCTTTATACATCTTCTAACTTTCCGTGTATAGTCTGATCTTTGTTCATAGAACTGCTGTGTCTATCTTGGAATGTTATGCCCCACCGTCTTTTATCCAACTGAGATCAGCAGCAAAAGCTACTCACCCACAGCTGACTACAGATGCATGAATGGGTCCAGCCTTCCTTTAACTTAGGAGCAACAATATATGATTTTTGTTTGTTTGAAACCACTGTGTTTTGGAGTAGTTTGTTACCCAGCAACAACTAACTGATACATGTGTCTTTATTAATACTGCTCAAATATATTAAAACACCAGTTCATACGAACTTCTGTGGGATATATATTTGAATTCATAAAAACAAAATGCAGAGACATTTAAGTAAAAATGTATCATGTTTGCATAGTGTGCAATAAAACCTTGCTGGATAAAAGGATATTATGCCTTGACCACTCTTTAAAAGCTACCTGGTATTCCAGTGAGAAAACTGATGATTGTGTTTTTTGCCCATAATTCAACTGATTACATACTGAGGCACTTTTTTTTCTTTTTTTCATGATGTTACATACTGAGGCACTTTGGACTAAAGGCCCAATCACACCCTCAAGATACTTAACAGGGAAACCTGAGTGTAGGAAACATCTTTAGCATCACTTTGCCATTCCCCCTCCCTTACACACCCTTCTCTCCAGCAATACCCATTTACTTGCATGTTCTTGAAAAAAAAAAATCATGCTATTTGAAACTTCAGCACATTTCTCCATGCTTTTCCTATGCCCCGAACTTGTCTCTGCTTTTCCCTGCCTACAGAATGCTTAGCTAACCTTAAAATCTCAGCTCATATATCACCTTCTCCAGAAAGCCTTTTCTGACTCAGATTTGCTTTGTAATTCTGACTTTTGGTATCCCCACTCCACCCTGTAAATATTTCTATCACAGTGTGACTTTAGGTGGAAGAGTAGCATGTCCTAATCGCTGACTGAGAGACAAATCACATCCTGTAGACAGGCACTGCAATTTGTGGAATAATTCTGTATGCCTCCAGGGAGTATTGGGTATGAACACGGCAACCTAATGAGTCTGTGAGATCAAAGGCAAAGGTGTGGGTGAGAGATGAACAGAGTGTAACTGGTTCAGTTCCTTCAATAATGGAACCCCAAAGATATCACTCCGTGTGTCTGATTCACCCCACACCATCAGTTGTGGATACTGAAGGTCCACAGGCCATCATGGTAGCTGACCATTCCGGAAATTGTCAGCCGCCCTTGAACTTTCAAAGATACAAATAATCAGGTTGTGAGCCTACCGCTAAAAGCAGTTGTCCTATAGTCTTTCAGGTCAACATTTTGGGAAATGAGTCATAACTGGCGTAACAATGCTTCCTGATTTGACCAAGAAAGTCCTGATTTACTCATTTTAACCTAGCAAAATTATCTTTCACTTTCAAAAGCACCCCAGTTTAGACACTAAATTGTTGTCACCATGGTCATACCTTAGATGCAAAATAGATCTTTCCATATAACTAACACCAGCAGTTATTTTAAATTCAACATGAGCCAACACTTCATATAATAAAAGACAGCAATATTTTTTATGTTTTCACTTTTTTATTACTATTTTATTGAATTGAATTTATATATAATAATATAAACCAATTTTAAGTGAACAGTTGGCTGAATTTTGGCAAATGTATTCATACATGTATACCATTCTAATTAAGATACAGAACAAAAAGTATTCTATTTTTTTTTTCACTTTCTTTTTTTATTGGGAAACAGACACAGGGCACATCACAAGGTAAGAAGCAACATGGTGCCCCCTGGTAAGCCCCAATTTCTTCATGTACCTTTTTCCTGGAGGAAAGAACAGTTTTGATTTCCACCATCATTAATTAGTTTATCTATGCTCCAAGTATCTATAAGTGGAAATATATGGCATGTGTTGTTTTTCATTTGTTTGCTTCCTTTGCCTACAGTAATTCTTTGACATTCATACATGGTATAGTGTATATCCATAGTTCATTCCTTTTTATTACTGAGTGGTACTCTAGGTATGCATAAAATATCATTTGTTAATCCATTCGCCTGAAGATGGGTGTCCAGGGTGGGCTACTATAGGTGAAAGCTGATATGCATATTAAAGTACATGACTTAAAAAAATTAAATAAAAAATAAAAAAATAGGGGCGCCTGGGCGGCTCAGTTGTTAAGCATCTGCCTTCGGCTCAGGTCATGCCTGGGATCCAGCCCCACATCGGGCTCCTGCTCAGGGAGGAGCATGCTTCTCCCTCTTCCACTCCCCCTGTTTGTGTTCCCTCTACTTCTGTCTCTCTCAGTCTGTCAAATAAATAAATTTAAAAAAAAAAATCTAAAGGAAAAAATAAAAAATAAATAAAAAATAAAGCACATGTCTTTTTGTAACCAAAAATTTTTATTGGATATGTATTTTTTTGGATAAAAAATTTTATTGGATAAAATTTTCTTGGAAAGTACCCAGTAGTGAAATTGCTATGTCATAGAGTAAGAATATGAAAACATTTATTAAAACACTATCAAACTCCATTAACTGATACCATTCTTTACTTCTAGCATCAATGAGAGTCCCAATTGCTCCACATCCTCATCAACACTTGGTATTTACAGTCTATTTAATTTTAGCCATGATGGCAAGTGAAAGTAGTGACAATAATCTTTGAATATTAGTCATAACCAAAAATATTTTTCAAAAATACTTTCCACAAATGCAATCTACCATGAACACTGAAAATAGAGATATTTTCATGAAGCCAACCAAGCACAAAATAAAGGTAATTGATTTTAGATCTTCTAATTCATCTTTATTTAAATACTTTTGAATATATCTTAAAAAGGATTATATACCAACATTTTGAGAAAAAAAAAGGAGCGCTTGGCAAAACACATATATTTTGACTCTAGTTTTCTTTTATAAAAGTGACTGTCATACTCTGACTTTAGAAATTATTTTCAGTTATGCTGCTTAGTGCCTCAGTAATCATTTCAAAAGAGGTTTGGGGGATTCTTCTTTATGGCAAGCTATAAAATATGGTAATAATCTTAAAATCCTAAAGTTTGATGTATTTTCTTACCAGGTCAGGAAAATTATATCCTTCTTAGTTCAGTTAGGTCACTTTAGAGTAACATGATTCATAAAACTATGTTCAGAGAAAAATAGGTAATGTGAAAATTTAAGGCCAAAATTCATGATGTTAATTTTATTAAATGGTTATGTGATCCCAAAAGATCATATAAAACCTTACTTAAAAATGAATATTGGTAGTTAAAGGCAGCTGAGGAGCAGTCTCACCTTGAATGCATTTATTTTTATTTTTAAACATTTTGTTATAGTTATAAGGAATTCTATTAATAAAGAATATTTTTAAAAGCTTAATACAGTGTTAGACTAAGGAAGAATAATCTAAATTCAACATAGAATTTGATGTTTATACTACCCACCCACAAAGTCAAGGAAGCAAATGACAGAAAGGTAATTTACCTATAATCAGTTCGATATCTCAGTCTGCTCAGTGGAGCAACCCAAATTATAAAATGAAAATCTATTACAGCAATGGCTGATTATTATCCAAAGATGAATATCTACAGTGTAACTTTGAGGAAAGACATGCAATGACTAGAATCAATCATCAATCACCATATTAGCAGAAATTCATTATTCTGTCAGCCTAGGAGCTTTGGATAAAATGCATTTGATAAATCTTAATGAAAGATAACCTCTTTGCTAAGAAAGCAATTATAAACACAATTTTATATCAAATAAAAAGATAAACATTTACGTATTAAAGCTACTTTACAGCAATTGCTTTTCCAATATGTTGAATTACTATTAACACAACAGTAACTTTGTTTTACTACCTAAGATACTCTTGACAAATCTCTTACCTACTAGAAAAAAATGTAAATACATAAATATATGTAAAATTCTTATTTTAACTTTACCAAATCAGAAGTTAGAATACATTAAACTATGGGTAGCCACACAAAAGCACATAGGGTGATTGGCCATACTTCACTAGGCTCTCTATATAAATGAAATTCCTGAAAGTTCAGATATAGCGAGAAACTAAAAGCATCCAAGATTAAGAAAAAAGAAAAAATAGCCATAAGAAAGTCTTAAAGTACTTTGATAACAAAAGACATAAAATTAATAAAGCAAGGTACATATACATTTATTCCCATAGAATGTCAACTAAACTCAAAATATGCTTCTGCTATTACAGCCATCCATGGAAAAATCTAGCACTCTATGAGATTCCCACTCACCCCATGTCCTTGCCTGGACTCAACTGAACCATGAGCTCTGTTTTAGAAGGCTTTTGGTGTGGGTTCCCTTGATATTTATGTATTTTACCTTTTTCCCTATAACTTGGCAATCTCAACCTTTCCATCAAACCAATGCCATACTTAATTAGTTTTGTTTGACTCTAATATGTATTGAAGTAGTTATTTATTCATTAGGTAATTAATGTCTAATTAGCTATACTAGTTTTTTATTAGGGGCATTTTTTACTAAGTTAGTTACAAAGCTGTATAGAATTCTAGTCATCAACTTTTGACTGTTTTGGCATAGGCCCCTTTAATTTTAATCCAACAATTCTGCAGAACAAAAGGGTTTGGGGGGTTCTTTTAAGGAATATACATATCATGTGGTAGCAGGTATGCTTACAAGGCACACATACATAATCATAATAGGTGTTTCTAGCATTCCTAATGTACGATAGAAAAGGAACCTATATCTAAATGTTTCTGTCCTTGCTCCAGCCCTGCTAAGTGTTTGCACACACACACACACACACACACACACACACACACACTGCTAGTTATATTCGGTCTACCAATGAGCATGATGATGACATAAAACCCCTGAATGCCATAAGGCATATCAAAATAATTTAGTCATAAATTTAGCACCATAGTAAGTACTTAACCTAAGTATGGGAGGGCATATTCACAGGCCCCTGGGTGTTTACTTTCTCGAGACAGACACACATAATATGCACACAGCTGTTCTGTGTAATTGTATCAAGCAGCGGGAATTTTTGTCAAGACAGGATAGGAAATATCACAAGAGTTCAGAAAAAGGAAGATTGTTGTACAATGTCAAACAAAATGCAGTACAATCTAGAGTGATTAGAGAAACTGGAGACGACAGAAACATACCCATCTTCCTGAGCATCAATTTTACCTAATGGTAATTTAAAACTTTAATCATATCATTGTGAAACATCGTTACGTGTGCAAGTCAATTTTCAAATATGCACAGATGACATAGAAGAGCTTTCTACTGTGGGACACTTCAGACTTACTCCACCATTCTTTCCATATCCTTATTTTATTTTTTAATTAGAAAAAATGTCAAACTGAGAATTAAGAAAGTATTATTCTAAATATCCATCTGTGCATCATCCATATTGAATATTTTGCCGTATCTGCTTTAAATCACTTTAGAGAACCATTAAGGAGTCAATGCCTCATTTGTATCCCACTGTGATACCAAACCCATCCCTTTCCCTGCAGAAAGCACTCATCTTCCAAAGATAGCATACATACTTTCTGCCTGTGTGTTCATGCTTTTAGCCATAGACAGATATCCTGAAACAATGTATAGTATTTGCTTTCAGTATTTTCCCAGTTCTCATACAAGAGATCATTTTATATTACATTGTGCAGCTAGCTTTTTTTCCCCATTCACTGTATATTTTTAAGAATTATTCAGGGTGGGGCGCCTGGGTGGCTCAATCGTTAAGCGTCTGCCTTCGGCTCAGTTCATGGTCCCAGGGTCCTGGGATCAAGCCCCACATCAGGCTCCCTGCTCAGCAGGAAGCCTGCTTCTCCCTCTCCGCTGCCCCTGCTTGTGTTCCCTCTCTCGCTGTGTCTCTCTCTGTCAAATAAAATCTTTAAAAAAAAAAAAAAAAGAATTATTCAGGGTGATATCTTTAGATCACTCATTTCAATAGCTATGAAACATTCTATTATATGAATATGCCAAAATAATTTTCTCTTTATTGCCTTTGATAGACATTTTTCTCTATTGCAAGGAATGCTTCTAAGAACTTTTCTTGACGTGTCTCCTTTTGCACATGGGCAAAAGTATCTCCAGTTGATTGATAGAAGTGGAAATGCCAAGTCATAGGCTATACATGGCTTCAGTGGACTTTATCAAGTTGCAATGCATGGTGTTGACAGCAAAAGGGACAGCCATTTATGCCATTCACCAAATATATCTGTCGCTCTGCTTTCCAGGCATCTCTGACCCACTTAGGTTTAGGCGGGACCATGTGCCTGGTTCTGGCCAATGAGTACTGAACAGAAGAGTGGTTGCTTTTTTTAAGGGTATGAAGTTATTTTGTATTGTATTTCACTTTGATTTTCTTTGATTGCCTATAAAGAGGTTATGCATTTCTTAATTTGTTTATTGACCATTAGGGTTATTAACCATGAGAATTTCAGCTTCAACAAATTCATATCATTGCCAATTTTTCTATTGCATTAGTTAGTTACATTTTCTCAATTATTTGCCATGCATTTTACATTCTGGGTACATACCAATTAACAAGCCATAAATTTCCACTGTTTTCTTTTTTTTTATTATGGTATGTTAATCACCATACATTACATCATTAGTTTTTGATGTAGTGTTCCATGATTCATTGTTTGCGTATAACACCCAGTGCTCCATGCAGAACGTGCCCTCTTTAATACCCATCACCAGGCTAACCCATCCTCCCACCCCCCTCCCCTCTAGAACCTCAGTTTGTTTCTCAGAGTCCATAGTCTCTCATGGTTCGTTTCCCCCTCCGATTTCCCCCCCTTCATTCTTCCCTTCCTGCTATCTTCTTCTTTTTTTTTTAACATATAATGTATTATTTCCACTGTTTTCTCCTAGTCTGCATCTTATCTTTCTCTGTTCTGTAGCATATCTTCCATCATGCAGAATATTTTTAAATTTAATGTATTTAAACATATAAACTTATCCTTTGATGATTTATAACTGATTGCATATTTAAAGTAGATTTTCTTACCTCATAAATGTAGCCTTATAATTTTGCTTTTATTCTTATTTTGAGTGCTTCAGTAAAGAGAAAAATTATATTTTGGGATATGCAATAGCACACTTCTTTCAAAAATAATTAAACCCACAGTCAGAGACATATATAAAATTTGTTTTATATAGTATATTTATTTCTTTTTTTAAGTTTATTTATTTATTTTTAATAATCTCTACACCCAATGTGTGAACTCATTAACAGTTCAAGAGTCACATGCTCCTCCAACTGGGCTGGCCAGGCACCCTGGGTAAATTTATTGCTTAAAAATTATCCAACACTAGTAAATCACAATGTATTTTAAATATCTAATGATACTCTATCATTTATGCAGTGCTAAAAATATTTTTAATAGTGTGGAACCACCTTTCAATTGCCTCTAAAAGAAAGGATCTTAATTTCAGGTTTCCTGAAGTTAAAAGAAATAGTTCAGAACAGAATAGAGTGAACAAATAATACTTTATTGATCTTCGTGACACTGTCCAGCTAGAAGCACATGCAATCAAGGTTATTTTGTGCAATGCTAAAATCAATACTTAAGTTATTTAAAGTATCCACAAAATGGGACTTCTGTGAACATTAAGGCCAATTGACTAATCCAGACCAGCCCTTCAAACAGTATTTTTAAAAAGTATGATTTTTTTTTAGATCTTCCTAAAAGTAGTAACCATTAAGTAAATAGTTACCAGGCCAAAACCTAGAAGAAGAAAAGAATAAAAAAAGACAAGGCCAAACCTCAAACTTTTCTTTTTTTACCCCGAGGATTTTTTTTTTTTTTTTTTTTTTTTGATTATGAGAGAAAAACCCCGAGACATAAGTGAGCTCTGGTGATCATGTAAGACCAAGGTGAAGACATCAAAATTCAGAGTTCACCTAGGATTTGAGATCTTTGGGTTGGAATTTTAATTAATCTCCTTCCTTGATGCACAGATTCAAAAGATTAGGTTTCAGGGTAAATGCGAATTGGGATTGAACTCGCTCCCTCCTAAAATTGAAATACAGCTTTGATTCATCCGGGTGGTCAGGAATTCTCCAGGATTGAACCCGGGTTGAAGTGGGTGCGGGGGAAGGAGCCGCACCGCCATGGACAGCTGTAGGTTGCCTCTGGGAGGCTCTGGCCAAACCCAGCCTACCATCTGCTTCTCTGCATAGTTTTCTCCAAACTCGGCCACACCCACTTGTGTATACAGATCTGTGGCTACTTCAGCTCTGTGATGACTGACGTGAGTACTCACAACACAGACAGTATTGCGCACAAAGTTTCAAATATTCACTATGTAGCTCTTCACAGAAGGTTTGCCCACCTCCGGTCTAGCGAACACCCTTCTGGGTTATCTTATTTGGATTCTTTGGGAGTTATCATGCCATACTGTGAGTTGTAGATAATTGATATAAATACACAGTAATCCTCATCTGTAGATATGCCAAGTACAGGCTCAAGCAATTTCTCTCCCCCGCTGGAGTGGAAGCTAGTTTTATCTCCAGTTGCAATATTCCTGATCTATAAATATGTCCTTTGGATTTCCCTCTGAGCTAATTTAACATCTTCCCACCTTCCTAATTAATGAGTTAAACAAAATCCCTAACACATGTTCACTGTTATATGCGCACGAAAGTCACGGTTTCAATTTTTTTGAAAATTATTCTTTGTCAGTGCTCTCAGATTGACTTTTCAATATTTAAGGTTGAGCTACATAATTGTGTAGTCAAGTCTGTCTTAGAGAACACACATTAACTTATTGATGAAAGAGGTAGAAATACTTGGTTTCTTTAGACCACTTTGCCATGTTGGTGGCAATTTACATGCAGTTTCATATTGGACGTCAGCCTTCAGCAGGACAAAATGCATCAGATCCACTTAGATCGGATAGGTTGAGATACATGAAATACAGGGCCCCACACATGGACAGTTTTGCTGTTTGCAGAACGCCACATATTTGTGTCCTAAAATCAGGGGAATTCTGTTAAGTGTATTTCATATGAGTTCCATTAAAAAGAAAAGTTGGTGTGTTTACAATTGTACATACTGCATTGTTCAGTCCATTTTTGCAGGAAGCTGATTCAGTGAGAACTAAGTCTTGCACTTAAGTTTTATGCATCTGATAATTAAACACATTTTTCAATGATTTGTTCGGGCTCTGTGTATTTTGTCTCAGTCTGAGCTGCCATAACAAAATACCATAGACGGGGTGGTTTAAGCAAGACATTTGCCTCTCACAGTTCTGGAGGCTGAGAAGTCCAAGATCAAGGTGGCAGCCAGGTTGCGTTCTGGGTGGGGGCCCTCTTCCCAGCTTGTCCATACCTGTCGTCCTGCTAGGTCTTCATGCGGTGGCCAGAGAGAAAGCAAGCTCTGGTCTCTCTTCCTCTTGTTATAAAGGCAATAATAGTATCATGAGGGTCCCTCATGAGTCTTCTAAATTTAATTATCACCCAAAGGCTCCGTATCCACACACCATCACCTGGGGGATTAGGGTTTCATTCTATGAATTTGGGGAATTTCAGTCCATGACACATTTCAAAACCCAGATGTTTCCAGTGCTGCATTCTAAAGGACAGGACGTGCTCATGTAGGGGACAACAACTGTATGTATATGAATGTGACTATAAACCACTCAGACGGATGCCACTGAACACAGACCAAAGGCACCCCCATCTCTACCTCCCCTTAGCTGAATCCCAAAAGGAGCTGAACCACCCAACAAGAGGGGAAGTGTGACGGAGAGGAAAGCAAAATGGAAGAAACAGCGGGCTTACTTAAGCAAATGGCAGTTAAAACATGTTACTTTTTTAAGGTCCCACCAGGGCCCCTCACGAGGTATGCCATAAAATGTCTCCCTCTACACTCTGAAGGCATTCATTTTGTGTCTTTGCTAGCTTAAGGCTTCTACCCTGTGGAAATACATTTAAATAATGACCAGTGGTTGGAGAAAGATGACATTTCAAATGTCGTTACATCTTTTTTTTTTTTTTAAGATTTTTATTTATTTGACAAAGAAAGAGAGAGCAAGAGAGGGAACACAAGCAGGGGGAGTGGGAGAGGGAGACAAGCAGGGGGAGTGGGAGAGGGAGACAAGCAGGGGGAGTGGGAGAGGGAGACAAGCAGGGGGAGTGGGAGAGGGAGAAGCAGGCTTCCAGGTGAGCAGGGAGCCCCATGCGGGGCTGGATCCCAGGACCCTGGGATCATGATCTGAGCCAAAGGCAGACGCTTAATGACTGAGCCACCCAGGTGCCCCATCAAATGTCGTTACATCTTAATGTGATTACAGGATGAAGGAGCACAGGAAATGACCAAGCCCAAGATTTATTTGATCTTGCCTTACTTGATTTCAAAATATAAAACAATGTTTTCAAGGAAAAATCTTCATCTTGCAGCAGCAGGAAGTTTAGCCCCAAATAAAATACTCCATCTGTTTCCTAAGAGGAGAAAAAAAAAAAAACCTGACCTTCTCAGATAGTCAAGAATAGAGCCTGTTATGGATAATACATGGCAAATCAAATTTTAAAGGCTTTTATGATGTTGAAGCACATAGTGGTTTCAACTACCCAATTTCAGGTTTAATCAAAGGGCTATAAAGAATAAAAATTGACCTGATTCCTATACATAGGCTTAAATGTTCTTGTGAATCCTTCCAGGTACACGGTTTCCATGAGACCGTGTTGGTGGCACCCTTTTGCAAATCTGGGAAATCATTGCTGCATCATGTAGCTTCTGTGCCTGGGAATGGGTGTATAATAAGTATTTCACTTGTCTTTTCTCATCACCAAAGCCACATCATTAAGAGTGTTTTTTGTTTGTTTGTTTGTTTGGTAGGGTTTGTTTGTTTTTTTTTACTGCAAAGAGCATCTGACTAGTTGACATCTTGAACTGCTCAATTTTCTCATGATTTACATGGGCAGATGTCCCACTGTTCTGGAGCTCACCCACTAAATTTAGATAACTTCTCCACATAAAAAGATTTTGTGTCTGCTTTTTAAATATGTAGGAATTAAGGCTTCAAATGAAGATGTTGTGCTTAGTAGGAAAACTGCAAACTCTGCTGAATCTCTGAGGCTATTTTCAATCAACATGTATTTATTAAATTAGAGAGAGCACTCTGGCCAGTGTGAGTATTGATCTCTAAAGTAAGTCCTGAGCAACCTATCTTTAAAATATACGTGCTTTCAAGTATATCATTGTACATCAGAAATATTAATAAACAATCCTACAAAATAAGCGTAATCATGCAAACACCTTCCAGGTAATCATATTTAACATACACATTACTTTAACTTTCCCCCCAAGCCCCAACAAATAACAGTAAAAATATAATTTTAAAGCCTTAGAATATAATTTTACATATTTTGTAAAAGGAGATTATAAAAGGTACAAAATTCAAGTTATAAAAGAAAGCAATAAACAATAAAATAAACAAACCACAGGGATGAAAAGTACAGCATAAAGAATATGGTAATTAATATTGGGATACTGTTGGGGGCGCCTGGGTGGCTCAGTTGGTTAAGCGACTGCCTTCGGCTCAGGTCATGATCCTGGAGTCCCGGGATCGAGTCCCACATCAGGCTCCCTGCTCGGCAGGGAGTCTGCTCCTCCCTCTCATGCTCTCTGTCTCTCATTCTCTCTCTCGCAAATAAATACAATCGTAAAAAAAAAAAAAAAATTAAATATTGGGATACTGTTGTATGGTGACAGGTGGTAACTACATTTATTGTGTTGAGCATTGTGTAAAGAACTGTAGAATCCCACTCTGTTGTACAATTGAAACTAATATAGCATTGTATGTCAACTATACTTCAACTGAAGGATCAAATACATATTATATATTCATATTTATATTTTTTCTAAGTTATCTGATTTGTTAGTATATAATTATTTATAGTAACCTGACACTATGTGTTTCTGTGGTTATCTGTTGTATTGTTTTCCATTTCTCATTTTGGTTTTTGAGCTTCTCTGGTTTGTTTTTTGTTTTTTGGGTTGTTTTTTTTTTAGTTATTGTCGTTAAAGCATTGCTGACTTTTTTTTTTTTGGAAAAACTGATCATTACTTTCAATGTTATGTTATTATTTATTCTAGTCTCTATTTTATTTATTTCTGATTTTTCTTTGTTATTTCCTTCCTCTACTAAGTTTCAGCAAAGTTTTTTTTCTTTTTCTAGTTCCTTGTGGTATAATGTTAAATTGTTTATTTGAAATATTTTCTTTTTTTGAACTTTTTTTCTTAAAACAAACATCTGGTACCACCTCAATCATGACTCCTTTTCAACCTCTGAGGAGGGCAAAATGCATAAATTTCACTTTAACAGCTTTTTTGCTGCATCCCATAGGTTTTAGAATATTGTGTTTTCTTTTTCTTTGATTTTGAGACATATTTTGATTTGCATTTGATTTCTTATTCGGCCCATTGATTAATATTTGCATTTAAATATTTAATATTTACATTGTAAAAAAGAATCAAATATATATTATATATTAACATATTAATTACATTTAATATATATTTATGCAATATATTCGTTATATTATTAATTATATAATTAATTAATTATATTATTAATATTCTATATAATTTTAAAAGCCAAAAAAACAATTGGAGAGAAAACTACAGCAATAAAATGTTGAAAGTTGAAAAGTACAAGGACTAGGGTAATATGACTTAGCAACCTAAGAGAAATAAAATTTGAGATTTCAGTGTAAGAAGTAAATAAAAAAAAACCTTGATTTATCCTGTAAAGTTCCAAAATGACTAAGAAATTTGAGGCACAAGGAATTTACAGAAAAGGAAAAAACAGGGACTAACACTATAAGGGTGGTTTAAAAATATTTTTTAAGGAAGAGCTAGATTCAAATAATGCAGAAAATCGGGATGGGGGTAGGGAGGGAAAACTGAATGGGAAGAAATCAGAGAGGGAGACAAACCATGAGAGACTCTTGACTCTGGGAAACAGAGGGTTGCAGAAGGGAAGGTGGGTGGGGGGATGGGGTAACTGGGTGATGGAAATTAAGGAGGGCACGTGATGTGATAAGCATTGGATGTTATATGCAACAGATGAATCATTGAACACTACTACATCAGAAACTAATGATGTACTATATGTTGGTTAATTGAATTAAAAAAAACAATAAGGAATTATAATAAAAAAAGGAACAGCTAGATTCTTAAGTGTTCTTTTTTCTATTCTGGCAAAAAGTTGATCAATAGCAAATAGAAAACTAAAAAGGTAAAAATAATGCCCTCTGAGGCGTGAAAAATGTGGATGAACTTTGTGAACCTTGTAAATCTACATGTTATGTATAAAACTGATAAAAACAAAAGTTTTAAATGTAAAATATAAAAATAGCTGTAGTGAGACTCTCATCCAGGGTCAAGAATAGGTACTAAGACCTCACTGCTGCAAGGGCTTGGGTGCATTTTACTCTCCTCAGAGGTTGAAATGGAGTCATGGCTGAGGTGGCACCAGATTCCATAGACATGCTCAGGTCAATCAAGAGACTAATTACACACCCAGGTGAGATTATGTCTCCCCTAACTAGGCTCAAGAATAATACCAAGTGTATTGCCTTCAACTTCCATCAGCACAGGTCAAGAGAGGGACCCATGAGATTCCTTTTTATTCCTGACCACCATCAGCTTCACCACTATTACCTGCCTTGAATCTGCTTGGATGTATCTCAGTAACTGGACATTTATCTTTGTGATAGTTGTTCCAAGTTCACAGACTTCCAGGCCTACATTTCCTCTCCTGGACTCTAAGGTTCCACACAATGTTCCACACATCACTTGTGCATAGGACTTCTCCCATCTCTCCCCAACTCCTAAAGCCCTTCCACTATGCCCTCTGGAATTGGTGGTCCATTGTCAACAGAACATCTTGTATCCTTAATCTATTCTCTAAACATTCTCTTTGCTTTATGCAAATCCTTGATCTTTGTTCTAAAGACACTGCTTCCTCTGTTGTCCTCTTAAGTGGGGACTATCCTCTTTCTCCTAAGGCTCATTGGCAGTCTCAGATCATTCTCTGTTCCTCCTCCATAGAAATCTGTTAGCTTTGATGCTGACATCTGATCTTACCATCCACTGTCCCCATTTTACTGCTTTCTACTGACTACCCATTTCTCTTCTTCATTCCCCGGATGCTATTAGCTTCTGAGTCCTTGTTATTCTTTCCAATCAGAAATCTGTAAATGGAAATATACATTGTCCTTCCAATAGTTTCCCTTCATTTCTTGAGTTTTTCTCCTCTGATAATGCAACGATTTTATCTGGCAGCTACCTCAACAACTCAATTATTTTTAAGATTTTATTTATTTACTTATTTGAAGGGGGGGAGGAGAAGAGAGAGAATCTCAAGCAGACTCCACACTGAGCTCGAACACCGATGTGGGCTTGATCTCATAACCCAAGACCATGACCTGAGTGGAAACCAGGAGTTGGGTGTTCAACAAACTGAGCCACCCAGGTGCCCCTCAACAACTCACTTTTAGGATCTTAGTCTAGATTTTGTCACTAAGAAAAGCTACAGTCCCTCCATAGTCTCCATGTTAAGCATCCCAATTCACTCACTACAACTTTTCCTACCTTCATTCCCTCCTTCCACCATACCACCACCACCCATTTTTTGGCTCACACAGAACCTCCAATTCTTTGAGTCTAACACTCATCTGCTGTCCCTCATTCTGTTAATATCTTCATTCCCCCACCTAGCCATCTTAAAGTCCCTGGGTTATTCATCATAATCAGGCCACTGTCACTACCTTCTATTTCCTTTTCCTTTTCTCACTGTGATTTTTCACTTGGCAAAACCATGCATCTTGGTAGACACAACTTTACACCCATTTCCTGCCAGAACCCATGTAGCTGTGTGCCTGAAAACAAAAACAAAGACAAAAAATAAAAAACACAACTACATTAACTAGTTTCCTTTTAAACCCATGAGCACAAAACTCAGTGAGACCTGAATGCTATAATCACACTGTACACCTCTCATCACTTCATTCTCCCACTCTCCTAGAATAACAGATATTTTTCTCCTCTCTCTTTAAGCCCATGTCATCCCCCTCAATCTCAATTTCAGCTGATAATTTTATTAGTCAGCTCAGGCTGCCATAACAACATTCCATAGACTGAATGGTTTAAACAGCAGAAATTTCTTTCCCACAGTTTTGGAGGCTGGGCAGTGTAAGATCAAGGTGGCAGTGAGGTAGATTTCACTGTGAGTTGTCTTAGCTTGTAGGAAGACACAATCTCACTGTGTGCTCTTGTGACCTCTTCTTGGCTTGTGTGTGGACAGAGGCCACGATCCTACTATATCAGGACCAGCCCTTATGACCTTATTTCACTTTAATTGCCTCCTAAAGGCCATATCTCCAAATTCCATCACACTGGGGGTTAGGGCTTCAACATACGAATTTTAAGGGACATAAACATTGAGTCGATAAATACCACTTTGATTCCAACTTTAATAAGGAAACAGAAACATTCACAAACTTTCATCACCTCTTCTACCCACTGACCAGCATCTACAGCTCTCACTCTCCCTTCTAGTCTGTTACCACAGAAGAACTATCCATATTCTGATCTAATGCCAGTTTCTAAACTTGTGCACTGAACCCCATATTTTCTTTTTTTTTTTTTTAAAGATTTTATTTCTTTGAGAGAGAGAATGAGAGAGAGCACATGAGAGGGGGGAAGGTCAGAGGGAGAAGCAGACTCCCTGCCGAGCAGGGAGCCCGATGCGGGACTCGATCCAGGGACTCCAGGATCATGACCTGAGCCGAAGGCAGTCGCTTAACCGACTGAGCCACCCAGGCGCCCACCCTATATTTTCTTGTATGTTCAAAGATATGGTATCAGATCAGCAATTCTGTGTTCTCAATCCTATCTAATCAAATATTTTCCCTCTGTACTGGTTCATCCCCATCAGCATACAAATATCTTGCATGTTTTCTCATTTCAATAAAAATTTATCCTGACCACACACCCCTGACATTTACATTTCTTTTCTCTTTTCAGCAAACTTTTCCATAATGACCTAATTTACTGTCTCCAATCCCTCTCTTCCTTTTCTCCTGTACCTCCAATCAGGTTTTCACCCACATCATTTCACTGAAATTGCTCTCATAAAGGTTGCCAAGATCCTCCATAAGTTTAAATCCAATAGTCAGTTAGTCCTCATTTTGTTTGTTTGTATCTTATTAGACTATTAGCACCATTTGGCCCAGATGATCATTTCTTTTTACTGAATATACTTCCTTTAATTGGCTTCTAGGGTACCAAAATATTTCAGTTTTCTTCCTACATCACTGGTGGCTTGTACAGGGCATCTTTTGTTTATCTACCTTTCCCTGGCGACTCTATGTTGAGTTTCTCCATGTATCCGTCTTTTACCCTTTTAATTTCTACTTGACATATATAATCTCATGGATTAAAATACCATTCATAACTTTCCCCAATCTGTAGCTCCAATCTGGATTTCCAAACATCTCTCCTGAACTCCTGAAACATACATTTGGCTGTTGACTTGACATCTTCACTTGCATGTCTTATAGGTAGCTCATATTGAACATATGCTAAATTGTACTCTAGCTATTCCTGATCCTACTTAATGGCAATTCTTCCATTTTCTCAAGCAAAAACTATCTGGTGCCATCTTGACTCCCCTTCACTTACATCTCACATTCAGTCTAAAAGGAAATTCTGCTGACTTTACCTTGAAAATATATCCAGAATTCCCAGCACATCCACTGCTTCCAGTCTGCCCTTTACCATCATTCTTTCTTATCTGGATCATTGTCTCCCTGCTGTTACCTTGTCAACCATTCTCATTCTATTTTCAATCTATTCAGAAGCCACAGGGATTCCTATACAACCTAAGTCAGGTCATGTCATTGCTCTGGTCAAAACCCAGCAATGGTTCCCAATGTCCTAGGACACAAAAATATAGCACTTACAATCACATACAAGGGCCTGTTAGCTCTCTGACCTCATCTCTCCCTTGATATCTTACTGGCCGCTCATAAGCATTGTTGTCCGTCAAAGATAACTGGCATACTTTATCTGTACCTACTGTCTGGGCGACTCTTCCCTAATATTTGTTTGCCTGACTCCTTCATTTACTTTATACCCTTCTTCAATATCACGGGCTAAGAAGACCCTGCCTGACCATCTTATATAATTTCCCATCCTGAAAACTCCTTCTCTATAGTACTCACACTCTTTTATCCTGCTGTGTTTTCTTTATCTGTTAACACTTATCTATTCTTAAGATACCAAGTAATAAATTTATACATGCCTATTATATCTTTTACTTACTTGATAGCCTTGTCATTTAGTGTATCCTCCTTCTCCTGGTGTGTATGTTCTAAAAGCAGAAATTTATGTCTTGTTCAACAATATCTCCAAATGACTAGAGCGGTGCCTGGCACATAGTAGATGCTCCAAAAATAATTTCTGAAAGCATCAATTAATATTGCAATGTTGTAAGCTAATAAAATATTAAAAAAAAACTCATATGGATAATTGAAGAAACCTAACTGGGGATTTCAGTAGATTAGGAGTATGTGAGTTGAATGTAGAAGAGACAGGATAAAAGAGTGCCCCATTTACAGAGAAACTATGAAATAAAAGAGGTTCAGCAAGGCAGATAGGAACATGGATAAAATCTACAACCCCAAAGCCTCACATTTTGTTCAAATATCTGGTTGCCATGCAGCCCAGACCAACTGAGCCACCAAGCCAAAATAATTAAGCTTGGAAACTGATTCTAAAGTTCTCCTAAAATGGTATCATTGATTCCCTAGAGGTTAATCATTTTAACTTTTAAGTTTTTAAAAATTAAGCATTAAATGACAAGTTTAGTCAAATCCTTAATAGTTATAATGTTGTATTAAATAATAATCCTCACAAATTTTATGTTTTAAGCTTAAGTAACTTTTAAAAGAATTTTGCCTATTGCACTAGCAGATTAGTTTTTAATTTCAATTTAAGACATCCAAATGAGTAATTGTTTTAGACTGATATTTTAACTTGAAATTCCACTAGGTTAACAAAAAAAAAAAATTAGATCTTAAAAAAATACTAAAAAACTTAGACTCATCTAAGGCTTAAGATTTCCAAGAATTATTTCCATACATGGGAATTTTATTTTTATTTTAGGTGAGGAAATTGAGGGCCTTAAAATAAGAATCAAATATATTACAATTACAAATTATTTTTATATATTAAAATATATTGAATTATTTTGTAAAATTGCTTTTAATGTGGTCATTAAAATGTATCAGGTTTATCAGGAGAAAAATGAGATATGTAGTTGAACGTAAAAGCTTAATGATGAGTCAGAACTTTGGGGCTTCTCATTGATATTTAATAAATGGGTCATTAATTTTAAAAGTAAAGTGGCTCTGAACTAATCTTTTCTGTGCACAAAAACACCCACACTTTATGAAACATTTCACACTAACATAAATGAGTTAAGCAAAAAGTTGTTGGAGTGATGTTATTTTGAAAAAATACGGCAGAGGAAGAATGAACATGAGGAATTGATGTTGGGGGAAGAAAGTGAGCCTTCTTGGTAAAGAACTAGGACCAACGTTACTTGTCCCACATGTACTCAGCCCAACAATATTAAATGCAATGGACAAGTGCCCTGTACACTTTTAGTAGTCCCACTCACATACCTGCCACATCTCTCCACTTTGCTGCCCAAGAATTTTTTGCAAAGACATAGGAGCTCACCATGAAATTCAAAAAATGTACAGACTCTAATACTGCTGGGGGCTAATATCAAGTAGTTTGAGGTTGTGAATTGATAAATGTCCCACCAAGCTTCTGTTTATTCCTCCCATAAGGCCTCAGAGGCTCTAGCATAATGGTGGTAACCAGTGTAACAGGGCAATCTATACCAGCATTTCCTTCTGTGATATCTTACTTTCTCCTGCCTCTTAGCATCACATCCCAAGTAAACAATTTGTACCTAAGCCCTTTCTCAAGTTGAACTTGTAAGGAAAGGCAAAGCTACAATATCAACATACTCTCAAAAAGACTTCTACTTCCAACCAAGCTGAAATAACAGTGACTGGATTTACACACCTACTTAACACAACCAAAAACTAAACAAGAAGCAAGGAATTTCTTGAACATCAGATAATGAAAGACAGTGATCACTAACAGATAAGAAATAAACAAAGTGAGTTATACAATCCCTTTAGTTTACTGCCTGAAGATACTGTCCAGACCAGAACACACATGGAGAGACAACTCAGATGGAGCCTGGTGATGTCCCTGCATTGAGAAGATGGAGCTGGGATTTCAGTGTGTGTGTGTGTGTGTGTGTGTGCATGTATGTGTGTTTTGAGGGAGGCATGGCAGGTGGAGTTTGCAGGGATGAATATCATAAAGAAGACAGCTGCACAAAGAGGGAATCAGAGATGTCTACAGAACATCCCTTTCAAATATTCAGTTGAGTACTGATCAGCACTCTTGGAAAACTACCCAAGAAGCAGAAAAGAAGTACTCTTAAAAATAAAAATAAATGATCCTCAGGGATCAAGAAAGGCTGGGAATAGCTCCTGTTCCCCATCACCATGGTGGAAAATCTCATACTTCATGAGACATTGGATGGATTAGACATTAGTGAGGAAAATTAGCAACAGTCTAACTGCTGCTCTGGTCTATTCAGCCTAACAAAGCTTAAAAACAAAACCTGAAATGATCGACTATTTCCAGATAACTGAAAGACTTCCTGGAGCAAAGCTTGGGAATATTGATGGGACTACAAAACATATCTGGTGCTCAAGAAGGAAAAGTGAAATGACATCCAACCATAGGTGGCCATATATACAAGGTCAGGAAAATAAGAGCCAAAATGAGGAAGAAAATTAATCAATTGAAATGGACAGAAAAATGACACTGTTGGTAGAGTTAGTAGACAAAAGCATTAAAAGAGTTCTTATAATTGTGTTCAATATGTTTTGGAAAATGCAGGAAAGATTGAGCATGTTAAGTAGAGACATGGAAAATATAAAAAAGACCCAGATAGAATTTCTAAAGTAAAAACCACAGAGTCTGAAATATATGTATACACACACACACACACACACACACACACACACACACACACACACACAGTGGAGCTTAAATGGATTAGACACTGCCTAAGAAAAGATTAGTGCACTTCAAGATACAGCAATAGATACTACCCAAAATGAAACAAAAAGACTGAAAGCAAAGATAAACAGACACTAGTAAGCTCTGGCCTAAAAGATGTGTAACTGAAGTCCTCAAAAGAGAGGAGCAAAGAGAAAGGCATACAGATATAAATTAGCACAGAAAAGGATATCAATATCAGTAGACATGAAGGAAATGCAAAGTAAAGCTGCAGTAAGATCCTGCCACACACCTATTTGAATGGCTAAGATTAAATGACTGGCTCTTGGGCGCCCGGGGGGCTCAGTCTGTTAAACGTCGCCTTCGGCTCAGGTCATCATCCCAGAATCTGGGATCAAGCCTGCTTCTCCCTCTCCCTCTCCCTGCCACTCTCCCTGCTTGTGCTTCCTCTCTCTCTCTCTCTGACAAATAAATAAATAAAATCTTTAAATTTTTTTTTTTTAATTTTAAAATAATAAATAAATAAATAAAATGACTGGCTTCTTTACCAAGTGCTGGCAAAGATACGGAGCAACTGAAACTCTCAGACACTGCTGTTGACCTGGCCAAACCACTTTTAGGTATTTACCTAGGAGGAATGAAGGTATAGATGCCCATACAAAGACATACATAAATGTTTATAAGAGTTTTATTTGTCATCACCAAAAATTGAAACAACCCAAATGAATGATCATCCTCAGGTGAGTGTATTTCCAAGTTGTGGTGTAATCCATACAATTGAATCCTATTCAGTGGTAAAAATGAATGAATTATTGACACATGAAATATGGATCAATCACAAAATAGTGTGTTGAGTGAAAGAACCACCCCCAACCACCACCACACATGAAAAAAAGGCACATAATTGGGGTGCCTGGGTGACTCAGTTGGTTAAGTGTTGGACTCTTGGTTTTGTCTCGGGTCATGATCTCAAGGTTGTGAGATTGAGCCCCACATTGGGCTCTGGGCTCATTGTGGAGTCTGCTTGAGATTCTCTCTCTCCTTCTCCCTTTGCCTTTCCCCTGCTCTCTCTAAAATAAATAAATAAACCTTTTTTAAAGAAAGGTACGTAATACATGATTCCATACATATGAAGTCTAGAAAATTCAAGCCAATATATAGCAACATAAAAATATCAGTGATTGTCTGGAAATGAAGGGTAAGGGAACAGGGAGAGGTGGGAAAAAATATCACGGGGCATGAAGGCATCTTTGTATGATAGATGTCTTCAATATTTTGATGGTGGTAACGATTTAACATGGGTAAACATATGTCAAAACTTTTTCAAATTGTACACTGTAATAAAATATGAATAGTTTATTATATGTTAATTACATTTCAAAAGGCTATTTAATTGATAAGGAATTAATATCCAGAATATGGAAAGAACTTCTACAACTCAATAATACAAACAACCTGATTTTAAAATGAGTAAAGGACTTGAATAGACATTTCTCTAAAGAAGACATACAAATGGCCAATAAAGACATAAAAAGATGTCCAGCATCACTAATCATTAGGCAAATGCAAATCAAAACTATAAGATACCATTTCACACCTACTATTAAAAAAAACAGAAAATAATAAATGTTAGCAAGGATATGGAGAAATTGCAACACATGCATTGCAGGTGGGAATGTAAAATGTTGCAACATGGCAGTTCCTTAAAACATGAAACAAAATTTCCATAAGATCCAGCAATTACACTTCTGGGTACATACTCAAAAGAATTGAGAGCAGGGATGTGAAGAGACATTATTACTCGCACATTTGTGGCAACATTATTCACAATTGCTAAAATGTGGAAGCAACCCAAGTGTCTGCTGATGACTGAATGAACAAACTAAATGTGGTACATCCATATAATGAGGTATTAGTCAGCCTTAAAGAGGAATGAAATGCTGCCATGCTACAGCATGGATGAGCCTTGAAGACATTCAGCTAAATGAAATAAGCCAGTTAAGAAAGAAAAAAATAACACTGCTTGAGTCCACTTCTATGAGTAGTTAAATTCACAAAGACAAAAAGTAGAATGGTGGCTGCCAGAGGCTGGAGGGAGCAGGGAATGGAGCATTACTGTTTAACGGGGACAGAATTTCAGTTTTACAAGATGAAAAGAGTTCTGGAGGTGGAATTGGTTATGGTCGTTCAAGGACAGGAATGCACTTAATGTCCTGAACTGTTTGTTCAGTTAAAAATGGTTGCAATGTTAAATATGATGTTATGTATATTTTACCACATTTTTTTAAAAAGCTGTTTAAAAATAAGGAAGGAAAATACAGTTCGGACTATTGTTGAATGGTTATCCATGTCATTGATATTGTTAAGAATGGGAGAATGTAGGGGCGCCTGGGTGGTTCAGTCAGTTAAGCATCTGCCTTTGGCTCAGGTCATGATCCCAGGGTCCTGGGATCGAGCCCCACATTGGGCTCTCTGCTCAGCAGGAGCCTACTTCTCTCTTTTCCTGCTGCTCCCCCTACTTGTACTCTCTCTCACTGTCAAATAAGTAAATAAAACCTTTAAAAAAAGAATGGGAGAATGTAAAAGGTGATCTACATAGGCACTGAATGAGGGATGTAAGCCAAAGTTCAGAAGATGACTGCATTAGAGAGGGGTAAGGAATTCTGCAGTGTGCTTTCTCATAATTGCATGTGTTTCTAGAAGCAAAGTCATGGCCACCCACAGCCCAGGAGCGGGGCTGGGGGAAAATGTAAAACAAACACCTCTATATTTTTCTCTAATCCCAATGAATCCTAAGATTCCATTGGTCCTCCACTGTAGGAAATGCTGACATAAATGGGAAGCAAGAGTAAGATTTATCATAGGTCTATTAGTATCTGGGTTCCCACACTCTATCCAGCTGCATAATGCACATCAAAATAATTTCCTAATCAACCTCAATCATTTTTGTCTCTCTACTCTTGAGAGTTTTCCACATCCTTTGTCTGGGGCTTCTAGGAAGATAGATTAGTCATAAATTAAAATTCTGGGTATGAAATCACTCTTAATTCATCGGTGCTTTTCTGGCAGACTTCTCCTATTTTATTCTGTAAGTTTCTTTGTACTAAAAATTTTGAAACTAATCAATTTTGTATCTATCAAAAGTGTCTATTTTTCAAAGTCACCATGTTTATTTCTACCTTCTATGAAAGTTTTATTCCTCCTTAAGGCATCTTTCTTTGAACAATCTCACATCCAATAGAACTCAGTCTATGTGTCCCACTTGCTGCATCTCACCTTTCCTCAGAGCCAGAACCCCTCAAAATTTTCCAGATTTGTCCCCTAAGATCATGGAATATTCTTTTTTCATTGTACCATTTATGTCACCTTGGAAATTACCAATTCAATGTCTGAAGTGTCCTATGGTAATTTTCTTGATGTCTCTTCCTATAGCTGTCCAGCTATATGATCATTTAGAGACTAGAATGAGATTCCCCAACTGTCATTTTGACTTCCTCACCTGCAGCTTTTGGAAGGAGGTTTTCAATAATTTTGATAATAACCAGTCAATAACATTTACTGAGTATTTATCATCTGCCAGGCCCTATTCCAAACACTTGGCCCATATTAATTCCATCAATCTACTCAACAACCCCCTGTGGAAATAGATACAATTATTAGCCTTATTTTCTAGGAGAGAATACAAAGAAACAGAGAAGTTAAGCTAAAAGGGATTCAAAACCAGGAGTGGATCCAGAGCACACACCCCAGACTACTACGTGGTTTGATTCTCATAATCCCTTTGAAACCACAGTCCTAATAACCAGTACAAGTCATATGCCCTCTCCCCCTTACCCTAGATCTCCTTCTTTAAGCATCTCCCTCTTTTAAATCAATTAAGATAGAGGATACATTCTTTTTTTGTTCCTAGCGGTCTCCAAGGAATATCTTTTGTTCCTTTATGTCTTGGTAATCCTGCATGTGCTCTCTGACATTTTTAAAGGATTTCTTTTTTTTTAATTTGTGTTTATTTGAAACATTTTGTAATCTTTCTTTCAATAGATATCCTTTCACTATGGCTCAGACAATGTAATTCCTGAAGCAAAAAAACTCTGGTTATAACATGTCTTTAGGGATTTGGGAGAGGAGGCACTCTGAATTTTAATTATTTCTTCCAGAATTTTTCTCTCTCTCTGTCTAGGTGGTGACCTCAACATCTCCAAGTTCTTTATGCTTTAATATAAATAAATAAAATGACTCAGGTCCAATCATAAGTGTTGATCAGGGCTTAAGCTTCTCCTAATTATCTGTAGCTCCGAATTTTGAGGCCTGCCTCTCCTGATTTTCCCAGCTCGTTTTGATCTTCCCTCCAGTAACTACCTTCTCTCCACCCTGTGATGACCCAAAGCCATACAGTCTCTTTTCATCTTGATTTCTGGCAACCACCGCTCTCACAGGCAGTTTTAAGGAAATAGGCTTTCACTGAAGAGTCAAGAAATAACACCAGAGTTTATATAGAAACCTAGCAGAACCCTAAAACATAAAATTGAGTCTTACTTATCTCTTTAACAACCTCTCAACCATTCCCACTGCAGGGGATTTTTCACTTCCAGAACCTCTACACCTCTAGACCCCTCACTCATTCCCTTTCTCAATAACTGCCAAAGTAAGCTCAAATTTTGCTTCAGTGTGTTAGGCAAGGCAACACATATTTATCAAAATTTTTGCTAAAATTAACCATGATAATTCTCTACCTGTTTATACTAAAAATTAATGATTATATGTGTGTGGAGAGGGGGATTTTTGCTCAGATAAGGTTGAAAACTGCTTAAAATTACAAATGTCGTCTAGCTTTCAATGTGTCAGTGTGAGTTGTATTGGGTAGGGAGATCTTGTAGCAACAACACCACTCAGCACACAATTGAGATACTCTCTTTTGAAGTTTCTTTACCTAGAAGTTTCTGCCAGGTGGTCACTGTGTTTAGATCTTTAGAATTTCTAGGACAGTGCCCCATACATGGTGGGTCCTCAATAAATCTTGGATAAATCTAAAAAAATATATAATGAATGAATAAATAAAAGACTGAGGAAAGAATCTGAGTTTCCTGTAATGCACTCCTGTTTTGGATTTATTGGTTCCCTTTGAGAATTATGATTTTTATGTATGAGAATTAAGATTATTGTCTGGTAAGATTACCTGGGCCATCTCTCTCTACTTTGAAAAAGAGAGAAACTCTAAAGAAAATTATTGCACCAGTGAAAGCATCATGCTTCCAACTGACATTCTGTGACCCTCCACTTCATGTAAATCTAAGTTGAAATAGAGGATATTTAGTTATGGGAGGGAAAGAATGTAAGATATTTGAGTATGGAAAGGAAAGAAATAACTTCCACAAACTGAGACATGGAAAACAAAACAAACCATCTGCCTACACACTCTGTCTCTCACATCCTCTGTTGGATTGGGAGCTGGGACAGTTAGTGTAAATACAGGACCCTCAAGCCCAAAAGGAGATCCCTTCTGGTAATGAAGTTAATTGGTAACATCTACTCACCATTGCCAGGATACTTACTGAGGTATTTGTCACAGAACTATGACGTCCTTCCCAGACCTGCTTGTTTTCCCCTTACCAGAGAAATGTATAGATATGTTACCAATTATTATTGTTACTACTTTCAGCTAACATGAAGGCTTACCCCTGTTTGCATTAACGTTTGTTAACAATGCAGATAGGTCTCAGGCCCTTACAAGCTCCTCTACATCAGAGAGGAAAAAAAGAATCAAAGTTTTGGTATTATCTTTTCTATTCTAAACCACAATAAACACTCGCTAGGACATTCATCTTTTCTGCCAACTGTATATGCTAAAATATTAATTTTCTAACAGAAAAGAGACTATGGCACATCTTGAGCACATGATGTCTATTTAAGTATCTGTTGTGACGATGTACTACACGTGATCAAATTGTATTCAAGCCTGAAAGAAATGCACACAACTTCAATTCCTGTTGCTTCCATCTGATGGCGGACCAGGAGAAGCCAGGTGAGAATGATAACTAGACCTAGTGCTGATGACTCCTAAATCTCAGCAGATTTCATCCAGTGCATACCACATATTTTATGTCACATTGTAAAAACAGCTATAAAAGAAATTCAAATTCTAATAGATGTTTAGACAAGATTGAGGAAATGCAAAGTACTAACGGATTCCTAAGAAATCAGTTTTGCATAAAGCTTCAATTTTTCTATGAAGGTATTCCAAAAGATTGATGAGGAGTAGAGGTCATGCAAGCATGGATGTTCTTCACATCTTATAGGGGTTGAGAGCCCCCATAAACCTGCTTTATTGCTAATTACTGCTGAATCCTGCAGGAAATGAAACTACCAATTCTTTTCAGAAGTTGAAAAAACTAAATGTACATAAAGAAGGTGAATTGATCACATTTCTCTTGATAGTCACGATAATCCAGATGGACAATACACAGATGTTATGTTCAATAGATTTGGTTGATTAGGTGATTGATAGATGATGATAGATAGGTAGATAGATAATGATAGATGATAGATAAATGATAGATAAATAGATGATAGATAGATAATAGATAGATGATAGATGATAGATAGATAGATAGATAGATGATAGATAGATAGATAGATAGATAGATAGATAGATAGATAGATAGATAGAAAAATCTCAATGAGAAAATCCCCAAAAAGTGGAAGGTGGATGTTGGTCAACCTATAGAATAAGATACAATAGTCAAGTAGATTCTTAGAAATTTAATTCATAAAAGCAGTTAATCATTTGTAAAGACTTATTTACAGTGTACAATCTTGCAATTGTGATACTGTACCCCTGACTAAATCCATGTTAAATTTCTTAGCATCCATATTTAACTCCACAGAAAGACCTCTCTGGGCATCCAAACCAACATGTACTGATATCATTAAAGGTTAAGCAGTTTCTCCCAAACATATTTTCTTGTTTAAATTAAAGTCATTGAGAATTAGTTTGGGAAAATAATTTGGGGGAATTCTTATCTTCTATCCAGGTATACATTATAATTACTAAACTAAACAAAATGCTTTAGCTGCCTATTTTTTGGAGACTATTTTGTTTGGAACCATGATACAAAGTGAGCCATATTTCCCAAAGCATTTAAAAGCAAATGGAAGAAGTAATCATGATGTGTTAGGCAACTTGATAAAGTCTGCATTTTAAGATTTATTGGGTCATAGTCAATATGAATTGGAAGAGTTAGAGCCTGAGGGTAGGAAAAGCAATTGAAAGCCAAATGCACTGGTCCAAGATGAATCGAATAAAAGCCTCAGCTAAGATAGTGAGAAGAAAGAAAAAATAAATGCTAAATTTAATTCAAAGCTTGCAAAGGCAGTGATAATTATGCAGATAACTTATTAGTAATATGTGAAGAGCAAAGGCTAACATGCATCTGAGTTTTCTAGCCCAAGATATTGATAGATTCTGTTTTTAATAAGAATAGAAAAAACTTCTGTAATAACTCATTAGCACCTCCATGAGAGCCAGGAATTGAGAGTTGGGTTCTATCACCTCCTGGGAAAAATTAGTTTTTTTGTAGTGAAAAATTGGTAAAGGGGATTTACAAACAGACTCAATTTTTTTCTTTCAAAATAGTTGTGCAAAAGTTGAACTCTGAAAAAAATTATACTCAGATTTTTCCAGGTATAATTTACATTTAGTAAAGTTCACCTTTTTCCAAATGTGCAGTTCAAAGAGATTTGAAGGACCTAAGCTGTCATATAGTCTCTGACAAAAACAGGTCATTTCTCTTTCTCCAAAAAGTTCCTTTAAATCGCTTTTTAATTAATCCCTTCCCCCATCTTGGCCCCCGGTAACTGATAATATGATTCTCTCCTTACAGTTTTGGTCTTTTCCAAAATGTCATATAAATGGAATAATAAAGCATGTAGGCTTTGTGCCTTTTTCCTTTAGCATCGTGCTTTTGACCTGCTTCCTGTTGCTGCATGCACCATAATTTATCCATTTCACCAGTTGATAGATACTTCGGCTATTTCCAATTTTTCACAATTACGAAAAAATCTGCTATAAACATTCACGCATAGGACTTTTTACACACAGATGTTTTCATTTCTTTTGAGTAAACACGTAGGAATGAAATTGCTAGATCATATGGTAAAGATATGGTTGCCTTTTCAGAAACTGCAAAATTGTTTTCTAAAGTGATTGAAATATTCCATAAACCTAATTCTAAAACTATAAAACCTCTAAAAAAGAATGTGGGATAAAGTCTATATGATTTTAAGTTAAGGAAAGATTTCTTTTAGGTAGGAGAGGAGAAGCACTAACCTTTAGAAAACATATAAATTGGAGTCAGTCAAAATAAAATTTCCACTCTTTGAAAGACATTGCTAAGAAAATGAAAAGACCAGCCGCAGACTGGGAGAATATTTGCAAAACACATATCTGATAAGGGATGTGTATCCAAATTATATTAAAAAAAATCTCACAACTCAAGAATAAGAAGACAACCCAATAAAACTTAGGCAAAAGATTTGAATAAACACTCATCAGAGAAAAGATACAGATGACAAATAAGAACATGAAAAGATGTTCAACATCATTAATCATTAGGGAAGTGCAAATTAAAACCATAATTAAGTACTTCTATACACCTTTTAGAATGCCTAAAATTTTTAAAAAGTGAAGGTGGAGATAAAAAGCAACTGGGACATTCATAAAGCTTCTTGACCTCTTTATATTTTGTTTCTGATGGCAGACTGATACTCGTGAGAGAAGAGTCTTCATCTGAGAGATAGAATATTTTCCTCTACAATATTGCTTAGGGATTTTTTAGAAACAAGCAGACAAAATTCTCCCATTTTTAGGAAACTTGTTTTGCATAAGACACTTCTCTGAAGACCCATTGATTATAATCAGTCTATGTTGGAAATCAAGGTTCTCCTAACTACTGTCTATAATAGATATGTTCAGTTTGAAAGAGGGACAGACAGAGACAGAAAGAGAGAGAAAGAAGGAGGGAGAGAGAAGGAAGGAGTAAGGTACAGATAGAGGGAGAGAGAATAAACAGATCTTATTCTAACCTTTAATAGAAAGAGACTTTAATAGCATGGAGCTACATGTGTCCATTGGGATTTTAAATCTATGGTCCAGAACTACCCCAATACTACAGGGAAATTTTTAAATTTTAAAACTACTTCACTGTTACAGATTGTCTTATGCCAGAATGATACCATTTGAGATTTCCCTTTTTTCTTTTTAGTCATTTTTTTATGCAATAGATCTTTGGGTTACACATTACATTTTAATTGTCTCTACTCAGTGCATTGGCCAATAACTGCATGCTCAAAAAGACAAAACTAGGGCCCCTTTATTATATGGAATATCAAACCCTAGAAGTACCAAAGTAAGAGTTCTGATTTTTTTTTAATCATTTCTATATACCTAACCCACATCAAAATGGGCATTTCTGCCTGAATGGAATTTGGCAAGAGTTGTTTGGGCAGTTATGTAACCCTCCATTTGCTTTGCCTACATATGTCCCCACTGATACCTACTGCCGGGCTAAGCAGAATTTAGATCAGGAATTTGCAGAGTCAGTACTAAAAAACAGCAAGTGAGCAGCAGGTTCAGTTTCTGGTAAACACCCAGGTCACAGGGGTGGGTGGGGGCAGCCAGGGGTCAAGGAAATTCAGAGCCAAGTGGGGCAGATGCCAAATTCCATGGTCAAGAACTGGAGCCAAGGAGTCATCAGGAGCCCAGGAAGTATCCACAATGACATAAGATACACAACAGTTTCTAGAAAGATCAAATTCTGCAGGATGCTCCAGGAAACTTATGGATTACCCTGCCTGAGCCGACACCTCTAACATCATCGAGATACTATCTTGACTATAAAACCCTAAGCTTACTGTATATTTTTCTAATACTGTTTATGGATGAGTATAATGATTATTATCGCTATCAAGAGCACAATGGTACTGCTAGTTTTATAGCTTCATCGCTTCTTGCTTCAACCCAATTCTTGTAAACTCTTCAGATTCGCGTCATATTTCCTTTTGTGTGTCTCTTCTGGCCGTATGGCCATGTGACAAGAGTAGATACTTGATGAAATATTTGTTAACTAAATTTTTGTCACTCCTAGCTAGAAAGGTAATCCTAAGTGGAAGAAACACAGCAATATCCGAAAGATATAGTTTGGATTCTAGCATTTTTCACTAAATATCTTGGGAATTGCCTACATTTGAGGAGCCTCAGTTGTCATATCTGCAAAATACTAGCTAAATAATACTTGACCTACCTGAACATAGAAAATTAGACCCAAACATTAGCTGATAGTCACAGAAACAGACTTCTGGAATAGTAGAAGAGATCTACATTAGTGTTTGGAAGAATTGGATTCTAGGTCTTGGATCTTCCCCTGTGGAGCTGTGTCACTGTAGAAAATATAGCATGTGTTTCCATACAATTCCACTGCCAGAGACCAGGGTGGGGGGAGAATAAAAGCCTTCCGAACAAACGGTACCATTAATCCCACCCATTTTAGTGAGATGCCTAACAAACTGTTCTCCATTACTGTGGACCCATCGATCTTACACGCACTTTACCTCAGTTCTATAACTTACGTGAAAATTGGCAAAGTGCATGGCTGAGATATGAGAGTTTATAATGGCTCAGAAAGAAATCACTGGAAGAAGGAGCACATATAGAAAAATCAAATTAATTGGTAAAGGAACCCAACTTCACAGTTCAGTTTCACGATGACATGTTGATCTCAATACATTTCTTCTCTCCTAAATGCTATTTTAACCACCAACAAAAAATTATATGCCAAAATGTGAAGAGAATAACATAAGGACATTATACAGGGACATGCACTATCATTAGACAGGAAAGTGAAGAATTTCTTCATGATACCAAGTGGATATCACCCATTACTAAACTCAAGGAAAGCAAAGTTACCCTAAAGATGAAGTGTATTACATTTTTTAGTAAAATAGCCCAAAACTCAGGGTTGAAAGAAGAGGTGACAGGGCGGTCATGTGGAAGAGTGCAGAGTAACTTCAAGAATTGCCCCATTCCTAGACACACCTGACTGTGGCATTTACACCACGTCTGGACATGGCTTGGGCTGACCACTAAGAAAAGTGGGAATTTTGCCAAAGCAGACTTCGATTATGGGTGTTTGAAGAGAAAGAAAAGATAAATCGTTCTCCAGCTGACTTCCAGACAAACACACATGCAGGGTAAGATGACTCAGCACAGCAATAAAAATCCCAGAAGCTTTCATTTCTACAGTAAATCCTTCCTTATACTCTTACCCCTGGAAACTAGAATTCAGGCCAGAAAGAAACACCCCTGATATCCTATCATCAGAAGATGGAAGTTTGTTTGGTTTAGAAAATAGACACCAAGAGAAAACTGAAGAATTTTGACCATTCTACCATAGCCAGGAAAAGAAACACAACTTCTGAAAGCATTAAGTCTGGTTTCCCCATAGTAATAATAATAATGATAATAATAATAATAATAACAACAACAGTAAAATTTTAAATAAAACCAAGACAGACAAAAAAAAAAATCAATGTGTTGGTATGGCCAAAAATTATTCCTTTTTTTAAAATGCATGATAGGTATTGTGAAATAAGTTGAATCAATTGACCGTCTTAAAATAGTTGTGAGTGCTTGGTCCTTCCCAAATTCAACTGGGTATAATATATTTTTATATTTATCAACCTGATGCATGAAAAATATCTCCTTGTTCTTATCTGCATTTATTTGATTACTGCTTAAGGGTCAGCATCTTGTTATTTGTTTATTGGACAATTCTGTGAATTATTTTTGCCTGTCTTTTCATGTTTATTAAAAAGTCTATGCATTGTTTCTTCCGGTTCATTTCCATTTTTAAAGCAAGACTATTAATATATTTTTGTATTAATTTGTAGGCATTTTTAATATTTTGTATTGTAACTTATTGTCTGTAAATTGCATTGCAAAAATTTCTTCCTCTGCATTTTAATTTTCCTTATGGTGTTTTTCAGGTTGGTTTATAGGGGTATTTGCTGTTAGAGCATTGAAATTATTAGGTTCTCAAATGTATCAATCTTTTCTCTTAATGGTTTCTGTGTTTCATATCATTATTAAAAAGCCCTTTTTATTCTAAAGTTATAAAAGTATTCGTTTGTTTTTTACATTTAAATCTTAAAAATATCCAGAACATAGCAAGAGATTGTGTAATACATTAAAAAAAAAAGTTACTCTTATTACTGTACACAATGTATTAGCTCATCCACTTTTTCACTCATGGATTTAAAGTAAAATTTCTATTGTATCCTGGAATTTCATAAATCTGTGCTCCTGTCTCTGAGCTCTTATCTTGTCTGTTGATTTCTATATATTTTGGTGTGCCACCGTCATATGATTTTATTATTGTGTCTTCATCGTATGGCTATTTACACAGTTCCATATATGATGTCTGAAGCACCGCGTGAAGACCTGGGAATATAGCATGAAGCAAGACAGATAAGGCCCTTGCTTGGAACTTAGTGAAGAAGAGAGATCGTAACAAGCAAAGATGAAATGTAATTACAAATTGTGCTAAGTTCTAGAAAGAAAATAAGATGGAGTGTCTCCAAGCTGATTGAGACAGGATGCTTTTGGAAGAAGTCAGCTGATTAACAACCTAAATTCCAACTGCAGTCTTAATTCCCTTTTGTCATATAATCAAACATATTCACAGGTTCTAGGGAGGAGGACATGAACATATTTGGGGGCTCATTATTCTGCCTCCAATAGGAGCTCATGTCACAGGTGCTGTGTGAGTCCATAGTACCAGGATGAAAGTACAGGGAAGGGATGGGAAAATATGGTCTTGTTTACCAGGGTTAAGCATTTGGATTTAAACAAGAACCAGCCATGGGAGTGTTTCAAGGGGGACATGCCATGATTTGATATGAGTTTTCAAATGACTTCTTAAAATCAGTGGGGTTTTTCGCTTATGTCTATCATTTATTATTGGAGGTGAACTTCAGAACAAAAGATAAAAATATTTCCAGAAAATATAGCAGCAATTTTGATTGAACCTTTATTGAATATATATAAATATTTGGCAAATTCAATCTTTATAACATTAAGTCTTTACACTTTACAAAATCTATCCTTTTGTTTATTCGACCTGTTTTTGTATTTTATCTTATTTTTTTTTACCTTTTAACAGTATTTCATGTTAGGTCTAACCCTAGATATTATATAGAATTTAAAAATATTTTTAATATGATATAATTGATAATTATTTAATTGCTATTGATTTTTGCATATATATTTTTTTAAATCTGGCAATCTTGGGGCACCTGGGTGGCTCAGTCAGTTAAGCAACCGACTCTTGATTTCAGCTCAGGTCATGATCTCAGGGTTGTGAGATTGAGTGCAGAGTCTGCTTGAGATTCTCTCTCTCCCTCTCCCTTTGTCCCTCCCCCTGCTTACATGCATGTTCGTACTCTCTCTCTCAAATAAATAAATAAAATAAACTCTTAAAAAAAATCTAGCAACCTTGTAAAACCTTGTTATTCTAATATTTTCCACTTAATATTTTTTGGTTTTCCAGGTAGTTTTCATAAAATATTTATTCTTTCATTTCAATATTTATACATCTAATCTATTTTTTAACAAACTGCATTGACAAGGGCTTGCAGAACATTAATTAATAATAGAAATGATTAGTGTGAGGTATTGATTAGCAATGAATGCTTAATTTTATTAAATGCTTTATTTTCGCATTTTCTACTAATGAGTAATGCAATGAGTTACATCACTATATTTCTCAATATTGAACCATTCTTACATTCTTGAATAAATGAACAACTTTTTTCTTGATACAGTATTTTTCTACTTCTGTTGGAATTTATGAGCTAATAATTTTAGGATATTAATAAATCATCAATATGTATGTGATATTGATCTATCTTAGTTTTTATGCCATCTTTATTTATTGTGTATTAGAGTTATAGCAACTTTATAAAAAATACTTGAAGAGTCTTATGTTTTTCTATGCTATGGAACAAGAACAAAAAACTCCACCTTCTGCTAAAACCTACTTGTAAAGTTTTATGGGCCTGATGCCCTTGTTTTTGATCTATTCAGGCTTTCTAAAACTTTTGTTAGGTAAGGTTGGTCATTTGTATTTTCCAACAAAATATTTGTAATTACAAATTTGGTAATATATTGTAACAATTTATTCCCATACAACATTTTACCCTCTTTGTCACTATGGTTATTTTCCCTCCCCTCATTCCTTTTTCTTGGGAATGTTTGCAAGAAATTTTCAATTTTATTAGTATTTTTTTAAAGCTTGCTTTTATCTATTATATTTGTTCAAAATATTAATTTACATATTTGTATTTTTGCTGTCATCCAACTCTCCTTGGGAGGAGATTGGCTACAGAGCACATGTGGTTGGATAGATTTTTTAATAGAATGAGAGACTCATTCTCTACTGGAGAAGAAAGAAAAAAAGTCTGCATCCACCATGTATTTCATGGCTAAGATTGAATGTTTTAAAATGTCAGCAGTTACATTTAAAAAATTCCTTTGGTTCTTTTTGATTCATTTGTCATAGTATCTTGCTCTTGATTTATGGATGCAATATGGTTTCAATTTCCACTGAGAATACTAACATTCTTTCTACTTTCCTGTAAATTAACCTTGTTTCATTACAGAAAGGCAATTATTGTCTTTGTTTGAGCTTCTTTTCAGGATATTGAGTGTTCTTCAATGTCACCTTAGCTGACAACAGTGTCAATTCTTGGAGTTGCTGGTGTGAACCCGTTTTGTAGCTGACATGGACTTCCCCAATAGAGTACTGAGCCGAGTCCTTGTCGCTGTGTCAAGAGGTAAATATGCTTACCTTCTCTCTACTACAAAATCAGTTTGCATTTGTATAGGCATATTTTTTAGCCATACCAACACTTTGATTTTTTTTGTCTGTCTTGGTTTTATTTAAAATTTTATTGTTGTTGTTATTATTATTATTATTATCATTATTATTATTACTATGGGGAAACCAGACTTAATGCTTTCAGAAGTTGTGTTTCTTTTCCTGGCTATGGTAGAATGGTCAAAATTCTTCAGTTTTCTCTTGGTGTCTATTTTCTAAACCAAACAAACTTCCATCTTCTGATGATAGGATATCAGGGGTGTTTCTTTCTGGCCTGAATTCTAGTTTCCAGGGGTAAGAGTATAAGGAAGGATTTACTGTAGAAATGAAAGCTTCTGGGATTTTTATTGCTGTGCTGAGTCATCTTACCCTGCATGTGTGTTTGTCTGGAAGTCAGCTGGAGAACGATTTATCTTTTCTTTCTCTTCAAACACCCATAATCGAAGTCTGCTTTGGCAAAATTCCCACTTTTCTTAGTGGTCAGCCCAAGCCATGTCCAGACGTGGTGTAAATGCCACAGTCAGGTGTGTCTAGGAATGGGGCAATTCTTGAAGTTACTCTGCACTCTTCCACATGACCGCCCTGTCACCTCTTCTTTCAACCCTGAGTTTTGGGCTATTTTACTAAAAAATGTAATACACTTCATCTTTAGGGTAACTTTGCTTTCCTTGAGTTTAGTAATGGGTGATATCCACTTGGTATCATGAAGAAATTCTTCACTTTCCTGTCTAATGATAGTGCATGTCCCTGTATAATGTCCTTATGTTATTCTCTTCACATTTTGGCATATAATTTTTTGTTGGTGGTTAAAATAGCATTTAGGAGAGAAGAAATGTATTGAGATCAACATGTCATCGTGAAACTGAACTGTGAAGTTGGGTTCCTTTACCAATTAATTTGATTTTTCTATATGTGCTCCTTCTTCCAGTGATTTCTTTCTGAGCCATTATAAACTCTCATATCTCAGCCATGCACTTTGCCAATTTTCACGTAAGTTATAGAACTGAGGTAAAGTGCGTGTAAGATCGATGGGTCCACAGTAATGGAGAACAGTTTGTTAGGCATCTCACTAAAATGGGTGGGATTAATGGTACCGTTTGTTCGGAAGGCTTTTATTCTCCCCCCACCCCGGTCTCTGGCAGTGGAATTGTATGGAAACACATGCTATATTTTCTACAGTGACACAGCTCCACAGGGGAAGATCCAAGACCTAGAATCCAATTCTTCCAAACACTAATGTAGATCTCTTCTACTATTCCAGAAGTCTGTTTCTGTGACTATCAGCTAATGTTTGGGTCTAATTTTCTATGTTCAGGTAGGTCAAGTATTATTTAGCTAGTATTTTGCAGATATGACAACTGAGGCTCCTCAAATGTAGGCAATTCCCAAGATATTTAGTGAAAAATGCTAGAATCCAAACTATATCTTTCGGATATTGCTGTGTTTCTTCCACCTAGGATTACCTTTCTAGCTAGGAGTGACAAAAGTTTAGTTAACAAATATTTCATCAAGTATCTACTCTTGTCACATGGCCATACGGCCAGAAGAGACACGCAAAAGGAAATATGACGCGAATCTGAAGAGTTTACAAGAATTGGGTTGAAGCAAGAAGCGATGAAGCTATAAAACTAGCGGTACCATTGTGCTCTTGATAGCGATAATAATCATTATAATCATCCAAAACAATAACGTAAAGATACACATTAAGCTTAGGGTTTTATAGTCAAGATAGTATCTCGATGATGTTAGAGGAGTTGGCTCAGGCAGGTTAATGTACACGGCTCTCCTCTGGGTATAGCTTATAGGGTTAGTTTGTGAAGATTCTTAAAGAATGTGTAATATTTAGCTGAGAGACCATGTTAGAGACGGCATTTTTTTTTTTGTTAACATATAATGTATTATTTGTTTCAGGGGTACTGGTCTGTGATTCATCAGTCTTACACAATTCACAGCGCTCACCATAGCACATACCCTCCCCAGTGTCCATCACCCAGCCACCCCACCCCTCCCACCCCACTCCACTCCAGCAACCCTCAGTTTGTTTCCTGAGATTAAGAGTCTCATATGGTTTGTCTCCCTCTCTGGTTTTGTCTTGTTTCATTTTTCCCTCCCTTCCCCTATGATCCTCTGTCTTGTTTCTCAAATACCTCATATCAGTGAGATCATATGATACTTGCCTTTCTCTGACTGACTTATTTCACTTACCATAATACCCTCTAAGTTCCATCCACGTCATTGCAAATGGCAAGATTTCATTTTTTGATGGCTACATAATATTTCATTGTGTATATATACTACATCTTATTTATCCATTCATCTGTTGATGAACATCTAGGCTCTTTCATAGTTTGGCTATTGTGGACATTGCTGCTATAAGCATTAGGGTACAGGTGCCCCTTTGGATCACTACATTTGTGTCTTTGGGATAAATACCCAGTAGTGCAATTGTTGGGTCGTAGGGTAGCTCTATTTTCAACTTTCTGAAGAACTTCCATACTGTTTTCCAGACTGGCTGCACCAGCTTGCATTCCCACCAACAGTGTAGGAGGGTTCCCCTTTCTCTGCATCCTCGCCAACACAGAGAGGGTATTCTTGGCTCAGAGAATATGAGGGGGAAAGCCCCCAAAGAAATCTGTTTGTAAAATATGTAACAGATTGCGGAAGCAAAAACTCAGGGAGCCAGAAATGAGTAATGAAGAGACAAAAGTGGACGAGGCTGGTTTGCACCATTGAGATTGGGCTCTGCCTCTTGAAAGTGACAGGGAGGCATTAAAGAGTTCCAAGTAAAAGAATGACATGGTTGCATTAACTGTTGTCGAACATTCTTTCTAACTCAAATTCTATCATTTTATAACCTTATATAATTGTGCATTTCTTAACAATAGAGAGGTCAAATTTGGCAATTGGTTGAAGTTCTATAGATCCTATAGTAGTGTGTTAATAACAGTGTATTCAATAAAAAATGTTAATCATTTGATAATGTTAAGATTAATTCCATACACATGATTTTATGAGATCACATCTGGAATGCTGCTTTTATTTGGGGGCAATATATTTTCGGACAAATGTTGTTCATCTGACAACATTCACAAAGCATCCAATATAATGAAGTATTTAGAAAACTATGTCTGGGGAAGAAAAGTACTTTCTGTCTTCAAATTTTGAATAGCTGTCATATGAAAGAAAAACAGATATAGGCAATATAGCTTTGAAGCCTATAGATTTAAGATATATACTTGTAATCTTGGCAACTTATAGGAAGCACAATTCCAGCTTAGTATACAAAAACAGAATGTGGCAAATTTACATTTTCCAAGAGGGAACAAATAACCTTATGACATACAACTTCAGGCAGAGGTTAAAAACAATCTCTTCTTCCATACCTGGAGCTGCCTTCTAGACAGGGCATAAAGGAATAACCTGTCTTCCACCATAAAAACAAGACAAAACAACCTTGCCTTCTTGCTATAGAAAAATGGAGAACACATATGAAAAAGTCAAGTTGAGACATATATTTATCTTTTGCATATATATGAAAACTTCTTAGAATAATGGAAATACTAGATTTTTTTAAGCATGGACTCTTCCATGGTAGTTTTAGAATAAATGCAATAAATGTGCTGCTGTCAAATTAATTCTCTCTTAAAAATATTTTGTTTGGAAAACTGTATTCATGTGAAGGGACGTAAAACCACAAATGCTTTGTATAACTAAGAAAGGGGCAGGGGAGAAGCAAGAAAACCACAACCAATGTATTGTGTGATTATCAATGGAGGACACGATACTGGTGAGCATTAAATAAGTTGGCACTACAAGCCTCGAAAAGACGTTAACAATGATCAATGAGAGACATCAAAAGGTTTTAGAAATTCTACCTAAGTGAGCCTTTGGAATCTTATATTTCTTAACTATTCTTACTGAAGTTTTCTTTGCACTTAGAATTTTCACTCACCTCTCAGTTAATTTTTTGGTCATGATTCTCTAATGAACCACCTTTTAAGAACCTCATTTCAAACAGTGTAGCAGGAGAAAAAAGTACAATTAAATTTATTACACACAGTGAGTTAAAGTATCAAACCACTTTACATGGCTAATAATACCAAGCTAAACTCTGTTAATGCTGGTTAGAAATATTCACAAAATATTCCCATCCCCTTTATATTTCTAGAATAGCATCAAACATGGATTTTATGCTCTAAGGAGAGAAAGGATTAATAAATATTGAGCACCTACATGGGTTCAAGATATGTCATATATTTTGATATGGTTTATCTATAAACCGAGAAAATGTGTTCAGGTATGCTTTACCCATATTTATGTAATCCATTTGAAAAGTTCTTGTAATATCCTCATGGAAAAGATGGAGAAATGTGCTATGAATGATAATATAATTGGGTAAACATCTAATTGATTTAATGGCCCTGTCCAAAGGTAATGATTGATTTAATGTAAAGAGAGATTCCTTACAGCTTCTTCCCAGTCGTGGCTGTGCATTTTGAATGATAGCTTTGATTTAAATATTGTTGTCATGCTTACGGAATTCCAAGGTGGTGGGAGGTACAAAGAATAACTAATATGATGGATGGCAAGATGACCTGAATTTATCAAATAAAATGAACTTGGAACAGATATAAATATCTATGCCTAGATTGTTAATTGTCTGTATAGGACAGGGGCAGAGGAATTTTATATTAAAAAGTGAATGTGCAAGAGTCTTAGTGAATTCTAACTCCCAAAGGGCTCGAATTAGATAGCTAAAGTACCCTTGAATTTTATTTAACTGAATCCAAAGTCTTCATTTGATTTTCTACAAGCTCATTATGCACCAATAGAGTGATATGGCTGCCCAAAATGTTTATGTCATCCTGAAATGCATTTATAAAAATATTGCACTCAGAATAATGCAGCTCTAGTCTGCATTGTTCAGACAGTCCTGGGAGGTTTGTTCCACAAGGTGTCTCTCTTAGAGGAACGTTGAGAAACTGTAATGCATCTAGAAGACAAAGATCTGCAAAGCACCACATATGTATTAAAGAGACTGATGAACTGAGACTATTGATCCTGAAAAGGAAAACACTTGACATGTTAACTTAAATTCTCCAAGAAGCAGATGTCAAAATGGAATTGGATATACAAGACATTTATTGGAAACTCTCTCTATGAAGGATAAAGAGGGAGAGACCAGGAGTCGGCAGGAATAGCCTAAAACCATGACTCAGCACTGACATCTGGGAAGGATGGAAGAAAGGAAGGATTGTATAGCAAGAGCTGCAAAACAGGGTACCGTTCTAAAAAAAAGTCTTGGCCAGACCTATGGAGAGTCCCCAAACCAAACTTGGCTCTTAACAAATCCTCTGTAGGACTGGAATGGCTTCAGTCTTATATGGCAGCTGTGTTCTCACTGGGCAGGAGTGGCCTGGGGGAAGGATGACTTCTCATCAGTGTTCCAGTGAATCCCAAGGTGCAGCCATTGGAGACTGTCAACTCGGTCAGCTCTTCCAGCAGGTCCTTCAAAGGCACACTTCCATGGCCACTAACTTGGGGAGGCATAATAGTTATTTTTAGTTTTATCAACAAGCTGAAATATGGACAAAGATCTAGATTTCTTCTACATGACTTCAAGGCACAGAAGAGGAACAAAGAGGGGCGCCTGGGTGGCTCAGTGGATTAAGTGTCTGCCTTTGGCTCAGGTCATGATCCCAGGGTCTGTCCCGCATCGGGCTCCTTGCTCAGTGGGGAGCCTGCTTCTCCCTCTGCCTGCCATGCCCCCGCCTTGTGCTCGCTCTCTGACAAATAAATAAATAAAATCTTTAAAATATATATATGTTACATATATAATATATATAAATAATTTCTAATAATAAGAGCTCAAAAATGGAATGAGCAGTTTCATGAGATAGTAAGTAGTAGAGTCTGAAGTTAGACCAGATCTGTTAAGCCCCTTCTCAGTCTTGAAGTCTAGTAATTAAGAATAAAGGCAATAAGGATAGGAGAAACTCAAACAATTAAGGAATATGGTTTGCTCAAATGAACCTGGCCTCAGAAGCATTGATTTTTTTTCTTTTATAATAATGGCACATCTTGCATTTCTGTAGAAAACAGTAAGAAATATACTAAAAATCCACTGCCTCTTATTAGTGTGAACCGATTTTCCCCCTGCGTGGGATTAGAATCAGAGAAGTGTAAACTGGACTTAAATCATAACCGTTCTGATCCCCAATGTTCTGAAAAACAATGTTTGTCTCCCTTTTAATTATTTCCTTTAAAACAATCTTCTTTACTTTCCTTGTCGATACAGCTTTGTCCCTGCCTTGGAGTTCTGTAGATTTCAGTCACGTGATAGTTCCTGCTTCCTTTGCGGGATAAAAAATTAAAAAGCTTTTGCACTGTATATTTTCTCAGGCCAATCACAGAGTTAAGTAAGCTACAGGAGAGTCCTGAACTTGAGAATTGAAATCTGGCAACCAGCCCAGAGTCTGTTTCCAAAAAGAAGCAGCTACCCTAGGCCTGCACAAAGGAGGTGGTTGCCCTAGCAACAGTTCCTGATAAAAGAAAACATGGCCGGCAGGTACACATACAGGAAGAGGAAAATGGCTCAGCCGCTGCTGCCCTCACGAGTCAGAAGTCCTTGAGAAATCTCGTGTTTTAAAGCTGAATCTCCTCATTTCCAAGAGCAGACATTATCTTTGTGATCTTTATCTAGGTCATGATCAATGTGTTTCCTAATTCGGCATTTTGTGGTGATTACTGACAAAGAATGTGCCTCCCAACCTAAACACAACCACCACAAATGAGTGCCAAGATACATCAGCTAACTCAAAAGGCCACTTTCAAAAAAGACTTGCTCAAAATAAGCATTGATTTTTTTTATCCAGTCTCTAATTAAATTCTCTGATTATGTCCCAGTTTCTTTTTTTTTATTATTGTACAGAACTAGGACTTTCATGTGAAGACTTCAACCTGTTCAGGGCCTTTGTTATTTCATTTTACATAATTATTTGTAATGTATGCTGTCGTATTTTTTTTATAAAAAACTACACATTTCTCAGTGTCCTGTTCTTTTAACTGAATATTTCCTAATATGATATTCTGTGGAAATAACCTTAGAGATTTTTGTAAGAGGCTCTAAAACAGCTGTGGTCGGTAACACTGTTTCCTTGATTTTAAAGGATAGATGCATTTTTCTTGAAAAGCTTGCAGAGATTGCTTACTAGAGTATCAGTTTCCCTAAAGGTATGCTTCTGATTAATCTGTTTATAGCTTTCCCCATAATTTATGAGTATAGTGTTGAGTATTCACTCATGGTAATCAGAATCTCAGTAAGAAGGGCATAAGCCACTGCTTAGTGAACCAGTTTGTAATACATGTACTTTCACTCACTACTCCCCCCACCAAATAGCCAGTTTTATTCTCAAAAATTATATGACATAAGGAAAAAAGACCCAGATTCTTTTAGGACATCCAGGTCCTAATTCTCATGTTTCTGTTAGCTTATGAAATGACAATAGCAGGGCCCTTCATCTCTTGAGATTTTAGAGACTGCTTGATGCTTCTCATATAAATGATGGTTCTTGGCTGTGCTGTTCCACGAACGTAGGCTTGCATTGTACTGGGAGCACAAAGGTTCTGTTTGGATTTATCCATTAAATTTTGATTAAAACTTCTTCATCAAGTTTTCTTTACAAGTTTTTTTTCTGCACAAACACTCCTGCTTTTCCCCAGCAAATTAAATACTACCAGCTTTAAAATCCTAGGTAAACAGTGCATTTTGTACAGTGAATGAAGAACTCCAGTAGACACTACTCAGGGGCATTTTAATGCTTTTTGATCTGGCTGTTACTTGGATTGGAGTATGAAATCCCCAGGACAAATCTAAAAACACACAGGAAGAATGTATTGAGTGCTTCTTAAAAACGTGGAATAGCAAAGGGTAGGATAGGGCAAAAATAGAAATAACTAGTTATTCTTGACACTGGGACATACTAGGGTGATTTCAGAGTTTTTCATGATTAACTTGAAGAGTTCTCTAATTTAATGTTTCTAAAATCTGAACAGAAACATTTTAAAGGAAAAAATATTAACCTACATACCCACTGTTGATTTGTGGTACTTTGACTATACTTGTAAATGTGTATAAATATAAAACTAGGTATAAACAACTTATGTTCAGAAGACTTAGTCAGTTATAGAAACAAATTTACAAATTCAATATGAACCAAACTATAAAACCAATAAAATTAAAATTACTGTTGTTAATGTGGTGAATCATCTTGTTGTGCTGAAATTTAACATTTGAAATTCGAATAATATACTACTACCACATCTTGGTTTCAGAAGCACTTGGCAAGCTTATGCTATCATGGCCATCTGCTAATTCAATTCACCTACCACTTTTCTCTCCTCAACTCATGTGAAACCATTATTTGTGTAGTGCTTCATGACATCACTTGGCCTTCACTTCTGGGAAAACATGGTGAACTTTCATGGTCTAGTCTTTTTTTTTTTTTTTTTGCTTGCTGATGACTATCAAAGATGTACGATTGGTACCAACGTGATCTAAACATCAACAAGACATGAGGGGCAGTTCTAGAGCCATCATCCATGTGATCCAACCTGTGATCATATGATCCAACATTAATTTTTTCTCTGTAGTCATAAAATTAAAAACAGAAAATCAAGAAATCATGGTTGAATATTCACAAAACCCCAGCTGGATAAACAGAAGCCTAGTGGATAATTATGTCCAAAATAAATTATGCTTTTCTTGGTTTCCAAGGTAAGTATTCTATTAACCCAAACTTTTTATATACTTGCACTGTTGATTGAATAAGCAAGCAGCCGTCCCCCTCTTCTCTCCCCTTCTGGCCTCCCCATGAAGATCTGAGAAGAGCCAAATTCTCATTTTCACAGACCCCTAGGTAGGAGTCTGATTTTATGTTGGTCAATGAAATGGAAATGGAGGACTGCTTTGGATTTGTTAGGAATGTGTTTTGCTTCCCTGATAAAAGTGGTGGGTATGAAATGATAAATTGTTTGTACTCCCTCTTCTTCTTTGTTTCTGTCTTGATAAGGACATTTTTTGTTTGTTTGTTTGTTTTTTAATTACTAGAGATACCTCCGACATCTCATAACCATGAGGGGCTAAGACATTAAGCCTGGCAGAGAAAGAATAAAAAGATCCTGTGGCCTTTGTGACTTTTAGATTTTTTTTCTAGATTTCTTGTTAGATAAATATATGTCAATATGGTTTAAGCCCCTGTTAATCAGGAGTTCTATTTCTCACAGCCAGAAGCATTTCTGATACAGAGATCCTATACTGTCTTCCAAATCCCCCAATTTTTCATTAGGTGAAAATAATCATGGGGTATGGTGTTGGAAACTTGATGAAATATACCCTATTTATTATTCCATAGGGTGTTTCACACTGTATTTTATGTTTTATGTTCCCCAAATTTTACATTATATTTGTTAGTTGTCTTGGTTCCAGTATTAACTACCTGTGTTAGGGTGTGATGTTGATACTAACTTGCAATAGGAAAAATGGATCTTTTTGGCAGAAGTTATTGAAATGGTTTCTAATGCTTAGTCTTGACCCTGAATACATTTCCACCCCCAGCCCCAGTACTTTCTATTCTATCTTGACACTGTAATCACACAATTGCCTTCTCTCATGTCTTAGGTGTGACATACTCCCTTCTTCTTGGATTTTGCATATGCTGTTCCTCTACCCAGCATGCTCCTTCCAATCCACTCCTCCTACCCCTCTATCAATTCCAGTTTAGCCTTCAGATCTAAACTAAAGCTTTACTTCCTCAAGAAACCTTCATGAATCCCCCAGCCTAAACCAAGTCCTTTGGTATAACTCACAAAAAGCCATGTCCCTTTCTTCCTAAGCACTTGTACCAATCTGAAAGTGCATATTTATTATGTGTCAGACTCTCCTACCAGACTCTTTGCTTGAAACCTATCTGCTTTTTGCTCATTAATGCATCTCTACACTCAGCACAGTGTTGGGTACCTGCTAGGTACGTGATAAGTATTTGTTAAATGAATGCATAATTTAATGAATGAATAAATGAATGAATGGAAAACAACAAGAATAATTTAATGATATTTCAAAAGCAGTAGATACTGAGAACAGATTGCCTGTATTGGTTGCAGGAAATCTTTATTTCACTGTGCTTATTAGCCCTACTAAGCTTCAGATTCATTATATGGATACATGCATTTTTGTTCATTTGGCAATCCAGTGTCCGTGCTTTGGAAATTCAGCAAGGCACATAAGTGAAATTATGATTCTGTATCTTAATGTACAGAAAATTAGGTTCTCTGTGAAGCATACTAACTTGTCTATTACTTACAGATTAAATTTCTTTTTTTTCTCCCTGTCTTTTGCTAAAACTAATCATGTTTACTTTACATGCATCAGTGTCACCCGCGGAGCTGGTTTTAGAGGTCTTATGCATTACAAAATAAAAACTAAATATCCTACCTAGATAATTTAAATGCTGTAAAAAGTTTTATTTCTTCTTTTTTTTTAAAATAGGCTCCACACCCAGCGTGGAACCCAATGCAGGACTTGAACTCATGACCCTGATATCAAGACCTGAGTTGAAATCAAGAGTCCAACACTTAATCAACTGAGCCGCCCAGGTGCCCCAGAAGGTCTTATTTCTAATGAGTCTGAATCCCCTGAAAAGAATGAGGCTTTTAAGATTTACAGTTACCAATGCAAAGAATTCTCACTATAAGTTCTTTTGTAAATTTCTTCAATGTGACTTTTTCTTCCATTATATCAGTTTGCAGTCTTAAATGAAAGTCAAATATATCACTGTTTAAATTTTACCACTTACAGATATCTCTGAGACCCTTTACCTAATTCTTGGAATGAAATGAACATTGTAATTACTTCTTCTAATCTCTTTTTAATGCAGAAATCAGGGAGGATAAGAGGTAAACTAAAAATTGAAGAACAAAAAAGTTAAGATGTAAAGCTGAAAGAGTAAGTCTTGCAAACTATATACTTTTAAAATTATTAGTTTATATTCTGTTCGATATTAAGCTGCATATTTTGGAAAATAGTCCAAATAGATGTGAAGAAAATATTCAGCATGATCATTGATACAGAGAAACAGAGAGCACTGTTGTATTATTTTTTATATATTTACTTATATACTTACTTACCACTTACTTGTTTATTTATATGCCTCCACATAAATTTGGCATTGACTTAGTTTTTGTGATATGAAATAAGACCATATTTAGGGACCAAATACTGAAAGTTAATAAATCTCCTCTTCATTTCATAATTTTAATCTTTATTCTATTTGTCCTGATTTTAAAGAGCATCCAACTATCCAGGTATTTTTGTTGTAAAAACAATCCATCATTTCATCATTGGTCAGATATCCCCATATTAGTAAAATTAATTCATGTCAATATAGCACTAAATTATCAAGTTGTATAAAAACTAACTCTTACCACCACGGAAATGGAATTGACCCATCAAAATAAATAACCACTAACTCAGATTAAGTCAACAGTACATATTGATGTGATAAAAAGTCTAACCATTAGGACGTGTTATCCCATGAGATGGTGTAGGGGTGGAGGTGTGGGAAGGATGACCCCTGTGAACATGGGTGTTATGAGCTTTATTATGGAAAAAAAAATAGTAGGTTTTGAGAGAGCTGGGTTTAATATGAAGAGCATGGGGATTATGAGCTGGATAATGGGGGACAAGAAGTCACATTAAGTCCAACTTAGTTGCAGACCAACCATCCCATTAACATTTTACTGATACTAAAGGTTTCCTACTGTTCTCAAAGGGCATCTGTGCTGGGATAAAAACATGGCATATTAAGAACCTAAAACAAAGCCCATGTGTCTGGAGGGGAAAGTCAGGGCCAGGAAAAGGTATTAGATTAGGAGAACAAGAACAGCAGACTCCAGATATTTTAGGGCTTTATGGGCCCTGATGTCGCTCTCTTAATACTAAAAGTAATAGGATGTCATTGAAAGGATTTAAAAAAGGTGAGTGACCCAATCAAAATGTATTTATAAGAGATTATCTGTGCAGTTACCATGCCGTTCAACAATTGTGCTTTTGGGCATTTAATCCCAGAGAAATGGAAATTAAATTTCACACAAAAACCTGTACATGAACATTCATTGAAGATGTATTTGAAATAGCCAAAAATGGAAGACAGCACAAATGGACCTCAAGGGGTGAACAGTTAAACAAACTATGGTCCATCCGTACCATGAAATGCCATGGAATACTATTCAGCAATAACAAGAAATGAGCTATTGATACATGTAGTAACTTGGGTGAATCTCAAGGAAATTATGCTAAGTGGAGAAAGGCAATCTCAAAAGGTTACATATTGTACGATTCAATTTACATAACTTTATTAAAATGACAAAATTATGGAAATGAAAACAGATTTGTGGCTGCTGGGGGTTGGGGGCGGGAGAGGAGTAAGTAAGGAAAAGAAGTAGGTGGTTAGATCTTGGTTCTGATATTGTACTCTAATTTTGCAAGTTTTGTAAATTACCATTCATGGAAATTAGATAAATGGTATATGGGATCACTCTGCATTATGTTTTACAACTATATGTGAATCTACAATTATCTCAAAAAATAACTTTTAAAAGGATCCTCTGGTCATAGTGATTGCAATGGGCAAGAATGGGTGCTAGAAGATGAGCAGGGTGGGGGTGGGGCTTTTTCATTCACTCAGTATTCTCTGCATCTCATGATAGTGAAAAAGATTCCCCCCAAATACCAGGATTTAGTGTGTACCAATCTTACTGACTTGTGACCTTAGATTTTCTGCTTCTGTGTACCTGACTTGGCTCCCTGAGGAGATAGGAAACTTCCAAAGACCAGATAAAAGTGTGTAATTCCTATGACAGCCAACACCAGGCCTTAGATGTCAGTTTTGTATTTTTAAATGACTTACGGTATGCACGTGCACATACTAGGAGACCACAGACCTTCATAACAATATGGCTTGGCTATAATTAGCTGCTACAAATAAAGCTATCTGTATTTTTTATTATATCCTTTGTTATACAATAAACTGGTAAACATAAGTAAAAATAAATAAATAGATTAATTAATTAATTGATTGATTGATTAAAATTCCAGAAGGGATGAAGACTCTTGTTCTTACTGTTAGGTCTGAATAATATTCAGTGGGCCGCTGATAGAAGTATTTATCTAGATCATAGTTCATTGACTCTAAATTTAAAAGGGTGTCTTGGAAAAGCCCGATCATCTCTCTCCCTCATTTTTATAGAGTAGAAATGTCATGTGGCCTTCCTGAAGACCCACAGGTCAAAGGTGGCCGAGAAGCAAACAGTGACTGGATAACACAAGAGGTGATTTATTTGGAAGAGCATCGGGTTAGGAGAAACTCCTCTCAGTAAGGGATTAAAGTTGTTTGTAGCTGACTGAAAGCAGATCACTGAGTTGGCATCTCCTGAACAAGACTGTATGTATTTATTACAGATCAGTGATAGGTTTCGCAGTGTCTGAGGACCTTTGTACAAAACCCTGATAAAACCAGAGAAACCAAAGAAGCCTTTGCATTCCCCACATACTTGAGTGATGGTCATTCCACCTCTTGAAAACCCACTTGGAGAGAAAATATATAACAACAATAAAGTTTCTACTTCATAAAGAGCAATTTTCATATTTTAGCATAAAGGAAGTTTGAGGGATGCAATGTCACAAATGCTGTAGGTGACTAAGAATATGACAGACTTATTATAGAAATACTAAAAGATGATATCAGAATATAGTGCAGGGTAGTGCACATAGACCAGTGGTTTTAATCAGGCTGCATATTAGAATCACTTAAGGGTTTTAAAAATATCAGTGTCCAGGGCGCCTGGGTGGCTCAGATGGTTAAGCGTCTGCCTTCGGCTCAGGTCATGATCTCAGGGTCCTGGGATCGAGTCCCGCATCGGGCTCCCTGCTCCTTGGGAGCCTGCTTCTCCCTGCCTCTCTCTCTCTGTCTCTAATGAATAAATAAATAAAATCTTTAAAAATATATATATATATATCAGTGTCCAGATACAAACCCCAAAATTGAATCAGAATATTTGGGTGGACCATAAACTTTGTTATTTATCATGTTGTTGCTATTATTATTATTATTATTTGAAGTACCTCGGGGGTTTCTAATGTGCAGACAGGTCTGGGAACCACTCACATAAACCAAAGACAAGATTATACATTCAAAATGCTCCATTTTGTCCAGAAATGGTCTATGCATCTTACTCTCTCTCATTTTTACGAAATAATAGGCTTTCTATAGGTCAAATTTCATGACTTGTTATCTTCAGTCCTTGCCTAGAATTCCAGAATCAAGACAAAAAAAAGTAGGTATCAATCCATAATTGTTATTTGATGTAAGACAAGGAAATTATTACAGATATAAATATTCCAACAAAGGTTGTATTATTAAAAGCATGAAAAGAAAAATAAACTCAGCCCTCAATTTTTTTTTCTGCTCATAGTCCTGGACACCAAAGTGAATGAATCCCTTCAGTAGACTTGGTTCAAAGGTGATGACATAGTCAGAAGCCTAGAGCTCATGTTGACCCTTTTCTTTTGAAAATGGTTCTAAACTCAGATTATTTAAGGTGGTACTAAGTGTGTTTTCCAAGTCATGTAAATTATATAAGTTATTGCAGCGCTTTTTATGACATTCCTAGACGATATTACAGAGAGGAGTCTATTTGCCTCCAAACGGGAGAAGAGACCAAACCTTGGAAACAAAGGAATGCATCAGCATCATGGCATGATGAGGCCATGACCAAAGAACCAGAACACTCCCAAGATAAAAGGAAAAATGACACCTCTTCATCCCTGGATACTGGATGCATTCTGAGTAGCACCAACTTCCTGGGATGTAAAATGGACTTATGCCCCGAAGAATCATGGCCAAGAGTTGTCATTTATTCCTCCTATGTTGTTTGGGAAAGCTTTGGGGTCTAAGAAATGGAAGTAGCCTGAATATACTTGATGGCAATAAAATGAGAAAGAGCATAGAAATGTGTTATACCTTTGATAAGTCGGCATTTCTCCTTAGAAACATGACTCACAGTTAAAAGTTAATTCATTCAGTATCTCTTGAATCCTGAATAAGTCCTCTGGGAGTGTGGGAAATACAAAGACCATTTACAAAGATTTTCTGACCTTAAATAGCTCACATTCTAGTGAAGAAATGAGAGTAATGATTGCAAAGTTATCTGTCTGATTAAACGCTGGATCTGGAGAGGGTGCCAGGTGTCAACAGCAGTGGAATGAGAAGGTAGAAACCATGAAAAATTCAAGAGTCTTGGAAGTGGCCCACCCATTCCTTATATCATTTGCCCTTGAGGAATGCCAGTCAATGTGACACAGTTTAATTTCATGGCAGAGAAGTCTCTATACCAGAAGCTAAAGATGGAACTGAAACTTTTGCCTGTATTGTATGGGTTCTCTCAACAAAATGCTGGTCAGTATGATTCAAAAAGAAATAAAGTCCCATGTGTTAGTTAATCTTTGGAGGCTAAAAGTGAAACCACGGAATCTGGTCACACGCCTTGCCCACGAAGTCAACCTTTGAATTGATCTGTACTATTATCACCATCATTTCAGAAGGATCTTCTGCTTTAGTTGTCCAGGTTGTGAAATCGTTTTTTCTATTCTGTTCTGGCAAAACATGCATGATTTACCTACTGAAGATAAAAAGTCAGTACAAAGGTAAATGTTATTGGCACATTTGAAAGAGAAGAAGTAGATTTTCTGGGAAAAGTAGGCAAGAGTAGAAGAGGAAATAGAATTTTAGAAACTTCATATCCTCTAGCATATGCTGGCAAAAGGTTATAGCCATGGAGGTATCACTTCGAGAAGGTCCATCCAGCAGCTGTCAGCGAGTGACTACTATAAAAACCTAAACAGTAAGACCTAACCATCTTTTTAAGTAATAAGAAAATTTCCTTTAGAAATAATGGGGTTGTGAAATCTTTATTATTGTAATACCAGCTTCATGAGCAGTCACACAAGAGCCCTAGGTATGGATAAAGACCTAGAGAGCCAAGCGATGAATAGTTAAGATTCTGATAACTCATCAAACTAGCAAGCACTTTTTAAAAGATTGTATTAAATCCACTGTTGGCAACAGTTCCAAAAATAATAATAATAACCTCTTAAGCTATCAGTGGAAGTTTGGCAAGATCCATCAAAATGTTAATGGTCATACCTTTGACCAGAAATTCCATTTCTGAAAATGCATCTTAAGAAAGTAATCAGCAAATGGCTAAAGATATCTGTAGAACTGTACCCATCTTGGTTTTATATATTATGTTAAAAATTGGAAATACCCCAATGTTCATCAGGAGGAAATTAGTCATGTAAATTAAAAGAGAGGACCAAATATATAAATATTCCAGGTAACCATTGGAAAGCATGTTGGTAATTTGGGACTCTTGTGTACATGAAAAGATGTAAATAACACTCTTTATGATCAAGTCATGCCGACAAAGAATAGTATGCATAGTAAAATTTCATTTTTAACTATATATATAATATACATATTATATATATATATATATATATATATACACATATATATACACACACACAGAAAGGTCTCCAGAGAGTATAAAATTAAATATTTAAGAATATACAACAAAGCATCAGCAACAATTATCACTGGGCAAGGCACTGCACCTTGGAATACTTTATATCCTTCTGGACACTTTTGTAGATTTACTTCTTTTATTTCATATTTCTGTATTTTCTGAAATTTTTCAATAACAATATAGTATTTTATCACTAAAAAAACAAAACAATGACTCAATTCTGTTTTTTTAACTCTTAAGTTAACAGACTTGAGTAGTCTGTGGTTATCAGAGGTCAGGAACAAGGAAAAGGTCAGCAATCCCAAGTGCCATGTCAGTTAAGAACGAGCAGTCAGAGAGTGGGGTGAATTAGGCCTTACTCTACTTGATCTCTCTGTAACTTTTGGTATTGTTAATCATACTCTTCTTTCCAGAAGTCTTTTCTTCCTTAACTTTCAATTCATCACTCTCTCCTGCATAGTTAAAAGTTAACTCCAGTGTCCGTGAATTTCTTCTTAGACTCTTCACTGGTTCCTTTTTTGTTTTCATCCTGTGAATATAAGTATTTCCTAGAGTTTTCTCCTTAACCTTCTTGTTATTTTTTTTTTTGCACCATTCCTGAATAATCTACGTCATACTCAGTTTCATGTATTCCCCACTAGCTTCATCTACTGACTTGAGGACCCAGATCCAGATCTTTTCCCCAAGCTCCTATCCCACATACACATCTGTTCTTGGACATTTCCAATTATGTGGCCCACAGACTCCTAAACCTAAGTAAATATATTACCCATCTGCCCCCCACCCCACACACACTTCAGCCACACATTATCCCTCTGTATTTTCTTATTGAATAATATTGTCATCAACTCTCCAAATACCAGACTCTTCAGTCAACCTCAACTTTTTCTCCCTTACTACTCCACAAAGTCCTATAAAATCTGCCTCTTTTTTTTTTAAAGATTTTATTTATTGATCTGAGAGAGAATGGGAGACAGAGAGCATGAGAGGGGAAGGGTCAGAGGGAGAGCAGACCCCCCGCTGAGCAGGGAGCCCGATGTGGGACTCAATCCCGGGACTCCAGAATCATGAGCTGAGCCGAAGGCAGTTGCTTAACCAACTGAGCCACCCAGGCGCCCTAAAATCTGCCTCTTAAACATCTCACGTATTTGTTCTCTGCTTTCCATTTACACTGCCACTACGTTGGTGTAGACTTTCTTTGTATTTATTTATTCTTAGAACCCTTAAATGGCCTCCAACCCTTACACCAAGATAAGCTTTCTCCTGATATACATTATCTCCTCATGTCATTCCCCATTTAAATTCTTCATGGGATAATTATTGACTTCAAATTTGTCATGACCTTTTCTTACCTTTTCAGACCCAACTGCCTGTATATCTGCACATATACTGTGTCCTTAAAGTCCCCTAAAAGTACTGTTCTTCCAATGCTTCCATACATTTTTTCATGTCATCTACTTTCAGGATTGAACTTGTCAAGGATCCACTCTAGAGCCGCTAGAAAGCTTACCACGAGTGTTCTCCACAGACATGATTCTGTATGAAGAGAGTTATTGTTTCAGAAGCCTGAGATGACATAATCAAGTAGACAGCCAGAAATATTTTCAAGAAAGGTCAAGATTAGTGGAATTTAAGGAAGTTCATTGCAAAGCAATATTGCCCATAAGGAAAAAAATAGGAAGGAAAGAACAAAATAGAAGAGGTTAATTTGTGGACAGGATGGTTCAAAGAAAGATGAAATAAGATTTAGAAAATAGACGTTGGCTAGTAGTTGAGACTTGAGAAAACAAATTGACAGTTAGTGCTGGCAAGGCACTTTTATTTGGAAACTGGATCCTTTCAAAGAAAATGAGGAAAAGACAAGTGTAATTGCAGAACACGGGCTGGGGGTGGGGGACTGGGACCCTTGGAATCATCCCCCAGTCTCTCTGGCCATGGTTGATTGAGTCAAGTGTGGAAGGCATATGACCCAAGCTGGACCCAAATGCTCTCCCTTAGGAATTTATAAAGTGGAAGAGGGACAAGCGGAGACAAGCAGCCATGTGGACAGGGTTACATCCTAGCAGTAGCCTGTTGAGTTGCTGCTTTTGATCTCCCTAGAACAACCATGGTTTCCTTCCTTTTGAAGGTTTGGTTTGGACTGTCCAGGGTATGTCACTAAATTTTCTTTGTGAGCAGAATACACCCAAAATTCTCCAAATTATTTGGGAACAAAATAATTTTGAGAATCATATGTTCCATATGATTTCTTATGCTTGAAATTTAGATTTAAAGTAACAACAAAATAAAACTGGACCCCAGGAATATGTTGATTTCCAGTGTTAGTGGGAGATGCCTGCTGAGTTTCATGACTATAAGCTAGCTGCTCTCCTGGTTGGTGTTGTGGCCTCTAGTTGGCATCATGCAACTTGATTAACGTGTTACAAATACACTCAACAGAGATGGGCAGATACCAATGAAGAGTGGCATTTGATTAAGAACAAGGTGTGTGTTAGGTGAAGCTACAGTGCATGCGCTCCCCCTTGAGAGTATCCCTTAGGAAGAAATGTTTCCTACACACCCCACCACTTGAAGTCAATGGATAGGTCAACAGTTTAGAGGTTTGCTTTCTAGCAGGTAAGTAATTAAAGTGCAATGTTGGAATAATTGTGCCAGGATTATCCTAGTGAGAGAAGTAACCATACAATCATAACAATTAAAATCATTCCAAAAGAGCCATGTTCAAATTGACTTACATAGCACAGGCAAAAAGGAAAACCAGACTTGAGAAAAACCAAGGATACAACCACAAAGATACACTCTGCGAAACATCCAAAGATTGGGGTGAAAACAGGAACGGACATGATGGTGGTCAGCATAGGAGACACTGAGGGTGAATCAGGATGAAGAGTGAGAAGGTGCTGGAAGAATCTCTGTGTTTAGAAACACTCTAATATGTCCTCAACCCAAAGTTCATTATCCTATGACAGCATCCACCCTACTGACCGTCTTGTAGATGTCCCCCACAATCCAAAGCTTCATTCATGAAGGAGAGAGACTGCAGGTTCCTGTCTGGGTCCTCAGCACTTAAGAGAATATCTGCCACAGGAGAGAACATAAGGAGTTGCTGAAAGCCTTTTGAATGAGCTGGGACATTAGCATAGGGTTTGGAGCACAAAAAAAAAAAAAAAAAAAAAAACTGATCTAGATGACGTTGCAAGAGAATAGCAGAAGCAATATATTTAAATAAAGGTATTTCTGAAAATGCAAATAGACATTCTTTTTTCAGATTGTAAATAATTGTCTTATTCTTCAGAGAAACTTCCAAACATTAAATTGATGCTAGAAATAGGAGGGAAAGAAGCAAATCCATCTTGCTTGTAGCAAATTAGAGTATGCATTTTCTTCTTTTGCCAAATCCCCCTATTCTAGGAAAATAATAACTTTGTGCTCTCCTTGCTTATTTATGACCATTTAGTGAAGTGTCTGTTAAACTTTAGCCACAGCAGGGATCGGTCACGATATGCTTAACAAAGGATACCTTTGCCTTCACACCAAGTGAAATATTTACACTGCTTTATTGGACACTGAGAACTACACCTTTTAAAAACATCCTATTCATCGTGTGGTCCCACCTTAAGATGTCCCTGTACCTACTAAAGAGCTGTTTTTTTTTTTAAACATCAACTCCAGCTTTGAAATCTCAGAATGCAGAATCAAAATCTATAGGAAATAAAAAATTGGAATAAGTCTAATTGCATTAAGGTTTGTCCATGATCAAAATATGAGCCTAATTTCTCCCAGAGATCCTAGCAGTCCTCACTGGCAAGAATGACAAATAAGATAGTAGCAAGATAAGCATGTAAAGTGAAATTTTAATCAGTTTCTCTAGTATTTATAGAAAGGTAATAAAAAGAAGTGTCAAAGGAATTGCTATGTATGATGAAGTCTTCCCTCTTAATAAATATGTACAAAAGCTCTAGCACTGTAATAAATGAGCAAATATTTATTGTGTAAAAACCCAAAATAAAAGACCAAGAAGCCCTCCAAGAGGCTTCATTTAAGTGTTTTAATATTCCATTTATTTTTATTCCCCAAGATTTCAGTGTTCAGAAATGACATGTCCTGTTAGTATTACTGCAGAACTTTAGAGACACTAGAGCATCATGGAAAAGCATGGCTTTAGAATGAGCTAGAATCAAAGTGAGTGCCCACTCGGCCACCCTCGGCAAATTATGTAATCCACTCGAGTCTCAGTTCCACTCAATTGCAAGACAGGATCAATGACATCTGCCTCACTGAGTTGACAGAAGGAATGAAGCAAATGGGATAAAATGTAGCATTCCTGCTACAAGGTGGGTGAGGGAGTAATTTATCTGTTTGGGGAGGCCTATTGTTCTTGTTTTGTTTCTTAATGCATGAAGATTTAGAATTCAAAGGGGCAAAGCACAGAGTTGGAGAAGAAAGATAAATATGGTTTACAAAATAGAAGAAAACAAATAGGCTGAGGTCTACATGTGACTTGTGGATGAAAACCTGTGTTCATTTCCTGGTATTACCATGGTTTGGGGTCAGCCGTACCCTCTCCCCAGTTCCTCAGCCCTTTGGCATTCAGAAAATGATCACTGACTTCCCAGAATTTATGGCTTGATGAATCTGATAAAACCTTCACTAAATTGTTGCTCTTTCATGTCTCGTCACCTCTGCAAAGTGAGAAAACCCTGACAGAAATAATAACTGGAATAATTTGGGGGAAATGGCCTTCCTTTCACTGCCTTTTGGACTAAATTCAGAGTTTGTTTTTACATATATTACCTTAGATGAACTCCACATTTAAGTTGGAAATATTTTCAATTTTTTAAATTTAGTTATCCTTAGCATCCCTGCTTTTAGCTGTTTTTATGGGCCTTTACATTTGGACCTAAGTTTTTCAAACATCTGGAAAATGTACTGCTTGAATAAACAATACAGTAAGAGTACCTGTTAAATTCCACTAATCCCATCATCTTAACCAGATATTTATAAAAGAAACTGAAGAAAGAAAGAAAGGCAAGGGAAAAAAAGCATTTTCTCATGTTCCTGCTCAGAGGAGTACTAATGGGTTATGAACCCTTTCAGAGTCATAGAGCAGAGAGAAAAATGGTTGCCTCGGTAACAGGGCAGACCAATCAGCTGCATACACTCTCCCCAGAGCATCTAATTTATTCAGCAAATGCAGGCTAGAACAGGTGGCTAACCTAAATGATGCCAAAAAGCTTTAGCTCTCAAACATCCCCACCCTCTGAATTTTCTTATACACAAAGTTTCATTCTTGTCCCTCATAAAGGCAGACTTAACGAGGTACATTTCAGCGTGAAACATAACACATTAGTAATCAAAAGAGCTCTCTGCATTTGTCACTTTTGAATTTTCTGACAAAAAGAAAGATAATGTGATTTTAAGAAATGATTGCTACTGACAGCTTAATTCTACTAGTTACTTTGAAAGTGGAGGTCATTCTAATTCTTACTATAAAACTCCATTATTTGTTGTTCAATAAATCAAATTTTATTGTGAGTTCTAATAGCAAGAGGGTTTATCCCTAAATTTCACAATTCTTGCTTTAGATAATAAACAGTCACAGAAGTTCCCATCCCTTAAGCCTCTGAAAGCACAGAGGTATTTACAAATAATTGGATGCAAAATGGGAGAGAAAATAATACCAACCTAGTTAGAGCTCTATTTATTAGAGGGTTAAGCAATCCCATTAGCTATCCCTAACATTAGAAAGGAAAAATCTGGAAAACTAACATTAAGGTATAAACATTTTTATACTCTATAAGGACTTTTTATGATCCAGGCCCATTTTCCTTTTTGAACCTCATGTCCACACTGCCAAATACATCCTGATCTTTGATCAACAGAATGCCGATGAAATCTGCCTTTCCCATCTCTGTCCTTGGCATTTGCTGTTGTCTCTGCTTAGAATGTCCTTGCAGTCCTGGGCTCCCTGCTCAATGCTTATCCATTCTTCCAGGCTAAAATAAAGCATTTTCTCTCCCCAAAAGCCTTTCCTCCTGTTCTCAGGAGGAATTACAAGGATCTCTCTCTGTTCCCTCTGCAAGTGCTTCCATTGTTTCTATGTCTACCTTCTTCACCAGATTGAGTCCCCCAAACCTTCAATGTAGGTTGTATGTTATTCAGTTCCCACTTTCAGAGAAGCACCTGGCTCCTAGTGTGAAATCATAAATAGTTGGTAAAAAAACAAGCAAATGGATGAATGAGTGAAATTGTGCATTACTGACACAAACCCTGCCCAAACCTAATATGTGACAAAACATTTTCAGAAATTAAAATGAAAATTTCACCAATTTAGACAAAGTATAATCACGTGTGCCTGTATGAGTAAAGACTCCGTGTTTCTTTAATGAGTTGAATCTTTTCTTCAAATGAAGTGTCACATACAGCTCCTAGCTCCTCTCTTTCCACTTGAATGTCAGTCCCTCATTTAGCCTGTTCATCCTGCTCATTCCCCCTCTTAAAACATCTCTCTGCAAACCCCAGCTTCCAAGAGCGCAGCTTAGAAATACTGGGCTAGACTTTCTACATGTTCAATTTTGCCTTCCTACTTCCCAGGACATAGTAATCACATAAGCAAGTGTTTGATGCAAATGACATTTAAAATAGGAGACAACATTAACGAGGAAGTTCAGGTCTTGGCATTTCTCTATTGATCTGCTTTTGAAGTCTTCCGATTGTCTCCAAAGGTGACCCTTGCTGCCTGAGGATGTTTCCTTGGCAACAGGGGTGACTGCTTCCAGCATGGGAGAAAAGGCATCTCTGTTTGTTTGATACTCGGCTACCACCCAGAGATGCTATGTGGCTTCAAAGAAAGCGAGAACCCCTCATTTTTAAGTATCAGATCAGCTTTCCGGTTCAAGGGCTGCGTATTACTCTGGAAAACAAGAGGTGGTGATAATTATCTGGCAATAGTTTCTTCATTTCATGAAAAAGAAAGACACGATCTCTATATTGATGCATTTTCATTCTCCTTCCCTAATTATCCCACATGCCTGCCTGTGCACGCACACACACACACACACACACACACACAGAGAGAGACAGAAATACAAGCACATCTTTCCTTTCTACTTGCATTCATTTATTCTTTCTTTCTTTCATTTTCTATATTTAAAGCTTTTTGCTTGCTATCAGCTCCCTGCTTTCTGTGTGGTCTCTGTTTTACCTATTCTCTATTTCCAGTAGCAGCCTCTTTGCACATCTTAGTTTCCAATATCTACCAAATTACTAATCAGAGTTAAACATTAACTTATCATAGCCAAAAAAAAAAAAAAGCCTGGTGAGAGCAATTGAAATTTGATCAACTCTCATAACCTCTTATTATTATAAGATGAAATGGAAAAATAAAATAGACCTTGAGATTAATGTCATTTATGATCAATTCACCTTTAATTCCCATTGCTTATATATTCTTTTAAATGGTATGGTAACATTTTATTTGTTATGCTTTATGCCTTCCCAAAGCAATTTGAAAACATTTTGCAATCAATGAAACTTTTTAATATCTATTTTATACAATTGCATAGTCGTGTCACAAAAGGTCTAGAAAACTAGTGTGTCAGACGTACCTTCATATTAGTGGAATTATTTTGTCTGGATTTTGTCCTCACAAAAAGGGGGGAAATTGATGACGTTGTATAGAGTTGTGCTGGGAATAATTCCTCCTAAAAGATGCTTCCAAATATCTTTTATGCTAATTTCTGTAGGTAAATAACTACATAAATTAGATTTACAGAGAGTGCTTAATGGCATATCAAATGTTCATACTCAGAGACCAACTTTTTCAAGGTAAAATGTATAGAATCCTAAGTATGAACAGTAAAAGTACAACTTCTTTCATGTCCAAAGTATCTAAGAAATACGAATTTGAAAATATCACTCAACAGGTAGTGTTATAAATCCATAGATCCAAAATACATTTTATTCTAATGAAGCTAGTAATTTAGGCATCAAAAGAACCTTAGAAATAATGCAATCCCTTATTTTACATATGAGAAAATGAACACCAAGAAATAGTAAAAAAAAAAAAAAAAATGCCTATGCAAACTGGTCTCAGACCTTGGATGAATAACAGAAAGTCTTTTGATTCTTATTTGTTTACTACATAAAATGTTCCTATAAAATTCTTGAAGATGAGAATTGCATTTTGCCTTTACTGTTAAGTGTTCTATTTTATAACACAATGCTCAACTTTTAACACTCTCTAATAAATTATTTATGCATGTGGTATCAGTTAGGAATGCTTCCACTAAAAATAACAGAAAACACCATTGAGACTGACTTAATAAATATTGGTTTATTTTTCTGACATGACAAGGAGTCTTGAGGAAAGCAGGTGGCATTGTTTTAGCCATGGTTGTTTTAGCATGGCTGGACTAACATACCTGAAATTCTCTTGTTATTTCCACATATCTGCCTCCTCCTGGTCACAAAATAACAGCACATGCTCTCAGCATCCCATTCTGCCTTCAAGAAAGGGAAAAGGAGCCATGCCAGATATGTCTTTTCTTTATATCAGGTAAATGAAATCCTTCATGAACCTCATTGCAAGTTGGTGCTCATGTCTCAATGCCCAGAACTAAACAATATGGCCACTTTCGTGGTGAGGGAGCCTGGAAATGTAAGAACTTCATTTTTCCAACTCTTATAACAGAGGTAACAGTGGAGAAATGTATTTTAATTATCTGATTGTGAGCTAAAAAAGATTAGATGCTTATTTTTAGATTGATAAATGATAGATGATAGATGATAGATAGATAGATAGATAGATAGATAGATAGATAGATAGATAATAGAGTAGATACAGGTGGACATGAGATAGAAATCAGGAAAGAAACAAAGATAAATACCAAGAAAGATATCAAGTAGGGGAAATGTATTCCACTACAATCTTAAAACAGAAAAATGAGGTATCTAAAATGAGAAAGAGAGGGATATAAATGTTTTCCAAATGCCTTCCATGGTGGCATCCCAGAAGCATGCTCAGTGAACAGTGTCACTAGCAACCAAAGCAGGCCAATGAGAGGATATAGCAGTTTCAGTGGACATTAAGAACCTATGTATATTTTGCCAGTTCAGGGTTCAAGAGAAACACCAGGAAACTATTGCTAAGAAACTTGATCACTCAGGAGCATCAGGAAATTAAAATCACTACACTGTGTGAATAATGTAAAATGACTTTTACACAGTCTTCTTTTTTTTTTTTAGAGAGATACACAGTGAGAGAGGGAACACAAGCAGCGGGAGAGGGAGAGGGAGAAGCAGGCTTCCTGCGGAGCAGGGAGCCCGATGTGGGGCTCGATCCCAGGACCCTGGGACCATGACCCGAGCCGAAGGCAGATGCTTAACCATCTGAGCCACCCAGGCGCCCCTACACAGTCTTCTTAACACAGAATTTAGAAGAACAATATTACAACAAACAATTCGTTGCTTGATTTTTAAAGTCACTTCCAAGTATTCTGAAGGTGCACACTAAGATTCATAGAAGTTCTTTTTTTCCTTTGGGTCATCTTAGTCCAATAAGAGAACCAAGTAGGCCAGATGAATTGTTACAGTATCAAGTCAATAAGTTCAATTTCTAGGTCACCCTTGCCTCTTCACTTTTCTGAAAACAAGTGTGAAAGTTTATGCTAACTCTTAATCTTTGGTCCCTGCTAGAATGTAAGCTCCATGGTAAGGGCTCTGTTTTGTTTGCTGCTTTTTCCCGTGTTTACAACTGTGCCTGGCACAATGTTGTGATTCAATAAATAGTTGTTGCCTTGGTAGGTAAAAATTAATCCTTTGTATATCATTTACCTACTAGGTACTACTAGGTACTACTTTGAAGTGAAATTCAATAGATTTTGCAAAATTCTCTTCCAACATGAGTTGTACAGCAATATAGTTAAATAATAGATCCTTCCTCAGAAAGTAGCTCCTTGATCAAAAGGATTAGGCTATAAATGTCTTGAGAGTGAGAACCACATACTTATCTTTTTGTTGCCAAGCCCAGTGCCTGGCACATAATAAATGTTTATAAAATGAATTGCTGACCAGATTTTATAATGAGTGATTATTAAAGTGGTAACAATCAATATTTTGGTTCAAATCTTAAAATGAAACTGAATTGACATGTTTCCCATGAACACTCAACTTCTGAACTTCATTCTTAAGAATATTATTCAGGCTAAAAGGTGTTGATCTTTCCAACCAGAAGGCTAATGAAAATTGGAGAGGAAATTCATAAGACCAAGGTCAGTTAAACATACATTCACACCTGCATGCACAAGTCCACACATCACATAGCTTGTTTTCTCCTATCATTCTGGGCTTGAAAAAAACAAATTGTTCTCAAAGAGAAAAAAAAGAGTCCAACTAAGAACCCTTGTGGGCGTGTCTATAAGAACATAGAACAAAGTAACTATATGGAGAACAGGATTCTATAAAATCATGTTTGTTAATTTCTATGTATGCAGTTGTAAACACAGTTTGTAACAAGTATAAATGAAGATAATACATTTCTTTATGGCTAGAAGATGAAAAGCATTGCTTTGTTGACTCTTTTTATGGTTGTTCTTGTTAGTACTCAAACCAGCCTTAAAGCGGACTCCCATTAACAAACACCATGGTAAACACCATTCTACGACACAACAGAAAATGTAGGTGTTCTCAACAAATGAGATGTTGCATTTATTGAAACAATTTTAAAACAGGCTCTACTCTTTGCATTGTGATAGTTTTACTGCCACAAGCACGCATAGCTAAGTGAGCATGATCACACATTAATATCCTGTGGGTGTGCATGTACACATTTCTTAAAAGCACTGTAATTTCTCCAACTCTTATTGATTTCAGAGAAGCCATGAGAAGTTCAGAATCCTTCTCCCACAACTGCAAGCACAAAGATATTTTTAGTTTAAGCATTTTATTCTGTGAAATGAAAAGGAACACCACCAATAAAAAAAGATCCAAAGCAAAACATACTCCAAAAAAAGACAGAAATAAATCTGTCGGAAAACAGAAAACCGAAGCGTTAATTGAACGTTACCTTTTTCTCATAGTGAGGAGGATGCATCATGGTCATTTCTATCTTTTCTCACTGTGCTGATTTAAAACCCCCAGCTGAGAAGGCAGCTGTGCAGAGCAAGGATCTGGTGAGCTCAGCAGGAGCCCTGTATCCTAATGCTACTCCCAGAAATTCATGCTTGCTTTCAGTTGCTGTGTTGTCATTCGTAATGCCAGAAATGGGAAATGCTGTCCTCTTTTCTACAGCAGTGCTACAAAGATCACAGTGATAGTGTCTTTAAAGACTTCAAAGCCTGGATCACCCTGTTTTTATTGTTGTTTATTTTCAATGTAGCCTCTAAAGGGAAGGCGTTGGCTCCTTTTCAAGCTATTTAAAATTCTGGAGTCTTTCATTAATCATAATGTTAATGGAATAGATGGCAAAGCAGACATAAAAGTTACAGCATATGGAGAGGGAACGGGAAGGTTGCTTGTTGCCCCCTCCCAAGCCAAAAAAAAAAAAATGACTTCACTGTTATATAGCATTTTTTTCCTAGATTGCAACAATGAAATCCTTCTCTTCCAACCACAAAAAAAAAGCTACATTGTGTGCCTCTGGCAAAGGTAGCGATATAAAATTAACTTCCACCTAAAATCAAGAGACATTTCTTAAAGCCCTTAAAAATGGAATTAATTTATTTCTGTTTCCAGATAGTGGCATTAAAAATATTTTATGAAGTACTCTGGAAATGACTTGAAAAATAATTACAGGGAAAGTACTGGGCAACATAATGGCTGCAGTTGTTACTGCAGGACATGATTGATGTTGTCATAAGTGAATAAACCACATCCTATGCAGAGCTAGGAATTCTGGTGAGGGTTAGCCTTCAAAATCAGAGGATATATCAATTGTTTATGTTTCTGAAGGTATAAATGTTAAATATGTATTTTACAGAACATGTTCTGAAGGCATAAATGTTAAACATATCTGTAAGAATAAATATGCTTCAGGTATAAAATTACATTTATATGTATAAAATATGCATCTGTTTTGGTATGTACGGTCAAGGACACTAGGTCTCAATATTTAAAATAATAGGTACTATAAGTGCATCAGTACTTAAAATAATTATTAAAATATTTAAAATAAAATCTGAACTGCAGTTTAAAATATATACTGTATTGGGTACATTTGCTTTTTACCTGAAGTTACAATTAGATACAAAAGTCAGCACAAAATAACCAATAAAGGGGAATAGAGTCTAAGTCATTTTAGGAGTTTTTTCTTATATTCAGTTAATTTTGTACGTCCATTTTGGGAAGGACAAAGAGCTGAAATACTAACATTTAAAAAGTCTTATTTACCTGTGGATTATGTCATTCAGTAAGTATTTATGAAAATACTCTTGGTGTCTAGAATTTCACCATGCTGCCTTAAACCGAGATTGCATAAAACAAAAATTCAAATACATACATCACTGAAACATGTCCTCCTTTTTAGGAAGTGTCTTTTGTTTTTCAAATGGGGTTCCAATGAAAAATACTTGGGAAGACGGAGAACTAATACATTCTTTATTGCTGCAAACCAAATGACCACAAATTTAGCAACTTAAAGCAAAACACAGTTGTCTTATTTTGGGAATTGAAATGCACTAATTTTATAAAGAAGCATGCAACTCAAATATGTTGCCTTAGCATCTCGTTCAATGTTTATATCCCTTTTTTTGGTATTCATTCATTCATCCATCCGTTTACAGTATCTATTGTTGTGGTTTCTGCCAATAGTTGAAATTTTTGCCCTGAAGAAATTATTTAAGTATTTTGCTTACTAATGCATTGTTTCTAAAAATATCAAATATTTAGTTTTAGTCTCAACACATATATGAAAGTCTGCCCAAAGATGCTTTTCTGTATGGGAAAGTGAACATGACGCATGATGGGAAATTAAGTAGATAATATTTTAGGGATGCATGTTTCAACATCTTTCAAAATAATTTTGGGTAGATCGAAGAGTTCAATTTGATAGTAGAATCAAATTTGGAAGGATGAAAAGATGTATGGAATAAGAAGGACATGGTCAAAAGTTCAAAGAAAGAATATTGACTAATTGAATGATATATAATTTTTGATATGCTAAAAAATTGTTTTTACACTAGCCTATAAAAATCATTTTCAGCTGATTACTTGAAGAGATAATATAGATTCAGTAAGAAATATAAGGTATCAATGGACTAATTGACAAAGCATGTGAACAGATAATTTGAAAAAAAGTAAATGCAACCCATAAAGACACATGTAAAATAAATCCAATCTCACAAATAATTATAGAAACTCAAATAAGTTAAAAATTATATTCCATTTTTGCCTATTAAAGAAGTCATGTTTAAAGTGTGCAACTCATGAGGCGCCTGGGTGGCTCAGTGGTTTAAGCATCTGCCTTCGGCTCCTGCCATGATCTCAGGGTCCTGGGATTGATCTCCATGACAGGCTCCCTGCTTACTGGGGAGCCTGCTTCTCCCTCTCCCTCTGCCCCACCCCCCCTTGTGCTATTTCTCTCTGTCTTAAATAAAATCTTAAAAAAATAAATACAGTGTGCAACTCACAATAATGAGGGAGGTACAGTATCATAGATTATTGTTGATCATTCATACTGGTATATGGCAATTTGGCAGGAAAATAGTGGTAATAGAGAGAGATCATAAGAAAAATACTACAAATTGATACTAACAGATATCTCTGGGAGCCTGTTCAAAAAAAAGAAAAATTGCTATATATATAATGGTGTTCAGCATATCACATCATAGAATTGAAAAAGTGGAAAAACTAAGTGTCCAACAATAAGTAAATGTTTTCAAAAAGTGAAAATCAGCCCTGGCAGCAGGCAGTTAGAACTAGACTATCCTAGGGACGCCTGGGTGGCTCAGTTGAATAAGCGACCGACTCTTGGTTGCAGCTCAGGTCATGATCTCAGGGTTGTGAGATTGAGCCCCAATTCCGGCTCCACACTCAGTGGAAGAATCTGCTTGAGATACTTTCCCTCTGCCCCTTCGTCCCCCGCCAATGCTTGCACTCTAAATAAATAAAACTTAAAAAAAAATGAATAAGAACTAGGCTATCATAAACAGCACATGTAAAACAACAACACTCCTCAGGGAGGTGTAGCTGTAACCAAGTCTAACAAAACAGAGGCAAGGACACTCAGCAACCACATAAAACAACTAAACAACGCTCTCTTTGTACTAACCCAAGTGACTACTACTTATTTACCTATGACATCCAACACTGTTTTAATCTTCTTACCTCCTAGAAAAAATTGCCAATTTAGGGCTACCTGGGGGGCTCAGTCAGTTAAGCATCTGCCTTCAGCTCAGGTCATGATCTTAGGGTCCTGAGATCAAGCCCTGTGTCAGGCTCCCTGCTCATCAAGGAGTATGCTTCTCCCTCTGCTCCTCCCCCTACTCATGCTCTCTCTCGAGCACACACTTTCTCTCACAAATAAATAAATAAAATCTTTTAAAAAATAATAATAATTACCAAGATAGCCAATTGCTGAATTGCCCCTGAATTCTGACAGTATCCAGTTCAGAAATGGCCTCCTCTTCTTTAAGCCCTGCTTAGAAACACCCAAAATAAGCCCACATCCTTTAGTAGACCTTTGCCAAAATCCTCCTCTTGAGACCTCTACAGTTCCTCTGGAGAGAACTCTCCCTTGCTTCAGCGGCCTAAGGTTATCCTTATTTTGTTTCACTGAGACATGTTATGATCTTTGGCTGGTGGATTTCAGTAAGTTAAACTGTGACAGCCTGTTATATTGAGAATAATGTGGCCATTCTAATGATGGAACACAACATGGTAAAGCATGATTATAACTACATGAAAAATGGGTGAAGAAAATATATCAGGTAAAGTACTGAGTTTATCAGTACTTTTCCTCCCAATAATTTCTTGCTTATTTTCTTTATTTCCTAACTTTCTTAAAGTTGAGTAAACTAAATTTCTAATAAAAATTATTTTGTTAAAAATATGTAAAATATGAATGCCTTAATCCATTTGGGTTACTGTAACAAAAATACCACTGCTTATAAACAACAGAAATTTATTTCTCACAGTTTTAGGGGTTGGGAAATCCAAGATCAAAGGACTGGCAGATTTGGTGTCTGATGAGATCCCACTTCTTGGTTCAGAGACAGCTGATTTTTCACTGTGTCCTCATGTGATTGAAAGGAACAAGAGAGCTCTGTGGGGTGCCTTTTATAAGGGCACTAATACCATTCAGGAGGGTGCTGCCAAAGGCCTCCGTCCAAATGCCATCATATTGGGGATTAGGTTTCAAAATGTGAATTTTTAAGGGACACAAACATCCATCCAGTCTCTACCAGGGAATAAAACAAAATCCCCTCAGTTAAATAGGAGAGTTTATATATTCATCTTACACACTGTTTTTTTTTCTCCTTTATGTATTCAGCAAGAAATAAGTGTGCACATAACCATTAATTGATACATATTATTAATTAATTTGATGGTCCTAAGTTGATAATGATTGATTAGTTCATGTACATAATTAGCTGATTAATTGATACATATAATGAGTTAATTTATATGCATTGGTAATTATTTGATATACACAAGGCAATAATTCCTTCCCTTACATGTTCATTAATTTATTTTGTGTGTTCATTCAATTATTATTTCATCAAGTATATATTGAACTTCTTTACTTGTCCAGATCCAGGGCTGGGTGTGGTGAGGCAGAGTTGAACATGATTAACTGCCTGCTAGACAGGAGCTCACTCTGTACTAGAGAGGCAGAGAGGGCAAATATATTATCAAACAGAGGGATACATGCTCTATTCTTAAACAGATGATGCTATGGGAGCAATGTCAAGGGGACACTTACTTCCTTGTGTGGTAGAAGGTGGGAGTGCTCAGGGATGACTTCAAGGAAGAGGTGCTGCTTACCATGAGTCTTTCATAACAAGAATGTGTTTGTCAGGCAAAGGAGAGAAGGAACGGTATTCCAGGCTGTGTAAGAGTCTATAATTAAGAGCTACAATGAGGAGCACCTGGGTGGCTCAGTCATTAAGCGTTTGCCTTCAGCTCAGGTCATGATCGCAGGGTCCTGGGATCGAGCCCCGCATCAGGCTCCCTACTCAGCAGGAAGCCTGCTTCTCCCTCTCCCACTCCCCCTGCTTGTGTTCCCTCTCTCACTGTCTCTCTCTCTGTCAAATAAATAAAATCTTTAAAAAAAAAAGAGCTACAATGAGAAAAACAATTACTGCTTCAAGAGATTAGAAAAGGGGATTCACGTGGGTGTAAACAGTGGGAGCTGTAAAAGCAATACTTGACCTAAATCTTAGAAAATGAAGAAGGTATAGAGGTGGACAAAGAAGATTCAACTGCAGTCACCACATAAGCCATTGCCCTAGTCTGTGATGTGGTGGGTGATATAAATTGGGACAGGATAGTTTGCTTGTGTCCACAGAGAGTCATCAGATAAATTAGGAAGCAAACTTTCAGTTTTGAGGCAATCACTCCAAGGACCATTCTATTAATTACAAATTAAATCAGATCTCCCACGTGACAGAAATTCATTCTTGTAGTAGTAAAGGGTTACTCGTTATAGTATCTTTCTTGAGCTAAAGGAGATTCACACACAAAGAGCTGAAAAGCTTAGATGAGAACTTTCTGATCTAATCCAGTTGTCCCATGAAGACACCATCTATCTAACAGGATTGTCTTCACACCACTACAAAGAGATTTCTGATACACTGCTGCATTTTTGTGTTCTCTGAACTCAGAGTTGGGCCAAAAATGATAAAAGTAGGAGGAAATACTTCTTTGAAATTAACTAGCTTTAAAAAAAAAAGGAAAAAGGAGATCAGTCAGATTTTGATAGAGAAAACTTATGCCAAGTTTCAAAGGCATAGAAATGCAAAATACAGAGAAGGATATTTTTCAAACTTCAAATTGGGTCTGGAAATGTTGCAGGGATGGTTACATATGGAGGCAAACAGAACACATGCCAAAAAAGGCAAAATGAGTGTGAGAAGGTGTGAAGATTGATCTGTGCATGTGAGGGAACATTAGCAAGAGAAAATATCTGTATAGGAAATGGGCCACATTTGTATAGAAAAGAGCCCAATAGAGGGAGAAGTTTTGAACATTATTTGAGTGAGGAACCAGACAAACGATTTTAACTTCAACTTTATGTGATTTTTATTCCCCCCTCTGGTTTAAATAACACTCTTTTACTTCTTTATTTTTCTTCAGATTTTGTATTTAAATTCTAGTTAGTTAACATATAGTGTAATATTGTTTTCAGGAGTTGAATTCAGTGATTCATCACCTACATATAACACTCAGTGCTCAACACAAGTGCCCTCCTTAATACCCATCCCCCATCTAGCCCCTTCCCCACCCACCTCCCTCCATCAACAGTCTGTTCTTTACTTCTTTATCTAGAACCACGTTTCCTCTTTTCCATTTCATTAGCATCATGTAAAACAAACCTGTTCCTCTTGTAGAGTTAAAATACAGACACATCTAGGAGTAATCAGAAGACAGAACCAAACATTTATTTTGTCCCATTTCATTTTAAGGGCACATCTTTTTTTTCCTTTAATGATTGGGAGTCAGCACCAATTTGGGGGAAAATCACATCAAAATGCAATAGAATGACTCATGTGTTAAGGAATTTTCTTTGAAATATAGTATATATAGAAAAGTATTATTATTCTGAAAAAGCAGAAGGCATAACATTCTTTGTGTCTAGTTTCAAAATTCCTATTTACAGAGATAACTCTGTTAACACGTATTGATGCAGGACAAAAGTATTTTCACAACATATCATCCCTCTTATTTAAAAGCAGAAGTTCAGGGCATGTGGGTGGCACAGTTAGTGAAGAGTCTGGCTCTTGATTTCAGTTCAGGTCATGATCTCAGGGTCGTGAGATTGAGTCCCATGTCGGGCTCCACACCCAGTGGATTCTCTCTCCCTCTCCCTCTGCCCCTCCCCACTTGCTTTCTCTCTCTCTCTCTCTCTTTAAAAAAAAAAAAAAAGCAGAACCTCATCTGGCAACTTGGTTTTTTGTTTTGTTTTGTTTTGTTTTGTTTTGTCTTCTGGTGACTTGGTTCTAATATTACACAAAATATATACTACAGGACTATATAATGCTGCATAACAAATTATCCCCAAATTTAGTGTTTTAAAACAGCAAACATTTATTATCTCAGTTTCTGTCAGTCAGACACCCTGGTGCAGTTTGGCTGGATCCCTGGGCTCATGGTCTCTCACAAGGCTGTAATCATGTCAAGACTCGACTGACAAAAGATATGCTTCCTTGGCAATAACTGATTTGGCTTCTATTTCTACAGTGTTTCCTCTTCCACAATCTCATATAACTGGAATCATAAAGTACATAGCATTCTAATACTGGCTTCTTTCTCTTACTTTAGTCATTGAAGATTCATCTATGTCTTCACATGGCTTGATAGTGCATTCTTTTTATTGGTGAATAATATTCCACTGTAGGGATATACCACAATTGTTTCTCCATTCGCCATTTGAAAGACATACTGATTACTTTCAGGTTTGGGCAGTTATGAATAGAACTCCCATGGACATTCGGGTGTACAGGCTTTTGGGTGGGCATAAGTTCTCAGGTCAATTGGGTCAATGCCTAGAAGTATAAAATGAAGGGTTATAAGGTAAGTTGAGGTTTGGCTTTGTATCAACTTTTGAATCAATGATGTGTATGTACACTAAATTACATAAATTTTCAGCATTATATGCTTTATGCATTTTTTTCTCACTGCCCCCTCCAAAAAAAATGCTTTCTAGTAAACCATAAGAAGGTTGGGAGAGAACAAGGTCAACGGTTACTATAAGGTAGCATTTCTTAGACTGAATTCTACTGGGGAGGGGGCCAGTGGAAGAGAAAGATTTAAATGGAGACAGAAAATGTCAGTTAAGTTGTAGAGATGAAAAGAGTGTTTGAGGAAGTAGCTATCAGGAATGGCAGGATGTGTTTCATATCTGAATTTGGGTTTTAAAATGCAGACTGGAAAGGAATAGCAGAGTCTATAAAAAAAAAAAAAAATCAGTCCTGGGAAAAGAAAGACATATGAGAAAAGACAGACACAAAGTAAGTAACTAGGGAGATAAAGAGCAGAATGAGGAAACCATGAGAGTAGAAGCTGGAAGTCCATCATGATAGCTGGGGAGGTGAGCTCTGGAATCATAGGGGGATAAGGATTTTGGTGTGATATACCTTCTTGATAGCAAGCCTAATAGCAATCTCAATTTCTTTGATTGACAAGAGACTTCAATGAATATTTTTAAAAGCTGTTCCTCCCTGTGCCTTCACCCCTTTTTATGCCAATGTCTTTTATAGGAATGTTTAACAAGTGTTCACTGAATCTCCTCACACTCCACCCACATCCACTTCTCGTATATGTGGGGACAGATTATAAAAGTCATAAATGTAATAAAAAATGAAAAGGATCCAAAAAGTTGCTCTATAATCCAATCTTTATGCAGAAATGTGATGTTTAAAATGTAATTTATTGTGGCTTCTGAAATGTTCCTTCTAGGAGCATGTGAATGAATGGTGAATGAATCTGCAGGCACTTAAATAATCAAATGATCATATAAGGAAAGAGGGCACAGAAATGCTTCATCAACAGATGCGGTAACATTGCTATAATCATCTCACACAGGAAAAATCATGCTTTCCCAGGTCTTGTTTTCTGCACTTCTACAAGGGAAGCTCTTGGCTTGTCCCTTTTGATCTCTGAAATGATGGTGGAACTATTTGTTTCTTAAAGTGTTCTGATAGTCCAGATCCCAAACTAAGATGCTCATAATGGATGTATGACTAAGCATGTTTTTTGTTTGTTTGTTTGTTTCTAAAGTACACATTTCCCTTATAAACCTCTAGAATATTCTCATGAAGCTTGGTTTCTCTTTCGAGCTAGTCTCACTTAAACATGATCCTAAGTCTCAATTGTCACCAGTATTTCTTCAGAACTCTGCAATACAAAGAACCAAAATTATCAACTGCAAAATATATGCATAATTGAGGTAGCATTGAAAAAATACACTGAGCCACTTAACTTCATTTATAATCTTCTAATTAAATAGCAATAACCTTTTTAAGTACATGTTAGTTTATTCTTTTTTAACTCTTTCTCCTCCTCCACCATTTCTACTCTAGGATTATCTACATACAAAATGTGGAGGGAAAATTAAAATTGAGTCCTTTTGTAATGGCTGTCTTATGATATAGCCCTGATATATTTGTATTAATCTGTCATCATTTCTTGATTTCTACTCTAATTAGCTTCATATTCAAAAGGCTTACAAAGTTACCACTGATAGGAGAGACATAAAGGCCTCTATATTTTAAATAACCAAAATGCAGAAGAGCTAAGCTGAGTCTAAAGGTAGTTCTCCATTTCACTGAACAGTGAAAATCAGTGGGACATTAAGCAGGCACCATTCACTGCATTAGCAATGTAGGATTCTTCTTTCATTAGGTAGATGCACTAGATCATATAAGACAGGACCGCAGACTTGCAAGGACCCTCAGTAAAAACTCATCAATATTTTCAAAACACATCACATTCTTCTTGAGCTCCTTTGAGATACATTAGCAACCTTATTAGGTTCTCTGTTCTGAATTATCTCCCTGTCTTACTCCTTGACCTTACTCCTTACTAATGTCTCAAAATGCATTAAGGCAACAATTAGTTCCTTCTCTTTATGCTGATTGGGCATTTGGCACTCTCAAAAGCATAATACAGCTCATTTTTCTTCTCCTGCTTCGTGTGATAAGGCTTTTATTTTAAATAAGTGAATATAAATTACAGCATGATCCATGCTGTATGCCCAACAACTTCAGTGAAAAGACTCCGGGAGTGGAGATGGAATAAAAGGAGCAGGGGGAGAAAAATATTGAATTGGGAGAATATTGATGATTCAAAATAATGCCATTTTAAACCTATTAAATAGAACGATTTTTAACCATCTTATTTTACATCTGAAAAATTAATTTGAAGTCTTACATTTGAAGTCTACAGTTTGCTTTATTTTCACTATTTTTTTCCTTTGGCTGCTTTTCCAGTAAATAAGCTTTCTATTTTCTGTCACCATCCACAGATTCTTCTCTTTGATGTTTTGTGTTCTCAATAATATAAGCCATCACTTCTCTATGTATTTTAATGATCGAAATAGAGTGCCAAAATTCTACGTGTGCACAAACATATATACACACATATATAATCAGTATTACATATATTATGTGTAAATGTGATTATATATATATAATTAGTCATGAAAACAGACATTCATGGAGACTCCAAAATTATTCTAAATTATTGCCAAGTTGTTCCTTAGTCATGTGATAATTTTCCTGGACCCTCAAAAACCCCTCTATACCTTCAAACCAGTCCTACATATTAGCAGCTTGTATTACTTCCAGTCAGAAATGCAGTTCTTGGGGTACCTGGGTGGCTCAATTAGTTAAACAACTAATTCTTGAGTTCAGCTCAGGTCATGAATCTCAGGGTCGTGAGATCGAGCCTCCCATCAGGCTCCACACTGAGCGTGGAGTCTGGTTAAGATTCTCTCTCTCACTCTCCTTTGCCCCTCCCTGCATGTTCTGTCTCTCTTAAAAAAAAAAAAAAATGCAGTTACTAACGACACAAATTTTCTTGAAGGATTTGTGCTTGTACCAAGCAGAAGGTGATTGATTGTTAAAAATGAGACATTTATTGACTCAGCTGAACCCAAAAACCTAAAACAAAAAGTAGCCACCAAGTATTGCCCTTTAAAAGTGAGCTGCTGGATCATCCATGGATCACTTGACAAGATGGGGCCTGACAGAGTTCTGCCACCACCATGGATCCTATAGGGGAGACTGAGGACATCAGTTTGGATAGGGTTGCCAGTAAAGAGTGAAGTATGAGGGCAGCCAACCACAGGGAGCTTCAAGGGACCACCAAGGAGCTTGACCCATGTCTCTGGAAGTTCGCACATATGGCTTGATGACGTGGTGACATTCGAAATATTTAGAACTGTCATTCACTGGTGCTGACAGATATTGGAGCAGGATCCTAGAGCCCTGTGGTGCCAGAAAATACCTTTTGGTTACCAGCTGCTGGAAAATTGAGCAGAATCATAGAAGAAGGGGAATGGGGCAGGGGCTCTTGACTTGATTAGAGAATTCATGGTAACCTACGTACCAAACTTAGAGAAATATTTTCACATATGAACCATCCTCAGGCTCTGCTACTGACAAAGGATCAGCTTTGATTAATACCTGATTTATCTGGGCATAATAGACGTTCAAGAGAATCTGATGCTATTGACCTGAGCTGAGAGCAAAGAGAGAGACAGAGACAGAGTTAGACAAAGAGAGAGAGACTGGTGAATCTAAAATGAGAAATACTTTCACACTGGAGCCGGGCAGAAGGAAGCATTAATTTTCAATCTTTGAATTTGATTATTACTCTGGTCTAGATGTTTTAATGACTGAAGTGAGACTGTTCTCTGGAGTTTTATTTGAGCTTTTTATTAAGAAGTGTAATTGAATAAAACTCTGAGGCGCACCTGAGAGTCATCTAGGGGCAAAGAGAGGACTATCCCACAGTCCGAATAAAAAGGTTAGTGGCAGGAAAAATGAAGTTTATTTTCTATTTGCATCTCAACATCCACTCAGTAAAAAGATTACAATAGCAAGGTATCCAGTCTGAACTTCAACTACCATTCAGACAGGGCTGGGCTTGTCTGACCAACCGGTAGGAGGAGTCAGGGCCATTCGTTTGACATGATGCTTTGTTGTGTTATATTTGATCGGTTTGGGTTTTGTTTGGGGTCAGCACCAGAGGAAAAAAAAAGTATAGAAAACCCGAACTGCTCCACGATCAGTTGCAAGAGCTCCTGACTGAGGCTTTAGGAGAACACTTCAGGCAGAAGCAAGAGAAGTTGTTTTCACCAAAGTCCACCTGAGAAGCAGAGTATCTGCTTTGGAGCATGAAGGGTGGTTGTCCTTCCTTGATATATACACTGTAATGTGCTCTGGTAGAGTGAAGATTCTAAGAGATTAACATCACATCAGAACTCTAGACCTCATACTTTGGGGAGTATAGGAGATGAATTTATGTCCTGGACTCAGGCCAGTCCTGTCAGGCCTTGGCAGCAAAAGTCACTATGAGGTGTTGCCCAGGTGACTCTGAAGGAGCCAAGGTGACAGAACAAAGAAAAGGTGAACCCACAGGATTGGCTACATCAACAGTTACTACAGCTGTAGGCCCAGGGAACCCTCTACACTCTTATTTTACGATACACTACCAAAAACCACATTCATTAATATCACCACTCTCTCAGTCAGCACAGGCTGCTGTAACAACATATAAAAGGCTGAGTGGCTTAAACCACAGACATTTACTTCTCACAGTTATGGAGGCTGGGAAGTCCAAGATCAAAGTGCCAATTAATTTGGTTCCAGATGAGAACGTTCTTGCTGGCTTGCCAACAGCATCCTTCTCACTGTGTCCTCACCAAAATGACAGAGAGAAAGGGAAAGAGAGGGGGAGAGAGACAGAGAGGTCTACAGTCCTTCAAATAATAGCCTCAGTGTCTCTGTCTTTATCACTCACTTTGCTTTTGGCTTGGATCAAAAGCATCAGACTCAACTGACCTTCTATTTTGCCCAGATAATTCAGGTACCAGTCAAGGCTGATCTTTCATCAGAGGCAGAGCCTCATGGTTCTCATGTGAAAATACTTCACTAACAATATAGGTTACCCTGAGTTCTCTAGACAGGTCAGCAGCCTCTTCTCCATCCCCCATCACCTGTGATTCTCCTCACTTTTTCACCATCCAGAGCACAGTCTGATCTCTCTTTCTCTTCTTCCAAAGGCTCTAACCCCATCATAGAAGCCCCATCCCCATACCTCATCCAAGCTTCATCTAAACCAAATCACTTCACAAAAGCCCCACCTCTAAGTACCATCACACTGGGAGGGTTAAGTCTTCAACATATGACTCTTGGAGTCCACAAACATTCATCCATAACAATCATCAATTTTATCAGATTAGTCTTTACATATTGCAAAGCTGTTAAACAGGGGTGAAAACTGGTTTTTTGAAATACTTTTCTTCATTTGAAATCTCCAATTTTATCTCAGCTACAAATATTGTCTTTTGTTTACCTTGAAGTGGCAGGCTCACCTAATTCTTTTTTCACAAAAATGTCTGCCGAATATCCAAGTCTGAAAATCAGAGTTTGTCTGTTGGCTGTTCTTTAAGGTAGAATGAGTATTCCATGAAAAAGCAACCAGTTCAGCTCGTAACTCGAACAACTGCATAAGTGTTTTTCCTTCGGAAACCATCACACATCATCACCGGCATATTAAAAAGACATGTACTCAAGAGTAGATTTAATAAACTTAATAATTTTCCAGCTTTGTCCAAGACATTCTCAAGTGAAATTAATTTTTTTTTTTAATCCTGCAAGCGTATGGTGGTGAAGAAGGGAATGACTGCAGTCGAGTTTTGTGCCACCGCTTTGAATCATGCTAAGGTCCCACCAGTTTCCCAGTCCATTGCTTTTACACCTTCAGTGAAAAAGACATATTAAATCTATTTTGCTATTATTATGAAAGTAGTTTTTGACCTTTCAGTCCTCCCAAAAGAGTGTTGAGAATCCCACAGGGATCCATATACCACCTTTGAGATCTCTTGGACCAGATTATAGAGTAGTCAAGGGGGACAAATTCCATGGTTCATGTGAGGGAGAGAGAGCATCCTGGTGTCTTGAGGTGAGTTGGCATAAGCGAAGTCACAGAAAGCCAGCACTGGAACCCAGGCGCCCTGGCTGCAGATACGAGACAGAATCTTTCATACCACATTACAGTCATGATTAATTGCTCCACTCCTTGCTTCATGAGCCTTAGTTAAAGCTACATAAACATACTCTTACATCCTTACAATTTTTCAACACCCTACAAAAAAAGAGAAAGAGAAAGCGTGTCAGATAAGATGATTATGCTGATTTAAACCACAGGATAAGATGCCTGTCCTGTGAGCCCTTTGGATAAATGCATTCAGGTAGGGAACTCAGTCTGCTTCAGGAGAGAATTTGTGTTATTACAGCCACAGTCTCTCTCACCAGCTTGGTGACATTGTCTTCCTAGAGCTTACTGGCCACCAGGTTACAGGGAATGCACTGAAAGGCATAACTGGCTTTTTGAAGAAGATATAAAAGGAGAAAGTTGGTTGCTTTGTTTTATTAGAAAGCATCCTCCTGCACCTGGAAGGGATCGTGTTTATCAAGCAGAGTTGTGTCATTTATGAGCGGCAGAATCGAGGTTCTCCCTAGGGCAGCCGCTAAAACAAAAATACATCCCTCACCTCTCTTGTTTATGAAGGAAAACCAGAAGAAATCTGGAGCAATTTAGTAGCAAGAATAGAAAACGCTGTAGGGGTGTGGAGGCGAGGTGGGGGCAGAGTGGCGATAGATTTTGAACCCAGGAGATGCTTGATATTAAGGCATTAACATTTAGCTCACAAAATGTAAAAACCAGCCCACTTTGCCTAATGGCCATGCAACTTGGGTTGTCAGCACCTCTTGGGCTGAAAATATTCTCTGCTGATTGGATATGAAAGATGTGAGTAATGGGAAATTTTCAAGGCAAAAACAATGAATGTTATGTGTAAGGAATGCAAAAGATGCCAAGGGTACAAAGAAGTTGTAGTGCTGACAGTTCTTACTGAGAGAGAATGTTCAGTCTATAGGATGAAAAAAAGCCAACCCTGAATATTTTATATACATATGTATGTATTTGTTATATCATAGTGAACAATCTACAATAACCCAAAGCTTCAGAGATAACATAAAAAGATGGATATCCATTATTTAAAGGGTCTTTTAAACTTACTGTATAAATGTTACTTCTTACTCCAATTTCTCTCACCCATGTGATTATTAAAAATTTAGAAAAGCTATCTAGTATATTTTATTAGACTTATAAGTACTGAAGTGTTTCCATGCTAATAGATTTGCCTTACAATTTTGGAGCTATTAATGATGTCTGCTATATACTTGTGAGAATTTATTAAAAGATTGTGCATAATGATTTTTGATGTAACGATTCACTTTGGCTTAATAAAATCATTTTTACTTACTAAAAAATGGACAGTATAGAGATACAGCATGGGTCAGCAAAATTATTTGCTTAAACATAATTGAAGCGATTTTCAGTACCCCTGTGATTCTCTGTTTGAAAGATTTTGTAGAGATGTTTCCTAAAGCAGTATTTGTTGTGTTTCTAAATGTGGAAGAAGAGATCAATAAAGCGTCCACAGTCCTTCAATAAGCTCAATGGCTTGTGTCAGTGTCAATGTCTGTGTCTTTCGGAACGTGCCATTTTGCCTAACACAAAACTAGCAACTATTATACATGACTTCTATGTGTCATAAGTAAATTTGCATAGTGACATATACATGGTAGAGTATGGTTAGGCACAGCTCTTTGTGTGGAACAGGTATAGCTATGGAATTCTGTGATTTCGGCAAAAAAAATAGAACGATTTTCTTATGAATGTCTTTTATTTCAGAGAAATGTTTTAATAAGCCTTTATGCTTTGTTTTCTCCTATGCACACAAATTAACTGCAGAAATACTTATATATCAAGTATACTTAATGTCAGACTCTTGACAATGCTTTATCAAAGACAGTAAAAGACTTTAAGTTAATACTCAAATGAAGAGATGATACACAAGCACTAAGTAGGGTCCTATTTAAACAATGGCAAACAAAATGGACCTGGCCTTTCTATTCATATTTCATTTCAGTGTGTATGAGAAATTGATGAAAATAATTGATATTCAGTGCAAACGTGGAAGAGAACAAAAGTGTTGATGACTTTATCAACGTGCTCTTTATACAATCTTTATTTTAATCCAACAGTCTAGTTCTCGGGATTCGCAAAATAGTTTTTTATTGACACCCATGAAAAGGGGAAAGAGTTTTACTTTCTTCTAGTACATTTAGAAATAATGCTTACTCAGCTACACTCAAGGAAAAACCTGTCAATCAAATTAAGAGGAAAAAAGAGGATCACCCACTCACCTGCTAATTGCAGAATTAAGGTAATTTATACAATACAACAATAAATTCCTCCAACTGTCACTCTTGCTTCTATTCCACTGCATCCTGCCTTCCAAGTACAAGAGTCTGCTTCCCTTAATATTCTACATGCTCGTGCACTACAGTGTTTATCCCTCCATAGCCTAGAACTTTGCAAATAAGTTTGCATTCAACACACCATTATTTTCCCATATGACAAGCTTTAAAGACAAACTCCTATGATCATTCCAACAAGTACTTTCTTAGAACCTGCTCCATGCTTGGCATTGTTGGAGACATGAATTCTGATATTTCTGGCCAGGAACTTTCCACTTTTCTGACAAGGACAGTCCCAGGGTGACCTGAAGTTAGTGATGTGGTGAGAATTAGCTGGCATTATTAAAACCAATACAGATGCATCACACTCATGGTCATTTGCTAAAATGGTAACAAATTAAAAGGAGAAATGATGTCTGCTTTTTTTTTTTTCTTTTTGTTAGATAGGCAAGCCCACATTAGTCACTTACAAACCATTTATCCACCTGATAAAAGTTATACCTTTGATCAACCCATCACTAAAGAAGCAGCAGAAACATCCCCCACTTTCTCTCTATCACTGGAGGTAGTGTATTTCAAAATGGCAATTAAAGTGTTTCTGATCACTATTATCTAAAATCCAAAATGGACAGCATCACTCTAACCTACTAAAATATTTCTCCTAGGATGATTGTAAAGCCTTTCATTTTAATAGAAAATATACCTCATTAAATATTTCTGTGGTCCAAAGCAGCATGTTTCTGGAAGATAAAATCCTTCTGCCACCTTCTCTGACTTTGGCTTCTCTATCCCTATGCAAAGAGGAAACAAAATACACAGTGTCTGGGTTCTCTTCTACCTTTGGGATTCTGTGACTTCTTTCATGTGAAATACATCCTTATTTATTCAAAATGTCTAAAAATATACATTTTAGGCATAGCTTTAATCAACACATCATATAAAATTCTTAGTAGGACAATACATATTAAAGAATAAAAAGATCCATTTTAGTCTCTAAAGTAATTTTAAAGGATAAACATTTTGATCTAAGAAAATTGAAGCAAAATAAGATAAATTCATATCTATCTCATGTAGGAGTAATCTACATATGCAAGAAGATAATTGACTTTAAGAATGTATACTTTGGGTTAAAACATTAGTATTTTCTCAAACCTGTACTTAATTTTCCTAGAGAAAGATCCTGAGATAAATGTTAGAATGTTATCCCTACATAATAGAAACATAGCTTCTGCCAATATTGGGGCCAAGACTTTGGTATTCTCTTTATACACACACACACACACACACACACACACACACACATCATTACTATTACTGACTGAATACTTGTGTTTTCCAAAAATTCCTATGTTGAACACTATCCCCAAATGTGATGGTATTAGGAGGAGTGACCTTCAGGGATTGATTAGGATTCAGTAAGTTCATGATATTGGAAACCCCATGAATGGGATTCGTGCCCTTATAAGAGTCACAAGAGAGGTTTTTTTTTTCACTGCTCTGCTCTCTGTCATGTGAAAATACAATGGGAAATCATCTATCTGCAACTTTGAAGAGGGCCCTCACTAGAACCTGATCATGTTGGTGACCTGATCATGGACTCTCAGTCTCCAGAACTGTGAGAAGTAAATTTCTGTTGTTTATAAGCCACCCAGTCTACGGTATTGTTGTTATAACACCTCAAGCTAAGAAAGTTACCTTAAGAGATATTCATGCATGCTTACATGGCTTTGCCCAAAAATATTTAGTGAGCACCTACTATGATGAATCTTATGCAGGCTATTTGTTCAATAGTAGTCATACTGGGGTTCTGCTCACTGTAATATTCAGTGAACCAGGATGCTGTGGACTTGACCAACTCATGATGCCATCCTCTCAACAAGAACCTTTAACTGTTTTCTGCCACAGGGTTGACATCACACTACTCTTATATGATCTTTTTTCTAGAAATGACACATATCACTGTGCTCACACTTTGTTGCCAAAAGAAGACACTTGGCCATGTCTGACTTTAAAGGTCAGGGGCATGTGATCCTCTAGGGGGTCAGGAAGTAAGGGGAACTAGGGATATTGGTAAGCAAGAATAATGTTTGTTGTGAAACTCAAATTTAGCTACCCCCCCAAAAGATACTTTGACATTTGATGATGTTCCACCTATAACTTTATAATATGCAATTTAATTGGAAGAAGGCATGTCATGTACTCCTGTATATTTCCCAAAGTGTTGGACATTCATTGGAAACTCAAAATTACCAGAAAGAATTAATTAATTAATTACTGAACAAACAAGAAATGAACATTTCATTGTCATCTGGGCATGCGATTGCTACAGGTGGATGAGGTTTTCTCTAACAAAGAATGACAGGAGCAACATGAGGTCAAGTGGTGCTAATCAAGGTTGGCTGCATGCCTAGGCTGAGTAAACGAAGCATCTGGAGTGAGTTGAGGGGTGAAATCCTGTCTATCCAAGAGAAACTCTGCCATTGCTGTGTCAGGATACCTTTCCCTTTCCTATGGCACCTAAAATACCCATTCCTAACCAGCAGATTTGTGCCTTTTTCTCCAAATTTTAAAAGCTAAGGACATTGCCTTGAAAAGGACAGAGTTAACGTTACTTATCACAAATGACTGTTGAACTGAATTTTTGAATAATGATGAAGTTACTGAAAAGAAACAAAAATGCAAGGTTTGGCTCTATTAATAGACATTGAGTATCAGAATGCAGAAGGGAACAGACCCACTTCTCAATGCTAACCAGGCCTTATCTGGAATAACATGCTTGGGGAACTCTGCATTTAAGAAAGTTGCCAATATATTGAAGTTTATTGAAAGATGAAAAGTGGGGAATCTATATTATAAAAAATATAAAGGAAGCCTTGAAGTCTTGTGCATCTTTTATGCCCCAAATGCCTGGAACCATCTTCTTCCAGGTCATATGGTCTGTCTTAGTCAGTCTGGCTGCTATAAAAAATTAAGTTAGACTAGTTGGCTTAAATGACAGATATTTGTTTTTTATAGTTCTGGAGACTGAGCAGTGCAAGGTACTGATTAATTAGGATTCTGGTGAAAGATTTGCAGACAGCCACCCTTTCCCTGTGTGTTCACATGTCTGAGAGGGTGTTAGTCTCTTTTCCGTAACGGCACCGATCCCATCATGGTGGATCCATTCTCATGACCTCATCTAAGCCTAATTGCCTTCCGAAGGCCTTACCTCCTAACCCTCCATTAGGGGGAGGGTTTCAACATATGAATTCTCAGGACACACAAACATTCTGTCCATAACATGGCCTTATACCTCCTTTCTGGGGCAAAGCAGCAGCTCCCTCACTCAACCAGCATTTATCCATTAGCACCTGCTTCGGTGGGAGCGAACCCAGAGCAGCTGAGGACAGAACAACCCATCACAGGCACGTGCTCAGGTTATGAATTAAGAATCTAACCTGCCAGTTTGTTCCAAGCTGAAACTTAGCACAGATTTCAACCAAAACAGGATTATCAGAGTTCAATCTTAATATATATGCTTCAGTAGTGCTAAGATGATGTGCCAGCACTCATTCCTTGTTTCTGACATGACTTTCATTTTAATAATTCTGAAAAGCAGATATTACAGGAACATTGAAATCATAAAAGAGAAAATTATGTTTGAGTATGTTATTGTCCTGTATATCAAGGCCAGACTATAGTGTCCCTGTCTCGTGTAAGATCCTAGTTTTCCTCTAAGCACCGAATTGATAGTGAATGGAGGAAATGCCATGTCAGATTTGCAGAATCACTATCTTTACAAATAAAAAGAAGTGCTTACATCTAAAGTGGCCAGAAACAGAGGAACATGCAAATAAATATTAATACATCAATTTAATGGAACATCATTCCACGTTTAAAGTAGTTATGAAGACCATGAATCAATATTCTATAATGTTAAGATTAATGGCATACTATGTAAAATGAAGGCACACGTAGTAAAATGATGTTTGCATATGAAAAATTATTAGAAGGGAATTTAGATTAAAATAATTACATTAAAATAGTTGACATTTTAATTAAATTAGATTAAATATGTTAGTCATGTCCTACTACCAAACCTCTGCTGAGTTTCCTCCATTCATTTAAAAGTCATTGTGCTAGGTTTGAGATATACTGAGATACAATCACTTTTCTCAGAGCACTGAAAGGTCTTTGTAAGTAAAGAAAAAAAGTGAATAAAAGCAGGCATTTACAGTTCAGTTTGGTAAGAATAATAGAAACAGAGCCCCCCCGCCCCCGAGGAGCTAAGGGAATCCAGAAGAGACACCTAACATAATCTGGAGCGAGATGGGTAGTGAAGATAGGGTGAAGATTTCACAGAAGTCAGGATGCCTGACTGACAATTGCAGGTGTTCGGCACACTTGGAGCTCAAAGGGGGAGAGGGCAGAAGAGGTGGTAAGTGTGAGGAGAAGCTGACAGGGCACCTGACCACAAAGAGCTCCTGGAGCTTGTCGTTCTTCTAGGGACATAGGGCCTCACCCAAGGCAGAAATAAATTCTACAACAGGCATTCTGATATACTATGGGAAGTGGTTTTTGATTCTTCAATAGTTCAAAAGGAACTACATAAGAGCCTGAATGAAGCCAGTGGCAGTGAGGATGGAGACAAAGAGCCCAAGGCACTAACACGGTGCATAAGTGGAGCTTGAGAAGAGACCAAACTTTGGGGCAGGGGAGAGAAGTAAATCCAGAATGATCCCTATGTGGATGGACACTTCAGTCAACTTGATGCCTCAAGGTGGGAAGTACAGGAAGATGCAGGATAGAGTGGAGGTGAGTTCTGCTAGGGTTTGTTATAGGTCAGTGACCATGACAGAGGTTGGATAGATGATCTAGAGGGCAGGAAAAGATCAAGACTAGGAATAAAAATGTGAGGGTCATTAGCATATGGGACATATATTTGAAGACATAGAGGATAAGATCTCTCAAGGACGTTTGGTTGTGCTGAGAAGGACATTGGGAAATCCTGGAGGAACTCTAGAATTTAAAGTCAGGGTGGAGGGAGGGAGAAAAGTCCAAAGGAGACCGGGAAGGAACAACCAGAGAAGTAGAAGGAGAAGCTGGAGAGGGAGCTTTATCTATTTATCAATTAAAGATAGAGTCTCAAAATTTAGGGGTGAAGAACAGAGTCAAATGAAACAGAGAAGACATTGTAAAATGTCTGTTGGCCTTGTAATGAAGAAAACATGGAAGCAGCCACAGGAAACTTACCAGAGTGATGTGACAGAAGCCAGTGCTGAGGGGCTCCCAGGATAAATAAGGGGACAGGAGGAAATTGGCAGTAGGAAGGGAGACAGCAATAAACTTTCTCATAAACTTGGATGTGAAGCCAAAAGAGACAAAGTGGGCAGGTGGAGGAGCAATGAGAATGGATGAAGAAATAGGGAAAGAGCGGAGTAATCAGATTTGCTTGCCAGTGAAAAGGGAAATCGCTTAACTTATCACAACCATTCCATTTTCCCCATCCACAGTGACACAGTCTTACATCTGCTTTCTTTGTTTGGGGCCAGGATGATGATAATGAGTCCCCATTCCCCTCTTGTCCATTAAATGGGCTGTAGAGGGAGGTCTGTTTGGGTTTCCTTTTCTAGTTATGTTTTTTAAAGATGAGAGACTGTTGAGAAGGTGAAGGGTCAAGAGAAAAAAAAAGTCCAAGAACTATGAAGAATGGAAAGACTAAACATTCTAGAAAAGGGGAAAACAGAGAGTGGGAAAAGTGGGAATCTGTAACAGAGGCCAAAAATGAACTTCAGAGGAGGGACATTTCTATCTCTGAGCAAAAGAAAAGTGGATAAGGAAGGGTACAGACAGATAAGTTTACTGGCGCGGGGGAAGAACAAAGTTGAAAAAATTGTCTTTTTTTTTTTTGTATTTAATCCTTTTGTCAAGCAGCATTCAGTCATTATCACAACTGATGATATATTGTGCCCTTTGCTTATTTATGGCATGGCCCTGCAATCAAAAAGTTTAGTCTGGTGGTTGTAGGAAAACTCCAACAAAGCACTAGACAGCATGTAATCATGGTCAGCAAGGCGCCCAAGGGCTACAAGACAGCACTTCTAGCTAGATTGATCAAGGATACCCTTCAAAAGGAATCTTTAAATCATTTGTGAAAATTATTTTTTTAATTTTAATGGGAAAAATAGTATTATCTAATTTGCAAGAAACAATCCAGTCTATGATCCCCAAAGATCACATTTAATGATTATCTGGACCCAGGGTGAGTCAGTCGAGCTGAAGGGAACAGGAGCAGGAAAAAGACAAACTGGTGATAGGACAGCACAGGGATAAGGAGGGGATAGAGTTCCAGGGAATGCCTCCCAGGACCCGCCCACTCCGTCACCTGTGACCACCGTCTGGTGACACACAGGCCCGTTCTGGGTACATTCATGCAGCCAGCATCCTCCTCACCTGTCTGTTTCTCACCTAGCCTTCCCTATTCTCACAGTGTCTATAACCTATTTCCCTCCGTCAAGCAGAACTGGTAATTGGAAGAAAATTTACCCATTGGTAGAAACCTCCATCCCACCATTTACACATGCTCAACACCCAGTTTAGTTCAGGACAAAATTATGGAATGTTTCATATTCAGTCCCCCTGTCTTCCTTATTCTTTGCTATTTTCCTACTCGAAGTCTCTGACACTCTTCTTGAAGTGTCTGGATGTCATGTTATTGACCAAATTCTCTGCTCACATGTTATCCACGCTCCCATGCAAGGAACTGGTAATACCTTTAGAGTATTGGAGAATGTCTGATCTACAGTTTGTTTTTTAAGGATCAAAGTCTTGATAAAAAGATATTCTATCTAAATATTTCATCCATTAGGAGAGGGCGAAGTAGTTTGTCTGTATTAGGGAAGGAAGTGGCCACCATCATAACAATGGAAAAAGCTTGAATTGAAGAGAAAAAAAAAATTTTTTTTTAAATAAATAAATAAAGAGGGATTCCTGTTTAATGTTTTGACTTGCTGTCAAGGATTAAAAGAAAGAGTACGTAAAGTGCCCTGCACGGTGCTGGAACACAGCCAACCTTTCTGAACTGTTTTCTTTCCCCTTCTTTGCCAAGCATTTCCAGTGACCATAGCCACAACTATATGTGGATCCACAGCAAAAGGAATACACAAACCTACCAGTTCTACAATATCGTAAGCAAAAAGTGGGAAGTCCCTAGTTAATGTCTGGACTGCTGGCATTTTTTAAAATTGCGACAAGTGATAATTAGCAACAAACAAAAATTCAGCATAAAACCAAAACATTCAAAAAAATATCACCTCCCTGAAAAGACAGTTTTAAAAAGATAAAGCAATGGAAGAAAGAAAAAAAAAAAAAAACAGCTGAAAATTCTCAGGCAAGAAAATGAAATTTACTAGACGTAAAAATCACATAAGGAGCAACAAAAAGAGATTAGACAGTAGAGAAAATATGCAGTCAGGGACGTGGAAGTCAGGCTTGACAAAATGAGCAGCCATGACCAAATTTCGAGTCATCTACTGAATTATATTCTAGATAATGTTTCAGTTTAAAATTTATTTTTTGGCCTCTGTCTGGCTCTCCTTAGGAGGTGTGATAATTTTTGTTCAGGTTATTAATAGTCTTCTCCAGAGTCTCTGTTTTTTTAAGGGCTTCATCTGTTGGTTCCTTCCCTCTCTGGCTGTGGGCCCCCTTAAGTCAGACGTCCACCAGCAGGGGGCCTTTACTGGCAATCCTGGAGAGAGTGATGGGAATGTAGCACTCTTTCCTCTGAAGGGCAGCAAAATTCTAGGACTTTCCTATCAAGGTACAGAAAGAAGCCTTCCTTTTTATCTACAGCCTTGAGAATGTAGAGGACTCTGCTTGTGACTTTAATTTCTTCTCAAGGCCCCAAGGGTAAGAAGGGGGTAGGAGAAAGATACATATGGGCCAAAGTTGACCTTCCTCCTGAAGAATCAAGAATCTGACACATGCATGGTCTTTCCCCCAAGGTTCTCCTATATTAGCACGCAAACTCTCACCCACATCAAAGGAAAGAAGCCTCATTCCCCTTCAGAGGAAGCAATAGGTCAGAACTTCTTGGCTCAGGGAAGTAGACCGGTTTAAAAGAATTAAGAGTGAACAATCCAGAATCCACCTAAAGAGATTATCTAAAGGTGATAAAGAAAAGCAGATAATAAGTATACCAGCCAAATCTGAGTTGCAGAGAGGACGTAAGAGATAGTGAAATTGTGTCAATTTTCTCATCTTTATAGAGAAGGGCAATAGTTATTTTCTAAATGAAAAAAAAAAAAAATCCAAACTAGGATTTCATTATATTCTAAAAACTAATTGAAATAGTTCTAAATTATCAAAAAAAAAAAAAAATTCAAAATTGAATGACCAAAAGCTGACAAGTTAGTTAATTCTAAAGAAAAAGCAAGGAGGGAATTTAGGATAGAAAATAATAGAAGAAAATATCTCATTTACAACAGCAACACAAAGAAAGCATAAGATACCTAAAAAAGAATAAACCTAATAAGGCCTATGTAATAGGTCTTTCTGTGAAGAAAATATAAAAACTCTCCTGAGATACATAACAGAAGACACCAATACATGAAAATAAATATTATGTTCTCATAGAGGAAGAGTAAATATTTTAAATAACCCAATTATCCCGAAATTTATTATCTATTTAATATTTTCAATACAATGCTATAAAAGAAGGTTTAAAAAAATCAACAACCTAATTCTAAAGCTTATATTAGAAAACAATGTGTAGGAATACCCATAAAATTTGGTATTTCCATGAAAAGTGGTAATAAAGATAAACCTGCCAGGTAGTAAAATAACAATCAAAACATTTCAATACTGAAGAACAAATAGACAGATCAAGGTATAGAGTAGAGAATTCAGAAATATCTCCAAATTAAAAAAAAAAAAAGTAAAAATAAAATTGTGGAAGGATTTATTTGTAGGAAGATTGAGTAAACATACTTTCCAAATACTTCCACTAAGTACAGTTTAAAACCCTGGACATTATCTATAAAACAAAGATTAGAAAACTTTGAAATGTGGAGTAGAAGGCTGATGCCTATGAACCACAGGACATGTGAAATCACTCAGTGGTGAGTTCCTTGGATTTCTTTTTGCCTAATATATTACAGACTTGGAGCTGAAGAAGCCAAAGCTGACAATCTGGAAATACTAATGGATCCAGACCAAAAAAAAAAACCTGCTCTCGAGCCAAAAAAAACAAGAAAGGGACACCTAGTAAGACAGAAACTTTTATTATTTTTTATTTAAGGATTTATTTATTTATTTGAGAGAGAGAGAGAGGGAGAGAGAGAGAGAGAGCACACAAGCAGGGGGAGGGGCAGAGGGAGAGGGAGAGAAGCAGACTCTCCACTAAGTGGGGAGCCTGACGTGGGGCTAGATCTCATGAACCTGAGATCGTGACCTGAGCAGAAACCAAGAGTCAGATGCCTAACTGACTGAGTCACCCAGGCGCCCCAGTGAGACAGAAACTTTTAGATAAGAAACACTCTATGCCAGCCAAATACCACACCAAAAAAATCTTTGTCCCCACACCACTTGCTTCAGTGGGGACTGATATGAAAAATATAGACTTCCACCCTTTCTAGGCTGTAACAAGGGACCTCACCCATGACTGGTTTAGGGAGTAACATGGGGAAGCCAGTCTTCCACCCACAGCTAGCAGTAAAAACCACCCCATACCTCCGTGAGACTGTGGTGTCAGGGGAGGCCTGATGGGGTCAGGACTTTCGCCACTAGCCAGCAGTCACGAGGCCACCCCACTCCTCTGTGGGATCAGTAGTGACCATGTGGGCAGTAGTAATGAGTTCTTCCTAACCCTCCCAGCCAGGGAGCCACCAACAAAGACCTACTGGGGAACTTAGCTATAACAAAGAGCCCCAACACCAACATGACAGAGATGTTGGGATTATCTGAGGAAAACTTTAACTCAGACATCATAAATATTCTTCAGTGAGCAATTATAAATTCACTTGGAACAAATGAAAAATAGTATCAGCAAAGAAATAAAATCTATAGAGAAGAACCAAATGGGAGTTTTTTTTAAATTTTAATTGCAGTGTAGTCAACATACAGTGTTATATTAGTTTCAGGTGTACAATATAGTGATTCAACAATTCTATACATTACTCAGTGCTCATCATGATAAGTGTGCTCTTAATCCTCTTGATCCAAATAAGAATTTCAGAACAGAAAAGTACAATAACTGAAATAAAATCTCAATGGGTGGGCTCAACAGCAGAATGAAGGGGGCAGAGGAAAGAATCAATGAACTTGAAGATAAATCTACATAATTTTCAAAATCTGTATAAAAAGAGAGAGAAAATAGATTGAAAAAAATAACCAAGTCTCAGGGACCTATGGGCCTATAAAACAAAAGATCTAGCATTCACGCCATCTGAGTCCTTGAAGAAGGAAACACAGCTTAAATTTCCCAATCTGGCAAAAGACATAATGCATAAATTCAAAAAGCTGAATGAACCATAAGGTACACCCAAAGAAATCCATGCCAAGAAACATCATAATCAAACTTCTAAAAATTAAAGACAAATACAGAGGCAGAGCAGTGGTCAAACCTAGTACAATCTCTGGTCCAACTGCATCTTTCTACCAGTGTTCTTTGGTTCTCCTGTATCCTCAGGCTCTTAGAAAGATGGACTCAACCCTTCTGGGTCTCCAACCTCTCTCTTGATGGCTCTGTTTTAGGATTGAGAATACTTTTTCCCAAAAGCTACCAGTAAACCTTCTGTTGGGTTTCATTTAGCCAAATTTGGTTATATGGCCCATTTCCAAAGCAATCCCTATGCAAGAGAATGCCTTCTGCTCATTGGCTGTAGCTGGATTTTCAAAACCAATTGTTAAGGCAGAGGCAGAAATTTCTTTATTAGATTAAAAATTAAGTCCCATCATGGTGCTCTTCTGCAGTAAATCCCTCCCAGTTTCCCAGAAGCCATACTATTGACTTCTGTCAATGAACTATCAATCAAGTCCTATCCTCCTGCTAATGGATGAGGCCAAGTTAATAAAGTCTATCTTGAGTTCATCCTCTTCTTTTTCAGGTAACTTGTGCAAATCAGTAGTTTTTCCTGTAATTAAAATCCCCAACCTATGATATGGGATATCTCTGAGGGTGAGAATTTCAACCCAAATAGGAAGGGCAGCAGTGGGCACAAAGATGACAAAACCAAAGTTCCATCATTTGCTTTTCTCTCTTCACTTAAAAGTATAGATAGATGATAGATAGATGATAGATAGATAGATAGATAGATAGATAGATATAGATATAGTTTTTCTTTTATTTAAATTCAATTAACCAAAACATTAGTTTTTGATGTAATGTTCAATGATGCATTAGTTGCCTATAACACCCAGTGCTCGTCACATCACGCGCCCTCCTTAATGCCCATCACCCAGTGACCCCATCCCCCCACCAACCTCCCCTCCAGCAACCCTCAGTTTGTTTCCCAGGGTCAAGAGTCTCTCATGGTTTGTCTTTGTCTCCCTCTGTGATTTCTTCCCATAAGAGTATATTTTTAATAACTTTTGCCTACCGAGCAGATTTTTATCACACAGACTCCCTACAAATAAGCTTAGAAAATAAAGTGCCAAAAACATCTCATGTTGCAGAACGAGGCCTCCATTAGCCTGTGGTACTTCTGAAAAGGTGAGGAAGCCTGGCCCCCAGCCTTGGTCTAGCCCATGCATGTGTTCTGCTCACAGTATCAGCTTCTCATTCTGCAGCAAATAGGCTCCCGTACATGAAAAGTCATGTGCCATCCCCTGCCTTCCCCCTTCCCCAGTCTTATTGACAAAAGAAGAAACTAAGCCTTAGAGAAATTATGACTTACCTACTATTATATAATTAGTAAGTTTTAGATTCATAACCAGCTAGTCTAACTTTCAACTCGGGATTATCTTCACCAAACATCTAAGATTTTTTTTTTAAGATTTTATTTATTTATTTGAGAGAGAGAGAAAAAGCATGAGCAGGGGGAGGGGCAGAGGGAGAGGGAGAAGCAGGTTCCCCGCTGAGCGAGGAGCCCGATGTAGGGCTCGATCCCAGGACCCTGAGATCATGACCTGGGGTGAAGTCAGACACTTAACCCACTGAGCCACCCTAGGCGCCCCTACACCTAAGATTTGTAATTAACTGATATTATCATTCACCAAGACAATTTTAATTCAAAATTGTTACAGTATGTTATAAAAAATATCTTTAAAATATAACCCCTCTATTTTATATCTTCTTAAATGCAGGTAATTCAGAAATAGATGTGCCTGCTGTGAGGAAGTCGCTGTCACATGTAGACACGTGGCTGAAGAGAAACATGGTTTCTGGGTCTTATTTAACATGGTGGTTCATGAATTAACTGTCGGAGGTTCCCAAAATATGAACTTGTGAAGGCAATATAACTGACACTCTCAGCTAATTTATGTAAGGGAAAGTTTATGACTTCTCCCTTAGAGTCCATCCTTGGAGTACCAGGAGATGCTTGGGAATTGCTCTAAAACTCAACTGGAGGAGTTGGCCGAGCTTCAAGGTCCACTAAAAATAAAAGAATAATAAATTCTGCCACAAGATGTAATGTTCTTGTATATGAATGAATTTATCAGTTAGTGCCATGATGTCAGTAGTCTGGCCCCAAATGGAAAGATGAACTCGAGCAATTTTGCTATTGAATCCCTGTTCCTTTGAACATCTTTCTCTTTGTTGGCTTGACATTGTAAGCAGCAAATTACAGACATTTTCTACAATCCTGTGCCATTAGGGGCACCAGATATTCCTTCTTGTTCCCCAGAGCCTTGAAAAGTTGGGGACCCATCACTGCAAAAAGTCTCCTTGATGGGCCACTAGCAAAGGGCAAGGGAAATTTTCTGACATGTTTGCTAACGGACTACAATTTCAACTCATGGCAGCAAGAGTAGCCTAATAAAAATATCAGATTATTAACTAAATACAATCCTAATTCCTTTATGAATTTTATGCAGAGTGCAGGGAAATAACACCACTGAGGGTTGTGTGATAAAACTGTGGTATACTGACAAACGAAATAAAATCTAAGCTATGGTATAACCACATATCTAGAACTATCTTAACAAACTATAGACTGTAATGACAGCCAGTAAAGAATTTAATAGAGCTTTGTGGTGAGCTCTGGAACTCTTTTCCAAAATATTTAACCTGGATTCAGGGTGACAAATTATCTGTATTTCCCACAGCCACCCATAACGAGCCTAGAAGGAAATACAGCTTCCATAGCAGCCAAGCTGTTAAAGTGAATAATAAGTGGGAAAGTTCATAAATTCAGTAAAAATGACCTATTATGGAAAAAGCAGCTGGCTTCTGACAAATTTAAGAGTGTCCTGGGGGTTTGTCAGTCAACATTTATTTATTGAGCACTTACTGTGTACAATGTTCCTGGGACAGGGGATACAGAAGTAAACAAAATAGTGAGTATATCTATCCTTTAGAAATTTATATCCTCAGGGGTGTGAGGAGAGTGGCAGCTAATATACACAGAAACTAACTCAGACACTACGAAGAACTATGGTTAAAGATAATATCCTACCAACGTGGAGTAGTCAGAAAGGTATTTTCTGAAGGGTGACAGCTATGTTAAGAAGGGACATTCATGATGGTGGAGGGGCTGGTAAATATCCCAAGAGAGAACAAGTTCAAAGACAATTTCTGAAACTGGAATGACCTTCCAAATTTTTTTGTCATTGTTAATTGAATCTCATGTTGACCCCCCCAGGTATGAAGTGCTTCCATGTATAGGAATTTAGCTAGTTCTCACGGCAACCCTGAGACATGCATACTATCATCCCTATTTTGCTAAACAGTGATGTTTAACAACTTTCTCAAGGTCACATATGCATCTGCAGCACTGCCTGAATGTAAACTCAGTCTCCTAATCTCAAATCCTATGTAACACATCATCTTTCATAGATGTCAAGGCTCTAGTGGGTTAAGAACAAACTGGAACATTTGTAAGACTTCTCTGAGTCATTATTATTATCCAAGATAATAAATATGTCCTTTGACATATCTTGGATATCGTTATCAAAGAAAGAAAAAATAAGGTCGTGGTTTCTTTAAGAAAACAGGTGTTACAGCTGAGCACCCTGCCTAAGGAGGACTCCCCTGGAGTATAGAGTAGCTCAGGCAGTTGACATTTCATTGCATTTGTCACTTGTGAAAAGACAGTTTGGATGCTCTCTGTGGAGGCAAAAGAGATAATAATTAAGAAGAAAAGGGCAGAAATACAGGAGTGCAGAAATTTAAATTTCAGATGACAAGAGGACATCATAGATCCAAAGAACATGGGAACCATTTGGATCATTTGAAGTTCAGAATCGTCCACAAAGACATACTTCAGTGTCAGTGGTAATCGACATTTGTATTCAATGTGGCAGAATTACTGAGCACTGACTTTTTGTTTACTTTCACCAGGGCTCAAAACCATAGAGATGAGACTGAGAAAACAGAAAAAAATAAAATGAGGAGAAAGAAAAGAATTCAAAGACATAGAGAATTGTCATTAGTACAGCAAGGTAGTACTATTCCATGGTATCATTTTGGTGGTATGCAGCTTTTTTTTTTTTCTAATCTGATTTTTAGACATAAATCTAAGGCACATACATAGAAGATACACCTTCTCCTGTCAACTAGCCATCTCTGAAGTCAACCTACCCATATGACTTTGTAGCTCTAATATACCCCTATCTTTCATGTGGGAGCAGATTGTGATGGTAAAATCATAGTGCCAAAGAGGAATCACATACTTTAGAATCTAAAGGCCTGTTTGATTTTAAATTTAAATTAATAAAATAAAAATGAAAATTTAGTTCCCCAGTCATACTAGCTGTATTGCAAGAGCTCAGTACCCACAGGTAGTTCATTGCTCTTGCATTGTGCAGCATATAATAGAATGTTTCCACAGCCCAGAAAGTTCTGTGGGACATGACTGGACCAGATGGCATTTGTGCAATGACATAAATCTCACATCCTCTCTATCCAGTCTCTCACATGCCACATGTTTTTCACTCCAAATATCTCCTTGCCCCACATCTCATTCTGGTCTAATTTTGATGTGTTATCTTAAATCTCTTTGCCATATTAGTCATAGCATAAAAAATTTAGATATAGTTGTGAATTTAATTGCATTTGTTCCAATACCATTATCTTATACATGAGGAAATGCTTGCCTGTTGTAGTAAAATATATCCATTAATTCAATAAATATTTAATTAGTGTCTATATATTCCAAACACTTAGGACAGACCAAATCCTGACCCTCATGGAGCTTAAAATTGAATGCAGAGGACAGACAATAAAAAGAAAACAAACAGGGCGCCTGGGTGGCTCAGTTGGTTAAGCGACTGCCTTTGGCTCAGGTCATGATCCTGGAGTCCCGGGATCGAGTCCCACATCGGGCTCCCTGCTCGGCAGGGAGTCTGCTTCTCCCTCTGACCCTCCTCCCTCTCATGCTCTCTGTCTCTCATTCTCTCTCTCGCAAATAAATAAAATCTTAAAAAAAAAAAAAAGAAAAGAAAACAAACAAACAAAAAGAAGTATAAGGCTAGGAAGGAAGTTAATGCAGGACAAAAGGACAGAGGGAGGGTATGGGGGCAAAAAGAAGAGGAGTGGAGAGAGTAGTTGTAGCTCCTCCATGGAAGGAGGCCGGAGAAACAAGACCTGAAAATGTGAAAGGACAAGCCATGTGAAGATCTAGGGTAAGAGCATTCCAAACACAGGAAATAGCAAGCACCAAGTCCAAGGATTGGAATAAGCTTGATATGTCCAAGAAGAATAAATAAGGGCAGAGTTTCTGGAGAAAAGTAAGCAAGGGGAAAGTGAAGGGAGCTGAGGTCTGAAAAGCAGTCAAGGACGATCCTCTAGGGCCGTGTCTTCATTATCTATTGCTGTGTAACAATTAACCCAAGACGTAGTAGATTGAAACAGCATTTATTATTATTCCACAGTTGCTTTAGGTCAGAAATCTGGGTAAAACTGGGCTGGATACTCTGCTTCAGAATCTCTCACAGGCTGCAATTCAGATGTTGACAAAAGCAGGGGTCATCTGAAGTCTCAAGAAGGATCCATGTCAAGCTCATTTACACAGTTTTTGCCAACATTCAGTTTTCTGTGGTCTTCAGTTTCTCAGAAGTTCTTGGTCATCAGGCTACCCTGATGGAAGTCACAGGCTTTTATAATTTAATTATAGAAGTCAGGTCCCGGGGCACCTGGGTGGCTCAGTTGTTAAGCGTCTGCCTTCGGCTCAGGTCATGATCCCAGGGTCCTGGGATCGAGTCCCACATCGGGCTCCCTGCTCGGCAGGAAGCCTGCTTCTCCCTCTCCCACTCCCCCTGCTTGTGTTCCTGCTCTCGCTATCTCTCTCTCTGTCAAATAAATAAATAAAATCTTTAAAAAAAAAAAAAAAAAAGAAGTCAGGTCCCATTTCTTTTGCCTTATTCTATTTGCCAGAGCAAATCAGGTCTAGCCAACACAGGACGGGAAGAAATTACATAAGAGCAGGAGGCGGGCATCATTGAGGCACATTTTCGAAGTTTGCCCAAAACAGGTCTCATGAACCAGGATAAGGACTTGGAATTTTTTGTTAGGAGTGATTGGAGGCATTGGGGAGCTTCAACAGGGACACTGATACAATCTGATCTTCAGTTCAGGACTGGCTGTCATATGGAGAAGAGATGTAGCAGGCCATCGGTGGAAATAGCAACAAGGTAAGAAACTATTACAACTGCTCAAGTGACTGAGTTAAGAAGATAGTGAGACACCACCAAATTGGAGATCTGTTTTAAAGATAGAGCCTACGGTATTTGCTGATGGGTTGGACATGGAGAGGGAGAGAAAGAGACAAAAACTCTCACAAGAAAGCTGGAATTGGTGATGGACAGGTCCCCACAGAAAGATTTCCCTAGAAAATCTTCCAAGAAGTATACCTCATGTTTCCTTACACTTTCTCTTTTCCTTCTCCATACATCTCCTTTAACACTTATCTAATTATCAAAGTCATTTCATAGTGTTGATGCTTAGAAAAATCTAGAACTTCCACACTTTTAATATGTTAAAATAGAAGTCACAGTTTAAGGGCTGTAGAGAAGGGGGGAGTCATCAAAAATATAGATGGTCCCCGCATTACAATGATGGTTCAGTTCATGAATTTTTGACTTAAGATTGTGAGAAAGTAATGCACACGCAGTAGAAACCACAATTTGAAGTTTGCATTTAGATCTTTTTCCAGGCCAGCGGAATGTGGTCTGATGCTCTCTCATGATGCTGTAGTGGGGCAGCTTGCAGTCAACCTCGTGATCACAAGGGTCAGCCACCGATACGCTGACAACCATCTGTCCCCATCAACCACGCTGTTTCTCACTTTCAGCATAGTAGTCAATAAATGACATGAGATAATGTCATTTATTGGTGTTAGATGATTTTGCCCAACTGTAGGCTCATGGAAGTGTTCTGAACATGTTTAAGGTAGGCTGGGCTAAGTTGTGATGTTTGGTAGGTTGCATTTTTGACTTACAATATAGTCAACTTATAACAGGCTTAGGAAGACTACCCCATCATAGAAAGGAAGCTCTGTAGTTGCCATTATTAATTACTAAAAATGTGATACTATCTTTCTAAGTTTGTGCCCCAGTTTCTCATATTCACCAGTAGATTTAACATGCCCTTATCATTCCTGATTTCTTTAAAAACTGGAAATACTTTCATTGTCTTGAGAAAAAAAGCTAATAAAGAGAGAAAATGAATTGCTTTCTCAAGGATACTAGGAAGCTGATTATACATTTTTAATATTTTGACTCCAATAATAAATTGCTATACTCTTTAAATTCGTTGACTTATGAATAATTTGACTTACAGCACCCAGCCTCCCTATACCCACTAAGAAGAACCCAACAGGTTAAACAGGGTAATGGACATATTTCATGAGCCTCCCTGATTCACTCAATGTATTGTCTTAGGCTAACACTGTGTAGCCAAATATCAAATAAACAAAACTTAAACAGGTCATAGTTACTACTAAACAATACATTTTTTCTTCCCCAAGTGTAATAATTAACCCAGATTACTTCACAACTAATGCAACTGATACCATCTTTGCCCTCAGCAGAATACGATTTCACTTGGAAATTGGCCCACTTTCCCTTCATGCTTCTTTCTCTTATCTGTCCCACCTACTCCCTATACACCAGGTCCTATCTTGGGTTTGTTTTCCTCATTGGGAATAGAATACCCAAAGACAGTTAAGACCTGCAGGAAGAAATATCCCATAGACCCTGAGCTTCTCCCATCACTCAAACTTAATGTCACCAGACAGGTAACCTTGGCAGATAACTAAAAGCATTGGACATCCTCCATTTTATACGGAATATGTGCACTCATCCAATCTCTGTGACAATTCCTTTGTGTATTCTAGTAAAAGTGAACTTTAACCCAATAACAAGGGAACACATTTTTCCTGACTTTCACATTATATCCCTTCAGAGAAAAAAAAAAATTAGACTGCTTCTTATAATCATGCCCAATGGTTTCATTTTTTCCAGGGTAGAGAGACAAAGAGAGAGGGAGAGGGAGAGAGAGGGAGGAAGGGAGGGAGACAGAGCAAGAAAGAAGAAGGAGGAGGAGGAGGAGGGAGTAGAGGAGGAGGGGGGAGGGGAAGACAAGGAAGAAAAAGGAGGAAGATGAAGAGAGGGAGATGGAGAATATGAAAGAACAAGGCTGGAACACTGAAGGAGAAAAGGGAACAGTGACTCCAGATTTAGTCTTGAAGGGCCCATGGTGAGCTGCCTATTCCCCTGAAAATATGCCAGCTCTGGAACTATATGCATGTATGTTTCATCCCAGGATATAGCTATGGACAAGCTGCTCAAACACAGAGAGATTAGGTGACTTGCCTAAAGCCATATAGTGAAGGGGGGAAAAAAACCCTGGAATAACACAGGCTTCCTGATTCCCAGATTTGAATTTCTAAGGCACTCACAGAGAGCTAGAACTTTTATAGAAGACTACTTCAAATGTCAATGAACCTAAGGTTCCTCAAATACACACACCCTTCTTTTTAAACCAATTCCTTCAAAAAATTCATCTTATGCCTTTAATTTAACTGTCAATATTGATGGTGAGCAAGTTGATGTTTCCTTTAGGTAACACATACAATGTCAGGTCTGGAGAGCACAGAGATGAATAAGACCCCTTGAAGTCCTCTATTTCAAGCCTCTTCTGTGATTCAATCCTGTTTTCCATGCCCCATCGACAGACATGCCAAGAGACCTGACTCTCTACACTGGCTTCAATCTCATTGTTCTCAGATCCACCCTTCGCACCAAGTCAGATCAAATATACAATTTTTCTCTGCCCTACCTTAAAACCCTTTTCTTTCTATTTCCTAAGTTTCTATTTGCTCTTCTGCTACTTTTCCACATGGACCTAAAACCTTCTTAGGTTTCCTTACCTAACCCCATAGGCCATTCTACACAGGATCTTCCTTATGAAAGTCCACTCATACTTCAAGATGCAGGCCACATCTCATCCCTCAAACTGACCTTTTTTCATGCCTGCACTGACATTGGACATATGTCTATTTATCACATGATATTATAATCAGTGATTTATATGTCCATCTTTCCCACTATATTATAAATCTTTCACAGAAAAGAATGGACCTTAATTCATCCCCAATGCATAGACTAACTGCTTAGCCCTTTGTCGATAGCCAATACATTTTTCTAAATGAAATAATGCACTATGATAGTTAATGATAACAATAGCTAATATTTATTGAGAACCAACAGCACTGTGGGTACCACTATAAGAGCTTTTCGTAACTTATTTAATCTAATCCTCATATCAAGCTCATGAAGTAGGAGCCATTATTATCCCCATTTTACAGATAAAGAAACTGAGCGAAGTTAAATTGCCCAAAGCCACAAGGCTAGCAAATGAAAATGGTGGGATTTAAACCTAGGCACTTCTAACCACTGCACAATTTGCTGCCTATAGATTAGGCATCAGCAAACTTTTTCTTCAAGGACCACATAATAAATAGTTCTGGTCTTGTGGGACAAATACAACTATTCAACTTTGTTGTTGTAACAGGAAAATGGCTGGAGACAATATGTAAATGAATGAGTGTAGCTGTGTTCCAATAAAACTTTATTTATAAAAATGGTCAATGGCCTGATTTAGCTCAAGGCATGCAGTTTCCTGACCTTTACTGTAGACTCTGCCCTATGTATTCCAATATTGTGGACTTAAAAGTTCTAGAGAGCACATTCAAGTACTTGAGTACTAAAAATGGATGCTCTGGGTCCATCATAGAAAAGTAAGAGACATTCTTTATCAGTAGAAGAGAAAATAGTTACAAATGTCCAGTGTTTGAGGAGACTGCCCTGCTGCCCAGCTTCTAGACCTGTGCTGTCCATTGACATGGCCTGGCTCGCACCTCTGTCGGTTCAACCCTCACAGACTCTGGGCAGCGGCAACCGCTGACATTGTATTCTTGATGTCAAGCCCCTGCCTGTTCTTTGTCAAACCCATTCGGTTTCCTTTAAGCATGACCACTGTCCTCAAGGATTTCTGAAGTAACTGCCTGGTTGCCTCTCTGCCTTTGCAAATTGAACTCCTGAACCTATTGGATCCCCCCCGCAGGCCTCCTCACATTGTCCCAATCTTCTGGATCCCCCACCCTTGCCACCTGTCTCTCATTCACTTCCCTGCTCGTCCAGTTTGACAGAAATCCATCCTCTCTGGACTCTCTTGGCCTTTTTCCTTGCTTTCCTGATTTGGTTTTTGTCTTTTCTTCTGAGCTTGATATTTTTATAACCATTCTGACAGCCATGCTTTCTCATCTCAACCCAGTTCGTCCCCTTCCTACGGGATTCCCTGGAGGCATTTGCCATTGTCGTTCGTCAGTTATGGACAGGAGAACAGAACCTGCATTGACCTTCTGCAACCTTTTATCTTGTAGGCGTGGTTTAATCTCCCACCTGCCATGTTCCATTCCATCTGCACCATTTGCTGTGCTTTACAATCCTCTATATGAGTGGAGGACTCTTCAAGGGCTTTGTTTTTTACTATCCAGATCTTGTTATTCCCTGTCCAAATTCTAACCAAGAAAAAAACTAGTCAGTTTCACCAAATATTTAAGAAAACCAGTGGCTCGATGTATGCAATTAAAAATAAAGAAATACCTCACTGTTTGCTGTCAGTCAGTATTTGCCTATAAAAGGGCAGGAAAAAAAGTGATGACGTATTTTTATTGTTTACATTTTTTTCTGTAAGGAGTATGGATAAAATGGGTTTAACGGCCCATTAAATGAAGATGTTGCTCAGGTACTTGCTAGTACATTAAGGAACAGCTCTAAGAAGTCCAAATTTTATGCCCACTTACTGGAAGCACAAAAATTAACTCAAATGGGAGCAATTGCTGATTTTATTTTTTATCTGTTTTTTATTTGTAACATGATCCTAAAGAGATGAGAATATATTTGTTCTCAGTTAGTTTTCTGATCACTCCAGAAAATGTCCAATATTGTATTTCTTTGTGCATTGTTCAAAGGCTGCTCTGGTGGTTTGAAAGAGACAAAAGACATCCCCTAGTGAACACTGCCATTCCTCTAGGGGAAAGCTCTACCCATCTAATAGCTATTTTAAGATGTTGAAGATGCATTACCACAGGCTGCAATTACTCTGTGAATTCCAATTTGAATTGAAGTATCATCTCTCAAGGGTGTAATCCTAGGGTCACATTTCCTTTTTCAGGCAAAGTAAACCATCTCTTTGACTATTCAGGCCACTGTAAGAAATCTCAGATAGCCAAAGTTCCTCTTCATTTTTAAGTAAATAACATTTTTTTTTAATAAGCAATTTGGAATTCACAAAAACAATAACCTACAGTGATAAAAGGAACAAATCAGCCACAAATAATCACTTATTATGGTCAAATGTTGAATAAAGATCACATGTAACTAATGAAGATCCTGTAAGCATCATATTTATGTGGTACTGAAAGAAATCTTATAGAAACCTATCTATGATCTTTAAAACTTTGAATGGGCTTTTGTAAACCAATGGTGCCGTGTCTTTATGCAACAATTATTATTTACTGTATTTGTGTTCCAAATGGTTTAATGACTTTTTCAATCAAGTGGACAGAAGCTCCAGACCTGAAGTGCCCTCTCAGCCTTTTGGTCCTTATCCATGGTCTTCATCCCCTTCAAAGGAGAGCACAAAAGACCCCACCCCTGCCTGTGGTCTGTCCAACAACGCTATATTCACGGGCTCAGAGGGCACGTATATTAAGCACAGTCTGGCATCTTGTTTTGATTTTGTTCCCAAGTGAAATAGCAAACTTACAAGTTACCAGAAAAGTATCCCTTCTATTTACACTTCCTTATTATTTCTGCCTCCTCAGTTGTAACAAAGGTTAATCAATTTTGCTAAAAGGAAAAACTAAACACTAACTCTAAAAAAGAAATTACCGAAAATTATTACCTTTACAAGGATGATACAACTGACCTGCGGATTTTTATCTGTTGTCTTTTGACTGTAAAGACATATTCATTTGGATCTTTTCTTGTTCTCCCAGACCCGTGTAACAGAGTTTACCTGAATGACACCATTTTATTTTCCCAATCCCTGAGCCACCACATAAGGTCAGGTGACCTTCCTCTCACCTGGATTGTTGTACCACCTTCTGACTGGCTTCCCAAGCCCTAGTCTTGTCCCCTTTTCCATTGTAACCCATTCTTTGCACTTCAGTCATGATGAGAACTCCAAACGCTCTAACCAGTTCATTGAGCCTTTCACATTCTAGCCTCTTCTCACACTGGCAGCCTCATCAAACCTTCCTCCGAGCTTCATAATCCAAGCCCTAGAAATACTGCCATTCTTTTTGTTCCTAGAACATGTCACATTCTCTTCCCTGTAGTTTTGAAGGCATTGTGCTTCAGTCTGCCTAAACACTACCACCCCTCCACATTCCTGGGCCCAGCCCTTTTAGACCTTTGAAATCTCAGCATGATTTGCATTTCCTCCCCCATGCTTTTCTAGATCTTTCTTCCCCACTGAAAGGCCTAAAGGCCTCTACTCTGAGAAGTACTAGAGACATATTTTTTCTGTCGCATTTTATTTGAAGGGCTTCATGTTCTCTCTTCCCATGAGAGCAGGGCCTTATCTATCTTGCACACTGCTATATAACTAGAACACAGGCTAGTATTTACTGAGTGAATGACTGGTTCATCAGCTGGTTGAAAGGATGGATGGATGGATGAATAGATATTTTTTAATATATGGAGTTAGGATGATTATCTGAGAAAAATCAGAGACAGCAGAACTTGTAGTTGCATCTTTAAAAACATTCCACCACACATTGTTTTGATATAAGACATATTAAAAAAAAAATGTTTACAACCTCATTTATATAATCAAGTTTTAAAGAAGTGATTTAAAAATATTTATGTATTCATTTTAGGTATATGATAGTGATTGAGCTAGTACCACATGATAATTAGATAAAATTCATTGTTTCTTTCCCTAAGAAACTTACAGCCTAGGGATGTGCTATACAATGAACTTTTTAAAGAAAAAGAAAGTCTTTTTAAAGAAAAAAAAAATTAAGCCATAATAATTCTACATTCATCAAAAAAACAGTATTATTAATCACTTTTTTAAAGTCTTAAAGAATACTAAAAATGGTTTTGACTGGAAAAAACACGAATTTTAAATTTAAACTCAAAGATATTTCTGATTTGTCAAATATTCAATCTTATGAATTCTATGAAAATCAACTAAAGCATATCTATGGTGAGGAAAAGAGCAAAATAAACGTGGAGGGGGAAGATATGAGAACTGGGACCTAGAAAAAATGATCTGGAAGTGTTGAGAGCCGAATTTTACCTAAAGAAATGCTCTCCTGTGGTGTGCTAAGTAAAATATTCCCTCACAGTCTCTTGAATGTGATGAACCCTATCTCATCCAGTATGGAAACCAGGACCTAGACAAAGTAGCCCTGCCATTTTGGGTGATGGATAGATGGTGCTTTCCAATGATGTGGGGGGAGCCTTAGGTTTCCCAGAATAACTAAAGGAACAGTGAGCACTGAACAGAGAATCCACACAGAGCCAGACTGCCTAGAAGCATCTCACAAGGGAAAGCGGGTGATTTCAACAGTGCTTACTAGGTTGTCACAAAAATGTGGCTGTAGCAAAAACAGGAAGGACTATAAGAAGTGCTGCACTTGAGTACCTTCATCCAGTCCAAACAACAGTCAGTGCATTTGTGATCAGCAGTGCTGACCACAGAATGAAAGAGAGTCTGTGAATTTTACCTTCATCATAATCTGCTACAAAGCAGAACACAGTCTGAGAGAAAGGGGAGGAATCTGAATTCAACTAGCGATCTTGGCTAAACCTTTGTTTTCCTCTTCTTTCTGCCCTCATGCCATGCTTTCTGATTGAGTTACATTCCCTTACATGTGTTCCTACAGTAACCATGCAAGCTTCTGTACTGGCTCTGCTTTATCCAGTGGTTTGCTGGAAAAGGTTTAACAACCTGCTCTTGCAGGGAAAAATGCAGGGATGCATATGTGTACATAATTCTATTATAATCTCCACTGATGCAAAAGGATGTTAGTACATAGCTTAGGAAAATAATAAAGTACACAATACTCTTTATTGTAAATATGACATAGCTCATTTATCCTCCCAGAATACTGAGCCTGGTTTTTGCTGAACTCTTGCATTCATAGCTAAATTATGATTGCAATTCAACCATGATTTCACAAAATTAGACTATGAATAAATGCTTGATTACTTCCCAATTCAGAAGTTGTTCATGCCATTGACAAACTAATATAGTTCTGATATAAATATTAGTTGATATTTCCATTTATCTTAATGAGTAAAACAAAAGGGGGGAAAGTGTGGATGTATTGACAACTTCACTCATTCATGAATGACATGAGGACTTATTTGCCAGATACTAGTTTTCAAACCCTGGAAGGATAGTTCCTCAATTTTTTGGTGCTATTTATAATGTAATGGCTGGAGACATGACATCATATATTTAAGTTTAATCTGCATTATTAACATTTTCTCTATTACTTCTTTAAGTCTAGATAATCAACAAAACAATAAATCTAATCCTGATGATTTATATGATTTAATTTTTAATAACACTTGTGTTTAGCAACAATGTGGCAAGGCTTCCAAAAAGACTGACTCTATTGAGCCAGTATGAGCCACTCCAGCACACCAGTGGATAATCCTTCCTGGATAACCGTGCCCTCTCTTATGACTTGTCACAAGCATCATGCTATGTAATGACTGTTTACTTGTTTGTTTTCTCCTGAATATCAGAGAATTAGGAATGAGATCTTCTTTCTCTGTGTCACAGGTCCTTGCAGAGCCTGGAATGTCATCGAGCCTTGGCAGATGCTCAGTAGACACAAAATGAATACCTGGAACTCTCAACAGTTCTGCTGGCCCAGAAGCTGGGGAAATGCTATTGCAAACACTTCCCAGACTTTGTTTCTTATTTCTCTCTCATCATCAACTCAGCTTAACAAAGGTCACTCTCTCCATATTGCTTCCCATTAGAGGAAGCTCATACAAATATTAATTAGGCACTTTCTGTATGTTGCTCACATCTGGTACTAACCTCAGAGTATTGTATTATAACAGAAAGGACCCCTGCACAAAGTAAGCTAGTGAAGTTTCTCACACTGGTTATTCTTCAGATCCACCCACCCTTAGTAAATCTTTATAGAAACTGGCCATACCTCCCCCTCTTCAAGACTGAAGCTCTCATTCCTCTAGCTACTGAGGGCATTAGTAACCAAAGGTTCTCAGGTGAGTTTCTCTCCAGAAACTCTCCTTGTCTGAACAAAGCTACCCAGACCAAGATCACTCCTCTCCCCCTGTGTCAGTCTGTAAGAAATGTCTGGTCACTTCAAGGGCATGAGTACCTGCCCTCCTGCTGTGATTTGGGACACCTCTACAGGGCCATCCCAGCTACAGTGCTCTCTGGTGAACCAGTCTTTTCCCTCTGCCCAGTTCTGCGTCCTTAACTCCTCGATCAACTTATAAACACAAAACTTTACCTCAAGATCTGTTCCTGGAGGACCCCATGTTCTGCGGCCCTCAATACTGCATAATGCTTATCAAAGCATACATTTTAATACAATCTCATGCCAAAGGATGCATATTGTGAAAAATATTGAAATAAAAACCTGGAGCATAACATTAATGAATAGAACAAATAATTGCAGTTTTGGGGCCGAGTCTTTTGGGTTTTCCACATAAAGTATCATATCATCTGCAAAGAGTGAGAGTTTGACTTCTTCTTTGCCGATTCGGATGCCTTTTATTTCTTTTTGTTGTTGATTGCTGTGGCCAGGACTTCTAGTACTATGTTGAATAGCAGTGGTGATAGTGGACATCCCTGCCATGTTCCTGACCTTAGGGGGAAAGCTCTCAGTTCTTCTCCATTGAGAATGATATTCGCTGTGGGTTTTTCATAGATGGCTTTTATGATATTGAGGTATGTACCCTCTATTCCTACCTAGAACTCATATGGGAATTCAGTAAAGTGGCAGGATATAAAATCAATGCACAAAAATCAGTTACATTTATATACACCAACAACAAGACAGAAGAAGGAGAAATTTTAAGGAGTCAATCCCATTTACAATTGCATCCAAAACCATAAGATACCTAGGAATAAATCTAACCAAAGAGGCAAAGAATATGTACTCAGAAAACTATAAAATCCTCATGAAAGAAATTGAGGAAGACACAAAAAAATGGAAAAACGTTCCATGCTCATGGATTGGAAGAACAAATATTGTGAAGATGTCAATGCTACCTAGAGCAATCTACACATTTAATGCAATCCCTACCAAAATACCATCAACTTTTTTCAAAGAAATGGAACAAATAATCCTAAAATTTTTGTGGAACCAGAAAAGACCCTGAATAGCCAGAAGAATGTTGAAGAAGAAAAGCAAAGCTGGTGGCATCACAATTCCGGACTTCAAGCTCTATTACAAAGCTGTAATCATCAAGACAGTATGGTACTGGCACAAAAACAGACACATAGATCAATGGAACAGAATAGAGAGCCCAGAAATGGACCCTCAACTCTATGGTCAACTAATCTTCGACAAGCAGGAAAGAATGTCCAATGGAAAAAAGACAGTCTCTTCAACAAATGGTGTTGGGAAACTTGGACAGCCACAAGCAGAAGAATGAAACTGGACCATTTCCTTACACCACACACAAGAATAGACTCAAAATGGTTGAAAGACCTAAATGTGAGACAGGAGTCCATCAAAATCCTAGAGGAGAACACAGGCAGCAACCTCTTCGACCTCAGCCATAGCAAATTCTTCCTAGAAACATCATCAAAGGCAAGGGAAGCAAGGGCAAAAATGAACTATTGGGACCTCATCAAGATAAAAAGCTTTTGCACAGCAAAGGAAACAGTCAACAAAACCAAAGGACAACTGACAGAATGGGAGAAGGTATTTGCAAATGACATATCGGATAAAGGGCTAGTATCCAAAATCTATAAAGAACTTACCAAACTCAACACCCAAAGAATAATCCAATCAAGAAATGGGCAGAAGACATGAACAAACATTTTTCCAAAGAAGACATCCAAATGGCCAACAGACACATGAAAAAGTGCTCAACATCACTCGGCATCAGGGAAATCCAAATCAAAACTACAATGAGATACCACCTCACACCAGTCAGAATGATTAAAATTAACAAGTCAGGAAATGACAGACGTTGGCGAGGATGCAGAGAAAGGGGAACCCTCCTACACTTTTGGTGGGAATGCAAGCTGGTGCAGCCACTCTGCAAACAGTATGGAGGTTCCTCAAAAAGTTGAAAATAGAGCTGCTGTATGACCCAGCAATTGCACTACTGGGTATTTACCCCAAAGATACAAATGTAGTGATCCGAAGGGGTATGTGCCACCCCAATGTTTACAGCAGCAATGTCCACAATAGCCAAACTATGGAAAGAACCAAGATGTCCATCAAGAGGTATGAATGGATAAAGAAGTTGTGGTATATATATACAATGGAATATTATGCAGCCATCAAAAAACACGAAATCTTGCCATTTGCAATGACGTGGATAGAACTAGAGGTTATTATGCTAAGCGAAATAAGTCAATCAGAGAAAGACATGTATCATATGATCTCACTGATATGAGGAATTCTTAATCTCAGGATACAAACTGAGGGTTGCTGGAGTGGTGGGGGGTGGGAGGGATGGGGTGGTTGGGTGATAGACATGGGGTAGGGTATGTGCTATGGTGAGTGCTGTGAATTGTGTAAGACTGATGAATCACAGACCTGTACCTCTGAAACAAATAATACATTATATGTTAAATTAAAAAAAAAAGATAGTAGGAAGGGAAAATGAAGGGGGGGGCATTGGAGGGGGAGACGGACCATGACAGACTATGGACTCTGAGAAACAAACTGAGGGTTCTAGAGGAGAGAGGGGTTCGGGGATGGGTTAGCCTGGTGATGGGTATTAAAGAGGGCACATATTGAATGGAGCACTGGGTGTTATACACAAACAATGAATCATGGAACACTACATCAAAAACTAATGATGTAATGTGTGGTGATTAACATAACATAATAAAATAAAATTTAAAAAAAACAAATAATTGCAGTAGAATTTACAACTGATTTAATAGAACCATCTCAGTTCTAAAATTGTGATTTTAAATGCATCTTTATAGAAATAAAACTACGTATTAGCTTAAATACTACATCTTCTTCTAACTCTAGATTCTGTTTTCCAATATAGAATTCTTTCAGTGTGTTATAAGAGTTATTTCAAGGCTTGCATGAAAGAGAACACTCTAATTCAAATAACAGAGTTATACTGACAGTGTTTAATCATTTGCATTACCAATGCAGTGTTGGGAAGATTGAGGTGAGTTGAAATTGGGCATACAAATAAGAATTTGCTTAGCTAACATTAACCATCATTAAAAAAGCAAAAATGACCTTAATTTCTAAAAAGAAAGGGTATAGTTAATGATCCCTTATTATCAAACTCCTATCTTATACAATTACACATAGGCAGCTCCAGACAGAAAATATGGCTGAATAATCACCACTCTCAGGTGAAAAGCATTTCAGATAGCATGGTTCCTTCATTTAAAGAGGTTTTTAGTTCCAGATGTGAAAACACAAAGCTAAAAGGCATTCTCTTAAAATTCCACCGCAATTAGCCATATTTGAAAGCTAAATGACTGCATGTTATAAAGCAATTAAATCTGTTATATTTACATAGCCACTTAACACAGAAGAAGAGCACAGGATAGGTGACCTACAACCTAGTTATTTTTTGTCATGACCACATAGACATTTCAACAGTTTTGCACTCTCTAGTCATTAACTGATGACAATTAAACATTTAGATAAGTGTAGATTACTCAATTTATATTCACCCCTCTCAAAAATGGTTAAAAGAAATGCACTGAAATTTTTACAGATAGGAGAAATTGCACTGAGGCCAAATGTAAAATGTTAACATACCAAAGTAAATTTAAGACATTCTGAATGATTTAAAATAATGTCTCTCATTTTTTTATTCTTGACACAAACTATAAAAATATGCTCTTTCAAATTGCTTTTGACAGCTTTCTGAATACTTATCTGAATACTTTTTTTTTATTCCACAAATACAATTTTATTAACCCAGTAAGTGAAGACCCTGTCCCTTTCCACTCCCATCCCCTTCAAAAGGATAAGGTTGGGTAAGAAAGAAAGAAACCTGGGGTGGAAATGTCCCCTATCCCTCAAAGAGGAAGACTGAAAGGAGGAAGAGGGACTGTGCAATTAGGTCTCCAGAGGGGAGGGGAGCTGGAGGGGAGTATCAGACCAGGACGACAGTAGAAGAGGAAGAAGAGGATGGGGAGGGTGATGGAACTATTGAAGACCCAGGAAAAACAAGTGGGGCTGGAGCTAGGGAGCCAAAGGATGTGGGAAGTGTGAGGCTAGAGCCCAGAAAGGGGGTCCGTTCTGTGGCGGGGTGGTCCCTTGGCTCCCCTTCCTCATCACCCTCTTGCCCCTGAGTTTCTTCCTCCTGTTCCCCTTCTCCAGGACCCCTATGAACAGGCTGCTTGCAGATGGGGCAGGTCTTCCGGGTCTGAGTGAGCCAGGGGTCCACACAGCGGCTGTGATAAGCATGAGCACAGGGAAGGACCCTCAGCTTGTCTCCATCCTCATATTCATCCAGGCAGATGGCACAGACGTCGTACTGGTCTCCCTTCTGATAATCATGTATAGGAATCCGCTTCAGTTGCTCTTCGGTCAGTCGATTCCGCTGGAGCTGTTTCTGGTGCTGGATAAAACGAATTATCAGCTCCGTTCCCGTGACCAAAATCAGCAGTCCCACAACCCCTGTGAAAGGGATGAGGCGATAGCCCAGGAGGAAGTTATTGTCTGGGACCAGAAGCACATGAGCTCCCTTCTCATAGACAAAGAGAGCACGCAGGTACTTGGAGCTCCTTTCCCCAGTAAACACAGACGGGATCCAGATCTGCTGCTGGATTTCCTCACTGTTCCACACCATCTTCAGAAGTTCATTGGAATTTACATTGTGTACCACAGCTGCATGGTACCCAGCCTTCTGAACGTTTAGGACCTTGAGGTCAAAGTTGCAGTCGAATCTCCGAAGAAGTGCAATAAAGACGGACCCGTTGGCCGAGGCCGGGGGTGGCGGGGCAACGGGGCTACAGGCGTTGGCTGGCTGAGCCTGCACAAGGAATCCGTGAAGCCCCTCATGGCTCAAGGAAGACCCAAAGAGAGCTGGAAGGTCTGCAAAGTCCATGTTGTTCTTGTGGTCAGAAGTCGCTCGAATGAGCCCCCGGATGGGGGCCGCTCCCCACAGCACAGTGGCCACAGGCATGCAAAGCAGGAAGGCTGCAGGGTGCATGGCAGCGGGAGGGGAGGAGGGGAGGCCGCGTCTGGTAGCAGGTGCAGAAGCGGGATTCTGTGCTTCTCTCCGCCCTTCCTTCAGCGTCCCAGGACTCCAAACATCCCAGCTACATAGGGGCGTGAGGCGGGAACCCCAACTCGGGGAATGAGATATCCAACCGGTTCAGCGGAGGTAGTGGGGGGAGACACTAAAATTATTCTTTTCTACTATAAGGATAAAACAAGGAAAGGAAGCAAAGGCAAACACAAACGACAGGAAAACTTCTGGAAGAGTGGGAGAGTTCAAGGAGGCGGGACTTCCAGCCAAGCGGCTGGCTTCCTGTTTCCTGGAAAACGGTTTCCCACAATGAAAGTCAGCGCTCTGTCAGCACCGGGCCTGATCTCAAGATGACGGACTTCCGGTCCTCCTCTCCTCCCTCTGGTCCCTGGGGCTGTGGTATCTTCAGGTCTCGCGAGAGTGTTCACCACACTTACATCATACCCGCTGACAGCTTAGCACGTCTATCGCGAGACGTTTTAACTGGCTTGCCTGGCACACTCAAACTCACTACGAGGCAGGCCATGGTAAAAAATTACTAGCAGATTATTACTTTCAATGTAGGTTTTATGGCAGATGAATCCAGTTTAAGAATGCACATCAGTATCTACAAGTGTGAGTCCTTTGTTGGCCTACCTGCCAAACGAGCGTGTGAAATCTGAGATAATTCACAAGCAAATGGCCCAATATGATACGGATAACCAAGGATCATCTGTGTTTAAAAGAATTTAACATTTTAATGATTTTATCCCAGTAACTCAATACAATCTTTTAAACTAATAAGCTTCTATTGCCATTCCAGACATATTATGAATGGAGATTCTTGTCTCCATAAAATCTTACTTCTTGATGAGGACCAGTTTAGGCTAGAAGTTAACCTGCTGGGTGTTTGGATGGTAAATTTTTCTAACCTATTGTAGAGGCCTGGAGATTATGCTATGGAATTGAATCCCTATGACCAAGGAAATCACTAGCTTATCAAATCATGGGAAACCAAGATAGATTCTTTCTTGTGGGCCCATTTACAACATGAAAAAATATCCACTGGTTCTTTAACTTTACATTTCTTACAGCTACCCTTTCTGTCTTTAAGTGTAATACCTAGAAGTCAAAACCTAGATTAGAAAAGGAAATTATAGACCACTTTAAATAAAGATGTGTCTGATTGGCCAAGTCAGAAATGGAAAGGTTTTATTCTGAGCACACTGCCCTCCAGATTTGGGTGGCCACCTTCTCACATTACAGGATTATCCTGCCATTTTTGTACATTGGTTCCATTTGCCAAAATGTTCTTTCAGACTTGTGTCATCTCCATTTTCCTGTGTCTTCCAATTTGGAAGTGTAACAGGTTATTATATGCCATTCTTCCTGCTTCATCATAATCTCGCTAAGGTAAAGCACAGAACAATAAGCTCTAAATACACCTACATTTGAAGACAGATGCTAAATCATTCCTTCAGGATGTTTTAAATGGGGTGGAGGAGAGGGGACAGCAGTCCCACACCGGTCCTGCTGCGTGAGCTGGTTACTGACCTCAGTCTAAAAAGACTGAAGGACTGAGACGATCTCTTCAGAGCGAGTTATCAGTGAGCTGTGTCGACCCACACACACCCATGGGGAAGCAGAGGTGATGTTTCCCCTTAACCTCAAGCCAAATGAAAGGGACTTGAGAAATTCAAGGCCTAGACAAAAGGAGAAGGGAGTGTATTAGGTCAAGCTGCATTTCCACACCCAGAGAAGTTTCTCAAAATCCAAACATGGACCTTGCCGTGGGAAGCCCTTACAAAGAGATCCCTTGAAGGGTTCTATCTGATCGGGCAAAGGGACACCAAAACAGAGGGTGGGTACTAGAACGAACCTAGGGGCAAAGGGGTAGTCACAGGTGGCCAGCCCAGGGAAAATATTGTCTTCGTCAGGGGAGCATCAGAGAAGCTTCAGAAGAAAATATTGCCGAGAAATACACAAAAATACTCAGTGTGTAAGAGTAAAGGGGTCAGATTGGGATGATTTGCTTTGTCAGCAGACACTCCTTGCTACTGCACCAGCCACTAGTGATTATTCCCCCTGAGGCCAATCCTAGAGAGGTCAAGAGCAGAAGCGAGCCAGAGCAGAAGGGAAGCAAAGACAAGAGAAGCCGTAGGACCTTCCCCCCGCCCACACCAAACACTCTGAAACTTTGAAATCTGAACTGGAACCGAGCTGGGGGAGGAGAGACTATGTAACGAGTCTGGGATTTTATATTATATCAGGCTACACTAGCATTATGCAAGTGTCATTCTGGACTGAACACTTAAACTAATCAAAGGCAGGGATGGATTCAGGTGTTTTTAGTCCTGGAGTTTGGAAACCTTCTTCAGTCAAAAAACAAAAAACTTGGGACGTGTGGGTGGCTTAGTCAGCTATGCGTCTGCCTTCGGCTCAGGTCATGATTCCAGGGTCCTGGGATCGAGCCCCACATCAGGCTCCCTGCTCAGCAGAGAGCCTGCTTCTCCCTCTGCCTGCCGCTCCCCCTATTCGTGCTCTTGCTCTCTGACAAGTAAATAAATAAATCAATCTTAAAAAAAAAATGTGATTTCAAAATCAGAAACAGAGCCTTAGGGAGGCTTATGCAAGTAGAAGACCATGAAACATTCTCCCAGTTCAGGGGAGCAAGAATCTTCTCTATTGCTTCTAGTACAAGGATCCTGTCCCAGAAATGAAGTCGCTTTGTAGGACATCTTTTTACCATAAAATTTGTGTTAAATATGTATTTTATACACACATATATTTTATATGTATAATATATATTATGTCTAGAGATTTCTAGAGATAATACATATAATATATACATCTGTATAATTATATATGTATCAATATATACTGTTAAATATATATTTTATACATACATATATTAAATATATTTTATATACACATGTATTTTATATCTAATATGTATATCTCTAATATAGATATAAAGTATGTATTAGAGATAATACATATTAGATATAAAATATATACATGTATAATTATATATATGAATATATAATTTTAAAATAACAGTCTCTTAAGTTAAATACAAGTTCATTAGCTTAACCTGTTAAGCTGTCTTCATTTTGTGGTTAGATATTCCAGATCAAATCCTCATCTGTTGTCACAGATGACTGGTAATTATCTCAATCCAGAATGTTTAGCTGGTAATGGTGATCAAAGCTATCTGCCTTTGTTCACTCTTCTTCAGATGAATTGACATATTTGAAGGATCTCCACATTCAGCAGCTTCCTGATCTATCTTTAATTTTCCAAAAAAATCCAAAGTTTTCCTCCCCCTCCTCTTAGTAATGGCCTTCTGAGAAAACTTTAAACAAAAGGAAATGTTTAATGTAGAACAATAGGGCCCCTTGATATGGTATCCGACTATCTGGGGTCCTGTACAAGCCTTCCAATCCATATTGTGTCCTTCCAGTGGGAGAAAACAGTCAGTCAATTCAGCCGTGGAAAAAGAGTGAAGTTGTTGATGGGCATTGCATTATCTAAACAATTAGTGAATATATAGATTTTTCTCAATTTTCAACTCATTGTCCATACAGCAGAGACAAAATCATGTTATTGAAATGTAATCATTAATCACTCCAGCTTGCAAATATAAATGATTTCTAAGAGATTAAAAAAAGATACTAAATGTGAAGTATGCCAACATGGCTACTGCTCTATGCTCGACCACCTCTCTTTATAGATTTCCATGGTCTCTTCACCATTCTTCCCCACTGGATCCTTTTGGGTAAGATTCTTTATTTTCCAGCTTGTAAGGGGTAATTTACATTTAGATTATGGAGCCATTGGAAAGAAGGAGAAAAAGGAAAAGTAGAAGGAGCTAAAGCAGGGTCCAGACTCCTGACTTTGTCGTTCCAATGCTCCCAGCCAAGACAGACCCTGCACCTGTGTGTTAGATCCCCCTCCTTTCGTGCTCCTGCAAGGTCATCCATTACTGTAGCCATTCTCCCTCTTCAGCGTCACCATTTTCTCCCTCCTTAATGAATCAATCCATTGGCCTATAAACATTTCTCCCAGGATTAAATATGAATGAATGAATGAATAAATAAATAGATAGATAGATAATTGAAAGGTAGATAGATAAAATAAAAACTCTCTTTTGACCTCACTTTCCCCAACTGTTGTTCTCCTTTCTCTTCTTCCCTTTTAGCAAAACTCCTCGAAAAGGGCATTCTATAACTTACTTTCTCCAATTTTTCCCTTTCTGTTGAACATTCTTGGATCATGATTTGTCTCCCTCACTCCACTGAAACTGCTCTTCTCAAGGCCACAAATGATCTCCATATCACTAAATCCAATGATCATTTTTCAGTTCTCATCAGAACTGACCTATCAGAAGCATTAACCCATTTGATCATACCCTCGCTCTGGAAATGCTCTCTGGAAATGCTTTCCTCCCTTGGCCTCCAGATCAGTGCCTGCACCTGTTTTCTCCCTATGTCTCTGGCTCTTCTTTCTTGTCTCTTCTGTATTCCTTTTCCTCCCCCCTCCATGTCTAAATGTTGCAGTGCCCGAAGTTCAGTCTTTGTACCTCTTCCCTGGGCTATCTGTATTCACTCCCCTAGGGATCTGACCCAGTTCCATGGCATGAAATACCACTTCTGTTCTCCCAGATCCATATCTCCTGCTCAGACTTCTCTTCACAATCCAGACCCAAACCCGTGTATCCAGCTGCCTACCTATCCATCTGAGTATATAGTAAGCATCTCAAACTTAATTATATCCCAAACTGAGCTCTTGGTATTTTTCCCCAAACCAACTCATCCTCAATCCTTGCTATCATAAATAAAAACAACTCTATTATCTCTCTCTCAACTCCCAAATTGTCTATCAAAAATAATCCCATTGGTGATGCCTTCAAAATATATTCAAGATCCTGCTGCTTCATATGACCCCCCTTATCATCACCCTGGTCCAAAACACCATTATTTCCTAAATTATTGTAAAAGTCTCCTGATTGAGTTTCTTGTGTCTACCCTTGCCTCCCTTCACTCTAGTGCTTCTTTTATCAACTCAGAGCCTATTAAAACATAAGAGGATAGTGTCACTCCTTTACTCAGAAATTCCCAATGGCCTCCATCTCATGCAGAATAAAGAGAAAAGTCTGTCTATTACATGTAAAGTCACATGCATTCTCTGATCCCTTTTCTTACTAACCTTCCCCTTCTACTCTCTCCTTCAGCCACAAAGGCCTCCTTTCCCATCCTTGGACATGTCAGACTTACTCTACACAGATTTTTTGTAATATTGTTCCCTCAACTTGAAATGCTTTCTTCTAGTATATTTGCATGGCTTGCTTTTTCTTGGCAGTCCCTTTCTCAGCAAGAACTGCACTGGCCACCAACAGACATTGTAGACTCACTATCACTGTTTTTGGTTCTTATTGTTTATTACTATCTATTATTTATAACTATACAACTGTATGTATTTTACTTATGCATCTTTTTTATTGTCTCTTTCCCCCACTAGAATGAATAGCAGAGGATCATGAGAACAAGACTGCTTTTCAGGTTTATCCACCAGTATATCTTTATCATTCATCAAGTTGCTTCAGAGATTGTTTATGTTCAACAAATATCTGTTGATATTGATTGAGTTTAGAGAAGATTTGGGTGGAGATTGAGATGGAAAAGGAGACCAGTTTGGGGGTTGGAGAGTGAGGGATACGGAGAAGCAGCTACAGGATATGGGAGATATTGGTAGAGAAAAGAGTGGAGGAGAGGATTTTAAGATGTGTTACTGTAAGTTTGCACATTAGTTCCCCTCCACCATTTTTAATATGAATTTTTTAAATTAATTTTTATGACTGGACTGCATTTCTGTTAATGTGATCTATGCAGACAGCATACCACTTAAGACCAGGTTTTTTAATTAAATAAAATCTAATTCTAAATGTTTACTTTTGTGTATATCATCAAAAGAAATATAAATTTACCCTTGTTGCAAAGCTTAATTCTGTTTGACCTCTGTGTACCCTTAACTCAGATTTCAGCTCCTTCACCAGCTTCTGTAGGAAATCCAACCTAGAATATGGTAAAATCAGGGTAGGATTGTTGAAAATTTGCTTCAACAGGATCCTTAGGATGCCACTAAAAAGAAATCTTCATTGGACAGTCTCGTCTTAAGTACATGCTTTCCATTCCCAGTCATTTGCTGCCCCTCCCTCATGCCCCTGCCCCACTGCACCCCTTCCTGCACCCTCCCCCTCCTTTATTATGGCAATGAGCCCTCTTCTTCCCCTGAAACCTGGGCTTGGAAAGTATCCTTGCAGCAAAGTTGATCTCCCCCTACAATGACTATCTTTAAGAACTGTTAAAAATATATTTGCTCCATGTTTGTACACTAAGAATGAAACAAGCAAATCGGAAAGATTATTGATTAAAAAAGAGAGAGAGAGAGACATCGACTTGCCCTAAAATCAATAGTGACTTTAACTGTTTGTAAACTATATTTGTAAACTATATAAGTTTCAGAAACCATCACAAAAACACTTAGACTAACATTTTTTTTTTCTATTACTAAATGGATTTAAAAGCTTGGCACTGAAACCCCCAAAGTTTGGAATTTATAGGAATGTACTAGGTTGCTCAGGATTTTTGGAACTAATGTAAAATTCATTAAAATGACATTATTCACAGGATGAGAGTGCATTGAAGGATTAAATTAAAACACAGATTTATTTTTAGGAATAACCCATCATTGGAAAAAAAAATATTGGTCTTCAGCCAAAAACGTAATCTAATGTGCCAAAATTAAGTAAATATCACTTACTGTTACAAGGAACCATCCCTGGGAATATGCAATGTTTCTTTAGTTTAAAATTTAAGCTCCTTAAAATCATGAAAGTTACAAACTTGATATTGTAATACCATAGAAGCAAAATTAGCTAATGTTTATTAATAATAACCAAACTAACAGGTTGCAACTCCAAGTAATTGTTTTTCAGTAAAGAAAGAAATGGAAGGGGCGCCTGGGTGGCTCAGTTGGTTGGGCGACTGCCTTCGGCTCAGGTCATGATCCTGGAGTCTCTGGATCGAGTCCCGCATCGGGCTCCCTGCTCAGCGGGGAGCCTGCTTCTCCCTCTGACGCTCCCCCCCTCTCATGTGCTCTCTCTCATTCTGTCTCAAATAAATAAATAAAATCTTTAAAAAAAAAAAAAAGAAAGAAATGGAAATATAGAACGTTACAGATCATTTTTTAATTAATGATATGATCTAATTTGCTCTATATTAACCTTATTCCCAACTCAGTCACCCCACTTTAAAACTACAAAAAAATCCTTCTAATTCTTTCTTTGACTCAGGAGTTGTCAGCCTGGTACTCAAGACTCTTAGTCTGCTCTGGGGTCTTCTATGATATATTTCATGTATGATTTCTAAAATAATAGTAGTTTATTACTATAATTTAGAGATAATGTGTCTATTCCCTTAAGGATCTTAAATCTTAAAGTAACTGGAAAAAAAATGAATACACATTCAACAAAATTCATGTATTCAGGCCAGATGTCAAAAACTTCCTTGAGGGAATCACAGGATTCAAAGCCCATAAGCTAAAATGTGTCCCCATACCCTCACTTTGCTATATCTCAACCTAGAACTACAACATTTATATAATGAGTGTGACTTTTAATTTTAATTTAAGAGCCCTCATTCAATAAAATGGATAATGAATATGAGCAGAAATAGTTTTTCAGGAAGTAACAAGATCGATCCCAAAAGGAGGGATGGTCTACAAAGTGGAGCCTATGTGTCCAAGAAAGTCCTGAGCCAAAATTAATAAGCCTGACCCCAAAAAGCTTAACCCATGAATATCATGAAAGTGTCAAAACCAGTACAAAGAAGTTTAACTTCCCAACCCTGAACATAACACAAAATTTCTGTTAACCACAGATTTGTCACTCAGAAAACAAGAACCTCTGTGTGGGAAGAAGGTAGCTGTGTATGCACATTCACACTTTCAGGGTAGAGACTCTGTTACAGATAGACATACTGTTAAACGGTGTGGCCTTACTCTGACTTTTGTCCATTTTAATACTCCTTTCATCTCTTTTCCAGCAGAGCAATTTAGCTTCCCCTTGCTCAACCTTGCCTAAGTAGACTGGCCTTGGCATATTCTCAACGCTCTCTTTAGTCAGCAAAAAGCCCCAACAACGAATAGTTTCAGGGCACCCTGCTTTTGCCTCGGGAAGGAGTTTGTCTCTCCCTGGACTCAGGAGGAGCTAGTCAGTATCCATTTTTGTCCTTGAGAGAGCAATTTTATTTTCTGCCACTCAAGTAAGCAGTGTCTTCTATGACTTAGTGATTCTACTTTCTATGGAGATCTGACCAGGAGAAGCATAGGATGAATCACTCAGGGTCGTGCTAAGAGAACATTTTAGTGTTTGGGGAGGAATATCAGGCTAGAGCCACACAACGCCCTAAGTGTGGGGTAAACAAATTGGTGCCTACAGTGGTATGGTTGACATTGGCAGGAACTTAAATAGCTCAAACAAAGACAGAAATGTATCGATTCACGGAATTGATGGAACAGATAAAACAGCAACCTTGGAGTGGAATTGGGGGTGCGGGTGGTAGTTCCATGGGCTCGTACAGTGCAGGGTTATGCCTGCTCCTGATTTCTGCATCTCTGTGTTCATTAGCCTCATTCTTCTTCACTGCAGACTGGCTGCCTTCACACAGCAAGAGACATAGCCCCTGACAGCTCCTGAGTTCAGCTTCTTTCTGCTTACTCCCCAATACAGGTTTAAGTAACAAACCTCCGATGCCAACTCTGAATACTAGGGATTGCTTTATCAAGTTTGGCTGGGATGACTCAGAGTATTTGCCGGGTACCTCACTTCAGACTTCTGGTGATGTATGCAATACATTTTATGTCATTGCCCTTGCTTGATATTGTGCACTAAATTATGCATTAAATTAAAACAAGACCTATTCTTATACACTGGATTCTACTCATGTTTTATGCCCTTTTGCCCTTTTGATAAGAACATGAAATTTCTTGGGATCAAAGATTTGATTATAAGCTGAATGCTTTAGGGGCACCTGGGTGGCTCAGTCAGTTAAGCAGCTGGCTTTTGATTTTGGCTAAGGTCACAATCTCAGGGTTATGAGATCAAGCCCCACTCAGCAGGGAGTCTGTTTGAGGACTCTCTCTCCCTCTCCCCCTACCTCTCCCCCTACTCATGTGCACGAGCTCGCTCACTCTCTCACTCTCAAATAAATAAATAAATAAATAAATCTTTAAAAAAGGATAAGTTGAACACTTTAAATCTTGTTAACTTTGCATATAGATGAGTAAATAATATTTATTTTTCTATAATATTGTATTTTTTATTTTTACATAATAATATAATATGGATTTACTTTTTAACTGAAAAGCTTATTTAGAGAATGTGAGATTTCAGCATGACATAATGATTCTTTTTTCTATCATTACAAACCAAGAAATCATTAAAAATAAAGATAAGATCATTTTTTTTCAGTTCATATTTTCAGTAGTAAAATAGACTTTGTATTATACCCATAATCTGGTTTCTTTTTTTGTTGATGAGTCTCGAGTTAAATTTAAGTCAATAGGACCTTTGGAGATTTGTGTTGAAATTAGTGTTGACTTGGTACTGGTGTTGAATTAGTTGTATTCTCGAGCTTCTGTATTCTAATAAAACTATACTGGCAATCATGATCACAAGAATGATGAGGGAGCAGAAGGCTAGCTGAGGACAGGCAGAAGTTGATACCCCACAATCCCCCCCACCATGGGATATATGTGACATTCCTCAGGCACTCCTGGCTGCCCTAAAGGAAAAACAAATAGTTAATTTATAGAGATTACTATCCTGCAAGATATGAGTCTCCCTCAGTCTACAAAAGTCTTAGCAATTTACAAGAACAAAGCATTTCTATCAATGGCCTAGCTTCTAGAAGGGAATGTAGATACAATTAAATATACTTACAATCTGCAGGCCATTGACAGATACTTGAAGTGGGCAAAGTGTAATGTTCCTCCAGGAAGCTCCCAACTATCCTACTGTTAATGCCTTACTAGAAGGAAAAACAACCTTAACTTGACAATGGCAAGGCCTCCATCTTATAGGTCCTCTTTAGCACATGAAAGTTCTTTTGAACCCTCCCTTTTCCCTTACCTCCCCCAGCCCCATAGTATATAATCAGCCACCCTTTACAACCCTGGTGCAGCAGCTCTTTCTGCCCATGGGTACTGTGCCTGGGCTTTAATACACCACCATTCTGCACCAAAGACACCTCAAGAATTCTTTCTTGGTTGTCAGCTCCCCACTCCACCCCACTGAACCTCACCTACATTCCAAAACCCCATCAGGAAGAGTTATACTCATGTGATTTAAGTTAACAAATACACCCCTCAAGCTTACTCTTCATGGCCTCCACCACCCCAAACTTCCTACTCACTTCTCAGTGATCTAACTTTGCAGAAAACCATCAAGAAGCCTACCAATCACTATATGCCCACCCCTGGAATTTTAATTTCTAGGGAAAAATAATGCAGATCTTTTACTATTCTTAGGGGAAATCACTTTATTAGTTTCTCTACTAGCTTTTCTGAAGTAAGAACTTAGAGAAGGAAGGAAAGAAAATAGACTAAAATATCCAAGCTTTTTTGGTATCAAGGTTCTAAACGATTCATTCATGTTATATATATTTATAGGAGAGTAATCCAATCAGTGTCACAGACACCTCAATAAATTATGCTTTGAGAGTTGAATACTCTCAAATCATATGAGAAACTAAATATCTACCAGACTCCCAAAGGGCCAAAGAGCACGTGGAGACCATAAACGGGGTGGGCATCTCCTCAGTGCTCCTTGCCTCAGACAGTGGGGTGGTTCTACTGCTGAAGAAAAAAGAAACCTGCAGGCCAAACAGATAGATTCAAGCACATGCATCTTTTTGTAACACTTCCATGTGTTTTCTCCTCAAATTCTATCTACCTCCCTCATCCCTGAATGCGGCGCCATCATCCTTATGGGAAGGAACATACACACACTTCATAGGAAGTCACTGAAATAATGCAACAATTTTTTTTATGAACAATTTTTAAAAGGTTATCAAAAACAGTAACTTTCAGTGTTTTCATTTTGTTTTTCTTGTTTTAAGTTTCAGCGAGATGAGGTATGACTGACAAAATTGTAAAATATTTCAAGTGTACATCGTGGTGATTTGACACATTTATATATTGTGAAAGGATTTCTCCCATCTCATTAGCACACCCATCACCTCACCTTCAGCTATTTTTCTGAAAATACTAATGGGTAAGAGCTCTGGCCAATCAACCTTACTTGGCTAGTACTCACCACTTAGTCTGAGTCATATCAAACTCACACATGTGTTAAGCATCGGTGTGGAGAGAGCAAAAGGAGCCCCACTTTGAGGAGACTCTGCAAGCTAAAAACAAAGCCTTCCTAGGGACCAAAAGATCATTGTGTAGATTCTCTCTCTAATAGAATACATTTTAAAATTCTTCTGAAAGACAAAAATTGTTTCCCAGATTTGCCATTAAATTCTGTTTAATAGGGTGCCTGGGTGGCTCAGTCCGTTAAAGGTCTGCCTTCGGCTCAGGTCATGATCTCACAGCCCCAGGAATGAGTCCTGCATCAGGCTCCCCCCTCAGCGGGGAGTCTGCTTCTCCCTCTGACCCTCCCCCGTCTTGTGCTCTCTCTCTCTCTCTCAAATAAATAAATAAAATCTTTTAAAAAATTCTGTTTTAATAAAACATTACTCTGAAAAAGAAAAATTTTACCCAAGAAGTTATTACAAAATCAACTCATGAAAATGTTAAAGCAACAACAATGACAATGATGGTAAGACAGCAACTTAGAAAAAGATACAGTCAATTCCTTTTTTGAATGCTTGTTTTGAAATGCAAATTTTGTTCTGCCACAATTGATATGTTAGGGCAAAATTTGAGCATAACAAGGGTCTTGAATTTCTCAGTTGTTTGTAGTTTCATCTGCAAGAAACACTAGGTGAAAGCAGAAAATCTGAACTGAACTGAGCTGAGTAGAAATACAGAAAAGTCACAAACAAGAGTATCTACCAGCTACCTCAGTCTAGGCACGGGTTCGGAGCCAGGCCCATCCACGTGTGGAGTTAACCTTCCCATGACTTCAGAATAACTGTCCTTCTACCATTTCACAGGTACACAAGCTGTAACAAGTCTACAAGCAAACTTAAGATTAAAGTGCCATATTTATTGTATTTATGCTTCGTATATGTATTTGTGTAATTCTGAACTCTTTATTATGTATGGGATCATACTGCCTGTTTTATCCACTTTTTATCTTTTTATGTGTCAGTGATGAAGATTTTGAGGGTTATACACCTAAACCTCATTTTCCCCACAAACTCTTTGCCTTTTATTTTGTGTGACTTTGCATAGGAGGGTGACTTTCAGGAACATGTATGTCATGTTGTAGCAGAACTGACTGTACTTGTACTTTTCATATTTAAGGAGAGTTTATCAAAATAAAAAACATCGAACAACCCAACGACGTGCTCTAAGGTGCTGGGTAGCATAACGTCTCTTCTTGAAGCGGGTCGGGGACCACTCACTTATTTCACTGAGAGATCTTGTTCTACAATGATCATACGTAAGTTAGATCCACAGCCTGAGCCCAGACACATATTAGAGCAGGACTCAAATGTAACCCTAAACGTCACTGTGTTTTTCATGATTCAGATAATTCTACTTTTCTGAAGAACCTCCTTGAGAAATAATTTGTACTCTAAACATCAGGATAGGAGCAGATGTGTAGATTGGTGAAAACAAAGGCTTAAAATCGATTTAGTGCCACAAAAATGAAATTAAACACTTTGATTCACTTTTGATTACTGACCAGAACAGAGCCATTTGCAAACAGCCCATTCTCCTGTATTTACAGAATTTAGTTCCTAAAGTCACAGTTTATGCAACACAGCACCATCCAAGGGCTTATGCCCTCAAGCAGCTTATTTCACTGTAATGTTTTAGGGGGGGTTTTGGTTTTGGTTTTGGTTTTCTGCTTCTTTATCTTGGGTACGAGAGAAAAAACCTGGCAGTTAAACGACTGGTCTATTTCTTGTCTTACTAAGAATGTAATAATGTCTTGGTTTGAATTTATAAGGCAATGGTTTAATATTACTCTAAGGACAAAAGTTGGATTTGTTAACAAAATCTACCTGAAACCAGTGATATAACCACTCTGAAAGCTATTTACATTTTTATTTTTCTTCAGGGAGGGGTGTAGTACTTTTAAAAATAAAATTTTGTTTTAATTCAGTAGAATATGACAGAAAAAGAAAAATAGGGGCATGTCTGTCAATTAAGATTGTCATTAAACCTTTATAAGAAAAACGTTTCTGTGCTCCAATTTGCTCCCTTCCCATTAGAAAGAAGGGTAAACTAGACAATAAGAAGCAAAGTGAAAATTTCACTTTCTCTGCTGGTTCCATCAACCAGGACAGGACTGGGTTTTCCATAAAGAATTAACCACACTCATGTGTCAGGCCTTTTCACCAAGCCTCAGGCATCCGTGTCTTTAGTTTATATCAGGTCTAACTCACACCATCTTGTTCTCACCAGAACAGAACTATCAGTCACCTGCATTTGTATTTGCCCACCGCCATAGATTTGCACATAATGTGTATAAAGGTAAATTCTTTATACCAAAATTCAGTATACTACAGCCACCCCAGCTGAATTCTGATCTTCTCCCTAAGTGTTCCCAATCCAAGCTCGGGCTGGCTTTTCCTGTGACTAGAAACTTCTCTTGATTTCCAATTTCTTTTTTGAAGACCTTATCACTTCCAACCAAAGTACTCAGTAATTGCCACCATAGACTGCCCCACCAACAATGACCAAGATTTGTCTCCTTATTGTCCACAAGCAAAAATTAAGTAGTCATCAATGAAGTAGAAAAAGAAGAAAATAAGACTATTTCTAAGAAGTCATCACATTTTTCAAAATCACATTAAAGGCTTAACCCTAAAGGATTGGATAAGGATCAGATGGAATTCATTCATAGATCCAAAGAAATAATATAATGCTCCAAGGTGGGCTTGGTGAAATACGGAAGCTGCAAAGAAGAGACAGAAAGGTATATATAAACTACTCATCAAAGCATTTTGAACAAGCAACAGGCTTAGCCAGTAGAACCAGAATACTATAGTCCGTGGTCAAGATCTTTCTTACAGTGATGAAAACAAGACTAATTTAGCCTATTGACAGGAAACACAGCAGTACACCAAACCAATGTTCTATGTTCTGATGCAAGTATCCTGATCAGAATTTAGCTTTCCTTACATGCTGACGTACAGGGAAAAAATGCTGAGATCTTAAGTGCTCTGGTTCCTATGACAATTATATCCTTCACGGCAAATGGATAAATTTACTTTCTATGTCCATATATCAGCCTCAAGGTCAATTACTATGAACCTGAGCCTTAGAGATAGATGACTCTCAACTGCCTGACAAAACCAAGCTTCCAAGTCTATATGCCTAAACAGCTTAATAACTCCCTGGCAGGTATCTAGGGGAGAAGGGTGCAGACATAAACTTTTTTGAAGGAGTGAGTCATTTCCTACTGAGATTTCTAAATTCCAACCAGCTCATTTGTTGGATCCATATTGCAACCTACTCCCCTGGCTTCATACAGGAAGGGCCATTTGAATATTCTGCTGTATAGACATCTACTCACTATCACTACCACTATCACCATGTTTGGCTTCTTGGTCACCAGTATCTTCTGAAATCAAATATAAACTTACCATATTCATTGATATTACAAAAATGTATTCCTACTTGAGGTTGTTGCCTGCAACAGAGTCAATTCTTGTTTCTTTGCCTGATTCCCAACCCTCTTCTTTTGGCAAAACTGTACCTAGGGTGTCCATACAGCAATAAGTAGTTTTAAGACAAAATGCTCTTAGATGTGCTGCCTACCTACGAGTAGCCCATTCTAGGTGGAAAATATTGACTCTACTAACCATAGTCTGTACCCCATCAGGTGTCTGTACAAACAGTACCTACAGAACATTATAAACGTGACAATAAAATGGGAAAAGTTGATCCCATACACTACCATGAAAACAATCAAGAGTTCATTAAGCACGATGAGTATGGCGATGGAATGTACACTGAGTATGTATTTCAGATTCAAGTTCCTCCCAAACGACTGGTGATTATTCTCAGCCTGTTATAGATAACAAAAGTGTTCTGGAACAGCTTAGATGTTTTCAGTGTGTCCCTTATTACACTTGTCCTGTGACTCCTGCATTGGACTACCTGCTACTTGCTTCAGGAAGCTTATTAAAAAGTCTTAGACTTACTAATGTACCTGATCAAAACACTACTTTTTAGAAGGGAATGTTTACCAACAAACTTGAACGAAACGCTTTGCTTCTCTCAAACATGAGCATCCAGTGTTAGCTTTGTCTCTAAAACCCAAATATTTCCTGCTCCTCTTTTCATTCTCTTTGAGATTAAGGTTTTCTCCAACCCAATCAAGTTTCCCCTTTGGGATTAGCATCCCTTCTGCTCTATAGACAGTACTGGGCTAGGTACGATGGTAAGAAGTAAAAGGTTGCCCTCAGCGGGCTTCCACTCTATAGGGATATCAGGCAGAGGCATATAAAACAATTCTATCTAGAAAGAGGAACTAAGTCAGTGCCAAGGGATTAGTAATAAATAAAATGCATCTGTAACGGAAGAGATCATTTTGAGGAATAATGGCCCTTAAGATTTCTTAGAAAAAAGCAAGGTCATTTGCACCTCAAAGGATGTGTAGGTTTTAGATAAATAAAGGATAAAGAGGAAAGACCAGCTGGGGCAAAAAGGAGGTTAAGAGGGTTGGCAGGGAAATGGTCTATGTCAGACACATATGGGATGTGGTAAAGTAACTGGCAGAATCCATTTGTTGGTCGTCTCCCCATGAATTCACTGATTTTTGCAAATCAGTGCATTTGCAAAAATCACAGACTCAGAATTTCCATGCATTGCCGAAAAGACTCCATTCTTCCCAAACGCATTACTGAGCAAGGTACAGTTAGCAGGAGGTTTTGCAGGGGAGATAGGGGGTGGAGAGTAATGGTTCCCACGATACAATCACCATTACACAAATATAGACCTCCATTCAAATGGTTTCTTCTCTGGGAAATTTTACTGCTGGAAAAGCCAAGAGTCTTTCTTCCTGAGACTGTACCCCTGGGGTTCTGCCCAGTGGCACCTCCTCCTTTATCTTTTCTTTGTTCTGTGGAAGAACTTCCCTATTTCTCTCCCTATCTGAGTGCCTTCCTAAGGATCACTTCTCCCTTTTAGGGGGACTCACCAACACCTCTTCTTCAAACAGTCTGTCATTCTGCTTTCCAATGCTAAGAAAATGGACTCCCCCCAACCCCATTGATTAGACAGAAAGAGCATTCACTTAGTGGAAGCATGAAAAACAAGGATGGAAAGTCAGATTTTGGCCAAAAGGTAGAGGGTTCTTGGAACTCAAACACTACTAAGGACCATTTAGAAATGTATAAGCAGAGTCACACGAAGAAAAGTGTTTTATGGAAATTACTCCAGGGTCTGTCGTCAGTATATCATGGGTATGCCCCCTGTGCAGGCAGCCTCCCAGGCCCTGGGCTCAGAGAGCCCCACACATGCTCTAATGCCCTGTTCTTGCCGGGTTGAAATTCTTAATTATTTTTGAACTTGGGGCCCTGCATTTTCATTTCACACTGGATCCCTCAAATATGTAGCTCTTTCTGCCGGAGACAGGCTGGTGCCCAGCCCCTAGCAAAACAGCTGGTACATATAGTTACAGATCTGTTAAATGAAAGAACAGGTATTTTCTCAATAAATTGTGCACAGGAAATTGAAAAGGGAGGCTATCAGATTCCAGAGGTCTTTTGCAGATGTCCCATTAGAAGGCAATGTGGCCTGACCAAGGAGAGGTCGTGTGGAGTAGTGGTCAAGGCAGAGAACTGAGTATCAGGAGACATGGCCTCTAGAAGCAAATTTCTCACCACAACACAAGTCAACTTTCTGAGGTTTGATTTCCTCACAGGCAGCTAGGATGACCTCCAGCCTCACTGGGGACTTTTCTAATAACATTTGAGTATAGTCTCTGAAAAACATAACTATGGAAGATATTGCAAAAAATATATATGTACATACACACACACACATATATATAATATGTACATATGAGTGTATAGTCATTTTAAAATATATAGAATTTGAGAAATAAGGAGCTGAGGCCCGCAGAAAGAGGAAAGAAACCAAATTTGCCACAAGAAAATAAACAAAGCTTCGGGACCAGGTCAAGTCCCACCTAATGAGCGTTGACCCAACCCAAGGAAAGTGTCCAGCAGAAAAGAGGCACTCAATAAACTGTTTCTTGAACCAAATGTTTTCATCTTCAAACATTTAACAAAAGCTATAGTTACAATTTCTGGTCACAGTTAACCACATGCTTTCTTTCTCCCTTCATTTATAAGTCCAGAACGATCTATTATTTGTGGTTTGGGCTTATTTACATTCAACTCGCTGAAATGTTATTTGTGAAGAGACATTTGATGCCTAAGAAGATTTGTGAGGCTCTTTAAAGAATATTTATTGTTAGAACCCATGGTGCAGTGTGATGCCAAATCTATAAACACCACAGACCTACAGTCTAAACTTAGCACCAGGTCTTTCCATCTCAAAATGGCCTTGAAGTTGGCAAAGTGTCCATCTCTGCCTTGAGTATTAACGTCCAAAATGCCTCAAAGGGGATAATAAATATTAATATGTATTGGGCAAAAATTTACTGTAGAGTAGATAATTGAATTTGGTCTGTGGTATTGGAGCCATATGCCCTATTAAAACATGCTCAATATCAACGTTTGTGCCTGCCCTGATTCTGTTGGTCCAGATGAAGTTTTCTGGCCATGTTAAATATACTGTTGACAGCCGAAATCCAAATGTAAGCATATGGTTCCTAGCCTGGCTGTTTAATCAAATCCTGATATCCCCATATTTTGTTCATCTCAAAATACACATTCACAACTACTAATATGTTGTCGATATTTCCAATCTACTTAGCAGGCTCCATTACTGTTTTAGAAACCAGCACTAAGTTTTACTTCAAACATTTCAATCTATCACTAATGTAATTTTTTTAATGAAAGTTATTAGTTTCATACAATCAAGTCAAACCTCAAAAATGCAAGAACACCCAGAGTCTATTAAGCCCTCGATTAGGAAATGTCCCCAGTCACCAATTATAATGTTTTCTGCTTGCCAGTGAAATGCCATTTCCAATTTAAAAACAACAAAACAAAACAACAACAAAAAAAACCTCACAAAAAAAACCAAAAAAGAAACTCTGCTTATTCCAGGCCATGAATCCAATACTAAATATCAGCCCATCTGTGTACTATATTATTATTCGCATACTTGTAATGAACATTACTGCTTTACTCACCTACTTATGCCCATTTCTGTTCATTCTGTTATTAATTTGATTTTAAAATATTCTCTACTTTGGTACCATTTCAAAATGTCCTTATTAATGCTATTTACTTCTCCATTTCATCATTAAAATGAATGTAGATATGAAGTTCAAGATCAGGATTAGAGAATGCAATTTGGCAGATAATTTTCCTGCAAATTACAATTTCCTTTGTCTATCAGTGCAAGAGAGACATTGATCCTTCTCTGATATTACCCTTCCCCTTTTGCTGGCCGTAGCATCCTCAGCACTTCTAAACAGAAATCAGACAGTACTCTGGTTTTCTTGGCAACATCACCTTTTGTGACAGTACTCTCTCAGAAATGAAATTTGGTTTAGTAGCCCTATGTCTTGTTTCAAATAACTGAGAAAATATTTAGAAGCTAAGAATAGGTAAGTATGTCAACAAACATGGTGAGTTCGGTGGGGGGGAAGGGAGCTTTCTACTTCTGTCACTTTCTAATCACTAATGTTTGTAATTACATAATAAGGGAAAAGGCCTTTATTCAACATTTAGATAAGAGCTCACATTTCACTCTACTGGAAAGGAATAGAGTAGTGTCTGAAACTCATAGGAGAGAGATTATTATATGTGTCCATATACACATGGTGCTAGGGTCCATTACTGTGCTATAAAATAAAATGCACCCACCACAAAGGGGCTGGGTGCTGCTTTCAGGTAGCAATTTGAAAAATTGTGAACTCCTTCGAAACTGACTGGTTTTGACTAAAGTCGGCCCTCAGAATGAATATAACATTCAAATTGAACCAAGGTAAATGGACATGGTCTTACAGCATTTGCCACTATAATACCCAACCCCAAGGCCCCCTGCTCGTGGACAAGCTGCATCAGCTTGACTGTGCTCAGAATAACCTGCTTCCTCATGGAAATCGCCAGACTCATCAAGCTCACCATAGGCCACCAATGAAAAGAATATTCTATATGCTTAATTCTGTATCCTCATGCCCAAATGGACAACAATATGATCCAGTGTTCCATGCACCACTGTAAGTGTGAAGCCATTAAACAATAAAACCTTAGTGAAGCAGAAAACAGATGGCCTTTAATCTCAGCTCTCAGAGCCAATAGGATGTTTGATCTCCAGAGTGGGGGGTGCATCCCAGAGTGCACAAAGCCATTTATGGGACTGGAAGAGAAAAACACTAGAATAATTTTTATTTTTTATCTTGACCTTTTTAAAATTCTGTTACCTGTGTGTTTGGAATGTACAGATTAATGCATGCATATAATTTATGATTTTATAGATACAATAAGTATATATGTGCATATATATATATATATACATGTGAGACTATGAGTAGGTATGATGATAAGGTTTGGGGGCCCATGCCCCTGGGACAAGAGTTCTATACAAGAATACAAGTTTTCCCAGCACACTTCAACCCGAAACTCTTCTCCCATCAAAATTCAAGACATTTGCAAACCCCTCACCACCACAATATTTCAGAACACTTACACACATTTGGGAGAAGCATTCTGCCCTAATTGTTGTGGGTTTTTTTGAGAGCAGTTCTCAGGGGAGAATATGTCACATTCGAGAAGAATGACACTCCCAGTGTTCCACAGGATTTTGAATTGGCAAATAAAAACAGAAATGGAGCAGTATAAAAAGGGTTAGTGAACAATTGTATCAAAGGGAGGGATGATGGAAGTAGGTGGGAGAGAAGACTCAACCTCTGTGTCAGTGGAACCCAAGAAAAAAATAGGTTGCTCTCAACCTGGTATCAGTAGTACCAGGAATCTACCAGATTAATGTGGGACACACACCTAGTCAAAGTGTATCAGCAGATGATTGAAACAAGCAAAACAACAACAAAAAACAGCTCGGTCAAAAATCTGCACAAATATCTTATCCTAGACATTCTACTCAGAGGTATTTAACACTAACCTAAGAATATTTCAATCAGAATATCACGCCATAGTTCCTGGAAGCATTCGTATGGGCCAAAGTCAATGTCCATCACCTGTGTCTCATTTTCCAGTGAATATCAGTTCTTATCAAAAAAATTGGTCAGATTTAAAAGATATTTCAAGTGCAATTAAAAGATATTTGAACCTGTTGGCTCCCAGTGATATTGGAAGTCACATTCTTGTATAGATAAGTGGCACTTTTTGGTGAATTTCTGAAAGAGGTTCATTAACATGTGATTGAGTCACATCTTGGAGAATGGTCACATAACTTGATGAAAGATTTTAAAAATATGTTTTGTGGGCGCCTGGGTGGCTCAGTTGGTTAAGCGACTGCCTTCAGCTCAGGTCATGATCCCGGAGTCCTGGGATCGAGTCCCACATCGGGCTCCCGGCTCAGCGGGGAGCCTGCTTCTCCCTCTGACCCTCTCCCCTCTCATGCTGTTTCTCTCGCTCTCTCTCTCAAATAAATAAATAAATAAAATCTTTAAAAAAATAATAAAAATATGTTTTGCTCTACCATGTCATTCTCTACTCTGCGATGCTAGGCGAGTGTATGTTATTTACCTTGGAACCACAGAGCTTTGTCATCTCACTTCCTCAGTTCCTCGTGATTTAAGCCAGGATTTGACAAACCAGCCTGCAGGCCAATGCTCTTCTGCCACCTGTGTTTATATGACCTGCAAACTAAGAATGGTTTTCACATTTTTTAATGGTTTGGGAAAAAAAAAATCAAAAGAAAATACGTCATGATATGTAAAAAGTATATAAAATTCAAATTTACCAGCGTCCATTAATAAAGTTTTCTTGAGCACAGCCATGCCCATTACTTTACACGATGTCTATGAATGTTTTCACACTATCATGGCAGAGGGGAACTGTTGTAACACAGACTGATGGCCCCCAAGCCTAAAATATTTCTTCGTGGCTTCTTACTGAAAAAGCATGCTGACTCCCAATCTAAGCAGGCTAAAATCTGACATCATGATTTTTCACCTCTCATTTTAAGTCAGGCTACACTTGCCTTTTTAAAGTCTAGTTGAGTCTTTTAACAATTTTTCAAAGGAGATAAATTCTGAACGGCTTTACTGTGATTAGGTAAGAAAAGAAAGGCAGATTTATTTTACGTATCTAGAACTATTCTAATTGCCCACATGGGTCATTTGTTCTAATGCCTGCCTTTACCTTAATTAATTTTAGTGGGTAATTAAGATGCTAATTGATCCCACAATTGTACCACCCTCTGCATCCCTTTATCTGATACATCCTGATACCTGAGCCAGACCCGCTGATCTTATCAAATGATCTTATCAAAATGAGCTTAAGGACATGTTAAAATGGAATTAGATTGGCAGAGGAGATATTTTGTTCCCCTCTAAACACTGGCATGTGTCCCCTTTCCAAAATAGTATCCACTCAAGAGCTAGGCAGTCCTAGACTGAGGGCACTTTCAGAAATACTACTAGCGTGAAATTATGCCAGAAACATGGCTCCTCACATTGCACATGATCTAATGGGACAGCGGACTGTCACACAGCAACTCAATCTCCTTAAAAAAAAAAAAAAAAGGGGGATAAAAAATGGCAACAAAACAAACTAGATGTGATGAAACATATAGAACAGGCATGGGGTTTGTGTCTTTTCTCTTTATAGTTTTTATCTCCCCTTTGAATATCCTCTTCTCTTTCCCTCCCAGCCAAGTGCTACTTCAAGTCAGAGCTTACATCACTGCCATAACGATGTCTTTTCTCTGTTATATCAAAGCATATTGCATGTGTCCTTATGGAAACACTTGTCACATGATACTACAGCTACTTTTTGCTGTGTTGCATTTTTAATTTGTCTGTATCCTCAGTTGGATGATTCGCTTTTCAGAGGAGGACCCATATTCTTTGCATCTTTGGTTCTCAACACCAGCCCAGTGTCAGGTGCATAGTAAGTACACAGTAAAAAGTAAGTGAAGTGATTTAACTTTTTTCTCTTTTACAATTTTAAATATTTCTTTCAATAGACAGTCATTCCTCATTATCATTCCCACTAGTGAGATACTGATTACAACCCTACTCAAAGCAAATACTTAGCTATAAAATGGAAAAAAAAAAAAAAACTGATGTATTTCATCGAAGTAATTTATCATTAAAAGATTAAAATACTACTTACAGTATCATAGTGATTAACCGTTAGAGGGGAAATCAGAGTGTTCTCTCTCTCTTCCCCACCTCCCAAATCCCTTCCCCTGGTAAATACATTGTACATTGGTAGGAAAGCCTGAGACATCCACAACCCTTTCATATACCACCCAGGGCTGGTTAGGAACTCCCGCCCTCTCGTGTGTTGTGTGTCTGGGGAGAGGCTGTGCCATCCACCACACAGGCCAGATCGTCCGCCCCCAGCCCTGCAACCAGCCGAAACTGGGCAGACCCCTCTCCTGGACCCTTGACTCTCCAGGGAGAAGCACAGGATTTGAGGATGGATGGACACTATTGGCCACGGTGATAGTGTCCAGGCTGCTTCTGCTAAGTGACTCCAGGTGCAACTTCTGATCCCAGAATTGTACTTTCTCTTGGTTCCTGGCCATTCCGAGATCTGGCCTTGCAGCCTTGCTCTGACTCTCTAGCAATCTTCATCCAAAAAATTCCTAAGATGGCAAGTGTTGCTTTCTCTGGCTCACAAACAAAAGTCTTGACTGATAAAGGTGGTACCACATAAGACTATGCAAGCTAAGCTTAAATTGAGCTGAGTTTAGAAAAATGTCAGTGTATTTAGCAAATAATAATAATTTTTAGTAGTAATTATTTATTATTTCATTTCATTTCATTATTATAGTTTATTATTATTGTTGTAGTTTGTACATAGTAACCCTTCACTATGTGCATTGAATCCTCACAGAAGCCCTTTGAGATGAGGCAGTTCCCTCATTATCATCTTCTGTGGGTAAGAAAATGAAGACAGAGAGAGGATAAATCAGTGGTGTAGGGTCACATGGCTCATAAGGATGGAGCTTGGCTCCAAATCTAGGCAACCTGTCTTTATATTATTCATTCTCAATAATAATAATAATATAATCATTATTATTAATACCTGATATTTATTATGCACTTACTACGTATAAGTGCTGATGATTTATTCTTCACAATCTTGTATACCTTATAAAGTCCCTTCTAATCTTATCATGTATAATCCTTATTTTACACATAAGAAAACTGAAAAATAATAAGATTAAATGACTGGCCCAATTTACCATGCTAGGAATTGGTAAAACCAAGATCTGAACTCAAGCAGTCCCCACCCATACACACCCACTGGCCATCACGGACTCTCAGACAGGAGCTTTGCCACTGTGGAGACTCAAGCTCTAAAGCTACACTTGGATGAATTAGCTATGTGACTTCAGTTGTAACTTAGTTCCTTCACCTGTGAGATGGAAATAATATAAGCCACAACTAAGATAACATACAAGGCTTTTATGAAAGAAAAATAAGATGTGATTTTCAAGTGTTTTGAAAAATGCTATTCGTGTGAACAGTTATTAGATTGTTTATGTTTAGAACTTTGAAAGGCTTTGCCGCATTGTTTATTGTTGTCGGGTTGGGGTATCTAAAAGAAATGTATGCATGGACGAGACCTATTTATGAAACAGCACTGAGTCCATTTTAGAGAGCTAGAACGTTCAGAATGCATAGGACAGCTCACACAACAAAGAACTATCCTGCACAAAATGTCAGTAGAGGGGTACCTGGATGGTTCAGTCAGTTAAGCGTCTGACTTTGGCTCAGGTCATGATTTCAGGGTCCTGGGATCAAGCCCCGCGTTGGGCTTCCTGCTCGGCAGGATTCAGCTTCTTTCTCTCCCTCTGCCCCTCTCCCCACTCATGCTCATTCTCTCTCTCTCTCTCTCTCTCAAATAAGTAAATAAAAATTTTTTTTTTTAAATTTCAATAGTGACAAGTTTGAGAATCCCTTGTTAAATCCCTTACATTGTTGTTATGTAGAACTTTGTTCCAGAAGACACTTTTGGCTGAGAACAGTGTATTTCTGTTTTGCTTTGTGCTTTTCCCTGAATTGGCATCTGGAGATTTTAAAGGACACATATCCATCTGAGTTGCATGTGAATAATTGGTAATTACCCAATGTAATTGCTCTTATGCAGGGCTTCTTGCCCAAATGACTAGGTACAAATGCTACAGATGAATCACTTGATACATGATTTCAAATTTCAATCAGGCAAATTGAAAGGAAATTCAAGTGGGAAAATTATTGTTTCTTTCTAAAACATGAGAACGAACACCAAAATATTCAGTAAGGACTCCAAGATGAAGGGGGAAAAATCGTAAGGTGAAGAGAGAGGAATGAAAATATTTCCCAACTTTAGCCCTGAAAAGAAGAGAGAGGAAAGTACAGCTCAGTCAAAAATAAGATTCCTCTCCTAACCGAGAAGCAACCTCTTTTATTCCAACCCCCAATTTTTTCTCTCAGTACATACAATCCAAATGACCAACACTGTGACTGAAGCTCAAAGAGATAGTGCATCACATTGACTTCAGATTCTCAGTCCTCACATCCAATATATAACCGATGCTGCCACCGCTGTCCTTGGTCCTGAGTCTCAGTTTCTCCAACCTCATCCCCAATGGCCAGGTTTGTCCCAAGGTGCCATTATGGTACGTTAATACCCGCAACTACTTAGACCATTAGCAAGTACCTACTAAGACTGCGCTCCCAGAGAAGTGTCTGAATATAGATAGAATGAGTCCCTAGTTCCCTGGGTGCACATACCTCCACTAAAAACAAAAGAAAGCAAAATAATTCTTCCATGCCTTAAAATTTATAACTACATCATGTAAATGTCAAGGTAAGCATCAACATAATTTAGAAACTATGTCAAAGATGAAAGCAGTATGATTAACCTCCTCATTATCCTTCTATATCATATCAGATCGTATACCTATAAGATAGGTTGAAATATCTTGAAGCATTTCTTAAAAGAAAAACATGATATTTTCTTAAAGAAATTAAATACTGACACCAATTTATAATAGGAAACATATAGTATAATACAAATATCTTAAACTTTATTTGTTTGGAAATACTATTGTAAATGAAACCATTTTTCTTTCTTTCTTTTTTTTTTTTTTAATAAGGCTCTGCCAGCTTTATTGCCAGATATTAGCTTTCATGTATCTCTTTCCTGGCCTTGTGGAATCATTCTGTAGATAATATGGCTATTAGAACAGGGGCTCTGCAAAAGGCTACCCACCTTCCAAGCCTTCTCTCCAGTTTCTGAGCTGTGTGATCTTGGACTTTCCTTAATCTTCTGCATCTTAATTCTTTTATCTGCCAGATAGGGATAATAATAGCATTTCATAGGTTATCATGAGGATCAAGTGAGTGATTTGGGAAAAGTGCTTAGAACAAGGCCAGGCACATAGTATTTCATCCTATGTTAGTGATAGTAGTGGTAGGAGTAGTGGTGGTGGTAGAGGTCGTAATAGTAACAGCATTATTATCATCCACATTAGCATTCCTGTTCTCCATTCAAGACATCTTATCTTGTTGCAAGACTTTTGCCTCTGCTACAAATACCACTTATAATATCATGCTCTTCAGCTGTCGTTGTCCATATCCAGTGAATGCTAGAGGAATCACTCTCTAGTCTGGGAATAGGACATTTCCCATGTTGATTTTTTTCTGAACATGGAAACAGGCTCCTTTTTCATTCCCTATTTACAAGTGGAATCAGGTGACAGATTTTAATAGGCTCTGCTGGAGGTCAGAGACCGTATATGAGGTACAGAGTGAGCAGAACAATTTATAACTTACAGACCTGGAAGCCTCTTCCATTTGAATAGTGGTATCATTGCTCCCATCACATGCCCAACACTCCCTTCCCTGGATCTACTCCAGAAGTCTTCATGCTTTAGAATCTAAAAGCAGACTCACTCTTAACCCCCAAATGAAGAGATGTTTTTTACTTCCCCTCTGTTTTATGTTCTTCTTCCAAATCCCTCTTTCAAAATGACTGACAATAGGGGCACCTGGGTGGCTCAGTTGGTTAGGCGTCTGCTTTCGGCTCAGGTCATGATCCCAAGGTCTGGGATCCAGCCCCCATGTCGGGTTCCCCACTCAGTGGGGAGCCTGCATCTTCCTCTCTTTCCCACTCATGCTCTCTTTCACTATCTCTATTTCTCTCTCTCAAATAAATAATAATTTAAAAAATCTTTAAAAAAATGATTGACAATAAAAACATTGAATGTCCATGGGAAGCCTGATAGCAGAATGGTCTAACCCTATAAACTCAAAAATACAAGTAACATTTTCTATTAAAACTCTACAAATTTAGAATAGATTCAGATAAAACTGGCAAAATGGGTCAATTTGGAAGAAAAGTATACTTCAATTTCAAACTCTTACTACTTGGTATCCAAAGTTCAGGACATGAATAGATTCAGATTAACTCACATTGGTCCTCATTATCTGAACTCACTTCTGGAACTCTCACTATCCCACCTTAGAGACTGAATAGATCTGAATAGCAAGGGATAAATGCATTATAATAATAACATAGTTTAAAGTTGGTATATTTCCTAGAACGTGGAATTTTTCATTCTTACCTATGTTCCCCTCATTAAGGTATAATATACAAACTTACTTAATGAAGCTGGCATACTGTAATATAGAACTCTAGAAAGAGAGCACACCAAAAGGAGAGAGAGAAAAAAGGAGAGGAAATATAAAGAATAATCGGTCTCCCATGTTTGTTGTCTTTGGTTAAATGAGCATAATTTTGGATTACTATTTCCTTGCAAATAAAAAGCTAAAGATAATCAAATATAATATGTGATAATATACGTTCCTGTTCTTTGAAATGCCTGTTCCTAAGAGGAAAAAGATTAAAAATTTAACATAACATCTGAGGCCAAAAAATCCTTAATTAAAAAATCTTTCTAGTTTATTCTATTTTTCAGATTATGTCTTTGATCAGCTTTTACCAAAATTAAGGTTTTGATTTATGCCATGTTTTGGATTCTTTCAATGTGATTATAAAAATACATCAATCTAAGAATGAATATGAAAGGGCCTCATTTTGCTGACATTAGCTAAAATGATGCCATTTAGAATATTTTTTAATTGTTTTTTCAGTAATTAAATAATAGAACTAATGTATATTCATGTGTCCATGAGCCATGGGACTAGAATAATTAGTACTACCAGCAGAAATCACGGCCATTGCAAACCTTCTGCTCTCCCCTGAGCCAGGTGATTCTTAGGACTCAGTCCCTTGAGTCAGTGGGTGGATCGGCCAGCTTAGAGAGAGTGAGTCAAATGGGAAATAAAGAGTCAGATCCCTGGGAAGGAGCACAAACCATGCAGAACAGATGCCCACACAGATGGAGGAAGCGGGGATGACCAGTGACCAAAGTATTCAAAGGACTTTGGGGTTTCTTGGACACAATAAGCTAAATGAACACAACATTAGAAAAATAAGCAATGGAATAGAAGCATGACACCTGTATCACCATAGGCAGATGATTTAACCTACACAATGCTCATTTTCTCACCAGTTAAGTAAGAAAGTTAGACTAGCTGAATTGTAAATCTTTTTAATCCTATAATTCAATGGTTTTATACAAATAACTTCCTTTTACTCATTTGCATATAAAAACTCTCAACTATATTGGTTAGTAAAGGAAAATAGTGAACTACAAGATAAAAATAATCATCTAAAATGAGCTTTAGCCATCATAGTATGATGGCATTTATGGCAATAACTTTCTATTATGTTTTAAATACATTATTTTTTGAATTAGCAATTTCACATCAAGGATGAATTGAAAAAGACAATAGGTGACCCAGAGGCAAATGAGTAAGAGAAACTAAAAAGAATAAACAAATCTGTGTTTGTATCACATCCTTCTCATAAGTCATTACAAAAATCCATAAATTATGAGCTCCTTTATCTTGAGCCATTGACCTTTAGACGTTGCCCAGTCCATGTTGATAAAAATTCATCCGTTTATAAATAAGCCACTATTTCTTGAAGCACCTTGCCATCATTGTTTCATTAGCAATGAAGTGGAAATGAAGGCAATTGATTAAAGGTTTTCATATAAAAAGAAATATGTAATATTTTTAACTTCCCACAAATTCAATCTAAAGGTATAGTTTCAAGATCATAAAGTAAAGATAAATGTGACATCACTTTAGGTAGAAGAAAATTAGATATCAGATCCATTTATTTGAACTTGATTTATTATGTAACCAATATGTTAATCTACTCATCTTCTGTCCTGAGGTCACAGAATTTGTTTAAATTTGCACCATTTAAAGAACAAAGGTGAGTTTTTCCACTTTCATAATGGTTTCTGTAGGATCATTTGTTCTCTGAGTCTCATTTTGTTACAAGTATTGAAATCAAGTTTGTTTATGGCAACTGTTGGTTTTCATTGGCCATATCCAAATTAGTCATATAGAATGTGGGCTCTTTATGGTACATTGCAGTAAAAAGAATTGTCTTTTTCTTCTTATTCTTTAGTAGAAATTTACATATTATTACTTGAACTACTTTGACATTGTACTTTATGTTATTTAAACTGTTAACCTTTTTGGCATGCAGCCTTCTAAGCTGGATGACTGATCCTACTACTTCATTTTTATGAATGTCAGAATATCATTGTGTTAAAGGAAATCTCATTTTTATTACCTGGGTCCAACAAATGAGGTGGTTGCAGATGTGTTATGTGCAAGCCGTAGGTGCTAATAAAATTCATTTTCTGGAAGGAATGAAAGCACACCTAATAAGTCATCATTTCCCTACTGGTATTAGAGCATGAGCTGCATACTCGAGCAAGGGCAGAGAAGAAGGGATAGTAGTAAGGCAAATAATTTCCTGGAAACTCAGAGTGCTCCCTCCAAAATATAAGCAAAAGAGCAAGAGTTCTAAAAAGACAAATATATTTCAACCAAGTGATTTTCTTCTGTTCTTTCTTCAGTGTCTTCATTACTTAACTAATAAGTTTATTTTTCTGGATTGGTTCTTTAGTGTTCCTGCAGTGTTAATTTTAGAGGGACTTTAAGCAAAATGTTCAGGTTTTCATGTAAGTCTGGAAAGTCTCCTTATACTTTGTCACCAAATAAATGCCTACTTTGCATGTTTAGATCCCAAGAAGTTTCTGGATAAGATTTTTTAACCTGTCCTTTAGACGGGTTTGGGAAAATCGAGTTCCCACCCTTTGCTTGACCTCACTTTCTGCACTAGGCTTCTTCCGCACATAACTGCTTTTAAAAAGTTGTGACTGTTTCTTTTAATGATGGCAACAGAATTTTTTTTCCAAATGCCCTTCTCTGACTTTGCTCCCAAAGAAAAAGGTGTCATGGTAGATGAAGCATAAAAAGAAAAATTCTTTTGAAAATTCTTCAAACACCAAATACCTCTTAGAAGTTTCATCTAAAGGTAAAGAAAAATAATTAGAGGTATAATACATCGTTTTCTCCAATCATGCTTCTAATTAGCAAAGTCCTTTCCCCTCTGGAGCTACTAAAGGAAAAAGCCCTAGGAAGTATTTATTGACATAGCCTACACTGGTGGGTGCTGATCAGAAGTCATTCATGAATATCAGGAATATCAGATTTTTTTAAGACATTGCTGGTCACCAACAGAAAGAGGTAGATGAGGGCTACTGTGTTTCTCTCCTGCAATAGCACATTCATAAGATTGCTTACAGTGAAAAAAGCCTCTGATGGAATTCAGCCATGCCGACTGGAAGGTAAAAATAGTTACATATCCATTCACACATACAGTCATGTACCTGTTCTAAAAACCAAATCAAGTCTTTACTCTTTGACCTTAGAGGCACATAGACCCCACTTTGTCTAATAAGTTCATTCAAAGCAGATGTGACAATATCCCAGCAGCAGGATTTGGCTAATGAGCTAGGCAGAATCAACCTCCAAGATCCTCTGCATGCAGCAGCAACGGAAATGATGGGAATCCTAAGCTTACAGAGCACTATCTAGCAGATCTGTCAGCCTCACTAGATTCTTACACCCTGTTCACACAAGGGAGATCATCACTGCCTAATATTCCTATCAAAAGTCCAATGGCATTCTTTACAGAAATTAAAAAAAAAAAAAAATCCTAAAATTTGTGTTGAAACACAAAAGACGCTGAATAGCCAAAGCAATCCTCAGAGAAAAGAACAAAACTGGAAGCATCACATTTCCTGATTTCAAACTATACTACAAACCTATAATAATCAAAACAGTATGGTTCTGGCATAAAAATAGACACATGGACCAATGGAAGAGAATTAAGATGCAAGAAGTAAACCCCTGCATATACAGCCAACTAATATTTGACCAATGAGCCAAGAATACTCAGTAGGGAAAGGATAGTCTCTTCAAGAAGTGGTGTTGGGAAATCTGGACAACCACATGCAGAGAAATGAAAGTGGACTCCTATCTTACACCACTCACAAAAAAAACAATTTAAAATGGACTAAAGACCAAACATAAGACTTGACATCATAAAACTCCTAGAAGAAAATCAAGAGGACAGCTCCTTGACATTTGTCTCATCAATGATTTTTAGATATGACACCAAAAGCACAAACAACAAAGAAAAAAACAAATAAGTGGAATTACATCAAACTAAAAAGCTTCTGCACTAAAAGAAACAATCAATAAAATGAAAAGGCAACTTACAGGATGGTACAAAATACTTGCAGGCCATATATCTGGTACGGGGTTAATATCCAAAAAATATAAAGAACTAATACAATTCAGTAGCAAAAAAAAAAAACAAATTCAAAAACCAATTTAAAAATGGACATGGGAACCTGGGTGGCCCAGTTGGTTTAGTGACCAACTCTTGATTTTGGCTGAGATCATGATCTCAGAGTCCTGAGATCTAGCCTGGCATCAAGCCCTCCCCACCCCCCAAAAGCCCTGCCTCAGCCTCCACGCTGGGAGTGGAGCCTACTTAAGATTCACTCTGCCCCTCCCCTGCTCTCTTTCTCTCACTTAAAAAAAAAAAAAATGGACAACAGAATTGAATAAACATTATTTTAGTGGCGCCTGGGTGCCTCAGTTGGTTAAGTGACTGCCTTTGGATCAGGTCATGATCCTGGAGTCCCAGGATCAAGTCCTGCATCAGGCTCCCTGTTCAGTGGGGAGTCTTCTTCTCCCTCTGACCCTCTCCCCTCTCACATGCTCTCTTTCTCTCTTATTCTCTCTCTCTCAAATAAATAAAATCTTTTTAAAAAAATGAATAAACATTATTTTTTCAAAGAATGACCAATAGGTACATGAAAAGATGCTCAACATCTCTAATCATTAGGAAAATGCAAATCAAAATCACAATGATATATCATCTCATACCTGTTAGAATGGCTGACATCAAAAGACAAGTGGTAACAAGTGTTGGCGAGAATGTGGAGAAAACCCTGTGTACTGTTGGTGGGAATGTAAACTGATGCAGCCACTATTCCAAACAGTATGGGAATTCCTCAAAAAAATTAAAAATAAAACTACCACTTCATCCAGGAACCCCATTCCTGGGTATATAGCCAAAGGAAATGAAAACAGGATATTGAAGAGATATCTGCACTCCTATGTTTATTGTAGAATTATTCACAATAGTCAAGATATGGATACAAAATAAGTGTGCATTAATAGATGAATGGATAAAGAAAATGTATATATATATACAATGGGATATTATTCATCCATGAAAAAGAAGGAAATCCTGTCATTTGTGACAACAGGGATGGACCTTGAGGCATTGTGCTAAATGAAGTAAGTCAGATAGAGAAAGATAAATACTGTATGATAGCCCTTATATGTGGGCTGATTTCATAGAAGCAGAGTGCAATAGTGATTATCAAGGGCTGGGGCTTGTGGGGGGAAGGGGCAGGAATGCAGAGATATTGGTGAAAGGGTACAAACTTCCAGTTATAAGATGAATCAGTTCTGGGGAACTAATGCATTGCGCTGTGATTATAGTTAGCGATATACCATATTATATACTTGAAAGTTGCTAAGAGAGTGATCTTAAATGTCCTCACCACAAAAGAGAAATGGTAATTATATGACATAATGTATGTGGTATTAGCTAACACTATAATGGTAATCACATTACAATATATAATTATATTAAATTAACGCATTATACACCTTAAACTTACACAATGTTGTATGTCAACTATATTTCAATAGAGCTGGAAAAAATATTTCCAGCCAATTCACATATTTTGAGCATAATTATTTCACCAGTGTCCACTGTGCAAATTTTTTAACTTTCTAGGATTGATGAGAAAAAAGTTAGTCGGGACACTTTTATTCAGCCACCTCTGGAGACATCAGGCTTTAGTTTTTCAAGTGCTAACCAACCACTTCTGGATATATATTTCTGGCTAGAATACTATAAATGTTAATTAATTGGTCCAAGAGATAGAGTATATCCGTATGTGTTTGTGTGCACCCCACTGACTATGCCGAAGTATCTCAAAATAAATCACATTCAATATAGTAATTTTTGAGATTCAGAATGAATCACTCACTCAGCAAAAATTATGGATTTTCTGTACATTGTCCTAGACCTGACCTGAGAGATGTGAAGTAAGGGTCACTGAATTAGTCCCCTTTCCCCCAAAATCCACCACCCCCATTACTGTAAATGCCACAAAGGAATAATCAACAAACATTTTGAATTGAATTGAATTGAATTGAACTGAATTGAACTGACTTAGGAAGAACAGAGTCTTCTCATACTCCTAAGCTCCAACACCAGAACAACCAACAACCGCATGGAGCCTAATTTATTGTTGATATAGTTTATTGCCAAGGCCAAGACCCCAGAGCCTTTATCCCAGGGCTCAGACTTTCCTTTAAATAAGATTTCATTTTCAGAAAATGCCATCAGATATTTTATGTTTATAAAGCTTCAGATACCATGTGTTTCTTCTGCCTTATTTTTTTCTCTGCTCTTTAAAAAAAAAAAAAAAAGTTTTAAAAAATTGCTAGGATCCTGCTAAGAAAAAAATATATTTTCAAAGAGAGAGGAAAAAAAAAAAAACTATTCACATTTGACAGCTCTTGCTATAAAGATGTTCAAGAATCTGGAACAACCTCCTTCCCAAGCTCATTGACTTTTACTGCTGGCAGACAAATGAATGGTGACAGGTCCTTAGTGTTTAGCTTAGTGGGACATTTCTGCTCGGGTCCCAAACTATGTGACTCCTAGGAAACCTGCCAAACTTGAATGTTTCCTGCCAGGTCTAATCAATTTTATAACCAGCCTCTTCTTAGTTGGGGCTCTATTTCTCATACCTGACTATTGAGAAGAGCCGTGGTTGGAGACAGAAGCTTCTTTAGCTGTTCATGGTCAGAAGGAAAAGAGATTAAATTCACCCCCATCCTCTCGGTATTTAGCAGCAAAAGCAATTTAATTTCAACATCAACATTCACGGTGCACAGTGTTTGGTGTAACTGTCAATATTCAGGTGTGAGACAAGGATCACCTAACAGTGTTATGGGAATCTTTAACCACACTGCCGGTTTGTGCTGACTCTAGCTTCTTTCCTACCTTGCTTGAAACGATCACCTTTAGCCCTACTTCAGCTCACATCATTCTCTATACAGAACACTAGCATTAAATAACAATAATAAATGAAATTTTTGTCAAGTTGCTCATGTATGCTTATCTCTCCAACAAGCACACAAACTCTTTAAAACCAAAAGATTCACGATTGTGTCCTTAACACTTAGCACTATTCCTGGTATGTTGTCAGAACCCTTGATGGGCCCAGGGGTCTTTAAACATTATGCATTTATTCCTATCCCTGCTAGCAAGTCCTCAGTCCAACAGGTTTACCCAGTGACTCCACAGGCCCTAAGGATATAATATCCAAGCAGTGGGATAAATTCATCAGGAGCAGGAAAAAAGTGGCTTCTCTCTCTAGGATTTAAATATCAGAGAAGATGAGCAGAACAAAAGGGATGGGTATTTCCAGTGTTCTGTATTGAAATGGCAAGAACAAGCCTAGGTAGACTAGAGATGGCATGAGTTTGCTGCCAGGTTAAGAAAGGTGCCTGGCAATTTAGAGCAAGGGGACCAATAAGAGGAGGAATGGCACCAAGACAGGCTTCACTAAATGTGGCATAATGTTTTACGTTGGCTCCAGCATGAAGGTATCATTAGGAAAAACTTGAAAGCAAAAGAAATAAAGAACCAATTTCAAAAACAAAATGGCAAGTGAAAAATGTAACAAAATAAGATTTCCCTGATCTAAACAGAAAGTGTAAATCATTATGGTTAATACAGGCTAATTTTCCTAACCCTACCACTATTTGAATGTTAGATTCGCTATTAGCCATCCAATTAATCATAGTACAAATATGAAATATGATAGATGATAGATAGATAGATAGATAGATAGATAGATAGATAATCTACCATGACTTCAAAACACATGCTGAAGTCTAGAGAGTATCATGCTAAGTGAAGTAGTCAGAGAAAGACGAATACCATGATTTTTCTCATATGTGGAATTTAAGAAACAAAGCAAATGAGCAAAGGGGAGGAAAAAAAGAGCAAGGAGCAAAGCAAGAAACAGACTTTTAACTATAGAGAACAAACTGCTGGTTACCAGAGGCGTGGTGGGCAGGAGGATGGGTGAGGTGTTGGGGATTAAGGAGGGCACCTGTGATGAGCCTCGAGTGATGCATGGAAGTGTTGAATCACCATATTGTATACCTGAAACTAATATTACACTGTGTGTTAACTAACTGGAATTTAAATAAAAACTTAAAAAAAAAAAAAAAAGAATCATTACATGGACCAGGAGAGGAAAGTTGCTTGAAATTACACACTTTAATGGATCATGAACAAGGGAACAAGCCATATCCAGCTGTGATGTGGAGGCCTGATTTAATATTTTGGTCTCACATGGTTTCCTTTTCAGTCCTTAGCTGTCAAAGGAATGAGATAAAAAGACAAAGGCTGACCCCTGTTAGACTAATTTTGATGTGCTAAAAGTCCGAAGAAGGAAAGGAAGCATAATATCAAAAGGACAGAAAAAGAGGCACATACCCAATTATAAAAAGCTGTTTTATTCAAAGACATAAGAGTTATCATTTAAAGAAATTTACTGTTTGCAAAACCACCTCCGATTCAAGGCATTAATATGTGATTTTCATTAATGTGTCCAGACCTAAACATGGTGGCCAGGCCAACTAAGGAGATGGGAATTAACCTTCCCTAAACCATCGCAGCTTCACAGAGAGTAGACGTGTCAGATAAAATTCGGGACACTGATTTTGAATTTCTGATAGGGAATGATTTTTTTAGGATAAGTCTATTTAAATATTTCATGGAGTATTCCTATTCTAAGAAATTATTTGTTGTGTATCTAAAAATTCAAATGTAATTGTGTGTTCCATGTTTTTATTCCCTAAATCAGGCAACCCTACCTGTGTAAAGTTATACCTGAATTTCTTTTTTTCTTTTTTAAGATTTTATTTATTTATTTGAGAGAGATAGAGATAGCGAGAAAGAGCACAAGCAGGGAGGAGAGGGAGAAGCAGGCTTCCTGCAGAGCAGAGAGCCCGACGCCGGACTCCATCACAGGATCCTGGGATCATGACCTGAGCCGCAGGCAGACGCTTAACCAACTGAACCACCGAGATGCCCCTATACCTGAATTTCTAAACACGACAAAAATATCACATAGCTTGTCAAAAAATTGCAGTGAAATGCTCCCATTCTGTCAGATATTCAGAGGCTAGTATGTTTTCCTGTCATTTGTAGCCAAAACTGAACCATGAACATGGCCAGTATTTTAAAATCATAACAACAAAGAGCATTAAAAAAAGAATCACAGTTCTTCTTTCCCTCCAGTCCCTGAAGTCCTGGTCATGCTGTTTCCCTTGCTTTTAATAGTGGGTCAGCAATGCAGTATAAAATTTCCTCATAAAGTTGTAAGGCGGGGAACATGATAAGGTAAGTGGAGTAGTCATCTGGGCACAAAAATTCAGGGGAAGGTACCAAAAAACTCACTAATCAAACTACATAACATTTTACTGAATCACTTTTAAAAATCAAAATTAATGGAAAAATTTCATGATGAATAAAATCTCAAAAATTTAAGTGAAGACAGGATCTGACCCCACATTTTAATGATTTGGCCCCATTTGCCTCCCCCTCATCCCAGCCCTGATTCTTAACCTTCAAGATACTGATGGATACCCATGTCCACCTTGAAGCTTTTCCTGCCTGCTCTGTTGAGAGTGAGAGCCCTCTGCTCAGCTTCTGTGGTCCAGCCAAATACGTTGTTGTCTTTGTAAGCTGGACTGAGATTCCCTGAAACCAGCCCTGGCCACCCATACATCATCAGACTGTGTAGCACACAACAGGGCCATATCTAATGGGACTCCATTTTCACCATAGCCAAGATAGATAAGGACTTTTTCTTTTTCTAATATGTGTTAAAATTCTCTATGGACAAGCGCTGACTCCAGAGCTTTTAACATTGAGTCTTAAATGGTCAGGCACCTTCAACCTTTCAACAAGAAAGTGCTTCTTTCAATATGAACATATGGGATGTTTGTTTACCCTCGTTTCAAGTGCAGGCAGATCCTCTTCCTGCATGCTAGTATGGACCATACAAATAACTCTGCAGCGTGAAACCACGCAAAGCGATCTTACTAATTCATGTGCAGAATTACAGTTCTTCCGTAACTTTCATAAATTTTTGTCATAAGATTAAAACTTTCCTGCTGTTGGTTATAACAATATAGAAATGAAAAAAATAAAGTAAAATTAATACTTATTTAATACAGTGTAATTTAAAAGATTGGAACATGGAGAATTAAAATATGTTTCTTTGTTAAAAAAAAAAAACTTATCAAGAGTAGTTGGAACAGCGCCTGCTTTCTCCTCATCATGTAACTTACAATATGGAGTATTTTTTTCTGTTTCGGCAAACCGTCATACTCTTTTCTGTCAGGATCTGCCTGCAACATTTTTTCCTTTACGTTTTTCATGTCGTGAGATACCTCTGAGTTCCTCTGTTGTGAAGGTTTTGCTAGCGTCACTTCCTCTGAGACATCATCCTTTTCACCTCAACTGCTTTCCTCATTTAGGTGAGTAATTCTGCATCACTAAATTGTTCTCGCCACACACCCAGGGTCTCTCAACTCATGGCAGCACCCGTGTTCCCACGGTCAGCCGGTCCTACAGCTGCATGTAACTTTCCATGTGAATTTCACTGTCAATATTATCACTTTGTGTTTCTTCACTAAGCTTTCTTCTTTGTTGGCCAATTTCCTCTTCCTGCTATCTAGTTTTGTGAAACGTTATGTGGGTTTATTACTGAAGTCAAAGAGCAACACTACTACATGCTTCCCTCCTGGTGTGTGAATAACCAATGTCCCGTGGCCAGTCACCAACAGACTCTGTGAGAAGTGACATGATCGGTCATTGGTCATGACACCCATCAGTTATTGATTTATATAATGATTTGTGCAGGAAACAGCAGGCCGTGAAGTTTCTACTTTATGCAATCACACACAGTTAATATACTGTGGTAACTGAAATTTAAACCATATTGTCTTATCTAACTAGACGGTGTACCTGAAAGGCATGCATACTGGAACTATGCAAAGTGAGGACTGTCCATATTCTAATCCTTCCCTTAGTACTATTCCTAGGATTAAAATAGAATTGTCTGTATATGAGCCAAGTTTTGTGACTGAATTTAGTAGATTTTTCTTCTATTCCCTTTCAAAGTATATTTTACACAAAGTATATTTTCTTAGTTTCTCTGTCACTTTCCTCTTTGGAAATTATATACATTCTAATGAACTTGTCCCTACTAACAACTCATAAAAAAAGGATAAAGAGGATTCCTAGAGCCCTGTCTCCCTCCCAGACAACATGTTCGGATTACTGTCTAACCTCTCAGAGACTATGCTGAGGTCAGCCCCATTCCAACCTCCTTCTGTAGATTAGGGCCTGAGAATTTCGTAGCTTCTCCTGAAGTGAGGACTCTGCAAATGAACCCTCAACTAAGCAGATACAGCCACTGAGACTTGGAAGATGGAAGTCAGCACCAAGAGCCTCGGGCTTGCCCACGCGTGGTCTTCTGTGCTGGTAGCCGCAGAGATCTTTAAAGGTTCAGTCCCTAGTGCCATGGGTGCCAAGAAGCAGTGACGTCAGTGCCAGTAGATTTCCACTGAAGAGTGCAGCGTCTGCGTGTCGCATACGAGCTTGGTTATCTGGCACTCCTGGAAATTACATAAGCAGCCCTACACCCCCTAGTAAATCCCTTTCTGCTTTAACTAGCTAGACTGGAAACTGTTAGCTGCAACAATCATCCTGAGAGATACAGGTGTTAATTTGCAGACTAGCTCAAATGATACTGCATAGCCAACTGCTTTCTTTCCTGTGTAGATTTTCTAGAGATAAAAACAATTTCAGTGAGAGAGAAATTATCTCAGACAACAAATAAAAACTGTTCTACCCAAATGCAGTGAACTATGTGCATATTCTTTTTTTTTTTTTCCTACTCATCCGTAAAGGTCTTGCCTGCACCTTCAAGAACATCGTCCCGAAGGGCCACGTGCACTCCTACAGGGCACAGGCACTTTCTGGGCATTTAGCTAGTTGTCTTTCCTCATATTCTATCTCTAGTTCTTCAAACTTCTTAAAATTAAATCAATGAGCCAGAAAATTCAGACATCTTTAAGTTCAAATGTGTTTTGATTTTCCCAATTGATTAAAACTTGGCTTCCTAAACACCTAGATGTCCAGGTCCTGCCGTGATGATTCCCCCTTAATACTAGAACCCATATTTTCCCTTAATGGCAACTCTACAAAGCAAGCAACTCAGAACAAAGGATGGAGGTGAAAAAGAAAATGGTAAGAAACTGGCCACTTTATCCCTTCAAAAGAGATGGGCCACAATTAGTTCCACAAGAGAAGATAATAAATAAATAAGTTTATTTAAAAATGTCGTGGGTGGGGCACCTGGATGGCTCAGTCAGTTAAGCATCTGACTCTTGATTTTGGCTCAGGTCATGATCTCGGAGTCATGAGATCAAGCCCTACATCAAGCTCCGCACTCAGCAGAGAGTCTCCTTGAGATACTTTCTCCCTCTCCTTCTGTCCCTGCCCCAAAACGTACATTATCTCCCTCCCTCTCTCTCTGTCTTTCTCCCTCTGTCTCTCTCAAAATAACTAAATAAATCTTTTAAAAAATGTCTTGGAAATATTTATCTCCAGTAGAAGCTTAGGTTTATTTTTTTTAGTCTAGAATGTCAAAAGCATCTTATTCTTCACCAATCCCCCTGCGGCCACGTTACCTAATACTTAAAGTCCAAGTTAAGCGATTGAAAAGACATGTTTTTATTCAAGTTCTGATACCAACCACCTCCATGAGTTTAGGTCCATCATTGAACCCTGAGTCTCTATTTTCCAATCTGCAAAATGAGGACTGTGGTGTAAATGGCCTCCAAGATTTCTTCCAGTGCTAACTTGGTTTGTTTCTATGATGTTGAATGTAAGATTTATATATGCCAGGGTCCAAAAATGTCATCAGGGCTGTGAACTCATTGTGTGCCTCAGAAAGTACATACCATGAGAACAAAAGCATTCCGTTCTTCACAGGATTTCTAGCTAATAAAATAGTTTATTCTGAATTATAAATTTAATCATGTTCTCTTTAACAAAAGCATGTTTTCAGCTAAATGAGTTATTTTTAACCAATATTTGTTGGGTAACTGCCATCTATCAAACATTAAAACACTCTAGGCTTATGAGGTCATTTGTCACAACCCTCTGAGGTGTTGTCCATTTCTTACACATGAAACAACTGAAACAAAGAAAGATGACTAAGTTGATGCAGGAAATAGATTTTCTGAGTAGAAATTCTGGGATCCAAACCTTACAATTAGACTCCAGAGTCCATGTATTGAATACCAATGCAAGATTCTTATCCCTCACTAATAATGATGTATGAAATAATATAGAAATAAGTAAATAAAAATTATAGGTATACACATAATTTTTAAAGATTTTTGTCATGAAAGGTTAACATTTTTCAAGTGCTTTAGAATATAAGCTTCTCTTTTTCCCTTTGAGACTCTATTTGAAGATGTAAAATGACTAAGTCAAATCAGATCATTTCTGACATTCCTCTTAGCTTTAAATGTCTTTAGGCTAAGAATCTTTAACAGCCTTTCTTTACCTGTTAATTTCCAAATTCTGTGACCCACCTCCTGTTAGAAAACACCTCATATCTAACAAATTACCTTATCTTGTCTTCATCTGAAAGCACTAGAGTGACCAAGATATGCCTTTCTTTCACACAATGGCCATCTTCAAATTCCCAAGTGACATATAATCAACCCTCTCCTTGGACACTACCTGCTTCCTCATTATGCTCCTGGAACATAGATGCCATCGTGGTGAAAATCACCCACAGCAAGCAACGAGATGGGAGTGTGGTACCCTCACACCACAGAGGTCTCATTATGGCAGCCCTGGACTCCCTGCCTGGACTTCATGTGACAGAACAGTAAGTTCTATCTGGCTTAAGCGTCTATAATTTGAGATTTTCTATCATGTGCAGTTGAAGTTAGCCTTAACTATATACATGAATATTTACATATGTTTTTAAAATATTGAAGTAGTATAAAATGTTGTGCTGCAGAATAATAACATACCTTGACAATCTTTTCGGTCCAAGAAATATAAAACTACTTCACTCTTTTTTTTTTAAAGATTTTATTTATTTATTTGACAGAGAGTGAGCGAGAGAAAGCATGAGCGGTGGGGGGGGAGTGAGGGAAGGGCAGAGGGAGAGGGAGAAGCAGGCTCCTGGGTGAGCAAGGAGCCCAATGCGGGACTCGACCCCAGGATTCTGGGATTATGACCTGAGTGGAAGGCAGACGCTTAACCAACTGAGCCACCCAGGCGCCCCTACCTCACCCTTTTTAATGGGCTGCATTTGTTCAATTAAAAAACCATGTATAGGATGGGTCTACCCATTCAATGCTTTTTAACCATTCCTCATTGCTGAGGGTTGTTTCCCAGCTTTGGCCATTATGAACAAAAGCTCCAGTCAACATCCTTGACCCTGCCTCTTTTTACACATAGGAGAACATTTCGCTAGCAATCATTCCCTGGTGTAATTGCTAAGTCCAAAAGTATTCACATTTCTCTTCCTCAGAGAAACTCCAGGTTGCTTTTCTAAGTATCTTCCTAGTTTACTCTCCAACCAGTGGTAATCCACTTACGAGCATAAGTGATGTATATCAATCAAATCTGCCAATTTTAAATTTTATAGCCCCCCTAAAACTTCTCTTTTAAAGATGAAAAAATTCCCTGTACCTTTTCCTTTACTGCATGGCATAGTTCTCAGACTTTCCATCGTCAAAGTACCTCACACCAATGTAGTCAGAACCTCTCAAACTATACCAACCAAAACTATTCAAATTGCCACAAGTCAAGTTGACAACCTTTTTTTATGAGGTTCAGATAGTAAATATTTTGGGTTTTGTGGGCCTGCTGACCTCTGTTACAGCTGATCAACTCTGCCATTGCAAAACAAAAGCAGTCCTAGTCAATATATTTAAAAAATGAATGTCTATGTTCCAATGAGTTTATTGGAAAAAACAGGTGGTTAGCCAGATTTGACCCATAGGCTATCGTGTGTCATAAATTACAGTCTTACTATAATTTACCTTGATCTGAAAAAAGGAACTGATAGATAGTGAGGAATTAGGTGTGTCCAGAGAGAAACTAAATTTAATTTAGAGCCTAGCCTACAGTAGGTGCACACTAAATGTCTGTTGAATTAATAAATAGAACAATTATGTATGAGGTCTGTGAATAATCCTACACCTAACAGAAAAGGAGAATACATCTGAAAAAAAAACACTGCAGGAGAAAAAATCAGTAAGAGAATATCTTCTCAGTGTTCTCACTAAGATGCAAGAATAGATGTGTTATATAAAACTGAAGTGGGAATTCATAGAAGAAAATATGCTGAGATGAATACAAAGATGAAGAGGAAGCTAGCTGAAGAAACTCAAAATGTAGGTCTACTTTCAAGGCAAGAAGGTATAGAACTGAGATGTATCTTATCACAAGAATTTTGCATTTTGTGATTACAAATGAAGCTGATCCTTTTCTTCCTAAATGAACATTTCTTTATAGTTTACCAAAGATTAGTATTCACTCAAATAAGTGTAAATTGAGTGCCTACCACATGTCAGACACAGAATAAGGAATCCCCATCCCTGTCTTATTGAGTCACTGCAGCCATATGAAATCGGTAGTGTTATTTCCCCACTGAACAGATCATGAAATAAGAGCTGAGGGAAGTTGAGGGAAGCTGAGGTAACTGTACTGATGTCACAAAGCAAGTGTACTACTTAGACTAATGCTCACTGCTCAAAAAAAAAAAAAAAAAAGAAAAAGGACTCGAAAGCCCTTTGGTGCACATTAAAAACCAATTTATATTCTCTCGTGATTTTATGAGTTGCCTGGCAGTTTCTCCCTCTTCCCATGATCATCACTGAGGCTGAATGTCTGAGGACTTGACCGGGCCAGCTCCTTCACCTGCTGAAAATGTGCCCTGGCTATTGCCTGGGAGGTCAACTGGAGCCGTCAACCAGAGAGCCTCAGTTTTCCATTTGTGGAGTCTCCATGCTGCATGAACTGCTCACGGTAGGGCGTCTGGGTCCCAAGTAGCAGAAAATAAAATGTGCTGGACCTGAGCTAGCACATCTTTTCCATTGCATTCTGTAAGTCAAAGCCAGCCAGCCAGGTTCAAGGAGAGGACAAATGAGCTCTACCTCCGGAGGTAAAGAGTGACAAATGTGTACCAAGAGTGAAGAAATTATTGCTGGCCATCTTTGGAGCAAACTATCACACAGTAATTCATAATAATATATAAGCAAGAAATAAACATAATACAAATTATTTCTCACCTAAATGACAATTGGACGTGAAGGATTCCTGGCCATCAGGCAGCTCCCCTCCATGCAATAATTCAGCCACCAAAACCTTTCACAATTTACTGGCTCACAATCATTTTATTCTAGCAAAAGGAAGAAAGGAAAACATGAAGACACCCCACTTCTTAAAAGCCTCAGAGGAAGTGATACACATCACTTCCAATGACAACCCATAATCAGTAATCACATAACCACAAACAAACATGAGCAGGGTTAGGAAATAATCTTAGTCACTGGCTGGACAGCCATTCCATCCCTCTTTGCCTCCTCCCCCCAGAAACCTAGCTTGGCTAATCATCTTTGCCAACACTAGTAAGGGGAAAAGCCAGAACCAGAGGCTAGATCTACATCATTCTAGAACACATGCTCTCTCCATTATGCCTAGAGGAAAGAGGAATGCCTACCATAAAGACCTTGTGGGAGGAGGACAAATAAACTAAGTAAAAAATATGCTATCCTAATTACTGCAATTATGATATACATTAGGTACTATGGGAGAAGACTATGGCATTAGAACAATGGAGAATGACCGAACATGAGGTTAGAGAAATAAAAATGCAGATGGGGAAAAGACACTATATGTGACAATGGAAACCACTGAAGGATTTTAATAAAAGAATGGCATGACAAGACTTTAGAAATATCATCCTGGGGTGCCTGGGTGGCTCAGTCTGTTAAGCATCGTAGGACTCTTGATTTCCGCTCAGGTCATGACCTCAGGGTCTTGAAATGGAGCCCCATGCCGGGCTCTGTGCTCAGTGGGGAGTCTGCTTGAGATTTTATCTCCCTCTCCCTCTGCCCCTCCATTTCTCTCTCTCTCTCAAATAAATAAATCTTAGAAAAAAGAAGAAGAAGAAGAAATATCATCCTGCCCATATGATCCAACATAAAGATTAAACAATGGGCCCTCGATGGTATGTTAAATTATTCTATCAGAACAAAGGTCATTTATGTGTGGGATAAGATCTTCTCATGAAAAAGATTTAAATTATCTCTATTATTGATGTCTTGTACATCATTTTCATTTCTCTTTTAACCTATCTATGCTATCCTTTCTAAGATGGAGATCATTCTTCTTAGTAGAAAAGGCAAAAGAAAATAGGACTTGAAAAGTGGTTTTGTGTGTGTGTGTTTTACAAAAAAACAGCTTGTTCTTTTTGTTTCAGACATAGCTTTAGATATCTTTTCAATATACATCACATTTTTTAACATTAATTCTAACTGAAAGGACCAAGTAAGGTACCATTAAAGCTGTTGGGATAGGTTTGGAAGAGGAAGCTAGTGGGCTGATAATAATGTGAAGGGCATGTAACCATGAAATTCCATGCCATGCCTTTGGAAAGAATGGGGAAACTAATTATGTGAGGGACTGAGGGTGAAACTAACCTTATTGTGGTAATCATTTCACAATAAATATGTGTATCAAATCATCACTTTGTATACCATAAACTTAACATATTTTACATGTCAATAATATCCCAGTAAAGCTGAAAAAATGCAGAAACACTAAAGACTTCATGGAGATTCAGCTTATATAAGCTGTGTTTTTGGAAGATAACTGGAGTATGATTTGGAAAGTAAAAGGATTATAATTCAAGTACCATCTTAGTCATTTGGGCTGCTCTAACAGAATACCATGGACTGGGTGGCTTAGAAACAATAGCAATTTATTTCTCACAGTTCTGGAAGCTGGAAATCCAAGATAAGGTTCTGGCAGATTCAGTGTCTAGTGAGAACATACTTCCTCGTTCAGAAATGGCATCTGCTCACTGTGCCGTCACATGGTAGAAGGGGTGAGGTAGTTCTCATAGGCTTCTAAGAATATGAATCCCATTTATGAGAGTTCTGCCCTCATGACCATAATCACCTCCCAAAAGCCCCACCTCCTAGTACACCGGGAATTATCTTTTGATGTATGAATTCTGAGGGGGACACAAACATTTAGCTTATAGCAGGCACCTAGACCCCCAGTTACAAACTTATTAGTTGTGTAGGTAGGAGATATGCATGAAGGGCTGGACTATGCAGTGGCAGAGGAGAGTGAAAATAATCTGAGCCCTACAGGAGAAGTTGGGGAAATGGAAGTCAACATTAGAGTTTTACTCAATGAAACTCAAAGAATGGTAAGACCTTGAACTCAGGTCATTCTCAAGTTTGGAAGGATTAGAAGGCAATATTTTTTTAACGATTTGAAATAGAGGTTTTGTTATGAAATCACTATAGAATACCAAAGGAAATATTATAAATTCACAGCTGGTGACCAGGAAAGAGATTTGGGTTGCATAAGTTTGAGGACAAGAATAGCTGGTTCTAGTTTCCTAGCTACTGGTTCCTAGAAACTGGTTTTTGGCACTATCTTCCAAGCACGAGTCAAAATTTCTCACAAAAATGGTGTTTATTTGCTTGAGATTTGGGGTATAGGCAGTGTGTGTGTGTGTGTGTGTGTGTGTGTGCATGTCTGTGTGTGTCTATGTGTCTAGGTTGGTGAGTGGGTATTCATGCGCATACGCACACACGCACATACGTATTTTTTCTTGGCTAGTGTAAGAAAATAATCAGAAATAAAAATTATAAAAATTATTGACTCAGAACTTTCCAACTTACTAGTTTAGTACCCTGGAACCCTCAGCACAGTAACAACTGAATTGTTCATAACAAGGAGAATGTATTTTCCTTCACAGTAAAAATTGCCACCTAACAATTTTTTTTCTATTGCTATCACTTGACATTTACTAGTATTCCAAAGGATTAGTGCACAGCAGAAAAAGCACATAGTTATTGTGTCTATATAAAATTAACTTTTTATATCCCCCAAATCACAAATTCCTACAGATCAAAGCTACAACTACTGAGTAAAAGGTAACATTTGGACATGATCATAAAACTAAACTCTTTTAAGTTCTTATGAAATTTGAAGTTAATAAAAGTCACATGAAATAATCCCCTGCATATAGAAATCTACTGATTTACATTTTAATGAAAAGGGAGCAATACTTAGAAAAAATAAACTTTCCAAAGCATACGAAAATAAATTCACTTCGGAACACGGGTCTAGAGTTCTGAAAATTCTTGTGGTCTTTGAAAACACACATCCTCAGAAATTCTTCTGAGACCCAGAATTCGTAGACATACTTCACTCTTCCTATCCCTACCTCTTATCTCTCTTTTTTTTAATCCTAATTTACAACATTTGTCAAGCCCAGATAGGATGAAAGTAATGTAAACAGGCAGCTCTGTGCAGATTTTGTTGTAAAAATAGAAACTAAAGGCTTGGAGCTGTATCTGAGTCTCATTTGCTTGGCAGTGATGTAGATGTTCAGACAGGACAAACTTTCACTGGAAGGTATGGCTATAAATAAAAATGTTCCAAAGAGAAAGTAACAAAATGGCATCTCTTTCCATGTGAGCCCACAGTGGAGTTGGATCCTTTCCTCCTCTCTGTTAATCAAACTCAAGTTGGGTTTCCTAATCGCTACATGAAAGACCTTTAATAAGTCCCGGTTATAACCTGGAGCAAAACCCCTCACTATCCATATGAACTGACCCATTTTATAAGTAGTCAGGAATTTCAGGAATTTAATTTATAAGTAGAGGAATTTAAAGGCCATTTGGCTAGTAGTTGGTGCAATGAAGGACTTGGGGATCAAATAAGGACCTTCTATTGACCCGGGACCCATTGCTGTCAACTCTAGCTCACACAAGGTGAGATCCTCCCTGCTCCATGTTCTAGCACCTTTGCCATCTCCCCTGTGGCAATAATCATTTCAACTCCTTTTTACTGGAATAAAAAATCGTTCAGATAATGATCTGTCAAGCGATGTTTAGGGGCATCCTTGGCTAAAAGAAGTTATAAATCATAAAGAATGAATAATGTTATCACTCTTTCTGGGGGAGAAGACCATTCTTTTCAATGGGAAATGTGTGTGATCCATATATTTTAAGAACTAGAAAGCTGAACAATGATGAATGATGACAGAAGAAAGGAGAAGTGGTATCGAAGGTTGATAGCAGATTAAGGCAGCAGAGTCAGGATGTAACCAAAAACTCACATTGTCTAGAGAAACAACAGCACACACTGAACTAGCCCATCATAGATGAGGAAGTTGCCTGAGAAAGGCAGACCTTGCTTTGGCTTTCAGCCTGGGAGCTCTGAAAGTGATCTGAAACCAGCCTCCTCCTCAAACTTTCAGAAGACACACTCCCCTCCACCCCTTTTATGAGCATTAAGATCTCATATCCTTTTTTAAATATGGAATTGTGTGCAAATATAGGTATTTCTTCATTTTAGAAATATAAATAATACATTAAATGTAAAGTTTCGGGCACCTGGGTGGCTCAGTCGTTAAGCGTCTGCCTTCGGCTCAGGTCATGATCCCAGGGTCCTGGGATCGAGCCCTACATGGGGCTCCCTGCTCAGTGGGGAGTCGGCTGCCTCTCACACTCCACCTGCTTGTGTTCCCTCTCTCGCTGTGTCTCTCTCTGTCAAATAAATAAATAAAATCTTCAATAAATAAATAAATAAATGTAAAGTTTCAAAGTATGCATACTACACTCATATCGTGTGCTTTGCCCTTCTGTGAAGGTCTTCTAAAATCAAGTGGTTAGTGGGTGTGGCCTTCCAGATGCTTACAGGTACGAATTTAATTAGCTGCTCTGGCACTTCCTGTTACCAGGCTAGGTAGATTGGATGGAAATTGTCAACTCTAGATTCCGACTGAGGAGCCAGCCCCCTACACACTGGTTTCCCTGCCACACAGCTGCCAGACTTCCCATCTCACCAAAAAACAAATCTGATGTCATCCCATACCCACTTTCATGGTTTTTCTTTTTTTTAATTGAAGTATAGTTGGATGTAATATAAAATTAGTTTCAAGTGTACGACATAGTGACTTGACAATTACATGCATTACAATATCCTCACCCATAGTAAGTTATCACCTGTCCCCGGAAAGTTGTTACAATATTATTGACTATATTCCTTATCTTATACTTTTTATCCCATGACTTATTTATTTTATAACTTATTTATCTTACAACTTTGTACATCTTAGTCTTCTTCACCTCTTTTGGCTATCCTCCCACCCCAGCCCCTTCCCCTCTGGCAACCACTAGTTTGTTCCTTATATTTATGAGTCTGGTTCTCTTCTTGTTGTTTGTTTGCTTTGTTTTGCTTTGCTTTTTAGATTGCACATATAAGTGAAATCATATGATACTTGTCTTTTCCTGTCTTATTTATTTCACTTAGCATAATACCCCCTAGGCTTAACCATGTTTTCACAAATGGCAAGATTTCATTCCTTGTATAGCTGAGTAATATTCCATTGTCACATCTTTTGGTTTTTGGGTTTTTTTGCCTTTTTGTTTTTTTGGGGTTTTTTGCCTTTTTGTTTTCTATCTTCCCCCTTTTTATTGAAGCAGAGTTGACACACAATGTTACATGAGTTTCAGGTGTACAACATAGTGACTCGACAAGTCTATACCTGATGCTGTGCCCCCCACAGGTGTAGATACCATCTGTTACCACACAACACTCATACAATTCCATTACCTATATTCCCTGTGCTGTACCTTTTATCCCCATGACTTACTCGTGCCATACCTGGGAGCCAGTATCTCCCACTCCCCTCCTCCCACTTTGCCCATCTCTCCCACCCTCTTGCCCTCTGGCAACCATCAGTTAGTTCTCTTATGCCACATCTTCTTTATCTATTCATCTATTAATGGACACTGAGGCTGCTTTCATACATACCCACTTTTAATGCTCCATCTCCTTCCTGTTGCCTTAAGGATGAATTCCAAACTCGACATGCCACATACAGTCCTTCATAGCTGACCTCAACCTGCCATTCAACCTCATCTCCCATAATTCACATCTTTCTCACAAAATCTAGCTTCCAACTAAAATGATCCTTTCCAGGGGCGCCTGGGTGGCTCAGTCGGTAAAGCATCTGCCTTCAGCTCAGGTCATGATCCCGGGATCCTGGGATCGAGTCCCGCATCGGGCTTCCTGCTCAGTGGGAAGCCTGCTTCTCCCTCTGCCTCTGCGTGCTGCTCCCTCTGCTTGTGCTCTTTCTGTCAAATAAATAAAATCTTTAAAAAAATAAAAATAAAAAATAAAAAATAAAATGATCCTTTCCATTCAGAACTTCACCTGGACCTTCATCTGCACTATCATCCCTACTAGGAATAAAATAGACTTCTTCGCTCCTGGTGGCAAGACACATGCTCCTTTGTCATGTCCCTGCTCAAAGTTCATATCTTTTGTTGTGACCTCCGCAACGACTCTAAGCAAAAACAGTTACTCTGTCCTCTACTCCCACAATATCTATCTATAGCATAGTTACAAAATTGAAACAGGCCTTCACATATCGTAGCATTCAGAATTTAGGATCTTCCCATTTATTGTGCTACAAACAAAAGGAATACCAGGATAAGAAAGACACAATTCCTCTCATTAAGATGCTAAAAAATTTGCACATAAATAGCTATTAATTGCAGGCAGAATAAGGATCCCCAAAAGTGTAATCAATGCATTATTGTAGTTAAAAGATGAATATAATTATATCTCGCTGTGGGGATCAGAAAACACTTACAGGAGGGGCACCTGGGTGGCTCAGTCGTTAAGCGTCTGCCTTCGGCTCAGGTCATGATTCCAGGTCCTGGGATCGAGCCCCGCATCGGGCTCCCTGCTAGGCCGAAAGCCTGCTTCTCCCTCTCCCACTCCCCCTGCTTGTATTCCCTCTCTTGCTGTGTCTCTCTCTGTCAAATAAATAAATAAAATCTTTAAAAAAAAAAAAGAAAACACTTACAGGAAGACCTTGAGTCTGAAGTGAGCCAGGAGGCTTAGGTAAAACTGATCAAGGAGAATTGAATTAAGAGAGTGGAGGAAATGAATCTGGGGAAAGTGGAGGCCCTCTCATTGGCCTGGAGCACGGACAGGTTAGGGAAATAAGGCAGCAAACTTTCTATGAGGTATTTCTCTCAAACGTGGTCTTGCAGGCCTGCCTGAGAAATTTATGTCTTGTTTCCATAGCAACCAGAAACCTTTAAAGGCTTTGGAGCAAGGAAATCTCAGGATCAGAGCCTCCTTAAATACAGGAAAAAGTCCCTATGAAATTTTCAGGTACTGAGAAATTGTACCAACCTTAAAAAGCAGAAGAAATAATATGAGCATTGATTTATGGTGCTTGATTCAAATGAGCTTGTAGCTAACAAGAATAACTGTCCCCAAATGATTCCACAAGCTTCAGCAGAGACAGTATTAAGTAGAAAATTAAAATTTTATAAATTGTACTAGTTGGCCATTAAAAATAGATAAAATAGCCTATGTGCGTGTTTGAATTAAGATAAACAGAGAAAGAGGTTGTTGCTATATTATGTCAATACAAACTGTATATTGAGTCGGCAGAATTAAAAAGTTGGTTAAATAAAATGAATTAATCAAACCAATTAACACCAAGTAAGTGAAGCAACTGGTACTATAACATTTTTTTGATATTAAATTTTTTTTGTTTTATTTTCAACTGGAAAGCAAGGTTAAGGAGTCTTTTCAAGCTCATGGTGTTAGAAATATAGCCAAATCCAAAACAAATTTACCTTCAAATTTCTGCTTTAACTATTACAACCCTTAAATTAAACATTTACATTCAAAATAATGGTTCCAAATAATATTTTAGTATATTTTTATTATGCAGAAGTTAATATGGTAGTTTATTATAATATATTTTAAAAATAATTATCTTCTCAAAAGGCCAAAGTAATGCTTTTGAACTTAATGGAAAAACAAATCTTCAGATAGAAAACAAAGATCAAGCAGATGGACTTTATCAAAAAAGAAATAGAGGTCTGAAAGAATTAAGAAGATTTCTCGGTAACCAGGAAATACTTTAATTTTGAAAGTCTTAAACTGATTATGTGACTGATACCCAGTAACATACATTTAGTCACATTGGAAAATAATTTTTTTCATTCGATTAATTGCACTTCAAGCCTTGACCAACGTATTTTCGACAGTAACCACAGCTGCTTACGTTCATGAACAATCTAGAAATAAACCTACTGCTATGTCAGTTCTTTGAGTTTACAAATATTAGTTTCTGCTATCTACAAGGGAAAAATCATTTTTTTAAATCATTGGTGCTAAAGAAAACAAAGCTAAATGCTACTCATTTTCCCCCTGAATTCCAGGAACATATGTTAATCCCAAGGCAGGATTAAACTAGCAAACTTAAAAGTTAGCAAAAAAATTTATAGCACTTCACCCCCACTGAATTTTCTCTGGTTCAGAAGGAAAAAGTAACCATTAAGGGAGTAACATGCATCTCCTACACACATGACTTAGCGGCCATTGCGTGCACGAATGCCATTAACTCAGGCAAGAGTTTGCAGAAAGTTATCTAAGGAGATATATATATGCATTCACACATAGACATATAAAAACCATATAAATAGGCACAAAACCGCATACCCAGAAATTTAAAGAAGTCACGCACAACTGAAATGGCCAAAAATATATAATTTAATAGTGTTTCTGTAAGAGGTTTTTTTTTTTAGAACATTAGTTGGATCTATCATGCCAGGATCCTCATCAAAACAATCCCCAAATGGACTGTTTAACATGAAATCTTGGAGACACAGCAAGATAACTGAGAACTGAATGAAAAGTATTGAGCGTATTATGTACACGACATTTAAGATAGGCTGCTATTTTTTATTATAAATAATACGAATATTATTACAATGAACATTGCCGTGTGTTCTGATGTTAATGACCTGTTGCCCAACAATGTCAGGGTCCTCACCTGGGATAAGAGAGTGTCATCTCAGTGAGATCGTCTCCTTTCCATAGAGCCTGCCCGTTCTCTGCATCTTGCTTATTTCTACATCCTTCGCTCCTTCACACCAAATTGATCACTTCCTTGTATTAAACCAATATACTCACTGCAGGCTCTTATTATCTGTCGGAATTGTTCCAAGTCCAATTTTTAAAGTATATGTCTTCCGCCTCAATCACCAATAGCTCTTGCTTTCTATTTCTGTTTCTCCTGACATTGCCTTTCTTTGTTTCTAATTGCAACAGTTAGAAAATCTGTAAATCACTGCAGCCACAGGAGGTATGACACTCCTGAGAAACTTCCTTGGAAGGCAAATGTGTTTTGCTAATGCCTTCTGCCATGATGTCAAAGAAGGAATTCTGCATTTTTTCATGACTTCCAAATCCTAAAAAAAGATATCTCTGGGGGGGTCACCTAAAATATCTTTCCCAATGGTCAGAAAACTTTTCGTCTCTCGCTGTGTCCTATCTCAAGTCACAGAAGTGGCTGAAGTTAAAACCTATTCCTTAGGATGTTGTTTCAAAATTCCAAATCTACTGTGTAGAGATAAAAGATTAAAATGTTTTCTTCAGGAAACATTTGAAAGCGTAGGGACTATATTTGTTAGAAAACATCATCATCTGTTCTAGGCAGATCACCAACACACATTTGTTGAACAACTAATACACATTGAGCAACGATAATGTGTAAGTCACTGGGAGGTTCTACAAAGAAATACAAGCTAAGATCTGTGCCCTTATGAAGTTGTTGATCTGTTTATGAAGATAAGAAACAAATTCACAAGAAGATAAACAACATGAATTCTAAATGAGGGGTATCGAGCTTTATATGTACTTGGCACTTGACAAAGTAGTCTCATATCCATTATCATATTTAATTCACACATGTTAACTTCATAAAATAGGCAGCTCCATATTAAAAAAGAAAAAAAAGTAAGGTTCAGAGAAGTGAAGTTTGTTGCTCAAAGACATATTTAGTAAGCAGCAAAGTTAGAATTCTTTTCAAGTTCTTTCTTTGCTAAATACAGAGATCTTTCCACTATATTACTCTACCAGTTCAGGTCTAGTGAGGAAAATAGAGATAATGCCAAGAAGTTCCATAGAAGGAATTTGCCTTGCAGTTACTGATTCCAAGAGCTTCAAGGCCAACTGGAAAAGGTGAGGCATGCCTAAGATTAGCAACAGCCAGCATCTCGCTAGGTCTGGAGGGACATAGAGTTGGTGTAATGATGTTGCCACCGCCCATTGGCCTAGCCCAGGGCTGCCTGGAGACAACTAGCCCCAGTGAGAGATGCCCAGGTGGGCTGAGACCATGCGGAATGGGCTTCCTGGAGGAAGCTAGAACCCCACAGAAGTCACCCCCCAAAGCATGTGGGAGAGAATGAGAGGGAATAAAGAGAAAAGAAGATAGTAGAACCAAAGAATGAGAACTTAGTAAGTTTACTTCCAAACAGTGAACCTGATAAAACGCAGAGGTAACACTCTGGAGAAATCAGATCAGGAATTCTTAGGACACCTTAGTGGCTAAGCCGTTCATACTCAAGCTGGGCTTCATCCACCTTCTGCCAAAGCCTACAGGATTCAAGATACGTCATGAGTTCTCTTGTCATTTATATTTTCTTAGGTGATCTCTTCACGTCTCCTGGGTTTAAATTTTATCTTTCTTAAGATAATCCTAAATTTCATAATCCAGCCTGATTTCTCCTGTGGGCACCAGGATCTGGAGGGAATGACAGTTATTTTGAAATACACTGAGGAGAAGGGAGAGTATTCTAGGAATGTGGTGGCGAATCTTAAGTCAAAGAGGAGAATAAAAACTGGGGCAACAAAAATAATTATAGATTTTGTACAGTACAAAGTATCATGTATATACTTCTAAATTGTGATAAATGTTATGAGAAAAATTAAAAGGGGAGAGAGTAGCAAAGGGAAACCTACATTTTTAGGTTGGTCAGAGGGGCAAGGAAGGTCTTTCTGAAATTAAACTGAACCTGAGAGATGAGAAGGGGTAAATTTCCAAAAGAGAGATGTTTGGACAAAGGCTAGAAGAGAGAGTCAGGTGAAAAATGCAGAAATGCAGCATGCATCAAGGGCCTAAGGTGAGAAGCCTCACGGTAGGCTTAAGGGACCGAGAAATTTCCTATGTTCGAGGAAAGCTGTGGCCCGTGGAGAGGTAACAGTTGGCGGGGGTGAAATGATAAGGGTCTCCCAGGTTCACCACCATCTTGAAGCCTACTTATATAGCTCAGCTCCAATGGCCCTTTACCATCTCTCTCAATCTTTCCTCCCTGCGTTGATCTTCTATCATTACAGCCCACACACCATAGGTATAGCTTTCTATCTTTTCTCTCTCTTTGCTGGAACATTTTCTTCTTCAACCCCTGCCCCTTCTCTATCTTGCAGTCTTTCACTCATCGTTCATGCACCAAACCAAATGGCAAGCAGAGGCAGCTGCTCCATTCTCTGGTGCCTAGAGTATAATATCTTGTTCATAGCTCTATTGTAAGGCTTGCTGCAATGCATATGTAATTTATCTTTTATATGTTACTAGAATATGATACCCTCAAGTTCCTTAACCATACATTATTCATCTTTGTAGCCTCAGTGCTTAGTCTTGGCAAATATCAATAAACGTTCCTTGAAGAATGGAAATATTTGTAGGCGAGAGATAAATATTAATGAGCTAAAATACTGTATGTTTAGACAGATGTGAGTTGTATGGATTACATCGAAAAGAAGAATAATAATCAATTCCGTGGTTTAAAATCTCCGCATACGGGCTGAGATGATTTGCATTCCTCTGAGCTGAGAGAATCTTGTGCTTTTTGTTGGCCACCATGTTAAGGAAGTTAATGATTCTTTTAAGCCAGTCTGAGTCTTTGAAATATTAATATAAATGTCTTCTATTGCCTGCATTTGATTCCTGCTTTCTATTCCCCATCTTCCTAGTCCTTCATGTACCTTCATTATTTGGTTGATAATCAGCGAATGGGGAAAGCTGATATGGTAGAGTCGACAAAGCAGAGGCTATAGAGACAAAAGGCAAGTTTAACTCCTTCCTCCACCCTTGGCAAACTCGATGAAAAAACGAAGGCTTTCATCACCATCCAGTTCCACCTAAATACCAGCATTAGAGGACTTCTTTCATTCTCTACTCTATCCTTTTAAAAGTGACAGGTAGAGCTGCAAAGTGACCTGGCCACTGGAAAGGGAAGAATCCATAAATGTCATTTTGGATGGAATTCAGAAACATAGGAAAACACAAGCCAACAGCAAGTCTATTGAACGGGTCATGTCAGGCAGCCATGAAAGAGAAGCCATGTGGATCCTTAACACGGCTAACGCACAGATGTGAAAATAAGTAAAGGGAAATCTCATAGAGAATGGAACCAGGAAGCCCTGAAGGGGGAGCTCTCGCACAAGTACCACTAGGTGCAGCCTGCAGAACCAGGAGGAAGAAGGATAACTCTTATCGTGAAGAGGGAGGACTCGGTTCACATAGGAATTTTATCTCCTGCTTTTAAGTAAGGAGGGAAGATCTCTTTCCTTCCCAGCAACAACACACTAACCACCGCTTGCAGCCAATGAGAAACCACCACAACCTCAAACTCTTGTTCTTCTCCAATGAACTTTTGTTCAAAACAACCCTCCGCAATTTCCTCCTAAAACCTAACAAAAGCTGATCTTGCCTCTGTCCCTTTGGAGTTGCCTGTGATTTGCCATAGTTTGCTTGTCCCAACTTGCAATTCCTCTGCTGTTTCCTAATGAACTCATTCTGCTGGTAAAATAACCGCCTATTTTCTTTTTAAGGTTAATACAGGCTTCCTTTGGCTAGCAACAGGGTGTCTACAAATATTGGTCCCAGACCACGCCAGGATACCCCCCATAATGCTGACTGAACTCTCCTAATGGGCCACCAGGAATGGTCCACATACTCAAAGACCCACAGATCTTTGGCAAGGCCAAATGCCATCAATCTCTTTGCTACTCCCAAGAAGCCAGGACACGCTCACCTAGTATCCTGGAAAGTCTAAGTCAAGATTTTTTCTATTTCCTTTCCCACTGGTTGTTATGACAAACTCTGTATCTTGCGACCTCCTAGGATCTTCCCTTTTGATTCTCAAGGGCATTTCTTCCCACAGCAACATCAAGTTCTTCTGGACACTGATTCTCTCCCTCATGATCCTGGCATAACAATCACAACTCAACTCCTGGCAGATTGGAAGCCTCCTTGGTCATAGGAAGGGTCACATACAAAGAAGTACAGAAAACAAAAGTACTATGATTAATAGATAACATTTCAAAAGATTATCCCCCTGTGTATGTAAGTCCTCGGTCTTATTTACCCATCCTCAAAATGGAGATAATATCTGCTTTATCTGCTTCATGAGATTGTTGTGACCGTCACAGAATATAATGCATGAAAATATGTAAATGGAGTCTCATCTCAGGCAGGGATTTGGTTCCCAAAGAGCAAAATAAAAACCCTGTATGTTTTTTTAAAAAATCACCCTTGGATGATTAGGGACAGCATACAGGTTCTGTGCCTCAAAGCCTGTGCCATCATGCTCAGACGCACGAAATGTTGAGAAGCACCTGAGGTAGGTGGATACAGGGAAACAAAAGGAAAATCTATAAGCTGACTTTTAGGCATTCAATCCATTTGGCATTTAAGAAAACTATCAAGCTCCCAGACAATGACCAGAACAAGGATGAAAATCTTACATGTTCTGTTTTGCCTACCAGGGTTAGTCCGGTTGGGTTAATATTAAGCCACTATGGTATCAATAGGCTGGCGGGGGAGGGGGATTGTAAAGATTTAAAAAACAAACAGAGTACTGCAACCCATTGTTTTCTATTGTGGCCCCAAATATCAGGGAGACGCTTTTGCAAAGCCTTCCCACAGTATGCCAAAGGAGTCGCTCACAGTGCAGTGTCATCCCTAGAGCGCAGTGACTAGGCTTAGACCAAAGCTCCTCAGCCAATCTCACTGCTCCTCTCTGAAAGAGCCCAAAAAAAGGCCCTGCTGTCAATAGCCGGTCCTCTTGCCCTGGGCTACACCTCTCCCTGTGTGAAAACATGGGCCCCAGCCGTTTAACAGCTTCTTACTCTTAAGATCTAATTTTCTTTAAGACTCAGACACCAATAACTCACTTCTCATTTTAGTGCCAGGCCGATGGTGACAGCCCATAGGAGCGCCTCACGGTGCGGACACAGCTGGCCGGCATTTTCCTCTAATCACAACCACCTGACACAGAAGACTTATGGAGTTTTCTGGTGCCTTTTATCTAGAACGCTTCAGATGAGGGCAGGAGAGCTGAAAGTAAAACCTTCTTAGAAATTCTAAGCACTGGCCAGACCTCTCAGAACTGGAGTTAACTCTTTCCATATCAGTGGGAAAATACGGAGTTGCATGCCCTACATTTAGCAATCACTGCCCTTCTATTGTGCTACGAAAGCAAAGATCTATCATATACCAACCAGGGCATTCGCTCTACCTTAAGTGCCCCTGAAACCTGTTCACTGGAAATCCAATGGCCATTAGGAATATGGCTCTTCCAAATCTTATAGCTCTGAATTTTATCCTAGCCAGGATAAGAAGGATGTAAGCTCTGAAGATCGAGAAATATTACCTGCACATTACCAAAAAATAAATGGCTAAGGGTGTAGGGATGGGGACAAGGAAGGTGGATGTTGCTTTAAGGAACATAAAGAAATAAAGAGATAATGAGGTAAAGAAATCTTTGTGATAGTAGAATTGTTGTGTGTCTTGAGTGTAGTAGTGGTTACACATCTATACATGCGATAAAATCACATAGAGCTTTCTATACGTACAACCGAATGTATGTAAAACTAGTGAAACCTCAGCAAGGTTTTTAAACTGGACTAATGTCAATTTTTGAGCTTTGATATTGTCTCTATTATGCAGGGTATTATCATGAGGGTAACTGGATGAAGGACGCATGGAAGCTCCATTCTGAATCCTACAGGTCTTTATTTTTGCTAATAAGTAGTCATGGTTTACCATATTCAAATCAAGTTCTACAATATCAGAAACTTAATATGAAAAGAGTCTTCATTTCATTAGCAGAAAAGCTTAATATTTATCTCTTCTCACTTTTTGCACAAAGGTATATAAAATAGTAAATCTGGGAGATTTATAACCTTTAAACTACATGTCTGAGTGATTTTTATTCCATCGATAGCCTATGCCAGTTTTTCTCACAGTGTGGTTTCTGAGCCGTCAGTATCAGTATCAAGTATTTCTATCTTGGTAGAAATGCAAATTATCTGCCCCTCCTCATACTTACCCTCCTGAGGCTGAGGAAAGGCAGGGCATCTGTGTTTTAACAACAAACCCTCCAGATTATTTTGATGCACGTTAAGATTTGAGAACCACCACTCTACATTATCATTGTTATAAGATTCCTGTTTAAAAAAAGAAAACGAACATGCAATTTTAACCTCTGATATAGTGCCCTCTCTCCGTTACACCTCCCTCCTCAATACTGAATTCCTAATGTCCCTTGAAGACCCAGTCCCATCATGCCAGTTCATAGAATTCTAATTTGCTCATTCTAGAACAATTCCTAAAAGCTCCGTCAAAAATATTGCATGTAGACAAGTTCTGATTCACTAACATCCGATTCTGTTCAAAACTGCTGTCTTGGTGATAGGAAGTGCTTTTCACATCCTTACATTACAATTTTCCCAATATATATTCATTGATTATACTTTTTTATATATCCCTGTTTGGCTTTAGAATTTCTAAAGAAAAACTGTTGATTGTCAAGACGAATGGCATACTCTGATATGGATAATTCAAATCAAATAGTCTCAAAGTCATTTCTCTTTAACCTAGAGTTAAGCACAGGATTTTTTCATTTGTTTATTTGGGAGACAGTAGATCTTCTTCTTAACTATATTCTTCTTGGGCTGATATCAGCATGAGTTCACAACGCTGGAATATATATAGTTAGCCTACAACATTCTGAGTGATATTAATAAGAAAAGACAGTACTAAAATTGGTTATAATTAATCCCCAAAATATATTTCTATATTTTCATTCTAGCTAGTGTCCCACAATGGGAAGTCACCCAGTCATTTGCTTCAGTCCACCTCCATGTTCGTAACAGATGTGGAATTGTCCCTGATGCTATATAATCAATTAATCAAATATACCTAGACTGGTAAAATGTAAGCGTTTAAAATGTAGGGCTTTCAGAGAAGAAATAGAATAAAAAAGCTTGGGTCCAAATTCATCCTAATACTCAGACAGGTAAGAGCAATACTGTTTTTCACATGTAATCTCAAGATGTCTCAACAGAACAAGAAGAGTAACTCATATTTACAAAATGCAGATCTTAGAACGAAGCATTGAGAAACACTTCAGATTGTAGTAGATATCTGTCTGTAGTATAAAATAAACCACCACCATTTTGAAGACAAAACGTAGGATAAAATGGTAAGGAATGTGTACAAGAATTTCATGTGGTGAGGGTATTCTTCAAAATGGTGGTAGGCTTCAGGCAAACAGTGAGACCTGAGCTTCGTTGATTTGTTCAAGAATTTATTTTAATTTTTTTTTTTAAAGATTTTATTTATTTATTTGACAGAGAGAGACAGAGCGAGAGAGGGAACACAAGCAGGGGGAGGGGAGAGGGAGAGGCAGGCTTCCCGCTGAGCAGGGAGCCCGATGCGGGGCTCGATCCCAGGACCCTGGGACCATGACCTGAGCCGAAGGCAGACGCTTAACGACTGAGCCACCCAGGCGCCCCAAGAATTTATTTTAATTTTTTATTACAAAAATCAATATTTGCTCTTTGAGAAAAAATTACATTAAGAAAATCAGAGAATAAAATGAAGCAAAAAATAAATACAAATACCCATAAAATCCCCAAAAGGGAAAGTGAGAATGATCTTGCTGCATCTTTCACAGTGACATTTCACCCGTGAGAAAACGTTAGACCATGAGAGATGCCATGCTGGCTAGCAATTTAGACAGAAAAAAATGCTGTTCTTCTCACAATAAAATTACTTTGCCACAAAGCATCACAACAAAACAAATACAGGAACTAAAATAGAACAATAAAAATAATATGGGCCCACTGTGCCCTGTTATAAATAACAGCAGAAATGTGTGTTTGCTATGAGGAAAGAAATAATGGGCATTGAAGGAAGTGTGCTTGGGGCATGCACGTTCCTTAACTCATTCCAAAACTAGGTACTACATGCCTTTGAAGTGCTGGGGATATAGCAGTAATCAAGATATAAACTCCTTGCTCTCTAAGATATTATAAGCTAACAGGAGAGACCAAAGGTGAATTTACCCTGAAGCCCAGGAAGCAAAGCTTCAGGGCCCCTTGTTGGCATGGGTCTTTCCAAGAGCCCTCGTACCTGATTTTGTACTCATTATTTTGAATTATTTTTTAAAGGATCAGTAAAATTGTGTAAGCTTCAGACCCCACAAAACCTGCATTCACCCTGGATTAGAGAGATAATAAACAAATGAAGATATAAACAGGATAATTTCAAGTCCTGACAAGCGCTGTGCAGGAAATAGAAGTTGATCTGATAGAGACTGACAGGACTATTTTAATATGGGGGATCAAAGAAGAACTTGAGCCAAGACCTAAATGAAAATGCCTTAGAGGGATTTGGATGAAAAGTTTTTAAATACTACTTTACATTGAGTTTATTTACATATTTAACATGTATTACATAGAATTTATTCTTGCAGTAGAATGATATTAAATTCAGAGAGATTAATCACAACTTTGTAAAAGTTAAGCCCTGCTCATATTTTGTTTTCCACAGGTATGTTCAGGAGAATTCACAAGAACTGATCATTTTTATGACTTCCAGATTTTACAATGAATATATTAGTATTTGTTCTAGTTATTTTTATTATAATACCTCATGGCTCTTCTTCTGGAAATATTTGAATGTTTAAAAGTCAATACATACATATATATTATATATATTTTATTTTGGCAAGCCTAGTGAACTAAATCCCTCTGAATTAAAATACAATGTGTGCATTCGTATGTGTGTCTAGTTCTAGATTTACAATTGTCTTCATTATTCATTTTATCTACATGGGAAAAATAAATAAACCAAAAAATGTGTTGCAAGTAAAGGGTAGAATTAACATTCATGAAACCTTTAACTGACTTTTATGTCTTGTGCTGTAAATGGGGTAATTAAGAAGTTAGAAATGGTTAGGTTCCAAACACCATTTTTCAGCTCTAACAGCAATATAAAAATATTAACTGTAGTAGTCATCCTCACCAAGTAGTATTCTTTTTTTTTCTTTAAGGCAACACTCATTATATTTATTTTACTAAATAGTATGGTTCAAAAAAACACAAACAAATCAGAAAACTTTTACTTAAAACTAGTCCAACGAGATGGATGGGGTTGACCCCATCCCATCCCCCTTCTTTTTTATGGATCTGGAGCTGAAGCCGTACCTGACAGCAAGCACTCATGTAGACTTTGCCTTTCCTTTGAACATGAATAAACTTCTCTGAACAAGACAGACAAATGAAGTTTTACAAGTTACAGGCACTTTATGTTCCCAGTTTTAAAAATAAGCCAAGTGAAAAATATTTAATAGAAGTAACTGGATATGTTTAAAAAAAGAAGAAGAAGAAAATAGTAGGAAGGGAAAAATGAAGGGGGGAAATCGGAGGTGGAGATGAACCATGAGAGACTATGGATTCTAAGAAACAAACTGAGGGTTCTGGGGGCAGGGGATGGGTTAGCCTGGTGATGGGTATTAAAGAGGGCACGTATAGCATGGAGCACTGGGTGTTATATGCAAACAATGAATCATGGAACACTACATCAAAAAACTAATGATGTAATGTATGGTGATTAACATAACATAATAAAATAAAATAAAATAAAATAAAAAGAGTAACTGGAACAGACAATGGTTTAAGAGTTCTATCATTAGTTCTAGTGACTTATACTCAATGCAAACAGCATCAAACACGTAAAACAAACAAAAGTTTAACTGGGGTTAATGGGCATATATGTAAAAAAGAAATCCAAGTTATTACAACTGGAGAAAAATGGCCATTTGAATCCAACTTAAAGATAATGCCAACAATGTGCATTAAATCAGTAGTATTCTTTATATCTTTTCATATCAAGAATTAGAGACACCTTGCTCTAAGTTCTATGTTAGTGGTCTTTTTTCACTATAATATTTTGTCCAGTGTAAAATGCTTACACTACCACAACTGTACTTCTTTTGAGTTCTGAGTCCAGAAGTAAATATTTACAAAGCTATTTCTTACCTAATGTTAACTTTCAAATCAACACATTTCAAGACAAGATCTATTTAGAAAGATATCTATGTTGCTAAAATTCATTAATCAAAAATAGCTTCCATCTGACTCACATCTAACTCCAAAATTACAATTCCGTTGTAATAATGAGAAGCATATTGATGTTGCAATGATTATGTCAAGAGTTGAAGAGGAGAAAGGATTTTAAAAAAAGAAAAAAACAGAAGCAGAAAGATAAAGAGCCACAGGAAGAAAGGAGAGGAGGGGGATGAATAGGGAGATGGAACTCCATAGGAAAGGAAAAGCTGAGGATTGAGTAGGCATCAACTCTCAGACTTTCTTTGGCTTTTCTTCTACTCATAAGCTGAACTTCTACTCTGTTTATTAAAGTGGTCAACTTCACTGCTGTTTCCTCAAATTTACCCCTGAGGTCATTGGAAGTCTTGTGTCTTTTCATTTCCTTCTGTACTACACACCATCCACTTTTCCACAGTCTCTTCTTGCAAAACAACCAAATCCCAAGTCAATGATTCAACATCTGGACTCGGCTAGTCTTAGAATTTTCACGTCATGGAATCCTGTCTGACTCCTCAGAATCAATTCTACACTCTGATAAGCCATGCTGCTTCCCTTGAAAGGATCTCTGTTTAGTTAAGTGACTCTTTTTTTTTTTAAGATTTTTTTAAAATTTATTTGAGAGAGAGAAAGCACGTGCAGGGGGCAGGGCAGAGGGAGAGGGACAAACAGACTCCCTGCTAAGTGGGGAGCCTGATGCAGGGCTGGATCCCAGGACCCCAAGATCATGACCTGAGCCAAAGTCAGATGCTTAATCAACTCAGCCACCCAGCCCCGCATCTCTGCTTAGTTAAAAGAACAGTACATTTTTCATGAGTACTAATGTTGATATTATATTCCTCCAAATACAATAATTATATGTTGAAAAAGCTTGATAGAAGATAGTATCTCCATAATATAAACAATAGTGTTACTCCCTCATCATGAGATCTACAGTCTCCATATAAGAAAGGAGACTCTTTACCATATAAAAATTCTAATTACCATAATATTTCATATCATAATTCCAAATAGTCTATATTTATGTGGGTTCTCTATATATTAGAATTTACAGAGAGAGAATGTGTCAAGTCTGTTTAAAGTTGAAAGTGTTGGTAACCAGATTTTACTGATCTAGGAGCTCAGAGAAACAAAAGAGTACAATACCAAACTGGAAAATTTTTAAAGTACAAAGAAAGAAACTTGTTGATTGGAGTTAAGAAAAAAAAAAATGGTGATTATAGTATGAGGAGAGAGATACAAAAAGAAAGAATCACCTTAGCAAGTTAGAGCTGAAAGAATTTTTTGACCCTAGGAAAAACACATCCTGAGCAAAGATAATGCTTTAGATTAAAAGCAACTAAAAAAGTTGACTTGTTTTATGCCATACGAATCAGATCTTTGTTGGTAACTCTAGCCTCCTGCTATTCAAGGTGTGGTCTACAGACCAGCAGCACCAGCATCATCTGGGAGCTTGTTAGAAATGAGGACTCTTGGGGTCCATCCCACACCTACTGGATCAGAACTAGTATTTTAACAAGGTATCCAAGTGATTTATATGAATTTTAAAGATCCCACAATTTTAATGATAAATAAACCTATACATACATGAACAGGTTGTGAATATATTTGGATAAGTAATAATTATTATGACTTTTCATAACTGGTATCTGCCATATTGTTGATTTCTAGGAGCCACTGAACAGAAATTATTTGTACAGCATCATTTAGAAATATCATTAAAATTACATAACTCAATGGACTTGATATCAAATAATAAGCAGACCATGTGAGCTGACAAAGGTCACTTATGAGTTAATGTGTATATCTAAAATCTAGAGCACAGAAAGACAGAGTAGGAAAAATAAAACTTTTGTTTCACAGAGAAATTCTGGATCCTGGTAAGAAACTACTGCTGTTAATAGCAAAGATGCTGACATTTTAAGATACAAAGGTGAATTCTCAGCCCCTAAAGACATCTCTGAACATATGACAATATAATTATTATACACTTAAATGTCAAAGGTTAGCCTTTTATTTTTTATAGCAGAGATTATCTAATTATAACAACCTATTTATAGGATATTAGACTATAGCTGCATTAATTCCAAATCCAATCCTCCTAGAGGATTGGATTCATTTCTAGATGATTCCATATGTTCCAGTAGATTTCACCTATTTTTATTTGTTACTATATTTTATCTTTAAAAGCTATTCACTTAGGGTTCAAAATGTTAAGAGAAAGCCAATAGAAATAAGAACTGATACTGTAAAATGGTGTCACCTCTGTGGAAAACAGTATAACAGTTCTTCAAAAAATTAAAAATAGAATTATTATATGATCCAGCAATTCCACTTCTGGAATTATAGTCGAAAGAATTAAAAGCAGGGTCACAAAGAAGTATTTATACACCCATGCTTATAGCATCATTATTCACAATAGCCAAAAGAGGGAAATGACCCAAGTGTCCATTAAAAGATGAAAGGATAAACAGAATATAGTATATACATACAATGGAATAGTATTCAGGCTTAAAGAGGAAGGAATTTCTGACACACATTACAACAAGGATGAACCAGGAGGACATTATGCTAAGTGAAATAAGCTAGTCACCAAAAAAAGACAAATACTGTATGATTCCACTTATATGAGGCAACTAATGTAGTCAAATTCTTAGAGAAACTGGAAGGGGGTTTCCAGGGGCTACGAGAGGGGAAAACAGAGAGCTCTGTTGCATGGGCAGAGAGCTTCAGTTTTGCTAGATGAAGAAAGTTCTGAAGATTAGTTGCACTACAATGTGAATTAACACTACTGAACTTTACACTGAAAAATAGTTAAGATAGGGATGCCTGGGTGGCTCAGTTGATTAAGCATCTACCTTAGGCTCAGGTCATGAACCCAGGGTCCTGGAATTGAGCCCCACGTCAGGCTCCCTGCTCAGTGGGGAGCCTGCTTCTCCCTCTTCTGCTCCCCCTGCTTGTGCTCTCTCTCTCTCTCTCTCTTTCTCTGGCAAATAAATAAATTAAATCTTTAAAAAGAAATAGTTAAGATGGTAGGAGTGCCTGGGTAGCACAGTCGGTTAGTGGATGACTCTTGGTTTCGGCTCCTGTCATGATCTCAGGGTCATGATCTCAGGGTCATGGGATCGAGCCCCACCTCAGCCTCCACGCTGAGCGAGGAGTCTGCTTGAGGATTCTCTCTCCCTCTCCCCCTGCCCCTGTCCCTCCATGCTCACTTGCACTATCTCTCTCTATATATAAAATAAATAAATAAAAATTTTAAAAAATAGTTAAGATGGCAAACTTTGTTATGTGTATTTTACAGTTTATGTTTTTTAATTTCTTAAATGGAAAAAAACAATACAGAGGACACAATACCCAGGTGGTAATGTGGCATTATTCACAATGGTAAAACACCAGAAGTATGAGGGCAGTTCATCACCAAGAGAAGGGCTGAATACTTTATGATACATCCATACCACAGAATAATATGAAGACACCAACAGTAAATCTGTTGATTTGGAAGGAGTTCCACAAAGTATAACTAAGTGAGGTAAGTAATGTGGAGAAATTCGTGTGTACATGATCACATTTTGAAAAGCAAGCTATCAACAAATTTAGTAATAATAATACTAATCATTGACATGACTGAATTTTCGTTATGTACCAAGTACTTTTCTAAGCACATGGCACAGACTAATTCACTTCATCTTCATAACATCCCTGTTACCTCACTTTAAAAATAAGGAAGCTGAGTCACTGAGGGTTTAGAAAGCTTCTATAAGATCACACAGCAAGGACCAGCACTAAGGGGCAAATCCAAGAATTTGACCTCGAGAAGCCTGTCTTCCAGTGTATGGGTGCATGGATGCGTCTTCCTCTGTGTGATTCCAGACACGTGGAAGGATGTGGAAGAGGTTGATGATGTGAGTTATGGGGAGTAGAGTCAGGCATGCTAACATGGGTAAAAGGAGGGGGAATGTAGAGAGTGAAAAAAAGGAAAAAGACAGCCAAAAACATAAATGATAGGACCACATTTATGCACTTTCGTAACATTACATATGTGTAAGGGGAAACGGTAAAACCCAAAAAAAGACAAATTTATTTTTTGCTTTTTGGAACCTCAGCAACACTATTGATAAAAACGAAATTGTAAATTATCAGATATTATAGACAGATTTCTATAATTGCAGTTGTTTTCTATGTTTGAATAATTAAGTGGAAATCAAATATTCGTGACAGTTTACTAATGCCTTTTATCTTGTTTCAAAAGACTGTGATTAGTCCTTCCAGTGTTTCCAAAAATAATAACAAGGATGAATCCATGATCCATGGAGTGATAATAGGTGTTTGTAGCTGGGGTGGGGGCGGGGAACGATATGCTTTGTAATCAAACCAGTATGGAAGACACAAGGTTAAAGAAGGTTCACTTCTTAACCTTCTTTAGCTAGAGGGCCCGGCCCCTTTTTTAATGCTATGCCTGTTAAACCTCGTCCAAAAAATGATTCCACAAAGCAGAATCTAGGAGCCAATTACCTACAATATAGCTTTTCTTAACCTTCGAAACTGCCAGAAAACCAGTCTGCTGCAAGGAGGCAATGAGATGAATAATAGTATGCGGAGGTTTTGCTTTTTTTGTTTGTTTGTTTGTTTTACATTCGATATTTTACCATGCATAATATATTGGTAGCAGAAAACCAAATCTGAGCTCAGCCAAATGTTTCATTTATCTTTTTGAAAATACAGGGTTGGGCGCCTGGGCGGCTCAGTTGGTTAATTGTCTGCCTTCAGCTCAGGTCATGATCCCAGGATCCTGGGATAGAGTCCCCATCAGGCTTCCTGCTCAGCGGGGAGTCTTCTTCTCCTTCTCCCTCTGCCCTTCCCCCCTCCTTGTGCGTTTTCTCTCTCTCTCTCAAATATATAAATAAAATCTTTTTAAAAAAATGAAAGTACAGGGTTTGCTCACAAAAGTCAATGTATTATTGTCCAGTAGTATTATAGTACATGATTTCCAGGTATGAGCTTCCCGTTATTTACAAACTGGTCTGTCCAAAGCCATTTTTCTGTTAATGTCTATTTTATGTCCTTTAACGGTGTCAAAAGTTTTATTGTCAAGCCTTAATAGCCTACTTCAAAGTAATGAAGAAGCTCAAAAAACAAATCAACTTAAACCCGTGTAACTGCTCTGGTCCAATCATTAACACTTAGGCAAGAATCAATACTTAAAACTTGTATGAGATTGATTCAATAAGTACCTCAGTTTAAGGCACTTCAGTAAAAGCATGGGAATCCTAAAACAGTTGCCTTACACTTCCCCTCAAGGAGTTCATAATCTACTAACTAGTCACGATAGTGACTGAAATATGTTTAAGGAAGTAGGAATTTAAAAAAGAAAAAAGATTGTATAACCTGGTCAAAGAGATCAGGTCTCCTAATGAGCTGCCTTTCATACTGGCGGCAAGACTAATGTGTTATGAAACCTTTTCTTAAAAAGCTGTTATTGCTCTACTTCCCAAAGACTACAGCTCACTTTTGAGATGGGCATGGATAGTCCTGCTCTTTCAACTTCACTGGGTTTTTGTGAGGAACCAGTAAGAAACAGATATGAAAGAATTTTAAAGATTTCCTAAATATAAAATGATTTTATGGTTAGAACTAAAGATTGTGCCTGTTTCCTAATTGTGAGAAACAACAGGGTTCCATGACAGAGACTCCCACTTGTCTTTCAAAGTCTATCCTCCTTTCTTCCCCGCACATGGCTGCTCAACCTCATTTGTAGTTAAAAGTGTTGCCATGTGTTTAAGTTCCACTCCCAGGCCTAGGTCCCAATTTCATGGGTACGCCTCATCCACAATCTCTTCTCCTTAGTGCCCTTGGAATCCTTTGCAACCAACTTTGCCCCCATGGAAATGAGGACTGGCCAAGGGGATGATGGAATAATAGAATTAGAATGAATCTGGATCCCTGAATGAAGAATAGTGTGGAGCACATACTTGCCCATCTGGAATATTCAACTAGGTCTCCTATGTGGGAGATACATAAATGTGAACTGTTGGATTATACTATACAGAGAGAATTCTACTATCTGAGTGTTAGCCCCAGGTTTGCCTCTGCCCAACTGGATGATCTCAGACAAGTTGCCCTTTCCTCATTTCTAAATTGAGAGCATCTGGCTATATCAGTTTTTAACAACTGTGATTCACAGAACGCCAATTATCACATTTTTAAAATTATTTCAGAGGGCAGTTTGGTGGAAGAGGGAAGGATAGGGGCCAAGGGAAGAGGAAGGCATAAGAATCACCAGCCAGTTGGTTTACAGACCCCTCATTAACTCCCTCATCAGCCAGTGCAACTCTCTTTTTATATATTGGGCATCCAAGGAAGTATTTGAGCAAAGAATTTTGCAATTAGAGATATTTATAGAAAACCACTAAGCTATAAAATCCCCAAAATATATTTACTTTCTGAAATTCTATGCTTGTAGGTATTTAACATTGTTTCTCATTAGTGGCGATGGCTTTTTCTTTGAAACATCTGTGTGCTTTTCCTCATTTGTCCTTTGTGATCAGTGACACATATTTCATAAGTGATCTAAGTTACTCATAGAAGCCATGATTATAAAACATAATTTCCTTTGTGCAAATTAACTAGGCTATCCAGGGATCTAAGATATGATCTTGACCTCATTAATATTGTACTTGAACCAACTCAGCTAAAAAAATAGTAAGACATATCTTGATGCATTTAATGAGTTCATTAAAATCTGTTTGGTATCTTCTATTTTTGTTTTGAAAGAATCCTGGATGAGTGACAAAACTGATTGTTTCACCATGCATTAATGTCTTTTTGACTTAATAATCTATCCCATGTCTCTGGTGATGGTGCCCATTGCATGTCATTCTGCTATACTGGCAAAGCCTTTCCTTTGCCTCATTGACAATCAAAGTGTGATCAATCTGGATACCCAAGATTACTTTCAAGACCTTTTCATCCTGGGCATGAGAAGGATGGCTCAGCTACAGGCATCACATCCATGTTCAAGATCGATCGGGAGGTAGAAGGGTCAGTGACAGTGACATGTCCATCTTATTAGATAAGCTTAAGCTTCCCCATAAGACCTGCTGCAGACGTGCATATCTCTTCGGGAGAAGCGTGCCAAAGGACCATGCCAAAGGCAGCCAGAGGAGTGGCTAGATGTTAGGTTTTCGATATTTCCCTCCCCAGCCCATCATGTTCTCATCGCTCCCGATAAAAGAACTGTCGCCAAAGCAATTGAGATAATTGTGCATTCATTTAGGTTTTCTAAAATGCGTCTTTATACATATGTCTTCTTTTTGCTGCAAATGTTCCCGTTATCATCATGAAATGTAACCTTTCAGAAACTGTAGCAAACAGAATTCTAAGAGGTGACAAGGTGCCTGCTCCAGGCAGAACAGGGCTCAGTCTGGGTGTCACTCCCCTGATGAGGCTAGGAATCAGGTGCCTGAGGAAATCCAAAGAGAGTCTCTGCGCGGGGCTGATCTCATGTGAAACATTTTGAAGGGGCTGGGCCTTCCTGAAGTCACACAGACCCTGAATTTGGGGGGCTGCACATGACGGAGAGTCTCCCTTGCTGGCTTTGAAGAAGGGGCCCGGTGCCAGAACTCTGAGCCACAGACTATGAACAAGTAAGTCAGGGGGCTTTCTTTCAAGGTGCTAAGTTTGTGGAAATCTGTTATATATCTAATCTCCACCAACAAGTTCTTCATATCATGAGAGGAAGAAACCTCTGTGTGTGCGCGCGCGCGCGCGTGTGTGTGTGTGTGTGTGTAGAGCATGCACACACGCACATGATGTGCTTGTCCATAAATATGGCTCATATTTGCAGCAGCCCCCACCTCTGCTCCACCCCTACACAGTAGGTCACTGACCCCACAGGCTCAGCCCGGGCCCCCGCATCTGCCCACATCGGGATGGACAAGGCCAGTGCATTGCCCTCAGGCAAAAGGTAGGGACACAGGTATGACAGGTGAGCCTCCCATCATACTCTTGGTCCCCAGGGCCAGCAACATTGACAGAATTCCCGGGGACAGATTTGGGGGAAGGAAATGTCTAGCAAAGAAGGCGAGCTCAGGAGTCAGAACAGCCCAGATCTAAGAACATGTGAAAGGCAAAACTCCTCATGATTTCCTCCTGCTGCCCAGAAAGACTGATGAAAGACACCAAGACAGAAAAAAGAGGAAATGGAAAGTGGAGAAAGAAGGTCAGAGGATACAATCCTGATTTGTGTGCGTGCGTGTGCGCATGCGTGTGCTCAGAGAGCCCTGAGCCACTGTGAAGTGTGGAAGTGCGTTTCTGGTCAGTTTTCCCAAGGCAACCATGAAAAGTCTGATCCAGACCGTGACTGGCACAGAGGTGTCCCAGAACATGGCCATTGCCAAGTCCCTAATGGCCGAGGTCCTGGATGGGAGGTGGTGGGAGGGGCCCTGGACGTGCGAGAGGTCGAGCGAGAGGTCGGGAGAGGCGCCCCCGCTGCAACCCAAGCATCGGAGGGAGGAGGCTGTTTTGAGGTTACGCTTCAAGGAGCAAATCCCCAACAGCAAGCATAAAAAAGACCCTGTCCTCGGCCAAAGCCAGGAAGGGCCTGCTGCTGGAGGAATAAGGGCTGCTTGCAGGCTTCCTGTCCCCTGAGACTCCGTGTGGTGCAGCCTCTCGATCTCAGGCGGTAATGGATTTACCTGGATTTTACCATCTTTCTGAAAGGCACGCAGCCTGTTTGATACCTTGACTTAATATGAGGACCTCTTAAGGCATACTGAGTCATTTAAATTCTTTCTTGGTTAGATAGTACTGGAGGTTCAATTTTGGTGTTTATTGTTTTGAACATGCGTTGTTTTGTGTGTTTTGGAGTCGGCAGTCAGCCCATAGGAAATACGTCTGTCAGTTCATAATTATCATGAAGCCTCAAATCTCAGCGCTCACCTTCTATCTTTTACTGTTGTCCCGACAGTACAGAGCGGACGGCTTCTGAAAGGCAAGACCTGGTTCTTGCTTCAAAGACGATAAAGAGAAAACATGTCAGCCGAAGAAATGCCAATGGGAGAAGGGGTAAGAATTTTAGAACAGAAGGGGCTTTCTCACTGCCTTCTACTTCCAAGGTGGAGTGATAGCTCTTTAATTAATGGAAGGTAAGCTGTCCTTTATGCTTCTCTTTTATTTTCCTCTAAAGCTACAATTTTTGAAGGGTCCCTACTGTAATTATTAAGTTCTTTTGGTCTGTAAGCTGTTCCATGATACTAACATGAAATTTTATAAGGCTTCTCCAGTATTCAGGTAACTTATGGAACTATTAGGTATGATCAGGACTTAGTTCATCTTATGAAAGCCTTCTCATCATGTATGGTTATGTAGCTTAACACCCTGATTTTGCCCTCCTTCAAAGCAAACATAAACTGTCCATTTCTAGCTTACACTTGTCTACACTGTGTACAGTTTTACCTTTAGTTGCCATAGATCTTAGTACTTTTGAAAACTATACCCTAGATAATATGCCTTTGGGTACAGTGAAACTAAATTGCTTAAACTATTTGGTCACATGCTGTGTACTTTTTTTTTTTTTTTGGAAGGTGGGGCAGAGTATTAAGTTTATCCCAGAGTGATAGTAAACTATTCAAAATTACACTGTCAGGTTTAGTCTCTTTATCTGTTATGCATCATTTTACCAAAATAGCACCAACTAGAGACCACATATTCCTAGAAAGTCTCCAAACATGTATTGTGAGATGTACTTTAAGAATGGTAATGAAGCTCCGGGGGAAACTTTTATTGGTAACAGCATACAATAAACCATTCATGAAACCATTCCACAGATTTCTCCAGGAATGGTACCAGATTATATCGATTTCCTTTTTGAGAATCACAGATATATAACATTACATATTAGAAAGTACTGGAATGTGCAAAAATGCTGAACCTTTTCAGCGAAGCCATTTTTCCCGTCGGAGAAAACAAAGCTGCCATCTTGCTCCTGGGCTGACTTCTGAGAGCTTTGTGGGAATTCGCTTCTGTCTCCAGTGGTCCAGTCTTACGCAGATGTTACAGGACCCGTAAGTACAAGAGATGGCCGGAAGAGCTAGTCGGCTGTGCGTCCAGAGACCCCCATCACTGCTGTCTGCCAGATGGTGATCCCCAGCCCCCCCTGCTTGGGTTAGTACTCCTTGCCTCCAGCTTCCAGAATGCCACAGGCATAACTTGCCCACCCAGAAAACATCTTCTAAGACTTCCCCACCATGCCTGGCAGAGGAATGAGCTGAGAGCAGCATAAGGATTGGGAGAACTTGAATCCCTTACTTCTTTCCTTGCTCTAACACTTTATTTCCTGAGACCGTCCTCGAAGGACCACAGGCTCTTCCAAGAACTATGACCTCTATCTCTCTCCTTGTTTCCTGCTCTCACTTATTATAACCATTGATGTAGCAAGTTGGTAAATGAGAATTTTACAGAATACGATGGTGTGAACTAGACTTTGTTGATTCTTACTCGAGTTTGAAAACCTACCGTAAACCAAACACCAAAACGATTATAGAGTCCGTGATAGGTCCCAACTTAAAGGCAAAAAGTAAATGTAAGAAGAGGCAAAATAATATTTTGTGTGGAGGGACTTTGGGCTTCAGAAAGGGAAAAATGGGGGCTTTTATCCATTCGTCATGTGGGCTGCACTGTGGGGCCTGTTAGTCTTTTTGCTTGTGCTCCGCGTTTCAGGGGGCACGTGGAAAAATCAAACAGACTGAAATAGCACTATGGATATCTAAATTGTGCTGTGGATGTCAATAAAGATTTGAGAATAAACTTCAGACCTTTATTTTATAATGAAAAAGTACTCTTTTGTACAATGCATGCACAAATAGAATATGGAATAATTTCGCAACTCTTGATAAGCCTGCGTAGACTCACATTGACAACAATTTCCCTCCTGCTGCTGATTGACTCGGGTTTTGATTTTCTAAGGGGATTCTGAGTAAAATGACTAAAACCAAACATATTCTAATACAAGATTTTGAGATAAATTTTGGTCCCTATAGAAACACTGGCAATATCTATCACAGAGTATAGCAAACATTAAAAATTGCACAGAGAGCCATAATGTAATGGCGGTTATTTTCCAAGTGACTTCGGGGCTTTGGTTTTTTTCCTCTAGTCATATATGAGGCCCCCAAAACTATCAAGACTAGTGACTACCAAGGCTCCTATTAAGTCAAGGCAAGTATCAAACAGTCTGCATGCCCTTTCTAGAGGGAGCCAACATCAGAGTTTTCAGAAAGATAGTGAAATGCGGATAAATCCATGGCAGCCCGAGATAAAGAAGCTGCATCACACATAATCTCAGGGACAGGAAGTCTGCAAGCAGTGCTTATTTCCTTAGCAACAGGCCCTTCCTGGCTTTGGCCAAGAACATTGTCTTTTTTGTGCTTGGGGTTGGGGATTTGCCCCTTGGAGCTTAATCTTGGAATAGCCTCCCTCGGATGCTTGGGTCGCAGTGGGGGTGCTTCCCCCCACCTTTCACACAGAGAGAGAAGGGGGTAAAGGAAGGAAAAGAGGGAGGAGGGAGGAAGTGGAAGGAAGGAAGGAAGGGAGGAAGGAAGGAAGGAAGGGAGGGAGGAAGGAAGGGAGGGAGGGAGAAGGGGGGAGGGAAAGGAAAAAGGAAAGTATTGCATGGCTATCTTCCAATCTTTGACATCTTTTTTTTAAGACTTGTCCTACTACACACTCAAAAAACTTTTCAACAAATATGTATTGAACATTTTTCTACATGCTAGACATCATGGAGAAAATAGTATAAATATATACAATTCAAATCCTCCCTTCCTAGAGATCTGATATTTTGAGCTATTGTGAATTTTTTCTATTCTAGCCATAATGGGAAAATTTCCTAGCCTCCATTGCCTTTCAGAAAACCAATCAATATCTTAATGGCTGTAAGTCTACTGTACATGGTCTCAAGCTTATACTTTCTATTTGGTTTGTGCTGTTGGGGACTGCTTTAATTATGACACAGATACTTAATGTAGACACATAGTTGAAAATGTCTAAAGTAGTCAGAGACCATAAGCTTTTCTCTTTATTTTTATAGAATTTCTTGTTAGGTATAAAATAGGTATCAACAGAAGTTAGAGAACTGTGATGACTCTAAATAAATCCAGGGTTAAAAAAAAAAATCACTGTGCTTACAAGCTATTTTCATGCTTCCTTTTTTTAGCTCCACAATATGAAGGAAGAAAACTATTTGGAAAAGAAAGACAAATTTCCTTCCTGGTAGAACATAGGGGCCAATGGACTGAAGACTCATTCCAACTCTTCATTCTTCTAGATCTGAACTGGTCCTACTCTCCAGTGGCCACCTCCACCTATTAGGGAGAATGGAAAGATGAAGACAGAAGAAAATAGAAGAAAGAAAAAAAAAAGGAGGAGGGGAGAGAAAGGGAGATATCCTTTAGAGTAATCAGCATGTTTTTAGAGATGGAAACCCAGAATTCAACACTGACCTGCATTGTGCTTCCTCATTCTTTCCATCCAAGCCATCTGCCTCCTCTAACCCACGGTATAGAGATCCCTAACAGTGTTGTGCAAGTTTTCCCCTGGCTGGTTCATTTTAAAACTCTCCTCCCGTCCTTGCATAAGAAGAATCAGCTGGAGACATCAACATCTACAAGATTTATATGCTTAACTTGTTTTAGGCATTGGGCATGAGATCCAAGGAGGTGACAATTGCAGCATACCAAAATGGCTTTCATGTTGTTGACTGTCGGATGTATTTATGGCGGACGGCATGGGGCGCAGTGACTGTTCTATCACCAGTACAACTCCTCTCTGGGGTATAGTAAGGCCAATTTAGATTTAACATCTTGGTTGGTTGGTTGATTTTATTTTTTTAATTTCTATTTAGGTAACATCAGTGGGTATTATTAAAAGAGAAAAAAAAATCACCAAGCTAAAACAAAATTAAATGGAGGAAAAAGACACCAACAGATTTTCCAGAATATATCTACGTTTAATTTTTTTAACATTTTTTATTACCATTTATTCTTCTAGTATTTTCACTGACATTACAATGCTATTCCTCTCCCTCTCAGCAAACCATTTTGCCAGATAGATAGATAGACAGATGATAGATAGATAGATAGATAGATAGATAGATAGATAGATAGATCGATCTTGGACAATGAGAATCAGCTGAAGAAGTTTGTATCTACAGGATTTATATAAAGATCAGCATATATATGACAATATATAATACATTTCATATATGTAATAAAATAAACCATATATATCAGATTTCAGCTCGTTCAGTTCCTACCCATAAAGATATCCACATCTGTACCCACATTTTCCCCTTCTGTTTTGTCACAATGATGGTTCCCCACACACACCTATGGATTATTTTTTGCCTGTGTTCTAAATCCCATATCATCCTTTCTAAGGACATCATTCATTTCTATGTCTCTCTTCTCACCTCTTCCCTCTCTACTACCTCTATCCCATAAGCAATTAAATACTGCCCAGTGTCTTCTGTCTTGGAAATGAGTTAACTCCATTCTCCTCATATGCCCCTGTGGCTATTGCCAGTTCTCCTCCCACTTAAGAACTGGGCTCCTTCTAAGAGTTGACAGTCAATACTACCTCCATTTTGTTAACTCCTATGCATTCCTAAACCTTCCAGAATCTTCTTCCCTCACCATGCCACTGAAACCTCTCTCACTTCTCAGCAGCACTTGGCAATGTTGACCACTCACTTCTTTCCTTTAAAAAAAACCAAACAAACAAAGTTTTCTTCCTGTGGCTTCTGGGCCCCCAAGCTATTCAAGGTTGTTTTCCCTCTCTCGACATACTTCTCCATCCCTTACTGAGCTCCTCAACTTCTTCTTCCAGCTACCTGAATGGGTGCCAGTGTTCCCGGAGTTCCTCTCTTAACCATCATCTTCGCTCCTTTCACTTGTGCTCCTGACAACCTCATTCATTCTTGCCTCTCTGTTACTGCCTCCATGCTCATGGATGTTCCTCCCTGCTTCTCCTTTTACTTGCAGTTCATAAAATTTCAAAAACCAAGGAAACACACTCAAAAGGGGAATAAAAGATTATTCCACACACTATAGTTATGGGTCCCAAAGTTGGATTTTTTTTTCAAAACTTTGTAGCATTTCCGTGACTAAAGGTGCATTACAGGCTTTGGTTGTAAGGTCTCGACAGAAGCAGAATTCCCACAGAACTTGTTTCTGAAGTTGGAGGTTAGATTATCACCAAAGTGCCCATTATATGTTTATTAATATGACATTGTTATCTGACATATTTCCCTGTGTAGACTAAAATATTCTTCTCAGCATAATCTAATAGTCCATGCTCCATTTTCATCAATTCTCCCAAAAGTGACCTAAAAAGCAATTATTTACAGTAAAGGATCAAGTCCAAGATCACATATTGCATTAATTTCTATGTCTCCTCAGTCTCCTTCAGTCTGACACAGGTCTTTGGTCTTTCTTTGCCAGTCAAGACTTTAAAGTTATTGAGCAACACAGACAAGTTATTTTCCAGAATGCCACTCCACTGGGGATTGTCCAACATTCCTTCATGAACACTCAGGTTGTAGGATACAGTGTCTTTAGAGAGTCCTATCTGGCAGCACATGATGTCAGTCTGCCCTGGAGAGAAAGAGAGAATGATAAAGTCAATAACTGATGAATCTGGAAAAATGGTATGCAGAAGTGCCTTGTACCAGTCTTACTTTACTTTAAGTTTGAAATCATTTAAAACAGAAAAGAATTTTTAAAAATGGAGAATGGGGAGGGCGCCTGGGTGGCTCAGTTGGTTAAGCGACTGCCTTCGGCTCAGGTCATGATCCTGGAGTCCCAGGATCGAGTCCCGCATTGGGCTCCCTGCTCAGCAGGGAGTCTGCTTCTCCCTCTGACCCTCCGCCTCTCATGCTCTCTCTCTATCTCATTCTCTCTCTCAAATAAATAAAATCTTAAAAAAAAAAAAAATGGAGAATGGGGAATGGGTGGTGTTTCAGAAAACATTGACCCGTGAATTGGTAATCATTCAACCTGGATGATAAATGTGTGGATGTATGTTATCTAGCTTCTCTACTTTGGTATGTTTTTCAACTTTCCATAAAAATAAATAAGCTTAATTTTAATTTCTACCCACATGGAAATTATTCTAACTTACAAAATAAGCATGAAATTTCCAACCCAAAGGAACTGAACTGAAACTTTAACCCAATTCCATAACCTTTCAGTGACATTAGAGAAACTATGTGACTTTTTCATGTTTCCTGCTTTCTTATCTAAAGGTATTGATGAAAGTGGTGTCCCACTAATGTATGGTGACCCATACATTAAATATGAAATTCAACAAGAACTGACTATGCATAAAGCTTTCTCTGAGGGTTCAAGAGTGGTGAGATGAACTTTATTTCGAACCAGAGATTTGAAACCAGTGCACAACCTAGAATAATGGAGAATATTTAGGGCAAACATTTTGAATATTACCTACAAAAATGGCAGAGTAAGGGGCAGAGCTAAAAAACCATCAATTCCTAAAAATGTATATTTCTGAATCAGCTTTAAGCAATGATAACTGGTTTGCTCTTTGAGGGACATTTATTTTAAGATGAGAGAGACACTGCATGTGCACATTTTCACGTGTATTCGCAGCTTGAATATCTCACATGTTCATATCATTATAGGTCCATGGAGCAGGCCGAATGGTGAACCCTACAAAGATATGTCTATGTCCTAATCCCCAGAATCTGTTAATATTGCTTTATATGGCAAAAGACTGAATATTGCTTATGTGTCAAAAGGTTGATTGAATTAAAGATCTTGAGAGGAAAAGGTTATCTTGGGTTATTTCGGTGGGGACCTTAAATGCAATCCAAGTGTATCCTTATAAGCAAGCGACAGAAGAGGTGTGGAGACTAACAAAAAAAAAAAAAAAAGTGGTTCTCAACTCACAACACTTCTGACACCAAATATGTAGGGATCTTCCCCCCCAACACACACCAACTGATTTTCCAACTCTCCAGACACCAACTAAGTGTTCTATAATTTAATTCAATTCTGACACTAGCTACCCAGAGTTAGCATCAGACTCACAGGTTTAAGGCTCAGTCCCACAAGACTTCCCTCCCTTCAGATGCTAGTTGCAAGTAATAGGTCCTCAGGTACCCACCCTTCTGTCCAACTTGGCTACGAAGTCACAACTCCACTTCAGGTTCAGTAATTGTTAGAACAGCTCACAAAACTCAAGGAAACATTTACTTACATCCATCAGTTTATTATAAAGGTTATAGAAGAAGAGGTGCATGGGATGAGGTCTGGAAGGGTCCTGACCTCAGGAGCTTCTGTCCCCATGGAGCTGGCGTGTGCCACCCTCACAGCACCTGGATGTGTCCAGCAACCTGGAAGCTCTCCAAATCCTGTAGTTGAGGGGTTTTTATAGAGTTTTCATCATATACCCATAATTAATTACTAACTCACTTTCCAGCGCTCCTCCCTCCCTGGAGGATGGAGAGTGGAACTGAAAGTTCCAAGCTTCTGATCATGGTTTGGTCTCCCTGGCAACCAGGCTCTCCCCCGAAGCCTCCATCCAGCAGCCCACCAAGAGTAACCTCATTACAGCAAAAGATGCTTCTATCACCCAGGAAACTCCAAAGGATTTAGGAGCTCTGTGTCTGATGCTCCTATCACTCCTATGCCTCAGGACATTACAAGAGTTTTAGGAGCTCTGTGTTAATAACAAGGGGCAAAGACCAAATATAATTGTTTATTTTGTCACAGAGATAGACACACAGAGGAGAGACACACATAAGAGCTGCAGACAGAGCAGAAAGAAATGCAGTCTCAAGTTAAAGAACCTTGGGACCACCAGAAGTTGGATAAAGGGACCAGACTGCCCTAGAGGGGCTGGAGGCAGTGCAGTCTCACTGAGAACTTGATGTCAGACTTCTAGTCTTCAGAAATGTGAGAAAATAAATGTCGTGTTTTAAACCACAGTGATGGAAATTTTCTGTGTCAGTTTGTCTGGGCTAAGGAATGCCCAGAGAGCTGGTAAAAAATATTTCTCAGTGTATCTGTGAAGGTGTTTGTGAAAGAGGTCTGCATTTGAATCAGTAGACTGAGGAAAGAACTCAGCCCTCACCAATGCAGGCAGGCATTGTCCAATCCCTTAAAGACTTGAATAGAACAAAAAGGTGGAGGAAGGGCCAATTTGTTATCTCTCTCTTCTTGACCAGAACTTCCATCTTCTGCCCTCTGAATTCAGATCTTCTAGTTCTCGAGCCTTCAGACCCCAGGACTTAACACAGTAACTCCTTTCTTAAGATTTGAGCCTCAGAATGGAATTTACACTATTAGCAAATGTGGTTCTCCAGCTTGCAGATGGCAGATCATGGGATTTCTAGGGCTCCAGTCCCATAATCAACCTTCTCTTATACATCTAAATATAGATAGATAGATAAATACATACACACATACATACATACATACAAAAATACATATGGAGATAGAGAGAGATCTTACTGGCTCTATTTCTCTGGAGAACCCTGACTAATGTAGACAGCCGGTTTATGATAATTTGTTACAGCAGTCCTAAGAAACTAAAACAATGCCTATATCTTATTCTTCAAAAAGACTTCTGCGAAATCCAATCCACTACACAACATTTTATTAGAATGAAAGAAAATTAGTGTATCTAATCACAAAATGATAGACTAAGAGGATTCCTTCAAGATTTTATTTGCATGGAGTAAAAACATAAGTCTTAGAGGTTTCAATATTTATCATAATGCTCTAAAAAACCCTTATTATTTGCAGTCTATGTCTCAATATGGGGAAGGGAGTGAATGCTTAACATGTTCAGATAAAACACAACATTTGATTAAACCCTTATCATCCATACAAAGAGTGAATCCTTGTGTTATTGCTGCTAATATAATGGAAACCGTTAAAGTGGTTCTATGACCTTCTGCAACTCGGGATGAAGTTTGATATTAGTTTTGAAACAGGACTACCTCTATAATTTACAGTACCAGTGAAAAATGAAAATACAGACCTTCTTATTCAGAAATTAATAATATCAAGACAGCATAGAATAAACCAAGGAAAGGGCCCTTCTAAGTATGGGGCCCTGCAGAGATGCACAAGTCAAGCACCCATAAAACCAGGCCTGCGTGGATATATCATCTAGTTCAGACTTCAGCCCAAGAAGAGAGTCTATCTCAATGAACCTTTAGAGGTTATTGTTCCTGAAAAAAAGCTCAGTAAGATAAGCTTCCCCCCAACCTCAGAGTATGGCAGAGACCCAGGGGCAGAATACACCAGCAGCTGGGAGAGGACACAGAGTCACTCAGAGCCACTCAGAGCAGAAAGAGAGGGAAAGCCACAGCATCTCCCAAATAAGAGGTGGCAATAGGAAATAAACAAAGCAGGATGAGGAGCAGAGGAGAGCAAGACCTCCTCAGCAATGTAATAAAGAGTCTAACTTGAACAAGTATATTCACTGTCAAGCTAAAAAAAATCATATGTGTATACACATATATGAATATACATACACACACAAACTATGCATGCAAATATATATACTAGAGTATAATAATAATAATATATTGTTATATTAATATGATATGTTTTTTGTATATGTTGATATATACTAATATAGTAATTATACTAATTATATACTAATATATACTACTTTTATAATATATAATACATAAATTATACATAGTATATTAATAAGAGACCTGATGGGAAGCATTAAAGAAAGCATTCAACCAATGAGTTCCTTTTTTTAAGTTTTTATTTTAATTCCAGTTAGTTAACATACAGTGTTATATTAGTTTCAGGTGTATAATATAGTGATTCAACACTTTCACACATCACCTCATGCTCATCATGACAAGTGCCCTCCTTCATCCCCGTTACCTATTTCACCCATCCCTCACCCCACCTCCCCTCTGGTAACCATCAGTTTTTTCTCTATAGTTAAGAGTTGGTTTCTTGGTTTCTCTCTCTTTTCCCCTTTCCTTGTTTGTTTTCTTAAATTCTGCATATGAGTAAAATCATATAGTATTTGCCTTTCCCTGACTGCCTTATTTCGCTTAGCATTATACTCTCTAGCTCCATCCATGTCATTGCAAATGACAAGATTTCATTCTTTTTTATGGCTGAATAATATTCCATTGTATAAATATACCACTTCTTCTTTAACCATTCATTTATCGATGAGCACTTGGTTTGCTTCCATATCTTGGCTATTGTAAAAAATGCTGCCATAAACATGTATCCCTTTGAATTAGTGTTCTTGTTTTCTTTGGGTAAATACCCAGTAATGGGATTGCTAGATCGTAGGATAGTTCTATTTTTAACTTTTTGGGGAACCTCCATACGATTTTCCACAGTGTCTGCACCAGTTTACACTCCCATCAACAGTGTACGAGGGTTCCCTTTTCTCCACATCCTCTCCAACACTTGTTGTTTCTTGTATTATTGATTTAAGCCATTCTGACAGGTGTGAGGTGATATCTCATTGTAGTTTTGATTTGCATTTCCCTGATGATAAGTGATGATGAGCATCTTTTCATGTGTCTGTTGGCCATCTGTGTATCTTCTCTTCAAACCAATAAATTCTAACATAGCTCAAAAGACAGAAACAGTGGCAGAAATATGTAATCAAGCTCAAAAAACCTTGTAGAACATGAGAAGCAGATCCTAAGATAAGTCAGAATAAAAATTTTCTATGCCATATCCAACTAAGGGTTTTCACTAATTCTTTAATTAGGAGGCAATTGGAGTGTATTATTATATAAAATAATATTTTAATGCTTGTATAAAGTTAAGCTTACATTAACTTTCTAGTAAAATGAAGGTACGTTATATTACATGGTGTAATTCAGTCATACTTAACCAAGCTTTTGGTCATCTTCAAAACATCCCAAGTCAAAAGAAAAAAATGTACAGCCACAGTTAGAGGACACTCTAACTGCTGTGTATATTCTGTTGTCAAAAACTTGCATTCTAAATAAACAGATCCCAGGTCCTTTATAGAATATTATTATGACCAAAAGTTTATTTCCATCTTAGCACTGTATATATTTCACTAATGAGGAGTCAGGCATGGACCTCCCCTCAGGGAGCTTACACTCCAGGAACCAAACCAAATACAGATGCCTCTAACAAAAAAAAGGGGGGGAAAGCAATAAATTCCAACGGAGTCCAAAATTCAGAAGTTAGAATAAACAACTTAAAACAGTTCTTGAAACTCAAAATTGTCAATTTCCTCATTCCAACCCAAGTACTATTGGTCGCCTATATTCTTTTGTCTGCCAGTGTACCAATAATTATCATGATGCAAAATCCTCTGGCTCACCACAACGCAGTTACATTTTCAGTAATTGAAATCCTTTTACTACTAAATCTCTCAAAGGAAATCACCATAATTCTAAGAGCTAATACTGATCAAACACTCTCCTAATTCCTTGCATGAATGATCTCACTTAATACACTTAATATCTCATTTAATACATGCATGAGGGAGGTATCTTAATATTCACCCTTTATAACTGAATAAACTGAGGTGCAGGAGTTTAAGAAATTTGCCCAGAGTCGTAAGGTAATAGGTAAAGGAGTCAGGATCCACCCCCCACCAGTATCTGTGTGCATGTTGCAATTTTATTCACTCTCCCGCATTGCCTCCACACTAGGGTCAGCAAACTCCCTAATATGTGAAACATTGTAACACCGAAATCCATCAGAGTAAGAATTACCTTCAGAACTGAATCCAACATACAGCAAATCCTATGTCAGTTCTGGAGATTGCATTCTTTTTCTTTTTTTTAAAGATTTTATTTATTTATTTGAGAGAGAGAGAGAGCACAAGCAGGGGGAGCGGCAGAGAGAAAGGGAGAAGCAGGCTCCCGCTGAGCAGGGAGCCCCGATGTGGGGCTTGATCCCAGGACCCTGGGATCATGACCTGAGCCCAAGGCAGACGCTCAGCTGATTAAGCCACCCAGGTGCCCCTGGAGCTTGTATTCTTAATATAGCTTCTTTCAGCTATTCCTTATCCTCTCTTTTATGTATCTCATGTAATTCCTTTCTCATGCAAATCTGGCCTCAAGATCTTGATTGTTCTTCCACTGCATCATAGGGTTGGGTTGTTGTTGTTGTTTTTCTTCTTTTTTTTTCCCAGTAGAACACTTTGTTCTATCTGCCTTTGGGGCTACACCCCCAATCCCCACCCCCCACCACCCCCTCCCAGGCTCTAGATTGGAGGGTTTAAACATGAATCCATGTGGCAGGTAGGCAAGAAAAGGAATGACTAATTTAGTCCAAACTGAAAATACATTCCCCTATTTTGTAGAAAGATGTATATGGTATGTAACAATTTTAAATACTCCTGTTATGAAGGATTCTGGAATTATTACTGTCTAACTTGTTATTCCCAACACCTCCTAGGTTACATTTAACATGTATATTTGTTAAATGAAGTTACATAAAAATAGTTGTCTAATAGTAAATGATCAAATGATCTCAAACACATGCACACACAATGAGAACATAGATGCCGACCACAGCACATGCTCTTATCCCAAATAGAGTTAAGGATGGAAATAGAGTGTGTGAAGTTCTGATATATTGGAGAATTTGTTCCAAGAATGGAATGTGCCTTCGGATCTCACCTAGAAACTATCGATATGGATTTACAAACCAGAAAACTGAGTACCTGCATAACTAGAACTATCCAAAGACTGCAACAAGTAAAGAAGTATGTGCTTAGCAAATCTTTGAGTCAACTATCCTTTGGCTTTTAATTACGTTGTTATTCTTAAGATAGAGGTCTCAAACATCTTAGATATTCTTTCTCAAATATCTTCACATGAAGGCACACTGTCATTCGGCTTTCTCATATCCTTAATTTTAATACGTTTTCTGATTTTCTTTTTCTTTTTACCGTCACCTTAGGTTATTCGTTTAAATATTCCAATTCATCATATTTCAAACTCATGTAATTAAAGATGGCCTGGTCTCCTGACACCACAACCCAAAGCAAACCAAGACAGGCACAAACGCACACATATACCAAGACACTGAAGAATGGAACCAAATTCACAAGGCCAATCAATAGCAACAGAGACACACTTGAGTACAAATATTTTTACATTCTAGTTCAATCAATGTTCTGCTCACTGAACCATGCTACTTCAGCAGGACATCCAGTACATTGTTACCGATCAGCAATTGCCAAATGTTTAACTACCAGTAAAAACAGCTTTGTGCTCAACCTATGAACGATACCCAGATCAAAGCAAAACTGTTCCCAAACACAACATTATTGTCCCATCTATTGTTTCCAAATCCTAGGCTGCAGCCAGCCAACAAAATCAGCCTTTCTTGGTGGGCTTAATTACTTTTTTTTTATCACAGCCATTGCTCCCCCAATAAGAATAGCAATCCTGACTAAAGCAAATCACAGTGTTACCATTCTAGAAAGAAGGGCTTCAGTGTAGGCAGCTACTGGTGCCAGCATCACTTGCCAGGTGAAAACACAGCGTAGTGTCATGGGATTTCCCAACAAAGACATGTTTAGTTCTCTCTTGAAGCAGAGGGTTAGATGTGACTCGTTAGATATTTATTACATTTTACCAATGTTCTTCATTTCCTCTGCCTTCAGCAAGCTGCCTCTATCTGGAATTAGCAGCATCCACTTGACCTCCAAACCATCAGTCCATAACAGGGTTTATTCACTGAAATAGAGGCAATTAAAAGCATGTTCAAATGGCATACTTTTATTTTGGATGTTTGCATATGTCCTTTATTCTAGTAACTGTTCTATCCTCTCGATAGCAAGCAAAGAAAGGGTATCTTGAGCAGGAAATAATTTGATATTCATAAAGCTTTAAAGCCAGAAGGCCCTCAATTTTAAATTTCATACAGTTGAAAATTGAGGTCCAGAGAATTTTAGAGACTCTCTTAGGTCATTCAAACCAGGCTAATATCTGAAACTGAGGCCCCCAGACTCCACATAAGCCCATCATCTTCCATAATGTGCTGCACCTTATTGCACCACTAAGATCCCGTAGCCACTACCTACAATTGGTCAAAAGACACCAAATGGCTTCACATGAGAGTGTTGGCTTTTATTCTTATTATTGGCTATTTATGTTATTTATATTGATTCATGAAGATAGGAAGTGTTTTAATAGCTCTTGGAAGCCTACCTATTTTTAAGCACAAAACAAGCGAACAAGTGGAAAATTCTTATTAGAAGCTAAGTAGAATTATTAGTGACATTCATAAATAGCATTTCTCACATAGATAACAGCAACCAAGAACTCTTAGAAATGGATTGGCTTTTACAAAATTAATTTAAAATATTCAAGAAGTTTATCTCTCACTGTTAATCATGAAGATACCAGAATAGTTAAGTACATGAAACACCTTTCCAATCCATTATTATTTAGAAAGAAAAAATAAATATTAATTGACCTGCTTATGGGATTTAGTCAGGATCACAGGAAGTACTACATGGCACAGTGGTTCTCAACCATAGGTGAATATCTGAAACATCTGGGGAACTTTTTAAAATCTCATTAGCCAGGCCATTGTGAAGATTGGTTATAAAAAAAATCTCTGGAGTAGGAACCAAAGCATTGGTATTTTTAAAGGTCCCCAGGAAATTCCAATCTACAGCTAAATTTGAAAATCATTGAAATAGAACACAAGCTTTATATTCAACATATATGGCATTGGATCCTGTATTGGTCCCTTATTGCATAAAGTTGGGCAAGTTTCTTTATCACTCTGTGCTTCAGTTTCTTATTCTGTAAAATAATAATAAAGGGGATGATGGTACCTATCTTGTAATGTTGTTCAGTCGATCAATGTTAATATATGTAAATCTACACAGCACATAACAAAGGACAGGTAGTCAATGAATATTAGATATTAGTTTATGAGGAGGCTCTGTTTCAATTCACGGTGGCTTAGCTTGTATCAGACTAAACGTCCTGTAAATAACAGTCATAAACTCTAGACAAATATAAAAAAGCAACTGTTTGAAGGCATCAGTAGACAATGCAAAGCAGGCAGAAATTGGAGAAAATCCAGTCCTTAAGGAAAGCACAGAGGCGAGCTCCATAACGAGTTGGCTTCCCCCTGAGGACACTCTCAGGCTTACCGCAGTGCAGGGAGAGAATAGAAATCAACCAGGAAACAGCATCCTGTTGTGAAGAGGACACAAAGGATGGAGTGCAGTACTGCTAGCTGAGCAGTAAATTGGAAGAAAAATTCCAAAGTGTAGGGAAACACAGAAGGGATGCCCCCACATCTACATGCAAATACCCTCAGTTTGGTTTACACCTGAACTGTCCATGCTCATGGTCAGAATCTAAGGAACCCAGCAGAACGCAGATGCTAGAAGAATAAAGAACTGAGAAACTATCTCAGCATCTACCCAATAGTGGTGAGAGTTTGTAGTTCAAATCTGGCCAGGTGAGTAGGGCTTAATAGATACCTTTACTTTTCATTGGGTTTCTACAGGTCCACACCTTAGGGGTAAGAATGACATATCATGACTAAGGTCTATAGCACAAAACTAAGGATAAAACCAAACAGACACCCACACACAAACCCTAAAAGCAAACCTCCAAAAAATCAAAGGATGATGCTAGGAACTTATAAGCCATGTATTAGCCTTTCAGAATAAAATTTAACACTCTTTAGTGAAAGATAACATAATCCCAGTTTATCCTCCAAAATATTCAGTATCCAATCAAAAATTGCTAAACATAATAAAAAGTACGAAAATATGGCCCAAGGAACAGAAAAAAATTAATTAATAGAAGCAGACTCACAAATAACTTAGATGCTGAAATTAACAAAAATTTTGAAACAGTTAATAGAATTCTGCTAAAGAATGTAGAAAAAAAGGTAGACCAAATAGATGAACATATATAGAATCTCAGCTGAGAAGTTGAAAACAAAAACAACAACAACAAAAAAAACAAACCATGGAAATCACGTAACTAAAAGTACAATACCAGAAATAAAAAGTTCAGGGTGCCTGGGTTGCTCAGTCAGTTAAGCGTCTGCCTTCGACTCAGGCCATGATCCCGGGGTCCTGGGTTGGAGCCCCGCATCCCAAGCAGGGAGCCTGCTTCTCCCTCTCCCTCTCCCTCTCTCTCTCTGTGTGCACGCTCTCTCTCAAATAAATAAATAAAATGTTTAAAAAAAAAAAAAATAAAAAGTTCATTAGATTGGCTTACCTGCAGACTAGACCTACAAAAGAATCAGTTAATTAATGCAAAAGCAGAAAAACAGGAAAAAAAGAATAAATATGCATAATAGCAATTAAAGACCTGTGGGGCAATATTTTATCATCTGACATATGTGCAACTGAAGTCCCAGAAGGATATGTGGAGACAGAAGAAATACTTGAAGAAAAAATAGTTAAAACATTTCCAAACTGATAAAAAAAAAAAAAAAGATAGGGCGCCTGGGTGGCTCAGTTGGTTAAGTGACTGCCTTCAGCTCAGGTCATGATCCTGGAGTCCCTGGATCAAGTCCCGCATCGGGTTCCCTGCTCGGCAGGGAGGCTGCTTCTCCCTCTGACCCTCCTGACCCTCCCCTCTCTCATGTGCTCTCTCTCTCAGTCTCTCTCTCTCAAATAAATAAATAAAATCTTTAAAAAAAAAAAAGATATTAACAAACCCCTAAACATTGCAAATTTTCAACAGGGCAAACACAAAGATAAACATATCTGGGTACCTTATGTTCAAACTGGTGAAAACCAATGATTAAAAAGTTATTAAAAGCAATCAGAGAAGAAAAGCAACACATTACATTCAGGGCAACAGCAATATGAAAGATGACTGATTTCTCATGAAAAAAATGATGGAAGATAGAAGATAATGAAATATTATCTTTAAAATGCTACATGAAAAATCTCTCAACTGTTAATATTGCACCAGCAGCTATATCCTTCAAAAAATGAAGACAAATCAAAGCCGTTTCAAACAAAAGCTGAGAGAATTTATTGCAAGCAAAACCTTACTATAAGAATTGCAAAGGGGGGGCACCTGGGTGGTTCAGTCAGTTAAGCAATGGACTCAAGCTCAGGTCATGATCTCAGGATTGTGAGATCAAGGCCTGTGTGGGGTTCCACACTGAGAGTGGAGCCTGCTTAAGATTCTCCCTCCCTCCCCCCCCACCTCCGTGCATGTTCTCTCTCTCTCTCTCTCTCTAAAAAAAAAAAAAAAAGACTAAAAAAAAGAAAAGAAATGCTAAAGGAAGTTCTTCATGCTGAAGGAAGGAAAAAACACCAAAAGGAAAACACAGATCTGCAGGAAGGAATAAAGAACACAAGAAATGGTAAGTATTCAAGTAATTTTAAAAAATGATTTTTCCTAAATTTTTGAAAAGTTAATTGACCATTTAAAATGAAAAAGAAATTTTTCATAGATTTTGAACTTTAAAATATAGACAGAAGTAAACTACATGACACTTTGAAAAGTACCTGGAAAGAGTGGTAAATGGAATTATACAGTTCTAATATTCTTACCCTATACCTATGGCAGTAAATGTTAATTTAAGGTAGCATCTGATAAGTTAGAGACGTATCTCCCAATGTCTATAGCAAGCAATGAAAAAAACTAAAACATCTTAGCAGCTGCTCTATAAATAGAGAACAGAAGCAGAAGAGTAGATGCGGCCCTCACCATTTCACCACCCACCCTCCACTTCAGGACCCCCCAAAATAGACCTACACCTGAAGGTAGGAAGGCAGAGAGATAATGAATTCCCCAGAGAAGTCTTGGATTGGCTGAAACTATCCTCCGTTCTGAGATTTTACTTCTTGCAATCCCAGAACAGGGGCTTGAAAGAGAAATGACATTTAATGAAAATATGCAGTTACATTTCTTATACTTCTGATATTTTACACTTGCTTATATGTGCCTGCATTTGTATGAGACAGAAGAATGTCTGGAAAGATGTGTACAAAATTATTGATCAATATATCTGAGAAATGGGCCTAGAGAAGTAGAGGGTGAAGGACTTAGACTCTATACCTCATGCACTCCTGGGGCATTTCCCCACGTTTATTTTAACACAAAAGAACGGAAACATATGTAAAACAGTTTTTAAAAATTCAACAAGCCAACTTCTCTACTCACTAGCTCTTTGACCTTGAGTAGATTACTTAACCTCTCTGGGTTTCCCCATCTGTACAATGGAGATAACCATTGTACCTAATTTAAGAGTTTGGTATTGAGGATTAAAGAGAGTAATTCTTTTCTGCTTCACCTGACCCTTCAGGCCTGATTCATTAGGATGTTAAAATGACAATATGAGCGGGGCAGCTCAGTCGGTTAAGCACCTGCCTTCTGCCTTTGGCTCAGGTCATGATCCCAGGGTCCTCCAGCCAGGTGTCGGGCTCCCCGCTCAGTGGGGAACCTGCTTCTCCCTCTCCCTCTGCCCCCCCCCCACCGCTTGTGCTTGCTCTCTCCCTCTCTCTCAAATAAAATCTTAAAAAAAACACACAATATGAGTATATGCAATATTTTATGAAACATCTCAAGCATTCTGTATCCTGACATATTATTTTTGAGGTAAATGTGTGAATATTAAAACTATGTAAGATAAAGACCATAAAAAACGTTCCCATCAGTTCAGGTTAAGTTTTGCCACCAAATTAATTAGAAAAAATCCCATTCATTTCCAGTTTTTTTTAGATTTTTTTAGAGTTTGGAATTGGAGATGGAGGATTGACACAAGAAGGAGCAAATAAGGGCCAACTGGCTGGTTGGTCTGTTGGTGGGTTGCTTAGGCCACGCCAGGATCTCAGCACACTGGAAAGCTCATGGCTTGACTAACAGCCAGAAACAGGCTGAGGGGTCACATCTCATTCTCAGGGCAGGGCACGTGCTTCTTGAGATAAATGAAGGGCAAAATCATTCCCTATATGTAAATTTGTATTCTATGTTTCCCTTAGTCAAGCTATAGTTAAATTTTCATATATGAAATGTTCAGAGAGCATGAATCCATTGCGCTGGCATAGAGTTAATTCTTGGCATAACGTCAGCAATCACTGGGTCTTAGAAACCAGGAAATCGTTCATGTATTAATAAAAGATTAAGAATATTAACAACAGGGGCGCCTGGGTGGCTCAGTCGTTAAGCGTCTGCCTTTAGCTCAGGTCATGATCCCGGGGTCCTGGGATCGAATCCCGCATCCAGGAATCCCGCATGCTCCTCGGGAAGCCTGCTTCTCCCTCTAACCCTCCCCCTGCTTGTGTTCCCTCTCTGGCTGTGTCTCTCTCTGTCACATAAATAAATAAAATCTTTAAAAAATAAAGAAAGAAAGAAAGAATATTAACAACAAATAGCAGCACCTGGTGGCTCAGTCGGTTAAGTGTCTGACTCTTGGTTTCAGCTCAGGTCTTGATCTCAGGGTCATGAGATTGAGCCCCACAGAGTCTGCTGGACAGTCTTTTCCCTCCCTCTGCCCTCCCCCACTGCTCCTCCCCCCGCTCACACTCTCGCACACCATCTCTCTAAAATAAATAAATATTTTTTTTAAAAAAAAGGAACATTAACGGCAAAGAGAATAAGGATAAATATTTCTTATAAGTTTCTATTTCTTTTTTACGTTTAAATTTTTTTCCTTTCCCCTTTTCTCTTCTCTACCCCTAGAAAGGATGGCATTTACATAGACTGTGCTGAACTGACCTAGTTCAGGTAAACAGGATCAAATTAAAGGACACTAAAACCCCTAATGCAAATGGTTCTCATAATTTAACTTACAAAGGAGAGGCAATGTTGGTAGCACTGGGTTCCAAGCCAAACTCAGCAATCCTCCTCTCATTTCTCTTTCTGAAACCTTCTCCTTGCTGTGCCTCTTATCTATGGTCCTTCCTATCGCCAACACCATCATTTTGCCCACCAGCTGCCCAAAGTCCTCCATCTTTACCCAAAAAAAAAAATTATCATTCTAATCTTTACCTTGACTCCTTTCAAGAGTTTTTTGCATATTAAAATAATTCATATCTAGGGGTGCCTGGGTGGTTCAGTTGAGCATCTGCCTTCAGCTCAGGTCATGACCAGGGTCCTGAGATCTAGCCCCACATTGGGCCCTTCTCAGTGGGGAGCCTGTTTCACCCTCTCCCACTCCCTCTGCTTGTGTTCCCTCTCTCACTGTGTTTTTCTCTGTCAAATAAATAAATTAAATCTTTAAAAAAATTTTTAAAAATTAAAAAATAATTCATACTAGTCTGATCAAGAAAAAAAACTCACAAAACTCCCTGGAAATAATTTGTAATTCAAAATCATTTTTTATTCAAAATAATCTTTGCAGCTTATAGAAGAGTATTCCTGAGTTCTTTGCTTATTCCCTGCTACCCCAATACATCCCATGCTGTTTCCATGCACACTCATACACATATTCACATTGTGTCTAAAACAGAACCAAATAAAAATAGGGTCATTCTTTCAGGAGAATACAATGGCTGGCTCAACAAACCACAAGTCACAAATAGGAGGTAAAGAGAGCCTTTTAGACTTTATTTCTGGCAAACAACTTGAGCCAGGATCCAAAAAAGTGCCTCTAGTCTGGTATTCCCTGCTAAAATTATCTCAAATAATAAATGTAGAGGAAGCTACCAAATCAATTTCTTTTCACCCAATTTAGGGGTTTTGACCAATTTCTTTATCACTATACAATCAATCACAACTTCCAGATGTCCGCTTCGCCATTATCATAGTTAAGTGGTTCAGTTAATACATTTTCAAATCAATATTTTAGTCGCAAACCACCACCTCAGGCTTTTATGATCTTATTTTATTTCCCTATATTGTCATCAATGTTTCCTGGTAAGTTTCATAATCCCCTAGAGTTTGGACTTGCCTAAATAGTCATTCTATTATTAATTGCTAACATTATTAGAGAGACTCACTCTCCACTATGAAAAATCTAAACAGACAAATAGTGAGAGTTAATAACTAAAGTTGATTTTGTAAGATATTAAACACATTGACATGTCACAGACACTCAGGAAATATTTGATGAATAAATTGATTAACTAATGAGTAAAAGAGTTGGCAAATATTTCTAAGCCTCAATGTAAAGGACTGATGTTTTAAAGAGATTACACATTTTTCATTACCCGAGTATTATCATCTTCTTTAAGAGTGTTCCTCTGGTTTCTCCTTATACTTACATTTATGTTTCAGTTTTAAACTATGCATCAGGAAATGACTTCTCCATTTGTTCGAACACCCTGGTCAGACAGAACTTACTTTCTGCAAACTGCACGTTCAGGCTTTCTCAAAATCCCACATCAGTTCTGTGCACACAGATGCTGTGGTACTTAGCTTAACCCTCGAAATCAAGCTTTATTCTTGTACCTGGTACCACACAGCTCAGACCTTGTGCTGAGAGCCTGCTCCTTCTTTCATAACTATTGACCTTTTCTTCACAGACTCCTAGGTCCTGGGCTCTTGGTTCTCCAGGCTTCTCCTTTGGGTTTCTGACCCCCTATTCCCTGACTTCTGTGTTTCTTACCCGCCTAGACTGATTGTGCCCACTGACTCTTCCACGACGCACCAGCTACTCTGGACCAGAAAACTTGAGCTAGTCAGAATTCCAAAACCAACATCTCCATCCTACTGTGTCCTTTTGCCATACCCACTTAGTATTCTAATTTTACATGGAAGGAAAACCAGAGCAAATGCATTCCGTGTACAAAGCTGGATCCTAAACTAGCCTTTATCTGATCTACAGCCTAGTTTCAACCCTCACCACAATTTCTCCATCTTCCCTGAGCTTTGTTTTCTTAGCCTAGTGAGCCATTTATTTCGCTCTTTCTGGTCTCCACCAGTTTGCTTTTTTTCCCTACTACAACTTTGTCCTCCTTCAACTGGTATAGCAATGAAAAATAATAATGATGATGGCGATAATCATCATAATAAAGCAAGCAAAATCAAAAGGAACCAAACTTATTTTTTCCTTGGATCAGAACACCCCCCTGCATATAAACACCCTGGGAGTTACTGACCAGGTACCGTTCAGAAGGGATCTCAGGTATAAAAAATGATAACAGTGCCTCTGTTGAAAAAGAGAAGAGATGAGACAGTGTTAAATCTCTGTGAAGGTGTAATTGCCATCTACTCACCTAATCTTACGCTGGCATATGCTGCACCTCTTTGCAAATTAAAAAATTTCTCCACCCAGGTGCATGATTCACAACAAGATACCCAGTCTGGGTGTTTGATGGCCCAGAAATTGATCCAATCCTAGCAAACAGAGCCTTGACTTCCCTGCTGCACACTAAGCAAAATACTTTCTACTCATAGTTTCACCGTGGTATGGTATTCAGAAATCCAGACTCCACTAGGATAATGTTCTTAAGTACAATGAAGGTTATAGAATATGTTTGTGTGGGGGGAACAGGCCTCCTGAGGCCCTCGCCTCCTTAAATTCTGATTACTGATTGCTCCTTGTGGCAGACTATTTTTGGAAAAGGCACAACAATTGTTCCATATTTAATGCAGAAAAAATGGTGGGTTGTTGATTTAAAATTTTTATTGTTCTTGTTTTGCTCATCCCATTGCTAACAAAAGACAGACATGGCTGCAAAATGCTATGAAGGATGGCGACAGACTCACAGAGAGAAAACGTGCGCGCTGTGGGTTTTGACACGTGTCTAGATGAGCATTTCCAGATGTGAAAGGAAGGAGAGAGATTGCAGACTAATCAGAACTAAGCAGACTTGCTTTCTCTTACATGCTTATAGTTGCTGTGGATGTTTCCCCTCGAACCAGAAACAAAACCTTCATCAGTGGGAAGAAGGAGGTTGAAGGAAGAGCATCATAAAAATCCTAGATCACTGACTTCAAGTTCTCAATTTTATAGTTTTCCAAACTGTTTGAAACATTCCTCATTTTTATGTAGAGTGGACAGAAGTCTTTGATTTCTATCCACATTTTTAAAAATAAAGTTTACCCTCCAAACTGATGAGAGAAGAGAGAAGATACTCGCTTGATAAATCAAGAAGTCATGTGACAACTACAACAACTCTCACCAAAGACATCATTTAGCTTTATCTCGTATTTGGAATTAGAACATGTAAATGTCTTGTCCTCCACATACAACCATGGCTGTGGGCAAATTGCTTTAGAGTTCAGCTCACATTCCATTCTTTGATGGGTTTCAAGACAAAGGGACTCATGTGACCTATTTTACATCGCCAAGAGAAACACACCAGTCAAAATTCACCCTTGGATTTTGAGAACCATGATCATCAAGGGCCAGATTGTAAAAACAAAATACCTGAGAGATGCTTCCCTAGAAACTGTGTCAATGATCGAGAGAGGAAAAACCCTAAAATAAAACATCATAATTAATGCAAACAAAGAAGTATATCTCTTATATATAAATTAGCACTTAATTACATAAATAATTACCCTTTTTTACTGTTTCCATGATCAGTTTGCATAGTCTTGTACACTAACACCCACTTTCTGTTTCCTGAATGTGATATGTTGTTCTTTTTGCTGCAAGGGAACTTAATCTTTATATGTTTTAAATTCACACTGTTTATCCCACTTCTATGAGCTCATGAGAATATTATTCAGCCCTTCTGCTCCAAATGATATGAAGGAGAGGAAAAGACTAGACAGAGGAACCATTAAATGGAAAATACAAGTCAGAGTAAATACCCAAGGAAAAAAAAATCAAATATTCATGCTTGAAATGGTTGAAAAAGGAAATGAAATTGGACACTGGCAAAAATTCCTCAGTAAAAATTATCTCTGAAGTGTCCCAATGTAAAAGGCTTTCACTTGTAATCAAAATTCATTTAGGTCCAAAGGAGTACAAGGAATCTTTTGGGGGTGATGACAATGTTTTTGTAAATTGGTTGTGATGGTGTATTTACAGGCATATTCAACTGTCAATATTCACCAAACTGTACATTTTAAAAGGGTGCAGTTTATTGCACATGAAGTATACCTCGATCAAGTTGACTACAAAACAAAAAGAAAGCAAAACATTTATTTATGGTGCTTATATGAGAGTTAAGTGTACTGAAAATAAAAGACCTATAAACAATCATTAGCTTTCACATTTCCACAAAAGCTATTGCTTTGAATGTACTCATACTCCAGTTTTTCTCCATAAGAAGCTTTTAAAATTATGATATATAATAAATGTGAAGTTTCACAGACATAAAACAAAGTGGATGTTCTAATTCTTTTTCAATGTTTTGTTATGTGGCCTACAACTTCGAGTTCTGCCCTGCTAATGCTGAAAAAGTTCAGCTGTTTCAGATTTTACGGTAGAATATAGAGTCTATGCATTAGTAGATAGGAATCTGAAATATGCTCTCTGTCAAGAACTATGAAGGACCTGAGAATTCACCCTACTTGCAAACTAAAAAGTTAGCCTGCCAAATATTTCATGGTTGATGATGGAAGACACAAGACTCCTGAGTCAGACAAAAGGACAGTTTACTACTCATAGCAATAGCAGTAGCCAGAGTAGAAGTATCTTGGTGCCAGTTCCCCAGACCCCTATTGTAGGATGATGCAAAGAGGGCCAGGTGACATCTGCACAGACAGTGGGTCGTGTTATAGTAGAAGGACCCTGAATTTAAGGAACCTGAATGTTTTGTAACAGGCAGTAAGCATTCCTGACTTTTCCTCCAGAGGGAGACACTCTTGCAAATTCTTGCAAAGAGTTATGCAAATACACATATCCATGCAAAGATAGTCCAGAACACAGATTAGTCAATTCCTCACTCATAACATGTGCAGAAATACTAAACGTCCACAGAGAATTGCCTCTCAGTAATAGCAATTCTAGTATGAGAGGAAATGCTTCAAGGTACCTTGACTTCTTTAAGTAAAATTACAACTCATTTATTAAACACCTCTAGTTCCCCAGATCCAATTTTTATATTAATAGGCTTATTAAAAGTGTGTATCCATGTACTCAATTTGAGTCAGAATACTAGAAACAGCACAACAAAATGTGTATTAATTGATAGTCTGAAAACAGACAGAGCAAGGATCAGTCCACTATGTAGAGCCCACACTAAATTTCCTTGTTAACTCCCTATGCAATCAATGACAAACCCAACTGTTAATACTTCTTTCAGATGATGCACTGCTGGTCTATGAAATTCATTTCCTATTCACCAAGAAGTACAGGAATCTTTTGGTAAGGTAACAGAGGTAGGAATTAATCTGATCTTCAAATTGGCTGCTCATAATCATAAAACACATTTCATTAATGTGATAAAGGAGGCAAAATTGGGGAGTTTTATTTGGCTTCCATCTTGCCACTACTTATAAATGAGATGCCATATATCCCACTTGAAAACAATTATCCTCCCCAACAGATGAATAACTGAACCCAGAAATCTGTACATCATCCTAGATTCCAATTTCTCTTTACCCTTCCCATTTGTAAGCAGTTGCCCACATCATCACCTTTATTCAAGAAATAGTTATCGGGCGCCTGGGTGGCTCAGTTGGTTAAGCGACTGCCTTCAGCTCAGGTCATGATCCCAGGGTCCTGGGATCGAGTCCCACATCAGGCTCCCCCTGCTCTGCGGGGAGCCTGCTTCTCCCTCTGCCTCTGCCTGCCACTCCCCTGCTTGTGCTCTCTCTCTCTCTGTCAAATAAATAAAATCTTTAAAAAAAAAAAAAAAAGAAATAGTTATCCTCTCTGCTTGTGAGCACAGACTGTGCCTTTTATCTGAGTATCACAGCACTTCCCACTATGCTGGACACATAGTAGGTGCACGATAAATGTTTGTAGAATGAATAGATCTATGCTTTATCAATACCAGAAGAAACAATGCACAAAGAGAGAATAGAAAAAAAATAGATTTTCTTAGCAAACATGTTTTACCTACTAAATAATTATAGATATTTTCACATAACTGCCAACTCAGGTATATATTGTGTTTAATGGTAACCTCAAAACCCATTTAAAAATAGCCAAATTTCTTCTTTGGCCCTGGATTAGACTATCTCCCTGCACTTACCTGGGTAGACATCATTTTTTTAGAAAAGAAAGCACTATCACTTCAATGTGCAGCAAATGAAATGATCTACGGGACATATATAGCTATGTATGAACCTGGGATTGAGCTGCAGGACTCTGGTGGCTTTCTTGGCCCAGACGATTTGACACTGTAAAGTCTAATCTCAAACTGGAAAGGAGCATTTAGTGGAAAGTATTTGTGCTTATTTAGGGCTATTTTGCTTATAACCAGGTGGTTATCTTCAAAATGTACAGCTGTGTTGGGAAGGATACGAGGAGAAAAATCAAAGAAATTAATCTCCAGATCTCATGGAAAAAATTTAAGAACAAGCTCTCCCTGTTAAAAAATATATATATGTCTAGGGGCGCCTGGGTGGCTCAATCCGTTAAGCATCTGCTTTCGGCTCAGGTCATGATCTCTCATATATATATATATATATATATATGAGACTAAACGTCCACAGAGAATTGCCTCTCAGTAATAGCAATTCTAGTATGAGAGGAAATGCTTCAAGGTACCTTGACTTCTTTAAGTAAATATATATGTATATGTCTAAAATGTGTTTTAATGAAAAGATAAGATCCAGGCATGTTTTGACAATTTAACCATTTTAGCTATAACAGTTTTCTCAAACATAAATACTGTATTTGCTACCCAATGGGACAATGCCTTGATCTCTCAGGAAGCACTTCTGGTAACTGATTTGTACAGAATTAACCTCAGGTACTAGTGTCTACATGAGGTGTGTTCCTGCTATCTCCTGACTACAGAGCTTACTCTAGGGCAAGAACAGTGTTTTCAGGATCCAGGTAAGTCAAGACTCCACCCCAAAAAAATAACTAAATAAATTTATATTTTAAAATTAACCTAAAATACCTATAAATCATCTTACTCAATTTGCTTCTTAAATTGTAGAATGTTTACTGGTCAAATAAGAAAAAAATGAAACACAATTAGAAGTGGTAACTATCCAAAAGCGTGTTCAGAAAACTAGTTATATTCATAGTTCTAATTATATTATCTTAGTGCATTCAGTCTTTCTTTTTTTTTTTTTAAAGATTTTATTTATTTATTTGACAGAGAGAGACACAGCGAGAGAAGGAACACAAGCAGGGGGAGAGGGAGAGGGAGATGTAGGCTTCCCGCTGAGCAGGGATCCCGATGCGGGGCTCGATCTCAGGACCCTGGGATCATGACCCGAGCCGAAGGCAGACGCTTAACGACTGAGCCACCCAGGTGCCCCAGTGCATTCAGTCTTTCATGACAAAATACCACAAGCTGGGTGGTTTACACAACATTTATTTCTCACAGTTCTGCAGCCTGGAAGTTCAAGATCAGGGTGCCGGCTGATCTGGTGAGAGCCCTCTTCCTGGTGTACAGACTGTTGTCTTCTTGCTATGCCTTCAGAATTTGGGGAGAAAGGGAGAGAGAGATTGAGAGAACACTTTAATGTCTCATCTTACAAGGACATTAATCCTATAAGATCAGGGCCCCATCCTAGTACCTCATTTAACTTTAATTACTTCCTAGAGTCTCTATCTCTAAATACAGTCACATTGTGGGTCAGGGCTTCACCCTATAAATTTTAAGGGGACACATTTCAGTCCATAGCACTTGTCATAAAGTGTTTTTAAATTCATTTTTCAGGTTTTGATGAACTTTTTAAAATATAAATTTGGTTTTTATATTTTAAATCACACAAGTATTAAATAAACAAATTCTCATTCTGAAACATTTTGATAAAATAAATTTTCAGTCTATCCACACTCACTGCACACCCCTAAGCACGTTTTTCCACACATTTACCTGGGAAGTACAGATGCAGAATCATTTTTTCAATAGAGCCACCCAAAGTGAAACATCCTGCGTTAGAAGATAATGATTTACCTGTTGCTGGAAGTTTGTAAGCAGGGACTTGACTGCAATTTGGGAGGAATGTTACAAAAGAAATTCAAAGTTTGGAGGAATGGCTGAGGGTGTGAGTTTTAAGGAGGCCTATTCTTGCCTTACTTTACATGATTCTAGCCCATAATTATCTTGAAGTTATCACACACACACACACATTTTTGACTTCACTGACACTCACTTTCCCCTAAGGATCCTGCTTCTTCTCTTAAGTGGGTATTAGGAGCTGTGTTTTTTCTCAAACTTCAGGGTCAGAGTGGAACTGATACTCTGACCAACCAATGCCACTTCCAGACAAATGGTTGCTCTCTCTTTTGCAAGCTGCTCCTTTGATCAGCTGGTTATAGCATCCTCTTCTTTCTGTGGCCATTGCTTAGCCATCTGGTCAATCATTAAAGAACTTAGTACTGACTTAGTGTTCTTTTCATTTCAAGTCTACCATCATGCTAGGCATCTCCACTATTACATGGATGCATCGTCAACACCTTGGCCAGTAGTCCATTAACTTGATGCCCAGTGATCTTTTCATCATTCCACCTCAAGTGCCAATTTCCAAGTCACACCAAGAATTTGGTCATCATTAAAAACTGCACTCCAGTTAATTCTATAATAACACACACACACACACACACACACACCACCTTTAAGCTCTTCTCTTGCCAACTGCTTTGTTGCAGGACCCTCTCTGCTTCTTCCTGCATCGAGACCTACGATCCAATAACATTTCCACTTTATCCATCTGCCTCCTCAACCGTCCACACTCTCCAACAGTACAGTGCCACCTCCTTCCCTCATTTCTACCCCCAGTTCCTGGGCTCCATATTTCATCTGCTCTGTGTCTACTCATCCTTAAATTTCCATCTTAAATATCACTTTCTTAGGAAGGGTTATCTTGACTTCTAGCTCCACGAAATCCCCCTATTAAACCATCTTATAAGTCCTGTGTACTTTTCTTTGTTTTCCTTCAAATACAATCATTATCATATTGTAATTATGTCATTGTGGATTCAAATATAGGAGGTCTGTTTTATCCACATTGTAAATTGGTTGAGGGCAGAGACCATGACTGTTATTCTCAACCATACATCATCTAGCCTTACACCTTGGCACGTAGAAAGTACTCAAGAAAGAGTGACACACATGCACACACACACACAAAGTTTTCTTCCAGTAAGTCAATATCTGTGCTATGCAAGCAATGTTGAATCCAAAGGAATATTTAGGGTTTTCTTTGCAACCTAATAACAAAACTGACTGCAGCCACTTTGGGGGAAAAAAAATAACTTTTAAACAATCTCTTTCTGATTTGTAGAATAAAAAGGTCTCCACTCTCTTTTGGTTTTTCATTGGCTGAGAGAGATGCCCTGCCAAGTAGCTCACTGCTTCTATAGCAGAAAGTGTAAAAAGAAGTGACAGGGCCAAAAGAATATGTGGAGGGGAAATACAACCAAAGGGCCCTTGCAACTCAAAGATGCCAAGAATAAATTTGCAATCAGAGGCTGTGTAACACAGAAGAGAGGAGAGAGAGTCTAGTCTTATCATAAAGAGCAGAATTCTTTAAAGACAGCGACATTAGTAATCAGTGTTCAAAGATGGTAGAAATGCAAATATTTCCTTCTCATTCAGGCTATGTGCCTACAGAATTGTTTCTCTAGACTGGGAAGATAGAGGAGTCTTATTTCTCTATCTTCCAAATACATCTCTCACCCAACCCCTGACTCCTCAAGGAACCCTACATCCGGGAACACACTACAAATCACTGTTCTCAGCATTTTCAGTAGTTATCTCCATTTAATTCTTGGTGGTGGTCTGAAAGAAAAGAAAGAAAGCAAGGGGGAAGAAAAGAAGAGTTCAAGTATTTTGCGAACTATAAAAAACATCAATTCATACCAATGTCCATGAAGAAATAAATGACAGAAATCACCATAGCAACGTGTTTCTTCATTACTCCTTCAGTTGACCAGAGCCCAACCAACATATGTGAGCAACCGGGCAACCATATACTTTGACACACCTTTGCTAGGTAAAGCTATCTTCAACATTTATTTAGAGAAGAGGCTGAGAATTGCATGGGGTGGAACCAGGGGACGTAGGAGGGGGCAGAAAATAGCGATAACTTGCAGGATGCTCAGCAGCATGACCATTGCCCTGAGCTCTAGCCCTAAAGTTGTGTGTCCTACTCAGAAGCCCTGCGAGTCATAGGACACCTCCTCCCTTCTCCCAGAAGCAATGTAGCCTATTTCTTTGGGATCTCAACCCCACCCCTCAAGTGGTTTGAAGAACCCTTCATTTATATACAGTGCTCTCTTTGAAAGCAGCCATGATAGATTTGTATCCAATTTTATAAATAGGCCAATTGGAGTTCAAAGGCCCATATAATTATCAGAAATAGTTGGGTCTACATATTTTCAAGTAATAGAACCAAAAAATGGAAACATATGATCCTATGAAAGTATGGACTAGTACAGGCCAAACAGCTGAATGATTTAAAATAAGTTGTTGTTTTTTAAAATCAGTCAATTAAGTACTTCTTAATTCAGCCACTTTGGCAAGATTCAAACAAAATCTTTGAAACTACAACACATTATAGAAATGTAAATACCTCTATGGTTCTCTTGGCAAAGAAGGTTACGAATAAATCTCCCCATATCCCAGGTGTAGAGAAATGTTCTAACAAGATCCACTTGTATAAAATCAAGTCAATGGACTCAGGCAACTGATTCCTTACTATTTACTTAGAGCAACAGACATAAAGAAAACCGAGCTTTGGACTTACTTATATTAAACCTCTGCCACAGAGAGGCAAAAGAGGAAGGAATACAATGTAATTTGATGGTGGGTGTATTTGCAAGCAAAGGAGTCCAAAAAAGAAAGATTATGCTGACCCAACTCTCACAGTTTACTTTTTAAAGTTGTGGGAAAAGAAATGCAAAACTTGCTATTTTGGTAAATTTTTGTTCTAAAAAAATCAAATTAAAAATAACAATATCCAATCATCTCTAAATGAGTCCCACTAAAAACACCACCAAAAGACTTACAATGTTTTTTAAAAACTTTATTCTCATCATTTCTTTCTTGGCCCTGAAAATAATGGTTTTAAATAACTTGATTTGTGTTTTTCCTTTATTGCCTTGCTACACATACATTTTGAAATGCTTACTTATGGGAAAACCATTGCATGCTTAGCTTTCATCATTTATGAAATCTCTGTACTTCCTTCATCTCAAACTGGCATGTTCTGTTTCCAGCAACAGGGAAAACTTTCCAATAAGGAAAATTCCTTGCTAAAAGACATGTTTAAAACATAGCTCAATGTGTTTTTAAAATACATAACTGAGTTCCCCAGGGAGAAAGGGAACTCAGAGGCCAGACACAGGGAAAAGATTGAAAGGCAGACCTGGAGACATGTGAGCTGGCCCCAGGGCGGCTCTAAGGAGGGCAGAACACACGGGGCGCCTGGGTGGCTCAGTCGTTAAGCGTCTGCCTTCAGCTCAGGTCCTGATCCCAGGGTCCTAGGATCGAGTCCCGCATCGGGCTCCCTGCTCTGCGGGAAGCCTGCTTCTCCCTCTGCCTCTACCCCCTGCTTGTGTTCCCTCTCTCGCTGTCTCTCTGTCAAATAAATAAATAAAATCTTTAAAAAAAAAAAAAAAGGAGGACAGAACACTAGTGCTAAGTCACCAATACAGTACTCCTAATGACACCTGCATTCGTAGCCAGGGTATTCTTCACGTAGCTGCAGGCATCTGACTGTGTCTTCAAGTGAGGATGAAGTCACAACTGAACTGAACTATCCATTATATTAGAATCAGAGCATTATACTTTCAAAGCACGCATGTGCAGAGCTTACATGATCAAAGATTACTATTTCAGAACAGAAAAGAAGGAGTTGCAAAAATATTTGCTTGGATCCTACGGAATTGCTGATATTTGGGGAGAAAGATAGCCAGTGCATGACTGAAGTTGAGATAGGAGACAGGACAGAACATGCACCTCACTAGGGTGGCTCAAGGTCCAGCCACCCCCCGGACCATCAGCCGGCTTGCATTTCCAGAAAGGCTCACCTCATGCTGACAGTTTCTATATCTTTGTCTGCTTTGAGTTAAGTTATATAAGTCCTGTTTCTGTTCTGTAAAATTGTGGAGTGCCAGGTCCCAGAAAGGAAGTTAGGGGAGAGGGTAAAAATGCCTTCCATATTTATTTGTGTGGAATCTGCATTTTTCAACTATCTACCAGATGTAAAGAAGTTCTCTTTCTCTAGTGCCATCTGTCATCTCAGAGTTAGGATCAATTCACATGATATGCTTAAAGAAAAAAAGAAGAAGAAGAAGTAAAAGGACCTGGTTTTAAGTCTTGTCTCTGTTGTAACTAATTGTTCTTAACTTCTCAACCTACGGCTTCCTTGTCTATAAAGTGGAACTTAGGCCATGCCTAGCTACATAAGTTCATTGTACGGATCAAATTATATAAAGTCTGTCAAGTGTTTTGAAATGCCAAGATCCTGCCATGTGATCAGGGAAATCGACACAGCAGGGTTGGGATATCATAGTAGGAGAAAAACCAGAGAGAAAACCGGAGTGGGCCAAAGTGAAGAATTCCAGCAGTTTAATTCCAAAAGGAATATTTATTCATAACATACCAAAGGGTCTAATGAGGTCACAAACACAGCCACCATACTTACGGATAATTATGGCCACCTCCTTAGATGCCTCTCCCCTGATTTAGAGGGTAGTCTCAGATCTAACACTCTCCAGGTTTGCATCAAGAGTAGTATCACCTGTCGCACTGATGCTTGCAGGGGAGGCTCCATGGGCAGCCGGATATCTCTCGGCACACCTGTTCTTCTAGCCCACGTAGAGAAAATAAGGAGAGTCAAGCCTTTCATGTGGGTAGGCCCCCTGCCAAGACCTTTAAGGTCCGATTATGACTTGCAAAATTCATTTTCAAATGTTGGAATATTTCCCCATACAGCAATCACCTTAACAAATATTTCCCATATTGAAAAAATTGAGTGATCAATTTGGCTATTGCAGTACAGTCTTTATTACTGTGTGTGACGGGACAGTAACTTGCTAGGGAATATAATTCCACTTGAACTTCGGCATGCAAATTAATTTTTAAAAAACTCTGTTTGACACATACGTCCACCCTTCTTTTTGTGACAGTCTTACCTGATGGTCCTGGAAAAATAGGTGAAGAACTCCTTATAATCTACTCGGTAGGAAGGACAAAGCTGCCAAAAACTTTTTAAAAGTTGACCTCTGGTTATAGGTCCAATGCAGTTGGTACAGCAGAACACATTATGGCTGGACCAAGTACAGAATACAAATTGACTTCAAAAATCACATATGAAAAGATCAGAGAATTGTGGAAACAAAGAGAATTAAATGAACTAAAATTCCCCAGAGCAGAGAGCTTTACTTAGGTGAGTGGTTTTCTTCCCTGGGGCATCTGCTGATTCTGAGCACGGTCTGAAGATTGGACCTGGTCCATGCCGAAGGACCCTAGGAGGCCAACAGAAACCAGCCAAATACTTGGCATTCATATGAAGGACCACAATCTCCCTAAATGCTCAGCCGAGTTCCCCACCATACCATTGTTGAATTCTGAGGCTGAGCTTCAGGTTAAGTAGCTTCTGGGGGGTAAGGTAAGATCTCCAGTAATCCCATAGTAACTGGGAGAGCCTAGCTCAGAATCATGGCTGGTCTCCCCAGGATGTTCACCAAATTTGGAAATACTGTAGTGTGTAGCAAGATGCTAAAGTAGCCTTTCAGGGTTCTCAGTCAAAAGTGTAGGAGAGGGCGCCTGGGTGGCTCAGTTGGTTAAGCGACTGCCTTCAGCTCAGGTCATGATCCTGGAGTCCCGGGATCGAGTCCCACATCGGGCTCCCTGCTCAGCGGGGGGTCTGCTTCTCCCTCTGACCCTCTTCCCTCTCATGCTCTCTGTCTCTCATTCTCTCTCTCAAATAAATAAATAAAATCTTAAAAAAAAAAAAAAAAAAAAAAAAAGTGTAGGAGAGACAGGCCCAAAGAAAAAAGACAAACTCAATAACTAAATTGAAATTAAACCAGAACTAAAACTTCTATGGTCCTGATCCAGTCTCTGCAGACTGAGGTGACCAGCTCCTCACCTTATCAGTCTCACAGGGGAAAGCAGAGCCCTGTCCGGTAGAACTAACATCACACAGAGCTTTGACTCTTCCTTTGTACATAATATATGGCATATAATAACAAATTACCAACATGAAAAGAGGTAGGAAAATGTGAGCAATAACCAAGTGGAACAAACGATATAAGCAGATACGAAGAAAAAAATGGATATTCCAGTTAACATCCAAAGACTTTGATAAAATGATCAATAAGCTTAAAAAAATTGGAAGAAAATATGGGCAAAGTGACAAAAGGATGTGAAATTTCATCAAAGATTAGAATCCATAAAAAAAAAAAGTTCTAAGACCAAAAAATACAATATCTGAAATTAAGACCTCATTGGATGAGTTTAACAGTACAGCAGAAGATTCATTAAATGATTCCAAAGACAGGTCAGTATAATATATTTGATTTAAGCACAAGAGAATAAAATAATACACATTGTCAGTCACATGCGGGTCATAGTGCAAAACCCTGCATCTTTATTATTAGAATTAACTGAAGACAAAGAAGAAGGAGGAAGAAGGGGAGTAGGAGGAGGAAAAGAAGAAGGAAAAAACAAAGAACAGGGCAGAATAAGTATATAAGGAAAACATGGTCAAGAATTTTCCAAAGTTCTTGGGGCGCCTGGGTGGCTCAGTCGGTTAAGGGTCTGCCTTTGGCTCAGGTCATGATCCCAGGGTCCTGGGATCGAGCCCCGCATCGGGCTCCCTGCTCAGCAGGAAGCCTGCTTCTCCCTCTCCCACTCCCCCTGCTTGTGTTCCCTCTCTCGCTGTCTCTTTCTCTGTCAAAAAATAAATAAAAATTAAAAAAAAAAAAGAATTTTCCGAAGTTCTTAAAGAGAGCAGCCTCATCTTCAAGAATCTCAGCTAACCCCAAATACAATAGCTATAAAGAGAATCATAACCAGGCACATCACAATCAAACCACTGAAGACAAAAGATTTGCCCTGATTCTGACAGGCTGGATAGTCACTGTGCTACACTCTTAATTTTAAACCCTAATGTAATGTGCTATAAATTATTTTTTAATACTGCTTACTTTAAAGGGAAATTAACTTCCAAAACTTCAAGACCAAGTGAGAGGCGCATAAATGTGTTTATTGTTTGAAGCTTTTAGCTGCTTTTCAAAAATAATAGAAACCATTTCTTTCAAATTGTCCTATAATCGAGATAAAACCGATTTCAAGAAGAATCTCCATGCCTGACTAATACGAGTAAATTGAAACATTGAGAAAGTAATTCCAAAGAAGAAGAGTTAGGAATATTAAGTCTTGACTCTTCCCTCACGTATTTGCTTTAGAAAGCTTGGCTGAGGTTGTTCGCGACACAAATTGTAGGTGGAGTCAGAGGTAAAGAGCCAACATTTATTCAGCTCTTAGTTGGTGCGGGCATTCTTCTAAACTTTGTGCAGAGATCATCATAGATGTGAGGTTAACTTTACCTAGATCATGCGTAGATATGAAAATGAACTCACTCGTACCCTGAACCTCCATAGTGTAAATTGTTTCAGACAGCCCAATGTCTTCAATTCCATTTCGACTCCTTTTTCCTTCTGTGTAGAGATCAACACTCATTCTAGCTGTCAGCTTCTGGATTTTGTCTGGAAGGTCACAGATCCGAATGGAATCAGGCTGGTTCCCATTGAGTTCTTTCTCACAGCTCAAGCCTGGTCTCCTTTCCCCGCTCCTCCTCTCAGAAACTACCAGCGCTTCTCCCTTTCTCACGTTACGCCACCCCCTCCCCAACCACAAGCCTGGCTGTGAAACAGAATACAGTCCCCTGGCTTTTCTCTTCGTTCCAGCACACACATCCATTTCCTCCCAAATTGTTTCTGCTAATCACTTTGGGAAACAGGAATAATTAAAATCACGAACATGAAGGAATTTAAAAACTCACAATATTCTCGGAGCAAAGCTTCCTGAAGCACTCCTTTCTCAGCATCTGAAATTACAACTGAGCTCAGTTGGGATTCTGCTCCCCACCATCAGTCACTGAGTTTCCTTCTAGGTCTAGGCCATATCCTTTGATTAAATTAAACCCTGCTGATGTCATGAAAACATCTGGTGACTCAGCTCTAAGTGCTCAGTTCACAACTTGGAGACCCCCCAGAAAAGTTCTCTGCTCTGATTCTACACACTATGTCCTCCATAACATGAGACTCTCCAAGGTAAATGATCCACCAGCACGCAGTACCTCCCATTCCCTGGCCCCTCGGAGGAAAAAGAAAAGACAAAATTTGGAAATGAAAGGTTCTCGAAATCTAATAAGGTCACATTGCGTTCTGGCCCCTTCAGACAGACTCACAGCCCATCTATCATAAGTAAACCTACACAAGAAAACTTTTGCCATTTAGTAAGAAATTCCCAATTTTCAAACCAACTATGCCTATCTCCACACTTCACTGAGTTGAGTCATTATCTTTCCAAGCTAGACACCGAGGAGTTATCTTTCCCTCTTTATCTTTTTCCTTTGCTATAAGGTGATTACTTATTCTGTTATATGTTTTACAGCGTCACTCTTCCCTCGTGCCTAAGTCTTTTTTCACTGAATGTAAGTATTTGCTAGTTAGATGTTGTCATTCTGGAAATACCTTGGAAGAAACTGACACCAGTTGGTGTTTGAAAGATTGACTTTCTATACTGCTTTCTAATCTTAAGGATGTTAAGGATCGCTCGTTCCATTGTTTTGGGTTAATACTTATTCCTCATATCTTAAATAATTTGACTTCCAATAAGATAGAGGTTTTTCAGCATTTCCTGCTTCCCATTTTTTTTATTTCATTTTATTATGTTATGTTAATCACCATACATTACACCTTACAAACACAATAAAATAGGTTCCTTTTATGTACCTTCCACTCTTCCAGCTCTGATTCTTGTCATTTTAGCACCGAAAGCAAGTTCATGGAGCAGCCTAGCAGCTAGCAACTTTCAGCACGTCTTAGCCTTTCTCCCCCTTAACCAAATCTGCCTAAAGAGCACATCACTTTGGCTGCTAGGAGATGTCAGTACTCAGAAAGGAAGTTTAAAATTATGTAATAAATGAGCTCAATGACCTCTGTTTCCTTGCCTATGTGGTAAATAATTTGTGGTTTTTCTGAAACTGGAAGCATATTTTAGAGTTCAAGCAAGTTGACAGTAAATTGTCCTAAGGCTCATAAAAATGTGCACACAGGGTTTACAGACACCAAATCAAACAACTGAAGTGAAGTGAAACCAAAACAGAGCTGATGCATGTTTGCTCACAGCATATGTACCCCAGTCCCAGAACTGCACACACAGTGGTCTATCCTCTACCATATACCGGAAATTCTAGAATGTTAAATTGCTCAATGGTTAGGTAAGTTGCTTGAATTGCCTTTACTAACTTTTAGAATCCCTCTACACTCAGTTTCAACTACTTTAAAGAAAGACATAGGCTATGGGTTGCAACCTAGAATTCCAGAATAACTCAGGACCTAGCAAGGACATTGTCCCTTGCCTCTTGTCTTCTGCATGTTCCAAAGAAGGTTGGGAAGGGATGTCAGAGCTGACAGTAAAAACACTATGAGCACAGAGATGGGGCAAGCAGGGGCACACACTCTGGCACTGGAAAAAGAAACAAAAACTAAACTAGAACATCTTAGCAGTCCACAAATGGTAAGGAATAAAAGGAAATTGGCTCAAACACACACCAACTGTTCAGTTTTATTTCCCTTTCTAGTAAAACCTTAAGTGATTCTCCAAAGCATCCCCCCAAACAGTTAGTGGAAGTAAGAGTCCCAACTAGAATAAGAACTTGAGACCAGAAGTCCACTGCCCATTGGACATACGCCTAGTTCACAAATTCTTACAGCTAGGATCCTCTGTGCCCATCCATGCTCGCCTACTGTTTTTTTCTCAAGACATCTCCCACAATAATCTTTTTTAAAATAAGCTGAATAATAAAGCATTTTCACTTCTCTGCTCAAACCATCCATTGGATCTAGATATCACACAGAGAAAAAGTCAAAATCCTTATGGTAGCCACCAGGGTCGTCCACCACGTGGTGAGCCTACACCTTCACCCGACCCGTCCCACCCTAACACCGGTCACCTCAGATCTTGCCCCCACAGTAGCCCTTTCTCACTCTATTCCAACCACAATGGGCTCCCTGATGCCTCAGGGCCTTTGCACTTTTCATTTTCCTGCTATTCCCCCAGATGTTGCTGTGACTTGTTCTCTCACCTCCTGCAAGTCTATGGCCAAATATCACCTTCCCGGTGAGACCTTTCTGACCATCTTACCTAAACTTAGAAAATATGACTCCCCAAACTCCTTATCCCCTCCCGTCCAACTCTGCTTTTTCCTACACGTTCCTTATCACCTTCTTATATTTTATAGAATACAATTTCTTTGTCTCCCTCACCAGAATGTAAGCTCTATCCAAAGCCAAGAGGTTTTCACCTTTTGTTCACTGCTGAATGCCTACATCAAAAATAATGCTTAATTTACAGAAAGACTTGACAACTATTTATAGAACAAATGAGTAAAACAGAAAGACAATTAACACTTTCTTCATATGTCATGTCATCACTAACCAGCTTTCTGATCCTGGACAGATAACTGATATCTTACCTAACTAACTTTCTAACCTTAAAGAAGTAATTATTCTGAGCCACTATTTTCTCATTTGAAGATAATCATTAATCACATGAGATTAAAATAAGCACCCTAATAAGTATTAAATGCTATGGAATTTGAAGTTATGATTCGAAAACTTACTGGTTTAATTAGCAATTTCTCATAAATGAACAATACAGCTCATCCAAAAGAAATAACATAAATCTGTATATAGATAAATACAGATAGCATATCTATGTCTGTACCTATCTACCTCCATGTATCTGTGTACCTAGGTATTTTTTCTATCTATATGGAGAGAGAGAGAAAAGAGGAGAAGGAGAAAGCAAACATCCATGGCAAAACTTGAGAATAGATCTGTGTAATGACCATTGTTTCCCCAATTAAGAAGTTAATAAAGAAATGGGAACTGACAAAAACAAATACAAAGCACAATATTATACTTAACTAAGGTCCTCACTTTTAATTTAGTGGCTAAAATTATTACGGCTTCCCCTTATGAAATAAATTATTTGGCGGAATGCCAATTCCTTGGGGACCAGGAATTTTGAAATGTTCATCAGTACGTCCTCTGGGTCTCATAGAAAGTTGTTTGCTCAGTGTTTGAGCGAATGGGTAACCAGCAGAAACAGTGAACGACAGTAGCAGAAAAACAGGGCAATTTCAGAATACAGACTGGCTGGTATCAGAAGTGGAATTGCATATCAAAAAGCCATCTCTTCCTCAACTTGTGACTTTAAGGATGAGTGGGCATTTTTGAAAAGGTACATGATGCTTCCATTGCACTTGAGCACAAGTCACCCAGACTCAGGGTGTTCTAGACACAGGGAGCAGAGAGTGGGTGGCAGAGGAGCGGGGGGGGCAATAATAACCATCAGGGTGCTTCGTAATTACAGTTTGATCCAGCAAATTCTAAAGGGTTGGTATTTCATTGCCTACTTAATCATTTAAATCCTCTTGGGCATTCGACCTGACCTGCTCAACCTAAACTTTAAGTCACATAAGAGAAAAAAGGGGGGTGGGAGGGGTTGTAGAACGAGAGACTCTTCATACAGCTGCCTTTAAAAATAAAACAAAACAAAATCAAAGACTACTTGAAATTAACCAACTGATACTGACATTTCTCAAAAAAAAAGTCAGCTTTAAAGCGACTGAATAGGGGGTGGGAAGGAGAGACCAAGTGTTCTCTTTTGATCTTTTCACTGCCCCAACTTTATTTTAATAATGTGTCCAAAGACTGATTCAACCTCTCACTTTAATAAAGGTTCATTAGTGGATTAGGAGAGATTTGAAACAGAGCCCAGTGGAGTCAGCAGAGACAAGTTCCAAACAGCCACTCAGCGCATTTTGAAAAGTACCAAGCTAGCAACCTGGAAAAGATCCACCAGTAAAACTTGGTTGTACTTGTGTGTGTGGAGCTCCACTGGACTGACAAAACATCCATTCCTAGATGGACAAGAGTGGCAACATTACCCAAAATTAACAAAGCAAAGTCGTGTTCAGTGTCAGCCCAACAACATTAACACAGCCCATCCACATGGAAAATATAAGTGGAAAACTGACCGTCCAGCATATATTATTGGGATAACAATAAGCAAGAAGAAACAATGAATCATGGAACACTATATCTAAAACTAATGATGTAATGTATGGGGATTAACGTAACAATAAAAAAATTAAAAAAAAAAAAACAATAAGCAAGAAGAAGGCCATCTAAAAACAGGAAGAGAGAACTCACCAAGAGCCCATCCATGATGGCACACTACTCTCAGACTTCTAGCCTCCAAAACTATGAGAAATAAATCTTTGCTGTTGAACCCACCCAGTCTGTGGTAATTTGTTTAAGCAGCCCAAACTAAGACAGATAGATAGATGGACAGACAGATGACAGATAGACAGATAAACTTTTTTCTAGATGTGATTTTACCCCTAAGTACTTCAGAGTATACTTCCTAAGTAAAGGAATATTCTCCCATGTGACCATTGTATAGCTACCAACTTCATAAATTTAGACCGAGACAACAATTTTATATAATCTACCAACCATAATCTAATTTGGTTGGTTGACCTAATTACAGTCTTTATAGCATTTTCTCTCTCCAGTGCAGAATTGGGGTTGGGGAGGGTGGCTTCATTGTAAGAGCTCTTTTTATTGTTGTTGTTTTTGTTTCTTATATATTAATCCAAGTCTTTGGTGAACTCATGACATCCCTTCTCTGGACTCAGACTTAAAAGAACAGTTCTCGCTTTACCTAATCTCTCCTATATCAATCCTCTGTTTTATTCTTTCCCTCCTTTCTGACCCAGGTAAACTCCGCTCTTGCCTGGGTTCCTGTGCTTCAGGTGACCCAAACTTCCTTGTGCCCTCCATGAAATATTCTAGGACTCCCTCCCCACCCCCCATCTCTGGTGCCTGGGTCTGGTTAGAGCTGATAGTGTTATCTGGACAGGTTCCTGAGCTTGGGTGGGGGCCAGCATGTAATCAGTCTCCATCTGTACCCTTTAGCATTCTCTCCAACACTCTACTTTGTGCTGGGGTTGGTGGGGGGTGGGAGGGGTTACCCAATGCCCTGAAGAACTCCCAAACTTGCGCCTGTGAAGTCTTCCTGGGGCTGGGTCACTCTGCGGCCCTGAGGCTGGGCTCCAGTTCCAGAAAAGCAGCCTGGCGAGATGGTCAGTTCTGCTGACAGGCACAGTATTGTTTCCATGGGGTGGTGTGAGACTGGGCTACTGCAATGGTGCTGACACTCTGATATTGACGATTCGCACTCACTTGGACACAGGAAGAGTTCAGGACCCTGGCTCCCTACAGCCCACAGCAGACCCTTGAGTTTGAGCTATATGTGTGGTCTCTTGCATCCTGGGTCACCCATCATGCTCCCATGGGGATGCCGCCCCTGATCTACAACACCCGAAATAACAGGTGTCATTGACCCTGTGCATCCCCCTCCCCCACTACTGGCACCTCATCCCTCTGCGGGCTCTGCACCACATGTACTACAGCCCTCAGGAGTGGCCCCACCTGTCTCCTCCAACGGCTCTCTATGCCGTCGCTCTGCAGCATCAGTGGGCCCTGCATTTACTTCCTTTTTTGCCTCCAGTTAATGTGATGATTTTGTGCTCTCCCAGATTAAGCTGAGTCAGACGAGGGTCAGGGATTCCTTGCATGAATTGAATCACTGTTCTTGCTCTACCTACAGATCCCCCCCGAACCCTCCCCACTAGTGATGGTGGGTAGAAACCAGGGGTGCAATCAACAGTGAAAAAGATCACATTTTAGGAATGCTGTGATTATAGGCTAAAGAGTTCAAGAGGAGACATAGTTGGAAAATGTGTTGTTCTATATTTATGCCATAAAATTCCAAATGATAAATTTAACATGCCCATAAAATAAATTATCGTTCATGTTTTCCTGCACACTGTGTGCATTTGTGGTCTTCTTCAAAGAAGAACAGGAACAACAGTTGAAAGCCATCGGAAGCTACTCACAGACAGAAGATTGATGGTGCAGCATCATGAATAATGATGTAACCAGCATGAAACAAATGGCATTAGGGCACTTCAGAGTCAAGAAGAGCTGTATTGTTTCAACCCAGACAGGTTCTGACGAGCTATAGAACTTGAATAATAACAGCATTGTTACCTTTTTCTCACAGTGGGAGATACGAAATTACTCAGGAACAGCACATTTGACAACAAAGAATATGAAGAGATGATTCCTGCATCTAAACTGAAAGAAACAATACCTGGATACTATGAGCTATCAAGTGCTTCAATTGGACAACAAGCAAATATACTGGTATCTCTTCTCGATATCATTCTTAATCTTTAACAATAAATCACTATTCCTCATATGTGTTCATGAATTTTAGCAAAGTATTTGTAAATGAAAAAGATTATATAAACAAGGGATCCACCAAAAAAAAGTGACTTATCCAGCGACCCACACACTCTATGGGTGGCCTTGAAGCCAGAAGCGGGGTGGAGGTAATCATTACGTCCCAGTCCTAAAATGCACATCACGATGCATCACGATGATGACTCTGAGTTTTTCTGATAGCTTGACCAATTTCCATTTCTTTTTAAGAATCATGGGAAATAGAAAAATTACAATTGAAGAATTTGTCTGAAACAGAAATCTTAGGTTCCATAAGAGGCAGAAATGTCAGTTGAAGCTTGAGGACAACACCCTTTCACCAAAAGGGTGAAGTCACAAAGCCACATAAATACCCTTTGACCAAAGAAAAAAGAAGAAGGGAAATATGGCTTTGCAGGTGTACAACTTGAAGAAATAGCATATACAAGAGAGGATGCCAATCTAACTAGAGAATGAAGTGTACAGTATAACATGACTGCAAGCTGAGGAGTAGAAGCACAATCATCATGAAAATGGCAATGTCTAGGGAGTTGCAATGTTTTTATTCATTATTAAAGCAGAACTTGGAAAAGAAGTCAATCTGTTTTTGAGTCTGATTGAATCCTAGTTCCCTTTAGTAACTGTCTCCTTTTCTCTCCAGCCCTTTTGTACCTACACAGACAACATATTCCTTGGGCACTGAGTCCACTGGTCTGTAGTGTGCGAAGTTAGCCAAATGCAGGATGTCTGCTCCTCACTCACAGGCTAGAAATGCTAGCCTATACATGGATTCTTCTACTGTTGGCTTCATTGTTTTAAAGCAAGTTATTCCCTTCTTTGCTTTGTCATAATTATTCCAGTTGGTATCTCCACTCACTTTCTTAAAGGGTGGAGAGAAATGCATAACCCCAGAGCAACAATACATAATCAGCTGCTACTTACTTTCTTCTGGGGTTCTTCGCCTAGGTCAGACTTCACTAGCTGTATTATTATTCTGTCAGGAAGAATTACAGAAGTAAATAAGTTTGACTTCGCAATGGAACTCTAATCTCAGCCATTACTGGAAACCACAATTAATTCAAACAAAAGGGATGTGCAGTGAACATAACATTTAGAAAAGCCAAGTAATGTTATCTTTCCTATATTTAATAAAGCATACTCTCCTAAAGGCTTACTAATCTGTTTCTGTCTATCACTACATTGGTAGTGAAAACCTGACAGATGATGCAACTTCTTTTGGCAAACTTCAGACTGTGAGAAGAAAAAAATTAAAGAAAATAAAGAGTATGTTACAAGGAGAGTGTCAGTGGGAGAGAGGAAAAGCAAAAATAGAAAAAAGAGGTGCACCTGTTAGGAGGAAGGGGGGCATCACCAGGAATGGTCCATCTATCAGGTAGAGACCACCGAGGCATGGTCCTCTGCCAGGTGTTTTATGTGTGTGTGTATATATACATATACATATATATCTATGTTATATGTATATAATGAAAAAGCAAAGGCAGAGGTTGTGTCTTGAAAATAAATTGGCTAAGGAGGATTGCCTATCTTGCTCAACACATATGTAAAATTCAAGGCTAATTGTTACAAATGAGTACTATTTTCTACTGTTGCAGTTCATCATCCCTCTTTAAATAAAGGTGAAGTCTGTGATATAGTGAAAATGAAGCCTGGGTTCACCTAGCACAATAGTTGTTGTCCTGACAATTCTATTAACATAATAATAACTGTGCCAAATGCCACAACACAGATGCCACACAGAAGATTTTGACGTACAGTGTTGCCATTTTGCCTTAACACGAGCTTCAGTATATGAGATCTCCTTGCTTCAATCATTTTTCTGAAATCTGTAAATAATAGCTGCCATTTAGTGAGTGTTTAAATGTAGTAATTTGTGGAAACTTTATGACACTCCCACTCTCACTTTGCAGATGAGGAAAGTGAGGTCAGAGAGACTAAGCAAACTTCCCCAAGTGTCACCACTAGTAAATGATGAATCACGGTTATAACAAGAAAGCGGTGTATTCAAAGACACTTTTGAACTCAGAGACACTTCAAAGCACTAAATAAATTAGCATCATCTAGAGGGAAAAAAATGACTTCTTGATTTGGTTCTACTTACAGCATCAGCAATTAATGTCATTCACCCACAGAATGAATATATTTCTTCACTCTGTTCCCCCTCTGTCAGGGCCAAGGGCAGGCCACCCCAAAATGGGCCACCTTGGCATGAACATTATTTTGAACTAAAAGCAATCAAACCCCAGCGGATTCAGGAAAAACTCTTTATCTCTCCCCCAACTGCCTGCTTGTACCAGGAAGAGAGCTATTAACAGAGACTCCTCTCCAACTGAGAAACTTATCTGCATAATAGGGCAATGTTTGTTTTCCAAACACCTTCTCTCACCTTCCTGATAAACTTCTTTCTCTCCTCTGTATCCTCAGACTTCTACCCTCTTCTTAGCTCATATAAGCTTGTGTTGCCTCACTGCCTTTGGAATTTCCATGTCTGCGCGGACTCTGTCTCATGTCCATTTGATTCTTAGTTCAGCTAGAAGGACCTTGAAAGGCAGAGTTAAGTTCTTCCTCCCCAACACCTGGATCTGGAAAAAGCTGAATGTTCATTCAGGAAGTAAATTACTTGCAGAATCTATTCACACGATCATGGATAATTTAGTAATTGTTGAGAATCCACAATATCCTCAGAACTGGACAGAACATGAAAGAATACTGTTCCTGTCCCATCTTCTTAAAAGACAGAGTGCCCCAAAGAAAAATCAGCAGAGCTTTCTCCTACCTGTATCAGGTGACAAATCCTATGCTGTTAGGTGTGTCCATCTGCACATGTCCTGTTTCAGGTAATTTTCTACCCCACGATGAAAGCCAGCAGAAGAGAAAATCTCCTAAACCAAGTAGCCCCATGCTACTTTTATAGTGGGGCTGGTGAGGGGTGGGGTGCTGCACTCACTTAATTCTGGGAAACATTATGGAGCCTGATCCTACAAAATGGTACCTCTGGGTCAACATCACCTTTCCATGTCCCAACCCTTAACTACCTAGATAATTCACACTTTTATAATATAATTATGTGTTAATATCACATTTGCACACAAACTTCACCCATGCAGTAAAATGGGCATAAATCAATTACAACAGCCTGAGAAATGAAAGACATTTCTCTTAGGAAGCTACTTACCAATAGGCTTCTTTGGAAAAATTTCCTCTCCCTTTTTAGTTTGTCTCCAGGGCTAATAGTCTACATCCAAAAAAATGGACCATCCCATCATTTCCATGCCCACTGTTTTTGTTAAGGAGAGCTCTAACCTTAATTTGAAAACTTTTTCTCAAAAAAAATTCTCTAAATGGTAGTATTCAAATAAATGTGGAAATTTTTCGAAATTATTAACCAACATTTGCTGAGTTTTTAAGTTTGCAAAGCACTATTTCACACATTATTCTCCAACATAACACTCCAAACAACACTGAAAATTCAGGCCATGTGATCACCAACACTTTCCACATATAAAAATTGTAAGCTGAGAGAGGGGATAGAACATGAGAATTGTTCACATGGCTAGGAGATACTACCTTTAAGATTCAAACCCAGATTTTCTGAGGTTGAAATGTTTAGCAGAATTCCACTTTCCTATAAATCAGTCCATATTCACACAAATTTTATTAAACAAAAATCAAGAAAATATTCCAAAGACAGACTGTAAGTGTTCCCCTGAGGTATTTTCTATAAATTGAAGCAATACTAAGCTTACCATCACATAAAAGACAAAAGAGCAAAACCAGACTCAAGATGAAAACCAACAAAGCTGTTTTTACTGCCCACACTGTATAAAAGGCAAGAGGACGAAAAAGCCAGATCAAATGACAAAGAACTTTCTAAATCTGTCACTTAGTAACATATTGCCAAATTCTTGGTGTTTTTATCCCAAGAAGTTTAAATTTGGCATTCTACTACTGAAGGTTTCATACTTTTTCTCTCTCTCTCTCTCCCTCTCTTCCTCTATCTCCCTCCCTCCCTCAGAAAAGTACAATGGGAGAACGACAGTCTTACCTAAGTAAGGCAGCAATCAGTCTTACTGATTAAGACATATATAATTCAAATAGTAAAGAGAACTCTTCCCCTATCTTTGACATTCTCTGTTTTCCTCCTATTTTTACTAATTTTCTAGGGATGACATTGTCTAATAAAGACAGAGTACTGCAGAGCCAGATAGAACACAAAGGACATAACTTATGCCTGGAGAGATGTATATGTGCACACAAAAACCCACCCTGAGCTCCTTCCTTCCCTGTATCTGCATTTCAAACCACCCATAAAACATTTGTGGGCAGCTGGTAATTCACTCCAAAACCATATTTAACCTTCTGAAGTCACATTAACTGACAGGGCTTCGGCATCTGTTGCCTAGAAAACAGATCAATATACTCTATTTTTTGAAGGGCATCAAATTCTCCCTGTCAGGAGCAGGGAGGCTGTGGGCCAGAAGAGAGCCAACAGCAATCAAGCCTCACTGCACGGCCTCGCTCCCCCACCCTGACAGAAGAGAACCTTTTGGAGGCTCCCGTGTCACTACTCCCCACCTCCTGCCCAGGTGGAGATGAGGTGCCGATGCTGGGCTCTCAGAAATCATCAACTTGGCCAACAAATCATGGCCCAAGTCCAAACTGATCACAGTCTGTGGGTGGTCAGAACAATCCAGCAATAGCCCCATGATTGAACCTCGGGGGGTTCTGACATGTCGGCAGGTAGAGCACTTCAGTGGCTGCCTCATCCCTATTAGCATCTAAGTCCTTGAACAAACTGTTGGGCTAGATTACAGGAGATTCTCCCCTTCCAGAGTAGGTATTTCTGTAGCAACTGAGTCTTTTAAAATAATAAGCAAATAATCTTTCTTATCAGAAAAAAATAAGATGCTTAAAAATTACCTCTAGCTCAATATTCTTCCTAGTGATGGCGCTATCTTGAATAGCAGGTACAAATGAAAAGTATCTTGCTTCTATTTAAATTGAATCATGATAAATCCAAGACTGAGATGCTTCCAAGGACTGCTAAGAATGAGCTCCAGTTTATTTTAAATGATCTCGCTGTGAAATAGGAATCGATTTTGTCAGGGTCTTCAGATGTGTTTCTAGATTGCATATCACAAAGGCTGTGTGCCGTGCACAACCATGACTAAAATGACAATATGTCAGTGAGTAAAATGTACAATGCACACTGTTAGGGGCTGACATGTGTCCCCCAAAAGTCATAGGGTTGAAGCCCTAATGCCTAGTACCTCAGAATGTGATTGTATTTGGGGATAGCACATTTTAAAAAGTAAGGTGGGGACACCTGAGTGGCTCAGTCGGTTGAGTGTCCGACTCTTAGATTTGGCTCAGGTCATGATCCTGGGATCCTGGGATCAAGCCCTGTGTTGGGCTCCATACTCAGCTGGGAGTCTGCTTGGTATTCTCCCTCTCCCTCTCCTTCTGCCCCTCCCCCTCACCACTCGCATGCGCATGCTCACTCTCTTTCTCTCAAATAAATTTTTTTTTTTAAAGTAAGGTGAAATGGGGTCATATGGGTGGGTCCTAATCTAATCTGACTAAGATCCTTAATAGAGGAGATTAATACACAGACACGCATGGAGGAAAGACCTTGTGAAACACAGAGAGAAGGAAGGAAGGAGAGAGACCTCAGAAGGAACTGCCCTGCCAATACCCTGATCTCAGGCTTCTAGAATCTAGAAATGTGGGAAAATTATTTTCTGTTGTTTAAGCCACCCTTTTTGTGGTATTTGTTATGGCAACCCTAACAAATTAATAACACACCCTGAAATGTGAATCTTTTTATTGGAAAGGGTGAACATACTGAGTCAATTCTAGAAATTTCTTCAATAGAGTTGAAAAACAATCCAACAAACTAAATTTCTTATATAAATAAAACACCATATCCCATATCTAATTCATCAAAAATGCTCTAGAACCTACCTTCAAAGACCATCTAGTACCTAAACACTGCTTACCACATCCATTGCTACAAATACCAGCCCAGGCCATTATCTCTCACCTAGAATACAGACTCTTTATGGACCTGATATAGCCCCCTTCAAAGTGTATTCAAAATACATGACCCTTTGAAAACATGTCAGATCATGTTACTCCTCTGTCTAATACCCTGTAATAGCTCCCTAGTCCCCTCCAATGAATGGCCAAAGCCCTTGTAAATGGCCACCATGACCTACTTGAGTTGACCCCAGTTAGAGTTCTCTCCTCATTCTTGTGATCCAGCACAATGGATGCCCTCAACCACACCTTTGCTCTAGCTTCTCCCTCTATCTGGAAGCCTCCCCTCCATGTATCCGCAGAGCTAACTCCCTCATCTCCTTCAACTCTTTGCTCAAATTACCTGGTTTCAGTGAGGCGTACCCAGACCACCCTATTCAAAATCATAACCACTGCTTTCTTCTCTCTTCCACTATCCTACTCTACGGTTTCCTTTTTCCATAGCATTTAATCACTTCTGAAATACTATATATATTACTAATGTATTATTGTCTCCACTCATTTGGTTAACTCATATATTTCCAATCACCGGGAGCCATGCCTGACCCAGAGTAGGGACTCAGTAAATATGTGTTTAATGAATGTTAAGTGAAAGACTACTTGGATATGGAAGCTAGAATTTTCTTTTCAAGCTCTATAAGTTTTCAAACATTCTCCAATTTAGAAACCTTTACCAATACAATCCACTGTGAATGTTAAGAATTTCCTTTTTCTTACTTGCAGTCCTTCATATTGATTTACCTCTCTAAGAAAATTCCCAAAGGAATAAAAGAAGTTTCAACTCCTGTCTTTCTACTCCAACCCAAAGTCAGACTTTTTAGGAAGACAAAATGGAAAGTAGGCTCCTAAAGCATGTGAACTTAAAAATGTTTAATTGTGCATGAATGCTTGTGTATGTGTATGTGTTGCTGGAATGGCCTCCCAGATTGTTGACAGCAAGTCAGAAAAAGACAAGTGAGAGGTTCAAAATTCAACTGGATATCATTTCAAATACCCATCAAACTTGTGAAGTTTTAATATTATAAAAGAATGCAGAATCACATCAAGATTTAAAAGATCTTATAATTTAATAGAAAATATACTTTCAGGGGCACCTCGGTGGCTCAGTCGGTTAAGCGTCTGCCTTCAGCTCAGGTCATGATCCCAGGGTCCTGGGATCGAGTCCCGTGTCAGGCTTCCTGCTCGGTGGGAAGCCTGCTTCTCCCTCTGCCTGCTGCTCCCCCCGCTTGTGTTCTCTCTCTCTCTCTCTGACAAATACATAAATGAAATCTTTAAAAAAAAAAAAAGAAAGAAAGAAAATACACTTTTAAATATCTTGAGATTCCATCAAGTTCAATGATCTTAAGAAACTGAAGGAAGGGGTGCCTGGGTGTCTCAGTCGGTTAAGTGTCTGCCTTGAACTCAGGTCATGATCCTGGGGTCCTGGGATCAAGCTCCAGGAGCCCCACATCAGGCTCCCTGCTCGGCGGGGAGCTTGCTTCTCCCTCTCCTGCTCCCCCTGCTCATGCTCTCTCTCTCTCTGTCAAATGAATAAATAAAATCTTTTAAAAAAAAAAGAAACAGAAGGAAAATACATTTCTAGCTCTTATGAGCCGAAGAAATGTAAAGTTCCATCAGGTGATCAACCTGGATAGAATCTAAAGACTTCTATGAATAAAGACAAAAATTAGGGCATGTGTGTATGACTTGAAGCCAAAGATGCGGGCTCCAGGACCAAAGAGGCCTACCTTTGTGAAGTTTTTAAAGCCCATGACATAAGAGATATAATATAAGCCTCCATGAACCACTTGTAGGAGGGAACAGTTTGCAGATATGAATCTGAAAACTTGAATTTTGACATGAATTTGAAAATGCTAGTACTATTATAGAAATATGAACAAAAGGCATAAAATAGCAGTCCTCACACTTGAGCATGCAGCAAACTCACATGAGGTCTTGCTAAATACAGATTTCTGGCCCTGCCTCCAGTCTCCGTTTCAGTAGATCTTGAGTGCAGCTAGAGATTCTGCCTTTCTAATAAGCTCCCAGGTGATGCTGATGCTGCTGGTCCTGGGACCCCACTTTGAGAACCAGTACAATAAGCAGTTAAGATAGTTCCGTGTTCACTTAACTTCTAAAATGGGAATAATAAATTGTCTTGAGCTATAAAGACAAGGTACCTGTTGTTGGTACCTGCTTGTAAAGGTAATCTTCTTTATTCACTTACAGAAGTAAGTGAATAAAGAAGCCTCTTCACAGAGGGGCTGCCCAACAGGGCATGCGTTAAGAGGAAACAATGGTGCACAGGTTCCCAGCTGGCTGCAGAGAGTCAGAGTCTATTAACACTCCTGGTTTGAGACAAAACAGTCGGGTCCTCGCTGGTGGGTACAAGAGATGCTGGCCCAGAGAGAGCCACGCTGGAGGTGTTCAGAGGCAGAAGGAGCCGGCTTTGGGGCCCTGCGATGCTGGTTGCTTTGCACGCAGATCCCTTGGGACCCTGGGCCTGTGTGGCTGCAGGTGGCTGTCCATCTGTCTGGCTTCAGTGCAATTTGCAGATAGATAATGGGGTAATATGAAGGCCAACCCTTAGTGATTCTGTTCCTTTCTCTTTTTTTCACCAGCTACTGAAGGTTGACAAAGAAATTAAAAGCAGAAAATTTTAGACCTCCCTTTCAATCCTAGTGGCAATGAATGCAGAGAAAAAGGTATTTTATGAGAACTACAAATAGCTGTCAGACAATCATACTCCCTTAACTTGAACAATGACCCTGCTATATTTGCTATGGGCTCCCAAGTAGTTGTCCTTCCTTGCTTGTTCTTCATATGCCCTATTTTTCTTTTAATAAAGTTTGTTGTTTAGAGTTCAGGAAGGACGTAAATATGAAATATTGGAACTTATATTTTTTTCTCTAAATAACTTTTTAATTAAAAAATGTATCTAATATTCTGTTTGGTTCTGTTTGGTAGCTAACGTTTCAAGGAAGTAAAAAAAAAAAAAAAAAAGAATATGTTTACCAAATCCTGGAAAAATTATGAGGTGTATTACGATAACTTATTTCTTTTATAGGTGATCTAGCTTTGATGTAAAGTTTGACTTAAGTTATATATATATATTTTTTTAAGATAAACATGCCTAGTAATCAAACTCGGAATTAAGCAGAGAATACTAAGGTTCTGTGTCTACAAAAGGTGCTCTCTCAGGTCTTCAACATAAGCAAGAGCTTTCAAAGGAAATATTTATGAAAATAGTTGAGTTACCTGACGCAAGGTAACTCGTGAATGTTTGCCTCTGTGGAACCTCCCTCTGACCCACCTAGGCAAGTAGCTCTTTCCTTGTTAAGAGAAAAGTGGGCTGGTGTGGGGCACGGAAGGAAGACGTCCCCCCGCGTGTGTCTCCCGTTCCTAGAGCACAACAGCCTGTATGATTTTATTGTTATTTTCTAGACTTCCAGGCAACAGGTTATAAACCAGATACTGTTGCTGTGCCTTGTATTTCGGTAATATCCATGATCTCTCTGCCCCTTTCACTTCTCACAACTGAATCTTGTCCAGCTACAGAACCAAGGGAAATGCCCGAAGCTCTGACCGGCTCACACGAGAGGTGTGAAGCCAGGCAAATGTCCCTATCGTTTCCACCCAGGGGCTGCTGGACAAATGAACAGTTAGGGGAGCCCTGAGAGAAAGGAGAGGTCCCAGAAGCAGGCTCTGAATCCTGAATGGAAAAGTTGTGAAGGAAACTCAGCTTGCCACTGGGCCTACAACCTTGGCCTTTCTCCACAAAGCTGCCTCCTCGCTTGGCTCTCAGTGAGAAACGTGGAGCTGGCTGCAGGTGGTTTTGTGTGGATCTCCGTCTATTTCCTCTCACCCCACATCAGCTAGTGTTCCAAGGTGAAGCCAGGGTCCTTGACCCCCGGTCCACACGAGGTGGGTCATCTGCCCCTCCTGGGCACTGTCCAAGAGAGGAGGCCAGTCTCTGTCACCTCTTACTGGACTTCAATCTATCAGCTCCACGAGGCCCTCGGTCCAAGAAGGCACCCAGTGATCAGTGTCCGAAACACACACATTGTTCCCTTCCTCTCTGTGTGTTCTTTCTGAATCAGAAATCTTTTCTTTCACGTATCTCGGTCCATGAGCTCCAAGAAGCAGACGCAAAGAGAGCATCATCCCTTGGAGAGAGTCTGGTGGGGGGAGGGGGAGATGCCATTGAAGGATAAAAGGAAGGGGAGAGGGATCGGCGATTATTTGGAGAGTCTTCTGGCTGAGCTGCAGTTCTCCCACCCGGGAAAGGCGCGGGATTTGGTGGGAGGAGCCTCAGCCGGCAGCGAGCTCTGAGGACACCTTGTCCAGGCTGATAGCGAGCCCTGGAGCAGAGCGTACCCATCAAAGGCCACCTACCTTCTGCAAGGATGGACTGGTGCCCGGCCGGCTCACCCACCTCCTTCCTGCAGCAGATTCGCTCCAAGGGATTGCTGAGCAGCGCACCTCACGGCACCGCACACATGCATCTTCTACCTCGTTATTTAGTTAGCTCTATTTTTTTTATAATGATTTTATTTATTTATTTGACAGAGAGAGACACAGCGAGAGAGGGAACACAAGCAGGCAGTGGGAGAGGGAGAAGCAGGCTTCCGACTGAGCAGGGAGCCGATGCGAGGCTCGATCCCAAGACGCCGGGATCAAGACCTGAGCCGAAGGCAGACGCTTAACGACTGAGCCACCCAGCACCCCCCCGTTAGCTCTAGAATAAAGTTTCCCCACATGAAAGGGAGCAATTCTGCATCTCAAGGAGGACATAGCATGAACAGTATAGGGCGTAGGCATGCTGATTTTACTTTTTAATTTTGTGGCTAAGAAAATGACTCCTGTTATGAAATAAGACTATTGCATTTCTTTCACACAATTATTGTATTTTAGGGATAAAAGGGGGCTTTAGAAATAGTTGTCAGTCTATATATGAGATCTGATTTCATTTGAACAGGCTTTCTCCCATACCTCTCAGCCCCTTTTATTCTGGAGCAGGGTCCTGATTCTTCCAAATCTTTCGCCCAGACACCAGATATCCAGGTCGTATAGTTTGACCGTCCAGATAGACTGCCCACAGGAATTCCAGAACTGGAGTTATTTTGGCACAATAATGTATGGCTTTGATGTCCAGTGGATCATTCCAGGTCTCACTTAAATGACCCCACCTTGTAGAATTTCCCCTAACTATGTATAATTTATTGAGGCAAACTGGACTTATCCTTGCCCCGTCTTGCAAATGCTCATACACTGTCCCTCCCTTTCTCTTCCTTTCAATTAAAATCTACCCTCATATTATTCCCGTCTGTATTATTGTTCTGCGTCTGGCTTATATTGGCTCGAGCGCTGCATTTTTGAAATAGCCTAGAGTATATACGTTTTCCAAGCACTTTGACCCTCCAAACTTGGCTGCAGGATTTTTTCAAAGCTCAGCAACCTGATTCAAATTGCCTAGAAACTTTTGAAGGGTGGCTTGTTTCTAAGGCGCTCTCACACTAAATACGTTCAATACTCAGTAATGAACACTGGAAAGCCCGTTCCTGCTTTTTTTGGCACAGGGTAACTGGGACAATCAGATCATGTATTCTGTTGGTCCTGCATCAGAACGGATCTGCTTCCTCAACTAGAAAAGAAAGAGGAATATCATACTCATTGACCTGAAAGCTAGAACATGTGTTCATTTCCCACATTAGATAGGATTCTCATTATTTATGTAGAGCTCAAGACACCCGTTCATAGAAGAATAAGTTTCAGAACAAGGACAAGTCATTACAAAAATCCCCTACCCAGTACTCATTGGCTTACATGTCTATTTTATTTAGTCTAATATAGTCATTGAACTTTGAACTTTGCTCTTTCTTCATCAAACCTCCAGTTTTTCCTTAAGATTTTTAGGTAGTTGGAAAACTGTTGAGTCCTTTCTGGGTACGAGGTTCCGTAAATTAGATGTTATACATACAGTGGCAAACCGAGGTCTTTTAACTTCTATCATAATGGAAGTTCCATGAGGGTAAGGATTTTTCTTTGTTTATTACTGCTTCTTCCAGACTATGGAGAAGTGCTCCTTAGAGCCAGAAAACTCATCATCTTCTTTCTCAGGAATGATTGTGGGTTGGAGAGCGATTCTAGTCAGATACCTAGGTAATGATAGCTGGCATGTTAATTGGAGGGTTTATTATATTGATAGCTTCTCATATCTTTATACATTTATATCTGTGTAGATAGATACACATTGATATCTAGGTGTACCTATTTAGATATATACATTTATCTATCTATATATCTCACTGTGATGTATTTATACACACACACACACACACAATCGATTCTCATGATTCATCATTCTTATATTCTATAAAGTCACCACAAACATTAATTAGCAAATACTGAACCCCTGCTCCTGGAGGAAATAGAGCATTAGGTTTCTGCAAGCATCTGGTCACAACATTTTCATCAACTGATCAATACATAACCTGGTTTCTGTGTAAAGATACCTTGTTTGATCTATGCTGTTGATTCATTAACATGAAACTCACAGCCAACAGCACTGTAACTCAGGACGGAACAAATATATCTAACGTGTATTTTCTCCATAAGGCACATTACAGCCTCCTTGCACTTAGGAAGGACGTTAGCAGTGCCTTTGGGGACCATTCCAAACAGCAAAATCACCAACCAAAAGCACAGAGGTGTGAAAAATGTGGCATTAAATATGTTGAGAAAAGGCTACTTGTTTACATTATGAAAGCTGAAAGAAGGCAGAGGGTCACATTGGTCAAGCTCCCTGGGAACATGGGGATCAGGTGGTTCAATGTTCTGCTACTCTGTGCATGTCTGCAAATGGCCACAAAAGTGCCATGAGTATTGATTTGGAGACTACAGATAAATTTTAGCAAGTAGGCAAATTCCCGAACATAGAATCCACAAATAATGAGGATTGACTCTATACATATATATACACATACATTTATATATATCTAGGCATATTTACTTCCTTCCAGAGAGTACCATCCTCCAGTGGTGCCCCAGTGCTGAAGGCAGTCTGGTCTTCACTGGTCTGTTCTTTAATGATTTCCTCATGGAGAAGAAGCATCCTGCCATGCTGGAAATACATCAAACCAAGACAAGATTCAAGAGACCTTGAATTATTGCTTTAATTCTTTCTTTTTTTAAGATTTTATTTATTTATTTGAGAGAGAGAGAGTGCAAGAGGGGGGAGGGTCAGAGGGAGAAGCAGATTCCCTGCCGAGCAGGGAGCCTGATGCGGGACTCAATCCCAGGACTCTGGGATCATGACCTGAGCCGAAGGCAGTCGCTTAACCAACTGAGCCACCCAGGCGCCCTATCGCTTTAATTCTCACACATACTGTGAGACAAGTCACAAACTCCTAATCCTCACATTGCTCTTTGCAGAACTGAGGAGAGAATTCCCTTTTGTCCTCAAAAATTGGCCGAATTGTGTTTACATATACAGGTTCTCTAGAAGAAATTCAACTCCTAACACTGCCACTCACCAGCTCTATGAACCTAAACAATTTGACCCCCTTCAACCTTAATATCCTCATCTATAAAATAAGGATAATAGTGGTGTCCACATCCTTGAGTTTTTATGAGGATTAGGTGACAGAATACATAAGGGTATGCAGCACGTGACCCTGAAACACCCAATATATGTCAAAGATGAAGAATAAAAACCACAATAATATGCCTGCCTTTGGAAATACAGTGGTTCAGAACATCATCTCTCCCAGACAAGTCTTGGTTGAACCACACAAAGATCTCCTCTGGATCTCTCCTTTTTCTACTTTTATGGTTTCTCAATCCACGCATTGGACATACTTTCTTTAAATATATTGGTACAGGGACACCCAGGTGGCTCAGTCAGTTAAGCATCTGCCTTCAGCTCAGGTCATGATCCCAGAGTCCTGGGATTGAGTTCCGCATCGGGCACCTTGCTCAGTGGGGAGCCTGCTTCTCCCTCTCCTACTCCCCCTGCTTGTGCTCTCTCTCTCTCTGACAAATAAATAAATAAAATCTTTAAAAAAATAAAATAAATAAATAAATTGGTACAGTTAATTAACTCAGAAAATTGAGTCTAAACTAGCTTAGGAGTCATTTTGCCCTTAATGAGGATCTATACAAATCTCTACTCTGCTCCCTTATAACCCAGTTTTATAATGTATTCAGAGGGCCTTCTCATTTGTCCTAATGCCACATTCTTAAGGGACTAATCATAGTTCCCAGTTTTAGTTATATGCTCTAACTGGAGACTCTCTGTGGTTTCTCTGAGTACATAAATAATGCTATGCTTAGATTTCAGTTATATACCCACCAAATATCTACATATAGATCTTTAAAACTTGATCTCTAGAAAGAGATAAATCAACTAAAGAAAGTGATGGACCTCGGGGCACCTGGGTGGCTCAGTTGTTAAGTGTCTGCCTTCAGCTCAGGTCATGATCTCAGGGTCCTGGAATCGAGCTCCACATCGGGCTCCCTGCTTCACGGGAAGCCTGCTTCTCCCTCTCCCTCTCCCACTCCCCCTGCTTGTGTTCCCTCTCTTGCTGTGTCTCTCTCTGTCAAATAAATAAATAAAATCTTTAAAAAAAAAAAAAAGAAAGTGATGGACCAGGCTGTCACCGCTAAAAATTGAATAAAAATGTTAAGCACACCCATTTCTTTACAGACAAAGGCAGATGAAAATGTCATGTGTCATTATGGGCCTTTATTCAGTATGTAATTTCTCTACATATCATATATACTAGAAAAATAAGCCATGGTTCCACCACGGTTTTTCATGTGTACTTTATTTTATGTTAAAATGCTTTTTTCTTAGAGAACCAAAGTAAGCTAATGGGACACAGACAGCATTGGCAGACAATCGTGAGCTTCCTTAATATCCATCTTCTCCCCCATGTGAATGTTCATGTGCCAAATTTTCATCAACTGTGCGATTTTACAAACTTTGCAAACTGATCTGTTTTCTTACTAGTAGTCATTATTAAATGTTTACAATGCACAAAAGATTTAAACGCCTGTATAACAACCACGAGTAAGCAAAAATTAGAATGTTGGGGAAAAAAATTAGAATGTTGGTAATAAATTGAGCCCCACCCCAGGAGCTCCTTCCTACTCAACAAGACTGTGGAATTTGCAAAATGTTAATATAAATTATCCTCTTATAAAGATCAGGAAATATAATTTGATGATCAGTAACTTGCCTGAAGTCATAATGAGGTAAACAAACATTCACTGACAAGGGAAACAGAGGGTAATATAGGGAAATTCATTCCCAGAGCTTGTTAGACAAGCCATAAGCAGGGTAGTTCAGAGAATTATGAGAGAAGTAGGGCTTTAAATAAGAGTAGGCAAGTCTTCATAATGGGTAACGTATGTCATTACTTCATACTATGTGTATTTGTTTCCCAAATTATAAGCATGTGGAAAGACAGCAAGGCCAGAAAAACACTGGGCTTTGAATCTAAAAACCTGGGTTTAAATATCTGCTATTACTTACTAATCAAATGTGAGGTTGGGAAGGAGTCAGAAAAATGTTAAAATGTATCAGTTAGAATTCAGCTGCCAATAAGAGCTTGAGCGATTACCTCACAGATGAGGAAACCAGAAGTGAGTAGTTCCAAATTTGGCAAGGTAACAAAGTGATGTCCTCAGAGGTATAGATTCATTTCTTTTTCCTCTCCTTCCTTCTATCCTTTTGATCATCTCTCGATCTTCCATCATCCTAAATAAGATAGCCCTTTGTCCTTGGGCTTTTTGTCTCACAACCCCAGTAAAGATGGCTACCACAGGTCCAACTATCATTTTCTCACATAACCACCTTCAGGGCAGGAAGACAGAAGGGACAGAACCAGGGAGGTCTCCTCTTGCACGTGACCCTTTCATGGGAAAACAAAATCTTTCCTCGAGGATACCAAGTGGAATTTGAATATCTCATTGGACAGAACACACCACTCTCTTACATGGTTACCTTCACAGTAAGGGTAATCATTTTTCAGTCTTCAAGAACTTTTCAAAGAAGGAGAGTGAATGATTCAATTGCTTGATACTCAAGTAACAGTGTTCATCAAGGATATATCTTGTCATAAATGTAATGTAATTGTGTTAACTTATGTAATTATGTTAATTTATGATCTATCTATACGTACAGTCACACAAAATAATTGGAATCCTTGTGCCCTTTCTGCAGCTCAGTGGAACAAAGTAGATAGGATCAAAGGGAGCTTTCTACCCTTCTCAAGGAAACAAAAGAATGAGGTATTTTAAGATTACTTTAAAAATTAATTTGCTAATAAAAAAATTACTATTAAGTGTTCCTTAGACTTTGTACATGTGCTTAAAAATAATAAAACTATAAATGTAATAATCACAATTTTAGTCATGTAGGTCTTCGCAGAATTTGTAATAATCACTGAAGTTTTACTATACCTGCAACTAAAGCCACTTTTAGCTTTATTTTTAAAACTCGTTAAATGTTTCCATTGTTACTTTTAAAATCTCTTAGAGGAGGGCACCTGGGTGGCTCAGTCAGTTAAGCGGCTGCCTTCAGCTCAGGTCATGGTCCCGGGGTCCTGGGATCGAGCCCCGCGTCGGGCTCCCTGCTCGGCAGGAAACCTGCTTCTCCCTCTCCCACCCCCCTGCTTGTGTTCCCTCTCTTGCTGTGTCTCTCTCTGTCAGATAAATAAATAAAATATTAAAAAAATAAAAATAAAAATAAAAATAAAAATAAATAAAATCTCTTAGAGGAAATGTATAACCCTTTACAAAAGCAATTTGGGGTGTAACCTGAACTTCTTTCTCATTCCAACTCAGACTGTTTGTTGCTATGAAGGAAATTAATACAAATTATCAAAAAGGTAAATAGCTAATAAGCTCAGTTTCTTCTTGGAATGAGTAAAATTCTCTACTTCTTACAAAAGAGAAAAATTGAACACCTCTGCCAGGAGTCATAGAGGTATACAGAGATTAGCCTAAATAGTGACTAAAGAAATATGAGACCCAAAAAGAGAAAACAAGAAGATGGGTAAAGACAAATCGTTAGTTGTATTAAACATCAAAGAAATATATGAAAAGAAAACTCAACAACTAAACAAAGTAATTCAGGGACGATGGATGCCATATTGCTTAAGGATCAATGACTATGCTTCTAAAATACCTAACACATTCTAAGATTCAAGAACAAAAAGTAAACACAGGTTAAATTAAGCAATGGTTGATAGTGATTAAGGATTAATGATCATACATAGATATTGATTTATTTACAGCTTGTACTACCCATTCGTTTTTTAAGATAACATACTATAATGTTGCTATAAAGAGTGACTCATTTTTTTGTTGGTTTTTAAAGGAAAATATAAGCTAAGCATTAAAATAATCTTACTAACACTCCACACCCACTGGAATATAAGCTCCATAAGAAGGGTGAAACGTTTCTAATTTGTTCCCTTTTATACCTCCTGCATATAACACACAGTAGCGTTCAGTAAATATTGGTAAAGGAGGGAATGTCCATGAACTCATAAAATGCAACTTGTATCATTTACTTGAAGGCAAATTGATGGAAATAAACTTTCACTGCTAGGATTGGAGATATTAACATGTAAAGGACCATTGCAATATCTCAGTAGTCCAGGAAAAGTGCTAAAAGATGGAGTCATCAGGGTCTGTTTCTCCAGAGAACAGTCCTAGCTCTTTATGCAACATTTAGTAACCATTTACTGAGCAACTACTCACCTGATACTTTCAGAATCATTACAGGGAAATTTCAGAGTCTCTTCCCTTAAACTTTGACATAACTCAACCCTCTCTCTCAAGAAGGCCTCCCACCCCACCTCCATGTACACAAAATTTAGGAGAAAAAGAGTTTCCCTGCTACCTTTCCACTTTTCTTCCAAACCACACCTCCCCCACCTGGAAATAAAAACAGCTGAGTTTTATCAAGCTCTTCCATCACGCTCCTGCCTCCCTCTGTTATTGTTTGAGAATTTGGATTTCTAGCTGCCAGTTCTTCATTTCTACCTCTATTCCCAAAACCACTGTGTATGACACTCATGTCTTATGATAGATGATTGATCTCATATCTGTATTGAACACTTAAAACCCTTGATCTCTTCCACTGCAAAGATTTTTCTCTCTTCATGGCAACCATAGGGCTTTGTCTTTACCCCCAAATCTTTTAACGTTAATTTGCCTTCAGTTTTCACCACTATGCTTAAACTTCTTCCCTCTTTTGCCCTAGAATTTAAAACCTAGTTTCAACTCTCATCTTTGCTCATATAGCCCTCTACAATCCATCCACCACCTGCTTGCTTTTCATCCTTCTTGCATACACAAACTGGCTTTCATCTTTGCAGACATCACAGAAGACTTGTGTTTCCAATGTGGCTTCAAGCTTCTTAGGTGGTATACCTTCTGCCCTGTTTTTTCTCCTTTAGTTTACTCCTGCTCAGTCCCCCAAAACTGATCGTGAAGTATTCCTGTGAAAAACTTTTCCGTGCCCCACCTGCCCAGCCTAGTTTATTTGGTCTCCCTCCTGGTTCCCAGAACATCTTTGTATAACTCTAGCATACTGTTCCTAAGGCAGGGAACTCAATTTGCTCCCATATGTAATTGCAACCCCTAAAAGGATGTTAGGAAGACAGTCGCTAGTTCAAGCCTTGAGGATGCTTTCCATAAAATGTTGAGAACTGACACCAGAGAAACTGGAATATAGCACTAGCTGCATGTTTACATTTTTCCTATTCAGCCAACACCTATAGGTATTATTCTCGTCTGGATAAAGATTACATTGTATTCTCTTACTGAAGATAAACACTGTATTGTTACTGCACAGCGGTGGCAGACAACATTTAAAAGTTGAATAAAGTTGATCAAATAAGGCTTTCAAACTGAAAGAAGGGAAAAATAGAAGGAAATAAACATTCCTATAAACTTTAAAAGTCAACAAACATAATTATTTGTTTCATAGGGGGTTCTGCAAACTGTCAAGAGGCTCACTACTTGGTTAAGATTTTTAACTATCAAATAATTTAAAACAAGAAATTCGATCTTGGTTTCATTTCCACACAAGAAGCAAAATAGGTTTTCAGAATGATCATATGATAATAATATAAGAAAAAAAGAATTTATCAATATCATCCAACCCACATGTAACTACACTATTATTAAATAGATATTACATCCAAATATGGGTGATTCCTGCCATGTGAGCATTAGTACTTTAAAAGAGAATTATAGGTAGGACACGCAACATATGGAGTCCTCTCTGTATCCGGGTCCCCCTTTACAATCACCACTAGTACTCCAGTGGTCAAAGATTAGAGTTGTAACTCAATCTGGGCCATTAACTGTAGAATCCCAGGTTAGTCAATTAACCTTCTGGGTCTCAGTTTCCTCATTTGTAAAATGAGAAGAGATTAGATGAGTAATATTTCAAACATTTTGTTAATGGACAGAACACCCTTCTTTTTCCCAAAGGAAATCTTAGTGAGAATTCTAATATAGAAAATCTAAAACATAACAGCTTTGGTAAAGGCAAGATGAAGATTCAGCCTCCCCCTTTCTTCCTCCAGGCACACCCTAGAGCTCTGAGACCAAGAGTGGAAAAACTCATAGCACAGGATGACCTTTTGGGTCTTTTCCAACAATTCTGGCAGGTCCCTGGGTGGTCTGGTGAGTAATGATAAAACCAGGTCAGGTCTGCTAAGCTGAGCACCCACCGTAGGCACCCCAGAAAAATAATACATTTCTCCTACTTCTGACTCAGAAAGTGGAATGGGAGATTGGTCCTGAAGTGGCCTGGGAAGAATCTATTTGCACCTTCCTGACTATGACGTTGACTCCTCAAAAGCCATTTCTGACTGCTTACCCGCCCTGCTCCTCCAAAATCTCCCCCACTGTCACCGTGGCCTGACCCTATGTGGCCTCATCCTCCTCCACCCCGAGGCTCTCAACACCTGCAACAGATGGCTCAGATTCAAGAAACCTAGATTATTGGCACCAGGGGTCTCGGATTCCTCCAGAACAATGGAAGGAACCTTACAACAAATGACCCCGTGGGCCTTTACAACCTGAAATTTCTAGATCTGCTTCTCTGTCTTGCTCAATTAGAACAATCCAGGGCTTGGCTTTTGCTGTCACCCACATCCAAAGATCCAGCGCAGATGATACTCAATTTCCTTCACTCTCAATCCCTAAGACAACGTGAGAAAGTGCTTTCAAAATGAGCTCTAAATTTGGCTCATTTTAACTCTTTGGGGAAAAAAAGAGAGAGAGAGAGAAAACTTCATTTGGCTGCTTCCACAATTTGTTTCAAAATTTGCAAAGGAATTCCCACAGAACACTTGCAGCTAAAAGAATCTATTAGCCCACAAAATGCCCACAGTCGGCAGCTGGTGCCACACTCATGGCCTATTATCCTTCCACACTGGGATTCGCTTATAAAACCCTCACACACACAAATAAACAAAATGTCAGAGAGCCAAACACAGAGCTTCCTCCAAGCTCAAGGAATTATAATTTTCGAGACTTTATCTGTCCACCGTCTAAATGTTTACCTGTTCTTTCAATGTTTGGGCATCTCAGGCATGTGCTTTATAAGCCTATATTTTAAAAGTGAGAGAAGTCATGTGTGCACTCCTGGGGCTTCCTAGGTGATCTCCATCCAGCCCCACAACAATGGCCTTGATCCTCCGCAGCTTCTCTTGCTCCTTCAAAACCACCCCCCCGGGACTCAGCAATCTCTCTGTCCAAAGGGACCAGAGATGAGAGGATGGTGAACTCCAGATCCTGGACTTCCTGTTCTCATGAGGTTTTGGTGGTGCCCATTTAGTTAGTAAACAGGTAGGGGGACAGTCATTCTGCTGGCCGAGATTGTGAAATAAGAGGCTCTTACTCACTGACTTCCCCTTGTTACCGTGGCCTCTCACCGCAGATGCATGCCTTGCCCCGTGGGGAGGCAGGGTCAGCTTGTCAATAATACATGAGCACAGAAAGCCCTGGAAAGGTTTAAGCCGACTTGAAGTGGGGGAGAGGAGGGAGAAGGGATGAGTCACAAGGTTTATCAGATAAAAGAGGTTTCTCAGAACCTACATTCTGCTAAGAGTTGTCATTACATGACACAAACTGACTTTTCTCCTACTAGTTCTTCCACTTTCTGGGTAGATTTCATACTTAGAAATCCTAAAACAGGAAGAGTAACAAATACAGTCCTTTCTGTAAAAAGGCAGGCGGGGGAGAAGAAGTGTGTGTGTGTGTGTGAATGTGTGTGAATGGGTGTGAATGGGTATGAGAGTGTGTGTATGTATAAGTGAGTACAGTGTGTATGTGTGTGGGTGTGTATGAGTATGTGTATAAGTGTGTGTGTAGGAGCGTGTATGTATATGAGGGTGTGTGTGTGGGTGTGTGTGTGTGTGTATGTGTGTGTGTGTTTCAGGACATCTTCATTATTGTTCCTTTCATTCTATAATGCTTGTCTCATAAATTGGCCCCCACTGCATTGATAATAATTTCAAGGCCATGATTTTTTTCTTTGAAATTTAATTTCCAATCCTTTTATGTCAATAGTAAGGTACAATGTAATTTCCACATCAATTTTCCAACATCTCAAGGAATCAATGGCTCTGAATATAACACATTCACAGATCCCTGAATTTAACACTTTCACCAAAACTTTAACTTTTAAGCCCTTCATTTATTCTGTTTCTTCTTTAGTAAAATATGTAAGCATAATTCAAACTTTCCTGATAGCTAAAGATCATAATTAAGAGCGAGTGTTTTATCATGCTGTAATATAATCTGCTCCCAATGGGCCAAGATGTGTAGGCGGGTGAGTTTCTACATAGCAAAATGGTTCAGGTTTCTTTCCACCCAGACCTGGCAACAGCTCTTGGCCACCATCATGGCCTGCCACTCACTGAAGGCCTCCAAAAATGATCATGTCCACTGTGGGTCGGTCGCCACTCCTGCACCTCTCCACCAGGCTATTCCTCCCTTATTTGCGGTTATTTTGCATTGTTTTATTTTAAGCTACTTTTGCCCTCTCCTCTAAGCTTTTTCCCCTGCCCTTCTGTTCTTTCAGCTTTTGACCTGGCCTCAGAACGTGCTGTTTGGTTCTGCTCAGATAAGTGACAATCTCGCTACACTGAGGTACTTGGTACTTTTTTCTAATTTATCCTAGCTCATTTTGCTGTTGGAAATGCTTTCCTCTCCTCCCTGGATACCTTCCAATTTAAGGTTTGGTGCCATTGTGAGAATAGAAGGTTGCCCCCAAACTGCCCTCCAGATGATCCAAACTGTAGTAATTTCCAAAGAAGAGATAAGGAATTGACAGTTGGAGAAATCGGAGCTGGGGGCTCTTTCCTTAAAAACATACTAACTGCAGAAAGAAATGAAATAGGCACACGTGGGGATGAATTAGAATTTTTGCTCTAAAGATGAAAAGACTAATATGAAATATAAGAAATGAATTCCTCCAAATCTAGGCGACACAACCCTGAAAGTTGCATCTGGTCCCCTAACCGGTAACACTCGATCAAACAGTGATGTATACAGAGTCCATTCTCTGATGGTCTCTCACTTCGACCAGACTGTGTTCAGCTCCCTGGTTAAGGAATGCCATCTTCTCCTGCCCCACCCCATCCTATGTCTTCGTTTAAAAGAGGAACAGTCCAGGTCCTGCTTCACCCTCCACAACCCTCAATGACCAAAATTGTGTTTGACAACAGTTTGTTGGAAACAGACAAAAGTGCCAAGTTTTCATTGGCCTATTCAAATGTCCAAGATACCTTCCTAGGGAAATGTTAGTTTCAATTACACTGGAATTAAACTGTAGAGTGGGGAGGGGTGGGGTTCACCTATGAGCTGTTCGTTCATTTCCACATTTCAGTTCCTTTAAAAGCTACATAGACATAATGATAGTTCTGTTTCCCTAGATTATCATCAGCATGCCTAAGAAATAAGCTGAATGATTCTGGAGCAGGACTAATAGAGGATAATGCCTTTCTAGGAGTTAATTTTCAAATAACTTTAATGACTATAACCACCTACCACCTCTTCTCTCCACCACCCAGGCCTTCACGTAAGGAATTCTTTCACGGAAAGTGAAAACATTCTGGTCCCTGTAAGAGTTGAGAAACATTTGCCATAACCTGCTAGGTGCCAGGCACAGCTGTATGGAATTATCTACACCCTCACCCTTCTGGGGCATCCACTGAGCCATGGTTAATGCAGCACAAGGCTGAGCCAGGGAAAGGCAGGAGCTTGATTCATAGGCAAAATGCACAAACCCTTTCAATTCAATTGCTAAATAAGCAACCACATTTCACACTACCTGGAAAGGTAATGTTGCTTTGCCAGAAAAGAAAATTAAAAAAAAGTGCAGCTGACCTCAGCTATGACCAGACCAGAAGGCAGAGCTGAATGCTTCAGCTACAAGTTCAACCATTATGAAGTGCACAGGAATTTGACTACCAAATCTGGCATTGGTTTGTCATAGCAACAGGACCAGTAGATGGGAAGCTAGCAGGCCTTGAAGATTTTGGAAGGCAAAGAAATACCTTCCTTATATATCGTCAGAATTATGTCAACATGATCCACACCATGAAACCATCTTAAATGAACATTTAGTACCAGTGTCTAATTGTGAAGGGCTTATAGTAAAAAGGAGAAGTTTCAGATTCCTTCTGGAGTCTGTGACCAAGACAAAACTTTCTAACCAACCAGGCTCTGAGCCACAAAAGCTGGGTCATTCAGTCCAACTTCAATGATCTATTCTATTCTTTTGCTAGGGGTGCTGTAACAAAGCACCACCAACTGGGTGGCTTAAAACAATGGAAATGTATTGTTTCACAGGTCTGGAGCCTGAAATTTCAAGGTCAAGGTGTTGGTGGGGTTGGTTCCTCTAAGGCTGTGAGGAAGAATCTGTTCTATACCTCTTGCCTCACTTCTGGTATTTGCTGGCCATCTTTGGTGTTGTTGGCTGGTAGAAGCATTGCCCCAATCTCTGCCTTAACCTTCACATGGCATTCTCTCTATGTTTGTGTCTCTGTGACCAAATTGCCCGCTTTTTTATAGGGACACCAGTCATATAAGATGAGGGCCTACCCTCATGGCTCCATCTTACTAATTACAAACCCGTAAAGACTGTTTCCAAATGAGGTCCCATGCTGAAGTTCTGGGGGTTAGGGTTTCAACAGACGAATTTTGGAAGGATAGAAATCAATCCCTAACATCTGCTTTAGGGATAGATGCTAAGGTCCAAGACAGGAGGCAGTGATGCAAATCCTGCTAGAAACCTATTTGTCAGCCAGCCACTGAGTATGTGGAGACACAGTTGGAACTGAGACTTCTGTGCAGCCACGTGGACTGCTCCGTATGCAAACTTTGATCTAAAATCAATGAGTTTATTATATTCCATATTTAGAATTCAGCTTCATTTCATCTAAAGATGAAAACACACTCAAAACAATGTGCAAATCTCCCTCTACTCGCTTCCGCCCTAATCCTGCATAGGTCAACATGGTTGGACATCTTAGACAAAAGATTCAAGAGCGTCAACATAGCATCTGACACACGCTATTCACTCAGGACAGAGACAAATAAGGAAGCGTTTGTGTACAGTATTCCCTTTCTTCACACATACAAAACACAGGTCCACTGAGGGTAAAATCCTTTGATTAAAAACATTATCAAAATATGATTTTGAATCCCAAAGAATATATGTAAATATACTCTCCTCCAGGACGTGGAGCTTAATCCCTCCACTCTGCCAAGTATGGGCTGAACTTAGTGACTCATTTCCAAAGAAAGGAGAAGATAGTAACTTTACAGAGTAGAAACCTGGCAAGCATGATCTTAACCAAATGATCAAGTTAACGTCCCCAATGACAAATCACGTGGGCACCATGTAACTCTGATACTTTGCGAGGAGAAGGGTATTTCCTCTCTGTGGTTTTCTGCCCCCAAGTCTATAACCTAGTCTAATCATGAGAGAAACATCAGACAAACCCAAATTGAGGAACATTCTTTAAAATAACTGACCGACACTCTCAAAACTGTCAAGCTAATGAAAGACAAGAAAAGATTGAGAAACCCATCACAGAACAGAGGAGACAAAGGAGACATGACAACCAAGTACAACAGGGTGTCCTGGCCGAGATCCTGGAGCAGAAAGGGGACATTACGGAGAGACTGGAGGAATCTCAAAATAGGTTGGAATTTGGTTAATAGGAACATAGCAACGCTCCTTATTTAGTTTAACAAATGTGCCGTAGTGTGTGAGATAATAGAAGGGGAAGTTGAAGTTGGGGGGAGGATATACAAGACTATACTGTCGGGGCGCCTGGGTGGCTCAGTGGTTAAGCGTCTGCCTTCGGCTCAGGTCATGATCCCGGGGTCCTAGGATCGAGTCCCGCATCAGGCTCCCTGCTCGGCGGAAAGCCTGCTTCTCCCTCTCCCACTCCCCCTGCTTGTGTTCCCTCTCTCGCTGTGTCTCTCTCTGTCAAATAAATAAAATCTTAAAAAAAAAAAAAAAGACTGTACTGTCTTTGTAACTTCTCTGTAAACCCCAAACTATTCCAAAATAAAAAGTTGACTACAAAAATATGTATGTATTGATATGCATCATTATGAAGCAGAACGTCAAGCCTTATTTCCTCCAATATTCATGAAGCCTAATATAAAACCATACTTAAAACGCGGTATATAATACACGGCCTGAAATGTGATCCTTCAAACTTGAACAGAAAGTAACAGAATGCTGTTATTTGTTTACCTTATTAAGACTTAAAAAGTTTTCTTGTGTCCTAGAATGTTAGAGGGCCCTGGACCCTGTCATATAGGATTTTTCATGACACAAAATATACTGCAACTTCCTGCTCATGAAACTGAAGCTCTTTTTCTTGAGATATATTTCAAAAAGGCATCTGCTATCGCACGTCAACATTATTCATTCTGAACCAAACAAAAACCCTTCTACTGGGTTTCTAAGTGTGGTTTTCTGCCCCAGATCCTGAGAGAATCTCCATCGAATGACTTATCAGCTTTGGGGGAAGGAATCCGGATTACAGTTTGCATGGATTTTCCCTTGAATCTCTGGTAGTCAATTTTCTCACAGTTATTCAAAATTTAAAGCTCTAGTTGTTTAGATTCAGTAGAACATTTTGTTTACACATACATAAAGAACACTAAATAAAAATAATTTATCTCCAAGTTCATGGAATTTTTTAAAAGAAATAAAGCAGACATCCTCCGTAAAGGCACTGTGCCAACAATGAACACAGCATCCCGCTTAGACCAGAGGGAAAAATTGTTTCTATGTTGAAGCAATATAGAGGAAAAAAAAAAAAAACCCTTCCGTAGATAGTCCACCCTATTGTCTGTACCATGCAACATACTTAGAGAAACCTTTTATGATAATTTCCATGGGCATTCTAGCCTTTGCTAACCTTACAGTCCAGTTGCCTATTTGGGACCTTGAACCTGCTTCCTTCAACCCAGCTCTTCATCCACACCTATTAACAAAGTAGGAGAACCCTCTTCTATGCCCTCACCATCACTAGTTAATGTAGGTAACTGAATAAGGCACTTCTGACCCAGACCACAAGTAAGGCAAGTTATGGTTGTAGATGTTCTACCTCCTTCCTAATCAGTATCACTCACATACTTCAATTTCCTGGGGTATCTTCTGCATTCCTCCTTATAAAATATCATTTTGTAAGCAAATATTTGAAAGCAAGATCCTGCTCCATAGCCTTTCCCTACTCACATCATGGCTCCAAAAATACTTCTACACATACTTTAAAATATGTATCCATGTTACCAAGACCTGAAAACTTCACAGGGTCCAGTGTAACTGTCTTCTATCGCCATCCTCCAAACATCCAACAAATAATTGTGTATTGAGCCCTTAATATGTTTGAGACTCTGTCCACATATAAATGCTACCAAATTAAAAAAAAAAAAAGTCTACTTCTTATTTTCATCGAATTATGTTTCTTCTCATAATTTTCCAGGTCTGTGGTAAGTAGAATAATGCCCCTCACCCACCCAAAGATGTCCATGTCCTAATCCTCACAATTTGTGAATATTTTAGGTTACTTGGCAAGGGGAAATCACTGTTGCAGGTGAAATTAATGTTACTAGTCACCTGACTTTAGGAAGAATATCCTGAATTATTCAGGTGGGCCCAATGTCATCACAAAAGTCCTTAAATGGGGAAGAGGGAGGTGGGAAGGTCAAAAACAGATTGCAGTATGATAAAGGCTCAACTGGCTATTACTGGCTTTGAAGATAGAGGAAGGGGCCATGAACCAAGAGATATGGACAGCTTCCAGAAGCTGGAAAAGCAAGGAAACAGATTCTCCCCCAGAACTTTCAGAAAAGAATGAACCCTGCCAACACCTTGATTTTAGCCCAATGAGAACCATTCCAGAGTTTTGAATTCCAGAGCTGCATGGTAATTAATTTGTGTCATTGTAAGCTACTAAGTTTGTGATAATTTGCTATAGAAGTGTTAGAAAACAGACACTAATTGTAATCTTTATAAAGTTCTATTTCATTCACTGAATTATCTCTTTTTCCTCCAAAATTGATCACTGTATTTTCATCTTGACTCTTTTCTTTCATGCTGGTAATTTTCCTTAAATGTCTCAGATTCTTTGTTTCCTGTTTATACATAGAAATATAGCCTGACAATATGAGACTATGTAGTTCTGTTTCCCCACCAGTCTTCTCCCCTGATGGGTAGTGCGGAATCTATGGTCTATGCAGATGGCCAAGAAGTAGCAATGGAAAAACACTCTTTAGAGTGCAAGCATGACCACCCACCACCTTTGTGGTAGAATAGCCACAAAAATGGTCACCAACAATCTCTATTTTCTATGTCCATGAATGCTGAATTAGTCAGAGTTCTGCACAGAAACAGAACCAATAGAACCAATAGTGTGTGTGTGTGTGTGAGAGAGAGAGAGAGAGAGAAATTTATTATAAGAAATTGGCTCACACAATTTGAAGGTTGTGAAGTCCCAAGATCTGTGGTTGGCAAGCCAGAGACCCAGAAGAGCTGATGTGTAGTTCTGGTCCAAGTCCAAAGTCTTGAGCTGCAGAAGAGCAAAAGCTATGGGTTCGAATCCAAAATCCAGCAGGCTCAAGACTCAGGACGAGCTGATATTTCAGTCTGAATCCAAAGGCCAGAAAAGACCAATCCAGCTCAATAGTCAGGAAGGAGGAGTTTCCTTTTATTCATCCTTTTTAGTCTATTGAGGTCTTCAACTGATTAGATGAGACCCACCTACATTAAGGAGAGCAACCTGTTTTACTCAATTGACCAATTCAAATGTTAATCTTAATCAGAAACATCCTCACAGATATACCTAGAGTAATGTTTGGCCAAATGTCTGGTACCCCTTGGTCCAATCAAGTTGACACATAAAATTAACAATCACACAGGATCTTGCCATTCCTCCCATCAAATGGTCTCTTTTTCCTCTCCTTCAACCTGGCCTAGCCTTGTGACTTGTTTTGACTAATGGAATAGGGTCAAAGTGATGCTGTGTGATTTAAGGGACCTCACATCTCCTGTCCAGCTACCATGATAGAATCCATCATAGCTGCCCTCATAAAGAATCTTGGGTTAGGCTATAGAATGATGAGAGACTGTATAATAAAGAGAGAGTCCCGGCGAGCCCACAGACATTGCAAACACTCAATTTGAAGCACCAGATATATAAGGGAATCCATCTTGGATGCTTCACTCCCAACAAAATGTAATTAAATGAGTAACCCAGACAACACCACATCAAGGAGGAAACCACCCAGCAGAGCCCTCCAACCCACATATTCCTGAGAAAAAATAAAATGTTGTTTTAAGCCCCTAAGTTCTTAGGTTCTTTGTTATTTATAGATCATGATTATCTGAATGAGACACATCTAAATGAGAAAAGCTTCAGTCTTGCATGTCAACTCTCCACTAGGAGTGCCCACTGAACGTCCTCCACCAGTTTTTTGGGAGAACGATCTTCTGGCTTTATCTGGGCACCACCTGCTGCTTCTGTGCAATCAAGCTACACGCTTAGGGGTGGAATTGCCCTGAGCAAGGGTGGTTGAAGGCCCCTGGCATCACGTCCTTCACTACAACGTCTCTGCAGTAGCTTTGCTTTCCCCTTTCCTCTTCATATTTGTAGACTCTAGGCACGAAGCCTCTCTGAGGCCGTATCAGTAAGAACAATTTTTACCTCCACTGTGGCCTTCTCTGGATATATTGTGGACTGTACCATCCTCTGCTCTCTCTCATCCATCAAAATGATCTTTGTCTTCCAAAAATCTATCAAAGTCACTGACCAACTTAGGGCTCTTTATCCCCTGCAGAGTTCTTATGGATTTACTGCTATTGTATTTATTTAATGTTATTCCAGTGAAACTGGGGAGAATGAGGACTTACATACATGAACATTAGGTCCACCTTCTTGAACCAGAATGAAAATATTTTAAAATAATAATAATAATGACGATGCCAATAGCCCATCCTGGTGAAGGTGTTGTCAGACTGGTACCTTTATATAGTGTTTATGGGACTGCCAACTGATAAAGCAATTTTATCATATATATGGGTGTAAATAACAAAGATACCTGGCTCACCTAAGTTCTGCATTCTCTGTGAATGGACCTAATTAAAAAAACAAAAAAACAAAAAACCTGGGACTCTGAAACTTTGTCTGTGTTACGGGGTCTTGCCCACTGCGCCGGTGTGGATGGCTCAGTAGCAGCCCCCTGCCCAAGCCAGGCTGGGATGAAGGCAGTTCCCCAGAACCTTCCTATTGGAATTCAATCCTGTCCCTTCTTACTGGTGGAAATACAGAAGTTTGAGGAGGCTGTGTTACCCCTAGAGGAAAAATAAAAGCAAACCTCTGAATGCAAGAAATGAGACTGACAGCTGAACCCCAGAGTCAGAGAAAACCCCAAGGGCATGTAAGTCCCTGGTTCTAGCCATCCAGAAGCACTTCTCTTTCCTTCCTGTTGTTCTATATGTGCAATAGTTTGCATCTAATAAATCCCCCTTTTATTTCTAAACTAATTAGTGACACTTGAAAACAAATAGATTCCAAATAATATTTGTTTTCAAAGCTATTGAGATTTATAAATTTTCTTTTTTTTTTTTAAGATTTTATTTATTTATTTGAGAGAGAGAGTGAGAGAGATCACAGAGGGAGAGGGAGAAGAGGACTCGCCGCTGAGCAGGGAGCCCTACATGGGTCTTGATCCTAGAACCCTGAGATCATGACCTGAGACGGAAGACAGATGCTTAACCAACTGAGCCACCCAGGCGCCCCAAGGTTTATAAATTTTCACCCAGTAATTTCCCTGTAGAATTTTTTCCTAAGAAAATGGTCAAAATCCTGAAAAAAAATGCATTACAACATTTGTTTCATTTGTAACAATGAAAATTTTAAAAATGGGAAGAGTCCAGGTAGACTATTATCTGGGGATTGTTAACTGAATGCTATCATTTTCATAACTAATACATTTAAGAGTCCCATGTGTCCATCAATTATGATGAATATTTACTTTGTTTCCAGATTTCTTGCTATTATGAACATCAGTAACATTTGTAACAACTAGGTTTTAAAAAGTGAGGGTAAATTTCAAGAACAACATGATTATAACTATTCTAAAAAATATGCATTGGAAAAAAGTCTAGAAAGAAATAAACCAAAATTACAGTGTGACTAACACATGCTGAAGCTTCTGGCACCATTTTACATTTTAAAGCAAACAATCACTGGAAAATTCTTAGGAAATTAATAGTTATCAGTTGCATAAGTGAAGAATATGGCCCTTTCTGTCTTTCTACCCTCTCAAGTATAGGAAGTTGAGGGGATATTTTGTCCATATAGTGTTATAAATATTATATTCTAATTTCTTGAATTCTTAATCACCATGTAAAGATGCAAATCTTAGGCAGTTCACTGCTCTTTGGTATTCAGTTAACCTACTGTGCTTTGCTGAACCAAAATGCAAATTGAGATCACTACTGGACAAGGTTCACGTTCTCCATGCCATTATTGTTCCTTAATCATGCAGTTAACCACCTAGGGCAACCAGTTTTTCGATGTCCCGTAATCATTCCATTGGGGTAATTACACGTTCTCCAGTTTCATTTTTAAACAGCTTTCCAGTAGAAGCAGAGATTCAACAACTTAAGCAAGTTTTCTTTTGCCATGTGCTTGCACAGCTGAATAAAATCTTCACTTGGCCCAACAATTATTAATAACTTCTAAATTATCAAAAACTCAGTAATTATTTAATATTAGTGCAACATGTTTACCATTGCGTTAAAAAAAGAAAGAAAAAATGAATCCCCACTTACTAATTAATACTTGTGACTCATTTCCCCAGAATAGACTACAAAGGAAAATGCTAGACGATTTTTCAGGAGATTCAAATTACCGCTCTAGAATTATTAGGGCAGTTATTACAAGTTAATTGAATATCAGTTGATTATACAAAAGAACACTTACTGAGTCTTTTCAGGGTACAAGGATTAAATTCAACAAGCAGCTAGTTCTTCAGGTAGCTTTTCTTTTTTTAACTTTTACCACAATGTCTAGATGTGCTACATACAACCTAGTTACTCAAGTCAGTTAATACATATATATTAAGTGCTTCTTATATGCCATGTACCTGCTAGAGATCCAGGGCGGATAACACCAGAGGCGTTTCCTGCCTAGATAGAGCTGACTCTCTACCATCCTCTGATCTCTCCATTTGCATTCAGGACCTCACATAAACCAATACTCACACGATGTTTTGTGATGGAGCCCATAGCACCTGTTATGGGCCCGTGCCCCCCACAGATCAGAAACACATTTGTGGACCTAGCACCTGAGAAACACCTCTGATTTCTTTAGGAAGCTCTTTCCTTCTTAATGGGCAAAAATTTAAACTACTTCAGCTTTGGGCTGCACAATGCCATGTTCGCCCAGAGTCAGGCTGTCCACAAAGTCTAGTCAAGCCAAAAGTGATTAGAGTGTGGACAGCTTCCTGGAGCACCAACTCTTTCCTCCTGTTCTTCTGTCGGGTCTATACTATGTTAGGTCATCAAGAAAATGATGTATCTTCTTATAAAATAATAGTATCTTTCTCTCTCCCAAAGAGATGGGTTGTGTCTAATCAATTTCTCATCTATGTCAATCAGGGTGGCGTATTGAACTGGAGTAAAGTTGAAAAACCCAAACTGAGAACAAAGTATGGAGGAGAAGGTCATATATAACTAATAGCTGGGTATAGAAAAAAAGCATACTAAGATTTCTAACTTTGTGTTTTTCAAATGCGATGAAAGGTTTTAATTCAGAGACCAAATATGTCTTCACATTCTGCAAACTATATTGTCTGTTACTCTGTCTACAAAGACAATGGAAATTGGGAGGTGCTGGTCAACATCACAGTAAAGAACTCACCTAAGAATAACGCCAATGGGGTCCAGACATGGAGAGACAGGGTCCCAATGACAACAAGTGAAAGGAAATGCGGCCAAGATAGAAGTCACAGCCTTTCTTGTAATCTTGTAATCTTGGAAGAGACAACCCATCACTTTTGCCATATTCTGCTCAGTAGAGGCAAGTTGCTAAACCCAGTGAGGAGACTGCACAAGGGTGTGAATACCCAGAGATGGGAATCGTTGGAGGCCAATTCAGGAGCTGCCCGCAGAAAACAAAGAAGCATATTGAGCTCAGGTGAACTGATTGGTTCTGGAGGAAGAGGAACATTTCTTTCATCGTAACTGAGCAGGAGAGGAAGAGATGGTGCAGGTCAAAGTGGATTGTTATCATTGGCGGTGACTTGTACCTGGATTAGGTCCAATGGCACCTTTTTTTAAATCTCTCTGAAGAATGAGGCTAGGTCATCTGCTGAAGGAGGAGCGGGGATGGCTTGGGATCGAGAGGAAGGTAGGAAAGATGAACCTCTGTGAATAGGAAAGATCACCTCCTAAAGCAGCCCAGTAGAACTACCAGGCGATGCCGACTGGAAGTTTAAAATAACTTGAAAGTAAAAAACTAGTCAAGCTCTCAATTGTGTGATTTTCTCCACCAACTTTCAGCTGCCAGGGTACTAGCTCAGAAAAAGTGGCAAAAGATAGATGCCAGCTTTGAGGTAGGAAAAACTTTCCACCCATGTGTGAATGCAGCCAAGAAATAATAGTGTGAATTATACACATTTGTATTTCTCTCCATTTGATTCTTCAAAACCACCCTCTCCCGGCAGGTATCTTTCTAACCATCAGGCCAACAAATTAAATAGCCTGGTGTGTGAGCTTTGATACAGTTCTCCTGAACCTGTAGATCATGCTAATTCCCTGGTTTTATTCTCTGCACCCCATCCAGCTGCTCAGTGGGCAAAACTCTCCAGGACTTCAAAGAAGCTCTGTAACATGGAAGAGACCCAGGGGCTCTGTCTGCACATCACAGATAAATAATGATGATAATGGCTTTCAAAATACCGTTAGATCTTTCGTCCTTACACTGACTATGTAAATCTAACTAACATTTCTGGTAAGAAACATATATTATTTATGAAATAATAGGGTCCTGTATACTTCTAAGATACATAGAATTTGGTTGACGGGTTGGTTGGTTGGATTTAAATTCATAGAAAAGTAACTGTAGTGAAAACAGCACCCCTTGCCACCAAATGTACATGCGTGTTCGTCTGCCTGGGCTGCCATAACAGAATGCCATGGACTGGGGAGCTTAAACAACAGAGATATGTTTCTCACAGTTCTGGAAGCTGGAAGTCCTGGCTCAGAGTGTTAGCATGGTAGCATTCTGGTGAGAGCCCTCTTCCTGGTTTACAAATGGCTTCCTTTTCATTGTGTCCTCACATGGCAGAGAGAGAAAGAGAGAGAGAAAGTAAGCGAGCTCTGGTATCTCCTCTTATAAGAATGCTATCCTATTGGATCAGGCCAACACATTAAATAGCCTGGTGTGTGAGCTCTTAAGACCTCATTTAACCTGAATTAATTCCTTATTCCAAATCTAGTCACACTGGGGATTAAGGCTTTAACAGATGAATGGGGGGTCCATGGTACATAAATATTCTCACCAGAACAACATTCCTGTTGTAATGACCAACTCTTCCCAGTTTGTCTAGGATTTTCCTGGTCTTAGCACTGACAGTGCTGGGAAACCCCTCAGTCCTGGGGAAACCAGGATGGTTGGTTACCCCAATTTACCTGCCAACCCTCTCAGGAGGGGCCCAGGGCAAGGCTGCCCCTGAGGTGATTCGTCCAGCTGATCTTGTGGTAACTTCTCATTCTCAGCACAACTCAAGCCAAGACTCTTTCCTGACAACTTTGGCCCCTTCTGCAAAGCTGACAGTCTGTCCTAGAGAGAAATCGTCTCTCAGGTGATCACTGTATGTAGTTCAGAGTAACTCAAATCCATCAACGGAGACTTACTGGACTTTTATTATTTGCACAGTCCGGTACCAGACATGGCTGGGGACACCGAAGCATAAAGGAGTATTCCTGTCCTCAAGGAACTTATCTGTGACTAGAACAAATATTTGGGGGATAAAAAGGTCAAACAATAATAAAATTAAGATGACAGGACAAGCATAAAAAACATCACAAGGCAGAATATGATTTGTTGCAAACATACTCTTGGGAAAATAGTGGCTTTTAGAGTCAGGAAGTTTGGGTTTTGTTTTTTGGGGGGTTTTCTGTTTTCTGTTTTAGTTTTTGTGTTTTACAAAACAAAGTAGCATTGCTAATGACCTGCTACCACTGGTTGAACAAAGCAGAGGAGAGGAATGGGTGTCACTTTAGATAATTTTTTAAGCTTGAAAACTATAAATGAACATAAGCTTTCCAGCAAGACACAATGGGTTCCATCCAATGTCATTGCTGCTGTGAATTACTCATTGGAAAAACATCAGAACATCCTTTTCCTCAACTGAAAAATTGGGATAACCTCTACTTCAGAGCTGGTAAGAGAATTCCATGAATGAGGTTCACAATCACTTAACACATTACCTAGCACATGTCAAGGGCTCAGTAAATAGTTGCTATTATGATTTCTGTAATTATGAATACCATGATGGCATGTGTTATTTCCTCTTCTCTCTGCATTTCACAATTGCCCGAATCTGAAAAGTCTGGTGTAATTCAAATTTTACATTAAGTCACAAATGCACCTTCCTTGTCCCTGTGGATTTAAAAGGAGCAGAGGAGTTTTGCACGTTCGTGCCTGAATGCATTTTCATCAAAATGCTCCTCATGTTGCAATTGCCAAGATAAGGTCATGCATAATGCAAAAATTCGCATGGCCAGCAATGCTTTTAAAATAAATGTATGTTTAGGAGTTTGTCTTACCCCCTTTTGCTATTGTACCGGTTATCCATTGCTGTAAAAAAATTACCCCCAAAACGTAGCAACTTAAAACAACACACAGTTATCGCCTCACAGCCTCTGTGAGCCAGGGATCCAGGCATGGCTTCACTGCGTCCCTTCATTTCAGGGTCTCTCATGGGCTGCTATCAAGGCATACACTGAGCTTTGGCCATCTTATGGCTCGAATGGAAAAAAACACATCTGCTTCCAAGCCCCTGTGATTGTTTCCAGGATTTGGTTCCTTACGGGCAGTTGAAGGTAGGATCTCAGTTCCTTGGCGCTATTCATTGGAGGCCATCCTAACTTCCTTGTCATGCTGGCCTTCCCATCATGGCAGCTTACTTCATCAATGCGTTCAAGCCAAGAAGGCAACAAAGAGAGTTTCTAGCAACACGGAAGTCACAATCCTTGGTGACATAACCTTAGAAGGAGCATCTTCTCACTTTTGCCGTGTCTGTTGGTTAGAAGCAGATCACGAGTCACAGCCCAGGCTCGAGGCGAGAGAATAACACAAGACCATGAGACCAGGAGGTGGTGATCCCTTGCGGGCCATCTGAGAAGCCTGCCTACCACCACTATCTCTCGGAGGCTCTCAGTCATGACTAGACTGCAACAAAGGTGAGTAACACAAGTAACAGGGAATAACAACCTGATGCTATCAAACAACCAGAGACACAGGGGCAAAGAAACAACAGAGGCAGGCCTTCCTGCTAGAGGCGGCTGCCCCATTGATTCGTAGTATTCGTCAGAACTAGACCAATGGCATCCTAAAACATTCTCTGCTTCTTTAAAATTATATTATGAACTTTCTAGTATAATTTGAGCAAAGTTGAGTTTGCCTGGTCTGCATCTTAATAATTTGAGGAGTATCACAATCAGTGTTAGAAGCACCCAGATCAAGAGAGCACACTCTTAGAAACTGTGAAAAAATTGCCCCAAGTCACAGAAGGCAAATAAAATTGTTTTTGCAGAATCGGAGCCAAGTTTTGGGCCAAGTGACTTATGCTCTTTCATAAACAGAAGCGCTGCTATACCAGATAATCTCTCAGGCTCCTTCCAGCTCCAAAATAGCCCCAAGATTTTATATAACCATTCGTCAAAATCTGCTGTGCGCTAAAAAGCCTTTCTGGAAACCCAGGAGCCACCCATCCCAGAAGGAACAGCCCTGAAAGTGACAATAGAGAACGATTTGCAATTCGAGGTTTTCAAAAGCTTCACCTGCAAAGCAAAGCTCAATTTTGCCCCTCATCTTGCCACCCAGGAAACAAACGAAAATTATCAAAGCCTTTCAAAGCTTGAATGAGCATCTGGCAGCAACAGTGCCACATTGAACTCTGAGAAAGAGTCTAACGTGGAAGGGAGCAAGGCAAGGGCTTGCAGATGGTTCCAAGCAAAAACTGGCATTGAGCCACCGAGCCATCCCCTGCTCTGTCCCAAGAGGACTTGCACCTGGCATTAGTCCGTAGTGGGTGTGCGATGAATACCGGTTGACTGAAAGAATAAGAAAGCTGGATATGAGACCTGTTGTCTTTCAGGGGCATATCCACAAGCAACCGACTATGCAAGAGGAGCAACATTCTGTTGATATATGTCGACGTCCATTGGCTGCCTACGCTGAGAAATGCCGAGCAAACAAACATATAAGAGAAAGAACAGTCTTCAGCAAGTGACCCTAGTGAATTTAGACTCAGAACACAGGGAATAAAGGTTAATAGGAAAGGTAATGTTATTTGGGCTACTGCCTCTAGAATGGGGGCAGTGGCATCACTTGGGGTCCTTAGCCCTTGAGGTTTCTTGCCTAAAACTTGCTTTCCCTAGGTAGTGCTTGGATGGGAAATACCCTGTCTGCTCGTGACTCTCCTTCTACCCAAGCTTCCAAATGGGCTCAACCTCTCCATTGAAAGACTGCTTTCACTAGGTTAGAGGATCCTAAGTGCTATTTTGTCTTTGTAAAGAATTCTTTGTATAATAGGATTTGAATCCCACTCAACTGATTTCAAAGGTTAACTCTTGTTGGGAAATCTTTCATCTCAAATTCCAGGAGAACAGAAAACAGGAGTCCTCAGGTACTAACAGTGGTACCAGCTACTCAGCTCCTATGGTGAGCTGAACTTTTGGGCGAGTCCGCATTCTTTCATGAGCCACAAAATCATAAAACAAAAATCAAAGCACAGAGACCCTACAGTGTATCCCTTCTACAAGCTCCTAGAACATCTCATTGACAAATGGCCCCATTTGGCAGCAAACATGGAAAGGAGGCAACAATATGATCTCCAGGCATCTAAGGTATAGTCAAAGTGGCATGATTCGTGTGGACACATGACCAAATGATCCCTTACTTGAGATTTCTCTATAATGGGAAAAATACAAAAAAGGGTAGAAATGTGTTCTCCTCTCCAATTTAATTAAACCTATATTATTATTTTTCTTATGTGCACATAAGCAATAACAGGTAAAGGGGATATTACAATAAAATTTCCATAGTATGTCTTTTTGGTCCATAAAATGACATAAAAATATGTCTTGTCCTTTTGTTGGGACCAGATGCAAGCCTGGGGCCAATTACACTGAGTGTTCTGGAGTCACCTGCACAAATCTCCTAATGGCAGTCTGGCTGAGGGCCAAGCTTTAAGTCATGCCTCAGGGAATGCAAATTTAAAAGTCAGCTACATTAGAGGTAGTGATTCAGTGTGGAGAAGAGATCGCCTTTCGTGATTTATTGCAGCTGGTGCTTTCAGTACATTTAAAAGATGATCTAGTTTAGTTACTTCTTCAGGGAACAGTACGGCATAAAATGAGAAACATCTGAACCAGGAGTTACCAGAAAGGAGAGACTTGATTAAAACTTGAATTATGTGGAAAGCACGTAGTTTTTCTTAGAAAAAGGTCTTCAAACACCCCCAGAATCTGCAAAAGACAAGCTACATTTTCAACCCCCAATATCTAACTTGTGACTCATGGGTCCACTATTGCCTATATTTTTAAATGACTGCAAAGACAGGAATTTGTGATGTGAAAAGTAATCATTTAGTGTTAAGAATAAACATATGATTTAAAATCTTAATCTTGGTGGTGCTTCTAATCTACGAGAAAGCTTACTCTCAAAGAGAACACCAAATCCTTCTCCTCTCTAACCTGGGAGAATTTTCACTAAGACTTATGACTTTAGGGATTCTCGCTGGTTTTCCCCAATGTATGCCTTTGATGTCTTTTTATCTCAACTGAAGATACTTGAATGAATCAGTAAATCTTTTCAAAATATTTATGTTCTTTAATACTCAATGCAGAGTTAGCAGAAGAAAAAAAATAAAGGAGCTACCGTTCTATTTAGAATAAAGTTGCTTAGAACAAATATTATTTCTGGAAAAATAAATCTATCTATGCATGTGTTTTCCTTAATAATATATTTGCTGGGAAAAAAAAACAACACCATGAACTTCAAATCCATTTCCCACTCGAGTCTTCATTTTTATATTTTATTGCATTCCGCAGTGATTTTGCAACCCGCTATATCAAGAGTTTCCAAAAGGAATGTAAACAGTAACTCGGGCTAGAACACATGAATACAACTGGGAGCAAAAATCTCTACTGAGCTATCCCAAGATGAATGGCTGTGCTACATTCTAAATCTCTGCCAAGTACTTCCTGTCAAGCACATCAGGAAATGAAATCTACCTACCCGAAAGGAACCAGGGAGACTCTTCCATCTTGAGGAAAACACCAACTCCATCCTCATAATAACCTAAGCAGTAGGGCTATCATCTTGTATGTATATATATATAATGAAACAACGTTTAGAGATATTATCCAAGTTTGGGTTTTTGTTTTTTTTTTCCCCTGGGATCTGTGGCCTGATAGCCCTCCCTTCCCCTTCCCCCCCCCCCCACTCCCCCAGCTCAGGCAATGGAACTCTACTTTCACTGCCGCAAGAAAGGAGTATCTCAAAAGGACACAAGGGTCAACTTCATTCATTTATTTATCCAGTATTTTTTCAATAAATTTTTATTGAGCACCATCTGCATGCCACTGTCCTATGTGCTGAAAATAGTCTTTACTTTCGTAGCCCTTTATATTCTAGTGGGGAAAAGTCAAAAAACAAACAAACGTTTTCTAAAGGACCAGCAGAGGGAAACACTGTGGAGAAAAATAAAACTGGATAACAGGATAAAGGACAGAAGGACAGGAAGCAGGCTGATAGGATAGCCTCAGTTTTTAAAGCAGTACTCAGGCAGAAAGACTTTTTTTCTGTCCCTAGGATGAAATTTGCTCAGGCAAGAAGAAGAAAGACTCAGAAGGAGCAGGAGAGCATGAAGTTGGTGGGTGCCTCAGAAGGAGTGGGAAGTCTGGCCCTGTTGTCTTTCCTATCCCAGAACTGAGCACACAAGCTTGGGCCTAGACCTGCTTCCTGGAAGTGTGCACATGGGTCCTGGGAAAGCAGGGGACCCTAGATTTGTCTGACTGGTGGGTCACCACGGTGAGGGAGGATCAGAAAAATAGGGGTTACACAGACAGGAGGTAGGTCCAGGCAGCCTGCTGGAGGAAGGCATCGATTTTTCCACCATGTTTGGCAGGGATGCAGAGTGAGAGCCAGAGGACCCAGGACAAGTATAATCTGAACGAACCAATGACCAAAACGCAGGCAGGAATGAGTATCCCCAGCAGAGGGTGGTGTGGGTTGATGATGAGGACAGCCAGACCCCCTCTCACTCCCACTGGGAAGAAACATGTTCTAAAAGCCCCTTGGAAATGAGGCTGGACCCCATACAGAATGTGGGAAGTGGCTAAAGGGGGTTATCCCAAATAAACTTAAGGTTTGGCTGCCTGGTGGAATAAAGGCTTGTAATAAGAATTAAATTCTATTACAGAAAAATAAATTAAGTTACATTTCCTGAATTCAGGAATCTCTGGCTTTTGATTTGCATCCATGTGGTCTAATGTTTAAATAAAAAAAAAAAAGTTGATCAGATCCATCCCCAAGTCTAGAAAATATAAAAGAAGTAAGAAAGGAAAAGGGAGAGGAGCTGGAAAGCTGACAACAGAGAGACTTTGCAACAGACTTGGCATCTCTTACTCTCCATAACAAAACCTTTTCTGAGGCTAGAGCTCCCCGTGTCAGGCTGCCTTCCTTTCCTTAGGGAGCTGGGAATTGGGGATTGGCCCACCTTTTGCAGCTGCAAAATAGCCCATTTCTAAATTATATCAAGTTCAACCTACTGCTTACCTGAAACGCCTGTGGTTCTAGGTGACAAGATTCATCAGGTTTCTCAAAATAGATTATTATGGGGGCATCTGGTGGCTTCATTGGTTAAGCATCCGACTCTTGATTTCAGCTCAGGTCATGATCTCAGGGTTTTGAGATCGAACCCCCCCGCCCCCCATCGGTCAGGCTCTGTGCTCAGTGCAAGTGGGCTTGGGATTCTCTCCCTCTCCTTCTGTCCCTTCTCCCTGCTCCCTCTGTGTGTGTGTGTGTGTGTGTCTCTCAAAATAAATAAATAAATAAAATCTTTAAAAATGGATTATTATGATCAGAGAGAACAGGATCTGTACTATATATTTAGTTATGATTCTGTCTATAGGAAACAGAAGGTAAACAAATAATATGTTACATTAGGTAACATAAAGTGTATATTAGATGTTTGTGCTCTCAACCAAAAAATAACACCAGGTGCAAATTTTTTTTCATTAAAAAGAAAAAGCTAAGGTAAGATTTTTAATCTAAGACCTCGGAAAAGGTTTTTATTTCTAAAGCCCCCAGAACAATAAGGAAGCTATGCTGTTAACTGCTTCATTTTTAATCCTAATATTCTGCTGTGAGTCCTTGGCACAGAGGATGGTTCAGAATAAAGGGGGGAGATGGGGGAGGAACAGAGGACAGGAGTGTTGCAAGGGTCATGTGTAAGAGGCGAGCAGGCAGGAGCAAATGTCTGGGGCTGGCTGCACCAGCTAGCTCTCTCTCTCTGAGATGAAAAGTGTGGACCTGGGCCCGGCCTGTGGGTTCTTCAGCCCCGTGCCTGTCCTGCTGCGTCCTCACACTAATTCCCATTCAGTTACCCCCAAGGCCCCTCGTGTTCTACAATTCAGACCGATTGACACCAAGACAGCCCTGAGGGTCCTGGGATCCAGAAAGCTCCTGACAAGGTTTTGGGTTGACTCACAGTGAAGAATATACACCAGACATGCCTGACACTCAGTAGGTCTTCTTCTGCTCATTGGAACAGAAAGAAGAAGGTAAAAACAGTGAAGTTCTCTAAATCCTGAGACAATCAACTATGGTTGAGAGTGGTTATGGCTATGAGAATGGTTACAGATCAGCAGCTTGGGGAGAACTACAAATCAGCAGGGGTCTTTCCTACAAGCAAAATTTAATTAAAAAAATTATTTGTAAAAGAGTAAGTCCACTTCTTGATTCACATAAAAATTTGCCGTAGTAAGGGTGCAACCTGATGCTCTGGGTAGAGGCCGTTCCATCCACAGCTTACCGTGTCACATGCCCAACGTTTGCCTTACCATGTCACATGCCAACTACACAATGTTTGCCTTCTTCACCCTCAGAATAAGTACTTCCTCCTTCAGCAAGAAAATTGAGGCAACTGGCCTTTATCAGCTAAACAGTACTCCACCACCCCCGCCCCCCGCCCCGATCACCATCACCATCAAACTTAGCTATCTCCATAGTTATTCTCCCTTCCTTCCCATAAGAGGCAAAGAAAGGGGCACACCTCTTCTCATGTAATGTACCTGTGTATCCGATCCCTCCCACGCCTCCCTGCCCCAGGGCCTTGGTCCCTCACTGGTTCCTCCTCTCATCTGTATCTTCCAACCCTTCCTCTTTCCTAGCTCTTTTCCATCAGCATTTAAGAGTTCAAGTTCCCCCAACCTGTAGAATGAAAAATTTCATGAGGACAATTTTAAACATACCAATAAACTAAAACCAGAGAAATAATTGGAAGGAAAAATAGGCCTATTATACAACACCCCCAACAGCAGCTATAAAAGTTGTCAGAGAGGGGTTAGACCCTCAAACTTTTGATTATGTAACACATTTTAAGTTGACATCCCCCATTTTTTTTTATTGCTGGCTTAAATGCTTGCAAAGGATAGAATTTCTGGCAACATATTTAAATTTTGAGATTTTGAAACTAAACTGTTAATTTAAATAACAGAGCAAGGTGCTCTCAACCGTCATCCATTTTTAAAATACATTAATAAGCTTTTTTTTTTAAGATTTTATTCACCCATTTGACAGAGAGAGAGAGCACAATCAGGGTGAGCTGCAGAGGGAGCGGGAGAAGCAGGCCCCCCACTGAGCAGGGAACCAGACACGGGGCTCGATTCCAGGACCCCAGGATCATGACCTGAGCCGAAGGCAGACACCTAACCAACTGAGCCACCCAGGTGCCCTACGAATAAACTCTTTTGTAAAAATCACAAATTATACATGACTTCTTTTCTCTTTGAAACCATATTTTCATTTTATTTGCCCACATAATTTACCATTAGGTGATATATTTTTTATTTGAATGTTATTGATCACTCAATCATAAGTGATCAAACATAGGTAGATAAGTTTAAATTTATGTAGTATTTAAGTCACTTAGGTTAAAATTGGGGGGGCAGAAGTTTCAGGAACCAATAATATTATTTATTAGCCTACACAAGATCAAGACAACATAGCACGTGTAAGTTTTGGTCATTAATAAGCAATAAAAAGTAAAATTTTTTGGAAATACATTTTTTTTTAGTAAGAGGGCTGGACGAGGTTTTGGAGTCTGGATTAAAAGGGACTTCTCTGACACCAATATGGCATTTTGAGTTGTCCAGTCTGTTTGGCCTTCCCAAGGTGTTTTCACCGCGAACAAGCTTGCATAATAAGAGCTATCATAGGAGAGGGCCACGCTCTTCTTTATAAGCAGCAGAAATGAGATGTGAGAGAAGAAGTGGGAAGGCGAGTCATTGAGCACCTTCAAGGGCGTGCTCTGAAGCTGATCACTTTCCAAGAAAGATAAATATGGAAGTTGAGGATCCAGAATCTGAATACATTCAAAAACCCTCCAGGATTCCACTCTACCCTTGGAAAGTCAGCTCCTGCCGTATGAGGTATGCATGCCCCGGTTTGACTATCACTAGGTGAAATTATTACTTATCCGTGGCACAACTGATCCTCCTTCACCTCTTCTTCTTGTGTTTCCTTTGCTAGGCTCTGTGGAAAGAGGAAATAATTTACAGCTAAAACAAATGTTTTTCCCCCCAGTGTTGCAAATAGAGTAAATTGTACTGGCGAGGCTGTTTACCAGTTGACATGACATTTTCCCAGCATTCGTTCCACAATGCGAGACCTTAAGAGAAGTGATATTTAAAAGGTCACATCTTTAGTTCATTTGTGGGCATGTCCCTGGCCAGGGTTGCGGAAAGCATATCTCCATGTTAGTACTAAGGTGCTCATGTCAAAGGTGTCTGCCACTCATGGAAGACCACTCCTTGGGGGAGGAAAAGCAGGCCATTAGAAGCATTATTGGAGGACACTGTCACATTGTTTAAAATTAGAGGGGACAAAGGTAGAGATACGACTGCTCACTCACAACACAGGGAGCAATGGAAGGACACGTAAAGGCAAGAATTGGAAAGATGACAGTAAAATATCTTCAACAGTCCTTTTCCTCTCCTGGAATCTAGGACAAGGGTCAAGAACACACAGTCAGCCATTGCTGCAATTTAGAAGACGTATATGAAGAGTCACAGTCTGCAACAAATTGCCTCAGTCAAAATCTGCAGGTAACTCATGCTGTCTCATGTTTTACCAAGAGATGCCAGGAGCAATTGGAAATTAAAACTTTAAGGTCTTTTCCAAACATCTGTTCAAGCACTATTTGGAAAACTTCCCTTAAAATTTAGATTCTTGGGCCCCACCCAAGACCAACTGAAACATAACTGGGGGTGGAGGACAAACAGGAATCAGCACTTTTTACAAGGAACCTCAGCTTTGAAGACCAATAATTTAGAAAAATCAGGCTTAGAAAAGAAAATGAGGACCTGCAAGATTTCTAGCACAACAGTTCTAAATATTTTTATTATGCAACTGTGATTATTTCTATATTATATATGTCAGCATGGTGCTACTATCGTAACATCAAAAAACTAGAATAATGTAAAACACAAGATTTTTTTTAAGTATAAATCCTCATATTTTCTTTCTACACCCAAATAGATCTAGCTTCTCTGCACCCAGCCCTGTGTATACATTCCACTTCGGAGACTATCCACTTCCAGGCAAGGACAGAGAACAACAGAAAAATGAGACAAAGCCTCCAAGAGAAGTCTATAAAGAGGACAGGGTGGCCAATAATAGAGGAAAATTTTTAAATGGAGGTTATTGTTTATACTTCTTTTTAACAGCTTCTCTGTGTCTATAAATTACTTCAGTCATTTTTCAGCCTTCTCAGATGTCTGGATAGCCTTTCAACTCTCTATGAAAAAAAAATATTACTTACTAAAAATTGACTGAAAGAGTAAAAGAGCTATCTTTTTGGAAACTGATGGGAAAGCAGACTTTTGTGGATTACCTAAAAGAAAACTATTGGCTGGAGATCCTGATCCTTATTGGTCAGGCTAACACTTTTGAGATATTAAATGATTTTTCCCTTTTCCTCCAGTGTTCTTTCCCTTCCTTTCCAAAACTCTTGACACCTTCCTGCACCCCAGTCCATTTCAAACAGTTCTGTCTGCATGAGTTCAAAAGCTCAGAACTTTTGGTTTCCCAAAACCTGATTTCAAAACTGAAGCCAAGGCGCTTCAAAATTTATGCTAAGGGCAGTGCAAGAGGAAAGAAGGAAATCCTGGCACGTACGTGCCTGAAAAAGAAAGGATTTCTTTCCAAAGACCAGAAAACAACTCTAGGCTAGGGAAATGGGGGAACCTAAAGAAAAGAAATGATTTGGGGATCTCTAATGAAAGGGCGGGACGTGAGGGACCACATGAGCAGGAGGAAAGGATACAAGAGGCTTTGCCTGAGTCCTAGAGGTCTTACGGGAGCTGAGTGACCCACCTTCTGCAGACCCTACAGTCCTCACTTGGAGACCATGGTCTGTACCCTAGGACAATGCTGCTATCCTTCCCACCCTCAACCTGTGAAGACCTCCTCTCATCAGTAGCCAGTTCACCTGTGCTGGACCCAGCAGGGGGGCTACTCCATCTTGCTGCAAAATTTTGCTCACATTGTGTCTGTTAACCTGAAATCACATATTGGTAAGGAAGCTGCTGAATGGAAGCTGCTCCATGACCCCTAGAACTGTGACAGGTTCATAGCATGGCAGGTGTTTGCCCACACAGCGCATGCACATATGGTCTTCATTCTTTCTTTTACACAGTGGGCCAGAGATTACTAGTCAATTTGAAATTTCAAAATGTATCAACTAGTCATTCTAACTCTCCTCCTCTTCCCACTAAGTCCCCACTGCCACCCAAAATAAGCAAATGAAGAGCAAATGAAATCTTGTGGAGTGATCCAAACTAGCTTTGGAAATCATAAAATTCAAATTATGTCACATGTCTGCATCTTTATTGAAAAAGCCAAGACACCAGTACAATTTGGTGATACATAAGCAAGAAAACTAGGAGTTACCCACTGATGGTTAATTTTATGGGTCAACTTGCAGAGTGTCTTTGGATGAGATTAACATTTACACTGATGAACTTTGGGTAAAGTAGATTGACCTCTATAACATAGGTGGGCCTCATCCAATCAGTTGAAGGCCTGAATGGATAAAAGAGTGGTCTCTCCAAACAAAAGAAAAAGACAGTAGACTGTCTTTGCACTGGCACTGCGGTATTGGCGCCACTGGGTCCTGAGCCTGCCAACCCATAGTGTAGATTTTTGACTTCCCAGCCTCCATAATTGCATGAGGCATTTCTTTTTAGATAGATGATAGATAGATAGATAGATAGATAGATAGATAGATAGATAGATAGGTAATTATTAGTTCTGCTTCTCTAGAGTACCCTAGCTAATACACCCAGACTTTCTTTTCTCCATTCCCTCCATCCAAGTCTATAAAATCTGCCTCCAGTTCTGGGGTATAATAAAAAATATATATTTGATCTTTGTCCCCTTTCCTGGTAGAGTTCCTAAAACCCTTGGATCTCCTGAGGAATAGGAGTGTCTTTTGTTATTCATAATAAGCCCCTTTCAACTATACCTGGGTTTATGCTGTTGAGAGGACTATTGGCAGGGCCCCTAGATAGTAGTTCAGGATGGAGACTGGTCCCCAAAGGAATCAAGCATTGATCAGAGGATAAGAACTTTCACCACCTCCAGGGAAAGGAGCAGGGCTGGAGATTGAGTTCAATCACCAACAGTCAATTATTTAATCAATCATTCCTATGCAATGAAACTTGGATAAATAAAAACTCTGCAACAATGAGGCTAAAGAAGCTTCTGGGTTGGTGAACATATGCCAGGAAGGTGGTGCATCTTGACTCCCTGGGGACAGAAGCTCCCATACTTCAGACTCTTCCAGACCTCACATTATGTACCTCTCCACCTTGCTGTCCATTGTATCCTTTATGATAACTCTGATAGTAAGTATAGTACTTCCCTGAGTCCTTCTAGCAAATTGTCAAAACAGAGGATATGTCATGGGTACCCCCAAGGTTGTAGTCAGCCAGACAAAAGTGAGGGCACCTAGAGACCCCACAAGCTGCTGGTGTCTGAGGTAGGGCAGTCTTGTGGAACTGAGTCTCTAACCTGTAGGGTCTGTGCTAACTCTGGGTAGATTTGAACTGAATTTTTGGACACCCATTTGGTATTGGAAAATTGGCTGTTGTTAGGAAAAATGTGCAAGTGTGCGTCCCAATTCCGCCACTGCTCTCCATCTTCACTGCTGCCTTTCTAGCTCAATCCATTCTCATCTCCCTCCTGGATCCCCTGTGCAATGGGTTCCTGAGTAGCTTCGTGGCCTCCTCTGTTGTTCCTACATGACAGTTAACACTCACCCAGCAGAGAGGGTTTTTAAGAATGTAAATCACAATATGTCACTCCTTGCTTAAAATTCTCGATTGGCTTCCTATCACACTTAGAATAAAAAAAAAAACAAAAAAAAAAACCCTGTCACCTCATTCTGGCTTTCAAAGCCCCCTGTGATTGGCCCCTGACAAATTAACAAACCTTATCCCATACCACACCCCCTTTACTCATTAAGTCCTTCCCATGTGGCCTTCCTTCTGGTTTTGTTTGTTAAATCCACCAATCTTTTGCTTGCCTTGGGGATTTATACTTATTTCTTCCTCAGCCTGACATGTTCCAACCCTGTCCTAAACAGGCCAATCTGAGCTATTATTCAGAACTGAGCTCAGGTATGCCTTCCCGGATCATCCAAACAGGAATAGAAATTCACCATCGCAGCAGGCTATTCTAATTCTCTGCGTTCCTTATCAGCATCTGACACATTTTGTATTTATTTATCTGTTTGTTGTCTGACTCTACCCACTAGAATATAAGCTCCATGAGAAATGGGACCTTGTCTGTCTCATCCATCACTCTATCCCCAGGCCCCAAAACAAGATCTGACTCACTTGGCCAATTGATGAATATCTAAAGACCGAGTGGTTGGAAGTAAACCTCACATAGGAGGTAAAAGACCAGGGGCTTGCTGATTTCTGAGCTAATTTCCCAGAGAACAGCAATCACTCAGCCAGCATCTGACTGGCATAGGGACCCATGTTGGGAATAAAACTATTTCAAGGATTTACCCCATGAAAAGGGCTGTTTATTAGAGCATCAGCAATATAAACAAGTTCTAGAAAACCAGACAGGAGGGCCAGCACCAAACAAGGTCACTGGCAAGTTTCCTTTCTGAGTCCAGTGTGTTCACTGCTGTTCCCATGAAAACCATTCATTTGGCAAGGCAGTCAGCCTCCTGTCTCCTTGGGCATAATTGCTCTGCTTGGTTAGACAATTTAGCAAAATGCACCACTCTCAACACAGCATAAGGGAAGAACACAAAAGAGGGACTGGTTTTTCAAAAGTACAATGTGTTCTAGTAAAAAGAACACACAGAAAGTAATTCCGAGGGAGGATGATGCTTCCAAGTGAGAATGAACGCCTCATCTGAGACCAGGAAGGGACTCAGCACCTTGGCCTCCATGTTCTCCAGGAAGCCCAGAGTCCCTGCAGCTCTGGCAGGAAATGGGAAGTGTGGCATTTCCTGAATCTTGCATTTGAAATGATAAAGGTTACTCCCTAAACAGACAGACCCTGACTGCCGTCCACTGGGTCTACTTGTTTAAAAGCAAAGGCGGGTACTGATATTCAAAAGTTCAGTTTCCATATAAATGTGGTCAGCACCTAGTGCCCACGACTAACTCAGCATATTTTTTCTCTGCCATGCATTAAAACTTCTCACAAGGGACATACATCTCACATTTCCAAAGGGAGACCCATGTACAATGTCTAGTTAAAGACATTGAAAGAGCCATAGTTTTTGATCCAGTCATTCCACAACCAGAAATTTACCCTGAAAGGAAACAATATGGAATGCAGACAAGGATTTGTTCTTAAGAATGTTCAAAATCTTAAAACACTGTAAACAACCTAAATGTCCATCATAAGGAAGCACTAAAGAAAATTACTGAATGTGACCATAATGGAATGTTATACAGTCGTTAAAAATTATATTTATAGGGAACTTTTAAAAGCACACTTGTGCTCTAAAAAAATTCCACCATGCTTCCAAAAGGTTCACAGAAACACTGGTTAATCCCAAAGAATTTCTGGATTTCCTCATATTCTTTCTTTCTTTTTTTTTTTTTCTTTTTGAAATCAGAGATGTTGACACACCATGGTGTTGGGAGAAGTTAGTTGGAGAGGAAAGTAATCCTCATGTAAATCTATATCCACACAAAAACCAAACTCTCCTGTCCTTAGAAGAGAGGACGTACGGCAGAGTCAGAGTTGTGAATGTTTCTTCTTGCCATGTGCTGATTCTATACTTTCAAACTATTTCTTGAGCAGCTGCTGGGCAGCTGTTTCAGCCTCCTGAGATAGGTTGAAAGGAAAGAAATGAAAAAAAAACTAATAAAAACTCCACAGAGGTTTCCACACCATCCAGACTCGAGGTAGAGTTACGCTATTTACTGTCATGGAGATAATCATTTAATTTCTGCAGATAGAAACCCACCTGGTCAGGTAAATGCTTAGGTTAGTCTACCTGATGGTTGGCCCTCCAAAGGCCTATGGGTCTGTCAGTCAGGCTGACCTAAATTTCCCTGCCTATGAAGGAGGAATTTGGGCTAGAGGTTCAGTGAGAAGCCACGTGATGAGGGATTAGAAGCCTGGAAGATGGCAGACTCTGAGAGAGAGAGACAGAAAAATACCTCATGGATTTCCCAGAAAGCCACCAGAAAAACCTGTTGTTCAAGCAAAGTTTAATTTATTAACTTTCTAGAATAACAGTACTTGACAGAACAACACTGAACAGAGCTTAGCAGTGTCTCAAAATGGGGAAATTGGGAAAACATATATATGGTGTTCTGAGACCCAGGTCATCTTCAGACAGGTCTTACAAGGTGGGAAACTGGTGGGGATAGGCCAGAGCTTGTAACATATGAGCTGTGGCTTGATGGGGACAGTGAGGTGAGGATTTCAAAGAGAGCCCTAGAGAGTGGGCTACTTGGTGACTCGCAGTCTTGTCTTCCAGGAACAAGTGTTTTCTGGAATGAGTAGTGAAGATTTCTGTCATTGTGTTTTGCTTTGTTTTGTTTTGTTTCACTTGTTTTGTTTTTGTTGAATTGTCATCAGTGTTGTTTTACATACAGACAGGAAAGTTTACCTAACTCCAAATAACACAAGGACGGGAAAATGTGCTTGGTCCCAGGATTGCTTAACAGAGACAGGAAATGATATTGGTTTCAGTCCTTACCAAAATGTATTGTGATTACTGGCTGTGTCATTGACACCCTCTCCTGCTGTCTCCCTGGGAATCTTTGGTAACATCTACATTGCTCACTAATGCTTTGTGAAGGGCTTTCTTTGGTGGCTACAAGGAAAAGTGGTGCCCTGTTTCCAGGTTTGTGTAGTCATCAGAGATGGCCTTTTGGACCCTTGCTTTCATGAGGAGGTAGATTGTGTTCTTCGACTGCCATGTGCCCAGTGCCTACCATGACGCCCAGCATCCATGGTCGATAGCGAGCACTAGAGGGGAAACATGAAGGGTGTGCCAGCAGCCAAGAAGTGACAGGAGCCAAACAATGCAAAGGAAGTGATGCTTGCTGGGCTTCCAAGTACTGAGAGAGGACCATAAGAACTGAAACCATCCTTGCTAACAGGCCTAGATAAAGATGAAGAGAAAGACAGCCAGGTAAGAAGAAGCAGGCTTTGTCCCTGTGGCCACAGGACCATTCTAATGTGAGTGAAGACATTCTTCTGGAGAAATAAGAATGCTTGAAGAATGACCTAAGGGCTCTGGAGACCAAGTGAAGGGATATAAACTCGGAGTTTTTGAACAGCAATGGCAAGATAAGAGGACTTTTTTTAAAAAAAGAAAACAAGTCTAGCTGAAATATTCAGCTTGGAATAGAGAGGAAAGAGGAAGAAGCCAATTCAAAGGCTGTCCCACAAGGTAAATAAGCCTTGGGGATAGAGCATTCATAGAATCCATGGAGAAAGGAGGATAGCTACATGATGCAAACCACAGGTCAACAAGCTACAGAACATGAAGCCTACCACCTATGAGTTACCAGACATGAAGAAGAGCCAAGGAGAACTCCAAAGTGCCAAGCCTCCTGACTGGGAGACTCGTGATGTCTTCGAGAATCAGGAGCATGAGACACATGTGGGAAGGGCACGCAGAGTTTGGGGCAGGTTGGATTCTTCACACATGCAGGTATCAGAGTTATACCTCTGGAAGGCAGCGAGAAATACGAAGGGAGACATTTTTGGTAAAATGACAGAAGAGAGATGGTAACAACCACTACTACATCTCAAGCACATCACACAGAACAGATACACAATCCCAAGGGCGGGAAGAGTAGGGTGGATCAGTCCTCTCCCAAGACAAAAACTGGCTGTTCTCAAACATGTGAACTTGAAGGAGGTGCAAAAGCATTTCTGTTCTTTTCTCAAAGACACCTTCAGTCTCTGCACAGGGGGGCCCAAGTCTCCCCCACTCTTCCTACTCTTCTGATCTCACAAGGCCCAGTGGATCCCCACACGTGTTGCCAGTCTGGGCTCAGGGGCCCAAGTCCCTGGCTCCATCCTAGAGGAAGCTCTTCTGAGTGGGGTTTGCCATCTATCTCTCACAGGAGTAGACAGAGGTCTTCCAGACTCTTCTGAGCGAGGGGGCCATGACACAACCAAAAAACCTTTTCTTTGGCTAATTCTGGAGAATTCTTAACATAATTCCATGCTTTGTTATGATTTAGATATAGCCTCTTCTTGGGACGCCTGGGTGGCTCAGTTGGTTGAGCCATCCGACTCTCGGTTTCAGCCCATGTTCTGATTATCATGGGCTGTGGGAAAGAGCCCCGCGAAGGGCTCCATGCTCAGTGGGAGTCTGCTTGAATATTCTCTCCCTCTGCCCCTTTCCTTGCTCACATGTGCACGCTCTCTTGCTTTCTCTCTCTCTCAAATAAATCAATAAATCTTTTTTTTTTTTTTTAAACCGTCTTCTTCACAAAGGGCAAGCTGGAAAGAGAGGGGAAAATACAAAAAGTCAGGACTAGGATATTTTTTTCCCAGTGATGAAAAAATTATCCCCTGAAATGACTTAATTTCGGTGCTGAGACATTTAGCGGCCTCTTAAACGGCATTCTTTAAAGAAGAGAGCATTTGAGCAAGCTAGAGGGGGAGAAAAAGGAGAATCAGCAGAATAGAGGAAGAAAAACTGGTCAGGGGGTGGTAAGTCAGGAAGCAAGGTATTTGAGAGGTAACTTCAGCAGGAGCGCTGCAGAAGGAGGGCAGATGAAAAGTCGCCGGACTTGACAAAAGAGCAGAGAGGGGCCCCATGCTATGCTTGATTCCAATCACCCAAAACCATCCCCTCTGAGCCTGGACTTGCTTGACCTGGCTTGCCCAACTTCTAATAAATAATTCTATGTCAGACTTCCCAGATCTCATTGTTTAACTTGAGAAAGCAGAAGAACATTTTATGAGTAATAAAATTGTGGGTTTGGTAGCACTCATGATAATTTGTAAAACCACATGTTTTAACACACATGCAGAAAATTCTCTATTTTAAGAAACGCTTGCCAGTGGGGAGCCTGGGTGGCTCAGTCAGTTAAGCATCTGCTTTTGGCTCAGGTCATGATCCCAGTGTCCTGGGATTGAGCCCCAAGTTGGGCTCCCTGCTCAGCGGGGAGTCTGTTTCTCCCTCTGCCCCTCCCTCTGCTCGTGTTCTCTCTCTCTCAAATAAATAAAAATAAAATCTTAAAAAAAAAAAAAAAAGAAAAAGAAACCCTTGCCAGTTTTCTGCCCTCTGTCGCAACATGGCTTCAGGCTGAGTTTCTGAAGACCGTGTATTTGTGTCTGCATTTCTAGAATCGTACCAAGAATACATCTACACCCAGCACCTTCTCCAACAGATCTGTTGATGGCAATTTGGGGAAGGTTCCTTATTAGTCCATACCCTGAGCATTCCTGCTGTTCTCTATCTTAGTGTCCTTTTGCAGAAAACAAAGCCACACCCCTTGCCTGATATTTGTTTTTAAACCAAGCTCAGATTCTGGCATTCTTTTATAAGGCACTGAAATTTCATGCAGGGATCCTTACCACATGTTTTGTCATCCATCTGACACGACAAATGTCCTCAACCCTCCTGTTCATGGATGTCTCCATTTGCAGAGGGATCCATGTAACTTGCAATTGGTCATGATTTTAGGCATTGCCATTATATTAGTCTATTTATTTTACTAGATACCCAACTTTAAGGAATATTTGGCAATTAATACTTTCAATGTTGAGTCCCACAGCCCAACAAATTAGGTTTATAAGATGATACTGTCCAGTTTAATAAACCCTACATTCAATCCAACTTGTGAAAGGTTTTACAAGTCATTAGCCATCCCCAGGAAAATAGCTGTTTGATCTCTACAAATAGGTCCACAACATCATGGCCTAAATGACTTATTTCTGTTAGACTAAGCAATGTCATATAGACACTAATTTTTTAACAGGTACATTCCAAGTTCAACAATGCACATGAATGAATCAAACAAAAGCCATATTAGTGTGGGTATTATTCAGGGTTCTCCAGAGAAACTGAACCAGTAGGGTATATATGTATGTGGGGGGGGGGGTATGTATGTATGTATGTATGTATTCAGTATATATAAGGTTTTTGAGAGATTTATTTCAAGGAATTGGCTTAAACAATTGTAGAGACTGGCAAGTCTGAAATCCATAGGGCAGGTGGCAGGCTGGAAACTCAGACAGGATTTTTATGTTACAGTCTTAAGACATAATTTCTTCTTCATCTAAGAAAACTCAGTTTTTGCTCTTAAGGCCTTCAACAATTGGATGAGATCCATCCCTATTATCAACGGCCATCCCCTTAAAGTCAATTGATTGTAGATATCAACCACATCTACAAAATACTTTCACAGCAGTATTCGATTAAAGAAGTGGGTCCCCTAGCCTGGACATAAAACTAACTGTCTCAATGTGGCAATAGTTTATGGGTTCACAATATCATTATAGGTACAGTATCAGCACAGACTATATCAGATGGGGGATCACATTACCAAGACATGGAAGCCATGGGTCCTGCTTTGCAAGAGAAGATCATCTAATGATAGAAACTGACCATCATAAAAGATTGCATAAATACACGTGAGCTCTAACCACACAGCCATAGAGAGAGACATCCCTATGTGACGAACCCCAGCACGAGTTAATTCATTGATATTAGTCCTTTCTACACTTTTATTGTCCAAGCCAACTATTACTTGTTTTAATCAAACCATACCACATTAATGAAAGGCATTAATTATCTTAGCTGAAAAAGCCTCAAATTACACAGATTTTAATTTTATCCAGGATATGTAGTTTTCTGTTGTCAAAGTACAAGATTATTTTTTAACTTGATGGTACCATATAAAATAATTATAAAGCAAATTCTGATTCATCAGCTTACTGAATATGCATCCCTATGGTTTTGCCATATAAACATTCTATAATTAAGGAAATTTTTAAAAAAAGGATAAGGAAGTTGCTAGAATTATTAGAATCACTTTTATTTTAGCTCCCATATTTCTTCTACATCCTAGTTTCACTTCCTTTTTACTCCCTCACATTTTAAAAAATGAAATTACCCTTAGAAAACAGCACTATCAAAATCAAATCTCTTCTTTTGAGCCCTGTGACGGTTAATCTTAAGTGTCAATGTGGGTAGGCTCCAGGGCCTTGTTGTTTGGTCAAACACCAGTCTGGGTGTTGCTGTGAAGGTATTTATGGATGTGATTAACATTTAAATCAATACACTCTGAGCAAAGCAGTTTACTCTCCATAAAGTGATAAGCCACATCCAATCAGTTGGAGGCCTTAAGAGCAAAGACCAAGATTTCATTAGAAGAAAGAATTCTCCTAAAACTGTAACATAGAAAGCTTGCCTGCTTCTGGCCTGATGCTCTGCGGAATTCAGACTCAAGACTAAAACATCAACTCTGACCAGAATTTCCAGCCTACAAATCTACCCTACCAATTTCGGAACTGCCAGTGTCCACAGTCATGTGAGCCTATTCCCATCAGTGAATCAACCAATCAATCAATAGATAGATATAGACGATAACAGATATAGATGATAGATAGATTGATTGATTTAGGTACACATGTGTGTATGTATGTATATGTATATATATATTGTTTCTCCGAACTAATACAAAGCTTCCTTCTTAGATTTCTCACAAATATTTAAAACAAAAAATACAATTTATTGTAACAAAAAGGTCTTAGTTTATATACTTGCTTCTTACCATAAATAGTATAATGTACCTCAGTGGCATTAGATGTCTTAAGTTTTAACCTGAAAGGTTTGAGGTATATGGGTTGTTTTTTTCCTTTCTTTTGCCCCTTCAGGGACCCACAAACGTGTTCATTCATAAACAGCAGTTGGCAAGACTGGATACACTCTTCCTCCTGCTAGCACTGCCTTGTTATTGCGTGAGGCTTCTAGGTGATGGATACTGGTAAGTCCAAATAGATGCCAGCTATTCAACATGGTACCTGCACGCCTATGTCTGTGGGGGATCAGAATGCGCTGCGGTAGAACGAGGAAGTCAAAGCAGTATGGTGATTTGGGGTCATCCGCGGTGACTGCTAAGGATCATTCTATTATTAGGCTCTCCTAGTGTCTGCTCCTGTGAAGAAATTTAGTGAATCTGCATGCACCTCATTAGCAATCTGAGAAGTGCCCTGCTTAAGGAACGGAGGAAAAGCATAGCCAGCATTTAATGATGTGCACATTAGTCTCGTATGAGACTGCTTTATTGATAAGGTTTTGCTGAAATGGGTAAGATTTGCCCTGTTGCTAAAGCAACCTGCCCGCAGGAATAGCCGATCTATCTACCTCATTCTGGAAAGTGGTCCTTGCAATCTAATAAAGGGAAAATAAATGTTGCTATAGGCTCACATCCAGAGAGAAAAAAAGAGAAAGAAATGACAAAAGGGAAAAAGCTCATGTTTGAGGAGGTGGGTGTTGGGTTTGAAGACCGGAGTTAAACATGTTATCTTGTCAGAAGGAAACAAACCCTGGGAGGAATACAAAAGATATATGTCTTATGCAATCTTTTTCCCTTTCCCTTCCCCACGCTGATCACGTTTCTTGCCACCTCGTGGCACTCTCTCTTCCCCAGTTCCCTGGACTCCTTGCCATTCCTCTAACCTGTCATGCTAGTTCCTGTCTCAGTTCTCTGTTTGCTGTTTCCTGCCTGGAAAGCTCCCTCCCTGGATGTGTTCCTGGCTCCCTCTCTCATATCTCACAGGTCCCCTTATCAGAAAATCTGTCCCTGGCCACCACGTAAAAATAGCCTCCTCCTATGGGGCGCCTGGGTGGCTCAGTCAGTTAAGCGTCTGCCTTCGGCTCAGGTCATGATCCCAGAGTCCTGCGATCGAGCCCCACGTTGGGCTCCCTGCTCGGCAGGAAGCCTGCTTCTCCCTCTCCCACTCCCCCTGCTTGTGTTCCTTCTCTCGCTGTGTCTGTCTCTGTCAAATAAATAAAATCTTAAAAAAAAAAAAAAGCCTCCTCCCATCCGCACTGTCTCTATCACTGTACCCTACTTTATTTTTCTTCACAGCATTTGTCACCAAGTAATAGTAAATATGCGTTTATTTCTTTATTCTCAGCCTCCCCTGCTGGACTATCGGCTCCTTAAGAACAGAGTCTAACTGTCTTATTCACTGCTCTGTCACGACACCGCGAAGAGAAGTTTGTTCCCTCCACAGCAAATTCATTGTTAATAAACAAAGTTGTGCTCCCAATCTTTAAAAATTCAGTTAGGGAGAGAAAACTAAGTCCTATAAAACATGCAAATAATGTTAATATGACAGAAAATGCCAATGACAAGGGAAAACCAAACCCAAAGGGAGACTGTGTGAGTGAGAAGAGAAAAAAAGAAAAAAAAAAGGATTGTCGGGAACATGGGACTTCAGCCAGCCCTGGAGAAATCTCTCGAAAACGGCACTGGCGTCACGCCATTCATGAGCCAGATAGTGTCTGGTGGTTCCTAGCAGGAGCTAGAAGCCTGGAACTACATTTCACAGATTCCTCTGCCAGCAGGGTCCCAGTGGGGGTCCTGCCAAAGGAGGTTTCACGTGAGATTAGAGGGAGGAAGAAGAAGAGCAGGAACCTTTCCTCCCCCGGGGAGAGCAGCTCCCAGCGCCTGTGGTCCCCGCAGGACCCCTGGGCCAGGTCGAAGCAACAGACCGCCTGCAGGCACCTTGGGGCCGATGGGCTTGGGCCTTGGGGCAGACAGCAGCCCCCTAGAGCCCTTTATCTCCGAAAACACCCTTCCCGTTTAGGCTCCTCCAGCCTTTCCAACAATTTGACAATCTAGTTCCCCATATCAAATACCTGTGTGCTGGAACTGTCTGAAGTGGTTTTTATCTTCTCGGCTCAGTCCAAGCTGATAACCTCCTACCTCTTATGCTAACAGTTCCAGCCTTCTTTAACTCATAATCTCAGTTAAGTATGAATTTAATTCATATCATATTCTTTAATTCTCCTTCTAAATTTTAAAGTTTCTTCTGTGGAAAGGGGAAAGAAGTCTACACCATAATCATTCGCAAGAAATCCCTCTCAAATGGGTCCCTCTGGCCGCCACTTATCTAAATAAATGTCCAAAACTTTAAATTAGGTAAGGCTCAGTTTGTACCCCATCGTTTTGCACTTGATTCCATACATTCTCATATCTTACTCCATATTTTTTCTTAAATAAAAACTTCCACTTTCCAATTAAAATTTAAGTTCCTAGAAGGCAAGCTTTACAGTTTTTTTTTCTTTTCTCTCTGGTAATACCTATGGAAATATTGGGCATTTTGTCAGTACCCCGTAAACAAATATGGATGAGTTTCCCTCAAAAGAGATCAAAGAAAGGGTATTTTCCACAAATGGGCACGGTCATGGATTATACGGTCCTATTTGTCAAACCGTCATAAACCACCTTAAACCATAGTGATTTCAGGGTTCAAGGGTTGGGGAGAAATAAAGGAATGAAAAAGTCAGCCTGGAAGGAGTGCTAGATGACCCTTGGTTTTGCCTGTGAAAACTCGATTTCACTGTCCTAGAGCCTGACAGCTCTTCTCAGCTAGTTTACACGTTCTAAAACGTGCCAAAACGTCACGGCATGCTATCCAAACTTTCAGAAAAGTAGCTGACAGCGTACTTCACCTCAATTACCTTGATTAGTCATCTCCACATTTGCTTATTTTTTTATGTTATTTTCCCCGAGACACAGAGTTATGAGGTGATATCAGTAATGGGTCTCTTCCCATGTTTGTCCCCTCAGAGGAAATGATTCTGTATGTAGCAATAGATTCAGTGTGTCTGTGGGAGGAGGTGAGTTCTGGATCCTTCTACTCAGCCATCTTAAACCAGAACACTTCAGTCTCTTATCAGATTAAAGGAATTATTTTCTGAATGTACAGTAGATTCTAATATATGGTCAATTTAACTAAACAGATTTGGACAAAAGGATAAGAAATCTTTTAACAGGGGCGTCTGGGTGGCTCAGTCGTTAAGCGTCTGCCTTCGGCTCAGGTCATGGTCCCAGGGTCCTGGGATCGAGCCCCGCATCGGGCTCCCTGCTCAGTGGGAAGCCTGCTTCTCCCTCTCCCACTCCCCCTGCTGTGTTCCCTCTCTTGCTGTGTCTCTCTCTGTCAAATAAATAAAATCTTAAAAAAAAAAAAAAAAGAAATCTTTTAACAAAGAAAGAATCTAGAAAGAACAAAATGTAGCTATACAAGCCAGGTACCCTCTGAAAATTTGAAGTAAACTGTCACAGTACCATCTTTGACCTGCCAAAGAAAGATCAGCTAAGTTAGGAAGTCGAAGATAAGGCCTAGAAATCTGGAATCGTAATTCTATCTCTGTATAAAATGCAGAAAGAGAGGGAGAGAAGGCTCACATCAGAAAGGACCTTCCAGCCCCTTACATATGATTCCAACAGGAATTGATCTGTTATTCAGTGAGCAAAGAAAAAGTCAATATAATTTTATTACTAATAAAATCCTGAATAAGCTACTAATTTGGAACCAGGGAAGTATCCAGGTAGGGAACTGAGAAGTAACGATTTTATTTTTAGATTCTGGAGAATATTAGAATCGGGTTTTTAGATGAGGTGTCCTTGCTTTACTTCCTTGGTGAAGGCACAACCATGCTGCTCTTCAAACATTGGTGCATGCCTGTGACCCTGATTTGGCTACCCCAACCAAATTCGATAGTCCTTATTGTGACCAATTACATTATTCAGCTTGTTAGTTGCTAACAATAGCAAATTGGCTATTTCAGTCGAAAAGGGATTTATTTAGCCAAGGATAATAGGTAGCTCCCAGCATCTTCAGCTGAGTCAGAGAATAGGTTAATAGGTTGGCTGTGTAACCAGGCACATAATCTAAGTTACACCATCCAGTGGCCCAAAGGCCACTAGCATTTTCCCAAAGCCAGGGCCCCGGCCTAGCAGTTCCCACCTCTGAGGCTAGGCACGCTTTCCGCCCCCACTCCCTCGGTCGCCAGCAGGAAAACCGCCTGCCAGACCCCATCTTCCTTTGGTTATTCTTTCGAAATCCAAGACCAGCACCAGCTCATCTCATTTGTGTAGCCTGGATCGCCTCCTTTTGGTAATTAAGCAAAGGATGCTGTCACGCGGTGCCATTTTGGAGCCAAAGGAAAACGTAAAAGTCTGTACCACCAACCACGTCTTTATTTAAAACTTTGGTATTGATTTTTGAAATTTTAATTTTTTTTAAATATTTCATTAAAATATTATTTTGGTTACTGATTTTTTTTTTTTTTTTTTGGTGCTCCCTTAAATCTGTCCACTGAGGTGAGTGCCCCACTCTTCTCACCCTAGAAAGTGACCTTTTGGATAAAAGTCCAGCTTCTGAACTGAAAGCTGATGTGGTACAAAGAGTGATGGGTCTCAAAGATGTCCATACTCTAACCCCCAGAACCCAAGAATGTGTCCCCTGACATGGCAGAAGGGACTTTGCCGATGTGACTAAGATCTTGAGATGGGAAAATTATCCCCGACTATCTGGGTGGGCCTTATCTAATCAGAAGAACCTACATGGGAGGAAGGCTTGAGGGTCAGAGCATGAAAGAAGGAGATGTGATGAAAGAAGCAGAGGACAGGGAGAAAGATTTGGAGATTCTATGCCGCAGGCTTTCAAGTTAGAGAATGGTGCCTCAAGCTAAGAACACAGGCGGCTTCTAGAAGTTAAAAAGGCAAGGAAACAGATTCTAGAGACTCCAGAAGGAATGCAGGCTTGCTGCCACCTTGATTTCACTCCAGACAGACTAAACTTGGATTTCCCATCTCCAGAAGTATAAGTTAATAGATTTGTGCATTTTAAGCCACTGAGTTTGTGGTTATTTTATTTTATTTTATTTTATTTTTGAGAGAGAGAGTGCTCATGAGTGGGTGGGGGGGTGCAGAGGGAGAGAATCTTAAGCAGACTCCACACTGTGCACAGAGCCCAACCCAGGGCTCGATCTCACAACCCTGAGATCATGACCTGAGCTAAAATCAAGAGTCGGACACTTAACCAACTGAGCTGCCCAGGCGCCCTTGTGGTAATTTTTTAATAGCAGCAATAGAAAACTAATATAGGTGGGGAATTCTTCGGGTAAAAGAGTATGCAGGATGCATGAGGCAGGTAGAAGGCCTGAGAAGTGCCCCCCAGCTATCTGAAGATTTTACATTTTCAACCTATGATTTCATCTTTTTACTCAAACTCCAATCCTAGCATACGGCTGTGGTTCTTATAATCTGGCTACCCACAAACAGGGTTTGTCAGGTGAAATGATGAGTTGTTCTGCTTGGCTTCTAACCATCAAGCATCTTGAGTCATTTTGTGCATATATATTCAGTTTTCTTAGGTTGATTTTTCAGTTGCTGGAGGGCAGAGGTTTTGTCTCTACTGCTTTCCCAATATTCAAGACCAAACACAGAATCCGAGCCTCAGTTTCCTCCCAAGACAAACAACAGCAATGAAATGGTGGAGTAGTTTTTCTTGTGCTTTTTGTGAAAAAATAATGGATGGCTTTGTGCCTCTATTAAAAATGGTTCTAGCCTACTGTAATGTAAGTCTCCTTTTTGGAATAACAAAACCTATTTTAACAGCTCACCTAATGCTTTGTTTTCCATGAGAAACTAGAATATTATAATATTATAAAAGATAATTTTCCTGTTCCTTGGGAAAATTTTTGTGTTCTTCATCCCAGGATAAATAGAGTACGTTGTGCTTTCAGCAACTCACTGAAGGCTACATTCCTGCATTAAAAGAAAAAGACAGCCTCTAATGTAAATACAGATTATATTCCAACAGTTCATTTGTTGGTCAGTCATTTGGAATTCATTTTATCGTAGTAACAACATGAATGGTAACATGTAACAATTATCGCAAACTCCTTATAACAACACAGAGTTTTATCTTTGGAGAAGTTGGTGCTCGGATTCCATCTCAGTGAGGGATCTGGTTTGCCCAGAAGATAATTTGAAGAACACTAATTAGCATGATGTGTGGTAAAGAAGGGAACAGTTTGGGGACGCCTGCGTGGCTCAGTCAGTTAAGCGGCTGCCTTCGGCTTGGGTCATGAGCCCAGGGTCCTGGGATCGAGGCCCGGAACAGGCTCCCTGCCCAGCTTCTCCCTCTGCCTGCCCCTCCCCCTGCTTGTGCTCCCGCTCACTCTCCCACGCATGCGCACTCTCTCTCTCTAGCAAATAAAAATAAAATCTTTAAAAAAAAAAAAAAGAAGGAAACAGTTCGTGTGATAAAGAAGGCTGAGCGAGGTAAAGCCAGGTTCAGGGCTGTGTGAGGGAAAGTTTCTTCAAATGCTGAGTGGACGCAGGACAGGACAAATATCTTCTGGGGACAAATTTTTCAGTAAGATAAATATAGTTCACAAATGCCTTTCACATGGGTGGGTTATTTGGGGAGTGGGACTCAGAGGAGAACAGGTATTGTATGTTCCATCAAGCCTGACAAACGGCAAAAACAGATGACATGTGGAAATCCCCACACCCGAGGGTCACACTCTTTTATAACCATCATCAGTAAAAACCAATGAGAGCCTCAGTTCTGGGCTCCAGATCCCACTGGAAGTCTTCTTCTCATCCGTGACACCTGAGCTTTCAGCCATAAAGCGGTTGATTAATCTCAAAATATTCCTTTGGTTCTATCGTCTCAAGTAAAGACCCACATCTGGGAGGTGGGCAGGAGAACAAACCTAAACCAAAGTCACTCTATGAGAAAAGACACTTAAAGATCCGTGCACACTCACGTGCACGCACGCACACACACACACACACACACACACAGCATCTTTTTCAACGTATAATTCTGAACTCTTTGTCCTGGAGCACAACTGCATAAAACACAGCTCCAGAGCTTATAATGCTAACGGTGGCCCCCAATGTTGTGCAGAGGTGGCCATGAAATGAAGAGATTTTTATTTTGTCTTGAGGAAATGGGAGCCATGTTGTATGTGAAAGTGGCACATAAACAAAAACATGAAAATTATTACATGCCCAGGCCCCAGTCAAGAAAACAAACACAGTGCTACAAGGCTCCCTGAGGGCTGGGCTGGGTCTTGAGCCATAACTGGCCCCACTCTGCTGCACAACCCAATTTAACAGATCTCGTGGGGTTTGTTTTTGGGTTTTTGTTTGTTTTATTTTGTTTTTTGTTTGTTTGTTTGGTTGGTTGGTTGTTTTTTTTTTTTTAGAGATAGAGAGCGCATGAGCAGGGTATGGGGGACAGGGCAGGGGGGGAGAGGGAGAGAGAGAATCTCAAGCAGACTCTGTGCTGAGCATGGAGCCTGACGTAGGACTCAGTTTTAGAACCCTGAGATCATGACCTGAGCCGAAATCAAGAGCCAGATGCTCAACAACTGAGCCACCAGGCAACCCACGTCTTGTTACTCTTACCTTCGAACCTTATCCCCAAATCATCTACTGCTCTCCGTTTCCACTATCCCACCAAATCCAAGTCATCATCACCTGACACCCAGACCAGTGACTGCGAAGCTTTTGGATCCTACGTGTACCAAGAAAATATTTTTGAACGCAGATACACCCATTCTGCATGTTGATTTATGTCTGAATAATATATGTACGGTGGCATTTATATATTATGCATTATATAATATAGAAATAGAAGGTTTCAAAGAAAGAACTGTAATATATGCATATATATAACGCACACATATACACATATACATACATATGTATGTGCATATATATGTACACACACACACATCTAATATTTTCTTCCTCAGCCTGAGATTACCCTGTACCCGCTCTGGGCTATGTGCACTCTGCATTGAAGCCTCTAGCCTAGATTACTATGCTTCCCTCATAATTGATGTCCTGAGTTCCATTCTTGTTTCCTATAATCCATTTTCTAAAGAAAAATTAAATTGGATCATGCCACTCCTTTGCCTAAAACTCTCCGATGGCTTTTCATTGCACTTAGAACCTAAATTTCTTCCCCGGACCTACACAACTGTCCATGATCTGGACCCCGCCCACTTCTCTGAAGCTCTCTGTGTAAGCTTTTGCCATATAGACCTGGTTTCTCTTTCTCCAACATGCCAACCCCCGCCCATCTTGGGGCCTTTGAGTCAATTCTCTCTGCCTCGAATGTTCTTCCCTGGGTCTTCACGAGCCTAACTCCTTCTAGTCATACAGACCTCGAGTAAGTGGCCCCTCTCAAAAGTGACCATCTCTAGCACCTTGAAGGAAGATGCTGACGTGGTCCCTACTCAGCCCTTCACCTTGAGGTAATTCTCAGCCGGCATTTGCTGCTTTATGATGTTCATTTGTGTGTGTTGCCTGTTTGTGTATCATTAAATAAGAGTAGAGAACTTAACCTATCGCATTGACGGTAGTGTTTGACTCATAGTAAGCATATTCACTGAATAAATTAACAAAGTAATTCATTAATAGAAATTTGGTGAACTCTTGATTTGAAGTTAGTTGAATCATGCAGAGTACAGTTTCATTAAACCTATTTTTAATTATAATTCTTTCTTGCAAGCAATCTATGAGGAAAAAGAAAAGTAGGTGGCTTTATAGAAATAGCCTAAGAGCTCAAATTTCTTTGAAACACCTACAAGCAAAAGAGTGTGAAGCTAACAAGAGAATCACAGATTTCCAAAAATAAACATTCTTTTAAAAACAGGCAACCCGCCATGCTTTGTAATGGGAGCTCTAAAACCCCATTACTGAGCCCTTTCTAGGAAACCTCAGTGATGTGCCTATTATTCAAGTCTCTAATTGGCCATGTTCTTAAAGGGCCTTAAATAAATAACAGGCCTTATCTGATTTGAACTGCATCCAAACGTTGTCATTTGAAGGAGATAACACTCTAGTGAAAGATACCACATTGGGAAAGGAATGTTGAACTTTTCTCTGCTATTTAACAAGAAATTTGAGAGAAAAAAGTGAGTCATATGTGCTGGTTAAAAAGAATTAAGTTTGAGAGAACTAACCTCATAGAATGCTAATATCCAAACAAACTGTTAAAACAGTCAAAGCCATAAATATTCTGAGAGCCTCCAATGTCTGACTCTATGTTACTATTTTTCAGACAGAATTCCCATTCAAAAACATGAGTTGCGTCTGGTATGGAGTAGAATGAAAACTTAATATCATAATCAGCTCTAGGCAAAATTGTGTATTAGGCAGAATTTGAGGTCCCTCACCTAATTTACACACACAAACGCAAACACGTACGTGCAACCCATGTGCACACGCCTCATCCAACACAAAAATCAGGAAAGCACTTGATATGATTTATTAACATTTTGATATGAATTTGTATCAGTGTCCTAACTCTTCCAGAAATATTTGTGTCTGTATTTTTATAGAGGTGGAAGAAAATATTTTGGCTTTCTGACGAAAGCATTTTGATATCAAACACAGGGTTAAGGGTGTTATCTTGGACTTAGAACCCTATCTCTTTCTAAAATCATACGATTGGGTAGCCATTTACCTGTTCTAAGTGTGTCATTTTGGAAAGACAGCTCTTATTCAACCAGAAGAGAGTTTTGCCCTCATCATCCAGTTGGATGGAACCATGAACAGAAACAGACTCGGGAACTTGCACCTGTCGTCTGGAAACACAAACACACCCACACCCCCATCCACCTTCTTTTGACTAACAGCTCAGATAATGCTGCTGAATTCGGTATCAATTTCTTAATTATTCATCCTGACTATGCTTTGGTGAAAACAAAGACATTTTTATCCCCCTTGCTTTCTCATATTTTCCTTCAAAAGAAAGAGCCTGTCAGAAACTGTTATGACTTGTTTGAGATCCAGCGCCTTTTAGCAAGCCGGGTGCTACTCAGAACACCGCCTAGGAAGAGCTTCTGAGGCGAGGAACCAGCATCCTCAAGAGGCAGCCTAGACAGAACTGAGTAGACTCCACCAAACAAAGGGATAGAAAGGGAACAGAATTTTGAAATAGCACAGAAATGATGCCTAGCCCGCCTCACACAGGCTGCAGGCTTACCCCTGCCCTCACTGCCCTCTCCTATGGCACAGAACTGCTTACAGCCCACATCTACAGATGCACTGTCTCAAGCCTAACAAAGAGCTCCTTAACTCTTCTGCCCCCTGCCATGTCTTTAGCAGGGAATCTGCTTTTTATTTTTGTTTTTGTAATTTCAGCACCCACCCCTGCGTCCGCCCCAGTGCCAATGCTTAAGGGTTGATGATGAGGGTTGGACAAAGGAACGGATGGAAGCTGATTGGTCACCATGTGGAAGAAGCCAGTCTGAATGAATGACACCAATACAGAGAGGAACTGAAATGAGAAATGAGAAGAGCTAGCCCCGGTGGGATTTGTGCCTTGCATCCATTGGTGTCCACATCCCTGCCTTCCTATAGCTATACAAGCCTTCCAGAAAATTCCCCCTTTGTCCTAAAGTATGGATGAATTCAATGTCTATAATTTGCCATGAGAAGGGTTCTAAATACCCTACTGTGTGTTATGATCAGTGTGTCTTTGCTGGTAAGACAGGGACTACAGACTTTCAAGACTGTTCTTTGAAAGTTCTTCAGGAATTTACTTATATTTTCCACCTCTCTAGCATCTGACACCCTCCAAAACCTACTAACTCCATATCTCCTCAGTACTTCCCTCTCATTCTCTTAGGCCTCTTGTCATCCATGAAACTTTGACTAATTTCCTAGCCCACACTGGTCTTTCCATTCCCTGAAAGTCTCTAGTATTTAGAATGTAAACCACAGAATTTAATGTTTGGTTACATATTGTATTATTGGCTTTTCTCCCAAAATGTCTTGCCTTCTCCAAAGACTGTAAGACATAGTTCTCTGGTCAATGGTTTCCAAATCCAACGACATGTCAAAATCACTTTTGATGCCTTTCGAAAGGCTTCTCAAAAGAAATGCAGATTTCAAGTGCTCATGTTGGATTTATTGACTAAGAATTTTGGGGAATGAAGTCTAGGAGAAAATCAAATTAACAAGTTCCCCAGATGATTGTCACATAGCTGAGCCTGCACAGTTCCACAGAATCATGCTGGGAACATGCTCAAGAAGGATTTTTCGATAAAATGAACTGACTCTTCTAATCTGTTGCATTGGTCTTGCTTGGAAGTAATGGTACATGCTATAGAAACAGGAACACATCAAGCACAAATCTAAACAGCTGGAGCTCTGAGTTGATTTGGTCATCGCTTACAGAGTTAGAATTAAATTCTGTACATGTGCAGGGTAGAGGGATGGATAAATATCTGATAAAATAAACACAGTAGAATGTTAATGGTACAATCTAGGTGGTGGGTGTACAGATGGTTACTTAAAATTATTTCAAAGTGGGGCGCCTGGGTGGCTCAGTTGGTTAAGTGTCTGCCTTGGGCTCAGGTCATGATCCCAGGGTCCTGGGAGCGAGCTCTGCATCAGGCTCTCTGCTCGGCAGGGAGCCGCTTCTCCTTCTCCCTCTACCTGCCGCTCCCCCTGCTTGTGCTCTCTCTCTCTCTCTCTCTCTGTCAAATAAATAAATAAATAAATAAATCTTTTTAAAAATTATTTCAAATTTACTGTATGTTTAAAGTTTTTCATAATAAAATGTTGACAAAATAAAAAAAAAAATCCTACACATCAGGATATCTGAACCACCTAAATATAGTTTCACTGGATTATATTCCTCCTTCCTTCCTTTATTACTCTAATTCTTGATCATGGTCACACACACACACACAAAACCTAAAAAGAAAAAGCATTTGTCATCAAGCACATGTCTCTTGGATGTAACCTTAGTTGGTTACTTGATGAAGAAAATATTTTAACCTTACAAAAGCATCAACTTCGCCACTAGGACTATATATGCTGCTCTAGATGCTTTTTATAACCATCAAACTACATAAAATAATTCCACACTACAGGTGAAAATTATTTGAAGTACTTTGAGGAGTTCAATAAAGTGACAAAGTAAAGAATATATGAATTATTCAAGTTGTTCAATACTATTTTAGCATCAGCAGCCCCCAAAAAGTGATAAGCTATGACAACAGTAGATACATTTTGATAGATAATTAAATTTAATATGATGTAAGTGCTTATATATTGATCCAAGACTGAATATTTTCTATTGCCAGGTCAATAAGTACATCCCATGGGCCAAAAATGGCCAGTGCCAAGAATGAGCAATCTATCACGATGGATAACTATTATATGATATCAGATAAATACTGTATAATATCTGATTAGCTTGGAATGCTATTTAAAAACCAGTGAGAGAAGGTGTGAAGGGGTTCTCTGGAGAGTTTACCATATGCCTGTGGATTTATAGTGTCTTGATTATATTTATGAGTAGATCATATTAATGACCATATTCTGACCATAGAGAAACATCAAATATGCACTCCCTACTAAAATGTTAGTGGTCATATCTTTCAATCTCACTTACAAAGTAGTTCTAACAAAAATGTACTTATGCCCGCAAGTATCCACCCTAAAAGGACTCTAACACACCTTTTTGTCACTAAATACTCACCAGTAGAGTACTTTCCTGCCAGCAAAATAAGTTATTTACTGTTCCTCAAACACACTTTGTCTCTGTGCTTTGAGTCTTATTGCCCCTCCGTACCCAGTGCTCCAACACTCCTCCCCGCCTTCACCTCCACCAGCACGTTTTGGACCCATCCAAATGATTGGTTCCTTCCAGACCACTTGACTCCAGAGTCACTTTTCCCCCTCCTGGATTTCTCTGCTGCACATTCTGTATGATATTTATTTGAGAACCAACGAGAATTTCTTTCTGTCCTGCATTTTCTAAGTCATCGCTTATGATTCATCTTGCCAATGGCTTTGAATCCTTTCAGAGAAGACTTTGATGTTTCTTTGTGGGCCCCAGCATGTCTTACCACTGAAGGCAAGACAGCAATGTACACCTGTTGCTTGATTATTTATTTATTTATCTGTGCAAGAAGGAATAGGGAAGAGAGACATAAAAAATAAAAGCCAACTTCTACTAAGGGTTTACTATCCGCCAAGTGCTTACTCTTCGTGCTGCTATTTGCATATCATACCATTTAATCTTCTTAATATCCTATGATATCCTCTATCTCTTTAACTGTCTTCATTTTACAAAAGGAGTCATGTGCTCTAAAGAAAACATGCCTCTCTGCACCACTGAGCTCTCCCCCATCCCATTCACCCCCAGGGTTGGCTTCAACCTTGCCCAGGGCTTCTGTTGAATTCTAGCAGTTCTGTCCTACCTGAAAATCTGGTTCAACTAAAAATGGTCTTATCAGCCAGGTTTCTAAGCCATGGGGCAAACACAAGTAGCTTGCCCTATCTGTTTCCATTTAAAGATTTGTGGTAAGGAACAATAAAAATATCCGTGTTAACAATAGGAAGGCAAACAAATTCAACTTTTAAGAAAATAAAATATTAGAATATATATAATATTTTCCATAAGGTAAAACACTTTGACTTAACCAAAACCAATGATCAGGATAGCCTCAACTTAAAAAAAAAAAAAAAGCAAACATTTATTTGATTGACAAATACCTGTGTATTTCCTGCAATAACTAATTGAAACTCCAACCCAATCGCAAGTTCCGTTCATCTTGCTCCAGCCTGCAGCCTAAAAATGCACCCAAGGAACTTAAACTATTCTGAAAAAGCCTAGTAGTAATCATTAACCATTTCCACTTTAAAGCAAAGCTATGCTAGGCTCTAGAAAGCCACACAAGATAGCAAAACTCAACTGTAGTCGTAAATATTTGGCTACAAGAAGAGCCTCTAAAAACTAAACTGAATTAAATGAGTTGCTCTCTCCAGCTCTCCTTTAGGGGATGTCCTAGGACATTCATAACTTATAAGAAAATTAATTCTGAAACAATGCATCCAGGAGTTTCCCAATATTCACATAAAAAAATTAACATTTATAATGATCATGTTCTTTTCTACAGCACCTGCCCCTGGCTGTCCCGCTTAATTAAAGCTTACACAGTGGCTTTAGCCTTAGGCGATCCTTTGAATTACATACCCTACCCGTGTCCTCTGTGCCCAGAGATGTTGTGCTGACAGTTTTATTTCCCTGATGAGCTGAAGTGATTGAACCCAAGAATACCAAACAAGCAATGCTCACCCGGTCATTCTCCCTTATGGCGTGTCTTCTGGTGAAGATGGAACTACTGTCTCTGGCTGCTTCAAAGGAAATCAGGAATCAGTAAGAGGACTGTGTTTGACAGGAATATGTGTTGAAGTGACGACTCAAAAAGAGGTTTTGAGAAATCATTTCTGAGCCAAAATTTGTTATGCTTAAATTTTGCATTAAGTCGTTGCAATTTCATAGATGGTTTAACTGATTGCAAAGCTGAGGAAGGAAGGAAGGAAGAAAGGAAGGAAGGAAGGAAGGAAGGAAGGAAGGAAGGACCACAAAGCAAAAATTGCTGATGACCCAAATTCACAGACTTTGTTCTTACATGGTTGTAGACAGCACATCAGGGCAGCAGGCCTCCGAAGCCAAGTCTATCTTTAAAATGTAAGAAAAAGGCAGAAAAGATATGCCTGCAATAGAACCTAAGAATAAAAAAGGATGTTAAGGGGGAGAGATGGATCAACCACATACCTAAGAGGAGCCAAGTTAGAGATGCTGTGTCGATATGGCACCAATGAAGCGAGTATGATTTCCAATTCTATTTGAAAGGATGAAACAATAAGGTAAACTGAGCCGTGATGGCCTCAGCTAGATCATTCCCAAGCACTGTGAACTGATTTAAATCACTTGGACTGCTCAGCTGTTACCAGGCTCTTTCAGTTAAAGCTGGGTAGTACCTGTGGTAATCATCAGTGCTATTTTACCAACTTTCAGATATCCCCCTCCAGGGCACAGGGTAGAATCGTGCTTCATGGTATCCCTTGGGCTGAGTCATGTGATCAGCTCTAGCCAGTGAGTTGCTGGAAGTCTTTTAATCACCAGCATGATACCTGCCAGGACCTTTTCACATACATACCGCAAGCAGTGATTCTCCATCAGCCTGGATTGCAAAGTGAGATCAGGCATGATGCAGACCAAAGCCTCCAACAGACCCATGGGAGACATGTGGTCTGAGCAAGAAATAAACCTTTGCTGCTTTAAGTCATAGCAAAGCCTAGCCCAGTGGATCTCAAAGAGCAGCTCCCAACCAGCAGCTGCACCTGGGACCCTGTGAGCAATGCAAATTCTCAACCCCCTCCCCAAGACTTACTGCCTTGGGGACTCAGGGGTTGGGGCTCAGTCACCTGCGTTTTAACCAGCTCTCTGGGTGGTGCTGATGCTCACTAACACTGGGACACCAAGACCTACTAACCCATCCTTCTGCACACAGAGGCACAGGATCCTCTTCCCAAAGGTCAATACCAGGTGGTAGATTACAAAGAAAGCAAGACTTAGTCCAATTTCTGACAAATGTAGCAGTATTTACTAGCAAGCAGGTGCCAAACAGTCAGGAGACCTATTCTTATAGCTTAGGATACCTGCTCTTGGGCCCTCTGACAAGCACCTTACATGAAAGTTTCACTCTCGGGCCAGTAAAACGATATTTTGCAGGCAGTCCCATCCAGGTCCTAGTGAGATGTCAGCATCCTCCCTGAAGCAGAACGGTGCAGGACTAAGATAGCTCTAGACTTGGAGCTCTACATTGACCATGGCAGCCGCCTGGGCTTGGTGGGTCCAGTGCCTTATCCATTAAAGGCATAGAGACCCAGCCAAAGATTCACTTAACCTTAAAAAGAGCAACTTGCACCAATGAAAAGTTACTTCCTGCATCCAGATTTTCGAGATTTGAACTAGTAAGTAAAGGAAGAGTTGGTTCCTTGTTATGATATTTCACAGGCTAAGTATTCACCCCCAAAAGTGGATTCTGACTAAGGCATTTTAACTGCCTCTAGGGTGTAGATTAAAGTTAATTTTAACATGGTTTTGTCACATTTTTTGTACACTAGAAAACATAATTATAGCAGCAAGACTCCATGAGATCTAGTGAAAGAAGAACCAGTGAGGCTGAGTTTATCAGGGTATCAAACTCAAGAACTATTTTAAAAAAAAAATTCTAACAGCCAGTACTGCCTAGCTGGGTAGAAATAGTCATAGAGTACAAAGACAATTTATCAAGCTTCTATAGTTTCTTGGCAATGGCCAAGGTATAATTCTATGCTCACCAAGCCATTTCCTATTATTTGGTCTCCTCACTTGACCAATGCCAAGAAAGTGTCTGAAGTAATAGGTAATTCCAGTTATCCTACTAGATATATTAAAATTCTAAATTCTAAATTGCCATTTTAGTTTTTAAAGCAGCCTATTGTGAGTTTAGTTAGTGTGGTCAACTCAATAATGTTCCCTTCCTCTCTCCAAAAACACCCTTGTCCTAATCCCAAAACCTGTGAATATGTCCCCTTACCCAGCAAAAGAGATTTTGCAGGTGTGGTTAAGTTAAGGACCTTGAAATGGGGAGATTATTCTGGATTATCTGGTGGGGTCAGGGCAATCATGATGGTCCTTACAAGAGGGAGCTGGGAGGACCAGGGCCAGAGACTGAGATGTGATGATGGAAGCAGAGGATTGAAGGTATTGCAAGCTAAGCTGGCTTTGGAGATGGAGGAAGGGGCCAGGAGCCAAGGAATGTGGGCAGCCTCTGGAAGCTGAAAAAGACAAGGGAACAAATTCTCCCCAAGAGGCTTTAGGAAGAGCTAGTCCTACAGACACCTTGACTTTAGCCCAGTGAGACTAATTTTGGACTTTTGACCTCCAGACTGTAAGTTAATAAAGTTACATATTTTTTAAGCCACTAAGTTTGTGGTGATTTGTTACAGCAACACTGAGAAGCTAATAAAGCAGTGTGATTTATTTTATAGTCTCATCACCTCTGGGTGAGCTAAAAAATTAGATTTCTGAAAGATGAAAACTGATTTGTGGGCCTGTGATGAACCTCTGTGATGTTTACCTTCTCTCTCTCTCTCTCTCCATCATCATCTTCACAGCCTGAAAACAACAGAATATTGAATTCATTCTAGAATTATATTCTTTACTTTGAGCACTCAGATATAATGAAAGAACACATCATTTCCATGGAGAAATTTCCTATAAAAGAAAAAAGGCCTAGAATTTTAAAAACTAACCAACTCAGATATAACACATTCCATTTAGTAAATTTCCTCTCTTTGACTCCTGGGAGAATATCTATGTACCTAATCACTCTTACGTAAGATTTAACCAGCTCAGTGATCTACTTGTCCAGCCCATTGTAAGATCTGAAGGCACAGATTTGAAAGGGGTATGGAGAGTGGATAGCTAAAAGAGATCTAATATTAGCAGAAAGAAGTGAGAGGTCACAACCTGACAACATGAATGACACTTAAAAATTCTTTAAAAAAAAAGACCCCCAGAATTTAGAAAGGAAAAAAAAAGGCAGTTACCTGGGGCTATTTAGTGAGGGATCAACTACTATACCTAGACGCCTCAGCAGAAGCCCTGGGCACATAAATGCATTAAATCACATGCAATATCTGGGGTTTCTTATGATTTGCCTAGGTAATCAGTATGGCATTCTATTGTGGTTTTTATAAAAGGCTTAATAAGGTAGAGAAGTATGTTTCTGTAGTTGTAAAGATAATTAAGTATATGTTTTAATACTTACCAGGGTAAGATCCCTTAATAACCAACTTAATAGGAAATCTCTCATTCCACAACTATGCCAAATAAATGAAGTGTTAAAATATTATTAAATTAAACCCATGCTAATTAGTAAGACTGAGGAATCAGAAGCCCTTGTACTCACACTGCCTTTTTTTTTTTTTTTTTTTTTTAACTCTCTAGGGTTACAAAGATTGAGGAAATCCTAACACCAAAGGGAAGAACCTCCTCAATTTATCATGTCCTTTGTGGTATTGCCAATAGCCCCACAGGAGGTGATTTGCAAGAGCAACATCGTAGGCAGAGTTTTACTCATCCTAGAATTTGGAGAATCTACCTGGCAAGCTCCACAAAAGAGGTCCTATCCTGCCCAAGAAAGAGGGAAGATGGGTGTAACAAAAGGCATTTCTCTCATCAGTTCTCATTTCCCGAGGCACTCAAAGCTTGGAGCATAAGGACAAGTCATCAAGATAGTATGCCCATGTCATCCAAAGTCAAGTTTTTAAAAAGTCACTTGAAAACTTTCAGCCTGAAGCATAACTTACTGTTCCAAGTGAAAGTTAAGCCAATCTATATGGCCCTACAAGTTTGCAGATGACCTCAGCCCTTCAAAATGAGAAGATGAAGTCATATTTTTGGCACAGAGGGATCTCCACCACCCCCAGCCCTGAGTTTCCTTGGGTGAGGATTAAGTCCATGAATTAGGTAACCATCACTTTGCATATCAGAGAAACTGGTGGGTTAGCTAAGTGCCTTACACTCCCCCTAGGACTCTGTCGGAAGAAGGCGCTGGGTAACTGAAGGGCACAGGCATAAACCATAGTGAAAAGACCTGTCGGATCACATGTGGATGGCTCCACAGCTTGGAGCCACACCATCCAGTTTCTCATCTTCAGCCTCCAGATACTATCTCCCTGAGCACCTGCAGTAACCCTGCAGCTAAGATAAATGCTACATGGCTCCCAAGCTTCAAACTCAGAAGAGAATTATGAGTGAAAATCGGATATCAACTTTGTGGGCAGGGATATGGGGATTTTATTACATCCTTGCTACTCAGGCTTACTGACTCTTCACCAAGATGTCCTTCCCCAAGGTGATGCTATAGAGCCCCTTAAACATCAATCCACTTGGCATGCTATGCGATCTTTTGGGGTTCTTCTATGCAACCGAAGCTCTGGTCACTGAGAATACACCAGTAAATATGCTCCACATAGCCCTTGTCCTTGGGAAATAGAGAAATTGAAAAAGAAAGAGGAAATTACAATAAAATATGGAATGTGCTCTGACAAGAGTAAAATGGGATCCTATTAAAGGTTTTAGAGGGGCTGCATTGAAGTGAGCTGAGAGGGATCAGTGGGAGTTATCAGCTGAAGGTGGAAGCGGAGGCTGAGAGATCTTATAGGACAATGAAATGACAGGAGCAAAGAGCTAGTGGTGAAGATGGGAGCTGAGTTTTGGCACCAGGGAAGGAGGCTCCCATTAGTTCCCCTCTCAGGTGGCACTGGAGCATTCCAAGCTGACCTAAAGAGTAATGAGGGGTCTGGGAGGGGCTCTAAACGTGCCAGCATCATCAGCATGGCCACATGCAGAAAGACCCCTTTGGCTGCAGCAAAATGGATGTGGAAAGCCCAGAGAAAAGAAGACAATGGAAGGTTGTGGAATCTTTCAGAGAAGATCCTCATAGCATCATAGAGGGAAACACACTCTGAGTAGCTTGATGACTCCTCCAGAATTAGGCTCAGTGGTAAAAGGATCGGTGTGCATCTACCGGGGCGGGGGCGGGGGGGACCAAATCTAGTGATAAATGAACTTCCTTCGCCTGCACAGTGATCATTTTTAATGAACATAGAAGTCTTTTTAAGGGAGAGCTTGCCCTCTCCACCACTCCCTATTTTCCTAAAGTCGCCCCAAGTTACACATTTATGTTACCAGCATGGTGACTGTAGGCATTTGGGTTTGTGAACCAATGAGATAAAATACAAAACTTTTTCTACATTTAATATATGAAATTGTCATCATCCTCTTGGGCATTTGGGACCCTATCATGTACCAGGCAAGTATTTGGGGTTCAAAGAAGTATAACATATAATTCCAATCCCCATGGAGGATTCCTGTTTTGGAGAAGGTATAAAAAGATAATCAGCAAATAATTTGAATAAACATTTCACCGATAAAGGTATACATGGAGAAAAGTCTCGTTATTAGTCATTAGGGAAAAGCAAATGAAAACCACAATGAAATACTAGCCACACCCACTGGAATGGCTATATTCAAAAGGACAGTAACACGTGTTAAAGAGGAGGATGTGGAAAAACTTGTAGGATGTGACATGGTACAGCCATCCTGGGAAACAGTTTGGCAGCTTCTTAAAAAGTTAAGCATGGAGTTACCATATGACCCAGCAACTCGCTTGTAGGAAATTTTCTTGTCAAGACAAATAAAAACGTACATCCACGTGAATGTCTACAGCAGCATTATTCATAATAACCAAAATAGTGGAAACAATCCAAGTGACTATTAACTGGTAAATGGATAAATAAAGTGTGGGCTATCCATATGGTGGAATATTGTTCTGCAATATGAAGTTTTCATACACACCACAACATGGATGAACCTCAGAAACATATATTAAGTGAAAAAAGCCATGTATTGGATGATTCCATTTATATGCAAAGTCTAGAAAAGACAAATCTATAGAGAAAGAAAATCATTTGTTGCCTGGGATTGGGGGTAGAAGAGAGAGTGACAGCAAATAGTTACACAGGATCTTTTGGCATAATAAAAATGTTCCAAAATTGGATTATGCTGATGGTTGCACAACTCTGTGAATTTGCTAAAAATCATTTGATTGTACACTCAAGATGAGTGAATTTTATGGAATATGGAATATTTATGGAATATTATAAAGCTGTTTTTAAAAACATTATTGCATGTTTTGAAACATAGTACATGTCAAATCGATGGTTTAAAAAAGATGGCCTCCAACCTTCTAATATCATAATATCATTCACCCCTCTCATAAAAACTACATGCTCATCCTCAATATATATGCATGCATTTCCTTACAAATAATAAAATGAACTAATGTAATAAATATTATGCAGAGCATACAATATACCCCAAAATTAAAACTGAAAGGAGACTAAAATACATAAATAGGTAATATTTTAACATAAAAGTATTGATTTTATCACAAGGTTTTTAAGAATAAAGGGATCTAGTGGTTAGAATTAGTGAACAAAATGAATTCCAGAGCAACAAACATGTGAATGTGGAAAGCTGCCAAAATGGACGAGGGACTCTGTTATGGACAAGACCTTCCGTGCATAATAAACCCTCAGAATATTCATCAAGTTGGAAATCATGTCCAAAGTGATGCTGCGTTTGCACGGTGAACAATGGATCATCCATCAAAATAAACCCAGCTGTTCTGAGGATGGCAAATGTTCGGGAACACCGGCCTGCAGACAGTGTCGAGAATAAATGTCAAAGAGGAAAGTGCAAAAGAAAACGTCAGAGAAAGCAACGCTGAAGAAAGAATTTATCTGAAGAGGAAGCTTCCTACACTATGTGAACTTTTGTTTCTAGGTAAGATGAATTTGGTCACATCACTCTATTGCAACCAAAGAGTTAATAAGAAAGATTGTGCCAGGTATGTGTGGAGTTAAAACAGCTATTAAATCTTTAAATAAGTTTGCTACCTCCATTGGTGTTTCTCTTTAACCTCATTCTCTGTGGTTTCACATTACAAAAATAATTATTTCTATTGACTTGGATGTTTATTTACAATGTGATACATTGTAAATGTATGCGAGCTACAAACAATAAATGAATATCACCAAGACAGAGGGTTCTAATTGGTTGTAAGAGACAGATAAAGTTGGACAAGGAATTTAGGGCCAGATCCTAAAGGACCTCAAAGCAAAATTTCAGTGTTTGGACTTTCTCTGTGTTGCCACCATGGAGGCTATTAAATGTTTTTGAGCACAGGGGAATCTAAAGTGTATGGCTTTTGGCAGAATTAACAGACTGCCACACACAGGGCGGACAGGTGCAGGGAGAGGTGAGAGGCAGTATTCTAACTGGTTAAAATTCTAACGATACAAAGCCCAGCATAGGCTGGGATTGAGGGTCCAGACCAAGATATTTGCAACAAGAAGAAAACAGAGAAAACAGTAGAAAGTAAAGAATGTCTACATGGTTGACAGTGATATAGGAGTTTATAAATCTTGGTGCCAAAAACTCTCCAACACCAGGCCAGAGGGCAAGTTCAACTAAAGTGCACAAAAATAATCTACAAGCTAAGGCTCCACTGGGCTTCTCTGGGCTGTATGTACTGACAAGACCAGGAGCTGCTCCATCATTTTTAGTCCAAAAAGTAGGTGCCTCTCCTGTCCTGTTTCATTGCTTCTCAATAGAACTCTTAAAGAAGCAGAGGAAAGTATTGAAGGACATGTTGTCAGTTTTTTTAAAGTAGTAAATAAAATCATCTTACTTCAGAAAGGAGAACTTCCTCTCCATCCTTATTAGAGGAAATTTGTAAGGAGGACTCAAGTAAGAATTAAAAGAACCATAAAATCTTTATCCAGTGATTTGAACTTGAGTGTGTTGTGGGTTATGATTATCTTCAGCCGCTCTGGGAGAAACAAGGCAATGTTACTTTCAGGAGCCTGATATCTACATGTTCTTTACCTGCCGGGAAGCCATAGCCAACTAACCAAAAAAAGACGCAATAACCCCAACATTTTCAAAATAAGAAAGCTAATTGCCCATCCATGTATCTTACTCTCACTATGGAATCACTCTGGAGGAAATGTAACAGGAAGTCTGTCTTAATACTGCACTTTCTTCCTTGCATACATAAAAACTCAAAGGTTTGGATTTTACTCATGAGTCAAACTGAAAAAAAAGAAAGATAATGTTTTCTATACTATTTGATAATAAAATTCAAAATTTTAAGATAAAATTATCTACCAGATCTATCCTTTTACTTTCCAACATCTTTGTATTTTCAGATTGGTTAATGGTGATGGTCACTCAGTCAAATTGTAGACCATGGCTTCTTTCATCTGAGTCATCAAGGATGCCAGACAGGTGGTTTCCTATGGAGCCCATCCTAAAGATTACAACCACAAAAGTCACCTTCATCTTTCACTTCCCTTATGGAATCAACGCTTTGTGGGTCTAAAGAAACCTTTTCCTGCTCTAAAGATCAAAAGCAGAAACTTCATCTTCTGGTTATTAATCAGGTCATTATGTAGTCTCCCCGGTTTGGAAGGCACAAAGTATCCCCTTTTAGACAATTTATAACCTCCATTGCTGCAAGAAAATTGAACATTTGCTTTTTGGTCAGATGAAGTCAATGTCTGTGTCATGTTTTTGATTACAATAAAATAGGAAATCTTAGCATGCTCATCTGTATACCGCCATCATTCTAGACTATTTCAAGACAAGAAATTAAACTCAAACCTTGAAACTATCTTTCCCTACAGGAAAGTCAGCCATCTTCTTTCTTGAATATTCTCTCCTCTAATCTTAATGAAGGATTTATGCAATACCTCTTTCTGGCAATATGATAACCCAGGGGAAACCTGGAAACTCTGAAAAGCAAGCCAATCCCAAAGTGGCTGCATTCTTAGGGTTTTGTGCTAAACTCTGAGGATCCAGTAAAGTTTAGGGTTGTCCAATCTGGGATCTAATAGGAGGACCCTTTACCTAAAGGAAACCAAGAAATACATCACACACAAAAGGAAACCGAAACCAAAATGAAACAAAACAAAAACTACATACCTATCCCAAAGTTTATGTTGCATGAATGAAAGAGAAAGCTCCTTTAAGATTTTGCAATTACAGTGTAGCCCTTGCTTGGGTTTTCAGTCTAAATATACCCACTGCCCGTGTGATCAGAAACATCTCAACAGAGAACGGGAATACAACAGTCTCAGTTTTGTTGCCAGCAGAAGCAAGATATATGCTCTCTGGAGGATCTCAAGTTCAAACCAAATCTCAGAGAATTTCCACTAATAAATTTCCAAGGAAAATGGGAAGTTCTCATTCAAAATTCAGGAAATACAAAAGGAGCAGGAACCCTAAGAGAATCAGCAAAAATAGCAAACAGCTGAAACAGACACCCAGATTTTACATATTGGAATTATTAGATAAAATATAAATAATAACTGTACTAATAGTTTTTAGAGGATATTTTTTTTTTGAAGATTTTATTTATTTATTTGAGAGAGAAAGAGAGAGAGCATGAGCAGGGGGAGGGGCAGAGGGACAAGCAGACTCCCCACTGAACAGGGAGCCTGACATGAGCTCGATCCCAGGACCCTGAGATCATGACCCAAAGCTGAAGTCAGATACTTAATCCACTGAACCACCCAGGTGCCCCAAAGACATTTCTTAAAAGAAGCTTTAAAATGTGAGCAGGGAAGAGGCAACATTTAAAAGGAAAGCAACTTCTCAACATGAGAGGTGTAATGATTGAAATAAAAACTCAATAAACATGAATATTTGACATTATCAAGGAATTACCATTAATGATTTGAAGTATAATAATGATATGCTGGGGAATGTCCTTATTTTGAAGAGATGCATGTTAATTTATGAGTCAAGGCTCATGACATCTGTGACTTAAAAGGTTTTAAAAAAGGGTGCCTGGGTGGCTCAGTGGATTAAGTGTCTGCCTTCGGCTCAGGTCATGATCTTGGGGTCCTGGGATGGAGCCCCATGTGGGAATCCCCGCTCAGCAGGGAGTCTGCTTCTCTCTCTACCTCCGCCCCTCCCCCACTTGTGCACGCGTGCACTCTCTGATAAATAAATAAATAAATCTTTAAAAAATTTTAAAGATAAAATGTTTCAAAAAGAGAGACAAATGGAAAAATAGATCAGTGGGTGAGTGGATTGATGGAATGGAATGGATAAAGAGATGGAGAGAGGGACACGGGCACAGGATGGTTGGACAGATGGATAAAGAGATGAGTGAACAAAGCAAATATAAGGAGATGTTAACAACTTATTGAATCTAGCTGGATGGGTAGATAGGTATTTATCAAACCACTCTTTCACCTCCTCTGCATCGTGAAATTTTTCATAATAAAAGTTGTAAGGAAAAGTAATCTGTCTAAATAGAACAAAGACCTCCTTCTCGGAGATCTTTCCAAAATTCCCCATGCTTTTCCTTCTTCTTTTTCCTTGATGCCATCCTATTCTCCTCCCAGACAGCAGTTTCCTACCTTCCCAGTGGGTGCTTATGGAAAGCTGCTCTTTGTGGGGAAACAGAATCAAATTGTCTAAGATAAAACTTTTACTAACATCAACCATGGTTATTATTGAAATGTAATACGGACCTCCTTCCGTACTTGCAGCCACCTGAAATGTCCATGATGCTCCTCCTTCGCTCTTCAGTGCTGAGTCTAGAACTCAGACTGTCTTCCCATCCTTACGAGGGATGTGTATGCACACATGCTGTGCATACACATGCACCCTTCCCCTCACTACCCCGAATCAAGGCCCAGCTGGCCCTATTAGAATGGAGCAGTGAGGTGACGCAGCAGACCGCATTTTTAAGTACACTAAACTGCATCTCCGGGAGGAATTGAGCAGTCGCTGACATCTCCCCAGGGAAAAGTAAAGTAAAACTGTCATGCTCAGACACTCCCATGATTAAATTAATGCAAAATTAAAACCAAAGGGAAATATTCCTCTTCATGTTAAAACCATCCCGTTTTGCACGGGCACCAACTACCCTGGCATTCATACTCCCTGTTTGCAGCTCGCACATCGCTGTCACTCACAAAATATTTCAGGAAGTGAAAGTCTCAACTTGGCAGGCATATAATCTCATCTAGAGTGACAACTGCCATGTTCCTAAACCACAAGTCTTCATTTCCACAATTTGCGATCATCTACACCACGTGCCTGCCAAAGCATTCTAGACAGAACTCAGGGTAGCAGGCCAGCCCCCTGCCCCATGGCCTGTTCCGCTTAAACCGGATCCGTAATCAAATGCTACAAAAATATATGCCCTCACCCCTGAACCACAACTGTGAATGCAAAGTATATTGAAGCAATGTTCTCCTGGAGCAGATATGGGTAAATCTAGTTTGCATATGGAAAGGGAGGTTGCTTTGCTTCCCTGCACAGCAGTATGCTGAAACAAAGAGTAACATCCTCTTTGACACTGAGTTCCACCCCAGGTAGGAGATGGTCAGTGACAGTGACCCCACCCTGACCCCAACCCCAGTCCTCAGACACGGGGAGGGAGGGATGGAGATGGAAGCAGGAGATAAAGGAACAAAAGATTTGGAGCAGGGGCAAGGACACCCTCGCTTGCAAAGGCCACAGAGTAAATCCGCAGGCTCTCTGGACCACCCATCTCTGTCACAACTACTCAACTTTGCCATGGCAGGATGAAAGCAGCCGGAGACGATCTGTAAAGGAAGGGGCATGGCCATGTTAGGATAAAACTGTATTTATGGACAGGCACTGCAACTTGACCTTGAGATCATTTTTACGTGTCACAGAATAGTAATCACGTTTCTTAACCTTTTGAAAATATAAAAACCCTTCTTCACTCACCAGCCATATGGTGTCAAGCAACAGGCCAGACTTGGCCCAGGGGCTGGAGTTTGCGATCTTCTGACTTAGAGCACTGATTTTCAAACTTGGGCATCATCAAAATCACCTGGAGGAGGAGTTCAAACAGAGGTGCTTGGGCCCCAGGCCAGAGTTCTGGTCCCAAGGGACTGGGATGAGCCTGGCCATTTGCACTTCTCACAAGTCCCAGGGGATGACGAAGCTGCCAAGACCCCCCACAGAGAACCATGGTTTAGAAACAAGGTGAACAAGGAGAAGGGAAGAAAGAAGTGCCCACGTTGGCCAGGATAGGTCAGCAATAGCCACTTTGATATCACGTACGGAAAGCCTATATAAATTTTATATACAAATTTGGAGGCAGAAAATGAACACAATTGAGTTTCAATAATAATAAATATCATCTCTGCCTGGAAAGTTCTACCCTCAGATATCTATAGGACTAACTCCTTCCCTTCCTTCAAATCTGCTCAGATACCTTCTCTGCAAAGGCTCTTACCCCAGTCAGCTATTAGCCTTGTGTTTTAACACTGGCCCACTCCGCACACCTACCTCCAGACCTCTTCCCTTATTTCTCGGCAACATTACCTCTAACACACCGCATAACTGACCTGCGTATTATTTATTATCTGTCTTCCCCTTACCACCACTCACCATGCTCCTATATCCCTAGAATATAAACTTCTTTAGGGCAAGGAAAACAGATGAATATGTGTTGTGGGCTGAATGTTTGTCTCCCCAAAATTCGTATGTTGAAACCTCATCCCCAGTGTGATGGTATTAGGAGGTGGGGCCATTGGGAGGTGATCAGGTCATGAGGTGGAGCCCTCATTAGGGGGATTAATATCCTTATAAAAAGACCCCCCAAATGGCCTCCAGAACTGTGAAAAATAATTGTTTGTTGTTTACCAGCCACCCAGTCTATGGCATTTCGTCATAGCTGTGCAAACACACTAAGAGAGTATAGCTGTATCCCACATTTCAAGAACCGTGCCTGGCGCTTTCATGAGCACTTAAATATTCTTGAATGAATGGATGTATAAGTGCTAGAAATCTCTTTGGGTCTAAAATGAAAAGTACATGAAGATAGTCAAGAACTTTGACACATGGGCGCCTGGGTGGCTCAGTTGGTTAAGCGACTGCCTTCGGCTCAGGTCATGATCCTGGAGTCCCGGGATCGAGTCCCACATCGGGCCCCCTGCTCAGCAGGGAGTCTGTTTCTCCCTCTGACCCTCCTCCCTCTTGTGCTCTCTCTCATTCTCTCTCTCGCAAATAAAAAAAATTAAAAAAAAAAAAAAAAAAAAAGAACTTTGACACAACTTTTAACTTGCTCATGGTGCATCATAGAGATCATAAAAAGAACCTGAATATACATCACTCTGTAAACTTTAATCCTGGAACTTCGAGCTTAGTCTCAAGCATTACAATTTAGGATTAAAGAGACTCTACACTACCCTCTTGTCCAACTACTCCCTGGTACAGAAGTCAAAGGTTCATGTCATTGTTCTTAACTCCTATCCAACCAGAAATCCTAATTCCAAGGATCTCACTCATGAGCACCACTGTCTTAGTCAGCTAGGGTTGCCATAACAAAATAGCATAGACTGCGGACTTAACCAATGGAGATTTATTTGTCACAGTTCCAGACACTGGAAGTCCAAGATCAGGCACCATCATGGCTGGGTTCTGGTGAGAACTCTCTTCCTGGCTTGCAGACAGCTGCCTTCTTGCTGTGTATTCACACATGTCTCTGCTTATAAAAGCACTAATCCCATCATGAGATTCCCCACCTTCACAAACTCACCAAACCCTAATTATCTCTTAAACGCCCCATCTCCAAATACAGTCACATTGGGTTCAGGACTTCAACAGATGAATTTGGGGGGGACACAAACCTGCAGTCCATAACAACCATTTGTGTGCGTGTATCCCTCATTCTCCCTGTAGTACGAACTCAGTTAACACTAGCGAGATTTACAATCCATCGATCCTACCATTTTTCAATGGCCTCCTTCTCCATGTTGTCCTCATTTCCCTACCTCTATAGTTTAAATTCTATAGTCTTTCATTCAAAGCATCCCCTTGAATACATCCTCAACCACTAAAAGCTCCCTCCACCATCCTGTGAGGTAAGTGTTATTATGATTCCCATTTTCTAGGTAAGAACATGGAGGCACAAGGCTAAGGATCCAACGGAGATTCTAGCCAAGACTCCAGAACCTCCACTGCTTCTTGTGTCATTAAAGTTTACTCACCTGGTCTTTTACTGCAGCTGGTTTACTGGTGTTTGCACTAGAAAGGTGGTTTAACCAGGGCTACTTCAAGCGTGGCCTGCAGATTGTTGTCCACTGTGAACTGTTTGTTACCAGTCCGCAATGAGCTTGTCAGTGTTTGGAAATATAATTTGTTAGAGCAATTCAGTGTCTGTTGATGGTAGCAATAAAATCTGGTGCTTGCATTTTGTGCATCTTTTTCATCTCATTTTTCTAGTAGTTTATTGTAATTTTATATTACAGAAGTAACAGTCCAGGATGCATTTGGAAATTAAAAACAAACAAACAAAAACAAAATATTCTTTTTTTCACGGATCATTTTGAAGCGCTAGTTTGAACAACTGAAAGTGTAAGTTTATTTATTCCAGTATGTTCTAGATTCTAATTTTATTAAAAGAGAAAATCTCTCCTATGCAATTATTGGTTATGAGCCAACTATTCAAATTAAATGGCACAGATAACTTTAATTAACATAGACACTCAATCCAAAGCCTTCTTATATATAAAAAAAGTATTAAATGTTTTTCTCAATGCTTTTTTTCCCCCAACTCTTCACATCCCTCTTCATACCACCTGACTATGTAAGTGATTATCATATGGCCATATTTTTGATTTCATGAAAAATTTTGAAAATTTTGACCTTTTTGGCCCATTCTGCTGAATCCACCATACTTTTTTCTCATTATTGAAATTTCAAACTACTAATTAGAACAAATCAATAGTACATGGTCTCATAATTTCACTTAGATCAGGGCTTCTCAGAATTACCTGGAGGGCTTACTAAAACACAGATTGCTCCCACCACCCCCCCACCCCCTCCAGATTCTGACTCAGTAGGTCTGTGATGGGGTCCATGAACTTGCATTTCTAATGAGCTCCCAGGTGGTGCTGAGGCTGTGGATATGCTGACCATATTTTGGGGGAAGCACCAAAAACACTAGATCACTTTGTGAATTCAGCCCAAATACTACTTTATTCAATTATTTTTGTACGGCAAATATTTTCAAATCTAACAACTTGAAAATATTTTTAAACAGATTCAGACTAAAATCCAAGGTCTTTGAGAAATGTCAGCTCTTACAGGTGACTTACACAAATGATAAACTTGACATACTTCTGAGCATGTAGCATTTTACACATTGTAGGTGTTTCATAAATGTTGGCGGAGAAGAAAGGAGATCGGGAGTGACGGAAAGTATGGGGCCTCACCTAATCCAGCAGCACAATCGTGAATGGAAGCACTGTAACTTGGGATCATGCAAGCTGTGATCTCTTCTGGCATAATCATGTAAATAAAACTAAACTGTGCTTGGCCAGATATTGTATTCCCTTCATTTGACCCCTCCCTCAATTCAAAAATATTGCCAAGGAATCTCCTCGATTGTTTAAAATATCACAAAACTCTCTGGGAAGTGTGATTCTGAGCATTCCCACTCTCCACCCTCCTCCCTTCCCACATACCTCCCCCAGGAGCATACCTGCACCCCTTCGTGTCCTCCCCTCCGTCCAGCCCTGCCTTCATAGGATATTGTTTTTAGACCTGACTGTTGCATTTAAAACAAAAGTGAACTAGTACCGGGGACAGTAACTGTCCCAAGAGTCACACTCCTTTATCACTGACTTACAAATAACTTATACAAACACATTTAATTCTACAAATGCCCCTGGGGACAATGAGACTGTAAGTCACTAGCAAGGAAGAATTGGCTAAAAAATGTAATAGCCAACTGCCATTCTTTAGTCTTTCCATTCTTGGTTTCCTGTTCATTCTCGTTGGTAGTGGATGTGTTTTATAAACTGATAAAGGGTTTGATTCACTCAGCCTTTCATCTATCAGCTTCCATACAAACTAATGGAAACTCTTAAAAAGACAAAAACAGCTCAAAGTTCTAATGTACAATTGAACTCAAAACACCAACTTATTTTAAAGGGACTTTTGGCTTGCTGGTTGCCTTATATATGGGGGTGACCCTGTATTGGAATGCCTGGAATATTGGGAAAAAAGTAATTGCCCCTTCCAGTATCTCATATTGTTTATACTAGACAGATTTGTTTCCTTAGTCCAAGGAAAGATTTCATTAAAAACAGCTTGCATTGGGGCGCCTGGGTGGCTCAGTCCATTAAGCACCCGACTCTTGATTTCAGCCCAGGTCATGATAGCAAGTCCTGCCTCGGGCTCCGCACTGGGCATTGAGCTGGCTTAAGATTCTCTCTCTCCCTGTGCCCCTCCCCCTCTCTAAAAAAAAAAAAAGAACAGCTTGCATTGTATAAACTTAAATGAATAGCACTTCCTTCAGAGTGCATTTGCATTAGCACAGAAGCATGAAATAGCATATGCATGCTGCCTTCTGTAGAGATGACACTCATGAGCTTTCAATCAAACACACCGCAGGACCGGGCACCCATGTGTTCAAACACAGATCCTCGGGCCCTGCTCTGGAGTTTCTGATCCCAAAGGACTGGGATGAGCCTGACTATATGCATTTCTCACTTGGAGAACTTGAATTTTAGATAATTTCTACATGTCACAAAATAGTACTCACATTTTCTAACCATTTAAAAATATAAAAACCATTCTTTGCTCACCAGCCATACAATATTAGGCAACACACCAAGCTTGGCCGGCGCATGGACCACAGTTTGCAGACTTTTGACTTAGATCATTGATTTCACCAAACTTGAATATCATCAAAACCACCTGGAGGAGTAGAAAATACGTTATCTAATAGGAGAGTTGGCACAAACTCTGTAGGTATAAGCTACACAAGCGACCAAATCTCCCAGGTGAGCTGATTTAAAGTGTTCCTGGGAACTGGTTTCCCTCAGAGGTAACCTGACATCTTTCCTGAGGACTCCCCAATTCTGTTTCACACCAGTGTATGCACCGCCTTCAAATGCAAATGCCAATCTCCAGGGTTGCTAGTCACCTCTAAGCATCTGATCCTTCACCTCCGCTGAACTGCAACAGCTGTTAGGGGGGAATTCTCTTGCCTTTCCACCTACAAGCCTCTCAAAGAACATGATTAGAACAAACATGACTCGAAGAAGGTGGTTATGTCTTGCTTTGGAGAGGGTTGGGGGGGTTGTCTTGCAATCCCTTGTTTTTGAAACCATCCTGATTTTTGCTTGGTGTCACTTGGATGACACTATTTACCACTCTAGGATCTTTCAGTGATGCTTCTGGTAGGTTCATTTCAGAAGTCGCATAGAGGTGGGGCGCCTGGGTGGCTCAGTCGTTAAGCGTCTGCCTTTGGCTCGGGTCATGATCCCAGGGTCCTGGGATCGAGCCCCACATCGGGCTCCCTGCTCAGCAGGAAGCCTGCTTCTCCCTCTCCCCTTCCCCCTGCTTGTGTTCCCTCTCTCGCTGTGTCTCTCTCTGTCAAATAAATAAAATCTTTAAAAAAAAAAAAGTCGCAGAGACGACAAAACACTGGATACCAACCTCGTCCTTATAGGTGGGATCCAGTTTCTAATTGAATTTTTCATAGCAGGCATCATCTCTGTTACCATCCCAATGGATGTGGTGGAGTCTTCTGGATTAGTCCATCAGTTGATAGTTAGGGTACACTCAATCCAGCAAGCTGGTATCTTTATCGTGTTTACTACTTGGTAAGATGCAAAATACTTCTGAGTTAAATATTTCATCTTAGCCTATCTCAGATTTTATCATTAATCTAAGACCTCTATTACAATCCTTCACTGACATCTTGCACATCCGTTCAACTAAATAAACATTTACTTTATGCTAATACAGGGTCAACTTAATAGGCGGCCACCTATCAGCCATCTGGGCCCTATTGCCATCCTTCTTCCTGACATCTATGAGCTCCAGCTCAACCCAGGCTTCCAGCAATAAATCCAAGAGGTTATTTTTCCATATTTTTCCATTGCCTATAAATTTTGTGAAAAGGAAAAGTGAGGCCTAGAGAATTCAACTAATTTGCACAATGGAACAATCGTTGCAAGAATTATAACCCAGTTCTGCTTATTTGATCAAAGTAAAGAACCAGATCAAATATTCAGCCAGAGTCCATGCAGGTTGGGGGTGGGAGGGAGTGGGAAGAAATTCTAGTCCTGGCAAGAGAGGGGAAAATTGATATACATATTTAAAGTTATATATATATAATTATATGTAACATAATATATGGTATAATATATTACATATATAATTGTAAATAGTATGAAACAAAATATAAGAAAAAATTAAAGTATGGTGAAAAATAATCATGCATATTTCAAGGAATACAGGAAAAAGAAAGGAAATTACATTCTATGTGACAATAAGGCAGAAATGTCCCCTAAAAGGAGAAAGGATTAAGAGTAAGAAATTAGTCATATATTGGTCACATTTATGCAATGACCTTTAGATTTTTAAAAATTCAACCCCATTTTTGTTTTCACTGCAAGACAGTATGTGTCCCAGAGTATGTACTCGATAAATGTTTGTTGAACTGAATTTAAATTACTTTCGTTTGGCAAGATTATTTCTTTTTCATAGTGCTCTGAAGGAAAAATCATTAAATGGATTTTTATCCTGCCTTTCATAAATGTCTCTGTAGTGCTGCCCCTAGTTAAGGATTTGCCTCTGAAAGAGAGTTGTGTTCTGTTTCTTGTCTGTGGTAGCTCCCTTCTCTGCTCTTGTACTAAAGGTCCAAGTAAGAGAGACCTGTCAAGGGGCATCTGGGTGGCTCAGTCAGTTAAGTGTCCCACTCCTGGTTTCAGCTCAGGTCATGATCTCAGGGTTGTGAGATCGAACCCCACCTCAGGCCCCACCCTCAGCGGAGACCCTCTTGAGATTCTCTCTCTCTCTCTGTCCCTTGCACCCCCCCCAAAAAAGAGAGGGAGAGAGAGACCTGCCAAGTCCCTACTGTCTAATCTCAAAGAATTCAGCAAACATGTTAAGTGTTTTGAAGCCAACTAGTTTCTTCAAGGAGTCAGCTGAACCCCAATTTTTGTTTGTATGATATTGCTATTATTGTGCAAAGTCAACTGCCCCAGGCAGAGAGAACAGAATTTTTGCTTGGGCTTCAATTCTGCATTTGCATTTATCTAGAGCTTGCAAATACCTCTTATATTACTACAACAAGAGAAATTTGGGGGGGAACTTTAGAACGCCAATTGGAAATCATTGCAATCAGATCTTTCACTGCTAGGTAGGTTTTAGATTCATTTAAGATCCTATCAAACTTTAGAATTTTTTTTAATGCACTGTTATATTCCCGAATTTACATTATTAAGTCAAACTGCATACACTCACCACTTTTCCAAATAAAGGTTGTTGTCTCAATAGGCTTAGAATATATGGTAGAACTCATTCACACCTACATTTCCCAAATTATACTAAGCAGCAAAATTTCATGTTTGGAAGAGATTTTCTTCAGACTTCTTATTCTTTAGACCTGTCATGTGATCAGGTTGGCGCGGGGAGGGAAGCTAACCAGATACCTTTCCCATCTAGGGAGATTTTCCGTTTAGTTAAATGCACAGCACTCTTTTCCTTTGCTACACGTATGTGCATTATAATTAAAGCTTAGGATGGGTCAGAAAGTCCATCTGGTCCCACCTTCTAAATATTGTAATGAGAAAATTGAAGCCTAGGGAGACTGAAATCCTCTCCTGAGAGGAGGAAAAGAACCAGAATCAGAAACCAAATCTAATGACTCCCAGATGACTCTTTCCTCCACTATAACATCATATGATTTTTCCGCATCATCACTTAACTTCATGTTTACCAATGTCTCATCTTGCCAATTGGACTGTCTTTAGTTTAGTCCCAACACCATTCAGTGAGCATCATCTCTGCTCGGGGCATCATCCTAGATGTAGAAGTAAAAGATAAATGACACCCACCTTTCCCCCACGAATGTTATTCTCTTATGGTACCCATGATGACTAATGGTGAAGACAATCAGGACTTGATACTGTGTTTGTTCATTCACCAAATATGTATTGGGCTCCTGCCCCTACCAGGCACTGTTTTAGGTACAATGGTGACTAAAAATAAAACCCTTGCTTTCATAGAGATTATATTTAATTGGGAGGAGAAGCAGAAAAATTAACAAATAAATGTGTCAGCTGGTGAAAAGTGCCATAAAAACAAAGGGTGAGTCCGGGCACTGTTACCAATGGGCTGGAAGGGACTTTCTAGCAAAGGGTGACCTTTGAACCAAGACCTGAAGTAAGTGAGACCAACCCAGCGACTTACTCCTTTCCACTGGGCCTGTCAGAAGTGCTCCAACTTGGGAATGCAAAAGGGTGAGTATAGGTTTATAGAACATTAGAGCCGTTTGGTTTGGTCCTAGGTTCAGTCTTTTAAAATAAGTATTACTGAGATGAAATTCACATAACACAGAATGAGCTAATACACGTGTACACTTGAGTGGGATTTAGTACTTTCACAATGTTGTACCACCACCTCTTCCATCTCTACAACACTGTCATCTCCCCAAAAGGAACCCCAGTATCTGGTAGCGGTCACTCTCCATTTCCAGCAGCCCCTGGTAAACGCCAATCTGCTATTCGTTTCCATAAATGTATCTATTCTGGGTATTTCCTGTAAATGGAATCATACAGCAGGTAAAAACCTTTTATATTGAGCTCCTTTCCCTTAGCATAATGTTTTCAAAGTTCATCCACACTGTAGCAGTATTCATCCTAACACTTTATTCCTTTTTATGCCTGAAAAATATCCCATTTTGTATAAAACCATGGTTGATGGGTTCATTCATAGTTCACAATTGGGCTGTTCCCACCTTTAATGATCATGACTAATGTTTCTACGAAAATTTGTGTACAAGTATTTGAGGACCTGTTTTCAATTTTATTCTTTTTAATCTCCCTTCTTAATCCATTCCTGAATCTGTTAAAAAGTCATGTTCAAAACTTTGAAAAATGTTTAAAATGACTCCACAGTGATGAAAGACCAAATATATTTTAACCCTCTAAATGAGTGCCTGGCATGTAAGAAGCCCTTAATAAATAGCAGTTGTTATTTCAATAATAATAATTAAAAGAACACAAGGCTAAACATCACACAGCTGAATGCAGACTTCATAGAGAACTGTTTCAGTCCGGGCGGGGTTGAGTGGGGACCAAATCTGGGCAGGGGTGAGTGCGGGAGGAGACCCATGTGAAGAATCAAGATTTCAAGCCTGCTCCTACAACTCTTCATTCACCACAGACACTTCCCCGTGACTAGAGAAATTGGCTGGAACTTTCCTCAGCATTCAGGTAGTTTATCTGCCATCCTGTAAAATATTCACTAGTTTCCAGATTTGCCAGTGGACTTGCTCTGGGTTTTGCCCTGAAGTTACACAAACTTCACGGTGAGAAGCAAATGGAAAGAGATGGTTGTGTTTCTGCTTGTGTGACTTGGCATTCACTAAATCTCTAATTTATTTATTTAACACACAACTGCTGACGTCATTGCCTGAAGAAGCAATATCAGGCAGGTCTGATCCCAGCCTGTTTGCCACCCAAAGTCAACACCATTTACATGAATTGTGACAGTAAAAATTTCATTTTTATCTAGAGCCAAATATCTGATCAAGTAATCACTTAATGATCCTTTGAAGTGTTAGGATTTTGGATTTGCGCTGAGCTAGAGTTTAGGAGACCGGGAGATATTCCTAGTCTTTCTGGGACTTGTTTTGTGACTTCAAAGAGTATACCACTGACATCACTCTACTTTCCCATTATATTTTTTTTTTAAAGATTTTATTTATTTATTTATTGGAGAGCGAGCGAGCGAGAAACAGCATGAGAGAGGAGAGGGTCAGAGGGAGAAGCAGGCTCCCCGCCGAGCCGGGAGCCCGATGTGGGACTGGATCCGAGGACCCTGGGATCATGACCTGAGCCGAAGGCAGTCGCTTAACCAACTGAGCCACCCAGGCGCCCTACTTTCCCATTATAGTAAGGTTATTTTATCTGACCCCGTGTACCTCACTAATGGTTGCAAGACTTATCCTGTATTTGTGCTTACTGAATCTGGTCAGTTCAGTCAAAATGGTTATGAGGTATACAAGTCACTCCTTAACTGAGATCATATTTTGATTTCTAACATCAATTATGCCTTCTTTTTTAAAGTTTCAACTAAGGTTCCTTCATGCATTACAATATTAATCGTGTTAGTGAAAGAACTTTAACAACTAGACTACCTGCCATTTGCAGTTCCTAGCCAATGCTAATTTGATGTCCTCATGGAAGTGACAGTTTGAAGAAAGACGTGTCTTCCTTAAGCAAAAAAAAAAACAGTTCTCTTCACAAGAAACAAGATCCTGTTCCTATATTTGCACTTCAGGCTCCTTCACTTACAGAATCAAATTCTGTTTTTAGCCACTGTGTAGTTGTCCACCTTCTCAATGTATCAGATTACAGGCAGGAAGCTTTCGGAAAATTCTCCACAAATGTTGAAAAAGAAATACAACAAGAGGCCTTCACTCTCTCAGAGCCCAGTGACCCAGCTGAGTTATCACCACAGCGCAGGCCAAACTCCAAACAAAATAAATACCATTATAAGCGACATTTTTGTACAGGAAAAGTATTTCCCAACCTTGAAAATTTGTTGCCATTGACTCAGTAAACTACACCATGCAGACAAATACCAGGTCTCTGATACACTGAGTCTGGGATGCTGCAATTTCCTCCTTCCACCCAGAAGGTATTCAAGAGCAAAGACTTGTATCTCTGGTACCTGGAAATTGTGTTGTGATGCTGAATAAATATGTAAATGAGTAGGGGCTCAATTCCTGCTAGTTGCTGAGCAAAGAGGTTCCCTTCCTGACCTTGAAAACTCAAGGAACAAGTAGTTACCAGTATTGCCAAAACTATCAGAAGTATTTTAGTCCTTTATCTGCAAGTATTGAAAAGGTTATGCTGAAGGGAAAAAAAAAAAAGACCAACAATTTTATAAAAGAGAGTCATTTTCATTTATGCTGCTGCAGCAGTATCTGTGATCAAAAAGTTTGCAACTTCATCAAGAGGGGAATGATTAAATCAATTGTACCAGGTATTCGCTAAAAGCACGATACCATTCTACGTGCCCTGATAAGGTCTGATTTACAAGACATACTGTTAAGTGTCAAACCAGTGTGATGCATGTCAGTCTGCACAGTATTGACCCATGTCCCTAGGGGTGAGGACATCTCAACCAAGGGAGGAAAGTTCGTATTGTCCCGGCTATGCCTGCCTGGAATCCACAGTCATTCTTCTGCCCCACCCTCCACCCCAACAAGGGAACAGGGCTAGGAGCATCCCTCAGTAGACCTCTGGGAGCAGCTGTCTATAAGAGTCTGGGCTTTGTCTCCATGATGAGAAGCCTTCTACATAGAACTTCTACAGGGGAGGATCCCAAAAAGAGTATGTTCTTCCAGGGAGCAGTTGATTCCAAGTAGATCCATAGAGTATGGTCATGGAGGTGATGAGAGTCTTCGGGATCACTTGCGGGTTGACATCTAAGGAGTGAGGTGTTTGGGTTTCCTCCTCTCCCCTCAATCTGTGTAGTTAAACTAGATTTGGAGAACGTTTATGCCACAAAGGCAACTTGAAGCTGATAAAAGATCCCCAAATAATATCAGCCTGAGAATTGCATCATCCAAGGCTAAATTTGGGGATCTTGAGGGATATATCAGAGGGGTTAAAGGATGTTATTCATAGCAAGGTGACTATGTGAATATTCCAGTGTTTATCGAAGGCAAGAACTTGGCAAGGGGGCTCATGTAAGAGACTCATAGATTCATAATTACCAACAGAAACTGTTGATAGAGGGGCAGCTGGGTGGCTCAGTCAGTTAAGCATCTGACTTTGGCTCAGGTCATGATCTCAGGGTCCTGGGATCGAGCCTGGTGTTGGGCTCCCCACTCAGTGGGGAAACGGCTTGTCCCTCTACCTCCGCCCCTTCTCCCCACTTGTGGTCTCTCTCTCTTCTTCTTTCTCTCTCAAATAAATAAAATCTTTAAAAAAAAAAAAAAAGGAACTGTTGATAGAATGAATAAAAATATCAATAAGTTCCTCATGACTGATACATCCATTCTGACTTTCCTATTTCTATGATTTGATGAAAGTCTGTTTGTTATACTATAGACATGATCAAAATTACATTTTATTTAATCTGAATTCTACTCCGACCATCCTAAATTTGCCCCAGGCCACATCTTAATAGTTTAGAGAGGTTTACAACCACTGAAGAATATTAACCAGAGCTTTCTTTTCTATTATGAATTCAGGGTTTTAAGAATAAATTATATATAAGCTTCCTTTCCCTTAATATGCCATTTATAACTAAAGAGTAAATATAATCCATTTGGGAAATATATTGCTGTCTAGGGTTATATTATTTTAATATACTATTATTATTACATTATATTATATATTACACAACATTACTGTTACTATTGTACTCTAGCTTGAAGTGGTGTCTTACTACACATCTTTGTCCTTAACACATATCTTATTCGAAGCAGGTCGGGCATAGGGGAGATTCAGAGATGGACTGAATTTCAAAAATAAATAAGGCTGACATGACAGACTCAAATCTATGGATGAGATCTGTCCCACAAACTTAAATTTGTCCCACACATTTTTACATATTGCATTAACTGACATATAGAAATTCAGAAATCTCCCATAAAAATCCAAAATGAGGGCTTCTTTTGAGAAAAATTCTGGAAACTCTGAGCCTGCATTCACTTATAGCAACCAACTATGGGAGCTGAGGAGCCACCAACCATAGAACAATCTGCCACAGTCCCCACTTGGCCCTACATGGCTCCATGGGCCCCTGAGTTTGCAACCTCTGGGTTCACCACTCCTGAGTTTGTAATCTCCGAGCTAGAGGACAAAGCAGTGTTAGGGAGCAAGGAAAGGTGGGGGACAGAGCAGCAGCTATGATGGGATGGGGAGTGAGGATGAGAGTCAGAGCCATACACATACACTGTGTAAGCACATGATTTTACAATTAATATGACACCAGAATGTTCTGCTTAATGTCAAAGACCAGTTGGAGCTTTGCTGTGACATCTGTAGACAGGAAGAAGAAACAAAAGAGGAGAGGTAGGCGCTCCTCATAACAGCGTAACCAAGGAGAACAACAAGTATTTGGTGCGTAAAATGAAAAGAAACTGACCCATGAATGGCGTTGAGCATAATTTAAGCTTTTCTTTGTGATTTGGTCTTCTCGAAGCACACCAGATATTTTACTGCGCGCTGTAGTGCAGGATGCTTTCAAGTGTTCTTGAGAAACGTTGGCAGAGATTCCTTACATTCACTTTTAATTCTTCTGCCTTTATCACTTCACTATAGTTTTATCACTAAAAAAAAATACTTTTTTATTGGGTGGATCATTGACATGCAACATTATATTAGTTCCAAGTGTACAACATAATGATTCAATATTTGTATATATTGTGAAATGATCACCACGGTAAGTCTAGTTAATATTTGTCACCATTGTTGTGGAACTTTTTTTCTTGTGGTGATAACTAAGCTTATATTTTAAATGGGAAAAGAAGAGGAGTTCCCAAGACCTATGGCACCATTTGCCCCATGCTCGATGGACTCAGGCTACGATACTTCTTGTCTACTTTTATGGCTTTTCTGTCCCCTCTCTCTACACACAATTACTGCATAATCTGTTCACCATCCTTCTCCTTCACCGCTTATTGACAGACTATTGTCTAAGCGAGGAACTGAGAACAGGAGAGCAATGCCTAGTGAGCTTCGTAACAGGAATTTTCCTTGATTTCTGCTCATGGTTTTCCTTCGCTTCTTTCTGGGTCCACATTTCGTGAGTTTCCATAAAGCCTGACACCTCCTCCCCCACCCCCCACCCGGAGAAGAGGGATGTGATCGTACTAATACGCTCCGGAGAAGCGCTCCGGAGAAGAGGGATGTGATCGTACTAATACGTCCACAAATTGTACCATTTGGTTTGCACAAAACATACTTAAAATATTTTATTGCTTAAAAGAAAAGAATGCATTTCTTTAAATCAAAAAGTGATTTTTTACTGCTGGAAATGTGCCTAAGCGTGGCCACCAATGTGCCTCAGTTCTTAACTGTTTATGATTTTAACTCCAGGTATCTACTTATCAGGGATCTTTCCCCCAGTTTATGAGTGATCCAAGATAAATATATTTTTCTCAATAGCTAGAAAATTTATCATAAAAACACTTCGGAAGGTCCAGTCTTATTTCTATACTTAGTTCTATTCTGGTTTTATGGAAAAAATGTAAACTGGTTCTTCCAGAAATTACCGTTAATATAGCAATAATTCTTATACTCTCCGGTCTCAGGAGAGCAGAAAGTGATGGTAACAATGTCACTCTTCCTCTGCTGCACTGATGTCAATCAACCCTTTCACGTGATCACTGATGTTTCACGATTATTGCCCATTCCTTCGGCGTGTTCCTTTTCCACCTACTTATATGCACCTATACACCTGCAAACATATGTATGGACACATGCTGTCCCAATCTGTCGCCTGTTTGCCTACATATCAAATTATTCTAAAGTTCAAGTCTGAATCTGCAATGTCTCTGTCCAATTTTTCTTCTTCTATCTCTAATAAATGTAACCTACCAACCTCACCCCTATCTGAACTCATTATCTATAAATAATGGCCTTTCCCAAACCACATTAGTACTTCTCTAGGAATGTTGCCCTTTTAGAGGTCTGATTAACTAGACAAACAGGGCATGGAACTCTAGCCACATTTCCAACATGAAAAATAGCCTTTTGTTTTAAATTATGATTTTCTCTAGTGAAAACTGAATATGACTTATGATGACCAAGGCACAATTCCTCAAAGCAATGATGGAGTAACATTTTTTCTTATTCTGAAAGTCAGACTTTTTGAAAAATCTAGCCATCTTGAACACAGATACGAGTGCAGAAATAAGTTTGGCATTACTGTGGAAAAATCCAGATTGTTAAGTCAGAATGTATTCCTGACTTTGTATTCATTGAGTCAGCTGCTTATGGAGAATGCACCAAGCATGTTTATGCCCAGTACTCATGGCTTTGCCCTTGCAGTAAATCAGACAGGAGAAAAAATTACTTTCAAATAAAATGGCAATTCAATTAAGAACAAGTAAGGCTTTAAGGCAGATTTAAACTAAGACACTAGCCATAAATCCACAGAAAGTCAGCAATATAAAAACATGTGGATGCTGTCAAACATTCATTTGAGATTGAGAGTCCTATATCATAAAAAAAAAAAAAAAAAAAAAGGAGCAAAAATGTAGGCAGCACTTACCAAGGACCTGGCACTATTAACCCCATTCATCCCCACAGGAACCTCCTGGGGTAGATGCTATTTCATCCCCATTTTACAGATGAAGTCAAGGGTGAGTAACTCAGCCAGGATAATCAGCAGTTAGAATCAGAGCTGCACTTTTTTTTTTTTAAGATTTGTTTTTATTTATTTGACAGAGAGACAGACAGCTAGAGCAGGAACACAAGCAGGGGGAGTGGGAGAGGGAGAAGCAGGCTTCCCGCTGAGCAGGGAGCCAGATGCGGGGCTCGATCCCAAGACCCTGGGATCATGACCTGAGCCAAAGGCAGACGCTTGATGACTGAGTCACCCAGGCGCCCTCAGAACTGCACTTTTAACCGACCAAGTGAAACCCCTGAGTCTGTTATTCACCCCTATACCATCTGCTTTCATGAGCAGGAGAAATAAATCTTTTCTTTCTGCCTGGTGATGTGGCTTTTTGTAAGGACTTTGAAGTGTTAAAATATGGTATGCATGTTGTTCCTTTCTTAAAAACACTTCTGGTCTTATGTTCATGAATTTATAGTTTATATTCAGGCAAGCTTCCCTCCTCTGCTATACAAGGACATGAGCTGAGTATTTAGGACAAGTCTTACCATCAGGCAAAGATGACAGTCCTCCCTTCAATGGGATTTAAGGATGTCCACTTCCCAAAAACCTCTCTCCCATCCACTGATTACACTGAGTAAAATTGCATCCCCAGAAAACGTGTGGAAATGGCCACATGTTGACAGTTTAATGTAAATGTGTCTTCAACTTGATTTCTTCCATCCCAATTACTCTGTAGCCAAGGGCGCTGGGGGACAACGGGATGCTGTTGCAGCAGTGGCAGGCCATAGGTGGTGTTCCCATCACCACCTCTTCAGCCCCTGGTAAGGAAGGAATTCCCACCTGAGAGTTATGCAGGTGGCCAAACACATGATGCACAACACGGACCAGATGGCAGCAAGAGTGGTTTCTTAGTCACACATATGCACAGCCTAGGGAAGGAGGACACCACTCCTGCAGGGTACACAGGGGTGGCACTTGGGAGCAGAATAAACAAGCAGAGGCTGCAGGAGCCTGGCTTTGTAGTAACAAGGGGGTGAGGTGGCTCTCCCCTCCCAAGAGGGTGTGATGAGCTTGTTTGATAAGTCTGTGGACTGGCAGGGAACGCAAGCCTTCCACTCAGAGATAAGCAGGACCAGTGCAGGTCTTCATGATAAGGACTGGCTAGGGCACCCTGCCCAGGGCAGCAGAGAGTGGGGGGGAACATGCTGTTTGGCCCTTCAAGACACTCCCAGTTTCCCCTAGATATGGAGGCAACACATAATACTGGGCCTTAATTTTAAGCCTTACTCCGCAGATGGACAAGTATGGAGGGAAATGGAAGAGAGATGAGATAAAGTAAGGAAGTTAGGGCCTTGAAACTGCAAGACTAGATGATCTGAAGAGTGGGCGGGAGGCAGCTCCTAGCAAACCCTATGGAAGACATCTCAAGGGCAGAGTCTGTACAGAGACGTAGTGAGTGGTGTGTTTCTTCTTAATCACTACTTCCGGGTGGAGGAGCAGTAAGTTAATGACAAAGACAGTTAAAGGAGGTCTTTGATAATATTTAAAAGAGGACGATGTGCGATTGGATTCATCTTTCACTTTTCAACTGATAGCATTAGCAGCTTAGGTGCGAGAGAAATGATGTTCAAGATAGCACAACCCTAGACGGTGTCCGTTGAGCACAGACACAGTTCTTGTTGATAGTTAGGTCATTGTTTTCCATGCAGTGTGATGTCTGCCCTGGAGATTGGCAAGATGGTGTTAGGTGCTTCCGAGAACCAACAGGAATTGCATAGTTGTTGCCTCTTCAGTGTTCTTCAATCCAGATTAAAGGCAGGTTAAAGTCCCAGCTTAGTAGCTAGGTCTTCGTCCCATTCTAACTAACAGTGATCTTTCTTGAGCCAGTGTGCCTCTCATCCAGAGCCAGCAGCAGCCCACACTATTAGTCTAGAATTCAATTGTCTACTGTCTTCTGGTATCTCCTATTTATGGCAAGTTAGAACGATTTTCCATTTTGATAGTGAAATAAAGTTTCCTTTTTAAATAAATACACTTCAGTAGAAATAAATGAATCAGTAAGCGAATTTAAAGAGGACATTAAATCAACAAGCCCAGGTGTTACATGAATATAGCAAAATTATGAAGTTTCTATGTGAGTAACTGAAAGAAAACTTTGAATTAGAGACATTTTTAATATATGTACACATGTGTATGCATACATACCTATTTATTACATACATATATAACCTGATCAGTCTCAAATCTTCTTAAGTCTAACAAACGGTAGCTTTTTTTTTTTTTTTAAGATTTTATTTATTTATTTGACAGAGAGAGAGAGACAGCGAGAGAGGGAACACAAGCAGGGGCAGTGGGAGAGGGAGAAGCAGGCTTCCTGCTGACCAGGGAGGCCAGTTCGGGGCTCGATCCCAGGACCCTGGAATCATGACCTGAGCTGAAGGTAGACGCTTAATGACTGAACCACCCAGGTGCCCCAACAGTAGCCTTTTCTTAAGAACTAAAAAATATCTATAATATCTATTTTTTATTTTTTGTAAGATTACCTGTCAATTCACAATGATAGTACCAAGATTAACTCTCTATTTCACAAAATAATGCTTTTCCCTAACTGAGAATTAACATAGCAGGTGATCAAACATATATACTCTATAGTCATGTCTAGAAATGTAATAGTGTGTGAAAGCAGTTAGCTTTATTCCTCATGTTAACAAGAAACATGTGGCTCATGAGTCTGAGGTCCCGTCCAGAGATTAGGCAAAGAAGTCTTCCCCAAAACTTTCTGTAACACTTTTGTCTCAAAATTTCAGTACATGGTTCTTCTATTGGGTGAACCATCATCAAACGATTAGAAACATCAGGATCATCCACCTCCCTGGCACCCACATTTCATCTCAGGACTTTGTCAGGTAAAGTCAGATGTATTGTGGTGGAAAGATTAGTCTGGAGGAAGTGGGCCCAGCAATAGGCCTGCCCCTTAATATGGGGAACGCCCGGATTCTTGCTAAAGATAGAGCCATGCCTGTCAATGAAACTCAGTATGCAGAGAATTTGGTAAATTTCAACCAGTCTAGACAAGTAGTCAGGGTTAGGATGTATAGGACGGAATATTGTCTGTATAGGTACGAGGGGCAGGGGAATCTAGATAACCAGCAAAATTCAGAAAGTCTACAGACAGCCTCTGTAGAAGGCTATGTTTTTAGGAAGCTATGTAGGCTGCTGGCTGAGATCCGGTCACTGGCAATGAGCTCAACACCAGGACTCCCAGTCTAGAAGAGGACTGAAAAGATCTAGGTGGGGCCTCAATTCTGGAGGAGCATATGTTTATGAGGGCATTGGTTCTGGGATATGCTGCTGATCCTTTACCCTAAGAGGAGCCAAGGGGGGACTGGGCCTCAGGACCAAGGCCGCAGAACCTTTATTAACCTCAATGTTGAGCTAAGGCTTCCTAAGTGCCCTGAGGGGACTGAGGTCAAGAAATATCCCTCTATACTGGAGGCAAAGATGAATCTTAAGGTGGGAGTGAAGCAATATCATTCAACATATCATGATGTAAGCCTAGCAATCATTCAGATATAAACAGCAAAGCACAAAGCCTAGAAATCTTTTTTTAAGTACCAGACTTAGATACACGCCTATGGCATATATTTAGATACACGCCTATGGCATATATTTTCAGAAATAGACACTACAGAATAATATTAATTATTTGAAGTCCCCTAAGACCTTGCTACTCAATGTGTGGAGCAAGGTCCAGCAGCATGGACATCTCTTGGAAGCTTTTTAGAAGTACAGTGCCTTTGCCCCAGTCCAGACAGACCCACTGAATCAGAATCTGCAATTTAACAAGAGCTCCAGGTGATTGAGATGCATATTAGGTTTGGGAAATACCCTGAGATATATACTAGTACATCTCTCTTTCCAGTGTGTCCAATAATGAAAATTTAGAAAATTATATTTCTTAGGCAGAAAACTCTCCATCATAGTTGCTATGAGTTATCTTTTTTTTTTTAAAGATTTTATTTATTTATTTGACAGAGAGAGACACAGTGAGAGAGGGAACACAAGCAGGGGGAGTGGGAGAGGGAGAAGCAGGCTTCCCGCCGAGCAGGGAGCCCGATGCGGGGCTCGATCCCAGGACCCCGGGATCATGACCTGAGCCAAAGGCAGGCACTGAACGACTGAGCCACCCAGGCGCCCCGCTATGAGTTATCTTTAAATATACTTATTAACTGGTGAAGGTAAATATGCTAAGAAACTTCTTCCCATCTCTATCTTCCACCTCTACCATTTCAAAAAGGTGAGAATTCCCTTATACTCAGCAAACCTATTATCAGAAATACAAGTGGGATGAAGAATGGTGCACACAGCAGGAGTATACATGTTCCCACATGTTCAGGAAAAGCCCTGGAAGGTCTGGGAGAAGTTAAAAGCTTAAGCATATATGGCTGGGTGTTTTGCTACATAAATCACAAAGATCTTTGATTTTTGACTTTGTCTACTGACTGAGTGCTCAGGTGGGTTATTAGCTTCTTCCTCATTTGATTTATTAGTTCCCAGTTGGCATGCTCATTTCTGGGCCCTATCAGTTTTTAGGCATCTGTCCCATATACAACGCTGACCCAAGGATCTTGGGCTTCCCAAGTCCTCAGAGATCACACAAGACTCTCTTCTAACTCTTTCATAAACCCAAACTGTCTCAAGGAACAATGCAGAGCCATAGTCTAAGATATAAAAACGGAGCCAAAATTCAAAATACTTTTAGGATCAACTCAACAGAACCATCTGGATCATCAGCAGTATTTTGGTCTCTTCTTGCTTTTGAAAGTTGTGGTGGCTTATAGATGGTATGAAATCTCTCCTAAGTATGAATTTGCTGTTGCTTCAGAGACTAGGGAGATAGAAAAAATTGGAAGAATTTGATTCGAGCATCAGAAGGACCTCATATGAGTGAATCTGAACTATGGAATATAGATGGTTGGGTAGCCAACAAAATGGTGGCCTTCAAAAAAAGTAACCAAGATTTCATCAAAGTTATAGACCACTGATAGATCCAGTTATTTCCTTGAAGACCAAGATTATAAGACAATATCAATCAAGCTAAGAAGCATGACTGGCCAGAATTTCTCCTTAAAACCAGATGCCAGGTTACATGAAGAAACTACCAACATGAGTGTCTTGTTAATTAGAATAATCCATGTACTTTACAATCTTATACAGATTGTTTTCATTGTATCAAAAATTTGATCATTGAACAAGCTTGAGTATAATAATAGTATATTTTTAAAGTGCAACAGAGGTGAAACATCTTTTTGCATGATTTGTGTAAATGAAGAATAGTAAGGATTTTTTTCTAATTACCAAAATATAATGAAGATATAGGTAGATGTGTAGGTATAGTGTGCTAGTGCATGCTATAATTGATGAAAATTATGAACACATTTTTTCCCATTAGGAAAAAAAAATACCATGATTCATAAAAAGAAAATCTAAAAGAGAATCATGTGTATTTCCACTGGAAGTTTACCAAGTCACCATGCATAACATATAGAGAGAAGATAACATTTATGTTACTTTACTATAGGGATTTTGCCAGAATAAACTTACTTTCTAGTTGTTTAAGAACTTTAATAGATTGATTATAGACTTGGTATGTAAACTCCCAGTTCCTTGTTTTAAAAAAAATAAAGCTATTTAATAATTATTAGTGGGTCATTAGAGAGGCTTAGAGAATTAAGTAAGAAAATACCAGCTCTTCTAATCAGGCTAGAGCAGCCCAATGAACTTCCTATGGGACCTTCAGAAAAAGGCTGAAACTCAGACTCTGAAACAGATGTTTCTAAGAACTCATGAAGAACCCAACAGTAAATGTTATTTTGTCCAAAGAATATGAAGCAAAATAAAGGCCTTGCTTATTGCTTTTGTTTTATCCAAATTTAAATTGAGTAACGGTATTTTCAGCAAGATCGCTATAAGGACATCTATTCAATGACTGCCCAATCCCATGTGAAGACTATTGGAGATCCATTGGAATCTATTCAGACATATGAAGCTTTGTGATGTCATTTCATTCAACATCTCCATAAAATAATAATGCTTGGCTTCAATCTGTGAGTCATAGATGTTTTTCATTTATAATATTTGAATTAGGACAAGCACTCACATTCCTTCTTTTCCAAATATGATTTACATTTTAAAATCGTTAATAAGATAATGGATTATGTTGCTATCAAACACAGGATTGGCTATATTAATTGAGAGAGTCAAAAATGGCGAGGCATGACACAGTTTCAGTGGTTCTAGGAGGATCTTCATTAATAATACTGCCCTGCCCACCCAAAGTCACCCCACTCTTCCCCAAATAACTGTTTCTCCTCTGCCTGACCATTTATCTGAAACTGAACAATTAAGAATCATTTTTACTTAAAATTATTTCATCTCATTTTAAAAGGCAAATAAGACTGGGAGAGGACATAGATGTCATATTACATAAATCATTTACATCTCATCAAATATTTTTAAACTACTTACGAAGTGTGAGGCAACATTCAAAGTACTAGAGATAAGGAAATGAGAAGAAATGTCCCCGCCCTCAGGTCACTCAGCCTAGTGGGGAAGAATCACAGGGCAGTGAGTCAATGGAATGTAAGGTGAGGTTGGCTGGGAGGGAGCTGTCTGCCAGCGACAAAGGGACCTCCCGAGTCGTTACACTCTAGTCTTCTTGAGTCAGAATGAGAAGAAACCTATAGGCACTGGGTGGTAGGGGGTGGTGAACGCAAGAAACACACAGAGGTGGGGATTGTGAAGGAAGAGAAGTCCAGGCAGATGCAAGGACAGAGCAGTGATAACAGGTGAATTTGAAGAAGTCCAGTAAACCTGGAGTTTAGGGAATATTTCACGAAATAGGACGAGACAACGCTGCATATTTTCTTTAGTCCCTTAGTAGGTTCCAGGTCCTGTGCTTTAGATCCATTATGTGATTTGAGCTTGGTTAGGTGATATTATTATTCCCATTTTACAGATAAGGAGGATGAAGCACTAAGAGGTTAAGTAACTTGCCCAAGGTCCCTGAGCTCATAAAGTCTCAGAGATAGGCTTCAAACCAGGGGATCTGCCAGCATCTTCTAAATGCAGTTTGGGAGAGAGGGAGAATCAAGAAGCAAAGTTGACTGGAAGTCTTCAGAGAGATTTCAGGTGATCAGAACAGTGTGCGTAGCCCAGATTCAAAGCAGGTTCACCCACCTGGGCTTTATTTGAGGTCCAGCCTGCAAGGTCTACTGAGGAAAAGTAGTGGATATCTTAGAGAAAATGAAGGGTTTCTTCCTTTCTACTCATTTGGGTAGCATCTAATTCCAAGAAGTCACCACCCACAGCGATTCAGGAACAGAATTAGTCACCTCTCTACCCATTGCTTGGAAGGACCTCACGCCAGGTCTTACAAAATAAAACCAATGGCCATTAGGACCAGAACTCACCATCCTCAAAGGGAGTGATGGACCCTGATCTCCATCTCTCCTCTCTAGTCATCAGCCAAAACCCAATGGTCAGCTATCATGGGTTCCCTCTTGCTGCGACTCCCTCACCCCCATAATGCATTTTGCTTCCTTGCCGCAGACTTAGTTTCCTTCCCCCCCACCCCCCCAACCTCTGCCACTACATGCCCTGGAACCACAGCATCATAGCCAGCAAACTCCTTTTTACCCTCAACGCTCTACTTGGAGCACCCCTTCCACATCCCTGCCTTAACGGAAGCCACTGGGCACGTGACATGTGATATACACAGAATGAATAAAGACCACGCCAGACTTAACCCATAAAAATATGATTTTGCTTTAAAAGAGAAATTGATCATAAAAATCAGGGTGAGGGGAAGGATGAAATTGCCCCAATCTTCACTGTCACTCGTTCCGGAAGGAAATGCACATCACAGTAGCGCATCCATTTAATGAGCATTTAGGTACTAGGCACTGTGCTAAACATGACCTTCATTTCTCACCACTAGCCCCTGAGACAGGAACATTCTCTACTTCTCAGATGAGCATTTTCTGAGGTTCCAAAAAGTTAAATCTGTCCCCAGGTCACAGAGCCGCCTGCATATAGAGTTGGGACTCCAATGACTTCATCCGCCATACACCGAGGCAATTTGTTCTCTCTCCTTGATTCACACCTTAGCTATCTCTGTAATGTAATTTGAATATTCTCAGGAAAACCATCTTGAATTCTGCTGCCCCTCCCAAATGGTTTCCATACATCGTATATGTGTTTTATTCTTTTCCTACAAACAAGGCTGTCTTCTCTAGGATAACCTGGGTCTCAGTTCCATGGGTATTGCCTTTGTATTTCTAAGGAAACATTAAGAAATGTCTTCCCATTACATTTTCCTGTGTAATTTAAATAGACAATCAGGCCAGAGCTTATGATCCTAGCCTTTTTAAGGAACTGAAACCTCTGCTGTGGCTTATGGAGTATATATCATGAGCTGGTTACTCCTAGGTCGTACTGAAAATATTCACATCACAGCAACTCTATTGTTGTTATTATTCCCTTTTTTTCTAAGGAGGTCAGGGAGCCTCAGGATGTTAAGGAATTTACTTAAAATGAGAGTATAAGCCACAAAACCCAGATTTTAACCCGGTGTCTTTGCAATCTTGTGGAAGTTACACTATCAAAGTGAATCCCCAAAGAAGGACTTTACAAAACTCCTCCTATCCCTCCACCTTCCGTAAGAACTACCGAATCACAGTCATGGCTGGGGGCCTGGAAAATTTTTATCTCAACATCCAAGAAGAGTTTATGTAACCAGGTTGTATGGCATCTAGGAACCACTGCCCTGCCTTCTGGAACAGAGCTTCTTGCGGTGTAACATTCAAGATGCTCTTTTAATAAGCATCCTACGTCCAAAAGTATTTCAAATTACCTTGTATCCTGAATGTATCCTCCCAATCTCCCTGTTACAGATAAATCGGGGACTGGGGGCAGGGGGAGAGAGATGCGTAAAGGACAGGTACGTTCCAAGTAAACTTCTGAACCAATGAATATAAGGGTTATGCAAAGTCAAAAAGAACAGTACACTTAAAGTGTATTTAAGAACTACACATTTAAAGGAAGGTGGAGGGGGGTAAAATGGGTGAAGAAATGAGGAAGAGACACAGGCGTCCAGTTTGGGAATGAAAACGTCACAGGCATAAAAGGTACAGCAAAGGGAATATCGTCAGCGGTATTGTAATATCCTTGTATGGTGACAGAGGGTGGCTACACTCTCCGTGAGCAGAGCGCAGCATACAAACTTGTCAAATCACTTTGTGGGACACCGGAAACTAATGTAACATTGTGTGTCAACTATACTGCAACAACAACAAAACTACACATTTAAGGTGTATGTCATTTTTATAGTTCTGGCCCAGCGTGAGCCTATGTGTCAAGGGAAGGAAGTAAGGAGGGAAGGAGTGGGGGAGGGAAGCGGGTGACATTATCACTTTAGAATTTAATTAGCTGACAAAAAAGAAAAGGAGAAAACTTGACGGGAAAGACAAAATGCAGAGGAAACAGAGTAAGGAGGGGAGGAAACAAAAGACAAAAAGTTATAATGAGGTTCTGACTAGCATCAGAAATGTAAGCAGCTCTTTTTTGATGTATTCTAATTAGCTTGTCTCTGAATTGTGTTATTTTGGGTTTTGTTGCTTTTACGTGTGTGTGTTTTATTTTAAAAGGTAGAATTTGCTCTGAATGTCAAGGCAATTTCAACTGCTGCAAGAGACGGCAACTGCATAGGGAGCAAGCAAAATACAGTCTCCATTATACTGGGCTAAAAAAAAAAAAAAAAAAAAAGAAGGAAAGAAAGAAAGAAAAAGAACCCTCCGGGGATTTGCATACTAGTCAGACTTCAGTGCGCTGCAGTGGGTGGTTCCGGCTGAGAGGCAGCTCTATTCTTAGATGTCTGAGCTGAGACAGGAGGATGAAAACTGGTCACTGCTGCTCCAGGACCTTCCGTCAGTTCTCTTAACAGGGTTCACCTGTCAGATCAAATGCCCCAAACCTGCCTAAAAGAGCGTTGTAATCAGACACGTCATCCCCTTCTTTTCACAGCGAATCTCAAAACAGGGCTGTTTCTATCAGGAAAGTACTGAAATGTGGTCTTTCCTTTGCATTAATGATTGCGCTTTTTTAGGAACTGGAAGGTTTGGGGTTTTTTTGTTTTTTTGTTTTTTTCATTTCTCTTCCCCATTCTTTTTGTTAACAAAATTTTATTACAAGCAAATGTATCTTCCTCAAGGTAAAAATAAAATTAAAAAAAGGTGACTTTTTCCTTTAAGTAACAACACGATGGGCCTGGCTTTCTGGTTGTGTGGCCCTTAAGTACAATCCGAGCGACGTTAAGGATTAATTTATTCTATTATGAGGCAAGTCTTTGGTGCCTCTTCCAAGATATTTTCTACTTCAAGACATTCGTAGCTTAAAAAGCCAAAAGAGAGTGAGGTTGCCAGTAATAAGCCTTTCCTACTAGTGATTGGAACTCAGTCTTCAACATATTTTTTTTTTTAATTTATCAGAATATTTATGAGGTTTTAAGAAATAGATTTCTTTTTAAGTTTTAGTTTACGTTTTTACACCCACGGCTTCAGGGAAGCCTGTAGCCTGCCAGGCTTTGCTTTCATTATCTGATACTCTGCCCCAGAATTAAGAAATAGATGTAAAATCATATTTAAGATGAGAAGTCCCCAAAACAGCATTTTTCTTGAGGCCCCCTTTACTCCTACTCTCTTAAATCCTGGGCTATCTAAGCAAAAACATATGTGAAGAAAACAAATATGAACACTCTCTAAATGATTCTAAATCAGTGCATATTGCTTCATCATTTTGTCACTTGACAATTTAACACACTGGCCTGAGGGAGCTAAAACAAAAGCAATGGATACATTATATGAGGCCAATTAATTTATAAATGAGTGATATTAAAAGTGAACTTTCTGGACTCAGAGAGAAACTCAGGAGAAACATAAAACTATCCTCAAAGGAAAGAAAATGAGGAACACATGTTATATTTGGACCTTAAAAAATACAAAGGTCAAGTGTACATGAGATAGAGATATATGATATTGTTATTTGATTTTTCATTCCGGTGTATACAGTTACGCTAAGAGTATTCTTTCTAAAGATCACAGCTCTTTTCCAAAAAGATATTCCCTCTCTTTACTTAAGTCTCTATGTAGATAGAAGAATACAGTTTCAGAAAGAAAATTGCTCTTTTTTTTTTTTTTTTTTTTTAAAGATTTTATTTATTTATTTGACAGAGAGAGACACAGCGAGAGAGGGAACACAAGCAGGGGGAGTGGGAGAGGGAGAAGCAGGCTTCCCGCAGAGCAGGGAGCCCGATGTGGGGCTCGATCCCAGGACCCTGGGATCATGACCTGAGCCGAAGGCAGACGCTTAACGACTGAGCCACCCAGGCGCCCAGAAAATTGCTCTTAATAAAATGAAGACTGAGAAAGAGTCAGAGAAATGTTCCAAAACAGTGGTTTCTGGGACTTCGAGATTTCATACATTAATAAAATCTTTTTGATTAAAAAGGCATGAAACAGGGGCGCCTGGGTGGCTCAGTCAGTTAAGCGTCTGCCTTCGGCTCAGGTCATGATCCCGGGGTGCTGGGATAGAGCCCCGCATTGGGCTCCCTGCTCAGTGGGGAGCCTGCTTCTCCCTCTCCCTCGGCAGCTCTCCGTGCTTGTGCTCTCTTGCACTCTCTCTCTCTCTCTCTGTCAGATAAATAAAATCTTTAAAAAAAAGGGGGGGGGGGCACGAAACTTACAGGCTCAGGAAAAGGTATAGCTTTTTTTTTTAAACCAAAGACATATATCTTCATGAAAAACTCCTTACATTGTCCTTTTCACTTTTCCAGTAGCAGAGAGGGTAAAAAAAAAATAACAATAGAATGAAATAATAAAAAATAAATTAAAAATTAAATTTAAAAAATGAAATTAAAAAATTGCAGTCCCTGAACTAAATGTTTAAAATATTAACTAGTTGGCAGACCAAAAGCAGTGCCAGCTAAAAATGAGGCAAATCTTGCCTCCTTTTATAAGGATGCATATAAAAGCTCACCTGATTACTCTCACAACTATTAGTGATGGTGTTATTTGGCATATTCTTAACATTACCTTCTGAGCAACCAATTTTCAGTATTGAAGAAATTAGTTAAAAATAACAATCAAAAGAATGAAGATTAATCTCATCGATTTTGAGACAAGAAGTTGATCACCAAAATAGTAAATTTTATAAATAGCAGGGTTTTCCCCATAAATGAAACTTGACTGAAATCAGTCGTGTGTCACAGCCATCTATCTGTAAAGGAGCAACCTAAGATGGGTGTCCCAAAGCCAGCTCTTGACAGTGGACATTAAGGGATATGTTGTGTGTATGTTTCGACGAAGATAGTGTGTTTCAGTACACCATGATGTTTCATTGAGTGAAAGTTAAGGATTCAGGATGCCTTATGAAAACAAACTTTGTGTAGCTGCTGGCCCTTACCAATTTACCCAACTCGGGCAGCTGAAGAATGTCTAGATCTTGTCAGCACCAGAATTGGCCACCAATTCCCTACTGTATGCTAGACCTTGGGTCTTGACCCCACTGGAAAACTCTCCAAGAATAGTGAATCGTGTTCCCGGATCGTGGCCATGTGTGACCTCTGCTTCAATGGACAGGGCCAGGCTGAAGATGATCTTCTCGTAGGGTTGAGGCCAGGTAGGGCCACCCTGGGATGCCTGGTGCACCCCTGCTCTTTGGATTTGGGTCCATTTCCATCATGCAAAGGCAGCGTCAGCCCCTAGACAGGACCTTCAAGATGGAGGGACAAAGCTGGTAACCTTGGACAAGTTCCATTCTTGTTCTTCCTCCTTAGTGTATGCCCATTAGGTCCCCAACAAGTATTAGACCCTGGAACCCTCCGTTCTTCATAGAGGTTGTACTCATGTGAGTTAATGGGCCAAATAGGTGGTGAGTTCCGAACAGCGCTGACTTGCCTGTCAAGCACAGCCTGTGTATTGCATTCTCTTCAGTTTGGATTGTTCACGATGCGGGTACAATCTAGGTTAATCCAAAATTAACATGGATTGCCCAATTGTTCCCTTCCTGGCTGAGCCAATTACTCCCACACATACAACATTTTCTGCTGAATATATGATTTCAGACTACATCTTAAGTTTTCTTAAGTATGGTAGAATTGAATGTCATGAACCATAGTTAGGTTAAAAGTCTGATTTAAATATTTTGGTGACCACATTTATGACTGTCTTTAATTGCTTGAACACAATTCAAAGAGTTAGAAAAGAGGACAAAAAATGAATACTTGCCTTAGATTTTAATTCTCCTATATGCTACCCAACAGGTCTAAGGGTAAGTCAACGGAGGAAACAATGTCTCTTCAGTTTCACTTATCCCTAAACAGTGATTTATAGTAATAAATACTAATCCAGGAGGCTGATTTGATTGGGTTTTTTTTTTAAGATTTTATTTTTAAGTAATCTCTACACCCAACGTGGGACTCGAACTCACAACCCTGAGATCAGGAGTCATATGCTCTTTCGACTGAGTCAGCCAGGCACCCCTGATTTGATTGTTCTAATCACCAAAAAACGTAGTGACTTTTTTAACTAAAAGAAGGGGATGAAAAGACAGTGAATGTATAACATATTACTCCCACCAATCACATTTACCTGTAAGAAATGTACGGCATTTAATATCAGTAACCATATAAATGTCCTCCACGGTTCACTGAATCTGTTCTCTCCCTCCCCCCAACAGCAACCTGCCCCCAGGCTATTTTATATCTGCCAGGACACATTGTGAACAACCTGGACATTCCTCTGCCATTTTCCTTACCTAAAACAGGTGCTTGGTGGTTAAGGTGTTTACATATTTCTTGTATGCTGTGCTTTCAAGCATTAAGTATTCAAATTCATTTCACTATAGAAACAAGAACCAAAAGTGCCAAAAGGTGATGACAGACATGAATTGAACCCACAGGTATATCTGCCCAGTATTCAGTTTGACCATTACTTCTCCCAGCATTACCCACTGGCAACATCTTAGATGTGGTACACATTACAGACCACTCAGAGGTTAACTGGAGACGAGTTCTTCAACCCATAGGAACAGGACCAGGTTCATTTGCATCCACTGTATCCCTAATCTCTCTTTGGGAATTCATTCCAGTGTACTGACCCTTCACAAGTTCTACAGAAAATTTTCTATGTTAGAGTGCGAAACTATATTTATTCCTGATTAATTACCACCCAATCCCACTCCCCGCAAAATCTGTCATTTATCTGATTCAATCATGAGAAAACTTTTTGTGGCTAGAGCTGAGTTCATTTTAAAGGACTTTACATTTGAGATTTAGTTTCTAGAATCCAATTGGAAAAGACCCAAATGACTACCAAGAGATCCAAGAGACAAGTTCTTCTTTTCTCATGTTCCAGATCCATGTGCACTCTCAATAATTAAGTCACTGCTTATCCGGGTTCTCCAAGCTCTTCCCCATCTACAGAATACATGGAATCCGAGCAACCTCAAAGAATGGAGGTAAAGTCACACCTGTCGGTGCGCATCTCTCCATCCTATAAAATTATCAACAGGCATACACACAAACTACTACATACTCCAAAGTGAAAGGAGTCTTTCCTTAGAGATCATAAAGGCTTCACCCTCTTGTAGGTAAAGCATGGAGGCCTGGAGGTTAAGTGACTTAAAAGCCATACAAGTCTATTAGTGGCAAAACCAGGACAGGAATCTGGCCACCACGAAGTCCAGTTCCATGCTTGCTCTCACAGTGCTGTTCTCACTGCCTCCTCATAGCCCTTGGGTCCCCTTTCCGGGCTTTGCATGAGTATGACAAATAAAGGGATCACATGATCATCAGTGGTCTCACAACGTATATACATAGGATATTTCTACAAGATCTTCTCTTTCCCAGCCTTCAAGATCAACTCCACTTACTGCCTCGTTTTATTCAAAATATTTGTTCTAAGTAAATTAATAACACCCATTTTTAGAGGGTGCATATCCATAGCCAAAGTCAGTTTTCAGTTTAGCCTCTCCAAGATAATGGATTGACACTGATCCACCAGCTAATTCTTTAAACAGAAAATGTTCGCAAAAACGTGAGCACACTGCTTTATACTTCTATCGAAATGTCACCAGGAACATGTCCAATAGAGCACTCTGTTCTCTACTGAGGTAATTACCAAGGAGGAAGGGGTGGTAAAAGAAAACCAACAGTCTTCATTATTTCTTTTTAATTGTTTAACTTTATTACTGTTGCACCATTTATACAATTACATATAATTTCAATGCATCCATTGTACATTTTTTTGTGTTTTTTTTTTTATTTTTATTTTTTTCCATTTCCCAATGAGTGGTGTGTTGGTGTCTGTGACACAGAATGGAAGAGAAACCGGAACTGCAATGAACGCAGACTTTTTTTTTTTTTTTTTCATTTCCACTGACCAATAAACAGAACTACAGGTGCATCCAACCACGGACATGCATTAACTCGTCATGAGAAATCTAGGGAGGCTAAGTAGGATGAGAGAATGTTTGTTACTCCCAAAAATACCTGGGGAGGAAGAATGGAGTATTGGCATCGAGATACACGTGGACTGGCTAAGTGGGCTGTCTGAAAGTTGGCATTCATCCACAACATTAAAAAAAATATCAAAATAAGAAAAGCAGTAAATTAAAAAGAAAACACAGAAAATACTGCTTTCATAAAGATCTGATTGCCTTGGCATAGGCCGTGCGGGCAGAATCAAGCGCATCACTCCCAACCCCCTTGCAGAAGACCATCGTTCGGCTCTTGGCGGCGGAGCGCAGGTGACGGCAGTCAGGTACACCAGGTGTACTGTACTTTCAGACACTGATCTTTAAAATCCAGGACTGACTGGTAAAGTTGACTGAAGGTATATTAGATATTTCCCCACAAAAATACTATTTGGATTCTCCCCACCCCCTCCCTCCCTCCCTCAATGGGACAACATCCTTTTTATGTATTTATTTTTTAATTTCCTTGGGCGATACATATCATTACTTCCAATTTGAAACGCGTTAGTAGAGGAGAGAGAGAGAGACAGAGAGAGACACAGAGAGAGAGACAGGCGTGGAAGCGGGACTCGGGTTCCAGAGGCTGTCCGTGTTACTCTTTGACCGCTACGGTTTGCTCGGCGCAGGCGGCGGGCGCCTCGGCAGCGTCGTCTGCGGGGGCTGCGGGGGCCTGGGCCTTGGCCGTCGAACTGGGGGCTTCCGTGGCTGCCGGGCTCTCCTTGGACGACGGGGCAGCCTCGGTGCTGCTGGGTTTTGAGTCTGAAGCCGGGGCCCCGTCACTTTTCGTCTCCTGCGCGGCAGGAGCTGCGGGAGCCTCAGTCTTTGTGGGTTCCCCGGCCTCCTGGCCCTTGTCATCCGCCTTGGCCTCCGCGGGCGCCTCGGGCTCCGCAGCCTGGGGGGCGTCGCCGGCCGCCGGCTCGGGCTCGGCCTTCGGGGGCTCGGCCTTGCCCTCGGCCTCCCCCTCCGTCTGCTCGGGCTCCGCCTTCGGGGCGTCTTCCTTGGCCGCCGCTGCCGTGTCTTTGTCGCCTTCCTTGTCTTCGGGCTTGCCGGCCGCCGCGTCCGGGCCATCCTTGTCGGGCTTCTCCTCCTTGCCCTCCTTCACCTCTGTGGTCTCGGCAGCCGCCTGGGTCTCGTTCTCCTTCGGGGTTCCCTCCTCTTCGGTCCCGGTTCCTTCGGCCTTCTTGTCTTTGTCCTTGGCCTTCTCATCATTCACGTTGTACCCCTTCTTCTTCTTGCTCAGCTTGCCTCCCATCTTGGAGCTCTGTAACACAGCACAACGGGACACAACACAAAAAGGAGTTACTCGTGGCTCCGGGAGGGAACACCTGTGCCCCCCTCTCCCCGCCCCATCCATAGGCTGAAATCCTACCCCCCCCCAAGGTGATGGCATTAGGTGGTGGGGCCTCTGCGAGGTGATGAGGCCAGAAAGGTGGCGCCCTCATGGGCGGTACCATAGAAGGGACCCCGCGGTGCTCCGGCCCTGGTCCCCAGGTGAGGCGCAGCCAGAAGACCGCCCAGCACCGGTCCCCAGACACCTCATCTGCCTGCACCTTCACCTGGGACTTCCCAGCCTGCAGAACCGTGAGAAATAAACTTCTGTTTATAAGCCACGCAAGTCTACGGTAGTTTGTTTTAGCAGCCAGAACGGACCCCGATGCTTCTAAGTATAAAAACTAGAAGGCGGCTACCGTTTACGAAGTAAAGAGCTCAGCATGCCACTTCAGGGTACACTTCAAGATGGTGACCAGGGTGAAGCTCGTGTTACCTGTATTTTGCCACAATCAAAAATTCTTAAAAAGCGCATCATAAAAAGTAAAGAGCTCAATTACACAGTGTCTAGTTGCAGCAAGGGGAAGAAATAAACTGAGATCAAAGACTCCGTGATTAAATACTAAGCTTGTCAATGGTAAAGAGAAGTGGAGCATTATTTTTTCTTAAGTGCTTTCTGATGAGCAGCTCAGATACTAAGTACTGAGCACTTACGTACAAAATGGCAGAGGCATTTATGAAAGGCTTCACAATCTTAAAATACTTTCCAGAGAAATGGCACAGCTGTTGATAAAGCACAAATCACAAATTTCTAGAAAATAATCTCAAACTACAAACTCCTTTGAAACTCCATTGTTCATATACACGCTCATATAAGCACGTATATCTTCAAAGACCGAAGGCAAGTAGTAGTTGGCCTATCTCCTTAGTATAAGCAGGACCAGTTAAAAGAAAACTATCACCCAAGAAATGAAAAGCCTAGAGTGTCTCTAGTTACATCTAGCTTGTTAGTTGTGTCAGACTTGTATTCATTGCTTTTTGAGATGATTTTGGCTTCAAAGAAATACTCCATAGCAACGTAAAAACGTCCCTCATGGTCAATTGCCTGACTAGAATTCAAACTAATTCAGTGCTCATTAACAGAATTTTTTACTCCAGGTGAAGTCCCCAACTTCTTGGAGGCCTTTGATTCTGACATCAGAAACTACAATTGTATTTGAATCCTTAATTTTTCTCCTCTGGTACAAAAATGAATCCAAATACATAATAAATTATAAAATTATAAATAATAAATTCAGTCTAGAACCACTGCCAGAACTACACAGGCATGGTATTTTTATTTTCAAGTTCATTTTGATGCCATCACGTTATCAGTGGGAACCGACTGAAACTGTTGCTCTTTAGAGGAAGATCAGCTGCTTCTCCTTGATGAACATGGAAGAGATCCAATGTCAATACTCTTTAGTCCCCACAATTAAGAAAAGTCCAGTAGAGAGAGCCTTGCCCTGGGCCCCAGTGGAGGTTTATGAAGTACAGGTGACAGACGACCTGGTTCTGTCCCAGGTGAAGGACGACTCTGGGTTTAGTTATAAAGTTCTTGTTGATCAGTCGCCTTTTTTTTTTTTTAATGTCATCCATTTGGAACAGAAAATTTTATTCCTTATACTTCTCGAACCATGACTCACGAGAGTGAAATATCTACATTTATCTCTAAAAGCTGGGTGTTAGATAGGAGAGCGCTATTCTTCAGTCAAAATGTGTCTCTATCTGCTCATTTCCACCCCATCTGTGAATTTCCTGTCTGGAATGCCTTTAATGTTGGAGGAGGAAAAAAGCAGTAAGTTGAAAGATGACCAAAATAATGTTCCTAGTCTGAAGGAAGGCCTTTATTATGTTCTGAAAGAATTTCTCTTAAATATCTCTTTTAAAAAAAGGAATGGTTTTTGGTCATAACCCACTTCAGACACCCAATGGGTTCTATTTGACTTAAGTTTTGGTTATTTTTCCCTCAGAAGTAGGGCAAATACATATGGTAAAATACAATTAAATACATTTTAATCTCATAAGCAATCACAAAGCAATAAATGAAAATATAAAGAAATAAATTGGACCAGTGTTTTAAATAGAGTTTATAACTGAGTTCTTAATTAGCCAGTGTGCAGGAATGTCAAAATAATTTCAGCTCTGATATGTTGAGATATATTTTGGTACATTAGGTTAGAGCTAAGAAACAGGAAACCTGACAGCTCTGCTTTTTCTATATATTCTCCAATTCTATAATAGAAACCCATACACCAACTTAGAAATTACAGAATAGAGGACAAAGTGTAAATGCAGCCTCTTTCTGACACACACAGCATGAAATTCTATATAGCTATCCCCAGAGGCTTAAAGTCATGTTGGTTTACAAACCTAAAATCTGTGTTACTAAAATTGGTTTTCTGAAACACAGTTAGGGCCACTTTCTATTCTTTAAGCCCAGCTGCGATTCATTTCTGGGTAGGAAATGAATGTACATCATCAAGTTGTAAGTAAGAAAGTCTCTATCCCTATTTGTTTTTCAAACACAAAGTTAATAAACACCCCTGCTTTTTGCTAATTTTCTTGTGTAAGTTACAGTGGGGTATCAGAGGAAGGCTTATAGAATCCATTAGAACCCTGGAAAAGCAGGGTAGTCTGGTTTTTCCCAAGATAATATGAGTGAAAACCCTGCATATACGCAGGGGTAAATTAAAATTAAAACTTAACATCTATTAATGGTTTCCTGAGTGTCAAGCACTATCGTAATCCTAAACACATTACTAAATTGTTTTATTTAATCTTCTCAACAGTACCATAAGGTAGTAAATATACCATTAGCATCCACCTTTTACCCATATGGAAATTCCAACTAGCTGAGTTCATGGGGCAGAACTATAAGCAAAAGGCCAAATCCAACAAAATTAAGTAAGGCAAAAAGGCACCATCCAGGAGGTCAAAGGGAACGGTCATGAACAAGCTGGTAACTGGACAGAGCTCATCTCAGGAATGTTACCCAGCCTGGGTCACAAGGTTGGTGCAGATGTGGGGTGACTCAGAACTCAGGATGTCGTCAAGGTAATGATGAAATTCACAACTTCAGGTACTCTCTGCCCTTAACCTTTTCATTGCCCTGTTTATCACTGGGGCTTTGAATCGGTATCCTTAAGAAATAGGAGAGCGATGGGCATATATTTTAATCATTTCTCTCGTATGTATTACTTCTAATTTTGAAGGAAATTAGTTGGTGTAAAAAAACCCAGCAACAAATAATCCACCTTGGAAGTCACTTAAACCTAAATCTGAGCTACAGTGAAGGCTAAGACTACCTTTGCATTTCTGCACTGCACATCTGGGACACTCACTAGCCATTAAAAACTCAGACCCATGCCGATGGAGCGAACTAAGCTCCATGTGTTGATACAATAACCAAACACTTAAGTTGATCTCTTAGTTAAAACATGTCAAAGGAAAGCAAACTCCAGAGCTGCCCTTTAAAATTACAAGAGAATCTGATGCCACAAGGGCCAAAACTATAGACTTATGGCTTCAGATTGGCATAGAAAATAACTAACAGTCAGCAGCAATAGAGAGAGAACTTCACTGTGTGTAATCGGGAAAATTCTGGACAAGAATTATTTCATGGAGTGTTTGCATGTTGCGTCATGGTTGACTCATAAGATGTTGCTATGAATCACATTTCCCCGGTGCCCCTGCCCTGAATCCTTGGGCAGGTTACTTAACCTCATTGTCCTTTCATTCCCTGTCTGGTAAAAAATGTCAACCTTAAGAGAATTTAATGTGAGGCATCAGGACAATGTTTGACATGTCATGGGCCTGCAATGAATGTTAATTACTTTCCCCATCATTTAATTTTGCAATTCTTAGTTAGTTCTATGCTTGTAAATTCCAAGAGAATAGTAGAACATGGGCTCGAAACACACAAACTCTACCATCAGGCCTGAGAAGCGCTGTAATTAAAAGAGTATTCAAAAATATTTTTAAATGTCATCAAGAAGATTTTTGGTATGTGTGTTTCAAGCTTGCTCCTGCTGACTGGGTGTATGTGGAAAAGAAGCTGGTGCATTTATATGCTGTCACCATTCTGTCACCATGCTGCTAATAGTAAATTAGTCTACTTCAGACTAGTCACCAAATCTACTTCCTCCAAATTTGAGCTCATACGAGAGCGACCATAGAAGAAATATTTCATCTTCCCACTACCTCTTCCTTTGTTCCAAGGAAACAAGGGAAAATCCATTTCAGTCATCAGGATGAAGACAGAACCCAAATTCTGCAGTTAAAACTCATTTACTGCCTATTAATTACGTGAAAGGCAAAAAACTTGATCTACGCCTTATCTCAGCTAATAAGCTAAACGTCAAGTCCTTAGGAGGGAAGATAACACTGTCAAATGCCTCCCCCCACCCCTTTTTTTAACTTTCTGCAGAAGAATTTTTTTCTTTTATAAAGTACCAATACTATTAATACTTTGAAGGTCCTAACATAGCGTTTGAAATCTCCCACAGCTGTCCCGAACTTATTCCCCCTATCTTATAAAACCAAACTTCTCTCTAGTTCATCAATCCCACTGGGCTATAAACAAATATTCCAGAAGAATTAAAGTCCTGCTTTTTGATGAAGAGAGGAGATAAAGGGTCACTCTAGCACTGTTTGTTGATCAAAGCAACCTGGGATGGGAAGTGGGAAGCCAGAGGGAGCCCATGAAGGTTACAGGAAGGACCAATGGCGGTGTATTCTCTAATGGTTCTCTTGGCCTCACCTGCCAGGAAACTCCCAGCCCGCATCCACACCCACCACTCATGACACTGACCTCACAGCCCACTTGTGAGCTTACACTACACACTCATTTCTGATACAATGTGCCTTCGTTTACTGGCAGCTAATGACTTTTCCTAATAAATGATAGTGTGTATTCATGAACTTTCATGAAAATTCCAAAGGTGTGTTTCTCTAACATCTTCAGGTGCAGGAAGGCACATAAAAGAGCAACTCCACAGCGAGGCAGGCAAGGGGAGGCGATGGGCTTTGGCCTCAGAAATAAGTACATGAAGTAAAGTAATAAATGACCTAAAAATCAGGTTTTAATTCTTTCTCCAAAGCAAATATTTTGTTGAGCCTTAAAGCTGACAAGTACTTTTTTTTTTTAATATTTTATTTATTTATTTGAGAGAGAGAGATAGCAAGAGAGAGAGCACGAGCGGGGGCAAAGGAAGAAGCAGGCTCCCCGTTGAGCCAAGAGCCCAACATGGGGCTCGATCCCAGGGCCCTGAGATCATGAACTGAACCAAACGCAGACGCTTAACCGACTGAGCCACCCAGGCTCCCCAAGTATTTTTTTCTCCTTATAAAACAAAATCCTGTTTACAAGCTAATGTTAGATTCTATCTATTATCCATCTATCTATCTATATAAAGAAAACAATGTGATCCTATATATCACCGCTATAGAAACCTAAAAAAATGACTCTTGAGCACTTAAATTTTACATAAAAAATTTCTTCGGGGGATTAAGGGCAAGAAATCATTTGCAAGATTATGTTGTAATCAACATACTCTAATAGAGATGATCTCCCCTACAAAGTTCTTCCAATTCTTTTTTACTTTCGCTCTAGGAAGGCTGTCAAGGAACATGGAAGATGTTTCTTAGCCACTGAAAATCATCTAAGTCATATTTGTTTTGTACACACAACCGCCAGGATACACGGGGGTCGAAATCACCTCTATACAAGCTGAATTCAATCCAGAATTTCATTAAAAAACAATTCTTGCAAACTCGAATGTGATCAGCTCATCCAAAACTTTCCTCTTACGCACTTAAAATTTTCTTACCTTAAAACAAACCAATCTATCATCAGCATAGCCTCCTGAATTAAAATTTATAGTCTCTCATTTTGAGAAAATAAAGGCAGAAAGGCAGACAACAAAATGTCATTTAGTAAAAAGTTAAATTATGAATCTTTTAAGACGTGTCAAAAACAAACCACCTAGCACTCAGTATGTCGTTTGCTAAAAATGGCAAGCACGCGGAGCGCTGGTCCCAGCTGTAAATAATTTGCTTAAGACTCTGAGCAAATCATCTTCCCCTCTGGGTCTCAAATTTCCTACTCCGTAAAATGAAGATATTTAAAGTTCATTCTCAGGGGTGGGAGGGTGGGGGATGTGTGTGTATGTGTGTAGGTGTGTGTTTTCTGAATGATACTAACAAAATGCTACGTATGTGAAAAATGTGTTATGATCAGTATCATGGACTGAATGTTTGTGTCCTCCCAAAATTCGTTAGGTTGAAGACTAAGACTGATTAAGGAATCTATTTCCTGTATATAAAAAGCATTTATAGGGGCTGTTGGGTCGCACAGTTGGTTAAGGGTCCCACTCTTGATTGCGGCTCAGGTCACGATCTCAGGGTGGTAAGATGGAGGCCCGTGTAGGGCTCCAGGCTCAGTGCAGAGTCTGCTTAAGATTCTCTGGCCCTCCCCTTGCTCTCGCTCTCTGAAATAAATAAATAAATATTTTTTAAAAAGCACTTGTAAAACATAAATAAACTTGCCCAATGTGGAAATTATTTTCTTGCCATCATCACCACTGCCTCATCCAGAACTAGCTGATACCAACGGTGTTTGCAAATCCTTCAGGAACACTGCTCAATGTAAATGGAGAATCTGCCTTCTTTCTAAAGCAAAATTATACTGTTTCATAGGACACTAACACTAAGCGCTTAGTCATGTGTGGCCTCCTGACAAAGTCTATTTTGTCTGCCAGAAACCAGCTTTCACCCACTTGCTACGGGTGAGAAAAATGATCTAAGCAGTGATTAGATTCACTTCTTCTTCAGTAAGTGCTAAAATTCTCAAGCTCCTATCCACAAAATCCTTCATACCCAAGAGCTGGCAAGAGGTATTTAAAATATACAAGACAATTTTGCTTATGCCTAGGCTGATCTTCTCATGGAAAAAAAAAGGATCTTCAGTTTTATGGGAAAAGGTGGATTTAATTCCTGAGACAAAATAAATATTAAGATGGTCCAGTATCATAAAAATGGTCTAAATTTTGCCAAAGTTGAAGGTTTTCACTGAGGACTCATTCTCTTTTCCTTCCTTTGAGAAGTCTGAAGAGTTTAACCATAAGTACTACTATCACCAATCAATTATACCACTTACTTTGGGTAGAACCATTTTTGTTTGTCTTTAATTGAGCACAGAAATATGGAACATTTCTTCCAAGGAAAAAAATTCAATTTGTTCATAAAGGTCCATATCTTTTCTAGATTCTCTTATAGGTCCAGAACTTCATTAAACAGTTTTATCTAAGACATCTCTCATGAATAGCTTTTTTTTTTTTAATCAAGGGATAATTCATTTCTACATTTATTGTCATGGAAAAGCTACGCAAGAAAACCAGGACATATCACCATTTTAACAAAGCTATCAGAAAGCAACATTTTAGATTTTGTTTGGAGTCTGTTAGTTGAGAAAGAGTTCAGGCCAGTTACAAGTATTAAATGCCAACTTTGCTTTGGGAATATCAGCATGAGGTCACGGTGACTTTAAACACAGTAAGGGCAAAGATTCATTACCTTCACGTAAAAGAGAGCAAGAGCGAGAGCGAATGAGACAGGCAAGAGAGAACATTTTTTGTTTTGAATAAAGTCTCTCTCCACCTTCCATAAAATGCTTCTTCTGAAAATCTACTCCTCCATCAGATCCAATCTCTTTCTGCATTGTTTAACTTATGGAAACTGAAGCCAAATATTCTCTCCTGCAAGCTTCTCTAACACCTTCAGGGCACGTAAGAACGAAGAGTATCTAGCAGTCCACGATTTAGAACTTGATGCCATTGTGCACCAAAGCTACAGCAATGGCTTTCTCAATCAGGAAGCCCATTAAAACGGTTTCTCTGTTCTCTGGTGCTCAGAAAGGAGCCCAATCTGGCAGACGCCAGTTGCTGTGGTGAGTGGAGCCCTTGATCTGACTTAGTGCTCAGTAGCCTCCGTAGATAGAAGACCGTTCTCCCTCTTCCAAAACGGAGGTTCTCATATCCTATATGGCTGCTACCAAGTGAAAACACATGGCTTCACCCCAACTGCCTTTGATTTCAGTCAAGAAAACTGCCAGTGTTTTAAAACAAAGGCAGGCACAGCCCTACTTACCTGGAGAGCATCGATCACGATGTTAGCCATGATGGAGTTGTTCCTACGCTTCCCAAAATGTCGGGTTTCTGGGAGCTATCATTTACACTTTCCTGTCGTTAGTCCCTGAAATAAAACACTCACTAAATAGTCTGGCTGGGTGCAGGTGAACAAGAAAAGGAGAAATGTTGAATCAAAAGGAGTTCTGAATAGAAGAAACCATAGCATTGTCATGACCAGCTGGAAGATTTCAGTCCTTTGAGGCAAGTCTAAGGAACCAGCCACCCCAGAAGAGTCCTTCTGGAGACCTGGGTCATCCTAACAGCTTGCTTGCCTTTTTTTTTTTTTTTTTTTTTCTTTTTTCCAGAACACTCTTCTCACCCGCCTCATCCCACTGCCGTCAGAACAGACTTCAGTGATGAGAAATGGAGAGGAGAAGGATTTGAGGATTCTGCGTGTTTTCAGGGTAGCACTGAGGAGTCTGCTTCTATTTACTATCTGTGTTACCTGACGAATTCCTCTTTCCCAAGCTTCACTTTCTTCCTTTATGTAGCGGGGGACCCTTCATATCTATTTTTCTGGTGCTTTTAAAAAAATTTTAAATTGAAAAACATTTTTTTTTTGCCTCATGGTTCCCAGATTATTTTTTTCATTGTAGCTGATACACAATGGTACATTAGTTTCAGGTGTACAACATAGTGATTCGACAAGTCTATATGCTATGCTGCGCTCACCCCAAGTGTAGCTGCCATCTGTCACCACGCAATGCAATTAACAATACCACTGATTGTATTCCCTATGTTATACCTTTCACCCCTGAGACTCACTCATCCTGTAACTGGAAGCCTGTATTCCCCGCTCATTTTTTACCTATTTTTGCTCATTTCCCACCCCCTCCAAACAGCTTTCAAGAATCCGTCTGCATCTTGGTGGCAAGCAAAATTATTGGTAGTTAAATGTTAATATTTATCTTAGCCCACGTACTGAATTTTAGATGTTTTAATATGCAGAGAATCACCATTTGTGATTTTTGAATCTTTATTTCAGTAGCACTGTGCTGGTTATATCCATTAGTGTTGCCCAAGTCTCTGGAACAAAAATGCAAGCCCCAATTACAGTATTGTCCCTCTTCAGAAAATGCAACCTTGCATAATGACATAGTTTCCAGGCATTAACTACCTCAAAACCATGGGGGATTACATGCACTGTATTCTTTCTACAATTACTACATACTCCACGATATCACCCAATTCCATTTCTTACTAGCATATTTTCACATTTTTGTTACTCTGTCAGTGAACAACAACACAATTCTAGGACAACGGAAATCACTGGTATACTTAACTGGTATATAAAGCCAAACAAAAAAAATATGACTAATATAAAATTTCTCCCATACGATCCAAAAGTTACTATATTTGCAACTTCACATGCTATTCCTATTTATGTCTTCTTTTTCTGCACTAGTAATATCTAGGCACCTCCTATGTAGGACAGTTTGAATCATACAAAGGTCCCATCCATTGCCAAGTTTTTATTTTGAAAATGCAAATCTGGATTAACTAACCATTTCACCTAGAACCAGGAGGAAAGAGTTTTTAAGGATGATCGCAAACAGATTACAATGAAGAAGACGACCACCTATATAGCAAAACAACACGAGTATGCCACAGTATGCGTCAGAGACGGGACTGCTATTCCTGGTTTGACTGCTGCTTCATGATGTGATTAATACGAAACAGTCTCTTTTTGATTTTGTTTCCATTTTATAATCAGAAGCAAATATATCTGCTTCACAAGGATGCTGAGAATGAATCAATGTTTCCTGACAAAGGTAAATGTATGGCCAGAGCATATGAACTGTATCCTCGAACAAGCAATTGCGAATTCAGGGCTGCAAAGCTTCAACAGGTTTATAAACAAAGCAATCCATTATTGATTTTTTTAAAGTAACCTATAAAGACAGAACTGACTTGTGAATTGCATTTGCAGACAAATTCTTCACCAGACCAACTGGGTTTATAATGACTCTGGCCACAAAAAAATCCAAGTTATTGGCCAAACCCAGCTGAAGCAAACTTTAGGGTAAGAGAAAAGGGGCTGGGGGGAATGACCTTTTAAGAGAGAATTTACAGGGCGCCTGGGTGGCTCAGTTGGTTAAGCGACTGCCTTCGGCTCAGGTCATGATCCTGGAGTCCCTGGATCGAGTCCCGCATCGGGCTCCCTGCTCGGCAGGGAGCCTGCTTCTCCCTCTGACCCTCCCCCCCTCTCATGTGCTCTCTCTCTCTCATTCTCTCTGTCTCAAATAAATAAATAAAATCTTTAAAAAAAAAAAAAAAAAAAGAGAGAATTTACAAAGAATGAAGAAACACAACAAATTCAAAAACTATATTCAATAAGAAGAGAGGAAAGAAAGCATTTGGTTATGTCCAACAATTTCTAATATCAACAAATGACTGTTCCTTTTCTTTTAAATAGTCATAATTTTTATTCTAAAAGAGAAAAAATGAAATAAAGATCCTGTAGCCTACGTGCATTTTTGGTATTCCTACCACAGTGTGCTTGGCCACAGTGATTTGCTGTGAGGTTTCATCAATGCCTGATGATAATTTCCATTGTTGGAATTATTGTTCTCAGTATCCGGTTCAGTCAAAGCTTCTATTCAGCAACTGTAACATCACCACCATGGAGGGGATGGGAATGTCCTTTGGGGAGAGGGAACCGTAGCAAGAATTGTCAACCTATGTCCAAGTTTCTAAAACATTTAAGACAATTTATTTCCTTGTCATAACAAAAAGCACTGTGAAAGTGTACTATAAAAATGTGCAAGAAATATTTGGAAAAAGGACAGACACACTCATACTTCTACAACCCAATTTTCCCAAAGAGTTTATTAAGAAGAGTTGGATCTACAAAATCAGAAGGGTCTCTGATACAAAAGAAAATGAACCACAAGTGACCTCTCCATTATTCTCCTTCATGAAGTACAGACTAGCCCTGCAGAAGCATCCTCAAGCTATCTTTGGAGATCTCTCATCAAAAATCCAACAGGTAGGGGCAACCTGGCTGGCTCAGTCAGTGGAGCGTGCAACTCCTGATCTCAGATTTGTGAGTTCTAGCCCCACATTGGGTGCAGAGATTGCTTAAAAATAAAATCTTAAAAAAATAATAATAATTCAACATGCAGAGCGGCCTCAAGAACTTCAGATATTCAGAAATTATTCAGAAGAAAAACAGACTTGATTTTAATGGGAAAAGAACTTTTTTGAAGTACACACAAGTATAAGAAGTCATGCACAGGGACAAGTGAACAAAATGCCTCCTCTACTCTAGCCTGGCAGGAGAGAGGACACACGGAGACAATTAAAATGAGAGGAAGTGAAGTGTCAGAAGAGAGTGCAAAACAACAGTTTTCCCCAAAGAGATAATCTTTGGTTGGAGTCGGGGCACCAGGAAAATTTTATAGAGAAGATGGGGTCTGAGATGGCAGAAATATTGAAAGTACTTATACACACAGTACTTACTCTGCCTAGGACTCTTACTATTTAATTTTCATGTGTATGAACTCATTAACTGTCTCATCAATCCCAGGAAGAAGGAATTATTACTACCTCCACTTTACCCTGAGGAAACGAAGGCAGGCTGCAGGTAAACAGCTCACCTAGGATGATTATATAATCCCTGGCCTGGACATGGTGTTGAACCCCAGCACGCTGGCTCTTACCTGAGGTCTCAGCCACCATGACAAACGGCCTTGAAAAGTTGGCTACGCTACCTGTAGATAAAGATGGGAAAGTAGAAAGTACGTATGTGAAAAACAGGAAGGTCCAGTCGAGATTACAAGAAAACCCGCTTGAGATTTAGGAGATAGGGGAGGATGTATTTACCTGGAAGGAGGGATGATGGAATATAAATCTATAAAGGTTGTCTAATAGAATGGTGGTATTTAGGTGGCAGAAAGTAGAAAACGAGCTCTTAAAAGGAGGTAGAAAACGAGCTCTTAAAAGGAGTTAGAAAAGAAGGGAAAGTGTCTCAGAAAGCAAAGGAAGAGAGGATTTTTAGGAAGCAGCCTGGAGGTTTTCTTCACTACTGCGAAAAGGTTAAGAGAGATAAGGACAGAAATTGTGCAATTCGATCTGGTGACGAGTTGTCAGCTGCTGACCCTGGAGTGACCCAGGTAGAGGGGTGAGGACACATGTCTCTTAGGAAGGACTCAGACGTGTAGGAAGAGCCAGGGACCGTCCACAATGGTCAACATAAAAGAGTGTTGTTAAAGTAAAGGCAAAAGTCAAGACGAGAACTTGCAATTTTGTCAAGACGGACTTTACAAGGACTGGAAAGAATTGCAAATACATATGGGGAGGTGGGAAGAGACAAAGAATAAAGAAAGAAGCTAAAGTAGAAACAAGAAGGAGAAATCACTGATAGTTAAGGTTCTGGAAGACTCAGAAAGTCAAAATCAAGTATGGTAAAGCTTACTTACTATAGAGATGGGGAGAAAGAGAAAGGAGTGAGGGCAAATCCAAGTCCAACAGTGTGCCCGGACTCCGCATCCACATCACTTTCTTTCAAGTGAATATGGTCAACTCTGATTTATTCCGGAACAAAGATTCGCTAAGATCTCTCTATGTAGTAAATGTTAAATCATAAGCATTTGAAATAGTTGTTTATCTTTTTAGCATTTTAGGTCTGTATTTGTCTAGTCATCTTATCACTTAGCTTCTTTCTTATTACAACATTTAGGATTTCTCAAGTGCGAGGAGGAAAAGGACAGACATTTCATCAACTAAAATGCTAAAGGATGAACACAGTGACCTCTAAACCTGGAGAGGTCTTACTGTGAAATGATTTGATGGGCAAAAGTAAGGCAAATAGGCTCCCTGCATTATAAAAGGGCTTGAGATAAGGGAATGCACAGTTGGTCTCTAAACGCTAATTCTCCATGGAGATATAAAAAGGACTACTTTACTACGCTTATTCTTTCCTGATCATGCAATCTGGTCTTGGGTCTTTAATAAGCCATCCACTTGTGGTATTTATCAGTAGCATCCTTGCTTAGCTCTTTTATATTCTGTTGTATTGTGTAGGGAGTTTTAGCAGTAAAACAGACCTAGCCTTACTTGAGCATTGACCTAAAGCCTTTCTTCAAATTTATTCAGCATATATCTGAAAACCCCAGGACAAAGATTTTTAGGTTAATTCACGATGGGTTCTTGATAAATATTGCTGACTTACTACACACTGAAACATGCAATTTTCAAATTATAAACTTATAAAATGAAAGAACCATGAGTGTAAATTCAATTATATAAACTCAGCTTTCACTTAGCAGTAGAAAGAAGTATGCTAAATTATAACTGAAATGCCATTCCATTAAATGAGACACGGCCAAGTTCCAGAGATCATCCATGATGGCAAATTCTATGGCGCTAGGACTCATCACATAAAGAGGAGAACACACAAATCACTGCAATAATGTTGACCAGGTATCTTTGAAGTTGCTATATGCACATTGTAGAAACCAATTTTTCAAAGTCTACCTCCTATCGATCCTATAAAGTTTAACCATAAAACCGAATTGATGGTGGTTCTATAAATATAACAGATGACAGTTAAGCTTGTCTTTGAATATAAAGTTAACCAAATGCAGGCCTTATGCAGAGGGCTTTTTTTTTCTCCCGTTTAAAACATCCTGCCACATGCAGCAAACACTATCAGAAACCATGTATTATTCATTCTCGTCAATAGTTAAGTATGTTTTCTGAGTTGGCTGTGTGCTTATATCATTATTTATGTGCACTTAACGAGTGGTCCTTTCAAAAAGCCCTATTTCCAGCATTCTGACATTTGACTTTATAGGAATCACCTGTTCTTTTAATCGATAAAGCTAGTAAGTGAACCACAACCAACTCAGGAAATGCAAGCTAAGATCACTCCTGAATCACTCCTCCCATCCACAGACCCGGGAAACTAGTATGTCCTATCGCTGCAACTAATTTAAGACTCTCAAGACAGGATTAAATAAAGCACAGGGGAAAAACAAAATAAAAAAGCCTTCTAGAAGCTGAGATATTTTTGCAGCTTATTGGTGAACGAGACAGACCATCCTGGGCTTGGAGCCATAACAGACTCATTCAATGTAGCCCACTGGACACTGACTGGTAGCCAAAGAGAAGGGAGGAGGTCCACCCACTCAGGGTATAACCGCAGTTTTATTTCCAGTATTTTCTATCTCCAATCATAAAGGGCTGGTTCACACTTTTTATGACCACTTAAAATGGCCACATATTGACATTTTAATGTATCCTTTGGTTCTAGCACCAATAGTGAATGTAGTATTTCCAGTCCTGAAGCTAGTTCATATTTTAATCATTTTCAGTGGAAACCATTCTAAAATACTGTATACATGTCCTTGATTTTTCAACAAAGAATTTGCTTTTTGTCTTGGTGTTAGGCTTAGCGCAAAACAAATCAGGGTTTAGTAAACCTTTCCTGAATTAAGAAAGAATATTAAATCCACAGGTGAACAGGATACTCTGGGTCTATTTTCAAGAGGCTACTGCAATGTTGAGTTTATTTATTTATTTTTAAGATTTTATTTATTTCTGACAGAGAGAGAGAGAGCACAAACAGGGGGAGCGGCAGGCAGAGGGAGAAGCAGACTCCCCACTGCGCAGGGAGCCCGACGCGGGGCTCAATCCCAGGACCCCGGGATCATGAATGGAGCTGAAGGCAGACACTTAACCGACTGAGCCACCCAGGAGTCCCTGTAATGTTGAGTTTAAACAACATAGTGTAACATTTAATGTCCTTTGTAACCTAGCACCGCCCCGTTACAAATGGCAGTGTATCTCCCGAAATTTCTCCACCCACCCCAAGCTGTCTGTGTTCCCTAGATCTTTTATCTCCAGACTCTTGCGGAGATAAAACTGACCTTTCCACAAACTGACCCGGTAAAGCTGAAGCCAGTAGCTCAGGGGCCACTCACTGAGCAATACAGACAGATGGAGTCGGCAGTGACGAGTCAGGGAAGGTTTTTGCATCATCCGTATAAACTGAAAAATGAAAATCCCACAGACCAGCGTGATTAGGACCCCTAGCTGGGTCTCGCGTAGAAATAAGGGTGGACAGAACAGGGTGGCGTCAGCCCCAAGGGAGGCTCAGCAACTACTGAGCCATTTTATCTGAGTTCTCTTTGGGCTAGCAGAATCACAAATACATTAGAATTATCAGGACTTAATCTCCCACCCAGAAACTCCCCAGCAGCCAATGGACCCCACCTCCTCTACTACCCCCCCATCGCCCCCCACCCCCTGTGCCACCGTCTAGGCACAGAAGGGGCAGCTCGCAGGGAAGAGCAAGGTTCCTGACCCAAGAGCAGGTTTTATCAGCTGCAGAGAAGCCCCCAGGCCTACACCACGCCTTAGGGCGTCCTTTGTTACTCCAGCAACTTCCGTCACAGGTCGGGGAAACACAGTCCAGTAGCCAGAGGGCTCTGTAAACTCCCTTCTTTACTTAACTCAGGCTTCAATTGTGGTTCAAGGTTTGCAACCCTCCCTCTGAGACAATACTGTTTTCAGAAGCATCCATTTTATGTCATTAGAAAACAGGTTTTCCTCTTTTAATTCAAATGGACTTTGATGGCTGGGCCATGAGTCTTGAGCCCTGATCCGATATATTCTGTGGAAGAAAGCCCATGGGCAATGGGGTCAGCAGACCAAGTTCGGCTATGTGAACTTGGGCAGGAAAGTTAGCCTCGGCAAACTCAATCTCCCCTATGAAAGATAAAAAAGGGGGTGGGGGGAGCTTGTTCATAGCTTTAACTGGAGTATTTGCAGGACACAATACAGTCTGGCTCATGACACAGAGTAGGGATTCAGGAAATCTTCATTTACCTTCCTTTACCTTGTTAAAAAGAAAACCACAGGTCCCAAATGGAGTCACTTATGCTAGGCCAAGTCACCAAACCAGGGCTGAACACCTAAGCTAACTGCAGTTTCAACCTCCCCTAGAAATGTGGGGTTACCCAGTCAGCCAGGAATTTTCTGATCAGCACCAATGAGGTAATCTGTCACATGGGCTCTCTCCAGCCTCAAAGGAAGATGAAGTAATCCACAGGACAGGAGCCCCTGCTCTCCCCGCAACTTAGGGAAGGTGACCTTGCCTGAAACAATCCTCTTTCCTTTTCCTAATAACTTCCTTGCCCCCTCCTTCCTATAAAAATCTTCATTTTGTACAATTCCTTGGAACTCCCCCCTTCTCGCCAGATGGGATGCTGCCTGAGTCGTGAATAGGTTGATAAAGCCAATTAGATCTTTAAAATTTTGTGCCTAAAACCACTTCTCTGCCCTGTTACTAGGTAACCTTGAATTTTAAGATTAAGTAAAAGACAGGTGGATCTAAGTACTACATTCAAAACAGGCAAACGAATGGAAATCGATTCAATTATGATCAAAATAATCATTTTCCTTAACATTTAAATCCTAGGTTGAAGCCTGCAATAATCATTTTATAATCCGTAGATTTTAAGAGCAAGTAAATGTTACTAAAAGTGCAAAATCTTACAATGATAAGAACAGATGCCTCCTGCTGAGAAAAGATGAATGCCAACTAGGAACACCAAATGACTAAGTGAGCCCAGTATATACCGGAAAATGTTCCAGAAAAAAATCAAAATGTCTTTAAAGCAACTTCTGGGAAAGAGAGAGTGTTTTCCAAACTGTATTTCCATCTTACTTTAGGTAGATTGAGAGGTTGCGGCAGAGGGCCACGCATAATACTCCGTTTTGCCCATTTCACCTGGAGTTCAATAATAGTTTTAAAATGGAAATATCAATAAAACCTTTCTCCTAGGAATATTTTATTTTCCATCTACAGCTATAAAATAATACATTCGAACACAAAGTAAGAGAATTACCAGATACCCTTCCTGAATCTTAGCATAACATTCAGGCAAGAAGTCAGCCACTTCTCTATTTTTTCCCCATAGGTTAGAAAAAAGCAAGTCAAGAAAATAGACTGCCCAAGTTCATGAGCAGTTTTCTTGGAATTAGGGAGCCACTAGGGAATGAAGTATTGCATTCCAAGCCACACCAAGAGCACGTCGGGACTCGCCTGCTGACCAAATGCTAAATACCATCCCAATATGCGAACGTAAAACCAAGCACCTATTCGATGCCTCAGGAGAGCCCCTCTCCAGGTGTTCAAGCCACAAAAAATTCACCCCAATCACTCTCCTTAGAAAAGGAACTAACACCATTAATTGCATGATTTTGTGAACTTGAATCTTTAAGCAACATGGGTTCAACTTGGGTTTGAATTTCACTATGGCCGATGTGGAGACAAGGTAAAAGAAATACAGAAAAAAATGAAACTTCCTTACAATTTACAGCCCCTCGACAAGGGCTGGGGATAGGCAGAGTGACCTTCCTCCAGGAACTCAAGTGCCTCCACGTTAATACTTTGCTAAGGGCAAAAGGCAACCTTAGCTTGACATTAGGCCCGACCTCCAGGATCCTGTCAGTCTCCTTTAACATATGAAAATCCCTTTGGAAACTTCCTTTATCTCCCTCCCCACACGCACAAGATCCATGTTAGCAATCATCCTCCAAACACACGGCTCACATCTTCCATACATCTGAAGGTCTCATGACTAAGGTTTTACTAGACCCCTCAAGGTCCTGGAAACCTTGCTTCCAAATTCCTCAGAGACTTGCACTATTCCTAAACCCCTCCCAACTTGCAAGTACATAATCAGTCACTCCTTACACCACCAGTGCAACTTTTTCTGCCCGCGGGGCCCGTCCCCGTGGCTTTAACAAAATGACCCTTTTTGCACCGCAAGATGTCTCTCTTCACAGTTCGCTCCCAGACGCCAACATTTCACATCGATGGCCACGAATAGCTGTTTATGTCAAGCTGTTTTTTAATTCCCCAAGGCCTGGTTATTTCATTTTTGATATTAGTGACTATCATTGTATCCCTCAGGTCTGTAATTTTTAGACCTTTGTACAAATGTGCAATAATTGTGTGTGTATTGGATGAGATTGTACTGAGCACTCAAAAGCACTTTGAGAACGGCCATTTCTTTCAGAATCGCCACCAATATCCAGGCACAGTCCTAGGTTGACTCCGAGTTCCCAGACGTCTCGCTGGTCTACATCGCAGGAAAACTATGCCTCTTAAAATGGTCAAAGGTAACAAGCAAATAAATGCTAGCCTGGGGCCTGGATTCTGACAGTGTGGCTTAAACAATTTTAACAAGTACACTAAAATAAAAAATCAATTATTTTGCAAGAGTTAGAGCAGAAAATGCAGAGGCAGTGGCCTAAATCTTTCCTAACGAGGCTTTCTGGGCTCTCCTAGGGATGCCTTTCAAATTTGTTGTGCACTCTCTGAGATGGGGAACAAGGTGGGAGCCGCTAAAGTGGGGTGCTAAATAAAGGCAAGGGTGGGAAGTCAGGCTGATCCCGAACACGTGAGCATTCACTCAATTAGGCACAAATTCCTTCTGATGAACAGACAAAGGATCCCATCCTATGCACTCAACCCATGTCTTCTGTGTGGGGTGTCTGCAGTTCCCTGTCTATAAGCCTACTCCGGTCTGGAAAACATTGCTAAATGGAACACACAGTGATGGGGTGAGTCTTAAGCAATCCTGAAGTTTTGACATATGTGTTCGAGGATAGGTGTACTGTCTTAGTAAGAAAGTCAAAGGCAAACATACTGTCCATTTAAAACAGAAGGCAGAGTGATAGAGATGTATTTAAGGTGACAAAATCGATCTGACTGATACAAGCTGGCAAAACTCAGCCTCAGAAAAGGTTCTGAGACTTCCACTACTCACTCCTGCCACCGACCTTGCATTCCCACAACTTCCTACCCTGTAACACCATCCAGAGTAGTGGCTTACAAACTGCAACATTTCCTGATTGACACTAGGCATCGGTGTGGGGTAAGAGATTTCAAAACCCAAAGCAGCCTTAGGGTGACACAGCACCACGGATTCCGTAGGACTCTTAGACGTAAGGAGAATACAGAAGAAAAGCTGGGAAAGTAATACTCAACTATGACTCATGAGTCGGTTTTAATGGAGAAAATCCTAGCGAACTTATTACAGTATTAAGTGGGCAGATTATTTTACTATGTCATGAACGTGAGACCTAAAATAGATTAAGTTGAATCAAAGGGAAAGAGAATCTTGGTTAGGACAGCACCCCTGACCCCTGGTGACTGGACACCTGGTCCCACACCTCTCTGGACCTACAATGTTCTTCTATAAAACAAAGGGACTGAGCTACTTCATCTCTAAAATTTGAGACATCTAAGACATCGATACAACAAATACCAAGAGAGGAAAAATCTGCAGGTCCAAAACTATTTGCATGTTTGGAACAATGGGTCCAAATAAATAAATATATAAATAAAAGGTGAGAGTAACTTACCATGGAAAATACAGGAAAATCAAAGCTATACCTTCAGTCAGTTGGAAGGCTGAAAAGATGTAGAGCGTGAATTAACATGACCTAAGACCACCCATAAAAGACGGAGCATTCATTAAAATAAAGATCAGTTGTCAGAACATTGTTACTTTTTTTTATCGTCAACTGAAACAGGCTGGACAAGCATATATGAAATGAAGACATCCAGCAGAGATGGCGCTTTAAGATTTATTCTCTCCACCTTTGGACGGGACCTCTTAGATAATGTAAACCTGAAATGTCTTCGGAATCAGTACCAAGCATGGTGTATAGTAAAAATTCCTTATTCTAGATCACATGACTCACACTTTGTGACAACTCAAACGTGGGATTTACAATTCAACAAATTAAAATCTGAGAAATAAATGTAGTTTCTTCAAAACTTGCCTATCTACTGAAGATGCATTGCAAATTGAACAGTTTATCGGAATTACTTCACTTTACTTATTCACACAGATTGATTCCACTCGTAACGTGGCTCTGAAAGTAGAACTATGCTAAAATCCAAACGATCCTCTAAGCCAGGCAAAACAGAGTCTTTTTATTTAGAATTAGCGAAACTTGACTGTTCTGCGTTGATTATCATAGACTCTTAGGATTCCCCACACCCAGTCTTCTAGCTCCTCCAGCCACTCGAACTTCAAGAGACTTTTTGCACAAGGAGAAAATATTTTATTTCCTGTAAGTCACGAAGAGAGCCAAAGGTCACACAGATACTAGCACTCAAAGGCCAGGAGAGGGTACGTGTGCTAAAGATGCCATCCTGTTATGGGGCACCTGGGTGGCTCAGTCGGTTAAGTGTCGACTCTCGATCTCCGCTCAGGTCATGATCTCATGGGTCCTGGCATCGAGCTCAGCAGGGAGTCTGCTTGAAGATTCTCTCCCTCTGCCCCGCCCCCAGCTCACTCTTGTCCTCTTTCTCTCCCTCTCTCTCCCTCTCAAAATAAATAAACAAAATCTTGAAAAAAGAAAAAAGACGCCATCCTGTACTTATTGCAATGCATGCAGCCTGCCTGGGAGGGACAGGGCACTTTTAAAGAACACAAAAGGTGAACTATAATCACTTTAGCAAAAATTTGCTTTCTCTATTACAAATAAATGAGAACTAACAGCTAAAAAGAATGAGAATCTGCTTATGATTCTTTACAAATTAATTATGCTCATTTGTCATAATCAGCACTGATCTGCATACAAAAGGCTAACGTCCTTAGTCTGTTCTTGTATGAGAAAAAGATATTTCTCTCAAAAATCTAGTCTAGTTCACATTACTAAAAACTCTCAGCGAAGGTACAAATAAAAGATTTGCAATCGGAAGCTACTGTGAAACTACCACCATGCGAACTGCACTTTACAATGCTTTTCTAAGATAGCTTGTTCATCTGCATAACACAAATCAAAAACACCAGATGAACTACTGTTGAAGGATTTTTCTGTTCCTTGAATCCTCCTGAATACACTAGTGGTCTGCTTATCGTTGGGGAATATAAGGCATGAAAATTTGCCAATAGTGTGAGTATCCAAGCCTCCTCTTTCCAGTCTGTAACACCACAGGTGTTATCGGGGTGCAGACTCAAAAGTCTCAGTTCGGTGATCAAGGCTCTCCGCAACTCAGGGGTTGACTTGAAAGATACAGATTATTTTGAGCGATTTGGAAGGACCTTGGTAGCTCAGAATTCTATCAAGACTACGCAGGAGAAAATAAAATCGCAAATAAGATGAGGACTCCAATTTCCTACTTTGCATCTGTTCTCCCAGAACTACTGTCATTACACTTATAAAAGATCATTGCAGAGATAAAGTCAATTTTAAAAACAAAGCTAGCTAAATATTTTTTGAGTTCTGGAAATAAGAAAGAATAATTCATTATTTTCACAATTTTGTCAAATGATTTTACTTGCAGGATTAAAAGCAGAAATTGTAGAATTTAGCGTTCTTCCAGAGCAGGGGTCAGCAAACTGGGTCGCCTGCTTGCTTTTGAAAATAACGTTGAATTAGAACATAGCCATGCCCACTCATTTGCACACTGCAGCTGCTTTCATCCCGCACAAGCGGGGCTGAGTAGTTGTGACAGAAATCACATGGCTGGCAAAGCCTAAAACATTTACTATCTGGTCCTTTGGGGAAAAGTTTGCAGATCCCTGTCTAGTCTTAGATGAACACACTTGACCAGTGACTCAGTTCCTACTATCAGAGGAGGGTGTGATTCAAGTCTGAAAGATGCTACAAAGATAGATCAGGCTCTTTTTGGTTTGCAATATTATCAGTAAAGAAGATGGTCACATGGGAATGTTTTAAGATTGGGAAACAAGATAGTCGCCGTTGTCGTCATCTTATTTTTTTTTTAATTCTCATCACTTACTCTGTGTATTCTGAGCACTTGAGAGCAAAGAAACTTAGGTTGTAGTATCAATACAGCACTTACCAGGTCAAAAACCTCCTCTCAGGAGGCAGCATGGGACTAAAGCACAAAATCCTGACCAGAACCAATAAATGCACTTGGCTTCCAAGCCCCGGTTCCATCCCTTTCTCCTGCATGGCAAAGAGACAGTTGCCTAACCTCTGTAAGCCTGTTTTTCATACGCATAAAATGGGGATAATAATACCTTTAACGTGAGAGAAGATTTATTGAGAGAGTATCTATTAATAATTAAATGAGACAACAAAGACTTTAGTGCTCTTCTTGAGCAGACAGCGTGGTCTTGTGGTGCCCTTCGGATTATACCACACCTAGCTTTCTTTGAAGTTAAAACGCTTGTCTTTATGATGCTCCCATAATATCAAACAATAGTCCAATGGTGAAAGTGAAGCTAAAAAAAAAAAAAAAAACAAAAACAAAACAAAAAAAACACAGCCATTGGGGCGTCTGAGTGGCTCAGTCGGTTAAGCATCCGATTTCAGCCCAGGGTCGTGAGACTGAGCCAAAGTTGGGCTCCATGCTGGGTGTGGAGCCTGCCTAAGATTCTCTCTCTCTCCCTCTCCCTCTGCCCCTCCCCACCCCTCTAAAAAACAGAGGAAAAAAAGAAAACACAGCTATTGTTTCCCTCTAATTTTCCACAGACCTGTCTTTCTCATCTTCAAGCCTCAACCTTCTTCTTCTCTCTTCTGTCCATGACTTCCTTCAAAGGTTCAGAGGCATCCCTGTTAGTTCTCATCACTTGAGCTGTCTTGCTTTTCCTGAGAGAGTCACCCACTTGCACAGTCTCAAGAGCCTTCTGGGCTGCTGGGGGCTCCTTCGTCTCGTGCCGACAGCTTACCCACACTGCTCTTTCCTGAGCTACGGATGCAGCCATGCTGTGGTATACCACTGACCCAAAACGGACATCCCTTGGGTACCTCAAACTCAAGATTTCCCCAAGTGAGCTCATCACCACCTTTCCCACCTACCTGAATCTCCTCCTTTTCCTGTGTTCCCCAGCCAAGAGACTAGAACCACCATCCGCCCCACTGCCCAGAAATACTGGGGTTTTGTGGACCAACCTGCACCACCAAGGTATCCAATTGCTTGTGTCCTTCTTCTACTTAAAATAAGTTCATAACTCCACTATTGAGTGCTGGCAAATAAAATCCAATCTAAAGTATTATAGGTACTTCTGAAAAAAGAGAGCTTGGCATTCCAGCAGCCATTTAGATCATGAGGGCAGAAATCAACATGGAGAATGAGCCTGGTACCTTGAAAACACCACTGAACTGCCACATCAGCCCTGGAGCCCATCTTTGGAATTTTATGTAAAAGAGAATTAAACTCCTCTGTCATTTAAGCCATTGTAATTTAAAATTTTCTGCTCTATCTATGCAAAAAAATCTAATTATACCAGAGTAAAATTTCTCAAAACCACTCTTTAAGCACCAAAAATTCAGGTTAAAATATCTCAACACATTTGGCAATAAAATTATTCACAGGACTCCCTCCCCACCATGACCATCTCTCAAAAACATACATTTCTCAACAATTAGTGGTTGGAATATGGTATCACCTGAAAATACCAAATCTGCTAAATGAATTCACCACATAAAATATTACTGATGCTGTGAAAAATAAATAGTAACAAAAATTAGGTTGATTTTTAATACTGTAAAGTCAATGCAGCTAATGTCACAAAATAGATACGTTCATCAAAGAATACATTTTCTATAAAATGCAGTTTTTATGAAGAATAAAGCGATGCTTAGTCAAGTGGGACAAACATCAAATTGACACTGGTGTATTTTAGTACGGCTGGAACAAAGAGCACTAGCAAGAGTCTTAGCAGTAAGTAAAAGCAAAATGGAACCCTCAAAACACATTCAAATGAGAAGCCTTAGGGACAGTCAAAAAAAAAAAAAAGAGAGAGATCAGACTGTGGGTTTAAGAAAAAGTAATGAAATAGGAAGATGCAAAGCAAAGATATAGAAATGTTAGTATGTGCAAAAAAAAAAAAAAAAAAGCCATTTATAGAAAACATGAAAGAGTCTACACCGAAGGCTTAAGCCTCACCACTGATCGGACAGGACTAAAGAAGTCTCTGGAACTAGTAACTGAATTTGACTTTGCAAATTCCACGTTAGTGAATCACGTCTATCTAGACTTTTGCTAGCCCCACGGCTCAGGAGGGAACAGAAGACCCTGAACTTTGTGACCCAGGGAGATAAAACTCTGACTTGCGGCCACACGCACGCACCCAGCAAGAGGAGCAGACAGCCTCTTACCTTTAATCTTCTTCGGGCTGAAAAACAAGGCTTTGCGAGTCTGACACCTGACATGACAAGGTCGCTCGCACAGGTCAGACCTACCCACCAAGAGGTGAGGCAAGGCCAGGCCAGCAACAGGGAAGGTTCCTGCGTCGCGGGGCCCTGCAGACGTGGGGCAAGGGTGTCAGCTCTCAAGGGCCCTGTAAAGTCTGAAAGTTTTCAGATCTCAAAGAAATAAAAAAGAGCCTCCAAAATACAAAGAGACTTTAATGAATAAGTCCTTAAGTGTGTTATAGACAGAATGCTTATTATGCCCGCCACCAAGCTCATATGTTGAAACCTAATCCCCAGTGTGATGGTATTTGGAGGAAGGGTCTCTGGGAGGTGGGTGTTCGGTCACGCGGGGGAAGCCCTGATGAATGGGATCAGCGCTCTTTCTCAGACGGGCCCCAGAGAGGACCTGGCCCCCTCCACCCCATGAGCCGAGGGCAAGAACACAGTCCTCGATCAACGAGGGAGAGAGCTCCTACCAGACCCCAAATCTGTCAGTGCCTTGACCCTGGCCTTCCCAGCCTCAAAGCTGAGGGAAATTAATATTTATTGCTTAAGCCACTCGCTCTCGGGGATTTTGTCAGAGCTGCCTGAAGGGGCTAAGACAGATGTTTACAGTAATAGTGATGTCATCAAGCTTCTACAAATCAACACGTATGGATTTATCAAACACATATAGATTAATGCAAAATAATTTAATTTGAGGTGTGAGCGTTTTAAAGTTTAATATGATGTGGTATAAGCCCTCCATAATTAAGAGACGCTAAAACTTGTGGAATGGTGGTATGAGACTAGGAAAAAGGTAATCAAGGAGCAACAATATGGGAAAGCACCTTACGAGCTACAAGAAAGCACCATTGCAATGGGGCATGTATTTTTATCCAGATGTTAGGGTGCCATCCGGCCCTCTTATTTAATGTGGGCAACCATAAACATGCTTGTTTTAGGACATCGTGCTACCCTCTCGGCTGAAAGCAACTCACATCCTACAGTGGAACACGATGTCTCCTCGCTTCTGAGTTTGCAAGAACACCTCAGTGACTGAACTTGGTCCTCAAGGGTACGCAATGAGGATGCTCCGTCATAGAAGACACACTGCACTGTCCTTATGGTAATGATTACTAAACACCACCATTCCCCAGAGTAATGTCCAACTCGAGCTGGAGATACCTTTAAATGATTCTACTGAAGGGATCCCCCCCGCCCATCACTGAGATACACAGAGCACAGTCAACCACAGAATTAATGCCACATATGCACTGAAGTTCAACATTTTGTAGCCTTATCCATCACACACAGCAACAGCACATGATAAAAAATAACCTTTTATTTTAAAAAGTATAGCATAATTGCTTTCACTTCAAATCAGCAGATGAAGGTCCCAACAGAGGCTGCTCTGATAGGCACACCTATTGGTCAATTTCTCCAGGGAACAAACATTGTTAGATAGGATCTTGGTCTTTCCATCACATCAGTTTACAGTGGCTAAATATAAGTGTGTGCCAGACTGTTGCACTTACAGCTGAAGGGAGAATTCCAACAATATGCTACAGGAAACCATCTAAAATATATTTACCAGAAGAATATTATTTATTTTTATATATATACATATTTTTTTTAGTGAGCTCAACACCCCATGTGGGGCATGAACGTATGACCCCAAGATCAAGAGTCACATGCTCTACCGACTGAGCCAGCCAGGCACCCCACATTTACTAGAATACAGACTAGCATGAAACCATCTGTTCACTATCCCAGGTCTGGAATATCTCAGACCTGTTTGAACTGAAACAATCATAAGTGAGTGAGAACAAGACAAACGAAGACGCATGACCCCAGGGAACTGGCCAGCCCATGGCCAAGACAGCCCCATGGTGGCCCAGATGCAGAGATTCACAGTTTCTCTGATCATTAATGCCTTTTCCCCCAGGAAACACTGGGGCACTGTTAAAGAGACCACAAAAATGCTAAATATTTTCCAAATCCTCTGCAGTACATTTATCCCGATTCTCATAACACAAAGTCTACCAATTCTTTTAAGTTAAATCTGGGACTTACGAAGTGGGATTCAGATGGCCATTTTCACGTGCTTAATTCCAGCCACTGTCTTATATTGAAAGAGGTACAATTTCTTAAAATTAACTGAGGAGTTATTCCATCAAAGGCCAGCTTAAGTGCTGGGCCAGGAACTTTATAGGCCACATCAAAGTTGACTCCCAACCATGCACACCTTTTGAAGGAGTATTCCAGATAAGAGTTACAACTTGCAGATCAGAGTATATGGAACACCCACCCACTGGGCAGTCTGGTATTCAACTATTTCTTCCACAGTTGAATGAAGACACAGTAACATTTATGTTTTTCAATCCCCTGCACCAAACAAAAACATCACTATAACTTACTTGTATGTATGAAGAATCCACCTCCTTTAGAGCACCTGTGGAACCCTCCTCAGTCTCCGGGGCCCTGGATCAAAAGCCTCTCAGATCCATGTTTAGAAGTAAGTAAGAATCCAACACTCAGAAATTGAAATGATTTTTATAAGGTGAGACAGGATGACTGATAGAAGCTTAGGTGCTTCTCTTCAATGGTTACACCAGAGTTCAGATCCCCAGAGACTCTGGGGGTGCAAAAAGGCAATTTTGATAAAGGTCTTTTATGGAAGGGCTTGTAAAGCAAATTGTGGAAATGGGCAATTAGGGAATGAGGCCCCTCTTTCAGATTCCTCTAAGTTACAAATACCCTCATACGCCTGTGTCTAGTTACAGAAACTGAGTTGATCCAAAGCATAGTACCATTTCTCTAATAATAAGTTGTGCTTAACGGAATTCAAATTAAACAGCAATAGCTGAAATAACAACCAGAACCCCATTCTAAATCTAAAAATCCCCTTCAAGTTCACCAGCTTGCATGTAGTTTGGCCCCTGGCTCAGATGTCTCTCCCCTGCCCGTCTAACACTGCATTGGAGAGCTATAGATTCGGGGAGCTTGGCACTGACTTGCTAGTATTCACACTTCGAGGAAATACCAGTCCCACTGGCTCCCCAATGCCATCATGGGGGCTCAGTTTTCAACCTCGTTTTCAGGGTTGTCGTGGCCACTGTGATCTACAATTTCTACCTTCCCAAAGGTCTTTTACGGGAAGGGCTTGGTTCTTGTCAATATAGTTGAGACTGTCCTCTGAAGAGAACTAAGCCCATCCTCAGAGCTGAGACAAGTTGTGGTAATTATTTCTGGCTGAAAGACCTTTCCCAAATACTTTTTTTTTTTTTTTTAAGATTTATGTATTTGAGAGAGAAAGAAAGAGAGCACGAACAGGGGGAGGGGCAGAGGGAGAGAATTTCAAGCAGACTCCCCACTGAGTGTGAAGCCCAACACGAGGCTGGATCCCAGGACCCTGAGATCATGACCTGAGCTGAAATCAAGGGTCGGATGCTTAACTGACTGAGCCACCCAGGTGCCCCATCCTCCAAATACTTTTGAGTAGGATGGGGCTCTACTATGAAGCCATCCTCAAGAATTCTAGAAAAATTCTAGAAAACATCTATCCCTTTCTAGAGTCTTCTTGACATTTTTTTCTCTATCCACACATTTCATTGATACTCTTCACTCATCAGTAATTCACTACATTTCCCAGTTTTATGTTGACTCTATGAAAGCAAACACAAGCTGAGGCGTCACACGCACATCGGTCTGAATCCTGATGCTTTCAAATAATCCATCCTGATACCAGCCTAGCTATCCCACACAATGAATTTATTCCCTACGATCTCAAGTCTTTCTTTCTCTCCTTTTCTTTTCTTCCCTCCCTTCCCCCTTTCTCTATTTTTGTCTTTTCTCACCCCAGCAAGTTTTCTCTGTATTTTTCTAATAGTTAAGGAGATACTCTGCCGGAGGGGGGGCGGGGGGGGCGGATTATGTAACTTTCTATGCAGGGCCTAGTAATTTCTAAAAGCCTATAAAATTATACAATTTATTTATCATTAATCTCAGAATTTCATATATTAAATCGCTGAGGTGAGAATGTTTACAAAAGAAATAGAATTAATCATAGAGGCAAAGTGGTATTTATAGATTTGTACAGATTTATACACAAAATATGTATTTGGTATTTAGCTTTAGCACTTATACAACGTCTATTAACAATTAGAATATAATAGTGAAACCAAACAGTGTTAATGGAATAGCTCCACGGAGATAAAAATAGCATCAACAATGATAAGATACACTCCATCTTCAAAATGAGAGCAAAAAATAATTTTTTAAAAATTCCATTTTAATTTTAAAATAACCTAACTTAATGTAATTTATTTGATAGCCACTACAGGGGAAAAGGTCTTATTTCAACATTGACATTTAACTATCTGTTAAAAAACTGTAATTACAGTGTCTTCAGGGCACATCAGTGCAAATATATATTCAATAATATACTTCTATCAAGTCCTACTTTGGTTAAAATATCACTTTAGGATCTGATAGTACCTACAATAGCAGTGTATGTGTGGGTAACTCAGAGTCCTCTATCATGAGTTCCCTCCTCCCTAAAATGGGGGTTGAAGAGGTGACCCCCAGGATTCAATATCAGACCCCAGCCTGGCAGGAGTTACTAACCACAACACAGGTCCCCAGATATTCACAGATAAGGTACTCCTCGGCCAGAATGTGTTTTCCTGATACTGGATAACACTCTTACATTTTATTCATTTTTAAGGTTCAGTATAATTTTTACCTGTACACACAGAGCAAAGCAAACAATAGTGACAACTATATAAAATTCAGTCTGAAGTTAAAGCAGATCACTCATAAGCATAAATCCAATTATACTGGCATGAATTAAATTACTTGTTAAACACACACACACACACACATACACACACACACACACACACACACACAATGCTGGACGAAACTTTCCTCTGGAAATGTGTAATGTACACATTCTGATCAGGAAGGTATATATTGGAAATACTGAATATGCAGATTCCCACAGAATAGAAATTTATCTTCTACTATTTGAGAATCTAAAATATCAATTAGAAATCTTGAACCCTGTTTTACGGTTTACAGTGTAAGCATCTATTTGCAAAGAATTAACTTTACCTGATTTCACATAGTACCCAGCACATCCTGCACTGGAGAAACTGCCTGATGAACATTCTGGCAAGAGCTCTACCGCTTTGTTCTCTGTTGGCAGTAGATAAATATTCATTGAAGACATATAAGGTACAGGATGCTGGAAAATGAGCCGTGCACAGAACACAGGGGGGCTGGTAGCAGAGTGCAGACAGTATGGGCTAATAAGAGAGACAGTTAAAGAGTCACACACAAATCAAACAACTTCACCAACAATACGATCATACAATAAGACATAGTCCACGAACAAGTAAGACAAAATCACAAGCAAAATAATGACAATCTGTCACAAATGCTTTAAGGAAACAGAGATCTAGATTGGAGCAGGGAAAGGAATGACAGTAACTACCACTCCTTCTTCAGGGGTGCTCCCTGCCTGGTTAATCCCTACAACAACCCCAAGTAGACCTCTTTCGTAACAAATCGGTCACAAAAGTAACCAAAGCTAAGAAGTTGGAGGCAACGGCCCAAGCCAATGTAGACATAAATAAGGTGAGAACTGAGGATTTAAGTCCAGGTGGATCTATCACGACACCCCTTCATCACCCAGGCCAAGGGACCGGGGGAGGGGGTGTCTGGGACACCAGGGGCCTTCAGGGGCTCACACGCACCAGGATGGCCATGGGCATTGGCTCTGCTCCAGTTGCAGGACAGATCTATGTGAGCTTCGGAATCTAGTTCGTTTCCAACAAATGCAGTTCATGGACAGCACTTATTTAAAGAAGTAGAATAAAAGTTACCCAAATTAGAAGCAACAAAGTAAGTTTTTCTGTTGACTGGGAATGCTTCCGGCAAGTTACTAGCTAAGGGCTAAGTCACACTGGCTACATAAACTCTTATTTCCCTGTGTCAAAATTTCATCATCCGCACGATGGGATTAACAACAGTACCTACCTCATCAGGTTGCTCTACCTTAGAATGTCAATCTTTGTAAAGCTTGGAACACTGCCTGAATGTAAGCCTGTGTTCAGTAGACCAAAAGGTTTTCTTTTCTTATATTGCAATATATTGCAATTAAAAGAGAATATAAAATGTGGCAAAATACCATTTTAAAAAAAAAGAATCTCTACAGAGTTTTGTCTTCCCTGTAATGATGGTTTTACGCTGTCACCTTAGAGTCGAAATCACAACAATCCAGGCTTTTTATTTAGTAGTCTTTGAAATTACATCTCTATTAACAGTTCCAATATAGGACTACAGACTGAAAGAGGAAAGGCAAACACCACCACACGGTGGGAGTGACACTTCCAAAGACTCCACCAGCACCATGGTAGTTAGCAGTAAAAAGGATTCCAAATAAGTACATATTCACAGATTTGAGGGGAATCCAGACAAGTTTTGCCTCACTAATTGGAGCTTGGATTTTCAACCCTAAGAGGACATGATGAGATGCAAATATGCCACACATATCTGAAATCCCGGATAGGTCCTAATGAGAATCAGCCTTGCTTTGCCAGGCCGTGGAAGGGAGATAAATGAAGCTGTAATTTGGACTGATAGCCCGGGCTATCTAAACACATCCTCAGGACACTGAGGCCCTCCATCCCAGGATGAGTGTGAGGTCAATGATTATCACCAAATATACGGTCTTCTGTTACAGGTACCAACATTGACCTATGTATTCGGACCCTGAATTTGGTGGCTTCAAAAATGGTTTATCAAGAAAAAACAAAGGGAATGAGAGGACTTTTCATATATGCCATATCTTCTTCCAGAAAGAGCTAAAGGTCATGTGCAATATTTAGTCGCGTATTGATGGATTATCCAGGTAAGAAGGTGTCGAGTGGTTTTATCTGTCAACTCATTTATATATTCTATTGGATGAAGCCAACTCCACTGGCTTTTTATATGGGTAAAATGAGCAAGCACTAAACCAATCCTCCTTTCCTAAGCATTTATCAGAACTGGATACTCCTCATTTGAGTGGAAAGATACTTAAAAGTCTACCAAAGATTACCAAAGTTGAACAGAAAGCAGGTGATTAACAGTTTACACTCAAACAGAAATTTCCATGTATTCTTTGAAAAGTCATTGTCACAACAATATTTAAATGCAATTCATAATGAGTCATGTTTAAATAGCAATATCGCTTATGTCACACTCCAGGTATTTACCAGAAATTACGAACAATTCCCGGTGCTAGGAAATAGGATGACAAACTAGAGATGGCATGAGGCAGTCAGAGAGTCGGCAGGGGATGAAGAGGAAAAGGTGAGCCAACGTCCAATGAGAAAGGGCTGTCTGTGGCTACCCTCCAGCACATTCATTCGAGACCAGGGAGGGGCCAAGCAAGCATTTTTCCTCCTCGCTTTCATAGGTTCCACAGAAACCCCTGACATAGAGCATCAAATGCTCAACACAGAGTATTAAAGGTTTCTGCACACCGTTCTGAAGCTTGACATTCTTCTTCATTAACATTTAACTACACGTTTCATCAAATAAACATCAAATTATTCCCAATATAAACATTGGTAGGTGTTAGTTGAAAGGGAGAGATGGGAGGCTCAAGCTTCTGCAGTTTCTTTGAAGTTTTATTTTGGTTTCAATAAAAACTAGTAAAGCCAGCTATGTAAATTGAGTTGGTTGAAAACAGCAACCACTTTTCCTGTGTAAGAAGGCTGAAATGGCAAGAACCAAATGAATCCGTTAAGATTTTAAGGAGAAGGAAAAGTCCAGTGCTGTTCTTTTTAAAAAAAAAAAGGCAATTTCAATAAAGAGAAAACAGAAAGGCATCTAGACAATAAATACAATTCACAAAACATATTTCAAGTCAAAAACCAAATAAAGTGTCAATGGAAGTGCCAAGCTGAAAAGACAATGATCCCCCAAAAATCATTTACATAACTACACAGACTCTTCACACACACACACACACACACACATCGTGTTGCACCCGGGTCGGGAGCACGAGTACTCTGACTTGAGAAAGCAACATCAGGGAAGACCTAGCAAGAGTCAGGTGACAGAATCCTCATTCCCACAGGTCCACACCTGTAATGCCTGAAAGTTCAACCACAGACTTCGGCAGTTTTCCTTCTCCAAAATGAAAACTAATCCAAGTCACCAAGGTTAAGGACTATAGTCTGTGTTTTAATTCAGAAAAGCATTCCAGATGAGCTCAAAGGAAGGTTTTTCAGGTCCCTAATCAGATAGCCCTATCAGTCTTTCTTTCAGTCTTTGTTTCAACACTTTCATGAGGAATCCTTGGGTGTTTACTGCAATGTGCGCTGGGAGATTCCATTAACAAGCTTTCAAGGTCTACAGAAAAATTCCAGCTTTTGAAAATTTCAGGGGAATTACACAGTAACACACCAGCTTTTTTGATACACAGAATTGGGATCTATTTATATCAAAACTGCCTGTTAACAATTTTTCTTAAAATATGGACTTAATTAAAAGTGTGCATTAATCATATTTGAACTACTCAGCCTCTAGATATCAGAATCTATGAGGACTTCATAAAAATCTTTAATTCCTATTATTAAAATATTGGTTTTTGTTTTTTTTTTTTTATTTGAGAGAGGATGAGAGGAGAGAGAGAGCACATGAGAGGGGGGAGGGTCAGAGGGAGAAGCAGACTCCCCGCTGAGCAGGGAGCCCGATGCGGGACTCGATCCCGGGACTCCAGGATCATGACCTGAGCCGAAGGCAGTCGCTTAACCAACTGAGCCACCCAGGCGCCCCAAAATATTGTTTTTTTTTTTTTAACGATGACATGAAAACTAAGCCCATAAGACATACTTTCAGAATATATTCAGCAGCCATTTAACTATTTAGGACAGAACATTAACACAAAGGGGAACACTTGATTTCCTATTTACCAGCCAGGAAACTAGTTCTCTGAATTATCTGCGCAAGATCACTATCCATTATACACTGGTTTAACACCTGTAATAAGAAGTCATTTTTGCTTTTCTCCTTGAAAGGTAGAATAATCTCAAGGATTAATGCATTGATTCACACTGAGGAATTACTCTGGGCCACCTACTGCCTGAAGTTCTAGGAAAACCACAGTGAAGCAGACAGGGTTCCAGTGAGAAATAATCATTTGTCAATCAGCCATTACAGATGGCAGGTAGTACAAGGCTAGAGGCTTTATAAGAGATTGGTTACCAACCTTGCCCTAACTTTGTTGAGATTTAAAAAAAAAAAAATGTTTGAGAGTCTCAGCTAATTCTGTAAACTATTTGCAATTTAGGAGTCCACAGAAACCAGCACTTTAGGGCAAAAGGGACTAATACTACATATGGAGGGAAATAGAATACCTGTAACAAAATATTAAGAAAAAAATGATCTGTTGTCCACCTTAGCACTGCAAACTTACCCAATTCATAGAGAAGCTCTGAAATTAACATTTTCCAAAGCAGACTTAATCTCAATAAAACGTTTTCTTTGTACAGAGATCAGCCCCGTTTCATGTGTAGGTCATGTGTATTTCAGAGTCGTTTCCATGCATGCCCAATTTGTGTTCCTAGGGATTACATCGCTCTCTGGAATAAAGGACAAACACCACTTATACCTTAGATTCAAGAAGTTAGCTTCCCTAGAATAAGGATTTGAAGGATCCTGCACACCACCGTGAGCTCTTCTTAGACTCTTGAAGATGGGAGCAGCAGAAACTCTTCCCTCAATTTCTTCAGCCAAGTACCCTGTCAGTGAGGTTAGACTTACAGGAGAGAGCACCTGCTGGGGACATTTCCCCAAGAGGTCCTTCAGGCACTGTAGGGTAGAGATACAAAGTATATGCTTACTGTGTTTTAATTACTAACTATTTTTGGAAGGCTCTTCCTTCCATTTGTAATCCTTAAAGTACTTTGTTTTTGATGGAAATGTAAGATACATACATGTCTTTTCTATCTGGTAATTAAGACCTTTAAATGAAACAAAATCAATCCTGAATTCCATATTCTCAAAAGTGATATTCACATAAAGCTCTTTCAATTGTTGCCAACTGAACTTGGAATATCTCACATGGCTTAGTCAAGTAAAAGAGGTGGATCAACTGACATACAGTAGAACAGAGAAAAGACAGAAGCAATGACTGTCCTGTGTATCTAGAGACCAAGACTTGTCTCACTGTAATTGCTGGTGTGCTTGTTTGCCTTCCCCAACTCTAAGCTCCTTAAAGGAAGGAAACGGTCTTTGCATCTCCCAGCTCATTCAATAAACAAACATTAATTCTGCAATAGTTTAATGTGGTTTGTATTTTCCCACGTTGCCTTTAACAGAGCAGAAAAATCCCACATTGGCTGCTCATTTGAACTGCTTTTAAAAAGCCTGGTCTCCACACTGATCTTTAAATAAAGGATACATTCATCACAAAAGCAGTATTTGTATCTTTTAACTATGTAATTTTTTTTTTTTTTACTTATGACTGCAAATGTGTGAGTGTACATCTTGTGCATCCACCCCAATAACATGTTTATGAAGCAGAAATCGAATAATCTTCACAACTGAAGGGGAGGGGGGCAAAGTATGTGCCCACAATAGCCGAAGACTGAGGCCCCACATGAATTTCCCAGAGTTCAAAGACGACCGAATCTAAACATCTACAGCAATATTGCTTGGGCTTCCTTAATGCAAGTCACATCAGAGGGTTTAAGGAAAAATAAAGGATGGAAAATATCATCTAGTAAACTGCTTGGAAATACACATCAAAAGGGGTCTCAGTCAGTCAGTTTGTGTCATAAATTCCTGCTCAACCATCGATACCATGTCATTCCAGCGAATCACATCTTCCGAGTACCTAACCTACAACGGGGCCAAGGGTTCCAAACAGCACGTGAAGTTAGGGAGACTAAATAGGGCCTAAGATAAAAAATGAACTGCAAAGAGTTATCACTGCCCTTTCTATTCTACTTCCCGATTTAAATCAAACTGGCTTGACCTTGTGGATTAGCCAACTTACAGCTTTGCTCTCTCTTTTCCTGAGGGCGCTTTCGATGCATACAGAAGTGCCCTTCTGAATGCTGAGCTGAGGGGCATTAGGGGGCGGAGGTCACAGGTGCAGAGAACACCACTAACTAGCTAATTCATAAACTGAATTCATTTAAAATGAGACAACCTAAAGACGAAGTATTGATTTAACAGTATAAGTAGCAAGTGTTTAGGGTATAAATCATGTAGATGGTCTGACACCCCAACTCAGCTCACAAATGTAGGCAATAAAGACTATGATCATCTCAACTATACTTTTAATATGGAAAAAAGAAACCTATTACAAGAAAAATTTTGCAAATAAAAAATGTCAATATCTAGAAACATTTTAGAATGAGTAAACTGTTATTGTCAGATACAGGTTTACTGAAACCCTGTGTTACTATTTCTTAAATACAGATTGATTTGGAAATCCATTTTGTATCAATGTAAAAAAACTACAAACTGTTTTTGTTTTTGTTTTTTATTTAATAAGAATCCCATCAATAAGACTCAACTTGAGGAAACCAGACACAGATCTGTGAGAGATCTCAGAGTTGACAGTATTTATCGCTCTAATCATCTTAGTTCAAACTAAAGCACAACGCTCAGGGAGGAGACAATGACAGTCGACTGCTGGCCATCAAGGAGTGTATGAAAAGGAGGAGGGGAAGGGGAAATCACAAATGCCTTCTTAATTGTGTGCCCCCCACCCCCTTAAGGAAACACTTTGTTTGCTAAAGATTCATCACCAGCTGGTTCCTGGACTTGAAGGCAAAACAAATAACATTCTGAAATAGGCCCTATTTGTATAGAATGATGCCAAATGGCCAAAGGAAACATGCCCTTCTGTGCATTCAGCCCTTCCCATGACCACAGGTTCTGAACTAGAAACTGACATCCAATGATGAATGAAGCAAGCTTCCAGCATGGAGGGATGTACAAGTTACAGTAAGTGGTTACAGCATAGAACCAGGGCTAAGTTCGTTTTTACTTTGTTATAATCAACTAATGTGTAAAGATTTAAAACCACACGCCATCTGGGGGCCTAACACGTCCAACTTCACAAAGGCCGTTAGGTAATGCATTGGTTAAGTTGTTCAGTCCTGACTGATCCAGTGCGGACCCATGATATCCAGTAACTTGGAGGAAAGGATGAGGAACATACCTATAATATAATCAGCCCCAGCTTTCACTCGCTGTGGGTTTATTTCTGAAAAGATTCCATAGTGTAACAGTGTTTGTTTCCCACAAATAATACAGTTTCATTCTTCCTTGGAGACCCTACCTGGGGAGGAAGCTTAGATGCATAAGCCATTAGTACTAATTATTCGTAATGTCTCAGGGCTTTATAACAATTACTACTAAAGTTACTGCCTGGAAACAGGATAATTACACTAATTAGAGTTCATCAGCTATTCATCTTCCTAGTAAGCACAACAGATGAGGTGAAATTTAGTGTCCATAAATGGAAGCCTTTTCAGCTGCCCAAGGTGATTTCCAGAAGAAATATAATGTATGGCAGGCAACCTCGTACACTGCACAAACACGGAGTGCTTGGCACGCATCCGAAGTGTCCTAGAACACTGTTACGGGTCGGCAAAACCAATACATTCCTGCCTTCTGGTCTTTTCATCCAGAGGAGTAGAGACATTAAATAATCCTATCAGTTTTGATCAATGCAAGAACAAAAATGCCAAGTGCTACAAGAAATGTGAGGACAGTCAGGAAAGGAATCTCTGAAAAAGCAGCATTTAACTGAAGAATACTTGGGCAGTGGAAGAAAGAATATTCCAGGCAGAAGGAATAGTAGGCAAGAGCCTGAGAGAACCAAGTGGGGGGCCATATGGCTGAGAACAGAGGGTGGATGAGAGAGAAGGATGAGGGAGTCTGAAGAGGAAACTAGAAGATGAATGTGCAGGGACTTGTAGATCATCAAGAATTTTTACATTTTATTCTAAGTGGACCAGAAAGTCATGATATAAAGTCTTAGGCAGAGGGATGCCGTGCTCAGATATAGAAGAGTATTAGGGCAGTAATCAAGGAGAATATAGAAGCCTCTACGAGGTTCATGGCTTAGAGTAGAGGGCATTGAACATACGGAGAGACAATGACAAGGTAGACTAGAGCTTTGTCACCAGGAAGAGCCCAGCGTTCAGGAATGAGAGGAAAAAGGATTGACCAAGAATGAGCGCTAAATGAGGACCATGGACATCAGCTTGAAAATAGATGCTGCATAAATTGAAGAGTTAAAATTAAAAATTCTATTACTTAAAGCACATTTTATGCAGAAAGTAATTTACCACTTATAAGTTTTTATAAAAGATACTACTAAATAGTACCAACTTTCAATTATTTTAGGGCCCGTGGATCTGCTGTAGTAAAACTGAACTGTTATATTCAATTTCGTGGTGGATTAACGAGGTAATATTTTTATTGCTGTAGTTAACACAACATGACGTGACCTGAAATTTGAAACAGCAAAGGCAGTGGTTCAATCACTCCAGAGGGCACCCTCCAACATTGCAAACTGTTTTAGAAAGAGTCTCTCCAAAGTGTTATGTTAAGCAGAGGCGGTACCCACATCCACATTTGTTGAGAATGCCCCTCAAAAAATCCCGTAAGCATCACTACTTGTTTCATTGCCTGGAAAGACCCAAAATTTATTAGCCTTGATTTCTGCAGTCATCAAGACTTCATATGGTTCCTGACACTCCTTACTTTCCACCCCCTAGGGTCCCACTGTATGGTAAACCTTTCATCACAACTCTACCCACTCCTCCCACACCTGCCTTTGTTAAAGCCCCTGTCTTCCATCATCTCCATCCATTAAAACCTGCTCCATGGTAAGATTGTGTGTGGTGAATCCCTACCAAAAAGCCTTGATGCTAGAGGAGAATTTTAAATTAGCCTATGCATCTGTTCAACTCTTTCATCTACAATAAGGTGTGTTTGCCATTTTCACTATTGGTAGGAGCTTTTTAAAGAGGGCTTTCCTCAAATAACTCCATCTTAATATACTCAAGACTACCTAGTTCTTTACACTGTCCTAAGTAAATCTTTCTGTCACTTCCGTTGTTCACTCTCTTGTCACATTTGGGTATGTGGATATCCAAATGGGAAAGCCTTCAGGCAGAGGCAAAAAATCTTAATACAAGGCTAGAGTGAAAACCAGGTCTCACCACACGTTAATGCTCACCAGTTGGTGGCAACTGCTCAGAGCACTGTGTTGGGGATTCCAAGGCCTCTGGCATGTACCCACGTCCATCATGCGCCCAACAGAGGGGACAGTACCTGCCTACACCCTTTGCCATCCCCAGTACAACAAAGCCACAGAAACACGACTTTGAATCTTACACCAGGCTTGACATTTTCTAGTGATGTGAAACTTGGGGAAATTAACTTCTCTGCAACTCATGTCAAATGGAGGTACTTATGTTTGCCCCCCATGGGTTGGTGAGGACCAAGCCAGGGGCTCAAGTACTATTGATTCTCTCCGCTCTCCTCTCAAGGGCAGGGACGAGTGAAGGAGCTTTCTGCACAAGACTTTCGAATGTTTCTATTTCTTAATATCAAGCATGAATTGTCACAGGTTGAGCTGTGTTCCCACACAATTCATCCATTGGAGCCCTAACCTCCAGTACCTCAAAATGTGAATGTATTTGGAGACAGGGCCTCTAAAGTGAGATTAAGCTAAAATGAGGCCGTTAGGGTGGACAACCTTCATCCAGTAGGACCGGTGTGCTTACAGAGAGTAGGAAGAGACACCAGGGAGGGATGTATGCACACAGATGCAGGAGGACCCAGCAAAGGGTGGCCATCTACAAGCCAAGGAGAGGGACTTCGGAAGAAACCAAACATGCCGACACCTTGATCGTGTACTTCTAGCTTCCATAAACTATGAGAAAAGCAATTTCTCTTGTTTAACCCATGCAGTCTGTGGTATTGCATAATGGCAGCCCGAGAAGACCAAGACAGGAACAAAGCATTGGTGTCTTCTACAGTTCCCATTACTACATGTTTGTTTCTCCACCTCTCCTGCCCCTTCCCTTCCTCCTGCCACACAAACACCAGGAGGAGGGAGCAGGGAGGCTCACTGACAAGAGGTCACTGACTGCGGACCACAGTGTAGTTTTGCTTACTTTCTGTACTTACCAGAAATCCTGCCCACACACAGGGAATCTAGACACTCCTAGAAACAGAAAGGAATGGTGTTCCCCTCTCCCCAGCCAGAAACGTGGCTGCAAAATTACCAAATAACAACTTCCAAGTCCAGCCCCTTCTGCCTTTACAGAAGCATTTTTACAAACCTCAGTATTTAACAAGGAATGCCACTGCACGAATGCACACCCCTACCGCCCTCAAGATCAGACTGCTTCATCAGGTAGGGCGATCGGTTAATATATTCTCAGAATCAGATTTAAATGGAAATGCCAATGAAACCTCGCCCTCTCACCACAGTGCATTCTAGCATCCTAACACAGTTATGTAAGCAGTTAGATAATTTCTCTACCAGGTAAACTCTGCGAACAATTGCTAACACGCCAGGGCCTGCTGCTCATGCTAACAACTGTCTAAATGCCCTAAGGGATTGGGTTGGGTTGGCTGGGGTTTTGCAGATCTATCTCCCCCATGTTACACCCTCTTCCGATAGGAATCATGCCCCAACTCAAAACTGGCTTGGGTTTTTTTTGGTTTTTTCACTCCCCTTAGAGACAACAGTCACATTTTTTGCAGTATTACATCATTCTGGACTTCTCTGCCCTTTATCTGGGATTCCTGGCTACTTCACTACAGAAAGTAATGACAAAAGATTCTCCTTTGGTAGAATGCCTAGCCAATTGAGATCAATACCAGAAGGAGAACTGCAAGTAGGAGCTCTCGGCTTAGAGCAGGCAAGTTAAAGGGAACATGAGTTCATCTGTCCTAATTTGCTAACTGCTCCCTCTAACCACTACCTGCCCTCCTTCCCATTGCAGTATTTGCTGTCGGAAGCAAGGATACACTCAAAGACTGAGTTAGTACTCTCAGCACTCAAGTTCAAAGTGCAACAAAGTGATATTTTATAAGCAGGAAGGGCTAATGAACAGGGCTGTTGGGGTGAGGGGGAGCAATGTGAAGCCTACGGACATTTAAATTCACTTTTACAAAAACTCACTTTTGGTGGGCACCTGGGTGGCTCAGTGGTTAAGCGTCTGTCTTTGGCTCAGGTCATGATCCCGGGGTCCTGGGATTGAGCCCCGCATCGGGCTCCCTGCTCGGCGAGGAGTCTGCTTCTCCCTGACCCTCTCCCCTCTCATGCTCTCTCTCACTCTCTCTCTCTCTTAAATAAATAAAATCTTTTAAAACATTCACTTTTGGTTACATTCCCTGCACTCAAAAGTTGGTGGAAAGTTAAACATGAGATCTTAGAAATATTGAGTACTCCTTTCCCGCCGAGTTTATTCCATTTAAAACTACCACTCTTACCTTAGTGAAATCATGTGTTATAATTCCATTGTGCAGTTACTTCTCTCTGCATTGTGGCCAGTTGGGGTCTCCTAGGATGACCACCCACCCAAGAGACTTTAGGACAGATGAAATAAAGCTAAACTCTCTGGGTGGTGGAAACAAAACCAGTTAGAACAGAAAGGGCAGAGGGGAATGGAGTGAGCTATTGGTGTTTTTGTCTCTTGCGCCAATGAAACCTTCGGTGAGACTTTTCAATCCTTAGTTAACCACTGGCTTGGAGGAGGGAGAAGAGTAACATTCAGATGGTAGTCACATGAAGAAACACATACCTGAGAAACCATTATGAATCTTGTATTAACAACCTTGTGGAGAACATTGTTACAAACACCTGTTACTATTTGTCTGAAAGCCAAGCCCTGGAAATTCTAGAACCGGGTTTCCAAAGCCCAGCTGGGTGAACCCTAGGAATTCAAGGCTTGAGGTCTCGACAAAAGATCACCAGGGCTACTGGGGAAATCTGAGTGCTGTAACAAACCTCCTTGTCGACAGGGCTTTATTCGCTGAGGTTGGGTGAACCTCCTTGTCAACAGAGCCTTCCTTATTCACTGAGGTTGGGTACGAGAAGCCCCAGGAGCTATTGTCATCACCAACTGTTGAGATTCTTGCTTTTTTCCTTAGGAAAATGAGCCATTCAGACAAGATTCCAGACCACCTTATTTAATCATCTGAATATCTTTAGTAAACGCCCAAGTGGTCACGTAACCTCCCCCTATCTTCTTGATGAAATTCAGGATAAAGGAAAGGCATCTGGCATCTTCCCACCTATAGATCACTGATTTCTCTAGATTTGCCTTTTCCACAATCGTCTCAAATATGCCCAAGGCAAATACAGATGCTGCTCTTCTGTATTGAAACAGCTGAGAACATTTGTAAAGGTCAAAGACAGCAAATATTCCTCCAGCCCCTACTATTTTTGACAAGCTCAGAGAAGCTAAGACAGTACTCTACAAAGACCCAAGAAGACCTTTCTTCTATATATCCTGAAGTAATAGGAATGTTCTTACAGTTACTAGGTGGGTTGCCGTTGTTTTCTCTTCTGATACAGTGTTTCCCCCACTAGATGGTGTTACTATTTAACCTGGTACCGTATGCGTCAATGTGGTCACGGTCAACAGGTAAATGAGGGGGGTCTGTTCAAAATCGGTTTGCCAAGCAATCCAGGAAACTCGTAATTTAGAAAGCTCAACCAGCAAAGGCTGGTCTCTATTGTCTGTTTCTTCATCAACTTAAAAAAGAAGTTTTCACCTGGATTTATTTTAGGAATATATTTCTGACCTACAAAACTGTAATAATTAAAAGCATTATAAAAACCGTGAAGTCACTTCTGTATTGCAGGTTTCCCTGGAAAGAACATAAATTCATCAAAGCTTATTCTCCACTTATTGAAACATCTAAACAGATCATTTTAAATATGAAATTAAAACTGTCTCTCATCAGAAGTAAACTTACCACAGTTTCTCCAAGTGCAAAAGCACATAAACAATTTACATTGCTAAAAGAAGTTTAAAATACCTGATTATTAAGCTTTACAAAGTGTTTTTAACAACTTAAGTACTTAAGTGCCATATTTTCATGGCTGCTTCAGAAACCTGCAGCTCTTTTAAATCCTCTAAATCGGCCCAAATACTATAAATGGCAATTCTGAAGAAAAACGATTAAATCTCGTGTTTTATGCAGCTCTCAAACCAATAGGCCAGATAACACTAGGAATTGGCATAAAAGCTGGTGTCCACCCTTCTCCACAACACTGCACACTGGACCTTCCAAGAGACACCTTGAGTATCCCTAGGGCACATTGCTGGACTGTTCCACTCACTTTACAGCCCCCAAATTAGTCTAAAGCCAACTGGCTTTCTTGTCAACTGTGTACCCTCCCTCGGCAGCCCCCCAAGCCTGCACCACAGTTCATTTTAGGAGGAAAACAAAGATGTTGACACCAAAATTTAGTTTTATGAGCAAGGTTATTTTACTGCATGCCACAAATGCTTTTATGATGCAAGAAGAAAAGAGAGAGAAGTTGAAGGGGCAAGAGGACATGTAGGTAGTAAAGCAACGGCAAGGGCTATCTGCAGACAAGACGTACCAGTGGGTCCATCAAAGGCAGAAGAGATTCTTTCTGCAGAGGAGGGGAGAGAGGGTAGCAGGGGGAGACACACAGCATCAGGACTGGATTTTCAAAAAATGGTACCAGGGTAAAAGAATGGCAGGAATTTAAGTTGCAGACATTGAGTTAAGAGTTTGACTCAATTGCACAGAAGGGAGGGGCAGCAGGACTGTGGCTTTATTGGGAAATAACCTGGTTTTCCACCCGGCCACTAACCAGCTCAGGAGACTTTGAGTAAGCCACTAACTTTTCTAAGATCCTTTTCAGTTCCAAAATAAGTGTTTAGGTCATGAGCTTTTCAAACTTACTGTTAGAATGACACAAGTATTTACAAAAGGCTGAGGGTGTAGTTAGGATGGTATTTAAAAGCAGCCACCAATTTTCTGTAAATGAATCCTGCATGGAGGCAGAATGAAAATGGGGTCACAAAGTTGGGACTCAGTCTGTTTCTCTCATCAGTCAACCCTAAGTACATAGCAGGAAGGGGGTCAAATAGTATCTCTGTAGTATCCCAAAGGCAGAATTACAGGTAAGGCATCTGAGTGCTTTATTTCCACTTGTGAAGTGTAACGAGAAAAGCGAAGGGGCCAGCCAAAGCCACATCCACCTAAGAGTCCTTATTAGCCATCATCACCATCATCATCACCATCCAAGAAAAGGATGACTTAAGGATATTAGCTCATGTTCACTGTGACAAGAAGCACTTCTAATCTATAGGTCACTTAATGTATTTACTGATTAAATATTTATTCTGCGTTGTATCTCTTCTAGATAAGTAATTTTTCATTGAAGAACTTAGGACAACTCTCTTTAAATGAATATTGAAGATACTAATATTTCAGAAGGTCACCCACTTTATCCCACGTCCATCTGACTTAAGATAAAATGGCCAAGGTTTATGGCAAGTACCGTGTAGCACTGGACAGCAGAACGGGGCCATCAGACATGGATTTGAATTCTAGGACTTTCTATTAACTCTACAATCTTACATACATTATTGAGCCCTCCATTTTTCATTTATTCCTGGGTAAAATGCATTCTACAATTTGTTTGAGGGGATAAAATTCAATTAGAGCATATGATATACAAGAAATATCAACAAATGTCCTATCTCCTCCTTTAACTTCTCCAGATTAAACAATAACAACAAAAAAAACAAGCTTTCATTGAGGAAAATTTTTAAAAGATACAACATCCATATCCAAAACATTTCCTACAGCGAATGCCTGACAGATAAAGCAAAATATAATTTCCCTCCTGAATCCCTAAGATTCAAAAAGCTGTTTAAAAAAAAACTATTGAGAAAATTATTTAACTAGGATGCCTGGGAGGCTCAGCCAGTTAAGCTCCTGCCTTTGGCTCAGGTCATGATCCCGGGGTCTGGGATGGAGTCCCACGTTGGGTTCTCTGCTCAGCAGGGAGGCTGCTTCTCCCTCTCCCTCTGTTCCCCAACTCATTCTCCCCCTCCTCATAAATAAAATCTTAAAAAAAAAAAAAAAGAAAGAAAAATGATTTAACGAAAATGAAAATGACTTTACCTTCACCTAACAGCAAAACTCAAGTGTCCAGAAGGACAAATACAAATAAATCACTTGGGCAGATCCCTGAATTAAATGCCTGAAAGGGTCAAACTGATTCCAGGATCCTTCAAACCCAAATATCTGAAACTCCAAAGAACTTCCTTCTAGCTTTTAAGAAGCCAGGGTGACTAAGGTCTCCACGGGGATAATTCCAAAAATTCTGTGAACAGGTGACAATACCTTTACATTCCTGAATAATACAAGTTTTTTACTCTTGGCATGGGGCGGTTGGGGATGTGGGCAAGTGAATACCACGTGTCCTCAGAATTTTAAATATCAAGACTGGTTTATATCAAGCTTAGTACTAATGACTAAGATACTCCTTTCAAATGCAAAGGAATGCATCTTGATTCAGGACACAACAAAACTTCCTACTTTCAGGAATCTGAATGAATTACTCTATTGCCCGGTCATACAGTTTTGCCCAGATCTCAACCTTATCAAAACAGTAAGCCTTTCTCTGAAGGTCTCTGAAGTTGCCAGGACTTTCACTTTTTTTTTTTTCCATTTTAATATCAGTTCAATATGGGGGCTGGGGTTGAATCAATCGACCCACTACGGACTTCTGAAACTAGGACAAGTGCCCTGGCAACATGTTCAAGGTATCATGGCTACACCCGGCAGGTTTTCCTAACCACATACTTCTACGTTCTACCAACTTATGTCCAAGGCATCACCACAGACCTGTTTTACATAATGACCTCTTCCAAACAAGCACGTGAATAGCTCTAGACATAGAGCAAAGTTGGTTCTCTCACCACTTTATGGTGAACGTGCCTTGTTACAAAGACCTGCAGAATAGGTGAGACAGTCTGATGATTTCACTTGATCCTTACAAAAACTCTATATTGTAACCCCCATTTTATAGATGAGGGTTGAGGCACAGAGAAGCCAAGCAATTTGCCAAAGGCCACACAGCTAGTAAACAACCCAGTGAAGCTGGCTCCAAAGTCCCAACTCTACCACACCTAGCTCTCCAAATCATGCTCCTACACCATGTACAATGGCTAAAACATATATTTCAAAGAGAAGTTTAAGCAACTAACCAGTGAAACCCAGTCCTTTCTAAGATGAAGAAAAAATAATCAATTCAAAAACAAGTTCATAAAATGTTTAAGCGATAAGGAGGAAATATTGTGCAAATGCTTTGCCTTCCCCACTAAATGCCGTTTTTCTATATTATCTTGAAATGTTTTCTTATGCCCTGGGCCCCTGGTGTGCATGCAGATGGTTTCTATTTCTAAATCTCCAAAGCTTTCAGGAATTTATTCCTAGACTTTGAAACCTGTTCACTTGCAACCTCCCCTCACCAATGGCCTTAGCTAGTCAAAAAACTCTTTTTTGTTGCTGTTGTTCAAAAAAATCGACTCTTTGGAAAGCCTGATTTTTTAAGTTATTTAAATCCTCAGGTTGCAGAAGAAGGAAAATCCACTACAGGACTCTCTCTGCATCCATGTCACCCATTTCTGACTTCCAGAGGGAAAAAAAGAGAATGCGGTTTAATCAGTGTTGCAGTGTTGTTACTCTCGATGTGGTTCACTGGACACTTACCTAGATGTCTGTCTTAATAGTGATGGAGGGAACAGCATTTAACCGAACCTTCCTTTGGCAGGCTGGGAGCATCTGTGGCTTTAAGACTACCCTTCTATTTTCTCAAAAGAATGTATGTCACCTCCTGAGTTATATAAGCAGCCATGGGAAATTTAAGGAGGGTGGCTACCCTGACTTCATTCAATCCACTTTTGGGCAAATTCCCATACAGCGTCTCATTAAATTTCAAATATGTACATGGATGAGGACAGTAGTTAGCAATTGTGATATTTGAGCATCTCTGAAATTGAAATATCTGATTTCTAACTGAATACACTGAAACCCACAGGTCCTGAATAATCAGCATGGAACAAAAATACAGCTCAATATACAGAAATTAGTTAGTGATGTCACTCACATGACTGTTGAAAATGCAGACTGAGAGGTCAAGAAGCCTCCGAGAGCTAGCCATTGTGCTTATGCACATTTTAGCCGTACGTGTGGTCCCTATTATCGCGAGAAAATAAGAATTATTACCCCAGCTTTACAACTGAAGAAAGTGAAATCCAGAGAGGCTTGAAGTCATTTTCCCACAGTGGTTTAGCCAGTGTCTATAGAGATTTTTCAAACCCAATTACTTTCCACTGAGCTTTAGGGAGTCTCCCCAAAATGCACCTCCTCAAAACACACTGAGTATTTTCTCTTTGAAAAAAAAAAAAAATTCTGGGCTATTCACAATCTCAAAGCTATTTCTTGATTATCAATCTACCACAATTAAGCCAAAGAGTAAAGTTCATGTTGTATTGGGTTATCCGAAGTCTTAAGAAACTGGAATAAACAGAAAGAATTGGGTGGGTTGGGAAAACTTGATGAAATGCTAGATGCTGCACCCATTTCCCCTAAGAACAACTTGTCTACATCCTCCGTTTTTCCTCAGTCGTTAGGTGGCTTCCAGTTCACCAGCTAAAATGGTCATTAAGACGTCAACCTTTGATATAGAAAATGTAAAATGAGTAGGTATAACTCCATGTACGCTAAAGGCCTAAGCAAATCAGAGCATCTCTTTCCACAAAATCAGACACCAAAAGCAATTGCTTCTGACACACGATGGTTGACAGGCCTTTTCTGGATATTTTTCAAAATAAAATTTTAGAAGAGATCAGAAAAATAAGACAGAACAATTTTATTAAGTCCTTTATTTTGTAAGCATTGTTGATTACAGCTTTTTATTTCAGTGGTGCTTCGCGTGAGTTTTTAAGCCTGTAAATGAGCATCTTAATTTAAGATGTTCAAGGCAACCCATTTGTTTTACACTGCTAGAAACTGGAAATCAGTTTCTTAGGACACTTGGTAGGCTCCCCCATTCAAATACTTACTTAGAAAGACCAAAAATTGATTATTTTCCAAAGACCAATATTAAGCACTATAAAATAACCAATAACCATATAAAATTCTACACCAACTAGTTTAGCTTCATATCATTAATAAGATTTTATTTTATTGCATATGTATACATAATGTGTATATATAAGCGTGTGTTTAATGTATATACCCATGTGTATTTACATGGCACCTTAAAACATGTTTGGATTTTGCAGGTTTTTACAAAACTACTGTGTATAACACACAGACATCCATTTTACAGTGACCAAATCTCCCCCAAACCTAAGTTTTCCATACTTTGCTTATCTTGACCATGGAATGAAAAATGGTTTTTAAACTGTTCTTAATGTGAATTTGTTTAAAAAAAAAAACACAAAAACTAAAGAGGCAGAACACATCACATCTTAGACTATGATATGATGTTTTCTAGTAAATCCAGTAAGATTATAAAGATGCCTCCAAGGACAGAGAGCCAAAGCCCTTAGAGCTTCCTCTATTGGACACATTCAGATTAGGGTGGTCCAGCAGGAGAGAATATGCTCTTCTGCACGCCATAATGAAAGCATGAGCACCAGTTAAAGACAAGAATGCCACTGTTGGTATGCTTATTGTTGGCGCATTTTGTCAAAAGGCCCATTAACTCCCTTTCTCCACCTGCTAAGGACTGTCAAAAAACTAGCTGGATAAAAGAATAAGGTAACGGATGATTTTTTCAAATTCAGTTTAAAAATTACCTCACTTAAAACCCTAAGACTCACTGAATTGGGGCATATTGGTATATATTTGCTATCAAAGTCCATCTACACTCCAACTCACTTCTCCCTCAAAAACATAACCTAAAGGGAAAAAAATGAAAAAAAAACTGCTGATAGCCCTCTAAACCATAATAAGCCGCTCAACAGTAAGGAATAGAGAGGGTACCAGCCAGCTATCCTATCAAGTACAGGCCCTGATATATTAAATGTGATCAATATCAATATCCTTTTATTAAAAGGAACAAAAGAGATGACTTCCATTTGCCTGTTACATGTCATCCCACCAGGGTGTACTGAGAATACTAAACATAAAATTCTTAACGGGCCATTGCAAAAATATGGTATTTAGCTATTTTATATCCATAGGTCACCTTTTGGATGGTAGAATAAAGTAGCCCCCAAAGCCAAAAAGAAATCTAAATGGCCATAACCTAGATAATACACCATTTTTAAGAAAATCGACCAAAGGTATATGTATCATGGCTTCTGTTAGATAGTGCCAAAAAAAAAAAAAAAAAAAGGAAGCATTATGAATTCAATCAACCATCTTCACCCCAACAGCCCTGGTTGCCTTCTTCCTCCTTTCTCCCCTATCAGTGATTTCCATCTCCATGGGGCTGGCCTTTTGGGATCCCTAGTGAAACAATGAGGCAGGAATCAAGAGAAAACAGACAGGCTTAGGATTCTGACAAGGTAACCATTTTCTCTGCTCTGGGTTTTGTAGGCCATCTTGTTCCTATAAACGCCAAAATGTCTTAATTTCTCCCAAGTAGTGACACTAGGGGCAGATAGCCACTGTCAGTTTTTGAAACCAATGTCCCTTAATCAAAGGACCAGCAGCAAAAATCTGTCAAATGGTTAATTGATGCAAATCGAGGGCCACCATCACTGTGGTGCAATATGTTACAGAAAAAAAGAACAATGGACAGTACTAGAAAGGAAAATAGCAGTGTTCGGTCACGAAAATATTTAATCCACAGTTTGCTCTCATCACCACGGATAATCTTATTTTTCGTCAACTGAAATCACTAAGAAAGCAAAAGACGAGAGATAACCTGAAAAAGAAGAAACACACACACAGAGGGGGGGAAACTGTCATTTGTGTCCAAGGATTTCACGCAACATTTAGGGCAAACGCCTTTGTTCCTCGGCTTCGGAAGGGAGTGGGTGGGTGGGTGATGGAGAGAGATCAGATGGGGCTGCCGGGGCCCTCCACACCCTGCTCTCCGGCGCATGCGCGAGGCCAAGACAAAGGAATAGGTAATTACAGTCCCGATTCATTCATTTTGCCCGCAGTACTGAGGCTCTGTTAGCCCTGGCTGTAATCCCGGGAGGCTGATCCACACCCCTACAGCAAAACGACCACCTCGATGCTACTGTTCGGTTTTAACCCCCCGCCACACATGTGCTAGTGGCCTCGCGGGACACCGAGGTGTGTCAACCCTGTTCAAGGTACTAAAATACGCACCCGTGAGCGCGGTGCTGATTTCAGAAGGGTGAAAATTACACAGCAAAGGTTGTCCACGGAGTTCGTTTCAAGGCGGAAATGTCTCTGGGGAAGCAGATAAGGAGCCCGGCCGAGCGTTCGATGAATATTCATGAAAAGAATGCGGTTTGTTAGCCGCGCGTTGTGTGTGCGAACGGATCCAGGGATTCCGCAATTTTTATTTTTCGGGGGTGGAGGGGGTGGTTGAGGGCGTGGGGAGGGAGACAGGAACCAGGCGTCGGGTTTCAGCGTTAGCGCTTTCGGCAAAACCTGCTAAACCCCAAACCTTCGCTCACAGCGGGGCTGGGCCGTTGGGGACGGCGCGCTGTCAGGTTCAAGATCACACCCTCCCGGCCGGGGCCGCGAGGGTGGAGGCGCCCAGTGCATCTCTGAACCCAAGCCTCGAAAAAATAGCTCAGAGATCGCCCACAGGTTAGCGGGAAGGCAATTCAGCCACGTCCAAGGCTTGTGGCTTTGATCCGCTCAGATGTGCTTCAGGAGGCAGTTGTGTGAACCTCGCATTCCTTGGCCACCGCAGGCCAAGATTCAGGAGTCCCCCGGGTCAAAGAACCCCATTTGTGAAACCAAAAAGGCACCTCCCTCCTTCCGATCACACCAGATCCCCGTATTCTTTCTCCCCCTTACTCCCGCCCCACCCCACCCCCACCCTCCATCTTCTGCCGCTGCGCCCCGCGCACCAAGCGCTTTCTTCCGGGCTGTGAATGGTTCCGATGACAGATACGCTCCCTTCAGCCCCACAGAACCGTCTCCCCGGGACTCAGTGCGTTTAAAGGGTTTCGCATTCGACAATTTCCTCCTTAACGAGCAGCTTCCCTCCCGCTACCCACCCCCAACTCCGTTTGGCAGACTCGCCACCCCCACCTCCTTCCCACCCTCCGAGAGGCTGAAGCCACCCACCTTGGGGGCCCCCCATCACCCCGAAGTGCGACGGGAACCTCGCGGAGGGTCCCCACGCTGGGCGCCGTCTAACCAGGCCCGCAGCGCCCCACGCCCCCGGCCGCGGCGCGGAGAGAACAAAGGGCCTCGAGGTGGGGCGGGGGCGCACAGAGGCCCCCGGGCTGCCGGCGCCCCGGGTCCGCGGGGGCGGTGGGGCCGCCGGGGCGCGCCTCCTTACCGGCTCTGGGTGCCTGTGCCGCCCCTGGGTGAGCGCGGTGCCGCCGAGGGGCCCGGGTCGCAGGCGTCGTCCGGCCGCTGCCTGGCCGCAGGCGGAGGCTCTCTCCCCGGCTCGACGGCGGAGCCCGGAGCGAGGAGCGAGTTGGAGCGCTGCCGCCGCCGCCGCCGCCGCTGCCGCTACTGCCGCCGCCGCCGCCGCTGCAGCCTCTGCATTTCTCGCGCTCGCGCTCCCCCTCCCCTTCCTGCCCAGCGCCCTCCCCCGGCGCGTCCGCCCGCCCAGCCTCCCTCCTCCCGCGTACCCCGCCCGCCTCCCTCCCCTCCCTTCCCCTCCATCCCGGGCCCCGCCCGCCTCCCTTCAACTCCCCTCCATCCCGCTCCCCTCCCTGCGTCCCGGTGGTCCCCCTTTCCCCTTCCCCTCCCCTCCGTCCCCCTGTCCCTCCTGCCTGTCCTCATCTGCCCACCATGAGGGCTTCCCACTCCCCCCTCCCCTCCCCCCTCCTGTCCTTTCCCGCGCCCCCCCAGCCCTGCGCCGCCTCCCCTCCCCCGCCGCGCCAGGGCTGTCTGTGGGCCCTTCTCTCTAATCTCTCTCTCTCTCCCCCCCCCCCCCCTTGGAATGGTTGGATAGGAAGCGCTCGGTCTCGCTCAGTCTTAAGGGGCTGCCTCGAGGTGATGAATGACGCCCCCTGCCACCTGCTACCCTTCTCAGCACCCCAATCCCGCTCGCGCGCGACGTCCGCCTGAGATTCCGATACCTGGACGCGCGGTGAGGTTGAGGGTGACCTGGTGGCTCCCCTCAGCCCATCAAGACAGATGTCCTCGGGGTTGAGGGTGGCTGCTAACTGCAGGCAAGTCCGGGCGGCGCCCCCGCGGACCAGACGAGCTGGGCAGGCGGCTCCTTCGCACGCTGGGCTGAGCCTGGAGGTCTGCGGCTTGGGACTAGCGCGACCGCCGAGGTCCACCTTAGTGGGGTGGGCGGCGTCCCCCTGCAAGAGTGCTGTCGGGACTTGGGAGAGGAAGGAGAAAGGACAAGAGCCCGAGGAAAGGAACCGTCGGTGTTTTATGTCTGTGCTTTGAAAGAGGCAACCAGTTCCCGGGAAGACTGGGTTAGCCGAGGCAACCCTTACAGGGCTGCCTAGAAGCGCACAGGTCCAAGCCTTGGCCAACGACGACGTGTCGGGTGGCTTGAGGCACTGCCACTTCAACACCGGGACATAAAATAACCGCCAGGGTGGGGTCGTATGCCCACCTTGCTTATCTGTTGGCAAGAAGCAAATGCAAAAAATAACGTAACCTGACAACGCTTACAACGGCAGCACTTTCCTTAGACAAAAGCCAATTTTACCTTCCCGCAACCATCCGAACCTTTGGAACTTTTATTTGCGGCGTTTTGGCGCCCTCTGGCTGTGCGTGGATTGCTTTTGATTGAGTTGCAAGTTCTTCAAGGTGGATCTGGGCTCCTGACCTGTGCGTGCATTTGCGGGTAGGGTTGTCCTCCAAAATGACCAAATGCCACCATAGTTAAAAGGGAGGACGCCAAAGGCAAGTGCGTCCGCATTCAACTGAGGAAAGGTAAGTCCATTTTCAATTAACAGGAAAAAACTTATCAGAACTTAACTACATTTAAATGAAGCAGGGTGCCAATGTCAGCCCAATACTGTATTTTGCTAGAAGCTATGCAGGGGAAACACTAGACTATCGGACTGGACGGATATTTACAGTTCATACGTGACCACAACAAATTAAACACGTGCAAGCTGGAAATGTTCACATTTTAACCAAAAGGGGATAAGAAAAAAAATGGTGATTTTTGTTTCTATGTAGTTTTTTTTCCTTTTTTTTTTTTTGCCATTTAAATGAAATAGCAAAGAAGTAAATATAACACAAGAACAGGGAAGAAAATTACAAGTAGGGTTGCCTCCAAAGCATTTTATATATTTGAACATTTATGCTCAATAATTTCATATGTTCAATGTATGTTCCTCATTCCAGAACAGCATCTATGAGGCTATATGCCGGTTTTCTCAACCTCCTGTTTGGGGCAGGTAATTTTTTTATTTTGGATGGGAGAGGGGAGGAGCGGGGACTGTCCTGGGCTCTGTTGAATGCTTAGTCTCACTGTTGGCCTTTACCCACTGGTTACCAGTAGTGAGTATACGCGCGCGTGCACACACACACGCACACACACATAGATGCACACTCTACCATCACCACCACCACTAACATGACACCAGTTGGGACAACCAAAAACGTCTCCAGACATTGCCAAATGTCCCCAGAAATCACTGCAGGTTGAAAACTGCTGGACTATAAATTTTAGGTCATCTTGAGCAAGTCTCCAAGTTTTTACTTTATCAAATCAAATGATCATTTGCAATTTTATCAAAGCTCAAGGCATTTACTGAATGTATTTGTTAAGACATCTGAGTAGTTATTTCATTAATATTCAGTTTTTAGCTCTGTGATCTTTCAGACATATCCGTCATCTGAAAATTAGTAAATGTAAGTTCCTATTGTGTTTGCTTGAGAAGCCTCTGAATGTTATCTTCTTTCTATTTTCCCTTTGTCCATTTTTTTCAAAAAAAAAAAAAAAAAGAAAAAGACAATACAGAAAAAAATGTTTGTTACCTTCAGTGCTTCTGGCCAAATGTTCATGATGGAGAAAACAAGCCTTTCAAAGGTATGATTAGAAAACAGATCACAGGTTACCATAGAAATGAGAGGCAAAAGCTTACACCAATGAGACTGTGTCTCATCAATTTTATCTCCCATCAGATTTAGTTGTCCTTTTAAAGGATTTCTTTTAGGAATTCTTCTTTAATGAAACAATGATGTAACTGGTTGATAGTGCTTTAATCCCAGAATTTGTAGACATGTATCAAATGGTGACCAAAATGTTACATCTCAATCCATTATTACATAAAATCCAATATGGTGATGTTTTTAGTCTGATTTTTAGTCGTTCTTCTAACATCTTACATTTTTAAGGTGCATGCTCTTGAAAAATTTTTAAAAACACACACTTAGGGAATTCATGAATAAGCATTTGAAGCTCTGGAGTTTAAAAAACTTGTTAACATTAACTATTGTGGACATCACTAGCTGCTTAGATTATAAACTAATGGACTTGGATGCATACGTTAAAGGTGCAATTTATGACAAATTTAATTACCTGTCAACATTACACTCGTGAAAATAAAAACTGCTTTACTCTCCAAATGGAATGAATATATTTTAATAAACAAAGCTGCACTTCCTGGGTTGTAAAATGAATTCTCTTGTCATTTTCAGTTGCCTGCATAATTTGCTTCAGTGAAGCATAATGTGCATTATGAAAATACTCAACAAAAAGACAAATTATTCAGTGACTACTGATTTTTCCTAAAAGATTTGCCCAAGAATTGCTTGCAATATAATGGACACATTGTCACTTAAATTACTAGTCAGTTTCCAAGATCTTCAGCGTGTGTTCAGCTTTCCAAATTGTTATCGAGTGCATCAATGAAGGCGTCTGCAAGAGATTAGTGTGTAGACCTCATCTCACCTCCAACCCTCACCCACCTCTCCTCTCTCTGGGCCTCTGAAATCAGCCACCCAGGCCTGGCATCTTCCTCACTTCCCCTTCTCTTCTCCTAAATAGTAAAAAGGATTAAGGCCCCAAATAAAAGATACAGGCCAAGGTGAGTGAAACAAAAGCATGGTGACATACTGTCACCCGTGTTACCCCAGCCACCCTTGCTTGACATCTTTCTGGCGAGCTCCCGTTGAAGGCCACTGGGGTAACCCAAACCTCGGAGACCCAGACAGAGGATTTGATCACTTCAGCTCTATACATAAGTACTGGGCGGATAACCGAATCTCTGTAAATGTTCAAAGACCTGACCTACAAATTACGAGCTTTATAAAGGCAGACAGCCAATATTACATACGAAAGTGTACGGCTTTCATTCCCCTGAAATATATTTATGATTTTTAATCAAAGGAAAATATTGAAATCTTTAAATGTATTTCATCTTTCTCCCTTCCTACCCTCCCCACCCTCCCATGATCACAACCTCACCATTCACATCCCCAAGTGAAAGGACTTCCTTTGTTTCAATCAGTGGTGCTCAAGCAGGTGCTCTTTTGCTTCCCAGAGCACAGGTGGCAATATCTAGAGGCATTTGGGGGAAGAGGGTGCAAGTGAGAAAGTGCTCCTGGCATCTAATGGGTAAAAATCAGCGTTGCTGCTAAACATCCTATAGTACGCCCAGAACAGCCCCACAACCCGCAATTACCCAGTCGAAAATGCCCATAATGACAAGGTTGAGAAACCTTGGTTTAAAAGAGCATGAAGTTGGAAAAGACTTGATTTAAGAGCACATACTGCAAGGGGGTCTGCCTCTTGCTGTACGTCAGGGTGTCTAGCAGGCAGTGGGTGTGGAGGGACGACATTGAGCAGAGATTTTCCTTTAAGCAGGGGCCCACCATGCAGCCTGAGCCCTTCACTGGCCACCCTCCCTGACTATAACACAAATCTGAGCAGGAGCTTCGAGAGCAGTGCCAAAGATTAACATCGGGGATTTTGAATTCCAGTCTCTGTTACTACATGCTGAGGAACTGGAAGAACACGACTTGACCTGGCTTCCCAATTTCAGCCTCCCCTTTATGTCCTATAAAACGTTAGCTGGGAAACGCGAGCAAACATGTATTTACTACAAAGCATCGGACATGGACTTGGAAAGAGCCAGCTGGCCTTGGCACTACGTTAGGAACATTTTTGCCCAAGATAAAAGGCAGATTTAAAACAAACAATCTCATACTCCACCTGAATGTTCCCATTCCCGCCTCTCTTCTCCCTTTGGTACACTGTAATTTCGGCCCCCTCCCCCATCCCATCAGTCCCCAAATACTTTTCTACTCACCAGCATTTTCTATTAAGGAAATACATCAAACCAATGATAAAGGGTGTTTGCCTGACTCACATACAAGGGCTTTTTCTAGACGGTGCCCACCTGTTTCTATAGACATAGGGCAGGGTATTAAAGCAGAGGGACCTCAGTCTTAGGAAAACAGTCCTTAATTCTTTGGCTGCACTTCCCCTATAATCGTTTGTTAAAACCTCCAAAGAACAAGTTACTTTTAAATGGCATAAAGACAGTTGTAAAACAGTTATTCACATGCTTCTACTTTTGAATAAGGGAGACGGAAGAGGTTCTAGTGTTAAATAGCATGAACCTGAGGTCTAGCCCATTCCTTGTTACTACCTGCCTCTACTCTCAGATCAGCCCCTACTGGTAATTAAAATATTTTTACTTTAACTCCGACGCAAGGAATGGTGCCCAAAATAAATTGCTAAGTGCAAAAGCAAGTTGCCAAACAGAATGCAGAAGATGCACATTTTTGGTTATAAATTAATTAAAGGATGCTGCTTTGCCTACTTCTCCAAGTGCAAGTACTGTCCAAATTCCAATATTTCTACCCAACTCTGTTCTTTGGATAGACTCCCTAAGACCCCCAAATAGATGCCATGACCCTCTTGTGTCTCAAGCCCAGGAATCTCCTACTCAGACAAGGTCAAGTCAATGTCAGAAAGAATGATTTCCGAGCCAGGGTATTTGACACAAAGCACCATGGTCCCTGTCTTAAAGCATCAGTGTTACAAAAGGACTTGGAACAAAAAAGAAAAACAGTTTCATTGTAATTGAAATATTCATTTGATCAAAATCAAACACGAGGAAAGATGTCAAAAATTTCTGAAGTACTAAAGCAAGTTGCTGAACAGTACATGTGGTATTGTGCTGTCAATAGATACGTGGGAAAATTTTGTGGGGTTTTAGCCCAAACTGTTACCAGTGGCTCCCACTGAGAACTGGTATCATTTCAGAGGTGGGTGGAGGGTTGCTCAGCTTTCTAACATCGTGTTACACAGTTCTATGTTAAATGAATATTTTTGCAGTGACCATTCATTATTGTGGGAGGCAGAATATATAATTTGGTACGTTGCTCGGGAGACCTGTGCTGGGCTAAGAAACCACCATTTGGAGATTGCCTTCTCATCAGCTTTCCTGCTCTATGTTTTTTTAACACCATACTTCTACTTCTTGTAACTTCCCGCTTCTTCGTCTTTAAACTGGTGGTTTGATTTAGACGAAGAATATGGCCTGACACTCCCCTTTCAGCTGCTGGACCAGGTCTCTGGGGGACCCTACCCCAGTCTACCTCGAATGCAAAAAAACACCCCTCCCCAGCTTTTGAGGTGATTGCAGGAACAAGATGTTAACCTAGAGTTAGCGCCTACTGTGCCGTCCATATATGAACTTACTTTTGACATCGATGACCCCATAATCACACCCAACACTCTGTTTTCTGTACGTCTGTGTATCTGAATGATCTTCTATTACACAGCATTGCTGCTGATTCGAAATCACTTAAGCATTACATCTGCTATTGGAGGCCAATTATCTTCCTTTTTGTTTTTTACTCCCGATAACGCTGTTGTGACAACTTTAACACATAATTCTCATCTTTTGAAATATTTTCTTGGTTTTAAATTTCTAGAAAGGGGATCCATCAATCACTGCTATGCTGCTTTTTATGGTTTTGTCCTCCAGTAAGATTAAACAAAAATCAGGGCAACCAAAAGAAACAAAGAGAATTCATTTCCCCAGAGATCCAACCCCAATACATTTTATAACTTTTCACAGGTGCAAAATGTTTTTAAGTTGCATATATTTAATTAGGGACAGGTTCAGACTTTTTTTCCCCCCAATGTTGATTCACTGTATGGGTTTCATCTGCTCTAACAGTCTATCTCCTATGAAAGCGTTATTATCAATTCTGTTGATAAAAGTCTTCTATTCATCCCTTTAATCATTTTTCAATGGGAAAGTTGATTTCATTCTTAGAGACCAGTTCTTTTTTTTTTTAGATTTTTTATTTATTTATTTGAAAGAGAAAGAATGAGAGAGAGAGAGAGCACATGAGAGGGGGGAGGGTCAGAGGGAGAAGCAGACTCCCTGCAGAGCAGGGAGCCCAATGCGGGACTCAATCCCGGGACTCCAGGATCATGACCTGAGCCGAAAGCAGTTGCTGAACCAACTGAGCCACCCAGGTGCCCTACAGACCAGTTCTCTTTGACCTCTGTTGCACTTGGCTGGAGAAGCAGCACATCTTCGCGGCTGTGCAGACCAGCTTGATTTTTTGATATTAATGGTTCCAAGTCCTAACTGCCTCTGCTTTCTGGCTTTATGAGTTTGAGCACAGATCTTCATCTCTTTCAGTCTCAGTCTTTTCTTCTGGAAAATGGAAATATCTTCAACTTCACTAGGTTGGTCTGAGGATTCTACAAGAAAATTCATTTAAATCCCTCAGCCAATTCATGAAACACACCCAGAAAAATGTGTCCTAAAGACGCCAATGTTACAGCACCACCAACAGAACCATTAAGGAAGGAATAAAGTAAGAAGAGTCAATTAGGGAGAGCCGCGGGACAGCACGGGTCGCTGTCCCGGAAACCATAGCGCACAGTATCACTCTAGGTTTGCCCAAGAAACTTAGCTCTAAGCTTCCTGGCAGCCAAGAAAAGAAAGTCAAAATAGTATGGACTACTAACTGTCATCTAATAAAGGAAATGTTTGCAATGTGTCCAGAGGGACAAATCTTCTAAGCGATCGACTTTCAGAGGAATTTATCAACATAGCCCTTTATGTAAAGGATAGTGAATTACATAAAGGACAATTTTCCAATAATGATTTTTACTGGAGAAATAGAAATTTTCTCATGTGGCCATCAACCTGCAAACTCCACAAGCCATCATATCACAATTCTGAAAATGAAAATTCTGGACTTTATAATTCATATTATAATTCTGAATTCTGGGGGGTGCCTGAGTGGCTCAGTCAGTTAAGTGTCCGACTCTTGATTTCAGCTCAGGTCATGGTCTTGGGGTGGGATTGAGCCCCGAGTTAGGCTCTGTGCTGGGTGTGGAGCCTGCTTGAGATTCTCTCCCTCTGCCTCTCCTCCCCACCCACGTGCGCGTGTGCTCTCTCTCTCCAAAAAAAAAAAAAAAATCTAGAAATATAATATTATAAAGTATTTTTTAATTAATTAACTTATGTTTGGGGGGGAGAGAGAGTGTGTGGGGGTGGGGGCAGAGGCAGAGGGAGAGAGAGAATCCTAAGCAGACTCCCCGCTGCACACAGAGCCCGATATCAGGCTCAATCCCATGACCCTGAGATCATGACCTGAGCCGAAATCAAAAGTCAGGCACTTAAATGACTGAGCCACCCAAGCATCCCTGAACCACATTATTTTTACCTTCTCATAAAAATACTTTATAATTAGGGTTCCTGGATGTCTCCACACTCAGCAGGGAGTCTGCTTAGGATTCTCTTTCTCCCTCTCCCTTTACCCCTTACCCCCACGCTTTCTCTTTCTCTAAAAATAGTAATTAATTAATTGATTAATTAATTAATTAATAATGTGGTTCAGACAGGGAACTTTGTGCTGGAGAGTGTAGTGAGATTGTCCGTGTGGGTGGAGGGTGGAGAGAAGAAGCAGAAGCCTCTCCTTGGTCTGTGCAAAATATCCACTGGGGGAGAAGATCTATTGAAAATACACATCCACGCCTCTCCCAGACTCTGCTACAGCCTCTCCCTTTGAGTCTCAAGCAAAGGTTTCCAACCTGGGGAGCCCAGAGTCCTAGGGGACTTGGGGATGGCCATGAGGGAGTTCTTCATCCCTCTCTTTAGCGTCTTCTGCATTTTGATGTGAACTTTAAACTAACACTGCCTCGCAAAATGGACTCCCCCAGTGTTGGAGTGCCAGAAAAGTAGCACGAAATATTTGTATTATAAGGTTTCCCCTTTCTTCTTTAAACTTAGCTCGTATTTTGGCCCAGCCAAAGGGCTCTCCCATTTCTGCCTGAAAGGGGTGCCGTGGGAGTCTGGTAGTGGGAACCCCACATCTGGTTGGCAGCTACTTAAAATCTGCTCAAGAGCCTGCAAATTGCCAACTGGAAGCTCCAGAGGCCAGAAGCACTGAGGATGGAAGGGGCAACCTGGAAGATTTTTGAGAGCAGCGGGTCCGCATCAACCAGCTGGATGGACTCTAAGCTGCCTTAAGTTGCTCCAGGGAAACACTAGGAGGAGCTCCAGGCTGGAAGGTGATAGGCCTGATGTCCAGCTGAGCAGGGCTCCCTCCGGCGTGAGGCAGGCTGCAGACCCCAAGGGAGGGCAGAGAAGCAGAGAACACAACCTTCCTCCAAGGACTGAGAAAAGTAGGACTGACCCAAGCACATGTAACTTCTGCTATAAAAATTTTAAAATATGACCCCTTGTATAAATCTATATTTTATGCTGTATTTCTTCAAGTTATTATTAACCGATCATCTCAAAGGTACGGATACTTTTATAAGAGAAATTAAAAACTAAGTTTCAACACAGAGTCCCAGCCTTCAGAAATATGCAGTATAATGGAGAAAGCTTACAATCTAGGGCAGGAGTTTACAAACTTCTTTCTGAAAGGGCCAAACAGTGACTATATTGGGTTCTGCAAGCCACGAGATATCTGTTGCCACTGCTGAACCCTGCCACGTTGGCAGGAAAGCAGCCACAGACAATTTGAAAACAAATGGACATGGCTGTGTTCCAATGAAGCTTTATTTACAAAACCCTGTGGCAGGTCAGTTTTAACACAGGGGCTGCAATTTGCCCACCCCTACAAAATTCACCCCTAGACTGTAATAAAGTAAGTTTGAAGCTTCCTTTCACAAATTCAAATTTTTCATACGCTTTCTTTTATTTGCCTTAAAAAATTATTCTGGAGCAACAAATAAATGCAAGCAACAAAAAGGAGCTCTGCAATTTTTTCTAACATGCTATATACAGAATGTCATGTGAATAGTCCATATTCTCAAATCATTTTCTTTTCACTATGATAAGCTCTACATTCCTCAAAGTCTCTAAATCCATTCAGACGTTTTCTCATGGACTCAAAACATTTATGACTGACACATAAGGTGATGAAAATTTGCATTTAATCCTGATTTCCATTAAAAGGGGCTTACACTCACTTCTGAGGCTGATTGTATTTTAATCTCATTAACTTCACATTTATTGTCCCAGTAATTGAAATATAGCTTGACATATTTGCCAGTCTAGTCTGGAATTACGTCCTTGTCGGGAGGCAAAATGGGGGAAAGGAAAGCAAATGAAGTCAGCCATCCAGAAGAGAAGGAAAGATAACACATTCAAATGAAAATAAAATATTAAGCATAATAAATGTCAGGCGTAGTGCAGTACATTTTTTTGAAAGTAATGTTTTTAAATATTATAAAATAAAAAACTTTTCCTTCATGATACGGGATAGCAGATGAACTCCAGTTAAATAAAATAGATGCAAATCCATATCTGTTTATCTTAGATTCACTCCTAGAGATTGCAGTTTGTAATTTTGAGTCTGAGTTTAATTCTTACTCTGTAATTAAATGTTGAGAACTGTTCAAAGGTTTTAGTCTAGTTTAAATCTAAAATGCAGCAACGTGCTGAGGTTCTTTTTTTTTTTAATTTACTTTTATTTTTTATTATTAGAGGAAGAGAGGGAAAGGGAGGGGCCAAGGGAGAGAGAGAATCTCAAGCAGGCTCCACGTCCAGCGCAGAGCCCGACGCGGGGCTGGATCCCACGACCCCGAGATCAAGCCCTGAGCCAAAAGCAAGAGTTGGAGGCTCAACTAACTGAACCACCCAGGTGCCCCCAAGATTCCGTCTTTTTAAATCACTCTTCACATTTAGAACTGGAAGGAACCAAGTTGCCCAAGAATCTACAGCCAATGTCGGGTGTATGCAGGGTGGACATCACTAATAAATCAATATCATGCAGGGTGGACATCACTAATAAATCAATATCAATTAATCACGGAATTTTTCCTACAGCCAAAACATTATTTATAGTACTGCACTCAGATACCACTACCAATCAGATCTCACCCTAAGGCTGTCATGTAACTGTCACTTCCAAGATAGTACAATCCTTATTTTACAAATTGGGGAGCCATCAGGTTAAAGAACCTTCCCATGTGCTAAGCAGGATTCTCGCCAACATAATGCCCTTTCTGCTTCTGTGTTACAAATCCCAGATTACCCGTAGACTAGGGCAGGGTGAGCATTGCCATTATTGCCATAGCAATGCATAGGCAGATTCAACATATTTATCAAGCATCTACTAGATAAATGATTCCTGAGTGCTGGGAGTTCAGCAATAAACAAGGCAGACAAGCTTCTTGTGGGCACAAGAGATAAAAACAAAACTTTTGAGACGCTTTGTTGTGATGGGAAGCAGAGAAACATAGCTTTAGCCAGAGAGAATTTGGGATTAAGGAAAGACTTTTTTAATTGGAAGCCATTGAGCATGTGTGTATATTTAAGGACACAACAAGGGGGAGGCAGCCTTTGAGAATGTTGGAGAAAGAGGGGGTTATAACAGATGCAAAGTCCCCGAGCCCTTGAGAAAACAAGTGGTGCTTGGACCCAGAGAATAGAAAGGGGAAGAGCTAGCCTTTACAGCAGCAGGGATGTATCGCTCACAGATAACATATAGGGAAGATGAGCACATGTGTAGGTAGGACATTAGGTTTACAAGTTACAAAGGTTGACTACATTTCCAAATTTTAACTTACATACACAAGTCCTTGTACTATAACACACAAGCTCCGGGAGGGGAGGGATTCTTGCCCAATTCATCTGCTGTTGTAAGCTCAGTACCTAGAACAGGGTTAGGGGCTCAAAACTACTTATTGAAAGGAGTTTTCAGGGAGGGCAGCAAATATTTCGAATATCTGAGAGCTAGTTTTGCCAAGTCAGATTTTCCTAATCACCACAAGGGGGCAGGCTCATTCAAGAAAACACAGTGTCACCTAATTGGCAAATTTTTAGTGCATAATAAAAGACAAAAACCAGAGAAGTGGTAACTTTTTAATGAACATTCGAATAAACTAGAAAACAAATGATAGCATTGGGATGTGTATGTACTTACTTTTCTTGTGACAGACAAGACTCGATGCAAGCATGAGAAAGAAAATAAAATGCACAGACTGGCTAAGTCCCCGAGAGTTTTAAGATATACTTCTGGTGATGTGAAATTATTTCCTCTTAAAATTATTTCCCCTTAAAACAATAACACTTACTGCCTCTCCGCTATTTCTCACATTTGGCAAGTTTGAATCACACAATAAATGAAAAACACTAGAGAATCCCCAAAGTGAAATAAGATCCTCTTCGAGACCACGTAAGTTGTCTGAAATCTAAATTTTAGACCCTGAGTTTTATTTGTACAATTAACATTAGATTGGCCCTTATGTAAGGAAATCTCTTGGTGTTATTCCTCACAGTAATATCTTACCATTTTATTTTTCTTTTCCAACTATACCTTGGAATAATACCATACAAATGAAAATTAGTTATTTTTCTTTAAGAAAAGTGGGATAGGGGCGCCTGGGTGGGTCAGTCGGTTAAGCCTCGGCCTTCAGCTCAGGTCATGATCCCAGGGTCTGGGATCGAGCCCCGCATCAGGCTCCCTGCTCAGCGGGGAGACTGCTTCTCCCTCTCCCTCTGCCCCCCAATCCCAGCTCGTGCTTGCAAGCTCTCCCTCTCTCTCTCAAATAAATAAACAAAAATTTAAAAAAAGAAAAGTGGGATACAGAGGGGCTTGATTCTAACATTTCTGCATAATTAGGACCTTGATACTGTGTTTTTGCTTGGTTTTGCTGGTTTTGTTTTATCTATGGTAGATGGTATTATTCAAAATATTTGCTGCCCTCCCTGGTAAAGGACTGTACTTCCCCACCCACTGATATCAGACTAGCTGCAAGATTTGAGATGCCCCTCCATGAAATAGAATAAAATCAGCCTGACTCGTTAAGGTCAGGAGTGACCATGTGACTTGCTTTGGCCACTGAATTGAAGGGAGAATGGACATGTGTCACTTCTGACCAGAGGTTTTAAGAACCAGCTCCTGGCTCACCATGTCTCCTCCCCCTTCACCTGAGACTACCTGTTTTCACCCAGATGCTGCTACACCTTTTGGATCCCTAATTATGCAGCCTCATGATGGACATGCTGTGTGGGGGGAAATAAATGTGTGTTGTCATAGGCCCCTGAGATCTGGGGCTCTTTTTCACTGTGGCATAACTTACCTAGTCTAACTTGAGTGACAATACCTATGTCAGTCACAGAATACGTGAAGTAATACCTGTGAAATACTTAGTCCCATGTATGGTATGTATTAAGCAATAGAAAATACTAAGTTATTAATATCATCAACCATTATTCTCATTCATTCACTTTACCTGCCATATTCATGATAAAACACATGTAGGCTTCATCTAATTTGTATTATAAGATGTTGGCATCATTGAGAAGCTTAAGATGAGATTTAGAGTCCAATAAAGAAGCTAAGATATCTTCTACATGGAGAGGGATGAAATGTACGGATGATTAAGTGCCATCCATGGGACACACATGCTCAAGAATATTTATTGAACAATTAGTGGTAATTTCCCTGACACCCTTGTTCTGTCTTTGCAGCCTCTATTATTCCAAAGGTACACATTTCTTTGACTACTAAATACAACCAATGAAGGAAATTACTTAATCTAAAATATTCTAATTTTTTAATTCAATTCCATTAAATAACTTTGTGCTCTTCACTTCTGATAGTGAGTTCCTGGCATCAAGAAAAGGAAAGGGCACACTCCCCTACATGTCTGGGTCAGTTATTTAGTGCCAAATAGAATTATTTTTATATCCCCTTAATATTTCTGTAAGAATACATTCTAATGTTCCAAAGAATACAAATTTCCTTTCATAATGGTGACAACTTAGTGGTTTGTTTTTTTTTTTTAAGATTTTATTTATTTGAGAGAGACAGAGAAAGCTCAAGCAGGGGGAGAAGGAGGGGGAGAGAGAGAAGCCGACTCCCCACCAAGCAGGGAGCCCGATGTGGGACTCGATCCAGGAGCCTGAGATCATGACCTGAGCTGAAGGCAGACGCTTCACCGACTGAGCCACCCAGGTACCCCAACAACTTAGTGTCTTAAAACAGTTTTGGATAGTTGCTAGTTAACAGCCAATTTCCTGAGTGATGTAGATCCTGCCCTGCAGTTCCCGCTGATTCTTTCAACCCAGATCAAGTATCACAAATTCCACCCCATCAGACAATTCACAACAATACTTTGGTGATTGGCCCCTTTAATAACAAAGAAAATGGTTTTATTATTATTATTTTTTTAAAGATTTTATTTATTTATTTGAGACAGAGAGAATGAGAGAGAGAGAGAGAGAGCACATGAGAGGGGGGAGGGTCAGAGGGAGAAGCAGGCTCCCTGCTGAGCAGGGAGCCCGATGTGGGACTCGATCCAGGGACTCCAGGATCATGACCTGAGCCGAAGGCAGTCGCTTAACCAACTGAGCCACCCAGGCGCCCCAAGAAAATGGTTTTAAACTGTAATTCTTTCATGGGAAGGTTTGAAAGCCATTTTTCCCTACAGAACTTTCAAAGGCCCAACACTTGGAGGTGGGAGATACTCGAAGTTGCGGGCAGTGCAAGAGATTAATTGAACATTTCTATGTAGATCAATGCAGCCTCAAATTTCCTACCAATCATTCAATAGAGACAACCACCTCCATACTCCCTGGTCCCCACCCTTGACTGGAAATGTGCCCTAAAGAAACTGATCTCAAGAGGTGCCAGTCTAGTTGTTACTGATAAGTACACAGTGTGAGGCACAGACCTGAAAATAGTGGAATTCACTGAAAGCCAGCTTACTGATGTAGATTACCCAGCCTACTTCCAAGAACCGGAGGCCAGAAGGCCACAGCCAGGAAAATCCTGCCCCCAAACAAGAGATCAGAGGCTTCTCTGGGGAACTGGGCCCCTAATGAAAAGGTCAGTGGGCCCCCGAGCCAAAATTTTAGTTTGGCACCTATTTTGAAGCCCACTTGTCCACAGTTCTGTCTATACACACACAACTTGCAAATCACTTTCAAGTATCTTGGTCTTAATTATAAAAGGACAATCAAGAATCATCAGGTATTTAAGAAAACTTGCAACATGATTTGGAGACTGGAAGGAAGAACTCTAGAGGACATAGAGGTGATGCAGGAATGGATGTGTGTGTGCTCTGTGTACCCTCAGAGCTATCAGGGAAGAGAGTTTAGTCATAAAATAAGAACAGGAAGATAGATACGAAACAAGTATCAGAAAGCAAGAGAGATTTCTTGGGAATTAAAAATATAATAACCAAGACATAATTTCAACAGAAGTTTAGAATATAACATGGAACAAATCCTAGAAAGTAAAACAAAAATATCAAGAAATAAAAAATAGGAAAAGTAAGGAAAGATAAAGGTTCAAAACAAGAGGTCCAACTTTTCTGAAATTCCAGAAAGATATCAGAAAGGAAGAAATTATCAATGACATTATAGAACATTTTCCCCAGAACTGAGAATCACAGGTCTCAAATTAAAAGAGCACAATGAATGCCTAGCACAAGGAATGAAAAGATCACAACAAACATACCATCTTGAAATATCAGAACCCCAGAGATAAAGAGAAGATGCTAGAACCTTCCAGAGAGGAAACCAACAAATGGAATCAGGAATCAGAATGAAAATGCTGGAAGTAAGAATATAAAACTTTAAAATTTCTAAAGGAAAATTATTCTCAATCTATGATTTTATACTCAGCCAATCTATCCACCAAAAGTAAGGGTAGAACAGACATTTTCAGACTTTCAAGGACCCCCATCAGAATGAAGATTAAAACTAAGGAAGAGTGGGACATGGAATCCAAAAAAGAAGGGTGTCCAGCACAGGACAGTGTCAAAGGGAAGTCACAGGGTAACAATAGTGCTGTGGATTCAGACATCAGCTGACTCAGCCAGATTAGAGCAAGTGAACAAAATCTATGGGAGGAAGGTCTCCCAGCAAAACCTGAATGGGAAGATTACATGATGCATTTGAGAATTCGGAAGATAATACTGACAGACAAGTGGTAGTGCTTTGAAAGCATTGGGAAATAAAACAAATATAGTTTCAGGGGCACATGGCTGGTGTAGTCAGTTGAGTGTCCAACTCTTGGTTTTGGCTTGGGTTGTGATCTTGGAATCCTGGGATCGAGCCCTATGTCCAGCTACACACTGAGTACAGTCTTCTTGAGATTCTCTCTCCCTCCTGCTTGTGATCTCTCTCTCTCTCTCTCCTAAATGGATTAATAAATCTTTAAAAAAAACAAATATAGTTTCAGAGACAACAAAACAAATGAGAAAATGTGGCAGCTTCAGGAAAAATAAGTTTGTAAAAAGAAATGAACTCATCTGGGGCACCTGGGTGGCTCAGTCGGTTAAGCATCTGCCTTCAGCTCAGGTCATGATCTCAGGGTCCTGGGGTCGAGCCCTGCATCGGGTTCCTTGCTCAGCAGGGAGTCTGCTTCTCCCTCTCCCTCTACTTGTCTCTCTAGCCCTCTTTCTCTCTCTGTGTCAAATAAATAAATAAAATCTTTAAAAAAGAAAAAAGAAATGAACTCATCTACTCTAGTTGGTTCAGTGGTAAACCATATTTATATGGCCATAATAATGTAAATGCTAACTAATAATTAAACAACAAATTGTGACATATTAGGAAAATGCAAGGATGAAAAGGGGGAGGGAAAGACAGGAGAAGACTATCAGAACACCCCATCATATCCCAGAGCAGAAATTCGCTAGATAATGTCTAGAAGTGGCAACACAAGAACTAGAGAATAAGCAGTAAAATTTGGAGAAAATTGCAGGAGAACCAACTAAGAATTGAAAAGGAATGTTTGTAAAGAAGGCAAAAAGAAAGATGGGAAGGAATAAGTAAGAGAATGGTATTTTTCATAATGAGCCTGTTTGTACTGATAATGTTTTAAATTTTGTGCATATGTTACTTTTTTAATTAAAAAAAAAAGAATGATACAACACAGACTCATCATCAAGGAATTACCAATCCAGTTGGGGAGATAGACACAAGCATGTAAAACTAAAATAATAATAATAAAAGTTTCAATAATAGTTGAAGTCAATAATAGAAGATACCTCAACAAGGCAATTTGTCTAACTGCCAAAAGACTATTTCCAGAGTCAGAGACAGGAGTGCTCACTAAACCTTGATATCATCAGGGAAGACTTTGTGGAGAGGTGAGGTCTGTCCTACAGTTTCTCGGAAAAGTAGAATTGTCTACTCAAACTTGAGGAGGGCAGTCCAAAGACTCATTAGAGGTAAAAAGTAAGTGTGCTGGAGGGGATCGTGAACAATCTGTTTAGACTGAGTCCTAACTGCATACATTCAGCTTAGGTCCTGTAGGAGCCATCCAACCATTGGACCAGGAAAGGCCAATGGAGACCAGGCTCTGGAGGTGTAGGAAGCCCAGCTAAAATATTTGGACTTTATCTGTAGAGAATAGTCCCCCAAGAGATGCACATCCACCCTGAAGGAGCACAAAATGGGAGGCAACATGAACACATCAGGTCTTCTCTTTAGTCAATACTAAATATGGAAATTGACACGGATCTTTTTTTATTTTTATTTTTTAGAGAGAGAGAGCACACGCGCACACACATACATGAGCAGGGGTGGGGTGGGGGAGCAGAGCAGACGGAGAGGGTGAGAGAGAATCTTAAGTAAGTTCCTTAAACAATAAGTTTGACAATAAACAAACAGCAAAGAAATGGGAAGAGCCCACTCTGTCACCCACATCACTTTGGGATAAACTCACATACTCATTGACCACCTGACATACAGGCTAAGTGAGACCCTCAGTGTTGGGCACCTGGGTGGCTCAGTTGGTTAAGTATCCAACTCTTGATTTTGGCTCAGGTCATGATCTCATGGGTCCTGGCATCCAGTTCAGCTGGGAATCTGCTTGAAGATTCTCTCCCTCTGCCCCTCCCCTCATTCACACACGCACGCTCTCTCTCTCAAATAAATAAATAAATAAAATAAAAATACTTTCTATTTCAGCTTAAACTCATATTTAAAAAAAAAAGATTTATTTATTTATTTGAGAGAGAGAGCGTGCACGTGTGAGCTGGGGGAGGGACAAAGAGAGAGGGAGAAAGAATCTCAAGCAGACTGGCAGAGCCCAACCTGGGGCTTGATCTCACGACCCTGAGACCATGACCAGAGCTGAAATTAAGAGTTGGGCACTTAACCGACTGAGCCACCCAGGTGCCCCTAAACTCATCTTTTCAAATTTTCTATGGTTGTATTTTATCACATACATACGGTTAGCATAATAGTATTTGCATATTATTTATATGGCACGTTAATTTTTTCCCCACTGATTGCAGTTTCAAAAGGGCTCTGAGCCCACTGCTGTTTCAGAACTGCAGGATGCTGTGCTCAAAATTCTGCCAGAGGGAAAAGACTTAGTCATATGGGAAGGGATTCCATGAATATTTATGATAGCATAGGCACAAAGCCGTAGTGAGCTAACTGAGATTAATCTCCTAGCCCTTGAACTGAAATGATGGAATAAACTTGAGAGATTCTACAAAGGATCAAGAAAAGAGACAGAGTGGCTGGTTTCATACGAGAGGGCATTTGTCATTACACTGCCTGCTAAATACAACCATCAACAGCATATGACACAGTAACTAATGCTAGCTTTACGAATATATTGTCCCTTGTTCGGTCCTACATGAGTATATATAATTCTGCTCAAAACCCTATTTCAGGGTCGCACAGGGTTATTATGTCCCTATGAGCACTTTCTTAATGCTCTTACCCCAAGGGAATAATTTAAGGTTATTAATAACTTAATAACCTCTCTACTTGGTGTCTCCCTATTTTTAAGGTGCTTTCACACAAATTAGATGTTTAAAGCATAAACACATGAACAATAGCACTTGCAAGGTGCTGAAAATGCTCCTGGTGTTGTTCTAAGAACTTTACACATTTTACCTCACTTCATGCTCATCAAAAATGGGTACAACTATTAGACCTGTTTCACGGATGAGGAGATTGAGGCCCAGAGAAGATATATAACTTGCCCACAATTAATTGCTAAAGCTGGATTCCAGCTGCAGGAGCCTAGCTCCAAACCACACACTGACTGCTAGTAGAGTGTAGTGTATTTACTCTAAAACACCTTCACATGATTCCTCTTTTCTTTTGAGATGGCAGACCATTCAATTCTGTAAGTTTTCCAAGCCTTTGCTCCAAAATATGTGCGTTAGAAATAAACTCATTTATTTTCTGTTGACTAGTAGAGAAACAGAAGCTTTCAATTCTAGACACAGCCCATAAATTGACAATAAAACGCAATGAGTAGAATACACAAAGTGATTGGGATCCGTGACCTAAAAGGGGGGAGTAAGACATTGACAGCTGGGAAATTACACATTAAATGTTGGGAGTAATGGCTGCCTAGCACCATATAGGAAATGTGTCAAGCAAATTCTTAGACTATTGGTGGCTCCCTTAACAGATGACCACAAATCTGGCGGCTTAAAACAATAAATATTTCTTCTTTCCCAGTTCAGGGGCCAGAGGTTCCAAACCAAGGCATCAGTAAGGCTGTATTCCCTGGAAACTCTAGGCAAGAGTCCATTCCTTGCCTCTTCCAGTTTGGTAGCTATCCCTTTTTCTGGCATCTCTCCTGTGTGTGTCTTTTAGAAGGACCCTTGTCACTGAATTGAGAACTCACTGGACTAATTCAAGATGAGCTCCCTATCTCAAAATCCATCACTTAATATACATCTACAACATCCCCTTTCCCAAAGAAGGGAACATTCATATGTTACGATGTGGACATATCTTTTAGGGGGGCCGTTATTCAGCTCACTACAGAGACACCATCAAAAACCAACAAATTAAGTGAAATGGTTGAAATATAGAAGTAATTCAAAGGTTAGGAAGACAAAACAAGGCAAACTGAAAGATACACAGCAAATAAAAATATGAGGAGTGTGTGGTGTGTAGGCTCTCAAAATGCACAAAATAGGGAGCACCTGGGTGGCTCAATTGGTTAAGCGTCTGCCTTCGGCTCAGGTCATGTTCTCAGGGTCCTGGGATCCATCCCTGAGTCGGGCTCCCTGATCAACGGGGAGTCTGCTTGTCTCCCTCTCCCTCTGCCCCTCCCCACACACTTGTGTGCGAATGCACTCTCTCTCTCTCAAATAAATAAATAAAATCTTTTAAAAAATGCACAAAGTAGGAGAATGCATAAATTGTGTAAATGTTCAGGGTCCATTGGGCATTAGGATGTTGTAAACCCTTTGGAATAACATATGTGAAAAAGGAACTAAATTGGAAAAAAAAAATCAAACAATTAAATATTTGTAAAATAAGCCCTTTAAAGAAGGGATAAAAAGTTTGACCATGGACAAGACAAGGCCTGAAAGATAAAATAATAGCTCCTGGCCCAGCAGAAGGAAGGAAGGCTCTCAAGAAAGGTCTCTGATGTTGGCTTTTCTTCAGCTCGCAGGGGTTTTGCAGCTTACGAGTGAATCTCAGAGGGTCGGAATATCTCAGGTGTGACATTATGTGTCAGAAGACCCCAGCGCAGCCCACCCACCGTTTGAGAGGTGTGTCTATGTTCAAGGCTACAGTGTTGGGCTGAGTGGAGCGTACGGGGTAGTGTCATCCTCTCCAAAGAAAATTGTAGTGAATCTCTGCATGTCCTTTGCCTCTTTTAGGTGACTTGGTGACTTTGTAATCTGAGGAAATTCAACTATATGATTTTAGGCCTGTTCTGGCTCTAAATTGCTGACTCTAAAGGTCTGTGAATTTCCTTTTTGAGAGTGAGCATTCCTGAGCATTGGAATGCAATGTCCCGGGATGTTTTGGAATCCTTCCTCTGAGGGGCTGAACGTGAGCACATTCCCATCTGTCTGTAATGATTCATGCATGGTTCTGCACGGAACTGAGAGGATTAACCAGGCAGTGTGTTTAGGTCCTGTGGTCCCCAAGACTCTCTGAGGTCTGACATGCTCACATGCCCTCCACAGCAAGCCAAGGCCAGCAGGGAGCAAATTCTGGAACCCTAGAGGACAGGCTTTCCCTCGGAGTTAGTCTCTCCTTACACAACAATGGGTCCTGCGTCCTAATTCCAAAGAAAGAACAGTGGAGGTGCAAATACACGAGGACTTCAGCTTTCAGGGGGAAAGTACTCACACTGTCCCCAAATGCCAGTCCACACATAACTGCCAGGTCAGGACAAGCTTTTCCCTGTTCCACGGTAAAATGAAAGAAAAGGAAGGAACTGTGTGTGCGTGCACATGCTCATACACTTATTGTACACACATGTATAAAACACATTTTTCCTGAGAAGATATGTCCTTCTAAAATTATGTCTTGTCTTTTGTATTCAATTGTTTTTTCTTTTATGAAAAGAAAGATGGAGATGGTTGTTTAATTTTTAAGGAATGTAGTTTTCATGCCACCACCTGGAAACTTCTTTCGCAATGAGCAATCTTTTCTTACTTTGTGGCTTGTTTGTAAGATCTAAAAATCTGGGAATCTCGGCAATAGCTTTACAATTACTTCGGAGAAGCCTTGAGAACTCTCCAGATCTGTGTCTCCTGCATGACCGTCCTTAATGGTATCTCCTGACTTGGCCACCCTGAGGTCTCCTGGAAGCTACAGAGCAAGGAAGTGAGGCCAGGGCCTTGGTCTCTACCCTGGTTATGGACCAGAATGAGAAAGAACACGCAGGGCAGTGGGACATCCTGGTCTTAGCTGATTTAACTGGGATTAAAGTCACAGGCAGGACATCTTTATGCAAAGCGGTAAGAAGGTGGCCTTTATCTGGGGACCGACTGTTTCCTCCCAAACCTCTTGTCACAGAAAATAGTTGTCAGACTCGCACTGAGGGAATCCATACTCCTATCCTGCTTTTAAAAATTTTTAGGGCGCCTGGGTGGCTCAGTTGTTAAGCAACTGCCTTCGGCTCAGGTCATGGTCCCAGGGTCCTGGGATCGAGTCCCATATCGGGCTCTCTGCTCCGCGGGAAGCCTGCTTCTCCCTCTCCCACTCCCCCTTGCTTGTGTTCCCTCTCTCACTGTGTCTCTCTCTGTCAAATAAATAAAATCTTTAAAAAAAAAATAAAAAAAATAAAAAAATAAAAAAATAAAAATTTTTAGTCACAATAATCTGTTTTTAAAGCTTCACTATAGTTGTATTTTCAGCATTTTCATTTTCTAGATACATATATACCACGTTGCCAACCACAGTTCAAAAGCCCTCAGGGTGATTTCCTTCTGTGCCTCTTTTATTACCTCTCTCTCCTCCCCTTGCCCCTCCTTCTTAAGACAAGAAAGAGGGGAATGTGTAGATAATTTCACGTGAACAATCAGACGATTATATCTATACACAATTTGGTCATGTATCACAGTAATCTTTAGTTGGGGGAAAAAACCCCAAAAAACAAAATATGGGCCCACTTTAGAAAACAATGAGTTCATTAAAATACATTCGTAGAACCTTGTAGAGCACAGAAGTTTCCACTAGGGGGCATTGCAGTCAAAGCACAGGAACGAACGCAACCCTTCAATCCACTTGGGTAAACTCAGGTCGTTGGATTAACATTGTCCAGAGTGAATTGTTTTCACAAAATGAGAGGCCACTATTGTCACTTGTGCTGAAGGAAAAAAAAAATTCATTTTCTGGCAGCAGAAGTAAAAAGTAGCTGACTCTGGGCATCCAGAATTGGCTCTATACTAAGGTCAGTATACGGGTGTTCCGGAAGCCTGAACCCGCATGAGATTGTGGACCAAGAGCGAGGGCATTACCGCACCATTCAGACCCACCACGGTGCCTGAGCTCCCTGCCTGCACTCCGAGGCCGCCAGTAAGAGGCCTTCCCCACACAGAGAAGCTGCCAGTGCCTGGGTCACCGGGGGAAAATAAAGATTTTTTTTTTTAACTTGGTCAGTGTTGCAGGTTGAATTGCGTTCCCCACTCCCTCCAAGCCCCTACACATGAATGTACCTGTATTTGAAAGGGTCTCTGCAGAGGTAATCTAGTGAAAATGAGGTTGTTAGGGTGGGCCCCAATCTAATATGACTGTGCTGTCATTAAGAAGAGGTGATTTCAACCCCCGGACACACAGAGAGAAGTCCTGTGTGACAGAGGCCGCGACTGGGGTGACGCCTCTGAAACCCAAGGAACTCCAGGATTGCCATCGGTTGCCAACAGAGAGAAAGATGGACCAGATTCCCCCACGGAGCCCTGTTCAGATTTGTGACCCTGACCTCAGATTTCCAGCATCCAGAATTGTGAGAAACTACGTTTCGGTTGTTTTAAGCCCCCTGCTCTGCGGTGCTCTGTTACCGCATCCCCAGGAAATTATGTAATTATTTATGACCAAAATCAGAAACCATAGATGGAATTCTGGGAGTGGCAATGAAGAGATAACTAAGCATAAGGCTTTAAGGATTGCTTCTTTTCTCTCTTTCTCTCCCTTTTTTCCTGTCTGTCCGACTCCAATATGCCAATTTTTAAAATATAAGACATTATTTTTATTGATCTCTAAATGCACAGCTCTTAGTGATTTCTGGGGATGTGTCCATTTTTTTTCCTGGTATATTCTGTATGGCTCTGCAAATAGCTAAAAACTTCATAGTCCAGGTGGCATTTTTAAAGTATTTTGCTCCCTCGAGTTGCTCTAAGTATTTGATGTAAATGTTCCCTATTCTTCATAATACTTTAAGGAAAAGATTTAATGACAACAGTTACGTTAAACGTTAGGAAATATAGAGCCAGGTTAATCATCTTGTTCTAAATCACACAGCTGTTCAGTGATAAGCAGGGTTTGGGAGATAGATCTCCCAGCTCCTTGAATAGCCTCCTTTAATTATCACACAATTATATTTTAATTATCCACCCGTAAGAGAAGAGTGAAGAGATCCTCCAAAATTGTGGTTGTTCAAAAGTTGTCTTTTGGGGACCTTTTCTATATTTTGGATAGAACTGTCCCTGGGAACTCATAAAACCTCAAACCAAATGATACAAGTACATTGTCATATTCTAATTTCCCAGTATCCACAAGAATTTCTTCCCCTTTCCTCCCCATTCCATTCTGAGAAGGGGGAAAGAGGCTCTCCACCTCTCAGAATGATGGAAAAAAATCAAGCACAAGCCAAGCTAAGCCTCCCCATGCTCCCTGCTCCACACTTTTCTAGGACAAGGGGGTCCTTAGCTTGCTGATTGTTGTGCCAAGCTCATTCCAAATGCCTTAGTGAGCCCCAGGTCTGCTTCCCTCTGCCATTGCCATTCTGCCTCCCAAAGAGGAGCACCATCTTAAAGGTCTGGCCCACACTAGGAGAAAATGCCTTATCCTTACTGCACCTCAGCAGGGTTGAAACAGACTGGAATTTCCAAAAGTACCAAAGAAGAAGGGAAATCAAAGCAAATCATGGAAGCACAGAAACATAGCTGAGTTTGCCCCAAAGCTCAGACATCTTTCCTATTCCTCATTGGAGCTCATACACTCAAGTCAAATGATGACGACCACTTCTTGGCTTCCTGGTGTCCCAGCTACTGAGGAATTATGTGAAAAGTGCCATTTCACTTCCCTGCCAAGCCAATGTCCTAGACAACTCATCCCTGAGATCAAAACTATTACTGGCCTAAGGCCCAATCTCCAGGTTAAAGGTAGATGACGAGATTCTTCACATGCTATCTGACCTGTGGTCAGCAATTGGCAGTGGTTTAACCTTGTAATGATCCTTATAATGGAGAAATTGTGAAAATACAGCCATAGAATTAATTTGACCTTCATACAAGATGAATGACATACACATCACAGCCCTTGTAGTGTGCAGTGAAAATAAGCCCCCTGGCCAAGGCTGAGGGGCTCCAACTAGTGATCCAGAAAGACAAAGACAAAGAGCACAGGGAGAGCGTGTAGAATAGAAGGTTTTCACAGAAAGTGGGGCAGACATGCAGGGGACGTGCACGTCCCAGGTTAAAGCAGTCAGGAGTCTCTGGTGGGGAACAGGTTGTGTAGTTCCAAAGAACAGTCAAGTTTCCTCACAAGATGGTAGGATTTGGGAACAAAAGCAAGCAGGTCACATCCAATTACAGTTACCAATTACTGAGTTATGCCAGAAATGTGCCAATCTCTTTCTATGGATCTGCTCATTTCCTCCTCACGATCGCCCAATGCTATAGGAAATACTTTACCTGGATCTTGTAGAAGTCAATAATGTGTCCTAAGTCACACAAACTAGTGAGTACAAAGCCAAAACTAGAATCTAAGTCATTGGGTATTGTAGGCTGGGTCTTGACACTATATAGGTAAACACACACACGCACTCTCATTCACAGGCATCCACTCACACCTTAATGGAATTGGAGAGGTGGGAGGTAGCTGTCACCAGGAGATCACACAGGAGACAGCAAGGTGGAAAGGGAGAGGAATCACAAAACGTCAAGGACCCAACAGAGGGGGACTCTTGTCCAAAAAGAAGAGTGATGGATGGCAGGTGACCATGGAGCGACGACATAACGCTGAATCCCCAACCCAGTTGAGGACACGTGGAAAAGTGGAAAACCAGACTAATCTGGAGAAAGCCGTATATCAGTTAGGGTTAGTATCCTTTGAAGACCCCTGAGGACACAGAAGGGATTATCCAGCATGGAACAAGGACCCCACACAGCCCAGGGGAAAGCGTTGGCATGGGAACGGGAGAGGAGTCAGGACTCCCAGGGAAAGATCCACGGAGCAGGATGGTGCAGGAGTCTAAGAAAAATAACGGATTACCGGAGGGGCCAGAATGTGGGTGATCCCTGCAGACGACAGAGTGGCCGGCAGAATGGGACTCGCCAGCCTCCGGGACCCACCCGCGTCGGGGCTGCTTCGGTCCTCCGAGCTGCCGGGTCGGGGGGTGTTGCCTGGAGCGCTGGGCCTGCGGTCAGCTGGTCGACACCCCCAGGCAGAAGAGCAACCTTTGGGGTCCCAGAGACGGTGGAGGAGGAAGGAGCTCCCTTTCACCCAGCTGACGGCTGGGCGCTGCCAGTCCTCGCAGGGGAAGAGTCAGCTGGTCTAGGAGGCTTACCCTAGCGTGACGGAGGGAAGGTGCAATAATTGGCCTGGTGTACATTCCTTTTTCCCACTGGAAAATCCGAAACAGAGAACAGTCGGGTCTAAGCGTGGCTGTACCTTCTGCTTGTCTGGAAGGGGTGGGGCAGGGACTCAAAAGAACAAGTCTTGTAGTAATTATAATAATTAAGAACCTAAAATTGAAGCGCTGTGTCCTGGCCCCAGGTAAAGTCAAAAATGCGCTGCAGCCACGTGACCGATCTCCGGATCCCGGGGTACAGGCTATTTTTCTAATCTTCTGGTCGTAATTCTACTCGGAAACAATCTCAGCCAGCCACTAACTGAATGTCATAGGCTTTCTCAACCGTCCTGTACTCCTGCCCTCTCTGACCCCTGCCAGGCCAGACCATGGTGAAACGGTTTTTGAGTGTGTTTTTAAGGTTCCAGGAAAACCAAAAAAAAAAAAAAAAGACTCCTTAGAAACTGAGTTTGAACTAAATGCTTTTCTTTCTCTATTTAGCTCAGCTGGATGACTCTTGCAAGCTGAGAACAGCCCCGAACTACAGCCATGATAATTGCTCAACCACTGTTTCCTCTTCCTTTTCTCTTTTATTAAGGAAAGTGTTGAGCATGCACAACAGCAAGGAGGAAAGAACAATGAAGTCCTATGTACCCATCACCCAGCTTCAGCAAATAGCGGCTTGTTTTGGCCACTATATTCGGTAGACACATTCCAAAAAGTAAAAAAATAAAGAAAAAAAATGCATTAAATGTGGCACAAAATTTGGAGCCCGTCCCCCACTTCCTCCATCTTCCCTCTTACATTGGAACCCAGATTGATATAGTTCTCAGCACAAATTACAATCTGTTGTTGCAAACTCTCCTCAGATTCTGAATTTCAATTACATCTCAGGGATATCATTCGGTTATAGGAATTAGGAACCTCCCTAAAAAGGAATTTATCTCCTTTTCACTTATTCTTCTGAATGTGACTCTGAAACAAAACTGACCATTTATGCCAAGCTCACAATTTACTTGTTGGGGATTTAACCACATAGAGCAAATTCCAGTAAGAAGCCTAAGAAATTTCCCAGCGAAAGCAATGGTGGGGTGGGGGTGGGGGACAGGGAGCAGGAGTGGTACAAATAGCCCTGGATTTCTGAAAACTCCAGCAGAGTCATGCAAATTTAGTTTCAGGCTGCTGAAACAGAGTTCCTGGGAGATCATTTTAGTGTGAGTCAATGGAGACTATTCTAGAGGGAGTCAGAACTGTTCACCACTCTTGAGTAAGGAAGAGACATAGGCCTGTCTGTTAAAACTTTGTCAGCAGTAGCTTGTGATTTCCCTCCTTCCCTCCTCCCTCCCTCCCTTCCTCCCTCCCCTCCTCTCTCTCTTCCTCTCTCTATTCCTTCCCTCCCCCCTCCTTCCTTCCCTCTACCCCCAACTTCCTTCCCTCCTCCTCCCAACTCCCTTCCTTCCTTCCCTCCTTCTTTCTTTCCCTCCCTCCATGCCTCCCTCCATCCCTCCCTCTTTCTCCTTTCCCCTCTTTCTCTCTTTCCTTTTTTTTTTGAAAGAACATGCCTTATTAAGAAAAAAATAGAACACATATCATCAGTATTAGCAGCCACACCGTCACTTGCCAAGCTCTTCTGCTTTCTGTTAGCAGGTGAAAGGGAAAGGAAAAGTATGAGCAGTGGGTACCAAATCTAGCTCAAGGTCTAACCATGTTATTTATCACAAGAGTCATTTGAAACCTCCCATTGTGGGATTTGACGAACTCAAATGACTGCCTTAAAATACCAACAATGTCTATGGGACAGCAAACAATAGGTTTGGTGTAAAATAGATCACGGCCTGAAATCTTGGCCAGAGGCATCTCCACATCCACAGGTATTACTCCCAGAAACAAAATGCTTAAGGCAGAGATATGTGTCTACAATGAATGTTGTCTCACAGAGGAGAGCAAATCCATTACACACACGCCATACACAACAGAAATGAGGAGACCCATTGTCTTGAGGCTTTAATGCCCTGGGGGACCCCTTGCCAACAATCAAGCATTCTGGAATGGAAGATTTTCCTCAAGGACCCCAGAGGTGGCCTTCATCCACCTCGACAACTTTTCCCACTCCTGACCTTTGCAAAAGGGCAAGGGAAAAGAACACCCTCCAGAGAGTTAGTGACCTGAGTTCTGTCTATACTCCATCCGGGATGGGCAAGTACGTTAAGTTTCAGGACCCCACTTCCTTCAGTTCTAACATGGGGGAGGAAGTGGGCCAGATGACTTGTGAAGGTCCGAAGGCGGCTCTTTAGTGACTCACGAACCACGTGGCCTATGAGCACACAGTAGGGCCCAGCCTCTGCCAGTGTGGATTCCAACCTTAGCTCCTTCCAAGCTGGGGGACCGTGGGAATGTCTATTGATTTCTTCGGTAACCTCGAGAGAGAAATGCCTATGTCACAGGTTCTGGTGAAGATTGACTTCTTTAAACATATATCAAGCTCCTGACTTGTGGGATATGTAATGCTAGTACCCTCTTTCTAAAATGCTGTGATTCTAAACATCAAGGAATCTGGGAATTTTGCCTCTCTGGACCACAACTAGATAATTTCCTCCAAAAGATTTCTCACCCTAACTTATTACTCATTGGAGCATGAAAAGCATACAAATCTGGGTCAGTACTGCAGGAAAAAATTCATGAGATAGACGTACAGCACAGCTCAGGTCTTATGTGAGATATTTTACATATTTTTTTTCCTTATTTGTTCCAAGTCATTTAGACATAAAAGAAACGATATAGGTTAAACCAAGCTGGCAAAGTGAAGTCTTTACAAAGTTTATATTGCTAATTAAATTAAGGTTTCCAGCAGATCAAGGACAAATGACTGAATTCAACAAAATATTTCCTTTGATCTCGAGATTTTTTTACTTCAAAGACTAACCAGCAGGCTCATGTAGGCAACAGCCCCTCCTCTGCCTGCAATGAGGGGACCCTGGTCAGAGAACTTTCCGGGGTCGGCTTCAGAGCAGTGTGAATGCTGCAGTGGGTGGCCCTGCACAGGCCAGACCCAGTGTGCAGTGTCAGGAGAATATATGTGAGTCAGAAGATGTGGGTTTGAGGCTTGGCTCTGCCACTCACCCACATCCGATGAGAAGACCTCAGTCTTCATGCTCCCACATGTGAAATGGGGCGACAATACCTAACCTGTTAACTCACAAGTTTGATATAAAAAGAATGTTAGGTCTTTGGATTCACCAAATCCTAAAATAAGATGAAGAAATAAAACCCCAGAGGGATCCTACAGAGGAGGTTTCCTTTCTCTCTCCTGGGGAGAGCTTTTCCATCCTTGGATCTCTGGCGTTTAGTACTAGTAGGAGCTCCATAATTCTTTGCTGGATGAGTGAAGGGCTAGATGAAGATTGTGATGAGGGGGAGGCCCAGGGACTCTTGGCCCCTTAGACTTGTTCTTCCCTCCTCCTGGATCACCCCCTTCATTCTGCCATGGCAGACCCGGCCCTGCTTAATTCTAGGTGTAGTAAAAAGGAAGTAGCAGGGTTGGGGAGGGAGAGGGGCCATGGAGGAGGTGGGGGAGAGAGAGAGAGGGCCACCCGGCAGCAAGGAAGGAAGGACAGCTATGGGGACAGAAGGGGATTTCTCACAACACCTGTGGATGGGAGCCTCCTCTGTCCCCAACTCAGTGTGTCACATGCTAACACGGACAAGAGATTTTCAGCATTATTCTCTTAAACCTATGTTTACTTCTGGCTGGGTAAATTAAACATTCACATATTTCCAAGTTTCCGTCAGCCTGGAAAGACAAACACCTACTTATCAGTGATACAACCTCTCGTCCGCCTGAATTCTTAGTCACAAGAGGGGGTTTGCAAGACAGGGAAACCCAGACATTGACTCCATGATGAGAACATTATGAATAATAGGAGGTGAAACTTGAAGCATGTGCACTGCAGCTTCTTACAGATGTTTTTCAAATCTACCTATTTCTTGGAGCTTCTCAGTTCCATGATACCTTGGGACAAACTTTATTGATCAGAATCAGAGAAAAAGAGCAGAACCTGAAAGGCTGAGCTTTGCTGGCAGCTCTGGGCTGAAGTGCGGATGGAGAGCCCCGTGGGGTGTCTATCTAGATATTTCAACATCGGTGCCCCCAAGCCTTAGATGGTGCTGGTTTCCTAATCCATGTCTTCTGTGACTCAGCCCTTGGTAGGGGAGTGACTCAATGGGCTAGCACCGCCCAGGACTCTGGGTGGAGACCCACTCAAAGATACGCCATCATTTAGGATACATGAAACTGTAAGTCACTGGACACCCAACCTCAGGGGGCTTTAAGCATAAGGATGTGTGTTCATCTTACCGGAACTATGCAGCTTGTCTGCAATGCTCTTGGTTCTAGTAAGGCAGTGTGGTGCGGTGATGAGGAGCACAGCCTCTGCCCTCAGTTTCCCTGGGTTCAAATCCCAGATTGGGCGCTTCTTGGTGGTGGGATTTCCAGCAAGTTACTTTACTTCTCCCAGCCTCAGTTCCCACCTTTGTAAAATTGGAGAAAACGAGAGCACCTCCCTTCCAGGTTTGTTGTTAGCATTGTTAGTTACTATATACAAACTGCTTAGCCAGGGGCTGGCTTGTAATAAGCACTAGATACAGGTTAGTTCTAATCAATCATCTTTCTTCATTAATATCATCCTCTCCTTTGTCAAAAGAGGTTTCCCAAGGCACCAAGCTTCACGCTGCCCAGAACAACATGCAGAAAAGGAAGGAAAGTGGGGGAGGGGGACAGGGCAGGGCATGAAAAGGACATGAGCTTCCTAGTACCTCTCTCTCCTTTAGCGGGAAGAAAAATCTTTCCTGAACACCCTTTATACTCGAGCCTATAGGTCAGGACTGGGCCACATGGTGGCAATGCCTGGTAAGAGGACTGGATTAGCATGGGCTAGACCCTTTGTGCTATCTAACATGGTAGCCACTAGCCACATGAAGCAATCTAGAGTTCAATCAAAATGGTTCAAAATTAGAAATTCATTTGTTTAGCTACACAAGCCACACAAAGCTAGTGGTCTCCATAATGAGTATGAACATTTCCATACCCATAGAAAGTTCTGTTGGACAGTGCTGGAATCAGAGTTCATTGTGCATGTGGAGCCAACATTCCCTGAACAAAATGGGGGCTGTGTTCACAAGGAGGAAGGGGAGGTGGCTGTTGGGTTGGTAATCAACAAGGAAGGAGGAACGGGAGGGAAGACTAGCACAGACACTTGTGAGATCAGAACAGTGGAGGTGAGCATGGTGGCTAAGGGAGAGACTCAAAGAAGTTAAGGACACCTCAAGTTTACCCAGCTAGCCTCTCTTTTCCCTACCATCTCTTACACACAGGAGCCCAGCTATTCGATGGTGGTAGAAATCAGAATTATCAGGAAGGGTTTGTTAGACTCCTCATCTGAGTAGTTTCAGTTGTTGAAAGACAAAAATGAACTTCCAGACTGCATACATTCTGGACCCCAACCTAGCATTACGACAAGGCTCTGCAAATCACAATGTTCATGTTGGCTATTTTTGATTGTCATGTAAAATGGGGTAACACCAACCATTTTCCTCTTCATATAATCACTGAGGCACAACAGATAATATGACAAAGTCCTCAGGAAAATCGTACCAACCTACCTACAACAGATCATCGCTGGCTTACCCTGGGGATTTGGGGGGCAGCAAAAGTCCTCGAAGTGTTGAAGAAGGAGTCAGTGGACTGCAGCAGGAATGCAGCCAAAGTAATAACAATAACTAATGTGCACTTATGCTTAAGTATATGCCAGGCATTTGCCTAAGGTCAGGAAGTGGCAGAATGAGATTTGTGCCCAGATATTCTACTAGCAGAGCCCAGGCACTCTGCCATGCTTCCTCTCCAGAACTCTGGATGACTAAGCTCTTTGGGGATCAGTCAGAGCAATGATTCTCAGATTCCAGCATGCATCAGAATCATCTGGAAAGCTTGTTTAAAACACAGATCTCCAGGCCAGCAGTGTGCTAGAGCACGTTCCTCCTCTGGGCTCAAAAGAGCCAATCATGTGTATCTCTTCCCAACTGCATGTTCAATAACATCACATTGGTAGCTTGAAATCAGTCATAGTGGGCGAATTTAAACCACAAGAATTGGCAAACTCTGGGGTATTTTTTTTTCTGCCCGAGAGGCAGATATTACACCTTCACCAGTACACCATTGGCTAGTCTCCCATTCCCAGAATCTCTGATTCAGTAAATCTTGAATGGGGCCTGAGAATTTACATTTCAAACAAATTTCTAGGTGATGCTGATTCTGTTGGTCCAGGGACTGCACCTGGAGATCTTAGGAAAACATTTCAGAGAGCCCTGAAATGGAGAACATGTTGGTATCCTAAGTCAACATTTGCAAGAATGCTGATGATCTCATCAAGGAATGCTGGCTGTAGATGATCCTGTATCAGATCGATACTAGTAAGAGCTAATGTTTACACAGTGGTGCCTGTAGGCAGCAGCTGTCCTCGTCATCCCATGCATTAACTAGTTCAATCCTCCTAATAACGTTAGACACGTGTTCTAGTGTTATGGCTGAGGCCAAAGCAAGAATAGTCAAATGACTTGTGGAAGGTTGTACAGGGAGTAGGTGGAGTTATTGAGATGTGAACTTGGGCAGTCTGGTTCCAGAGCCCATGAGTTTAACTGCTACACCACAAATCACAGATGAGACCTGACTGTGGTTCTGCCAAATGTAAATCTACTAACAGTTCCCTCAAAAAAAAAAAAAAAAAGGAAAGTAAAATAGCTTCAAGGAATATACACACAAAAGGGAATTTGAATTTGTTTTTCCCAACTAGACTTTCCTGACTTAAAAGAGAATGGATAAAGCATTCTTCTCACCGTCCTTCCTCCAAGATCATGCACAGAGTGTACCACCAGGTAATGAGAAAAGTTGTTCTCCTAGATCGGGGGTCAGGAAGCTTTTGTAAAAGACAAGATAGTGAATACTGTAGGCTTGGCAGGCCATCCGGTCTCTGTTGCAGCTACTGTACTCTGCATCCATAGAAACTATGTAAGCATGAGTGTGGCTCTGTCCCAGTGAAACTTTGCTTATAAAAACAGGCATTGTGCCCTATTCAGTTATGGGCTATAATTTGATGACCCATCCTAAATTCATGTAGAAGTTACTCCTTATTCCTAAATAACCAGTAGGAACTATACCTTCATTAAATTTAGGCAGAATTTTACCAAAAAAAAAAAAAAAAACCAAAAAACAAAACAACACACAAGCAAACAAACAAAAAAACTACCGGGATATCTGAATAATAACTTGATAGATACCAATGGAAATCTCCTCAGAAGACAATCCATTTCTCTGCTTCTGTTCTGGTTATAGAAGCTCTTCCTCGGTTTTAGATTATGGTAGCAGGCTCCATTGGCTGGAAAATCACATGACTAAGATAAAGGTCCACAGATACAAAGCTTAGCTCAGCTGTAGTCCTGTTGGTCAAGAGGGAAATGAGACAAGTAGAGGACTATGACCTCACGTGACCACTTCATATACATTATGACTGGCTTAGAATCAATTTAGAGTGTAGTTTGTAAGTCAGCAGTATCATCTTTCTTCATAAAAGACAGAATGTTTATTCCATTTTATCAACCAACACTGATGCCCAAGAATGTGATGATGGTCTCTAAGGGATTTGAAAATAAGTTGTCCTAGATCCATCTTCCCCTTAACGCTGAGATTACCACCACCTTGGTAAATGCCTCTACAACTTTTCTCCTAGGCCCTAACCTGTTCTTGACTCCAGGTTCTCACTGCTTCTAATAGCTTTCATAATGTACACCCCTGATCCTTTTGCACTCGTGTACAAGAAACTCTCTGGACTACCATTGCATATTGACATAAAGTGAAAACTCCTCAGCTTCACTCAGGACCTGGTATGACCTAGGCTCATTTTTCTCTTCCCCAGTTTATCTCAAAGGCATCCAGTTTCTATTCTCACATAATCACGTCTTGAGGAAGGAAGTTCCAAGGGCTTAGACAAGTGTTTCAACTAAAACAACAAAACCACATAGCCCTGGGAGAACCATAATCACAGCCAAGAGAAAGACAAAGCTGGAGGCAGCAAGATAATCAAGAAATCAAAGAGAGGACTGGGACAAAGTTTCAGAAATAAAGCAAAAAATATGACATTTCCCCTTGTCTATGGTGTCTGGACAGATCTGGGGCTCGAAAGAACAACGGGGCTGAGGCCCTAGGTTAACACTCTCCAAACTTACCATTCCATGAGAACCACTTGGATGGCTTTTAACATAAATATGGAGATTCCTCATCTCAGACCCAGGTAAAGGGCCAGGGAATCTGAATTTTAATAAATGCCTAAGATAATTCTTATGATTGTTCAAGTTGGTAAAATGCTGACTTCACATGAAAATCACCTGGAGGCCATGTAGAGGGGCCACATGCTGAGGCCAGATGGAGGGACCACATGAAGTTCCAGCCAATAGCCAGGCTCAACTACCAGGCATGTGTGTGAAGATGCATCCAGATGACCCCAGCCCCCAGGCTCCAGGATACCCATTTGAGGCCCCAAACATTGTGGAACAGAGACAAGTCATCCTCCCTTTGCCCTGTCTGAATTCCTGACCAACAGAATCCAGAATCCAATAAAATGGTCTTTTTACATTTTTTTCAAAAGCTCTTCTGGAGAGCTTTTTAAAAATGCCACAGCTTAGGTCCTGTCTCCAAGACATCCTGATTTATTTAGTCTGGAGTAGGATCTGGTAGTAATTTCCCCCCTACTTTTTGTCATAAAAATTTTAAATATCAAGAAGAGTTGAATCAATAATAAATGGAAATCTGTGGATTCACTACAACTGTGAATATTTTGCAGTATGTTAGATAGATAGATGGATAGGTAGATAGATAGATAGATAGATAGATAGATAGATAGATAGAGCTGAACTATTGGAAAATAATTTGCAGACATGACATTTGACCTCTACGTGTTTAGGCATGGAATTATCCAAAACACAGAAACACAATGGCATCCTCATGTCTAAGAAAACAATTCCCTAATATCTATTCCATATTCAAATCTCCTCAATGGTCTCAAAAATCTCCTTTTTTTGCTCTTTTTTAAAGATAAGAATCCAATCAAATTTCACACATTGCACTTGCTTATTAAGATTCTTTGGTCTATCACTCTCCCATTTATTTATTTGTTTGTTTGTTTGTTTATTTATTTATTTATTTTTATATCTTAAGTCACACTGACTTTTTAAAGTAACCAGGCCAGTGGTCTTGTGGAAGGGTCTACCATGTGTACTGGTCTGATATCTCTTCATGGTGTCATTTCACTTATACCCAGCAGGTCCTAAACTAGAATCTAAGTCTATAGAGACTAGATTCAGATCAAGCATTGGGGCAAGTTTAATTCATAAGAGATGTACACTTTACATCACACCAGGTGGCATATAATGTCAGGTTGTCATACTCTTACTGATGCTGACTTTGATCCTTTGATGAAGGTGAAGAGCATCTTACCTCTCCATTAAAACACCTTTTGTTTTTCTATTTGCAATTGGCAAGGAATCTGTGAGGTGATATTCTGGCACATAACTCTCCTGTTCTCCCAACAAAATTTCATCTAGTAGTTTTAGCATACCTTGATGCCCCTGGCCTGGAAGAACTATCTGGTTGGGAATTGCAAAATGGTATTTTTTTTTCACTTTTATATTAAGGCATAATTCACATACAGTGAAAACTCATCTTTTTTTCTGTATAGTTTTGCGATGCTTGATGTATGTATGTATATACTAATCTGCAACAACCACGACCATTAAGATATAGAATAGTTCCCCTGCCCCCGACCCCTCAAATTCCCCCACATCAAGGATTATGGTCCGTACTTCCTCAACGGCAGCTCTTGGCAACTACTAATACATGTTATGTCCCCTTAGATCTCTTTTTTCCAGAATGTCATATACATGGAATCATACATTGTGTATCTTTTTAAGTCTGTCTTTTTTCACAATGCACAAATGCATTTGCAATTCATCCATGTGGTTTCACGTGTCACTAGTTCTTTCCTTTCTATTGCTGAATGGTATTCCACTGTAGGAGTACGGTAGTGCTTATTTATCTGTCCCCAAGTTGAGGGACAGTTGTTTACAGTTTGGGGCAATTATGAATAAAGTCATAAAACCATTCTCATTCAGGTCTCCTCGATCATGGGTTTTCATTTCACTTAGATAAACACTTAGGAATAGGATTTCTGCGTTGTTTACTAAGTGTACGTTTAACTCTGTAAGAAATTGCTGGATTCTTTCCCACAGGGGCTGCACCATCTTTTGTACCCACTGCAAGTGAGGTTTTCTTTTCCCTTTGTCTGTTTCTCTCTTTCTTTTCTGTACCATAGTACAGGCTTAGGATTTTTTATTTATTCCATATTTAAAATCAATACCATTTATCACTATTTTTAATTCTCAAAGTGTCCCGAATTTGCACAATGGGAATACTGTCAAGTTGGTCCCAGGGCCTTTTGATGTGGCTTTGTTAGCTTTGGATACTTCTTCCCTTTCTGGAACAAGAAGATTCCCAGTCTTACCTTGAACTTTCCTTGAACCAGGCCTAGAATCAGCCATTTCTCCAACAGGACTGGTTCCTTTAAGTGATACTTAGAAACCACATCTGGACAGTAGACATCTCATGGTTTTAGGTTCTTTCTGTGGAAAACACACACACATACACACTTTAAATCAAAAATTAAGATATATACATGCATATAAATCATGAATTCATACCAGTATTTCCAATTAAATTTTAGTCTTAACTTCTTTGACTTTTTACTTGTACTCCTTTTTTTTCTTATACCAGAAATCTTGATTCTTTTTTTTTAAAGATTTATTTATTTATTTATTTATTTATTTATTTATTTATTTGGGGGTGGAGGGTCAGAGGGTGAGAAAGAATCCCAAAGCAGACTCCTTCTGAGGGCAGAGGCACAAGGCTTGATCCCAGGACCCTGAGATCATGACCTGAGCTGAAATCAAGAGTCGGCCGCTTAAGTGACTGAGCTACCCAGGCTTCCCCATAAATCTTGATTGTTCATAAAATTAACATATCTACTAATTTGCTTTATTTCATACTACAAATAAGGTACCATCAAAAATCACAATGCCAGTATTATTACTATTACTCATAAAACTGCTGAGGGAAGTCTAAGATTTCTGTGTAGTTCTTTTTGTCTTTACATGCTTCCCTTTAGGGGTGTCCATTCAGAGTACTGAGTTCGAAAGTCTCTTGAAATGATTCTTTCTCTGTGTGATTATGTTTCTAACTTGGTGTACATTTAAGTGTATTTGTTCCCATTTGTTTTGAATTTTAAAGCCTGACCTTAATATATTTTACAAGCTCCCTGGAGGATTCCAGCTACAGTTTGAAAAGCACTGGGTTGCTCTTTCCCTTCCCTTGAAATGGCTTCTCTCCCATTTCCTTTCATTGAAACTCCACATCTTTTCTTTAAGCCTCGCCTCCCCCATCCACAGCCCTCCATTTGATCCCATTCATCAAGAGTAGCATTTCCCTCCTCTGGACTCCAATGCCTTTTGACCATTCCTGATGGAATTTTAAATGTTCTACCTTGCATTACAGTCCTTGTGTCAAGGGTCTGCAAACTTTTGCTGTAAAGGGCCAGATAGTAAATATTTCAGGCTTTGCAAGTCACATACTTCTCTGTCACATACTCTTTTTCTTCTTTATAATTCTTCATATTCTGAGGGGGCAGGACCAATAAAAACAGGTGGTACTTTGAGGTTTGGCCCTTCAATAGTTTGCCAATACCTTTCTGACGTCATCTTGTTACTCGAGTACCCTGGGGGCAGGAAAAGTCTTACCTGTCCCTGCATGCCCCACTTACAGCAGAACACACGGGAAGAGATGCTCACCAAATGTTTATTCAATTCATGAATATACGATATTATGAGATGGCATACTTACAAGAACCAGTAATTAACCCAGAAAATTGAGCTATCCGGAACAAGAAAAACACCATGTATAAACATAGAGCCTTGGTTATAGACAGTATCCTATAGACGATACCAGCGGACATGTTCCGTCACTTGCCAAGCCTTTTTCCAAGGGAAAGCAGGGGCTGGGGGGGTGGGGGGTGGGTGCTGATCATCACGGGCGTGGGAGTTCTTGGGACCACACACAAGCGTCAGAAAGAAAGAGAGAGAGAGAGTTAATGGCTACACATGTACAGGAAAAGACAGGATAGCAGAGGTGGGAGTAAATAAATTCCTTCTTTGTGACCAGAGAGTGGGTCCCAGTGCCTGGGGGTAATACTGTCCCAAAGTACAGGGGGAAGATGCCAACAAGGTAAGAAGGGAGCTCTGGTTTCTTGGAGCCTGATTCCGTTTTCATGTGTGTCTGAAAGAGGAACAGAATTTGATACGGTGGAAGAGGGAGAGAAAATAGAAAATCTCTTTAAAAATTTGTTTTCTTATACTCTAGGAGGTTTGTACTGAGACTTTGTTTCTTCCCTCAGCCTGTCACATCTTAAGCCGTAGGTCGCTGTAAATTAAAAGGGCATTTAAGCAAAATGGTTTCTCTGAATAGCATTAACCTCATCAAGGGTAGTTTGTGACAAAAACTAGAGATTGTGTTGATGCCTTTTAAGCACAACCAAGCCAAACATCTGAACTCTTTCTGCTGTCTCTCACATATTAAGATGTAACACATTTGTGATATTTGTTGACATTTGTTATACTTCTGATGAACAATTAGTCTGCAAGAATATTAACAGGAAATTCCATTCGTGAGATAAGCAGCTGTTCGTGCAAAGCTTCAGCCAGATCATGGGACCAAAATCTTCTTTATGCAACTACTGTTTGCTGAATAGTCAGCATTCCTTGCGTATCCAAAAGGAAATGCTTTGAAAATAACTTTTCTAGCTAATTTTGACTCTTCCATTTTTTGTAAGGAGAAAATAACTTTTATGCCTCCTTTGGACTCTTATACTCACAGTGTGTAAAGTGTATTTAATAGTGTCCTTTGTCACCATGTAAATTTCAAATAGTGCACATCAGCAAGTAACCAACTTCAGTCATTTCCAGGCTGTCATGAAGAATGATAAGGTCAGTCTTAACCCCGATTCCATAGCATGCCATAGGGCATTATTATTTCATTCTGGAAGCAAAAACGGAGAGCCTGGCATTATATGGAACGTGCTCTGGTTCGAAAATATGTACCTCTTCTATTTTTGAGCTATTAAAACATTTATTGTAATATTCTCCTTGCAACATTTATTTAGCATCCTGTCAATTGCCAGGAATACATCTCCAAAAGACTGAGAGGAAAACGAGTGGTAAAGAAGGAGTTAGAGGGGCACGTAGGGGGCTCAGTCAGTTATGCGTCTGCCTTCAGGGTCATGATCTCGGGGTCCCGGGATCAAGCCCCACATCGGGCTTCCTGTTCAGTGGGGAGTCTGCTTCTCCCTCTCCCGCTCTCCCTGCTCATTCTCTCTTTCTCTCTCTAATAAATAAAACAAAAATTGAAAAAAAAAAAAAAAGAATGAGTAGGTTACAATGCCATCACAGAAATGGTGTAGTTCTGCATGCACGCTAGAAAGGCAAGATATTCCTCACTGAACAGTCAGGGTTTTATCAAGGATTCACTCACAGACCATCAATCACCAAATCCTAAATACCATTCCCATCTGCCTCTTCCTTTTTATTCCAACTGCCTCATCTCCTCCTCTTTTCTACCCCATAATGGACAAAAAAGGAAATGCGGAAGGGCCTTGGGTTTATTCTCAAGTAAAAGCAAAAGACCATAATTTTATCCCCATCAGTAAAACATTTCCGAACGGGCATTCTCAATCTGCGCATGTTTATTTATAAATGACACACAGACGTTACTCTCAAGCAGAGTATTCAATAGCAGCAGAGTTTAGTGTCGTTCTTTTTTTTTTTTTTCCAGATTAAAGCACACATCTGCACCCAATTTTCTTCTACTATGTTCTTGCAGACATCTTGAGGTACAAGTGTCCCCTGCAACTTGTGAGACCATTGCTCAAAACAACCACCAGAGCAAACTTTCTGAAATAATTTCAGATCATAATTAAGACCCTGGCTAAAGTCCTGAGATTATGGTCTTTAGCTTTTACTTGAAAATAAACCCAAGACCCTCTGGATATCCTTTTTAGTCAATGATGGTCTCAGCTCTGGCTATAAAGATAAGCAGGTATCTGCTCAGATAAACAGACCCTACACTTCCATCCACACCCTCATATTCATCCCCCCCCACCCCCCGCAACCATCAAGTCCTTTGCTCTAGTCTTGCTGAATTTTTGGCAGCAAAGTTCAGACAGAAAAAGTGCTGCCTGCTCGTGGTGGTTCTTTTTTTTTTCTTAAGGTTTTTTAATTTATTTGATAGAGACACAGCGAGAGAGAGGGAACACAAGCAGGGGGAGTGGGAGGGAGAAGCAGACTCCCCACTGAGCAGGGAGCCCGATGCGGGGCTTGATTCCAGGACCCTGGGATCATGACCTGAGCCGAAGGCAGACGCTTAACGACTGAGCCACCCAGGCGCCCCTGCTCATGGTTGTTCTTGACCTCCAGATGCCAAGCTGTTTTCCAGTTGAGAACACCCCTAGGATTTAACTGGCCAGAAGTCTGAACTATGACTTCCCAGGAGGATTAAGAATTCTCCTTTTTAGTGAAGGTGGTCAAATAGTACAAACTCCCAGTTATAAGATAAATAAGTCATGGGGATATAACGTACTGCATGGTGACTACAGTCAGCAATACTGTATTGTGTACTTGAAAGTTGCTAAGAGAGCAGATCTTAAAAGTTCTCATCACAAGAAAAAAAATTGTAACTATGTGTGATGATGGATGTTAACTAACCTAATGGTGGTCATCATTTTGGAATATATACAAATACCAAATCATTATGCTGTACACCTAAAATTAATACAAGGTTATATGTATTAATTTAAAAAATTCATACAAGGTTATATGTATTAATTTTAAAAACTAGTAAAATTAACTTACAAATAAATATAAAATGATAATAATAATGAAAAAAGAAGTGTCCCTTTTAAAGTATTCTTAAATCCTGGAATGTGAGATGAGTCCTGTTTATGACAGATAGGAAATGGGCCCATGTACCTTCTAACCAGCTCCACCTGGCTGTAACTATAAACTACAAATCCAAAAGGTAATCCCAACATGCACCCCAAGACTTTCACCGCTCCACATCATGCACATTATTTCATAGAATCAACTTGGACTCATTATCCCCAAGCCCCATAGACGAGCTGTACCTTCTGCCATCAAGTTCTCCATTAGTGGGATTACCATCAACCCTACCTCCCATGCAGCGAACCCAAGGCCTGTGCCCAATTTCTCCCTCCTCTTCATGCCCATGTCCATTTACCAACCATCCCCTTGCCCCCCACCTCGGAGAAGTCTCTTAAATTCAGCCTTCCTCCTCTGCCATTCATTAATCCAAACCTTCAGCACTTCTTGCTTGAATGATTACAATGGTCTCCAGTTTGGTGCCCCAACCCCCAGGGGCTCCATATACTAGTTACATCTCTGCTGCCCCGTTATCTTCTTTAAAAAAAAATCAGCTTATGACATTTTTCCCAATCAACAACTTTTATTACTACTCTCAATAGAAGTTGTCCCCAAATACTTTTGTTCATACGCCTCTGCTGGTACAAAGTTTTGAGTGCACACCTCTAAAATGATTATTTATTAAAAAATTATGAGCACATATTACTGTACTCACATCTTTGTGCATATTAAAAAGTAATACACACATGAAAATAAATGTAAAAATATGAACTAATCCCATAAGTCATATTTTGGGATGTTGAAACTGTCTTACGTCCTGATTATGGTGATGGTTACACACACACACGTTTAACAATGGGGTGTTAAAATCCAGAGACCTGTACACCAATAAAAAGTCAATTTTATTGCTTGTAAATTTAAAAATCGAATTTTAGAAAAGCATGAGATAACATTCAAAATAAATAGTTTTAATGTATTTACCCACTTGCAATTGGATTACCTTTTGCATCTTCTGTGTGTACACACACCATTGGGGGATCACAGCATTAAATTCAAACGACTCAGATTGTCATTTTGGCTGCTACTGAAGAAGCAGCAGGAAAATACTCAAAGCATTGGAGGGCTCTTCCACTCATTTTATAATGACAATAGCTCCAGGCACATGGTATGGAAACATTGACAGTAAATATGAATCAGTGTGTATAACTACTATAAAATAGAAGGTCATTTGTGTTATTCTTCTAGAACGTGTACTTGGTCTAAATTTGCTTTTGTGACCTGCCCGCAGTAATGGCATAGAAAGGCACTGGCTGGAATGATCCAGTCCAGGGAGAAAACACATACAACGCCAAGTAAAATTCACCCATCACAGTAAAGGACCCAGAACCTCAAAAATACGGATGCGGAAGAGCAGCACAGAAGGAGATTAAGGAGGACAGATTGGGATGGACCACCCCCCCCCCCACCCCAGGTAAGGTCTCATTCTACATCAACTACTTAGGGGTTGAAAACTTGAAGCAAACCACCCCAACATGGAGCAAAATCAGACAACTGCACCTCACATTTCACCAAGATAAACCCACCTGGTCTGCCTATTTACCAAAGTGAGGAGAACTTGTGGAAGACTTTGAATGGATACACAGAAATAAACCTTCTGGGTGTCCAGTCCTGCTACCCTTTGAGATTATACAACTCTGCAAAGCTCACACTTTTCATGTCTTCAAGCTATTTCACAACTCTGTATTTGCAACTCTTCATTTCACAACCAGTTTGCATCTACTTTTTAGGATTTATTTTAGCATCCCTGATTGCCTACATATGTGTGCATTGTTGGAATTTTCTTTTGAACCAGTTGTAACGTCTTATTAGTTTCCTCATTTAATTCATGTGTTAAAGAATCTATTTGAGGGGCACCTGGGTGGCTCAGTCTGACTCTTGGTTTCAGCTCAGGTTGTGATCTCAGGGTCGTGGGATCGAGCCCCCTGCCGAGTCAGACTCCACTCAGCAGAGTCTGCTTCTCTCCCTCACTCTGTGCCCCTCCCCCCACTCTCATGTGCAATCTCTCTTTCTAAAATAAAAATAAATAAATCTTTAAAAAAAGAATATATTTGATACATGTTCATCTTCACGAGAATCATAATTTGCCCTTTCTATAAAATCTTTTCCTTTAATGCCAAGGACCCAGGAAAGCCTGGGAGACTTGTCACCTTATGAGAAAGTGTATCCTCATGATAGACGAGAACAAAGAACCAAAAGAAATTTTCCCTCCGATCATCTTTCTGTTCTCTGAGAAAATAGAGTTGCTGCAGTCAGCGGGTGGAGGTGACTTCAGCTGCCTCTGGTTTTTGTTCTCTGATCTGTAGAAAGAAGCCTTTGCAGAAAATTCTCTGCTAAAGGTGAAACAAATAAAAATTGTAACTGAAACTTTTATCTTCAAATCTACCACAGGCTATATCAGAAATTGGAGTCCAGCCTCTCCCTCCCCTTCATTTCCCAGCCATCTACCTCTAGAACCTTCTGCTCAGGCACAAAGAGTATGCCCTTCACCCTTTGTGCTTCCTTCCTATAGAATGGGGGCAGCAGAGGGGGCATTCTCTGTCTCCCTTTCACCTCGTCCTGTGACAAGGTTCAAACACTTGCAGGCATGGCTACTTACATCTTTTCCCAAATGTTCACAAAATGTGTACAAATCTCTAAGGCTCAGATGCTAACATTTCATCTGTTTGCATGAATATCAAATTAAGAAAACTCATTATTCTCACTTTGCTCTAGAGGTTCACATTGAGGGTAGAACTGTGTTTGTATAAGCAAATCCTTGATGCCCTGTAGGGCTAGAAGGTGAGGCCCTGTGCGTATCACTTAGAAGCAAATTACAAAAAAGATAGTTAAACAGCCCTGCCTAATTAGTGAAACAGAACTGGATGAATGGAGTTGAGTGAGGTGAGGGAGAGCCGAGGGGGGAGGCAGAAGAAGAGAGAAGAAAGGAGAAGTAAGGGGAGAAATGGAATTAGAGTCAGTGGAAACGCCCAAGAAACATTTTGAAGAATAGGGGAGTCTGTTAGTTAATTTTAAGTGAATTGCTCTATGGCTCTGCAATGGAAACTTCCTTGTCATCAACCTGCCAGCAGAAATCTACCGAGTACAACTGCCTCGCATGCGTTGTATTTTAATGGACGGAGCAAATAATCAAAGGTTGAGTCCCATGTTTGGGCTTACTCCAAGGGAAAAATAAAGATCCGTGAGACATAGAGTGGAGGACGAAAATTCAGCAGAAGCTAGAAGCTGAAAGCGCAAGTGACTGGGAACATGACACAAGGAATATGCAGAAGTTTTGTCGACAGCATTGAACTTGTCATTGTCTGTGGAAGGGAGTTTGAGCAGAGCTGATCTCGATCTGAGAAGGCCGTGGTGGGTAGCCCAGCTGATACCTGATTTCCTCTAATATGTGACCCAATGCATCTGGAATCTTTGAGATCCAAAAGTAGACACTCCTCGAAGACAGGAGGACACAATATTCCTTTTCTCCAAGCAAAGCAAAGTGTCTGCTTCATAACAGGTGGTGAAAGATTAATGCCTCACTTTACAAATTTTAACTAATTGATAAGTACTGAAGTGCCATTTGTCATAGCTTGTGGCCCAAGATACTACGATTGCTAATCTAAATGATTATCTGAAGGCACTCCAGGTTCTTATATTTATTATATGATAATAATATATTATTATTATTTGTATTGTTATATTTATTTTTCTCTGGGGTTAAAACATTCCATATTCTTTGGTGGTATCAAGCAGTGTGTCAACCCCTTGAGATCATTATTGTTCTTCAATGTAATAATAATGAAGATTCTAAAGATGTTCAGATCCCACGTACCTACCAGGGGCTAGAAGATGATGAGTTCTAGAGGAACTGTTATGGGTTGAATCATGTTCCCCCCAAAATTCATACATTGAGGTTCTAATCCCCAGTACCTCAGAATGTGACAGTATTTGGGGATAGGGTCTTTAGAGAGGTAATCAAGGTAACATGAGGTCATATAGGTGGGCCCTAATCCAACCTGACTGGTATCCTTCCAAGAGGAAATTATGACACAGAGGAAAAACCATGTGAGGACACCTCAAAAAGGCAGCCATCTTCAAACCAAGGAGAGAGACTTCAGAGGAAAACAGACCTGCCAACACCTTGATCTGGGACTACCAGCTTCCAGAACTGTGAGAAAATAAATGTCTGTTGTTTAAACCAGCCAGTCTGTGGGATTTTTTATGTCAATCCTAGAACACAAATACAGGAACCATGTTTTCCAAACTAAAAATTAGGACATGTGGCCTGACAAATACAAATTGTTTCTAGTCAGCCGACTGACTAGAAACCCTGTATTTGAAAAATCTAGCCATACCTAATCCATAGTCTTGCTTCCAAATAGGACTTAACTTAATCCTAGAAAAATACTTTTACTCAATTCTCTATAAAATCTTTTAAAAAGGGGCTCATTTACCACCACTGGAAGGACACAATAGCCCCATTCTGAAATTGAAGTTTTACCACCATGGATCATTTTGACACCATTTAAAAACCAAACCAAATGTAAGTTAGAGAGAATTAAGGGCAGAAATCCATGGGCTTTTTGTCCTCAACATATAACATAGACGAAACTGTTATAAGGGCACACTGTTCTATATTTAAGAGACAGGAAATCTAAGAACCCCAAATGCCTTCAAGAAGACAAATCCTATAAGAGGAGTAGCCTGGGCCAGCATGTGCAGACTTTTAGGCCAACAAGCTACATAATTAGAAAACACCTGGGGGGTGGGGATGGGAAGGAATTATTTTAAACTAAATATTCTTCAAGGTTTAAATCAAAGAATGAATTGGAACCTGGCCATGGTTGTTGATACGGTGCAAATGAAACACAGTGCTTGTATCTTCCCTCAGAGCTAGAATTTAAAAATCAAAGCTCTTATTTATTAATAGACACTACACAAAAATGCTAATGTGTATATGTTGAAAATCCCTTTGGGGATCCAAAAAAAAAAGAAGAAGAAGCATGTGGAATCCTTGTCAAATACAAGCCAGGTGTGAATTTTGTTTTTCCTTTTTCCTTTTGTCAGAAAACTTCAGACGCACAGACTTCACATTGTAACTCAGCATTTCCATTTTCTCCACAGGTTAGAGAAATACAGCTAAGTAGAAAGGAAAATTAAGTTATGACTATTACTGGAAGAAATGCAATTATTTGACCTCTGGGGTAAGATGAAAAAGTGGAACCAAATTGCAAAATTACTCAATTCACAAAAACCAGTGAAGAAAATAAGAAAAAGCATAGCTAGGGAAAAATGAATTGCATCAACTGTCCTTTAAAAAATGAGGAGGGAAAACCCATATTAAATCCCTGGAAAATGTTCCCCAGAAAAAGCTATGTTTCCAAGGATGGGGAGGTAGATCTTGGTCTGGTATCCCCAGAAACATTACTAACACAGAAAGATGAGCAGGTAAAATGTCAGGGGAAAATCTCCCTAATTTCTCCCCACCTTAAAGAGAAGCAGCCTAAGGAGATAGGTAGGTAGCCCCCCAGGGGACAGGAGTGGAATATCTCCCTGAAACAGAAGTCTCAACCCATCTGCCCATTGACTCTTCCATCAGGGCTATTAAGGGAAAAGAGAATGTGTGTGAAAGCCCATAATGGTCTCTATTAACACATAAGAGTTTCCAAGAATGAGGGACAAAAGAGAAAATAAATATGACACACCGGCGTTTTTGAATTAAGTAATTTTACAATGTGGTTCCACTTTGTCATCTTACCCCAGAAGCAAATAACTATGGGGGATGAGGCATGAGGACTCTGCACAGAAGCCTCCTTTAAAACCCTCCCCCGCTCATCAGATCAAAATTGCCATCACAATAGGCGGAGTCTGGAACAGCCTCCACTGCTTAGGAGCTGTGTGACCTTGGGCAGGTTACTTAACATCTCTTATCATCATTTTCCTCATCCATAAAATGAGAATTATTATGACTCCTATGTACAAGGATAAAATGAATTAATATATATAAAGCACCTAGAAAAATGCTGGGTATGTAGTAAACACTCTCTTCGTTTTGACTATAATTATTTTTTTTAATGTTTTACTTACTTATCTGAGAGAGAGAGAAAGAGAACAGAGGGAGAAGCAGACTCCCCGCTGAGCGGAGAGCTCCATGCAGGGCTCGAGCACCGGACCCTGAGATCATGGCCTGAGCCAAAGGCAGATGCTTCACTGACTGAGCCACCCAGGCACCCTGTTGACTATAATTGTTATTATTACTATTATTGTCAAAGTCCCTAAGTCTCCCTTCTCTTTTCCGCTCTGGCTAGGGCAGGTGTGGGACGGCCCATTAAGGGCCAGGTATCACCTTAGATACTGGTGATTTAAAATCAAAAGAGTCAATGCCTGGCTTAATGAAGCTCTCAATCCTTTGGGAGAGGTGAGGGGCAAACATAAAAACAAATGGCTCCCCCCAAACCCTAGTAGCGGTTTCCCCAGGGTGTCCGTGGCAGAGTGCTCACAGCTCAGGAGATTTATCTGAGAGATCCCCACTGCCAACACCAGTGTCAACTCCATGAAGATGCAGGAGGATCCCCTCTCCTCTTTCAGTGGCCAACTGTGCTGTGGTCATTGTTAAACACTCTGTTTATGTTCTTCTAGCTCTTTCTGCTCTGTGTTAAGCATGAACAGCACCACCCTCAGCCAGCCCCTTCTTGTCATATCTCTTGCACAATTTGCCACTTGGGCATGGTACATCAAAGCCCCACAAAACTGATCTCTTAAGCTCCTGCATTATATGCACAAGCCTCCTGACATGTACCCAGGTCTTTGTCCTTCATTCCTCTTGAGTTAACACAGCAATCCAGCATATGTATATTTCACATACTATATTCTTAATCTTCTTTTTATCCTTCTTCCCCATTTCTGTAATCCTTAAGAACAAAGAATGGAAAAACAGCTCAAAGAAAACATCATGATGTGTGGCCGTGCTAATTGTGCAGCATTTTGTGAACAAGGCCCCAGGGGTTGTGCAGTCCACAACCTGAACAACCCAATGCTGCAGCTTTGCCAGCACGAGTTCTAACAGAATGTGTACATGGCACATTGGGAGCATGGTAGGCAGAGTGTTCAATTCTCTTTGAGAAGATCAGGGAAAGCTGTACAAAACGAGTAATTGACCTGAACCCTGAAGCGAGTAGGGGTTTTCTACTCTTTCCAAGGTCTGGGGAAGGTGTTGTAGGGAGAAGAAAGAGTGTGTGATGAGTCACAGAAGCATAAAACAGCACAACTTCCTAGTACTGCAAGATTAGCAAGGACTGGGGAAGACCTAGAGCAGAGGAGATAATGGGAGCAGAGCTGGAGGCAAAGCTGAAGACACTCTCCTGTGGGGACTTGCATGCTATGCCACCGCATCTGAGTATGGGGATCCTGCGGCGGGGAGGATCTGGGGCCCATGTCCTTGCGAGAACGGGTTACTGGAGAGAGCAAGATGGAGTTTCTCATGTCAAGCAGGGGCCTGGGTCGAGCAATGATGCGAGCAGTTCAGGGGCTGCCGCTAGGAGATACCGCCCAACCGGCGTCAGCTGACCCCCCCGGAACTGGTAACGAGCAGAACCGGAGGAGGTCTGCGGGGGCCCAAGACCAGCTAAATCCCTTTAAAAAGGGAGGATTTTGACAGCAAACCGTCAGACTCTTCAGACCTGACCCCTCTATGTCTGACCACTTAAAAAGGCAGCTGCTGCCGGAAGCTCTCCGGATGGATCTCAGAACAGAACCAAGATCCTTCCCTGCTTGAACCTAAGGAGCAGTAAGTGCGCGGAGCTGCCCCAGACCAGACCGAGGCCTTATCTCAACCACACACCCACAAACTGACTTCGAGTTTGGTTTGTTAACTTCCTACCCCCTCTGTTATCTTGTCTGTTGTGTGACTCCTCTTGTGTTCTGCTTCGTGTGCCTTGTAAGAAGCTAAGTTAATCACGTGGTGAAATGTCATTGAGTTTGGAATCCTGAGCCTGCTTTATAATTATGTTAACCTCGCTTTATGACTGCATGACGCTGACACTGTGGAAAGACACAACACATGTGTGTGTCTTCAGAGGGTGTTACGCATGATCAGATCTGTGCTTTAGAAAGATCACTATAGCAGTGTAAATACCAGACTATAGTAGGGCTAGGCCAACCTGGGAGATCACTGAAAAGCTCTCATCATCGTCTGAGAATGAAAGATGAGCGTCCTTGGGGATTAATGCAGAGATTCCAGAAACATTTAAGAAACACAGTATACAAGACATGTTAACTAACTGGACTAGAGGATGTGTGGCAGGAGACTGGGATAGCTATCAGAACCCTAGCTCTGGTAACTGAGTAAAGGATAGCCCACTTTTTACCAATTCAAAAGTAGAAGACGAGCAGGTCTGGAAGGGTTGAAATAGGTTGAGTTTGAAGAGCCCATGAGCCATGCAGATAAATCTGTAGATGAGTCACCAGTTGGCAGTTTGAGTCTAGAGTTCAAGAGACAGATTTGAGTTCTATTTCAAAGTCACAAGAGAAGGTGACAGCACATGAAAACGATGAAGTGGAGATAGCTGGTGTGGGTTATTGTCCAGGGACTTTGTGAAGGAAAACAGACAAAATGCAAGGTTGAGGAGGATATTTTTCTTTCTAATGGGACTTCAAACTATCTGTATATGCAAGAGAATAAGGCAAGAGAGAGATTGAAGAATGATAAAGAGAGTATCACTGAATCTAGGTTAGGAAGAGCATTTAAGAGCACAGTTGAAGGAGGTCAAATAGAACAGGGATTTCAATAAATATTTCCTCAGCACCTGCTAAGTAGCTGGGCACCATAGTCGGCGTCATTCTTGTCCTCTTGGAAATTAAAATCTGGTGGGGTGGCAGGCATTAATCAAAACCTCATAGAAATAAATGTAAAGTTGCTGTGGTGACAGATGCTATGAAGATTTACAGGCTGCAACAAGAGTTTAAAATTATAAGAATTGACCTACTAAGGTATCAATGAAGGCTTCCCCAAGTTGGAGTCAGCTAAAGAGACAAGAGGAGGATTCAATACATGCAAAAGCTCTGCAAAAGTGGGGAGTATTTGAAGAACCGGGATGAAAAGACAGTCAGGGTGGCTGAGTGGGGAGAGTGGGGTGGAGTGTGGGGAAAGATGAAGATGGAGATGTAAGTAGGACCAGACCAGGTAGGACCTTGTAGGGTATGTCCAGGAGGGTCATCTTCATTGTAAAGAACTAGGAAGCCATAGAAGAATTTTAAGAAGAGCTGGGGGCAGAAGTCATATGATCCCATTTGTATTTCACAAAGTTGACTTTCTCTGTAGACCAGAGAATTGGTTAGAGGAGTCAGGAGAGGAAAAGATAGACCCATTTCTGTCATCCTCGGAAGAAATGACTGTCACTTGGAAAAGATGGTAGTGGTGGAAATTGAGAGAGTAGATAATTTTGAAAGATATTTATGAAGTGAAATCCAATAAGATAAAGTCAAAGAGTGTTGAGGCTGCTTCATAGATTTTCAGTCTACACAGACTGGGTGGGTTGCTGAAGTGAAATACACTGGAAGTGGGCTGGGTTTGGGGGAACAATCACGAGTTTACTTCTAGATACAGTGACTTTCATGTGTCTTTCAGGCATTCAAGAGTAGATATCAAGTGGACTGCTGGACATGTGGGCCTGGATCTCGAAGGACGCATCTAAACTGTAGGTATAAAGAGTAGGCATCGATAGAATAAGACTCTTTATGGAAAGAATGTGGAGGAAAGGACAAGGCCCAAGTTGGAATTGTGAGGTGCTCAAACATTCAGTGGCTAGATGGAAGATGGTCAGACTGAAGAGAGGAAAGAAATGGCCAGAAAGATAAGAATAAAACTAAGATAGTTTCATGGCACCAAAAATAAGAGATGAGACAGTTTGAGGAAGAGGAAATATCCAAGAATGTTGCTAAGAAGAAAGACAAGAGTAGAAATGTCCATTGACACAGAGGTCAAGCAAAAACAGTTGTCATGTGATAATGGAGCCAGAAATCACACTGAAACGGGTTGAGGGATGGGGCGAAGAAGGACAAAATGGAGACAATAAATATAGACAGTTCCACCAAGAACTTTGGCTGAGTCATTGACTGAGAATGAAAGGGACAGAAGCTGAGAAGGTGCCTTGAGGAGAGAGGGGAAGTTTAGACGAGCAGCTGAGAGTTATTAAAGAGACAGATGGCCTCAAACCAGTAAAAAAATATAAGAACTGGGGAGACAGACTTAGACTTCCATTAATTTGTAGTGGCACCAGTTTGCCTGCGTGGGCAATTCTTTCTAGCTATCACAGTCTGAACTTAGTTGAGAAATACCAAATTGCGGTCACAAAATAAAAAGAACAAAGAAAAACAACAACACCAAGGAGACAATGAAGTTGAGAGGCTTGAAAGAAAGAAGCTCAAATTGTCCATGGAGCCCAGGCTCCATATGGAAGGAATTGTGGTTCTCAGGAGGCTGATCATTTTAGCTGAAAATGAATGAGCCAAGGGATTAAGAACCCCAGTAAAGACAAAAGGCATGTTTAGGGGAAATGCCATGGCACTTAGAAAGCTGAAATTGTAGCCCAAGAGGACGCTCTCGATGTCCCCCAATATCTCTGCAGCAATCCTGATTTTTATGCCCCCCACTCTGGCCAGAACATGACTTGCTTTTGGCTCGGTGCCTTTTCAGGCCAGAAACACCAATTCGTTGATGTCCCCTGGAAGCAACGTCAGCCCATGACATATGGGAATCAGTGAATAACTACCCAACTCCTTCACCTTCCCCCAGATGAGGTAACTCTAAGGATGTTCTGTTTCTTTCCCTTCCTTGTCTCTGGCCTCCCACGCTCCTGCTGGGATTAGCTCCCAATAAACCACTTGTGCTGGAATCTCTTTTCAGGGTCTGCTTCTTGTGAGACTCAAATCAAAACAGGAGGCTATTGCTGTCAAAGTTTTCAGAGGTGACACTGGGGGTAAAAGGGTGCAGAACATACCAGTGGAAGAGCGTTGCCAGAATGCTACGGAGGTGAATGCTATTGGTTCTAAGATCAGGAAGGCCTAGAGGCTGCCATGTTGGGGGTTATCTACACAGATGTCAAACTGTCATAGATGGTGACCTAGAAGAGACCTTGTCAAACTGTCATAGATGGTGACCTAGAAGAGACCTTGAACCAAGCATCATGGTTTTCCATAATGTGGGAGAGAGGGCAGGAGGCCAGCAGATAACAGTGATCCATGACAGTGTAGGGTAGATTTTAGTAGATGGCGTGACCCAAAATGAAGAGGATTTTAAGCCAGGGGAAATGGAGTAATGTCGAGGGACAGAAAAGGAAATGGAGGACAAGGTTGACCTCACTCTCCTAGATTAAGAGGGACTATTGGAGAAAGAGCAGCCCCCACTGGAGAGGACCTAATTCAAGAAAAACAGTGTCCATGCGGAAGGATGACGTATTAGTCTACAATGGGCTGAAGAAATAGAGAAAGTCTTTACAATGGCCAGGATAGGAGGTTCTGTATTGCACAAGAGGGGATGAATCAAAGTGGATGAACTCGAGAAGGCTATGATGTAGAAGGAGAAAAATCAACTGGAGGTTGGACACTTTGAGCAGTGTTTTGGAGTAAAACTCTCCAACCACCTTCGGAGGCAGGATCCTGGGAAGCTGAGGCCCATGGTCACACAACCCATTTGAGTAGAACTGGAGAAACAGAACGAGGCAGTCTAGCTCTTGAGGCCATTAGCCAGGATTCTATGCTGTCCCTGGGGGTCGGGGCTCCAAGGACTGCCTCCAAAGCAGGGACAGGAATTTGTACTTCTATTATGCAATACTTGCACTTTAAAAAAATGGTGCATAAAACGTGATTGTGTGGGAATATACAACTAATGAAACAATAAAAGTAACCATGACAGGCGCCCGGGTGGCTCAGTTAAGCGTCTGCCTTCTGCTGAGATCAGGATCTCAGGGTCCTGGGATGGAGCCCCACATCGGGCTCCCTGCTCAGCGCAGAATCTGCTTCTCTCCCTCTCCCTCTGCCTGCCGTTCCCCCTGCTTGTGCTCTCTCTCTCTTTCTCATAAATAAATAAAATCTTAAAAAAAAAAAAAGGGGGGAACTATGCCCATGCTCCAGCACCATCATGATTACCTTCCTTAAGAAATTCAGGCCTTTTTATTGCCCGTTCTATCGAAGTAAACAGAATTAGCATCCAGCAGGCTGACATTAAAAGGCTTATTATTATCTGTCCTGGATTCGTTTTAAAAAGGAATCTGCTATGTAGCAACTTCTGGTTTAGTCCATGTTCTTTGATGCATTAGAGAAGTTAGGGCAGAATAGTTTCATCTAATAATCTCCTGCCCAGAGAAAGTGGAACTCCGGGGGGCGGGGGGGGGGGGGGTGGTGGAATGAGTCACGTGGTGCGCCCTGTGGAGCTCAGCACAGATTCCCCTTCAGGAATGAAGGCTGACTTCCCCTGCTGCTGCCACTGCTATAGGCCCCAAACCCTCAGTGTGTCGCCCCCTGTGGGGATTGTCATGGCGGGCCGGCGGGCCGGTGGAAGGAGTTTCTTCACTCAAGGCTGTATCTCCATCATGAGAGAGCCACATCCAGTGACGGCCCTACAGGGATATAAAGGCTGAGCCCCCTTGCCTCAGGATGAGTCCCATTGGCAGGGCCATCTTGGTTTCAGAGCCTCATGGGTCAGCCCAAGCCTTTGGCATCACAGCTCAGCCTCCCTCCTCTAATCCTGCCCCTTTCCCTCCCTTCTACAGGTGTCCATCTCAAAAACACTCCTTAATAAACACCCTGTATTTAATCTCCATCACAGAGTTCTGAGGAGCCACAAATGATATAGTTCCTTAAAAAGAAAAACTTGAGGAAATCTGATCTGATACTGGGACATTGGCTTGCAGAAAATATAACGCTATTTGTTGGGTATTGAAACGGGGAAGGGAAAGAGCTTGTGCTAACTCCCGTGGACTTGGAATTAAATCCTCACCTTATATTTTCTCAGGGAAAGAATATCTGAGGAATAGAAGATGACATCTGAGGAGAATTCATTGGGGGTCCCTCGCTGGCTTAGTCAGTGGAGTGTGTGACTCTTGATCTCAGGGTTGTGAGTTCCACATTGGATGTAGACATTACTTAAGAATAAAATCTTAATGTCCATCGACAGATGAATGGATAAAGAAGATGTGGTATATATATACAATGGAATATTATGCAGCCATCAAAAAGAATAAAATCTTGCCATTTGCAATGACGTGGATGGAACTGGAGGGTATTATGCTGAGCAGAATAAGTCAATCAGAGAAAGATATGTATCATATGACCTCACTGATATGAGGAATTCTTAATCTCAGGAAACAAACTGAGGGTTGCTGGAGTGGTGGGGGGTGGGAGGGATGGAGTGGCTGGGTATAGACATTGGGGAGGGTATGTGCTATGGTGAGTGCTGTGAATTGTGTAAGACTGTTGAATCACAGCTCTGTACCTCTGAAACAAATAATACATTATATGCTAAAAAGAAGAAGAAGAAGATAGCAGGAAGGGAAAAATGAAGGGGGGGAATCAGAGGGGGAGATGAACCATGAGAGACTATGGACTCTGAGAAATGAACTGAGGGTTCTAGAGGGGAGGGGGGGATGGGTTAGCCTGGTGATGGGTATTAAGGAGGGCACATACTGCATGGAGCACTGGGTGTTATATGCAAACAATGAATCATGGAACACTACATCAAAAACTAATGATGTAATGTATGGTGATTAACATAACATAATAAAAAAATAGAGAGAAAAAAACACAAAATTGCATGTACAATAAAAAGAATAGCTACGTTTGCCAAAAAAAAATAAAATAAAATCTTAAGAAGAAGGAGAAGAAGAAGGAGGTAGAGGAGGAGGAGGAGGAGAAGGAGAGAATAAGAAGAAGAAGGGGAAGAAGGGGAAGAAGGGGAAGAAGAATTATTATTATTCATGGAATGAAGACTCAGGTGAGGTAGGTTCTGGCCTCCATCCTGACAGGATAGACAACTTCATCTTCTTGGGCTTGAATTTATTCATCTAGGTAGATGACCCTGAGGCACCTGGTTCAATTAATAAGGTGACACTCACTGCGATTTTTTGACATCCTGAAATTCTAACAGGTTGTGCATGTACTTCTCAGAAGACAGAAACATCATAGCAAATAGAACTATTTTGGGTGGAGAATTTAGTGAGCTGTTTTAACCTATAAAATCCAGACTCTTAAAAATCTTTTTATCACAGGCAACCTTCAAACACGAAAGTAGGCAGTCTCTGGTTTTTAAACAAATTGTGCCATAAATGTTGGTAATTCAAAATTCATTACCCCATGGAAGAAAGAGTATCAGCGAAGGTTAGTTCAGTTCCATATAAATAGTTCCGTATGCCAATCACTGTGCCAGACCCCAGGGGTACTCGCTCTTGCTCCTCTAGAGGCTGTGAGTTTGCAGTGGGAAATCTCCTAGGTCAAAGCACAAAAGCCTGCTCAACCCATATGTGATTCTAGATATCTCTGACCATTGCTTTTGACACCTTGTTACGAAGGAAGAAGCACATTCTTAGTTAGAACTTTGGACATCAGAAACACATGTCTCTCCCACTCTTGTAGCATCTTGTAGATGCTTCCAGATAGCAGAAACTTGCTTAATAGAAACCATCACCCAATATGTTTATTACTGCACAAGATAAAAAGGAGTAACCTGGGGCGCCTGGGTGGCTCAGTCGGTTAAGTGTCCAACTCTTGATTTTGGCTCAGGTCATGATCTTAGGGTGATGAAATCCATCCCTGCACCCAGCCCCAAACTCAGTGCAGAGTCTGCTTAAGACTCTCTCTCTCTCTCTCTCTTTCTCTCCCCCTCCCCCCACCCGAACACTCTCTCTCAAATAAATAAATAAATGAAATCATTTAAATAAAGCTGTAGCCATAGGTGTATTTTCCAAATTAGGTCAACAGTGTTAAAGAGGTGTTGCCTAAAGTTTCCATGGCAAAATAAGTTAGGGAAACAGTAAGTTTTAACAGGGGTCTTTGCTGGAGAGCTTCTTAAATGTCTCAATATGTTATGTCCTTTATCTCCTCAAAAGTGCAAAATGATAGGAAGTAGTTTCTAAAATTCTTTGACTGAATTGAGAACCATTTCATGCTTCGTATTTATCTTGGAGTTAGGGTAGCACAACCACCCTGATTTTCCCAGGGTGGGGGGAGGTTCCCAGGATACATGATTTTTGGGACTAGAACTCAGATGATTCTGAGCAAACCAAGACAAGCTGGTTAACTTACCTAAAGAAGACCTGAGCACAGCCCAGAAAATGTTGCTCAGAGTCAATAATTTCGGGGGTGATTGGAATCAAGAAGCAAGGATTACTGCCTCCATGAAGGCAGATTAACGGCTAGAATCTGCTACTCCATCCCTGCTACCCCCAAACTCCACTGTCAGTTTTTGTGTATGGGCTGTCTTTACTCAAGTGTCTATAAATGAGACTAGGTTGTGGTGGGCCTTCATTTGCCATGTTTTATAATACTGATGAGTCTACATGAGAAGAAAATGCGTATTTTTCCTCCAAAGAAACGGAGACTTAAGACATCTTTGATCTACCCAAAGTTAGGAACGAAAAATGCTAGAGTGAGAAATCCATGTTAAATCAGAAGAATTCTTTATTTCCCTAGTTAACTTCTATCCATATGATGATCGAAATATCGAGAAGACAAGGCCAAAGTAGGTAGTAACTCTGTCTCAACAAGCTCATCGATGAACTCTACACCCCTCTTAGCTTTAGAAAGTGTCTCGTTATAACCTGGCATGACTTGACAGGCTGAGCCTGGGGACTCCACAGCCGTCCCCCCACCCCTGGGGTACCCGTCAGGTCGTCATATCTGGCCTATCCCATTTGAAAAGTTTGCACCAAGGCTGCCCCCTACATTGTAACTGGAAGCCTCAAATAGGGCCTTTTTTTTTTTTTTTTTTAACTCAGTGTGTGGATTTTGTGAAGCACAAGTTCTTTCAGGCAGGTGCCTGGCACACGTGTCTGTGAGTATGTGCAAGCACCCCATCTCGAGAGGACCTTTGGCTCTATGCACGGAATGCAAAGCCCACACCGGACGTTCAGGACCCAGGACAAAGCCTTTTAAACGGCGGGCCTGCAATAACAGTTTTCTGAAATGAAGACACCGCATACTTCATTCTTGGGCTTGTAGGAATGGATGACTTCATCGATGTTTATGTGATCCTGGAGCTAGTTACCAAAAATAGACGAAAATGGGGAGAACATAGACAGATAAAAAGGAGTGTTGGATCAGTAGATCCCGTGCTCCCTCATTGCAAAATGGAATTCCTTTAGGGGCTGTGAGGGTCCTAGGAGCCCAGAGGAAACTCTTTGTGAAAAATCTCCCCAAATGAGTAATTATATCAGTAGCACTAACCTCCTGCCACTTCATTTTTTTCAAAAGCTTACCTCCCGAAGTCACCTTATTTGGTTTTAAATAGAAGATTCCATAGCCCACAGCAGATTCCAATGCAGATCTGCAGCAGGCTTTGGTCAGAGCAAGGCCGGGCCTTTGACACTTCGCGTGGGGCTTTCTCCCAAAGAGGGAAGGGATGAATTTAGGGGAAAACACATCCTGGAGAAAGTACGCTGCGCCATCATTAGGTCATGACACAAAACCTGTTACAAGCATTTTGTCATCTGCTTATTTTTATCTCTCGAAGCTGTGAGAAATTAAAATTAAAACAATGGGTCCTCATTACTTGGAATAAGCAGTATTTTACATATACTGACCATAGGCTTTTGGCAAGCAGCCATTAGCCAAAAGGACATAAATACGCATAGACTGGGAATAATTTTCACTTTATTTCCAGTCAGACATATAACGCAAACCATTCCCATTGCTGTTTGGTAAAGTAATCTTACTCCCAGGAGGTGCTTATAAAGCCATCCCCGGGTGTCAGGTTTAGTAGGGGGTCATTAGTCACAGCTCACGCATCCAAAAAAATATGACAACATAAAATAAGGATTAGAAGAACATTTACCTAAAGAACAACAATGAGGAAAAACAAGCATCTCACAAATTAGTTTGCTAACCTGACAATTTATACTCTGTGGCATCATTGGCTCTAGCCCTAATTCACTGGAAGGTTTTGCTTATTTCCCGTGTTAAAGTGGCAGCATGAAGGAGCGTTTTGTCAATGGAAAGCTTTGGGATATTTATTAGACGGTAATACACACGCAGAGTCATTGTAGTCCCCACATTAAGATGAAATCAATTAGCATGAATATTTCATGTGTTGCTTGTGAAACTTTTTGTTTGACATTTCAAAATACATATCATTTCATATTTATATTCATATTGTTTTATGATGAGGAGATTAATATTGTCTACGTGGAAAGATTCTCTATGCTGGCCAAAATAAATTGTTTTAAAGTTCAAAAGAAAAGGGTGACATATTTTTCATTTTGGCCCCCAGGTTTGTTGAAAATTAAAAGCAGACTTTACAAGCAAATACTATGAATTCCTAATGGGGGCAAAAGCATTTACAATGAAAAGAACCCCTTGGGAAGCTCTTGCCCTTTGGGAAACAATGGTTTGGGTGGAATTTGTTTTCCTGCACATCAAATGTTTAAGAACAGCTGTTTTTTGTTTTGGGTTTTTTTTTTCCTGAAAGACTCTTGTTCCCCCCGGATTTCTTGGTATTCATAATGGCTTGTGCCCATGACATTAAGGAAATACACATCTGATTTCTCAATGTATTCATTTATTACAAATTTTATAAATTCCGTGCCTATCATTACTGCTACCTGATGATGCAATTCTAACTTTCATATCCTGGCATAAGGGGCAATACCCTAAAATAATCCCTTTTTATTATTGTCCAGTAGAGCACTGAAAAGGGTTAGAATAATTTCTCTTTAAATGAATGAGATAAAATTACCTTTCATTTTAACCTACTTAACCTTTCCTGAAGTAACATGTTTGGACAGGTAGTAGGGGCGGCCGTATGTTCTAAAATGTATTTCTTTTTTCTTGGGGCTATGAGTCTTTCTCTGAATTTACAACCTATAGGTTAAAAGATTTGAAGAAACCAGCTGTCACAACGTCTACTCAAGGCTTTGAATTTCAAGGGTTTGCTTTTGTGGTTCCTGGCTTTGGGCTCTTAAAAATACAAACTTTTTATAACTAGATGTGGTTCCTAAGAGTAATGCAGTAGAAACAACAACAAAACCTTGCCCTGTCGGTAAGGTTTGGGAGTCACAGTATTTAAAAAGGTCAAAGACTTCAATTTCAAATTATAAAACAAGATAATGTGCATACACATTATTGCATTGAAAGAAAATTTAACATAATTAGGCAAAATGAAGAGAAGTAAATTAAAGATGGTAATCTGTTATCAGTTAAGTTCTTGCTGCAGAACCAATTATCACATCTCAATTCCCTTTTTAGCTTACTATTGTGTGAGTAAGAGATTTGGACTGGGCTCAGCTGGGTGATACTCCTGTGTTCTCTCTACTAGTCACTGGACCTGTGAACAGCTGTTGGTTGTGCGGTCAGTTGGCGGGTCCTCTGGCAGCCAGTTCATCCCCATTGGCCTCACAGTTGGCTAGGTGTTGACTGAGGCACCTTGGCTGTTTTCTACGTGGCATCTCATCTTGCCAGTGCCTAGGCCAGGCTGACAGAGAGAGAGGAGAGAGAGAGAGAGAGAGAAGGAGAGAGCGCATGCGCACAAAGGCTGCAAGGCTTCCTGAGGCTTAGGCTCAGAACGGACCCAGATCATTTCCACTTTGTACTATTGATCAAAACAAGTCCCAAGTTTAGCCCAGAGTCAAGGAATGGAGAAAGAAACTCCATCTCTTGATAGAAGGATCTTCACTGTCACACTGCGAGGACGCAGATACAGAGAGAGACAAAACTTGTGGCTATTTTCATAATCTACCACAGTATCACATTGTTGGACTGAGCCTCAGAAGATGCAGCAGGGCTTAGAATGCTGAGGAGCTATGGTTGAAACCATTAAGCTGCGCTTGACTTTAGGCAAGGTAAGAAACCCATTTTTGCTTTAATTTCTCTTTCCAAGTAGAAGTAGTCCTGCTGCTAGATTTCATTCATGGCTTCTGCACAAACAAACTTCTGAATGATCCAACTCTAGACAGCTAAGCAGGCAGAGCCTTTGTGTGCAGAAAATGGTGCCCCTTTGTTGGTTGAACCCAAGCAAAGGCTTTTCCTGGATGGCAGAGTGAAAGAATGAGGAGCTTGGGGTGACTCTAAGGTTTTTAGCCTCGACATCTGGAAGGCTGACATTGTCATCAACCAAGATGGAAGGATTGTGAGTAAAGCAGCTTTGAGGGGAGCCTAGAAAGTCTGTTTTAAACCCCTTACATTTGAGATCTCAAGTCAGCATTCATGTGGAGATGCCAAGTAGGCACTTGAACACACGAGTCTGGAGTTGAGAGCGGTGCAGGCTGAAGGCTGACATTTGGGAATCAGCAGCTCATAAATGGTACTTAAAGTCAGGAGACTGGATGACACCACCAAGAGAGTGACTCAGGGAGAGAAGAGAGGGCTCAAGAATGCAGCTCTGAGTGCCTCCAATCTAACAGGTCAGGGAGAAAAGGGGAAACCAGCAGTGGAGCCTGGGTAGGGAGGAAAGTGGAGAGAATAGATATCCTGGAGGCCAAAGAAGAAAGCCACGGAGAAGAGGTGGTCACTGTATAAAATACTGCTGATAGGTGAGCCCCATGGGAACTGAGTATTATCTGGGGTCTAGGAGTGCAGAGGTGCTTGGAGAAATCTTGGTAGAGAGTGGAGCAAGGACCTGACTGGCAAATCTTCTAGCAGGTTGAGAAGTAAGAAGCAGGAAATGTAAGAGCGACATAGGCATTGGGAAAGTAGGGAGCAGAGATGCAAGGGATCCTAACTGGTGAGTCAGAACAGAGGACTGGTTAGTGCTAGACCAAGGGTGAAGTTCATGTGGGACTCTTATAAGCTCTGTCACCTTAGACTTAACATCTGACTGTTCTAATCTTCAGTTTGCCCATACATAGGATGATGGTACTAAAAGCATCTCCGTCCCCAGGTTAATTTGAAGATTCAGTAAGGCAATCCACATGACAAGCTTCACAGCCCATGGGAAGCACACAGTCTTGGCTAATACCATGATGGTGGTGGTGGTTATGCTTATTTGCAGGTCCATCTGCCTATAGTTTGGGGCTTCTTTTAAGGTAAAATTCACCTACCATAAAATTAACTATTTTAAAGTGTGATTCGGTGGCATTTAGCATATTCATAATGTTGTACAACCACAACCTCTGTCTAGCTTCAAAATATCTTCATCATTCCCAAAGAAGTCCCTCTAGCCATTAAGCACTGTCCATTCCCCTCCCCCAGCCCCTGGCAACCACCAGTCTGCTCTCTGTCTCTATAGATGTACCTACTCCAGATATTTCATATAACACATGACCTTTCGTGTCTTTCGTTCACTTAGCATAGTATTGTCAAGGTTCATTCATGTTGTCTCATGAATCAGAACTTCACTCTTTTTTATAGTTGAATAACATCCCACGGAATGAATATGCCACATTTTGTTACCATCCATTCGTTGACGGACACAGTTGTTTCCACTTTTTGGCTCCTATAAATAGTACTGCTATGAACATTCATGCACATGTATTTGCTTGAGTGCCTGTTTCCAGTAATTTGGAGTTCACACCTGAGAGCAGAATTGCTAGGTCCTATGCCTGCAGTTCTGACAGCACAAAACAAGGCTTTAGAGAATATGATTTTCCACTAGTTCACTCAACTGGTCTCCTAAAGTCAAGGACCAGGCTTCACTCTTCTTTGGGTGCATGGCTTTTTTTTTTTTTTTTTAAAGATTTTATTTATTTATTTGACAGAGAGAGACACAGTGAGAGAGGGATCACAAGCAGGGGGAGTGGGAGAGGGAGAAGCAGGCTTCCTGCTGAGCAGGGAGCCCGATGAGGGGCTTGATGCCAGGACCCTGAGATCATGACCTGAGCCGAAGGCAGACGCTTAATGACTGAGCCACCCAGGCGCCCCGCGGGTGCATGGCTTTAAGGAGCAGGAGAACAGAAGGTACCAACTGTAAGTGTTCCTTCCGACTCAGCGTTGTTGTTGTTGTTGTTGTTGTTGTTGCTTATCATTTAAGAAATGGAAAAGCCATTTGTAGTCCACAGGTAGTACAAAAACAAGAGGACAGCCAGCTTCGACTCCCGGGCCCTGGTTTGCCACTCACATATGCCCTATGGTACCATGCTATTCTGTACTTGTGAGTATTATAATGTTAGAATGAACCCCAATTTTATCTTTATGAAAGGGCTGATCATGGCCATGTTCATAGAAAATATACCTGGAAATACTTCTCTGGAATGTATGCCTCTGGATCACAAAATGTAAATGCATATAACCCGCAGACCATCACAGATGCTGTCAAGACATTACCTAATTCTAAGGTCTAGAAATACAAATCATAAAAGAGGAAACACATAAAAACACATACACGCAACTCAGAGAGGTTTTCGAAAGGAGGAAAGAAACCAGTGACTCTAATTGGAGACTGAGGGCTGAATCCCAAGGGATCAGAACAGAGGGAGGGAGGAGAGGAATCTATTAGGCACAAACATCCAGGGGCAGGTTCGACTGGCTTAATAGTGGAGCCAGAGAAACGGCCGGGAGAAAGCGGTTCTGGGATGGACTTGATAAACATCCCTGATACCAGTGAGCAGATACCATTTTGTCTGAGCTGAAAAGAAGATAATGGTATGCTTTTTACTCTAGCTTTTCCATTCTTGGCCCTGAGTGAGGTCCAAAGAATAACAGACCTATTGGCCTGAAAGAGATTTCAGAAAGGAGCATCTTAATGACATACTTTTGTTTTGTTTTTCTTCAAGCCTCCTGATGCCAACTCCCAGTCTCACCTGGCAGCTCCCTGAAACAGCAGTTGGTCGCCAGACTTTCGAGAACTTCTTATGGATGGGAAATCCCTCCTCTTTAATTTAAGTCCATTCCCGCTAATTTGGTCCTCCGCAAACCTGATTTAAAACTGGCTCACATCTCCCACATTAAGATCTTTCATTTAACTAAAGATGGTCATTAAGCCTCCCTCTGCCTGCTTTTCTCTGGAACAAACAACCCCAAACCCTTGAACCCTTTCCCATAGAACTAATTGTCATCCTTTACAACATTTTTATAACTTTGGTTTCCTCACGTCGTTTTTTTTAACAGCAGAAACAAACAACCCGCCTCCCCCACTCCCCCCAATGTGTTTCCTAGAGGAGTTTGGGCTACCGTGGAACATTTAAAGGAAGAATACACAAAGGAGAAAGAGTCCCTGAACCATTTCCGTTTTATTTCTGGAGTCTCAGTGCCATGCTGGCTTTTTCCCACAGAACTACCCTATTTCTGAGGAATAGTCATTTAGTAAACTGAGTCCACTCCACCCGGGTCATTTTGCCACTGAACGTCCACCTTGTAATCATCCCAACAAGAACAACCATAATATGGTATCTAAACTTGTCGCCTTGTGCTAAGGCTCACGGCACCCCTAAGTGGGAGGTCTGTCATTATCCACACTGGACAGTGAAGGACACAGATGGGGAGAGATTCAGGAACTGGCCTGAGATGATCCCGTTGGTGAGTGGTGGAGCCGGCCTTGCAGGCAGCTGGATCCCTGGGTTTCCCGTCTTCAGTTACAACCAATGCTGTATTCCCTTCTCGGGATCTATCCGTGGATTGTAATTAACAGCATCTTTTCTCATACATATCTACTCAAGTCGTAGTCAGCAAATTGTTCCCTCAACAACTTTCCCGATTTATCAAGGTCATTTTCAAATTTACGCTGGCTGTCAGTCTCGAGAATTAGCAATTCCTTCTAACTCAGTAACATCTGTAGTGTATTTGCATTATCTTCATTCCTAATACGGAAGCTTAGAATTTAACCCTTGGAGGATAGATGTAAAAAGCCGTAAGAGCTAAGATATTCCCGGCACTGCTGTAGGCATGTTGCATAGCTTCACCGGAGCCCTAAAGGGTGGATGCTGTTGTTCCTTCCAATATTACAGATTGAGGCACAGAGACGGGGCATAATTTGCCCATGGTCACTCAGCTAAAAGTTTGCCTACATCTTTACGAGTAGCCTTAGATTTCAAAAACATTCTATATATATCTTGTTGCCATTTCACCTTTAAACAATCTTTTTCTGACCAGGAATTTTAGGGAAAAAAATTGGATCTGTACTAAGTGGTATTTATTCATTTTCTTGCTAATGGTAATTTAGGTTTCTAACCTTTTGCCATTAGAAAAAAAAAATGTTTCTCTAAAATTACTGTTTATTTTTCATTGTGAGGGAGTGATGAAGGATACGTATAGTATGATGCCATTTGCATATTTTAACATATGTAAAGCAACCTTACACACCATTTCAGGAGACGCTATGTGTTATAAAGGAGGAGCCCTAGCAAGTGCATCCTACAGGAACCTTCAGGCAGATTTGCAATTTCTTCCTTAGGCTTGGTGATGATAACATGCAGCTGATTTTTACACTATTCTTCGTCTCTTTTCGAATGTTTGAAATTTTTATATTTTTTTAAAAAAGTGAGGAAGGAAACTAAGTATGCATAAGTTTAATTCAGTAGGAAAAATTGCCGAGAGTCAGGATGTCTGATTTCTAGACCTGTTCTGCAACACACCAGCAGTTGAAATTGAGCGAACTGCTTGATCCGGGCCTCTTTCCTCAACTATAAAAGGGAAGCGTTTCAGGGCGCCTGGGTGGCTCAGTCGTTAAGCATCTGCCTCTGGCTCAGGTCATGGTCCCAGGGTCCTGGGATCGAGCTCCGTGTTGGGCTCCCTGCTCATCAGGAAGCCTGCTTCTCCCTCTCCCACTCCGCCCTGCTTGTGTTCCCTCTCTCGCTGTGTCTCTCTCTGATAAATAAATAAAATCTTTTAAAAAGGAAAGTGTTTCACTAGAAGAGGGGTTGGCAAACTATGGCCCCCTGTTTTTGTAAATAAAGTTTTATTGGAACATACCTACGCCCATTTGTTTACATATAGTCCGTGGCTGTTTTTGTTCTACAATGGCAGAGTTGAACAGGTACAACAAAGACCATATGACCTGCAAATTCTAAATTATTTACTGTCTGGAGCTTTACAGAAAACATTCGTGGACCCCTGCGGTAGAAAATCAGTTTCCTTCCACTCTAATATTTGAGCATCCCAGGATATAGCAGATTAGCCAAGGCTTTTGCGCAAATGGTGGATCGTGGACCCCAGTCTTAGTCACCATAAATCGCTTTACATAAGGATGGAACTACAGATAAGATCAAAGAAACTTCAGGACTTTGAGGTCATACAGCAAAACCATTCTCTATTGTTCTGGGAGGGCATGGGAGCAGACATCTTCCCCGGAATGGAATGGAAGGTAAGTCCATAGGTGCCAAGCACACATTCTAAAATCTCTGTGCTAGTGAGTGCCATGTGATTATAATACAGTCTATAAATGGTTATGCTTTGTGGGTTTTACAGGGATGTTCTAGAATATTGGTACTGAATCTTTTCATAAAATTTCTCATGTGAATAGAGGATTCATTCCTCTGTGCAAAGCAATTCACCCACTGAAAGAGCAATACAAAATAATGATTAAGAGCAGGAATTCCAGAGTCAGATAGCAAGGACTAGAATTCTGGTATATACCTTTTTGTCAGTGCATCTTGGCAATTTATGTAATCTCCCTAAACCTCAGTGTTCTCATCTGTGAAATGGAGCCATGCTAGTACCTCATTGGATTGCTGTGAGGGCTGAGTGATATAATTCGTGGTACTTAGCATTGGTACTTAGCACCTAATTCACGGTATTTAGCATTATGCCAAATAAATGCTAGCCGTTATTAGCCAGACATGCTTAGGATACAATACGAATTCCGCCATAGGTTTTAAAGCACAGCTTCTAGTATCTGCTTTCAGGACTAATGAAAGATAGGAGGGGGCAGGAGATGGAAGGCAGTTTCAAATATCTGTACCAGCTAGAACACATGAAGCAAGGTTTCCTGGAGGTTGACATAGGACAGCGGCGTCCAGGAGACACAGAAGGAAAGCATTTCAGCGCCCCCCTGAAATGAAGCCCACCATCCGAAAGCGTTTAAACCGTCCCTGACTGTTTCATCAAGAGAAACACAAGGATCTCTTCCTGCTTTCACAAGCTTAATGCAAAGGCATGCCATTGACACAAAGCCAGTTACTACGTCATTGGAATGAGAACAGGCGTAAACAGATGACATCACATAAAGTGTTTACAGTGTAACTTGGGGTAGGTTACTTAGCTGCCCTAGACCTTCATCTCCTCAGTGGATATCCCCGTCCACCAAACACATCGTACAAGCCACATACATAGAGTAGTCCCCCCTTATCCATGCGGGATATGTTCTAAGCCTCCCCAGGGGATACCTGAAACTGTGGCTAGTACCAAACCCTATACATACTATGTTTTTTCCTATACATACATACCTACGGAAAAGTTTAATTTGTAAATTTGGCTCAGTAAGAGATTAACCACAATAACTAATAATAAAATAGAACAATTATAATAATATACTGTAATAAAAGTTATGTGAATGAGTCCTCTCTCTCTCTTTCTCTCAAAGTCTCTTATACTGCACTCAAAATTCTTCTTATAATGATTTGAGATGATAAAAGGCCTGCATGATGAGATGAAGTGAGGTGAATGATGTAGGCATTCTGACATAGTTAAGCTACTATTGACCTTCTAAGGATATATTAGAAGGAAAATCATCTGCTTCCAGACCAAGGTTGACCATGGGTAACTGAAACTGTGGAAAGCAAAATCACAGATAAGGAGGGAGAAACTACTGTAGATTAAAGTTTTCTACTAGTCACATTAAAGAAAGTAAGAAGTAGATAAAATTAATTTTAATAATATACTTTATTTAGTCTATTTTAACCAAAGTAATATTTCAGCATGTAATTAATATAAAAAATATACCAATGACATTTTCACATTCCTTTTTTCAAAATCTTCAAACCTGGTGTGTATTTTATAGTTTCTGCACAACTCACTTAAGAATACTGCAGTCTCATCAGCTGCGTGACTAGTGGCTACCATATTGAACCTTATTGGTCTAGGACACACTCAGCTCTTAGAAAACCACTGATCCTAAAACCACACTTTAGGGCGTCCAATGCGAGGTTCTATCCCAGCACCCTGGGATCATGACCTGAGCTGAAGGCAGATGATTAACTGACTGAGCCACCCAGGCATCCCCGTTGATTTCTTTTAAAATTCATTTTCCTCTAGGGATGCCTGGGTGGCTCAGTTGGTTAAGCACCTGCCTTCAGCTCAGCTCATGATCTCGGGGTCCTGGGATCAAGCCCCACATCAGGCTCCCTGCCCAGCAGGGAGCCTGCTTCTCCCTCTCCCTCTGCCTGCCACTCTCTCTGCTTATGTTCTCTCTCTGTCTTTCTCTGTCAAATAAATAAATAAAATCTTAAAAAAAAAAACCACACACACACTTTAGGGATGGGAACAAAGGCAAGGATGAAAACTTTATGCCATTGTCCATATATGAAGATTTAAACCACACCAGTAAATGACATTTTATCTTGGCATTTAATAAAAGATGGGAATTTAAGCTTAGAGCCCAGAATGACGTCTGTCAGAAGAAAGGTCCCATAAAAAGCCATTAAAAAAGGCTAACATGAGATTAATAATCGTGACTTTCAGCTGAAGAAATTGAGCTGTTTCTCCTTAAAGAAAAGGTTTTAGGTTTCTTTTGATTTCTTTCGTTAACATTTTGTAATTTAGCAAAAATCTGAATTTTTTAGCAAAAAGCAAGAATGTTTATGGTAGTTCTATTCATAATAGCCACAAACAGACGTTCCGAAGCAACCCAAATGGCCTTTCAGTGGGTGACTTGTTAGCAAGCTGTGCAATAGTCACATTATGGGATACGACTCAGCAATGGACAAGAATGAGTGCTTGAGGCATGCAACAATCTGGATAGCTCTCAGGGGAAATATGGTGAGTGAAAAAAGTCCATCTCTAAAAAGTTGCGTATTATTTGGTTCCATGTACATATTTTCAAAATAACAAAATAAGGGAGATGGAGAGCAGATTAGTGGCTGCTATGGGGTAGGGGTTGGCAGACAAGAAGTTGGGTGTGACTACAAAGGGTGGCATGAGAGTCTTGTGTTAAGGGCACAATTTGATATTTTGTCTGTGATTGTGCTAACACGAGTATACACAGGTGATACAATTGCATAGAACCTTACACACACACACACACACACACATACAAATAAGTGATTATAATGGTGGTGAAAGCTGAGTTAACCTCTATGGGTTGTACCAATGTCAATGTCCTGGTTTTAATGGTTATATAAGATGCAATCATTGGAAGAGACTAGGTGAAGAGTACATGTCCATTTTTTTTTTCTTGCAACTTCCTATGAAGCTGTAGTTATTTTATTTAAAAAAAAATACATCCAAAAATAAAAGTCCTTAGGAAAAGCAACAACTGGTTGACAAAGGTGGGCCTCACAGATAGTAGCTCCGATTGAAAATCCAAGAACTGGGTCCTCGGAAGCCCAGTGAAAACAGAGAGGTATGCCAACATCCATTTCTTAGATCTAGAAATCAGCACAGGGGAACAAGGAGAGAAATAATTGCTTTGGTACAAACCAAACCAATTCTGATCCCAGACCCCTGTCCTCCAGCTACAGGAGTTTACTGCCTTCCAAATCCACAAAGAATGTTTTATGGCCTTAACAAGCCAAGCTGGATGCTGCTCATCACATGATGCAACACCTAATTTTAAAAACCCACAAGAAAGTCATGGCAAGCAGGAGCAGTTATAAAACCTATACAATGGGCTTGTTTTTCTGCTTTCATTAAAATTACAACTTACAATTAATCTGTTTCTTCTCAGGCACTCTATTCTTTCAGAATGTATGTGAAAACATTGCTTTTTATTTGTGTTATCCTTTTCCTAATGGTTGGTAGAAACCAGCTTTGAGCCTTAAAATGTTAGTCTAGTTAAAACTAAACCCTGGGGAAAAAAAAAGAAAGAAAGAAAAGGGGAAAAAAGGAAAAAACAAAACAAAACAGCCCTACACCCTGAAACTACACAAGGAATGCATTCTGCATTTTTTAATCTATGCAATTTCTGACCACAAGAGGGCTTCTTTTATTCCCAGCAGTAAAAACCAGCAGAATAGTCTTTAATTTGGAATTTATGAACATCTCAGGAAGGAAAAAGAATTGGAATTAATTGGAATTAATTAGTTAAAAGAATTAAAACCAAGTGCCCCTTCTAAATACCCAGACTTGAATGACTGTACAGTTTTGTAAAATGTGGAATTAATTGAAGAACTTCTGTGATATATACTTCAAAGCTAGGTTTCCTATTTTTAAATTTGGCATTTTACCTGATGGAAACTAGCCAACCACTTATAAAGCATGTTCATGATTTCATTTCCCAGTTGGTGAATGAAGTAGGGCCAAGTGCCGTCTTTATTTTTGTTAGTTTTATTATTAATATATAGAGCTCAGCATATTGCTTGGGTTCAATAAGCGCTTTCTAGTCAATGTCTCCTTATGCATTATTTAAGATACTTCTGTCATGCTAGAAAATGAATTTCCCTAAGTATACACCCCACTCCCGGTGCCAAACCCTGCTTATAGATTTCAGTCCATTTGGTTGTGAAGCAAACGTTTGGGAAGAAAGACTCTTCTTATTCCTCTTGAGATGTAACCCAAGGTTTTAGGATAAGAGAGGCAAGAACCCCGATTCCTGGAATGCTAGGAGAAGACGCTTTGGAAGGACATGTAGACTTTGCAGCATATTCTTATTTTCAGGATTTGCTCATTTGTCCTCAGCTCTGGCTAGGGCCACCTTCACTGCACCTGGGGCTCTCCCAAAATTTAGTTCCCTTTCATCTCTTATTTGACCATTGCTGACAGCTAGTAGAACTAGCATAAAATACCCCATTGAGCTGGAAGTTGCCATTATGCCATTATTTATTGATTCTTTTCCCCATTTACAGAACTTTCTACATTCTATTAGTTTTGAAAAGTTTTGAGAAACATATGCAAATGAGACAAAGTGTACTTTTTTATTTTTTTGCTAGTCATCAGTCCCAAGGTTTTCTGGTGAACCAAACTGAAAGAAGTTTCCATCAAATTCTTCCATTTCTTAAACTACAAAATTCAGTCGAAATCTGAATCAATGAATATTCTCCACTGATAACTTTTTGGAGAGACACCTGGGATGAACAACAGTCCCTACCCCCCTATTCACCTTGGTTATGAGAAGAATGCAGCACCTGGCATCTTCTCTGTCTCCTGCCTTGCTCTGCCTCCCAATTCCAAGAACGAGGAAGGCACGAGGAGAGACGAGACAGAGGGCAGGAGTGAGCCTTGCCTGGACGGGAGCAGGGGGGCGCCGGTTTGTTTCCAACACTGTCCCCATCTCTTGGCCGCAAGCTAAAGCAATCAAATGGGCTTCTGGGAAACATGACCATGATTTGCTCCGGGGAAGCATGGGCAGGTTAAACCACACAATTGTTGAAAACAAAATCTGTGCCGAGGACACCCAACCGGGAGTCTTGAGCTCCAGGTTTGAGGTCCTCGTCTGCCATCACGTGGCTCTGGGACCTGACCTCCTTGCCATGTACCAGTTCCATGCTATGTGAAATAAAGCCAATATCTCAAATTATCTTGGCTGTCTAATTTCTAAAGCCCGTCTCAGTACTAACTTCAACCCCAAGACTCAGTGTGTGCTATGCACAACCCAACAATTATTGGGCCTCCTGAAAAACAGAGCCCTGAAGCCAAATTCTCTTCCCGTGTGATGAAAAGGAATAGTTTGTGTTGAAGACCAACCTGAGAACCTCAGCTAGAATCTATAGGATGTGTGTTGTTTTTTTGTTTTTAAGCATAAGCATATGACTAGCGTAAATCCACCAGGCGCGTCCCTGGAGGTGCCAAGTCTGAGAGATGAGCCCAGAAAGAACGAAGCTTTAGTGTTTGATATTTTCCAAGGGAAAGTTCAAGTTTCCCAGTCAAATTCAGTCCCATATAAGTGAGAAGGGTTAGCGTTTGTTTCTCAGCCTGGCCTGGCTTTTGTGGGGACTGGATGAGCATGTTTGTTTTATGTGTTCCTGTGTGTAGCATGTAACTTCTTAGAGCCCAGTTGACTCTACCTCCAAAGAAAAGCAGCAACCATGTAAGGTTGGCTGCAGGAATGGTGAACACTGGATAAGCCACACTTTATGCACAGAGTTAGATCACTGTTGTGAGCTAGATCTATAGCTGCAGGGAAGGCTGTGAGGGTGCTGGGCACAGTCTCTCTCGAATGGCTTTCTCCAGGGCACTGTCCTCCCTGGCCTTGTCTTCTGACAGAGCCCTTCTTGGCAAGGCCAGGCCTTGCATGACGGGAAGCAAGGGTAGTGGGTATATCAATCACTTTGTTCTGGACTGCTTGCTTTTCTTCCATAAAGTCTACAAGACCTTCTTTTTTTCTTTTTTTAATCCTATTTGTGCTTTTAGTTGCCTAGTCAACCCTCTGAGGAGCTGTTGCCAGGGTTGGAATCGATGGGGAGGAAGGACAGAATGGACAGAATCAGTGCACACTGAAGGGGGGGGTGGGCGCTGATGGGCCAAGCAGCAAAATAATGCATCACTGTCCAAGCAGCAGGGGGCCCTGTTGGCCCCTTCGAATAGCGGACTCTCCGTATCGGAATGTCCTCAAGGTCATCCGAGGGGCCACATGACAGTTTGGTGCAGGACCTCAAACTTTTCCTGAAAGGTATTCAGATAGACAAAGAACTTCATGAAAGAAACAGCCATTTTTAGTTGGCAGGGTTCTTAAACAGGCACAGGAAAGTGAAATGACTTGCCAAAGACGACAGAGAGTCTGCTGGAAATTCAAGAGTTTTTACCTTTTCACGTATTTTCTTTTTTAACAAAAAGTATCTGGTTTCTTTGTAGTACACTGTAGTTTGTCATGTTTATGAGATTTATTTTCTTACTGGATCAAGAGTTTGCTAGGGATGGGGAAAAAGAGGCTTGGGGAATTTTTAAAACTCTACTTGGACATTTAGGGTTATTAATTCTCATGAAGAGAAATATTTATTTAAAGAGCTGATTCATTATCTTGTAACCTTGTGAATAAACAGACCAAGGGCCTGAGTATGGGGAGGAAGTACATGGAATTAATAATGAAGAGAGGTGGAAGGAAAAGGGGCCAAGAGTTATTAAACACGCGGTACTCATAGACATTATTTCATTGGGTCCATACAGGTAAGTACCATATCTCTATTTCATAGATGTGGAAACTGAGGCCCAGAGACAGGAAGTAAACTACTTGGAGTTCATACAGGTAATAACATGATAGATCAAGGATTGGAACCCTAGGCTAGTTCAAGGAAAGACTCTTTCCTGCTTCACATGCTATGATGGAAAGAAAACAGGACTTAGACATTGGGAGGTAGGCTGAGGGAGTGGGTCTGAGTTTTAAACCCAGTTCTGGGGGGCGCCTGGATGGCTCAATCGTTAAGCGTCTGCCTTCGGCTCAGCTCATGATCCCAGGGTCCTGGGATCGAGTCCCTCATCGAGCTCCCTGCTTAGCGGGAAGCCTGCTTCTCCCTCTCCCACTCCCCCTGCTTGTGTTCCCTCTCTCTCTGTGTCTCTGTCTGTCAAATAAATAAATAAAATCTTTAAAAAGAAAAAAAATAAATAAATAAACCCAGTTCTGGGACTGGTTAATTGAGTCGCCTTAGGAAATATCACTTGATAGATCTGGGCCTGTTTCCTGACCTTTTAAGGTGCTTAAATTCAGGCCAGGTGCAAACCTACCACTTTTTTGGATAAACACATTTATTCTGCCCCCTTTGATAATGCAAACAAACCTAAGATGTTTTCAAAGTTTCCAAGAACGTGGCCTTCCCCACCCCTCCTCCCGTGTCTGCTGGAGGGGAGGGGAGTCCACGGGGCGCTGGGATCTGGTCAGGAACAAAGTGAGATCTAATGGCGAGCAAGTGTGCTTGGATGGAAATGGGCTTTATCATACTTATGTCAAGCATTGTTCCCTAATTAATTAATCGAGACATAATTCAAAAATCATGAAATGCCTGCATCTTCACGGTTCAAGGGGACTCGACAACTGCATACAATGTGTAAACCACCACCCAAATCAAGTTTAAAAATCTTTTCAAGACCCTAGGAATTTCCCTCTTTCCCTTTCTAGTCAACTGTGCCCCCTCCTTACCCAAGAAAGACAAACACTGTTCTGATTTCCATGACCATGGGTTAGTTCCGTTTGTTTCGGAATTCCTACGTGTGGAATCACGTGTGTGGAGCCATATCTAATGCTAGAGGCACGTGAGGCACGTGAATGGCTCCAGGAAGTAGATGGTGAAATTGTTTTCCTAATGACTATGGAGTCAGGGGGTACCTGGTCTATCAGGTGGGAGAAGTGAAGGCTGCAGGTGCGTGTAGATAACTGTTTCTTCTTTCCAAGAAGCTTATACATTTCTTGAAAACACGATCTGGTTCTTTTATAGGGTCTAACAAAACAGTGCACATACTCTTTTCCCATTTCCCCTATTTATTTAAGTAAGTGATGCTTTTACACCTTCTGCATTCGTTCATTTATTTATACATTCATTCATTCAATAAAAAATGTATTATTGTCCAAATGTACGTAGGTGGCGGGATCAGTTACAAATGAAAGACACAGTGTGTGTCCCCTGGGGCTCACATTCTAGCTGGGAGACAAGCAATACATGCCCTACACGGGAAGGTAGAGAATCATTGGTGAAGGCAGTAGGTTCACGAAGAAACGAGCCAGGGTACGGGGATAGAGGTGCAGCTTCACACAATGTGAGGTTAGTAGGCAGCTTGGAGTCACACTTAACCTACTGCCAGTTTCAAAACACAGGATTAACATTGCAGCATGAACCAGAACGTCATTACCCATCACTTTATTTATCCATCGCCTACTACACGCTGAGTGCGGACAACACTGATAATACAAAAATAAATGAGGCATGGATGGAGTTACAGATCTCTGGAAGGTCCTTGCTTTTAAAAAGTCTTACAGCTTTCTCCACTACCATCATACACTGAAAAACATGAGTGTCTCTAATCCACGTTTTGATAGGTTTTCCTGAGTCATGTCTCAAGCTTCTTAAATGGGGGTCATTGGGCAGCTTTTTAGAGATGTGTAAGGAACCTACTCTGCTGGACAAAGGCAAAAAGACTTTTTTCTTTCCTGCAACGTTTCAGACACCGCTGGGGTCCCTCGGTCAGTTCACTGTCAGCAGAGGCTTAGCAAAATAAATTGCACGCTAAGAAGACTTACTTTGGGGATTTTGAGAGTTCCTGGAAAACACAGCATAGCATGTCCCAAGCTAATAAAATCAACACTACCACCCCCAGTACTCTCTGTCTCTGTCTCTCTCTGTCTCTCTCTGAAGGTTAACCACTGTAGCTACCAGTGGACAAAAGGTTTCCGATGTGTTCCACAGATGACTGTTTGATATCATGAGACAGGACAGAGCCAGAACAATTGAGTCCACTTTGGCCAAAACTTTCCCATTAGTGTGTATCAGAAATGTGATTGCAGAATAAGTAAACAGGACATAATGAGTTTTCAATAAATACTGCTGAGCCAGACTCCCGGTCTATTTGGAGAGGTTGATTTGCCATGCAGAGCCTGCCGGGGGACTTGAGGACAGAAAGGTACAGGAGTTGAAGCCCCCAAATGGAGACAGGTGCACAGGAATGGGCTCTGACCACCATGCACAGGGCGAGGGGGTGAGACTGCTCTGGTAGGAAGGACGCAAGAACCCCTAACAACACCTTTGTAAGAAATACCCGTTTTATTGTCAGAAGAATTGGAACGGTAGGGGAAGGGGGAACCGGGGAGGTTTGAGACTCCTTTTTTCTGTCTGGTTTCGTTTTTAAAAAATAAAATAGAGGCACCTGGGTGGCTCAGTCATTAAGCATCTGCCTTCAGCTCAGGTCATGATCCCAGGGTCCTGGGATCGAGCCCCGCAACGGGCTCCCTGCTCAGCGGGAAGCCTGCTTCTCCCTCTCCCACTCCCCCTGCTTGTGTTTCCTCTCTCTCTATGTCTCTCTCTGTCAAATAAATAAATAAAATTCCTAAAAAATAAAATAAAACAAAACAAAACAAGAAACCTGAAGCTGAGGGTAGTGAAGTCCTTTCACTCGGACGTTTTTTTTTAAGACGTGGAAAGCTGAGCAACAGAGAGAAAAAAGAGAGAGGCTTTAGTCCCAGATGCACCTTGCAGACCCCTCTTCTAAAGCCTGGAGCAGCTGCAGGGCACACTGACCTAGGAAGCCCTTGGCAGCCTTTCTGTTTCCTTGGTATTGACTCTCTACTAACAAGTTAAAGAAGTAATCAACAAAGTAATCAACACATTTGGAATACAATCAAACATTTTTCCTTAGCACTTTGATGTCCTGGGTCATATTCCCCAGAAGCAGAGCCTGAGAGCAGGGTATCAGGACTTGTGGTTTCCTGAGGGAGTCCTCTTCAGGAAAACACGGAAGGAAGTGTATAAGTTTGCTAAAGCTCTGTAACAAAATACCATAGACTGGGTGGCTTAACCAACAGAAATTTATTTTCTCACAGTTCTGGAGGCTGGAAGCCTAAGATCAAGATGTTAGCAGGGTTGGGTTCTTGTGGGGCCTTTGTCTATGTTGAAGACAGCAACCCTCTTGCTGCCTCTTCATGGGGTTGTTTCTCTGTGTACACGTTTCCCTGGTGACTCTCTGTGTCCCAATTTCCTCTTCTTGTAAGGACAACAGTCAAATCGGATTAGGGCCCATTCTAACAGCCTCGTTTCAACTTCATTACCTGTGTAAAGGCCCTCTCTTCAAATTGAGTTCCATTCTGAGGACTAGGGGTTAGAGCTTCAATGTACAAAAGTGAGAGAACACAATTCAGTGCATAATGGGAAGTTAGAAAAGGGGAACAAGAAAGAGGAAGGAGGGGAGACAGAACTTGGTCTCTGGGAAAGCCTAGTCTCAACCTGGTCCATGGGGTGAGGGGGCATCACTGCCATTAATCAATCCACAGACTGGTCCCTTCTTGAAATGAGGAGTCTGGGTCATTCTCTGACCGTATCTGTTAGTTCACTGGCCAGCCATCAAGGTGTGTCTGGTTGGGGGTGGGGGGAGCTTTCATGCATCTCTAATGTGACTCACCATGCATTTCCAGACAAGATGACTCTTGTGAGCCAAGAGCACTTTTCTGGAGAGAGTCACGCAGCTGTCAACCACAGTCTACTCAAGCACTCAAGCAGCTGGGGGGCAGTGTCCCTGGCGAGGCACCAACATCACTCTCAGCACAGGTCTTCCAGGGGCGCTCTGTTTATTACAGAAGCTTACCAATCTCCCACCTCCATTGGTTCAATCCCACCCTCCTGGATTCAACACAGGACATGGGAGGGCTGCCGGGAGATAGAACAGGAGGGTGCAACCTGTTCCTTCCATCAGCACGTGGCACCACCCTGGACCCAGTTTCCCAGGCCTGAATACTTGACTTCTGGTCAACCACCAAATCTCACATGTCCACCTCTTCATTTGTTTTCAAATCCATCTTCTCTCCTTTTTCATGGCCATTGCCCTAGTTCAGGGAGCTGTTACTTCTCATCCCCATCACTAAAGCGTTTCTTCTCAGATCTCTCTTCCTCTACCTAAACCCCAACCAGCTTTCCCACAGCAGCCAAGTTCACTTCCCTGCTCAACAGCCTAGGATGGCTTCCCTTCACTGTAGAGATCATCCATCTCTAATGTGACTCACCGAGCCTTCCTTCCCTCTTGTGGCTGCTGTATCCTGCCTCAAACCATCCCCCCCACCCCCACCCCCCTTTCTTAGCATCCCAACCACATTGAGCTTCTTTTTGTCCTTGGACTGTCAGCATCCTTTCTTGGCAGGCAGTTTATACCAAGCTCCGCTGACACTTACCCCCACCCCCCTTGCCATCAGACACAGTTCATGTAATACTTTCTCTGGGCAGTCTTGCCTGGCCTCCTGGTTTAGTTGGTTGCCTTTGCTAGAGATTCCTTGGCTCTAGCACCAATCACACTTAATTGCCACTGTGTGTTTAATGGTCCATCTCCCTTCCTAGGCTACCAGCTTTCTGAAGGCACAGTGGGAACCTATCTTGTTAGGTTGTGTCCCCCCAACCTTGTGTCCCTGCTCTGCTACTTCATAGTACCTGACCTGCGTCTCAATTTTTTTATTTATAAAATATGAATAATATACACAGTGTAATGTTCCTCATAGTTTGGAGGATTAAACAATTGATGAGGTGCACAGGAGCAGGTGCTTAGAACAGTGTTGGACGTGTAGTAAGCACATGTTGGGGTGATTTATTATTTCCATTGCTAGTAGACACAGTGGTCCTAGCAATAGTACTGGTATCTCTAGCACCAAGCAGAGTGCCCAGCACATAAGATAAGAAAAATGGAAGGTGTTAGAAGTGGCCTGGCAGCCAGATGCAATTAATATCACCTTCATCATTTCTCCTGATAGTTTCACAGATGATGAAACCAGAGGCATGCGTGATCCCAGTTTCGGTCTTATCTCTGACTTTACTGGCCTCCAAGGCAAATATTTAATGTTAGTTTATAGTTGACACAAACAGCCTACGTTAATATTAGATAGGAGCAGCAAAACAAAACCCTTCACATCAGAAGAGGTGATTAGGTTATGACGGACTACAATAGTGACACCTGAAGTTAATCATTTCACAGCATAAAAAATGCAGCATGGGTATATTAGCTAATTCTCATGAAATCCTCACTCACCTGGCTGTTTTGTTAAATAAAGTGCAGCCAGCAGGAGACTGAGCCATCTAATTTCATCTTTCCCGTGGCCCCAGGGAGCTTATCCATCAGCTCATCCCACTCTAGCTGCCTGTGACCATTCTCCAACATCTCCCCAACCCAGACCCACCCCGGTCTCTCCTGACTCACCAGGCTGCTGACTTCCCCAGAGGGGAGCTTCCCAGCAGAACCACCTCGTCCTTCTCGGGGACTCCATGCCCCTCCTCTCCTCTTCCACACAGCCCACCCTACCACACAGAGCTCACTGAGATACCCTTTGCCAAGGTGCCAGGAACAGTCAGCAGATGATGAAAACGTCTTTCCCACAGAACATGTCCGGGCCCATAAATCCACAGCTAGAACATTTTAGAGTTGGATACCAAACCATCTCCTTTCCATCAATGCAAAGACAGGATTAACCAGAACAAGAGTAACTACTTTAAGGCAATTCTATAAGCTTCATATTTTCTCAGCAGTGTTTCTATGCATGTCATTTCTTTCTCTACCTTCCGTCACCCTCTTTTCCCCTCTGGTTTTGTTGTTTGTCTTGTTGTTTTCTTTTTTCTTTCCTTCTTCTTCTCCTTTTCTAATCATATAGTGTGATCTACCTGCTTGGGTTCTGACCTCATTTCCTATTTCCTCACTAAGGTTATGGTGCTATTTGAACACCTAGCCAGAATTTGGTGGAAAGGCATAAAAAAGCGGAAGAAATCAGACCCCAGTAGGTAAGGCTGCCCACCCCTAAAACCCTGAGAACACTGTTCCGGAGAGTTCTGCCATTCATCCAATGCTCACAGACACAGGCGCATGAGTCATCAATGAGACACTGTTACCACCCGCTCTTCTCCCCCAAGCCTCCCTATAAAAAAAAAAAAAAGAGGAAATGGCCTCTGACATCGGGATGTATGAACAAGAGTTCCACACATGGCACAAGGGCATGAGAACTTCTGCCTGTGGACTTCCGCACTGGTTACAATATGCTGGTCTCAGGTTTGGTTTTCAAATCTCAAATCTAAAGAAAATGTCACTTGAAGTATGATTTGTAGGGAACAACATAAAGGCTAATTCAGGAGGAAAAACAAAGGTCAAATAGTACTACTGTTACAGGACTTCTGTAATTTTAAAAATAATTATAGTTTTTCAGGGAATATTTGGCATTTGAAAGAATGAAAATAAAAAGAGCTATAATTGCCTTTAAAATGCATAAAGCAATATTATGGAAGAAAGAAGGTCAATTAGCCACACTGGTCAATAAAGCCAAAATGAGATGTAGTTAAATTTGTTCAAAGAAAAGTTTGTTTAAAACTTAGCAAAAAACTCTCTAATCATGAGAGAGGAAAGAAGATTCTTAGGTGATTCTGACAAAGGAGGTTACAGACTTGTTAGCCCTGTAGAATGAAATGAGAAACTCAACAATTAGAGATGTTTAGGACAAAACAGCATCATTCCTAAACTGGGGAAGCTCCATTCTCTAGTTAAAAAGATCTATGACCAGTTTTACAGTCTTTCGCTGTGTTCTTTCTAGATCTTTCAGAGCCATGTGAGTGAAGGTGCACGGCCAGACCTGCTGTCCTCCCACACCACTCTGGGGCAGCTCACCAAGGGAAAAGGATCCTAGAGTGTTTCTTCTCTAAGCTTCAATCCCCAAGATGCCAAATGAGATATGCTATAAATTTGTTCAGCATCCCTAAAGTCATCCTGTGAAAAATAGAATTTGAAGCAAATTGAAGATAAACAGGGCTAAAGATGATTAGAGAATTTAGTCAATAGCTATAAAACCCATCTATGATTAAAAACTATTTTTTCTATTTCCTTTTATCCCACCAGCAACGTAGAAAGAATTCATTTTCTTTTCTTTTTTAAGATTTTATTTATTTATATGAGAGCGAGAGAGAGAGAGCACGAACGAGCATGAGTAGGGTGTAGAGGCAGAGGGAGAGGGAGAAGCAGAATCCCCGCTGAGCAAGGAGCTCTACATGGGGCTCGATCCCAGGACCCTGAGATCATGACCTGAGCTGAGGGCAGACACTTAACCCACTGAGCCACCCAGGTGCCCTAAAATAATTCATTTTCAATAGTTATTCAGAAAATGTTAGCGTCCAGAATTGACACGCTGACTTCTGTTTCTTTTTCTGGTCTCCTCTGCTAAGGGGACACCCTAGAAGGAGGACACCTCCAAACCTCAGGTGGATGGTCACTACCTCCTGGACCTCAACTGTTCTTTGAAAGCACATCCTGGTTCCAGGGACCTACCATTCCCACCGCCTCCCTTGCAGACTTTTCTGGAAGTGGCAGTAAGCTGGCATTTGCTCTACTTGTGTCCGAAATGAAAAGAAAACCTGTTTCAGAGAACAAGAAGTAAATCCCCCCGAAAACAAACTCTTTTTGAAAAAAGTAAGCAGTGTGTGTGCCTGGGTTAGAGGCCATGAGCAGTGAAAAGGCATATCCATGCATGAATTGGCAGTTTGCTGGCTTTTGTAATTCTCACCAGGGAAGCAGGTTCAGCAAACCAATTAACTAATTAAACCAATTAACCAAATGTGTAATTAACCTTGAGAACAGAGGTGTTAACAGAAGCACAACAAAGAAGTTACCCTCCTCCTGAAATTGCCTGGTGGTTTTAAGCCTTTTGGTTTTCTGTCTTAAAGGCATATCCACAGAGGAAAAATATTCTCTGGGCATAGGATTAGTGGCCAAGAATTATTGCCTATAGACAGGATGGAATCAACAGTGGTGTTTCCCAACACCACCGCCCCCCCGCCCCCCCCCCCCCCCCGCTGCCCCCAGTTACAGTCCATTATCTGTAAGTAAATTTACAGGAGTTTTGGAGGACATCATCGCTGAGACACTGGCCAATTCATGGTCATTTCTTTTGAGACACACACGTCCATATTAAGGAAAGGGGAATAGCTCAAAATTTCCAAAACAGATCCATGCTTGGAAATGGCCAAGCACCTGGTAATTCAAACAACTGATTCTAGGAGAACAGGAACCAAGAAAGGGAAGATACAATGTTTGTAAAGGTCTGAGCTGTAGCCAGAAATCCCTGGGAAAGATGCACTTGGGGGACTATAAGAATAGCTCACTCAGCGCAGTTCTGACAGGCAGAAATTCATCTTCACCAGGGCAATAAATTAACACCTTGTCATAATTACTTTTAAGTTGCTCACCTTATAAAATTCTGGTTTTCAAGTAGCTTCAGGAATGTTATTTAGAATTAGTTATGTGAAAGTCACTAAGCTGAGCCTGTTCCTCCAAGTAGCTTACATTTAGGGGTGGTGTGAAGTTCACTCAGAAAAAAAATAATAACTAACAAAAAATTATAGGTTACACAGCAACCAGATGATACAGACCACAGTCAAATGCCACATGATGGAGGGAGGCAGATTGAGGCTTTGACCCTGACCTACACGTACTATTTCAGAGAAACCAGAATCTGGACCAAGAGGTACAATAAAATCATTAACAAGGAAAGTGAAAGCCACAGCATTAGGAAACATGAAGCTTATCAGGAGAATAAATATGTATGTGAAATCTCATACTGGATTTTCCTGTTCCTCTTTCATAAAAGGCACAGTTTTCAACGTTGACCTTGAGCAAGATCAAAGCTCACCTGTGCTAAGTCAGCACACATTTTGTAATCCTTAAGTAAAAAGATACACTTGTGAACGGTAGCACCCAGCCAAGCTCACGGACTCTGCACATAATCAGGAACTTAAAGGGCAACTTATAACCAGGCAAGGATGTTGAAGGCGTCGTGTTTCATTCACGAAGCCGAGGATCCCGTTCCTTCTCCTGCAGAGCAAGCACCTGGGATCATTTCAGTTAACCTCTCTAGGCCTCTGTTTCCCAACCCGAAAAAAATCAAGGGGTTTCGGAACAGAGAATCTCTACGAACCCCCTCATGATTCAAATAGGTTGGGGTTTTTTGGGGGAGGATGAGACTCTTTTGACAGCAAACACTTCCACTCCTAATTTTTTAGATCCACCAGAACACTGAAAATTTGGTACGAAAAGACTTTCTGAAGATAAAGAGATAGCGTTCCCTCGAGAATGACTGCCAGTCTTGTTGAAACCTTAGCCAGGGAGCTTATCAAATAAAAAAACTACCTAGTTCCAGACCCTAGGCTGAGTCCAGGCAAGTCAAACCCAACGTCTCATGGGAATTTAGAATTACACAGTGGTTGGTCAAGTTGAGAGAAAAGAATGTGATTTTTTTTTTTTTTCAGAGATTCTCCAAGACCATATGAGCTAGAGCACAGTGTTCTTTAAATGTGTGATTGAAGAAAACAAACTTCATCTCCACAAGGCCATGTACTGCCAAGTGAGGGACTGGTCCCCACACAGTATGCTCTTGTTTATCTCTGCCTTGCATCTGAAACCCACCATTGTCTATCTAGACTGAGCCCTGGGGATGGATGGCAGTGGTGGGAAGACGAATTCCAGTTCTAAGCAAGGTGCTTCACACAAATGAAATGGGTTTCATTCCATCTACCCTTATGCAAATTAAGGGCATTAGTACTGACCAGACATGGATTTATTAATAATTGTAACATTTGAAACACTTAATATTAAACATAAGATAGTGAAATGTTTTCTAAATTCCACCGAATAAATCTGACGCAATCAAGAAAGAAATGAAAAGTTAAGTCCACGATAAATAGCATTGAAATGTATAGAAATGTATAGAAACATGGCTTAGTCTATTCAAGGTGCTATAACAAAATACCATTGGGTGGCTTATATGTAACAGAAACATCTCTCACAGTTCTGAAGGCTGGGAAGTCCAAGATGGCAGATTTGGTATCTGGTGAGAGCCTGCCTCCAGGTTCCGTTCATAGATGGCCCTGTTCCTGCTGTGTCCTCATATGGCAGAGATGGGAAAGACCTGTCTGGGTCTCTTTTATACGGCCACTAATTCCATGCATGAGGGCTCCACCCTCATGACCTAGTCACCTACCAAAGGCCCCTTCTTTTAGCACATGAATTTGGGCAGGGAGAGTATAAACCCTCAGTTCATGTACAAACATGCACATTTAAAATGCTATTTCTCTTGGATTCACATTAATTCCCTAAACAATGACTTACTGAACAGTCACTGAGTGCCTGCGTAGGTCTGGAAATATGGATAGAATTGGGGATGAGTAAGTCAGTCACAGTTCAAACGCTCCGGGTTGCTGTAAGCCACAATTATATAAAGGTATTTGTCTGGGGAATTAACATAAGGCTTCAGAATATAGCACCACAAGAACCTTTATTTCATTATACTCTGTGAATTGTTTGGTGAATATGTTGTTTCTTTTAAACAGTGAATGCCAGGAAATACAGATGAATCTGGTAACATATGTAAGCATACTGTGATGTACACAATTTTTGAAAATCATGTATAAGGCAAGTGGCAAGTTAATTTGTAGGATACTGAGCATTCAGGTGGTCGCAGCATATTAGGATCAGTATTAAATATTTGCCATTCGAAAATAAAATGATGGTAATGGTTTTAAAGGTATTACACAGCTCTAATTTGCTTGTATCTTACAGACCTAAAGACATGCTGAATGCTTGTTAATAAAGGTCCCCAGATGATACTTTTTCGACAAGAGGGAATCTAGAAACAAAAACTAGAAAGGAAATATTCAGAGGCTTTTTGCAAGGAGGGAATGGCTGGGCTGGAATCTCATCCCCAAAACTGACCAGCCACACAAAAAGGTCAAACTGCTTCCTGGGACAGTCCAGAAGCTCGAGAAAATTCCCAGAATTCCTGAACATTAGAGCGGAGTTTCTAACGCCCCTCTGCCTGCCCCTGTGACTTTACCTTCGTCTTTCCTCCCCAGCTCCCACCGCGGGGCTACTGCCTCCTTCCACGGGGCTCAGCTTCATCATTCACTGACTGACATAAGCTGCTATCAATATCTGATGACGTTGCAACGTACAGAAATTGGGAGTTTGGAGTAAAGTGGATCTCCCTCCCCACCTACAAATTTTTACAGAGCTAATAGCCCTGACCCATGCTGACATCATAACACGTAAGCACTCCTCTTACGTGTTTTGGCCAGAACTGTGATTTATTCATCTTTTTCCCCCTCCACACGTAGATTTGAATGGATTTGTTATAAGAAATGGAGATCAGAAAAGGTCCTTTTAGCCTCTGCAGATTGAATGTAGGCATAAAGCTAAAAGAGCATGTTAGTAATTCATCATTTGCAAGATATGACGAGAACCCTGAGTGGACTGTGAGATGTGATGGGACAGTTGTATTGTAGATTCTCGGACTAGATTAACTTTCCGAAAGCTAAGGCCTGTTTTCTACAAAATGATATGCAGCCTTCTCCCTGAAAGTTGGTTCAGTGTAGCTCATGCTGCATTTAGTCTCTACCCCAAATGTCACAGAAACTTCTGGAGAAAGTCTGTAGACAGTGCATATTTGCTCCAATCCCGTGTTCTGTGGTAACACACACACACACACACACACACACACACACACACACACACACACACTGTTAGAGCATCTCCTCACTTAAGCTTTTTTTTCCTAGATAGAAATAAATTTCTGGAAATTTCTTTCAGGGGGCATCTCACTTCTGCACAAGATGTATTGCATATACTGATTGGTTAAGCAGTTCTCTTGCTCTCTTTTATTCATAGGATTTGAGAACTAGCATAAGTAAAAACACTGGTAAACAAAGCTTGAAATAATTTTTCCTCCATATAATCTCTTTCAAATAGACCTTTTGATTTATGGATAGAGTAATCATAATGTAAACTCCGCTCAGGAAAGAACATATGTAAATGATTAGAAACTTTGGGGGTGTCTTCACGGTCTATTAATTCTGATGTATGATATACTCGTGGTAGCTGCTAAACTGGGTGGATATTTCCACTTTGGAGTTGCTAGTTGTATAAACTCACCCCACTTAATCAATGGAGCTTAGGCACTGAAATGGAAATATGATGCACAGTGAAAAACTGGTATCAAAACAACACACCACCTTGACCGAGCGAAGGGAAAATGGGTACAAGGCACAGGGGGCCACCGTTACTCCATCTGCTGGCAAATCTAATTGTTAGGGAAATGCTGACTTGCTTTCATTTTTCTTCTTCACACATTAAAAAAAAAAACAAAACCTAGAACTGGGGCGTCTGGGTGGCTCAGTGGGTTAAGCGTCTGGCTTCGGCTCAGGTCATGATCCAGGAGTCCTAGGATGAAGTCCCACATCAGGCTCCCTGTTCAGCGGGGAGCCTGCTTCTCTCTCTGCCCCTCCCCCTGCTCATGCTCTATCTATCTCAAATAAATATAAAATCTTAAAAAAAAAAATCTACAACCATTCCGTCTTTACAGACCAAGGGAAGATTTTTGTAGCCAAAATGCAAACTTCCCAGAGAGTCTAAAGGCTCTCCCACACTTAAATCAACTGGTATTAGTAGGTCTCTTTAAATAAAATGAGTATGTCCTGGGGCGCCCAGGTGGCTCACTCAGGTAAGCATCTGCTTTTGGTTCAGGTCATGATCCCGGGGTCCTGGGATCAAGCCCCACATCGGGCTCCTTGCTCAGTGGGAAGTCTGCTTCTCCCTCTTCCCCTGCTCATGCTCTCTCTCAAATAAATAAATAAAATCTTTAAAAAATTATTTAAAAATGAGTATGTCTTTGCTATAAGTTAAATACTTGGTTATTTAGCACAGAATAGTATGGCTTCTCCATTGAGAAGTAATTAAAATGAAGTTTTTCCTAAAACGAGCAAGCAAAAACTACCAACTTGTACCATTAAAGTATTGACTCCAAATAAGTAAGATACAGTGGAACTAATTTGATGTGCTGCAGTTTAAGGTGTTTAAAATTCTTTACAGTTATCATGCCTACATCCTCTCATGCATTGAGTCATTGTTGCTAATTCAACTGAAAGATAAAAGTTTTGTCCAAAGAATGCTTTTTCTTGTTCTAGGAGTTTTTTTTGTTTTTGTTTTTTATTTAAACATCAGGGCAGGCGGTGCGGCAGGGGGCTAGGGGGACAGGGCAGGGAAGTACGGTTTTATTTTAAATAATCTTTCAAAATATTTGAGGGAATACTCATGAACAGGAAAAAATCAATAATGAGAAAATAAAAACTATAAAAAAGGGAAAGAAAAAGAATTTACCGTGACCTGGGTGGGAAAACCCTCTGGAAAGAGTCTCAACACTTCTACTCCCATTCAGGAAAAATTCTGAGTTGTTGATTGAAGTGTGCGGTGTCCCTGAAGGCAAAATGTGATAACAGAGTTCATCATAAATATCAGTGAACTGGTGTCAGATCCTTGGTAAGCGTCAGGGCAAGGGGTGAGGAGATTTATGTTTGCTGCTGGAATAGAGACAATATCCTATCTCATATGAGGCTTGCTTCAGTTCAATTTCTCTGTTTGGAATCAAAGGGGCAGAGACACATTTGATAGTCTTCCAAAAATGAAGTTCTCAACTACCCACCACTCATCCCTCCATCCACTGCCTTCCGCTTTAGGGCAAAGGAGTGACTTTGCTGATTCCACAGTTCTCCATGGTGGCCCTTGGTTGTGAATTCTGAACATGCTTCACCCCGCCCCCCAGCCCCCGTTTCTTGCTTCCATCCCCAGAGGTTCTTTGCCAACCTGTGTAGCTCCCGTAGGCTGACACAGAACTCAGGAGCCATGGGCGCGGTTTTAAGAGAGGCCAAGTAACTCACTCACTTTTAAGAGAGGCCAAGTAACTCACTGCCCTCACCCTCACCTCCTGCCCTTTCCCTCGACAGCCTGTCCCTGGACCCCAAAGTAGGGATGGATGGAACTGCAGACTCAGGAGAAACAAGGAGATATCTTTCCATTTCTATCTCTTTCTTTCACCAGCCAGTTTATGAATAAGTTATCATCCATACAATAGGTAGCATAGAATACTTAGCCATTTTATAGCGAAAAAAAATCCCCATTGTTGTGAAAGTAATTTGACCTCGAACCAGATGGTGAAGGCACAGGGCTTCTCCGCTACGCTGTAACAGACACAGCTTTCAGCCATGGCCAAAAGTTACCACCTTGGAAAACTGTTTCAAAGGCAACTGCCACTCTGAAGTGGTGATGCTTGATTGGCAACACCAGACTCGGTGGCTTTTAGCCCAGATGAACTGTTTCACCAAGAACCATTGATTGTCTCTGCATTGGTCGTCATGCTGTTCTATTTGATGTAAACACTGTTTCCCTGGATAAATGTAAATTGTACACTAGGTGCATTATGGAGCCTACTATTTAAAGGAATACTCTGGCAAATCTTTTGGCAAAGCAATGAAAAATTTTATAATTAAAAGCATGCCTTTCTTGGGGCACCTGGGTGGCTCAGATGGCCAAGCATCTGCCTTCGGCTCGGGTCATGATCCTGGGGTCCTGGGTTCAAGCCCCACATCGGGCTCCTGGCTCAGCGGGGAGCCTGCTTCTCCCTCTCCGTCTGCCTCTCCCCCTTCCTCTCCCCCTGCTCATTCTCTCTCTCTCTCTGTATCTCTGTGTCTCAAATAAATACATGAAATCTTTAAAAAAAAAAAAAAAAAGCATGGCTTTCTCGTGTCTGTTTTGTAATTCCATTGTTTCACATTACTGTGTTTGCTAAAAGTGAGGCTTGCGTTGGGTTACGTACATTTTCTCCCATCAGTCTCATGCCTTATTCTATTTATTTCCTACCCTGGGAGTGAGCAGACCTCATGGTGTTACAAAACCTATGCCAACAACCGTTAAAAAGAAACCAGTTAAGAATAAGTTCTGCCACCATTTAGGCAACTCCTCACATAAGACATTGGCAAGTAACAATCAGAGACAGTGTGTTATTATTCCAATATACAGACAAGATTCTGATTATCTGGCTTTGATTCCCAGTTCTTATGAAATTCTCTCAACTTCAGATCACACTTTAAAAAAATATACATGATAATAGTAGCACCTTTCTCATTGAGCTGCTATGAAAACTTAGTAAGATGATGAATGTGGCAAGTTTAGCATAGTACCTGGCACATAGTAAATGCTGAGTAAGGGCTGGCTAGCATTACCAGCATAAAGACCTAGCCATTTAAAAAAAAAAAAAAAGTAAAATGCTCTGAAATAGCTCCACTGGGACACTGGAAGTCCGTGTCACATGTGTCATGGCAGCTCCCCTCCTGGGAGGCCATTCCCCACTTGCTAGCTGCAGAGGAGAGTTGAGCGGAATCAGAAGTTTCCACTAGCCTTGAACAAAGGTTGGCAACACTCATGGGGCCTCCATCCCTCCCATCCTCATTGGCTTCCATCCACATTGTGCCAAGCAGAGCATCAACAGGATGTGGAGTCATCTTCCGTGGTCCCAGCTGGCTTTGATTGTCTATGATGACTTGGCTATTGCAGATGCTAGATTGAAAGCATGTCTCAACTTCACCTCTTGAATGTAATGTTGTTTATATTTGCCCAATCCTTCCCCCTCCCCTTGGGTCATTTAAAGATCGTGCCAAATGCCTTGTTTCTTTTATCTGGATAGCGTCTTCATTAAAGATGTTTGAGAATAGTTACTCTCATTGACATTTTACAGATCTGGAAGACAGTTTTCATAGCTACACAGTCTTTCCCTCCCCAAAGTCTGGCTCCACACAGAGCAAAGTGATCCTTCTAAAATTTAAGCCAGATCATGCTACTCCTTTGTTCCAAACCACTCGCTGCCTTCATCTCTGAGTAAAAACCAAAGTCCTTGGATGACATTACACAATCTCCATACACCCACCTCATCTTCCTCTACTCTCCTCTTTGTTTCCTTGCTGGTCTTTGAATAGCCCCAAATATCTTCCTTCCCCAGGGCCTTTGCACCTGCTGTTTCCTCTGCCTGGAATGCTCTTTGTCCCAGATATCTGCCCAGCTTAGTTCCTTGCTTCCTTCTTGGCAGGTCTTCTACTACTCTATATAAAATAAAATTTTCCTCTCATCCCTCTTTATTTTCTTACTCTGCATTCATCACTACCTTATGTATATGTTTATTGATTTGGGAAGGGGGGCTCCTGCACTAAAATGTAGAATTGTTAAGAGGACTATTTTGTTTGCCGCTGTATCAGCAGCACTTAGACCCCTGAAAGCACTTAGTTGGTGTCCAAAAAATGGTTATCGAATGTGCAAAGAACCACTCTTCAAATTATCAGTCTACTTCTCGTTCTTAACTTTCTTATATATATATTTCCTTCTGCACTTCCTACACATGACTTCACATTTCCTTGTTCATCAATATTCTGGGATATACTATATCATCTTCTACCCCGATTCTTTTTTGTAATAATCTATGTAACACTGTTTAACAAATTATGCAAACCCATCCTCTAGCTTTATATATGCCTCTGTAAGTCAAAATGTATCCCAGAGCTGAGCTTAAAACAAAATGCTTTTAAGTCAAATTTTGCACACTATTTTTGCCTCATAAGGCTTCAGACCACCCCACTCATAGTGAGGGACATAGTATTTGCACGTTTGTTAAGCTTGGTACACACAGGTAGCAGCCTTTCTCTGGATTTTGCCTCAACATTTTGAGGGTGTGCTAGAAGTAGGAGGAAAATGTGCTTCAAGCGAGGTCCATGATTTGTTCATATATGCCAAATCCTGCTGGTATAAATCCAAGAAATTGGATGTTTGAATTGCGTTATATCTTGCTTTGTTGTTCCTTCTTAAAAGCATTGACAAAGGATAAGGTCTGTGGCTAATACAGAATTTAAATTTCTATGAAAAAGATAAGGAGGGAACCGGATGAAAGGCTGAACAGGGTTCCATTGTTAAAGGAAGGAATGCTGACTACAAGAAACTTGCCCTTACCGCAACTTTCAAGAAATAATGGAAAGAAACTTCTCAGGAAGAATGATAACAAAGAAAACAGAAATATCAAAGAAATGAAACTAATAGAATTAACTGGTTTTATGGTTTTTATTCACAAACATGCTAGAAAATTCTGGACCTAACACGCACCAATTCTTTTCCCCCTGTTTCTTCTACTCTTTCTATTAACAAGACTGCCTTATTCTCCTAGAACGTCCTCTGCTTTGGGGAGGAGATAAAGAAGGGAGAAGACACTCATTCCTTTCAGCCCCTTCAGGTGCTCGCTAACTAGGCTCCAGACTTCTTACCTGGCTTCAAATTCGACTCGATCTCCTACTAACCTTGCATTCTTGGGCAACTTCTCTCTGCCTGATGGAAATACTAGTAATAGCATCTGTTTCTAAGCAGTAGAGGGGAGGATTACATGAGTTAGTCAATGCAAAGCACATAGAGTAACGGTTGGTACACTGAAAGTGATCAATGGGTGGTAGCTAGTATTCCCAGCAGCTGAGGAATTTCTTTGCTTCTTGCTCAGAAACCTAAGGTCAAGAATTTGATATCTGTATTGACTTTAAAGGAACAAAAGCCTTCTCTCCTCCTAACTTCAGCTCTGTAGCCTTCACCCAGAAGCAGAGCCACTCAACTCTACTCTAGACCATGGATGGCTCTGCTCAAATGGAACCTCACCTCATGTATTTGCGAAGAGTGGCTTGCAATCTGTAATCCTCATGATACTGTGTTGAAAGTGGTTCAGCTTGCGGACTTTTCTGGAGTTCACGCATTTCATCCATTTTTTCTCTCCACCTCCCAATTAGTAAATGTAATTAAAATTCAGTTATAAAGGCTTACTACAGGTGTGTCTCTGTCCCTAGACCCTTGGCCATAAAGAAAATACATAAACCTCTAGAAATAAAACTAGAGGACCATCTTAGTGCAGTTCCTCCACAGTATTTTCCCCCTGACCCAGCTGGCCCTGAGTGGAATGAATGAGATGAGCAGACATGGCTCTTCGCTCCTGAGACAAAGCAGCATGGGGGGCAGGCTTCCTACAGTGGGAGATGTGGATGCCACTCCGTCCAAGCAGCCGCAGAACGGACAGCCATGCGGAGTATCTGCAAAGCCTCCGCATAAAGCTAGATGTGCTTATTCAGTTTGTTGAACAGTGTTTCATAGAGTATCGCTTAAAACGCTACATTTGTAGTATCTACGTCTAGATGTGCACTGTTACAGGGGAGGAAAATGCAAAGGAAACATGGGAATGCCTTCACAGTAGGAGAGGAAGAAAGGGCATGCAGTTCAAAAAGATCCCACACACCAGAGCGACCACCCAGCCTACATGATAAGGGCAAGTGACCTGTCTTGAGTACAATGACATGCCAAGGCACATACAAGGAATGTTATGTAAGTTATTCAATCATCAAAAAACTGCATGGTTTAGCCATAATTATCTGCACTATGGTAATGAGGAATCTAAGCTCTGCTCAAGGACATAAAGTAAATGTGTGACAAAGTTAGCCCTGACATTCTTAACGTCACTGCAGCACTCACTACAAACACCAGGTCCCTCCGGGAGGATTAGTGCCACAAGGGTTTTCATGTGATGGACAGGATTTTACCACATTAAAGATATCCACATCCTAATCAGCAGAGCCTATGACTATGGTAAAGGGAAATCAAAATAAGGGATATCAAACAAAGGGGGTCATAAACTGATTTTGAAAGATTATCCTGGATTATCTGGATGGGTCCAAAGTAATCACAAATGTCTTTTTTTTTTTTTTTAAGATTCATTTATTTATTTGAGAGAGAAAGAGAGAGAGCATGCACATGCAAGCTCCCAAGGGAGAGGGAGAGACTCTCAAGCAGACTCCCCACCAAGCACGGAGCCCGATGCAGGGCTCAATCTCATGACCTTGAGATCATGACCTGAGCAGAAATCAAGAGTTGGATGCTCAACTGACTGAGCTACCCACGCGTCCCACAAATGTCACTTACAAAAGAGGGAGGCAGAAGGGCCAGATTCAGAGAAGATATGGCAAGAGAAGCAGAGAGAGAGATTTGAAGACGTTTCACTGTTGTCTTTGAAGATGGAGGCAAGTGACCACACACCGAATTTAGGGAGCCTCTAGAAGGATGAAACAGCAAGGGAACAGACTCTCCTAGAGTTGCCAGAAGTAACACCACCCACCAACACCTTGATTTAGCCTAATAAGACCCATTGTCAGACTTCTGTCTGCCAGAACTATAAGATAATAAATAGGTAAAACCAGCAGTGACAGGAAGTTTCGGGATGATTCAGGGTATCCATCCAAGTGGTGTTTGTAGGGAAATTAATCAATGCCATGGACACAGGAAGAATCCAACTCAAGCAGATAGCTCCCTCAAGTTGTTTGACCACGATTACATTTATAGACTTCGAGGTGACAGAAATGGGAAAATGGACAAATAAAACTGCAGCCAAAGCAAACCATGAAAGGAAGCAGGGGCCTGGAGAATCTTAAATTCAGAAAATAAGCTTAGCTGCTTTCTCAGAAATAAATCCCATGGGCAGACAGGAGACCAGCCCAGTGTGAAGTAGCTCAGGAAATTGGATTTGGTGCATGTGTCCACAGAGAGAACATTCACAGGTAGAAAGTATATCATATCCAGAAGCACTTTGCCCTGACTCTTCTTACAGGCTCCTCAGAGAAGTCGGTGACCGATGAATGTGGAAGGTGAAAGGCATTATGAGTGCTACAACCGATACCTTCCCATGACGCTGCCCCATACGGTAGCCACTAGCCCCACGTGGCTCCCCAAATTTAAATTTGAATTCATTAGAAGGGTATGAAACTCCAAATTCAGCTCCTCAGCCATACTTGACACATTTCAAGTGCTCAATATTCACATGAGGCCAGTGGCGACCGTTGGGGACAGAGGAGCTATACCTTCCCGTCACTGTAGAAGGTTCTGCTCTAGACCTGGGCAGTTCCAATATGGCAGCCACTAGCCACATGTGGCTATTGACGTTTATATTAATTAAAATTAAAAATTCTGTTTCTCAACCACACGAGCCACATTCCAAGTGCTCAGCAGCCACGTGACTAGTTGCTACTGTTGGAACTGCGTGGATACAGAACATTCGCATCATCACAGGAAGTTCCTCTGGACAGTGCTGCCTTTTAGCTATTTTTTCTTGGCTCTTCTACTGGATCATCTCTATGACTTTCAGAGTCAGAGTCCGTGGCCATCTCAGACAAGGAACATGGTTACCTGTAGCTAGATACTCAGGACCCTTGCCCCATGATTTACGTGGTATTCACATCAAGGTTTTCTTTTTCTGCTGTCTTCCTTGTCCTCTAGGTTATAGCGGTAACTCTCCCAGCTGCCGTAGTATGACAAGCATCTCCTGGCTCAGGTTTCAGACGCAGTTTCCAACTGAAAGAAGAGTAGAGGTCACTTCTAGACACCCCCACCCCCACTGTTCCTGCCCATTTACTCACCTCAAAGCACTGTGCCAAAGGAATTTCCCAGGAAGGGAGTCAGGGAGGAGTTGGGGTCTGAAGAGAGCTGGGCAGATCTGGTGGAGATTTATTATGACCCTCAGCTGACCCACCAGTCATGCAGGAGGGCCCGCGTTGCTGATGAAAGAAGGTCTTTAATGTCAGTGGGGGAGGGGGGAATCAGCACCTATGGCCCACAGCTGTGCACCATACACACCGACACACATCCCTGTGTAGGTCCGGGCACATAGACACAGAGAAGAAGACAGACACACGCACACACACACAACTTTTCTATGTGTGATAGATTTTTTTTCACATTATAAACATACACCTTTTTAAAGCCCACTGGTTCTCCACAAACATCACTGCCCATGGCCACTAAGGTTGTACAAACATCCCACTCCAAAATGTACTAATTTGGAGTTGGAGTAATAGAAATATGTGATATCTCTCTAGCTGGTCTTCCTCTCCTGCTTGAGAAACACTTCCTTAGGGTCACTTTTTGGGTTTAAGCCACCAAGGTGGGTAGAGGGTTTCCAGAAGGCTGAGAGTATTCTCCTGGACAAGGCAAGAAAATCCTGGATTTTTACTTCACTGGTTTTCATGTTAACTCGGATTTATTAACCGCATTTATTTAGAACTTAATGTGGTTTGGGGAAGCACAGGGGTCAGAGTGGGGGATGTGAGCAATGTACTTCATATAAAATGCAGGTCTTGTGGAGGCCTGCAACAGAAGAAAGCCCTGGGTGGAATTCATAAGGTCTCTAGGTAAGCAGCATTATCTAGTCCAAATCCCCACTAGATGGATACAGGAATCCCTACATCATTTCCAGAATGTAGTTCCCTAGACTCTGTATGAACACTGCAAAAGATTCATTTTATTTTGTTAATTCAAGCCATCAGGGATCAGGACAGATCTGCCCCATTACTATCTCCCCCTCAGTATGTGTATGGTATACGTACGGATGAAAATACATGCTTTTATGTTAGTATCTCTTCATTCGTATCTGTCAGTTGGAGTCCAGACTCACCTCTTTGTTGGACTGATGCAGTTTTGTTTTGTTTTTTAAGATTTTATTTATTTATCTGACAGAGAGAGACACAGCGAAAGAGGGAACACAAGCAGGGGGAGTGAGGGAGGGAGAAGCAGGCTTCCCGCCGAGCAGGGAGCCCAATGTGGGGCTCGATCCCAGGACCCTGGGACCATGACCTGAGCTGAAGGCAGACGCTTAATGACTGAGCCACCCAGGAGCCCCTGGACTGATGCAGTTTTGACACGTTTTCAGCCTCTCCCTCCCACAACTATAGGATAAACCTCCCCTGGATCTAATACACTATTCTAGAAAACAGTTCAAGTTTCTCTCTGCTGCCAATTCTCAAAAGTGTGAGTTGCAAAAGTAAATATATGCAGCATTTCTATAGCGGCAAAGCCTGTCATTTGTATATTGGAAGCCCAGCTCCTGTCATTTGATATCACCTGAAGGGCCAAAACCCTGACAGAAGTAAAGCTGATGAGGGGAAATCGACCACTCTCGTTCTGCCTTTTCTGAAAACTAGAATAAGATGTTTGTGTCTCCTCCCGAGTTTGGTAAACTTGGACAAGCTGGTTCAGAGCCCCTTTGCAACTACGTGGATGACGTGTATTTCAAATATACCCAGTGTTGAAAGCACACTGGCTTTCCTCAGAAAAACAATGATGAAGAAACAGTGAACTCAAATACCCCTGCCTTGAAAGGAAGCACATAATACATAGTATCTCAACGATGTTCATTTCTTTAATGAAGAAAGTGGAAGAATTTGGGATGTATTGAAGCTGGTGTTAAATCACAATTAGAAGTTTGTAATTTTTTAAACTTCTAAATTGAGTAACAATATGGGCTCCCTGAAAGTTAAAAGACAGTCTAGGACCTAATATTTTTAAAGATTTATCCTTCAAAATAAGGAGGCATTACATATTTAGTGACAGTTACTCTTAAGAGAAATAAAGAACTGCCCATGGGTGACTCTGTTTCGAATGATAAATGGTTATGGAGAAATCTGGGGACTCCTCTGATTGAGGTCTAGTGATTTTTCGTGACAGATGCAGTCAGCCTTGTATTTATATGATTCGTTACAAACCTGTTTTCATACCTTGAAGGTGGAAATTAAAAGACCAAAGATCTTAGTGTAATGATTCAACACTAGATTTCCCTGATTGGTTTTTTGGTTTTGCCCTCCCTGATGGTTGAGGCAACTCATTCCTCATTCTTCTAAATCCTTTTTTTTTTAAGATTTATTTATTTGAGGGGCACCTGGGTGGCTCAGTCGGTTAAGCGTCTGCCTTCAGCTCAGGTCATGATCCCAGGGTCCAGGGATCAAGCCCCACATCAGGCTCCCTGCTCAGCGGGAAGCCTGCTTCTCCCTCTCCCACTCCCCCTGCTTGTGTTCCTGCTCTCGCTATCTCTCTCTCTGTCAAATAAATAAATAAAATCTTAAAAAAAAAAAAAAGATTTATTTATTTGAGAGAGAGCATGAGTGGGGGAAGGGCAGAGGGAGAGAATATGCAAGCAGACTCCTGTTGAGCGCAGAGCCCGATGCAGGGCTTGATCTCAGGACCCTCAGATCATGACCTGAGCCGAAACCAAGAGTCAGTTGGCCACTTAACTGACTGAGCTACCCAGGCGCCCCCTTCTAAATCCTTTCAAAGCTTCCTGCTGTCCCTCATTCACTTGCTTCTCCCCCTGTCTTTTCCCCCATCACTCTCCTACCCCTCCTTGGTCTTTGCCTCCTCTCACAACTAAGGCCCTGGTTATGGTCCAGGGCCTGTAAAAGTCACTGATGTCCAACACTGTGAAAGAGCAGAGCCACGTGCTGGGCCAGTTCATGGCCTTGGGCCACTTCAGGAGACCACTACCAAGTTAACTCACGTCCCTAGGTGCCCAGTGCGCACCTCTTCTGAGAGGGGCTCCAGGAGCCTTCCACCTGCCAGGAGCCAGAAGATGCATTTGCTTCTCTGTTGTGCTCACAAATCGTAGCTCTGTCGCTCATGGTGTTTCCATCAGAGTGATTTAAAATGCAAATCCCCTACCTTTGCTCTTCTCTGAAAAGAGGACAAAAACCAGTTTCAGATCCCAGAGGCACCTTCTGTCTTCTGATTCATTTCCATTTTTAAAACATTGGCCTGAAATATTAGACATTTGATCAAAAAAAATCAGGTGTAGGGAGTCCAAGGAACTGGTCTCAAGAGGTTGGTTTTCAGGACACGTATTATGCTTACCCTAGAAAATATGAGATGTTGTGCTAACGAATTCACTCCGGGAGGAGATGGAAGGGCAAGATCGTTCAGTTGGGATTTCATCCCCAGCTCCTGTGTCTTTTCTGACTGACAGATCGTCTCGGCATTTAATCATACCAAGGAGAGACCCCACAACACGCCTCCGGTGGGTTCCCGCATCTGAACCCTCCAGAGTGGCCATTTGTTATGTCTCCTGGACAATTCGGGGTTCCAGAAAGTGTTAACCTTGAAACCTTACACCTGCACAGTGCAGGACAGTTTTCAAAGGGATCTCACAGACGTGATCTCATTTGACCTTGACGAGGGCCCGAGACTTGACAATGGCAGAGAAAAAGAGCCAGACAGGAGGTGGAGGTAACCTCCAGACCAGAGAGGGAGCTCCAGGGTCAGCCCTGAATCCAAGTTCCAGTCCCACTGTCCCTTCAGGGTGTCGCCTGTGTCAGTGATTTCACATCCCTGAGCTCCAGCTTCTTCATTCCTCAGCCTGAGATAATAATGGTGCTTGCTTCACAAAGCTGTTTGGGGTGAGGGCAGTGAAGAAGTCATATGAAGCATTTAGCACAATATGTGGCACATGTCACATGTTCAGGACGTGTCATGGATTATGATTAATAAATATGTCTAACCTGCATAAGAGCAGTCTGCAAAGGAATATCCAACACTCAAAGTTAATCCTGAATGTTCCATTAACTGGCAGGGACAAGATCCTGAGTAGACAGGGCAATCCAAAGACACAGAGCTTAGCATTCGAAGATACGGCACTTGGGAAGCAGCTAATGCTCTGAAACTCAAAAGGGCTCAGCACTGTGGAAAAGTTTTATTATTGGGTCTTAAAACTATGCTTATTATGTGTAGACCATTATTTAGAAATCATTGCAATGTTGCTATTTCACTTGTAGCTATGTATTCTGAAACACCAGCCATGTTTACCTTGATTGTTTTGGGGAGCTCAGTGTTCTCTGGGTTTCCTGGAAAATCAGCAGTGCTGGTGACATTGGTTTGATGTTGCATGCTCACTCATTCTACTTTTCAAATTTTCTTCAATAACACAATCTACCACGCTTTGAGTCTTTGTTAACTTTGAACGACATTTCTATCTGAGATCTCATCTGTTGGTTTAGGGCCATTCCCAAGACTTAGGGAGCAGTGTAGGGTGAATTTCAGATGCACTCTAGGGAGCACCTGCATGGCTCAGTTGGTTAGGCATCCAACTATTGATTTCGGCTCAGGTCATGATCTCAGGGTCCTGGGATTGAGCCCTGCATGGGGCTCTGCGCTCAGCAGGGAACCTGCTTCAGGATTCTCTCTCTCCCTCTGCCCCTCCCCCCACTCTTTCTCTCTCTCTGAAATAAATAAGTAAATCCTAAAAAAAAAAAATAATAAGATGCACTCTAGAATAGAATAAGGGTTGGCCTACTTTCGTCCACTCTTATTTTTGTATGATTCAAGAGCCATGGTGATTTTTACATTTTTAAGGGGTTGTATTAAAAAAAAAAAAAAAAGGAAAAAGAAGAAAATTTTGTGACAAAGACCAAGTGTAACCCACAAAGTCTAAAATATTTATTATCTGACTCTTACAAAAAGCTTGTCAACCCCTGGAATAAAACTAAATTTGAGATTGCCTCATCCACATTGGAAGCAGTCCATGTCTATCCCGGTCAAAATGAGCTTCTGGAAGTAACAAATACAACCTTTAACTCAGTGACTGCTAATCAATGTACAGTTACTTCTCTAGCATCTGGAGTCTAGAGACTCCACAGAATCTGCCTATCCATATCTCTGGTGTTGCACTAACCACACTGGATTATAATTACTTCTTTTCTGCCTTCATGCCCCACAAAAGGACTATTATCATTTCTTTGAGGGAAGACACAGAAATGTCCCACACTCAGTCCAGTGCTTGACAAAGGTATTTACAAACATTTTCAATTGAGTTATACTAAACTCCTAGCATGACAGAGAATCCTAAGGCACCAGCTCTCATTTTCATCATAAAGCCCTTGCTCTTAAATAAATTCCTTGCCTGAGTTTATTTATCTGAAAAATGGAAATGGAAATGTCTGTCACTGTAAGGCTTCTTTAAATATTTACTTACAGATGATAGAGGACAGTTATGTTCACTCCACCGTACTCACCGAAATCCATCAAAAACAACAAAAAGACCCAAAAGGTAAGAAACTCCATTTTAAATTAAGTAAAGTAGAATCCTCTGTCTCAAATTAAAAGTATAAAGGACATCTGTCAAAAATAAAATAAAATGCAATTTATTGACAGTAGAGCATGTAAGAGTTGACATAATTTCCCCAGAAGTTTCTCTCAAAGGAAGGACCATAATCCTGAAAAAGCCACCTGACTAGTGGGCACATTGGGAAGACAGGGTGAGATAGTTCGGGCTGCAGAGTGGCGGGGAAAGTGGAGCTGAAAGAGACCCAGGCTCTGGAAACACATCAAGTTCAATATCTAAAGTCTAGTGCCGTAGCCAGGGAAACTACTAGACGTAACAGAGAGGGAGGATTAGTAACCAAATCAAGACCCAGAGGGTGTGCACCCCGCTAGGGCTGCCGTAACCAAGTACCACAGCTGGGCAGCTGATCAAGAGAAAGTCCTTGTCTCTCCGTTCTGGAGGCTGGAAATCCACGATCCAAGTGTCAGCAGGTCTGGTTCCTTCTGAGAGATGTGAGGGAAGCATCTGTGCCAGGTCTCCCTCCTAGGCTTGTAGATGGCATCATCCACTCTCTGCCTTCGTGTTCACTTGCCATCCTTCCTGTGTGTGTGTGTCTGTTTCTTCGTGTGGGTTTTTTAACAGGGACATCAGTCATGGGGAGGAGGGGCCCACTCTCCTCCAGGATGACCGCCTTTTAGCTAATTACATCTGCAATGACCATATCTCCAGATAAGGTCATATTCTGAGGTCCTGGGAGTTAGGACTTTAATCTATGAATTTGGGGGGGAGGGGCACACAACTCAACCCATAACATACGGAAAGACTGAGACTCAGGATGCACCGTGAGCCACTCCAACCTTCTCAGCGTCAAAGTCAGCAGGGAGACATGCTCTCAGTGTAGAAGTCAGTGGTAGATGGGCAACTGTTCAGATGATACATCTCAGTTCTCGCTGGGGATTGCCCAGCTCACTCTGCCGCACCTTTCCCAGCACGTCAGCCCTATCACTCCGCATGTATCCTGCAGCAAACACAGAAAGAACGACTCCGTTTAAAATGAGTCATGTACATAAAAGCTCTCAGCTATAGGATTTCTGTGTTGATCATGAAAAGAGAGAGAAAAAAAGGAACATAGGCAGAAAAACAGATAAAGAACATACATAAGAAGAATCCCTCACAAAAATAAGAGAAAATGTTTGCAGATTATTCTCCAGAATCTCAAAGGAACTAAAGGTTAAACGGCTTCTTTGAAAAGAGAGCTTTCAAAATTTACAAAAAGGCAAAGTAAAGGTGATGAGAGCAGACAGGGCTGAAAAGTAAGTTGGCAATGTGTGAAGGGAATGGAGGAAGAGAATTGTTACAGAGCTGAAAGCCACATTAGAGGCAACAAAGACAGGATAAACAAAATTTAAGACCATCACAGACTTAGAGAAAAAATTTGAAGAAATTAGATGGAACAAAAAGGAAAAGAACAATGACGTAAATAATTAAAGAGAACATGGTAAATACAGAAAATGAGAAAAAGATTCCCGATATATACATAATTGATATCCTTGAAAAGATACACAGGTGAAACAGAAAACAGTACTTCTCAAATAAAACCTCAGTCCTGCAGATGGAGAGGGCGCACATTGTTGCTATATAAATTTATACAGACCTATTTATACTCTGTCTCATCATGGAAAATTTATGGAGCCTCAAGAATAAAGAAATAATTCCTCAGACATTTAGGCTGGAAAAATAAGTTACTTCCAAGAGAAAAAAAAAATCACTTTAGCTTTTTTCCCAGCAACAGTCAATATACCAGAAGCCAGTGGGTCATATTTACAAAGGTACGCAGGAGAGTGTGGCTCTCCAATGTTATGCCCAGCCAAACTGTCCTTGAGATATAAAAGTGACATACATCCTTAGACACACAGGAACTCAGAAACTAGAGCATCCATGTGACTTCGTCAACAAAGACGACTCGAATATCTCAGCACAGCTAGTACCCAATATAGCCAAGAAGGTTAAGAGTCCGACTGCCACTCACTGTGTGACCTCAACCAACTTACTTAACCTCTCTGTGTCTCAGTTTTCTCATCTGTATGAAAGTTGTTATGAGAACGAAAGGAGATACTACAAAATAAAGTGCTTAGCATAATGTTTGGCTCTTTGTAAGCACTCAGTAAATACTAGCCATACTTATCAGGATCATCATGATTATCAAGATAACAGTATAAGCTAAATTGAAGCCAGAGGAGGATTATATTTTGAAACAGAATGTAAACATTATGAATCCTGACAATGTAAAAAAAATAGGTAACCAACAAAAACTGGGTGGGTTAACAGAAGAAAAAGTAGAGAGGGTGTGCATGCTTACTGATTTCCTCACTGTTTATAGCAGGAGGGAAAATATATAAAATAATATGGCTTGAAATAAAGTTTAATCACCTATAAACTTATTTTTTAATCTTCCTTGCAAACTTTTAAAAGCACTAATATCCAAAGTTTAGTAATTCAGTTAAAATTCAGTATTTTTCTATTAAACTCAAAAATTAAATTGGTTTTCACAAATATGGTATAGGACATTTGATCCCCATGTTGTAAATAAATCTTGCACTTCCATTTTTTTGGCTGTGTAGGCATAGAGGTATTTAAAATGTTGATAATGATTTTATTTTATTTTTTCCAAAGATTTTATTTATTTATTTGAGAGAGAGAGAGAGAGAGAACACAAGCAGGGAGGAGCGGCAGAGGGAGAGGGAGAAGCAGACTCCCCGCTGAGCAAGGAGCCTGCGCGGGACTTGATCCCAGGACCCCGGGATCATGACCTGAGCTGAAGGCAGACGCTTAACCGACTGAGCCACCCGGGTGCCCCAGAAAATGTTAATAATGATTTTATTCCGGGTGGTAGCTTTTAGAGTTTTGAGGGTGGTTTTTTTTTGTACCTTCTTCTTTAAACTTTCTATATGGCTTGAATTTTGATAACATACATCTATCACTTTAACAAAAACAATAAAGTTAATTTTAAATAACTACCATGCTTTTCATTTTCATGCATGAAGTTTTTTATTTGAGGCCAAAAAAATATTAATTGAGCTATAAATACTTGAAATTCAATTCCACTGACCTCCAATAGCACAAGAATTTGGCCAGGAAATAGTGTAATTGTTTTTTAAAATATTTGTTTCTCTGCTGTCATTGCAATTAAGAAATTACCAACCAATAAAAGCCAATCTTTCAGAACATAAAGAAAGCCCAGGATGTCATTAAAAAAGTGGCATTTATGGGGCGCCTGGGTGGCTCAGTTGGTTAGGCTTCTGCCTTCGGCTCAGGTCATGATCCCAGGGTCCTGGGATCGAACCCCACATCAGGCTCCCTGCTCAGCGGGAAGCCTGCTTCTCCCTCTCCCACTCCCCCTGCTTGTGTTCCTGCTCTCTCCGTGTCTCTTTCTGTCAAATAAATAAATAAAATATTTTTTTTAAAAAAGTGGGGCATTTACTTCATTGTGATCATTGTTGCACTCCCATACCTGTTTGTCTTTAAAGCATATTGGTCCCCAAGACTCCCCCCCCTCTTCTCAGTCAGCAGCTCTCAACCCCGAATTCACAGTGAAGAACGGAGGGAGCATCAAACCCTCCAAAGCTGGGACTTATTGAGAAACTCAGGTATCACGGACAAGGGAAGGCAGGCGGAGTAAAACCACCATCCGCGAGGGTAGTGGTGTTTTCATCCGTGTTTTTTTAAATCTCCTTCTTTATTTTTTCAAATGTGTCTTTTTCTCGATGTACATTTATCCTCTTTCTGGGATTCCTCATACTTACTACCATCCCGTATATCTCATCATTTTATGTTTTCCTATTCTTTCTCCTTTCTTGTTTGTTTGTTGTTGTTTTTTCCCCCTTCGGGGACAGTTCCTTAATCTAATTGTACAATTTACTAATTCATCCTTCCACGGCACCCATTCTACTGGGCATTCCAGCATTTCTCTTCTTCAAGCAAATATTATACGTTTTCTAGTATTTCTTTTATTCCCAACATTTTATCATGGAAAGGTCCAAACATGCCAAAAAAAAAAAAAAAATTAAAAGAATTTCATATGGACACACGCACACCCCAAAGCTGGCTTCTATGGTTAACATCTTCCTGTATCTGCGTTCTCACAAGCCTACCCCTCTACTTTATCTTTTGCCACGTTTCAGAGGAAATGACAAACATCAGTACACTCCCTCCAAGTCTTGCAGCATCACATCAGTATAGTTAACAAGCTCTTGGAGTAACTCTTAAAAAAAAAAAAATTATTTCTTTATTTGAGAGAGAGAGAAAGAGCACGAACAGGGGGAGGGGTGGAGGGAGAGGGAGAGGGCTGAGCAGGGAGCCCAACATGGGGCTCGATCTCAGGACCCCGGGATCATGACCTGAGCCAAAAGCAGATGCTCAACCAACTGAGCCACCCAGGCTCCCCTTGGAGTAACTCTTAAATGCAGCCAGGTTCGAGAACCACTGTGGACCCTAGCAAACCATGCTCCATCCTAGCTAACAGTTGCCTGGTGGTCATACTCAAAGGCCTTAAGAAACTTCTTTCTCCACTTACTCCTGTGAAATCCTCTTTAAAAACTTTTTTTTTTTTTTTAATCAGACAATCAAGAGGTAACATCTGAGTCTCACATAAAGTTAGTACAAGCAGAGGCGATCACTATGACGGGAAACTCCAGAAAAAAGACAAAAACCATGTCTTTCTTGCACACTGCTTTGACTGGTAGCAAGTGGGGAAGGAAATAGTCATGATTTAACTCAGTGCGTCTCAAATGGCACGTTTTCTCTGGATATGTTCTCAGAGGCAACAAGAGAAAGGTTCCTTTGCTGGCACTTTGATTGGATTGACTCACCGTGGACTCAAAGGGATTCTCTCCACCCAGCCATGTGCACTTACCTCCCAAGACTGTCAGCTGTCACCTCCAGGCCCAGCCCAGCTACCCTGAGCCCCAAATGCTACCGAAATCCTGAGGATTTCGTGACAATGAATCTAACCGTTTGAGGAACTCCCCTCCAGGTGGGCAAAAGGAATACCCATAACTGCTTGTGAGGAATACGTTGGTTTCGTGATATTGGCCCTCACGCAGAACATGAGTTTGGATGAGTTACTAGCATTTTAACATGTTTGCTTTTATCATGGGTGTATCCAAAGTTACTGCGGAGCACCATTACCTAAGGGCCTGATGCATAGGCTTTGTTAATTGATCCTAAATGTTGGATCTTCTGATACACAAAAAGGGAACCCACGTGAGAGACACAAGCTTCGATGTCCTGAGTGGTCACGTGCCACATCTGTGAACAGCCACCCTGAGGTGTATCTGGCCCCAAGTTGTCACATACCCGTAGGTTTATTTTAAGTATTACAGTGCCATGAAAGAGAATGCTGTCATTAACAACATTAGCTCACATCAGAATAAATGCTCTTACCCTTTTGTTTCCTTCCTTTTACCAGAACACTCTTTGCTCTGAATTTTGTTAGATTTTCCAAACGATGAAATCACACATTTAAATAGTTAATGTTTGCTGAATCCTGGCATTTCTGCTCTTTTCAATGTAAGAATAACTTCCTTTCAAGGAGTTCAAAAACATTCATGTATATGCATGCATCTATTCTCATTTACTCACTACACATTAGACAATAAATACTAGTATTCCTTTTAAATTCTAAGCAAACACTGAGGGGGGGAAAAATACCTCTTTGGCTTGAGGGCATATTTCATTCCCTAGCAGCCAGCTTTACAAAGTTCCAAACCAGATTTCTCCCCAATAAGCACATAAATAAACCTTGCTCCCCTTTGTGGTAAAGGAGGTTGAATGAGGAGTAATTCTCATTTTGTGTAACTTCACACCGCACAGAAAAATGGTGGCAGGGTTGTAATTGTTCTTTGTTCTGATGCTGTTTCCTGGGGGCTTTGGTCTTTGGATTATGAGGAATACAAGGAATTGCAGGGAATACGAGGGCCTGGTCTGGCCAGAGATGGAGGAGGAATAGACTCCATGAGACAGGCTTGGGGTCCCAAGCGCTCAGGGACACCATCCCGTCCCCGACTGTCTCTACTCCCAGAAAAACCACCTCCAAAGAGAAGGACACCCCTTCTGGGACAGCTATCAGGAACAGGAAGGTGAAAAGGGAACGAAAAAGAGGAGGAGGAAATATCTGCGGGACTCATAAGGTAGTAATTATTAAATGAAGCTTCTTGTTTTAATGAAACATGCTGGTTCTGTCAGGACCACGGTGGCAATAGAATTCCGTGTGTTCAAGCCTGCAAGATGCAAACACGAGTTTGCAGGCCTGGGGATTTCCTTTTTTTTTCCCCACTCTTCTGAGGTAACCCCTTTACTTCAGAATGATGTTAAAATTCTTCTAGCTTGGGGCGCCTGGGTGGCTCAGTGATTAAGCGTCTGCCTTCGGCTCAGGTCATGATCCCAGGGTCCTGGGGTCGAGCCCCGCATCGGGCTCCCTGCTCGGCGGGAAGCCTGCTTCTCCCTCTCCCACTCCCCCTGCTTGTGTTCCCTCTCTCGCTGTGTCTCTCTCTGTCAAATAAATAAATAAAATCTTAAAAAAAATTCTTTCTAGCTCATTCAGAGCGTGTTATTCTAAGTCTTTTGCAATGTGGCATCTTCTAGAAAAATGGGGCTTTACAAGCAGATGACTCACATTCAGCCACGGCCGACCTACGTTCATTTTCTTAATTGATCCCATTTTACAAACAGGGATTTGAAAAATGGAAAAAGAGTTCAGATGACGTGTCTACACATCAGAATCAAAGAGAGAGGCTGTCTTCCAACTATCTGGACCCCTCCCACATCTTCTGAATGTTACCGAATGGATAAAATGAACTTTTTGTCACAGGCGGGGATATACCCAGGGAATTCTTTATCTAAATTTAAGATTTCTTTCATCAAAGATAACTCCTGCCCCATCCCAACCCAACCCACATAGGTTACTTCATGAAATATATTTTTTAATTCAAAGCAAATAACCATGATATTGATAGAACAGGCTGATTAAGCATAACGTAAGCCGCTTTACCTGTATGAAACCGAAGAGAGTTTCTTTTAAGGAACCACACATTGAAAAGGGAGCACAGCCCTTTGTTTGGTCTAATGCCAAGGGGAATTCAACATAAAAATGGATCTTGAGCTGATAGCATCCAGAAAATTTTGCACAAAGTGGCTCTGCGCTCTGCACAGGCCAGGAAGATCCGGGAAGGAAGCCTTGGTTTCCTCTTTCTGCTGATTAAGAGTCTAGAGCTTCAGAGTCCAGCTCCAGACGCGGAAGAAAGATCTTATCATGGCCCTTAGAAAAAGCGTCATTGTTAGAGTGGTCCTCATTTCCTCAATGCAGGAAAGAAAAAGAAATAACATTTAAAGTTCATTCCTGCTTGTCAGCTGTTTGGATCCGGGAGTCCATTCCTTACCAAGATTTTCTGAACCTGTGGGAATATTTCAAAGGATTAAAGGCTGACCCAGATACTCCAAAGAATCTGGAATCCCTCAATAAAATTCTAGTCTTGCAATTACCTAGTACCCTTGGCTGTACCTGTATTCACAAGTTCTCAATTACTGTAGGATCTCTATACCACTTATTACTCCCGCCGATAACATCTGACATTAAACAGGTTCCACCAGGTTAGGCAAAGCTTTCTTTAATTCAGTATCTTGATATAAGGTTTCCAGGTTGATTGTATTAGAAGCAAAGAATATGGCCTCCAAAACTTCCCCTTTCTGGAATTTGTTGAAGTTCTCTTTGTGGTCACTGATGTGACTGAATGCTGTAAGTGCCCAGAGCCATAAAACAACACACATTTTCTGTAGGATATAAAGTCCTATATATATCTCTATTATGTTGAGGGTGTTCATTAAATTTTTTCAAACTCTGGTTCCTCCTTTTTTTTAATCTGCTTGGCCTATTAACCTCTGAAAGAGATATACTAAAATCTCCCAGAACAAGTTTTTTTGTTTTTAAGTTTTCTTGATATGAGTTTTTGCTTTATATATTTGGTTTTGATGCTGAATGGTAATCACTTGGTTAAATGACATCGGCCTTAGCAAATGTAAAGAGAGCACTCTTTTTTCTGCATTATTTTGGATGAAAACTGGACAAAATCGAAATAAAAAAATTTTTAAATACTTCAAAAAATGTTAACTGTACTGGACTTAAAATTAAACAACACTTCCAAAAAATGGGAAAATATGAAAAAATTAAGAAGGTGGATTTTGAATGAATTATTCTCTAAATCCACTCCTTTTTATTCTAATGAGAATTGTGTGATCGACTGAAGTGATTTCACGTTCATTGAATAATGTTTTAGTTTCTAGCCAGTATTGCTAGGAATAAGGTAAAAACAATTATCCCAGGAGAGAAAACTTACCTATTGCCACCTCCACCTGCGCTGCTATCTGCATCTCATCAATTTCATTTTGAAAATCAAGCAGGTGTGTTTTGGCTCCTGTGTCGGGACAGTAATTAGTATCATTCAGAACGACCCATGTCTAGTCACCTGCATTGTTTTTCTGAAGATGAGGAGTCGTCAAGATTCTAAATGGGTTGGAGGAAGAAGAAACACAAGCAATTCTTTGGCTTCTTCTCGGTGACCTCTTTCCTGCTCAAGGGAACAACATGAATTAGACTCAAAGACGTTGGAGCGAACAGATACTTCTTTGTAAAGGGTAGAAACAGGAAGTTGAGAAAGACTTTATGGACTAAAGGCTACAAGGCACTTTCAATTGATCCTGATAAATCAACACTGCTTTACACTTTGACTTGACTTCCTGAGGAACCAAATAATCTCTGCAGATACCCTGAGCAACAGAAGAATTTTGTCAGTACGTGGCCATGGCTTCTCCCGTCCTTGAGGAAGAGAACCCAGATATTTCCAATAGTCTACTGCCCTAGAAATGGCAAGCGATGTTTTCCTATCCATTGTTTACAGCGGCGGTACAATCAAAGCGATTCTGTCAGGAAAGCATCCTTCGTCATTTTTAGTGACAGCTGGAAGTCTTTAGAAACTTCTCTCAGAGGGTGCAGCAGGATGTTGAAGGAATTGCAACTTTTAGCAGGAATCTCAGGTTGCCAAGTTCAACACATGGCTGGGAAAGATCCTTAGGCCCTAATCGAGCAAATGGGAGCAAGATGGTCAGACAGCCAGCAGAGGGTGCCTGGTCGATTACCCAAGATGGAGCTCGCCACCTTTCTCCAAAAAGTAGAGAGGCAGCTTTTTAATTTTTTTTAACCGCATACCATGTAGGAATGTTCTAGAAACACATCACCTAGGGGGGGAAATACAGAAAACAAAGAAATTAATATCCAAACAATGACAGTGTAATTCTATGTATCTGTCCTCTTACATAAAAGCCTAGAGCAAGGGAGGAACCGCCTTCAACCTTCGGTACATCAAGAGGTTTTATTTGATTACAGGAAACTTTAGTTTTCAAAAGCAGATTTTTCCTTCGGTTATTACCAATTCCTTTCTAACCATTTCTCTCAGTATTTGGTGCTTGATCTCCTTCCAAAACTGCAAAAAGGTAAAAAAAAATTTGTGGGTAGTAGCTGATTCTGGAGAAGGAAGTAAGTCTCCCCAGCAAAGTGAAGGGAGTACGATCCGCGGTCACTGTTGATGGGAGAAGTCAACCTCTGGCCCATCAGACATGCCTCAGAACTGGGGGAGGTGGTGAGTCTGTGATATGTGTGTTTTTCATTTAAATTAAACTATGCCTGGGTCAAGCCAGGATCCAAAGTCTTCAGAGAAAGTAGAACTCCATGTGATATTTTGAGTCCAAACAGAAACAGGAAATTCCATTGACCTCTGGAGAGAGAGTAAGTTCCCTTGAGAAGTTCTCACTTAGTTTTCCATATTGAATGAGTTCTGGATGGTTCGAATGACATCCTGAACCACATGCAAACACTCTCAACATATCCTTAGTGTTGAGTAAAGTTCAAACAGCGCAAAATTATTTTAAGACTTGGCATGTATTGTACTGCAAACGAGCAAAGTTAAATTCTACAATCACAGAAGAGATGAAAGTGGTTATTCATATTCTTTATGACAGCCAGCCTACCCAAAAAATTCAACCATTGAAATCATTTTATTAAGCATAATATCTTGAAGTCCCTTTATTAAAATAAATACACTGTAAGTCACCGGAGGGGGCACGTGTCACCACTCAGAGCTGTAAATCATCTGGTTAGGTTAATTACCTATCACTTCACAGAATGTAAATGAGGAAAGGAGAGAAAAGAACTAACATTTATGTAGCTCTTTCTGGATGCTTGCATTCAGCTAAGTTCTTTATGTAACTTTTGTTATTGAATTCTCATAAAGTTCTGATAAAATTAAGTAAAATATGTATTACTTTTTAAAAATTTTACAGTTGGGGCGCCTGGGTGGCTCAGTTGGTTAAGCGTCCGGCTTTGGCTCAGGTCGTGAGTCCGACTCCCTGCTTAGCGGGGAGGCTGCTTCACTCTCTCCTTCCACCCCTCCCCCTGCTCCTTCCCCCTCTCTCTCTCTCTCTTTCGATCACTCTCTCTCTCAAATAATAAACAAAATCTTTTAAAAAATTAAAAATAAAAATTTTACAGTTAAGAGAATTGAAACTTAGAGATGTTAATAACTTGCTCACAGCTTTATAGCTAAGAAGAATCTAGCTTTGAATCTAGGTTGTTCTGATCCCAAACCCCACCAGATTAGTATTCGTCTAATGTTTGAAGGAGGAAAGGAATACGAAGAGGATAGAGCAGTGCTGCCCAATAAAAATAGAATGAGACAAACCAAGAAACAGGCTCTTAACGACAGAGAACAGACAGATGGTTACCACAGGGGAGGTGGGTGGGGGGATGGGGGAAACAGGTAATGGGGATTAAAGAGTACACTTATGATGATGAGCACTGAGCAATGTATGAAATTGTTGAATCACTATATTGTATGCCTGAAACTAACATTACACTGTATGTTATGTTATACTGGACTTAAAATTTAAAACTTAATAAAAAAATAATAAATTATAAAAACAAAAAAATAGAATGTGAAACACACACGTAAGTTCAAATTTTTTGTAGCCACGTTGAAAAAGTAAAGAGAAGCAGGTGAAATTAATTTTAGAAATACTTCTTATTTACTCCAATATATCCAAAATACTAGCACTTCAACATGTAATCAGTATACTAATTATTTTTGAGACAATCAATGAGACAATTTACATTCTTTTTTCATACATAGATCTTCGAAATCCAGTATATATTTTTACATTTATAACTCATCTTAATTCGGACTGACCACATTTTACCATACTGAACAGCACCACCCCAGAGCACTGATTCCTTGCAGATTTATAACATTCATAAATTTGATCATTATAAATTTTGTCTTCCCCTAAATTGCTTCTTGAAATATTGACCAAGACAGGTTCCTTAAAAAGTTAGAGTTATAGTAGACCCAGCAATCTCACTTGTAGGTCTATACCCAAGAGAAATAAAATAAAAGGAAAACATTTCAGAGAGAAATGAAAACATGTCTCCACAAAAACTTGTACGCAAATGTTCACACCAGCATTATTCAAAATAGTCAAAATGGAGAAACAATACAAATGTCTATCAACTGATAAATGGGTAAGTAAAATGTGCTATACCCACAGAATGGAATATTATTTAGCAATAAAAAGGAACACAGTGCTGACACATGCCACAAAACCAACAAACCATAAAAATATTCTGCTAAGTGGAATAAACCAATCACAAAAGAGCACATATGACATGATTCCATTTATATGAAATATTCAGAATAGACAGATCTGTAAAGATTGAAAGTTGGTTAGTGGATGCCTACGGCTGCAGATGTTGGGAGAATATGGGGAGTGACTGCTAATGGGTATGGAGTTTCTTTTTGGAGTGATGAAAATGTTCTAAGATTGATTGTAGTGATTTCTTATACATATAAGAAAACACTGACTTGTACAATTAAGTGGGTAAATTGTGTGGTATATGAATTACATCTCAATGGAGTTTTCATATAAAAGAAATAAACTCATCTGAACCCTCAAAAAATATTGAAAAAGCCAAAAGCTTAAATAGAAGTTTCTAAACAGATATTTATCTGTTAATCAATAATCTGCTCGTACTGCTCCTAGTCTTGTCTTCAAGGAAAGAATCCATCCAACAAACCTCCAGGGAGGACTTGCTTGCAGTCAAACACTTTGTTAGATGATCAAGATAGGGCCCCTGACCAATAGAACTTGTGATCCAGAGAAATTGGCAGGGAAACAAAGAAACAAATGTAAGCCACTGGAAATAGACATATAATGGGGACTCTATACAGAGACTCCTAGGATACTCTTAGGAAAAGAAGGTAAATAAAGCATTTCCTAGATCTACCAGCGCAGTGACTCTTCCAAAGGGATTGATTAAAATAATTTGTCATGGCTTATTTTTAGTGACCTCATTTTTTTAAGCACTCTTAAGAACAAATCACACCTAATTTTCTTCTTTAGAATTTTGCCAAGATTCCTCATCATGCTCATTGTTTCAATGGACTCTAGATTCCAACTGTTCCCATGTTTTAAAAATAGGGAAAAGGCTTGGCAGCTCCAGTCTTGAGAATTTTTCTCATTTCCTGATGATTCCTCAATGAAAGGAGTCTGGTAAACAAAAGCTGTCAAAATCTAACTTGACACATGCTCATCAGGAAACATGTTCACAAATGTTTTTAGTAGCATTCTTCATAAAGGAAACAATACAAGTATCTACCAACAGTACAGCTATTAAATGTCATCGTCATTAGTTTACCATACCATGACATCTTACATGGTGAAAATGAATGGATCAGTTTACACGCATCAATGTGGCTAAATTTCAGAAACAATGTGGATCCCAAGAAGCAAATTATCCATATAAAGTTCAAAAATAGGCAAAAACAAAAATATTATTTCCTGATACACTCACATTATGGTTATAGATACACACACTCACACGCACACATCATAATAAAAAGCAAGAATGTGATTAACGCAAAATTCAGGACAGTGGTTATGAGGGGCGGGGAGTGGGGAAGGATACGTGGTCTGATTGGAGCCTAGAGGACATTTCTGGGGTACTGGTGATTCTTCATTTCTCAGTATAGATGTTCATTTTTGTTTAAACTGTATGTACACATTTTCACATACTGCTTGTATATTTTACAATGTTTTAAATCATAAAACTAGGAGCGCCTGGGTGGCTCAGTCGTTAAGCGTCTGCCTTCGGCTCAGGTCATGATCCCAGGGTCCTGGGATCGAGCCCCACATCGGGCTCCCTGCTCCGCGGGAAGCCTGCTTCTCCCCCTCCCACTCTCCCTGCTTGTGTTCCCTCTCTCGCTGTGTCTTTCTCTGTCAAATAAACAAAATCTAAAAAAAAAAAAAAATCGTAAAACTAACTAGGACAAAACACCAACAACTGTGCTGGTGAAGTAGGTTTTCATGGGCATCTCTCATTTTATGCACATGTTATTTTGGTTTATTGGTCTGTAATAGATCCTACATTTGCTGGATTCTGAAATTCAATGCTACTTGAAGTATATAGATTCCTTTGTCTGCAAGGAGCTTTAGAATCTGGCAAGATATTTGAGATAGAAGATTCCTGGAACCTCAGGAGGGCTGCCAGGGCATGAGCATGCGCCTCCTGCCTCATCCCTCATCTGGCTTATGGCCTGGCCAGACCACCCCCAGTGAAAGCGAAGTCAGAGAAGCAAGGGGAATATGTGCACTGGGGCCTGATAACTTCACTTATTAAATCTTTATCCTTGGACATCAAAAACTCCCAAAGATGGGGAATGGGGGTCATAGCAGTCTCTTGGGCAAACAATAATGGAAGAAGCCCTAATCCGCCTACTCATCATTTGCATAGATCATGCTTCTAGACACCTGCCTGGACAGAGGCCCAAGAGAAACTTTGGCATGGGAGATGCCTTTGCATTTAGTAAGCTGGTTTATCTGAAATGCACTAAAAGCTACACAACTGGAAGGAATGGACAGTTGCCACTGATTCAAAGACTCTTACGCTCTCAGCCAGCCAGTCTAAGTGCCGATTGTAGTCCGTTCTAAATACAGACAACAACCACACCAGTTTATTTCTCCAGAAATATTCAGGTTTCTATTCTGCAAGAAGTCATATTTTTACTTGTTAGCTCCCCATGCAGGGAGGAAGAATAACAAAAGCTTTTAAATTATGCCACAGTAACTCATTCCCCCAAACGGACGTATTAGACAAAAAGACGGCTAAAAAAGATATTTCGGGGACTCTAAAGTTTTTTTCAAATAAAATTAAGGTATATTTTCTAAATTTGAGTTTGCACAGGTATGCATGTCAGGGGCCTCCAGACATAAGCGGCCTGAAATGGCTGTCCCAGGAGTCACAGTTCAGTGGCCTTGTTGACCACAAGTGCTCTCTGCCCTTTCCACCTAGCCTGCCTGAATTTGATCAGCCAACCCTTCATTTGGGCTGGAATCAGGGACTGTGCCCCAAGGCCAGGATGGGGTTAACAGAGGGGCAGTGAAAACATTTGAGCCTGTTTCTCCGTTCTCTTCTCCTCCTGCAAGGCCAATTGCTGGTTATCACCACCAGAAAAATAACCCCCTAACATCCCCCTTACTGCCCTATGGCTCCTTTGCATCTTGCACGAAATACCCAAAATAACTTGAATCTGTCTTATTTTCTTCAAACTATTAATTCTCAACAAAAAGGCATCAGGGTGGGGATAGGATATGACCCCCATGCCCATCAATCAGGATCATTCGAGGGACACATTCAACATAGTTACCCATTCCAGATTCTGGTAAGTGTAGTCTATCCTTCAGACTGAGTGCTTGGGAGCAGAAAAGGAATTCAAATTTTTTTTTAATGTGATTTTTGCCTCAGTCCTTGGCCTAGTTACATGGTCATGATTTTCACTACATTTGATTCTGTCTTGTCCCATACATTGGTGGTTTTAGGTCTTTCTGTATATTAGAATTGCCCAGATCAATTTTTTTAAAAATACAGATCACCACCCTGGCCTGAGATTCTGACTGAATTGGTCTGTGGTGGGGGCTCAAGACCTGCTCTTTTTAAAAGCTCCCCAGGTGTTTTTGAAAGCATGGCCAGGGTTGGAAAAGCATCATGTAGAGGCCAAGTGAAAACATGGGAAGAAGAAAGGTAGCCATAAACCAGAGATTTTACTCAAGATGTTTATTTATTTGTGTTTAAATTTTGGAAGGGGGCACCTGGGCGGCTCAGTCAATTGAGCATCTGACTCTTGATTTAGGCTCAGGTCATTACCTCAGGGTCAAGAGATCAAGCCCCACATCAGGCTCCGTGCTCAGCACAGAGTCTGCTTGGGATTCTCTCTCTCCCTCTACCCCTCACCCATCCAATGCCCTGATCATGCACTCTCTCTCAAATTTATTAATTAAATAATTTTGGAAGAGAAAGAAAAGAAGGAGTACCTTACTGAATGTCAAAATGACCATTGTAGGATAGAACATGGAGCTTGGACTTGTGGGAAGACTTAACTGACATTTGATCCCACCATGCACTTGGCAGCTGGGTGCCCTCAGACTGAGAAAGCAAATACAGGGTGGCTGGGGAACCAAGTGAAGACTAAGAAGTGTCACTGACCAGTGTTAAGAAGATCCTTCCCCTCTCTCAACACAGCAGACTGTAGAATAATGATTACGCTTTTCAGTCTGGTCTGGATCCCAGTCCAAGTTTTGGGTTTTAGCCCCCATGACCTCGGGTGCACTACTTATTCTCATCTGTAAAGCTGGGACCTTGAGGGTAGCTATGTCCTGGGGTTCTTGTGAGACAACCCCAGGCGCACAGTCAATGCTCAGTTAATAGTAGCTTATTCATCCAGATAGAGTCACATTCCTGTCCTCCAGCCTGTTCCTCGCTGCGGAATCCAGGATAGTCAATGAGAGAATGCCAAAATGAAGAGTTAACTGACAACTAGAACAAATGTTCTTAGTTGCTTAGGGAACAGGACTCTATTTATATATTCATTCACAATATTTGACCAACACTTCTTCAGAATCAGGCACCATTTTAGATCTATTCTGAGGATTCCCTTGTGATGCTAATATTATCATAGTGTCTCAGTTGTCCGTGTGGATTCCTGGAACAAAAATACCATAGACCGAGTGGCTTAAACAACATTTATTTCTCACAGTTCTGGAAATTAGGAAGTCCAAGAGCAAGCTGCTGGTGAGAGCCCACTGCCTGACTGCATAGACGGCAGGCTTCCCTCTGGGCTCCCACTGGTGTAAGGGAATCCTCCGGGGTCTCTTTTATGAGGACACCATCCCATTCATGAGCGCTCCAGCCTCCTAATACGATCACATTGGGAGTTAAGATTTCAACATACACATTTTGGGAGGACACAAACATTCAGTCCATCACAGCCATGTTACAGATGCTGAAGAGAGCTTGGTTATTGAGCCCCAAACACTGAGCTGGAATCTGGACCCAGACCTTATAACTCCAAGGCTACAATCCCTTTCTTGGTGAGCTCAACTGGTCTCATGACTTTAAATATCAATATGCTTATGTGGTCCAAACAAGTATCTCCAGCTCAGACTTCTCTGAACTTTCAACTCACATATCTACTAATTGTCTTAAATTCAATGTAGACAAAACTGCGCTTCTGATAATTAGCCCCCCTTCCTCCAACCACCAACTCCTCTGAGTCTTCTCCATCAACTCAGATGGTGAAGGGCAGCAGAGTATGCCGCCCCAGATACGGCCGCAGGAGTTCAGGACCTGCCACCCCAAAGCATGCTGCTTTGGGATACTGATTGTTTTGAGCTGTAATCACCTGAAAACAGCAAAGACGGGGAGATGCTTTCTCTGAACTCCCCTTTTCTGCCGAAAGACAGCTCCTCCAAAAGGAACTCAGTGGTCACAGATTCCCTCCTGGAGTTTCATCAACAGGGTAGGATTGACTCTTATCACAGGAGAGGAGACACCACACCCAGCAAACTCAAGTCACAAACTGTCCTACCTCCCATCATGCTTCTCAGGGCCGCTTCCTCTTTCCCAAAGATCATTCACTCCCCCCTAGGAGATCTATACCCCGCCTTTCCCTATTAAAAATGGTATTTAGACCTGAATTCTAAAGCCATCTCTTTGACTTCCTCATTTTTGCTCAGTTTCTCCCATGTATCCATGAGGTACACATGTGAATAAACTTGGTTTGTTTTTTCCTCTTGTTAATCCACCTTTTATCACTGGGGGGACTCAGCCAAGAACTCAGGAGGGTAGAGGGAAGATTATTCTTCCTCTCCTACAACGGTAACTCCATCCCACAGTCAGTTGCAGGGGCGAAAACTGGAGTCATCCCTGGCCCTTCTCCCATACCCCAAATCTAATCAGCCAATAAATCCTGTCAACTCTGCCAAAACTTACACAATCTGATGGCCGTCCCTCCCCCACACCACCTCCCTGCTCGAAGCCACCACCACCTCTTACCTGCATAACTGTACTGGTCCTCTTAGGGTTTCAGGCCCCCAGCCTCATCACCCCACAACATATTTTCAACCCCGAAGTCAGCATGATCTTGTTAAAACATAAGTTAGATCACATCTCCCTCTGGTCAAAACTGCCCAAGAGCTTCCCACCTCATCTCATGACCTGTACCTGATCTGGACGTGCCCACCCACCCCTCCCCTCTCTCTCTTCCTCCTAACGCTGCTCTCTCGCTCACTCCCCTCTTTGTGTGCACTTGTCTTGACTGTACCCGGCACTCTCCTGCCTTCTCTCCTTTCTTCTGCTGTTCTCTCTGCCTGCCATGCTCTCCCCCACTACCCTCCGGGCACACTCTCCTTCTTCTTTAAGGTCTTCACTCAAAAGTTGATGTCATCCTGTTCAGTGGGACTTCTCTGAGCACTCTATCCAAATCTGCAAAGCGCCTTCCACTTCACCCCTTTCCCCCTGCTCTCTTACCCTGAAGGGGATCAGAGGTCACCCGAAGGGCGCCTGGGTGGCTCAGTCGGTTAAGCATCTGCCTCTTGAGTTCGGCTCAGGTTGTGATCTCAGGGTCCTGGGATCGAGCTCCACGTCGGGCTCTGCAGTGAGCGGGGAGGGGTCTGCTTGTGGATTCTCTCCTTCTTCCTCTGCCCCTCCCTCCACTCATGCATGCTCTCTCTCTCATAAATAAACCTTAAGAAAAAAAAAAGAAAGAAAGTGCCACCCCAAAATAATGCCTTTTGAGCATAAGGATTATCTTGAGCTGAAGGCAACTGAGACAAAGCAAACAAAAGAAGAGCTCTCTGGCCTCCCCTATCTGCCAAAAAGCAGGGCATAAATTTGCCTTTCCACTACCAGGAAGAGGAGAACAATCCTAATCACCAGACACACACCAAGATTAATCCGCATAAACAAATCTTAGCAAATAACCCTTCTCTACCATTAGCTTTCCCCCATACTGCCTCATTAACTGCCCACAATTGATTGGCTCTAAAAGCCCAAACCCCCTTTCCTTTGTTCTTTGTCACTTCTCCACGATGTATCACCTTTTGTCCAAATGGCATATAAGCCCTTGAGCCTAGATTTTTCACTTCTTTTCTGTAACGCCCCCATGCATGTAAAATTGAAAATCTTAGGAAAATGTATAGGCCTTTTCTCCTGTTAATCTGTCCTCTGCCAGCCTAATTCACAGACCCCAGGCACTGAACCCAGAGGAAAAGTTTTTTTCTTCCCCTGCAATCACTTCTAACGTACCATATGTTTTCCTATTGATCTTGTTTGTGGTGTGTCTCCTTGCACTAGAATATAAGTTCTAGAAGGGCAGAGATCTTTGCCTGTATTGATCACTACTGTCTCTTCAGCACCTAGAATATCGCCCAGCAATATTAATCAATATTGGTTGAATGAATAAATGGAGTATTTCCCCTACAAATAGTGCCTAGGAAGGCAGCCATGTGAAAACTCTAGAATTCTAATATTAAGTGAAAGATGTCAACAGTCATAAAAAATATATTTTTTTAAAGATTTTATTTATTTATTTGACAGAGAGAGACACAGCGAGAGAGGGAACACAAGCAGGGGGAGTGGGAGAGGGAGAAGCAGGCTTCCCGCTGAGCAGAGAGCCTGATGCGGGGCTCGATCCCAGGACCCTGGGACCATGACCTGAGCCGAAGGCAGACGCCCAACGACTGAGCCACCCAGGCGCCCTGATAAAAAATATTCTTAATCATTGATGCAAGTAGTCAAGAAGGCAAAAATATGGGAAATAATTCAGAACACTGGCCTAGGAGCCAACAGGGCTATTTTTATTCTTGATACCATGCCACTCGGCAGGGCCTCAAGTTTCTTGGGAAATGTTGGGGGGGGATAATAACTGACATTTTCAGTAAGAATCAGTAGGAAAAACAGTCTCTAAAAACCGGGAATTTTTTTTAAAAATGTATACCCAGGAATTTATTAGAGACTAATTTGGTCATTCAGTTAAACTCAAAGGATAAGATGAGAAAATGGAAATGAAACTTGGTCTAGGATGAAGTTCAAGATGTATTTGGGCCAAAGTGTCATCTACAATTGTTAGGGGAATTCCCAGAAGCTGCCAGAGCTGGGGCTCCAGCCAGTAAGGGATTATCTCCAGGAAAGTGTTCCCTGAGTGTTTCCCAACCACACCCACGAAGACTCAGTGTCCTCCTCCGTAAACCCCAAATGCCACCTTTGGTTGGTGCCAGTTTTCATATTTTTTGAAAAATGCTTTTGCAGCGTAGCTTAGAAAGCGGAGAGAAACAGACTTTGGGGAAGGAGCTCCCCCGCCCCCCATCTGCTTCCTCCACAATCGTGAATTGCCAACACCTGGCCTGACTCTCAGGCAGAGGATCCAGGATTTTTCTGTTTCAAAACAAAGCAGAGACTTAGCTCCTGGCTGCTTGTAAATCTCTCCCAGAAAGCATAGTCCGTGTATCTTGGTTCTTGGTGTCATCTTTTCTCAAATTTACACTTTTCTTCACGTGAAAGAAATGATCTGCAATACAGAAAATAGCTGTATTTGTATTTTCTCCCCTTGGGAAGTTGCCTAGAATCGCCTCCCTATTTGGACTTCCTTTTGTCGTTCAGGTACACCGTTTTCCTGAGGTTGAAATTCAGGAAGCACAACCTACAATTTTCTCCTCTCTTTCACATTTGCTTCTTCCATTCAAATCAAAATGACCGAACAACCAGTTTGGCAAGTCCTGTTTTTTTGTTTTTTTTTTTTTTCCTTTGGGGACTCCAGGCTGCCCAGCAGTGCTGATCTAGATCAGCCTAGTCAAGGTCTTTTTATCTTGTGGCTCTCAGTGGATCTTGACGGGACAAAGGGAGACTCAGTAACAGGCAAGGTTGTCCGGAGATTGGCAAAATCCATTGGATGACTCTCAAATTCTTCACCACATCTGTTACTTGTCTGCTTTCATTACGGTAACTTTCCTCTGGCTCAATATGGGGACAGCCTATTTGCCAAGGTGAAATGTGACTCCACAACCAATACTTTGGTGAAAGCTTTTACTCCCCCCCACCCTGGGTTTAGCAGCAGGTTTCTGCTACATTTAACTGAACTAAACTAAACTAACCCTACTCAATGGCTGACAAATATAATCCAACGGTATCATTTTAATGTAGTATCATTAATGGTATCATTTTAATATACTATGCCAATTTCTCTAGCTTTTTCTGTCCACCATTTCACTTAACTATTTGAGAATTGCTGATATAAGCTTTCTTTTTGGTTACGTTTTTCTATGGGCGGGGGGCTATTTCTGGTCACACTTGCTATAGAGGTGAATATTTAAATATTTCATTTAAAACTTTATCTTACCTTGCTCAAATGAGATGAATTATTTCATTTTATCCAAGTACCTAAAGAGACACACTGCAAAATATTTTAATATTACCAACATTATTTTTACCAATATTATCTTTAACATCATCAACAACATTCTTCTATTTTTAAATGTTTTACATCCCCAGCATATATAGGAACTTTTAATTTAATGTTCTTGCAGGTTGACAGGAACCTAAAATTCTAGAAGACACACAAAGTTCTAGTATTCGACGCAAGGAGCAGAGAGGTAAGAGTGAGGACTGGATTTCAGGAGGATGACGCTAGGAGGGGCTTGGGTCATGGGTGGAACTGAAGAGAGAGAGTTTTTCACAGAAATGTTTCTCACATCAGGAAATTCCAGAGAGTTCTTTCAGAGCAGGAATCACCACCAACGTGGGACATAAGCACCCATTTCCTAATTGAACTCCAGCTGCCATAAAGAGGTGGCCCTGGTCATTCAGCTAAACTCAAAGGATAAGATGAGAAAATGGAAATGAAACTTGGTGGCACTTAGGTGACCACTGACCTCAGAGACTTTTCTAAGCAGCAGCTGTTCCCTGGATGCTGCATGTCTACTTGTCTTGGTTCCAAAAGAGGAAGCTCTTCTCCAGTTAATGCTGAGGCTGAAGGAACAGGAAGGCTGGATGTGACATCCGTGAGCACTCGAGACAGTCCTTCAAATACAAGGTGAGGCTATCCAGAGGGCTTTCCTTCCAGACATGAGTGTAGTTCTACAGTACTTGCATAGATTTACCCAGATGACATCTAATCACCTTGAATATATAGTAAAATTCCTCATATAAGCCTGTTTTGAAAAAATTGCAATCTGCTTCTGTCAAACAAATAAGAAAATACACCTAAGCAGTTCTCAAGGAGACTCAGAGCAATTTCATTAAAATTCCTCTGAAGCGTATTTAGTTTGCTTACACAAAGCTTTCCTATCTTTGTTTTCATGGTCATGAAACAATAGAAGGGGGCCATAGAAGGATTTCTGTAGCTGGGTTTCTTGCTGTGGGGGGGGGGGGATGACCTAATTTACATTTCAGCTCTGTTTGAAAATCAAAAAGATGCCTGCCCCCACAGTGTCTGCCATCTGGTTCTTAAGCTAGCCCTCCCTCACTATCCTTATTGTTCTTGTTCTGATTTCATCTATGTTCACTTGGTACCAAGGACCAAACTCCACAGTGTTCTGCAAAAGCCTGTGGCTAAGTCCCATTAGACAAAATACAACATTAAAGTATCTAACATTTATAGAGCAATTCACTATGAGCCAAGTTCTGCCAGATTCTATTCAGAGGGCTTTGCCTCTGTAATCAGGCTTTATCCTCCTTACAACCCAAGGAGGTAAGTGCTGCTAATGCCACCCCCATTTTGCAGAGGAGCAAACTGAGACGAAAGAGAAATGACTTGCCCAAACCCTCAGGGTGTGAATGTCAGAGCCAAGCCAGCCAGCCTCTGAGCCACCCCTTTCACGTAGGGCAACATGTCCAGAAAAGCTCAACAGGAAGGAAAAAAGTCTTCATATTTGATTTTCAAATCTTTCAGATATTCTATATATTCAATCTTAAACTTTTAAAAATGTATTAAATCTTTATGCTCTCTAGGTTGTCCCAGTGAGTATTTATCATCCAACCTAAAGAATTGTCATTTCAGAAAAATTGTTGGAATTTGCATTAGTAATCTTTCCCAGTTAAATATATTGCTCAACTCTGTGCTTTGCCTTAGATGCTCAATGTAGGAGGAAAAAAACATCTATTTGACCCCAAAGTAGAATTCATTCATTCCTTCAGTTTTATGAAATTCCAGAAATCGAAAGTATGTCAGCGTAAGTTGCAAAATTCCCAGTGAGTTTAAGGAAAAATACAAGTTGTTTCCACTGTTGGGAAATAATTGACTTTAGTTAATAAACACAACAGCATATAGTAAAGCTTGATCACCACAGAGATATCCTGGGGAAAAGCACCTACGAATCATGTCATTACCATTCCTTTCTCCTCAGACAAAAAATTGTACTTCCTCAGTATTTCTAGAGTGACTTTCACATCCTGACAGTAATATCAGCAGTGTTATAGTCAAATATCAAATGGTGACAGGACTTTTCATGTCCTAGAAAAAAAAGATTCCAGCACTTTGTACGTGAAAAAGCTTCTTCGAAGGAAGGGCCAATGCTATTTCACACAGGTGCATGAAGCTTAACATCTGCATCCCCTTGAGCCAGTAACCACTAAAACTTAAAACACAATTTTCATCTGTGGGTTTTAGATCTGATAAACAACGTTAGGTTTTCCCACAGCTCCTGAGCTGCCTTGTTTCCAGTAGCATTGTTGTGCAAGTTGCCACAAGAATACAAAAGCTTTGAAACAAGACTTGGCGTGCATATGGATAATGTGAACTGCAATGTGAGGTCATGCTATTCTCGACAGCGTGTACTTCAGCAAATAAGAATTTGTATTCTGCATTGTTCTTCATTGTTCTTCAAGGGCCAACAAAACATATAATGAGACCCCCTTTTTTTTGAATTGTAATCATTCGAATAAATTGTTTAAATCCACTCATCAATTTGGAAGCTCCTTGAGGGCAAGAACCATTTTTGTTCTGCCGCTCCTCTTTGTAGCCCTTCGTGGATTTAGCAGTAGACGCAAATTAAAAACGCACGCACGCACGCATGCACACACGTCTATACAAACATAGCCAAGTGTTTATAGTTGAAATGATTAAAGCGTAATTGAAATAGATCCCTCTAATTACAATGGAAGGGAGGGGAGCTCCCACGAAGGAGAGAGAGCACTTACAAGATTAATGTGACTCCAGGCAAGGACCACAGGAGCCAGGGGTTAGGGAAGTAGCCATGGATTTCAACCAGACACTCCAGCTCCGGAACCCCTTCGTTCTCCTGCCTTAGCCTGGGCGACAGGCCGAGGACATGACAATTAATGAGAAAACAAGTCACCGTGCTTAATTTTTAGATCTTTCAGATATTTTATATATTCAGTTCTAAACTTGGATGAAAGTTGATTAAGCTTTATATTCTCTTAGGTGTCTCAGTGAGTCATTTATCATCCTACTTCACCTAACGTTTTTCAATTGGGAAAAGTAAGACGAATGAAAAGCAGTGATTTACCACATTAGTAGTCTATTCCAGTTAAAGAGTCCTAGGGAGATGTTTAGGAGGTTGAATGGGTGGGATAAGGGGTTGATTGGAGGAGGGGTATAAAAGAGTTACAGAAACAGAGAGAGAGAGACAGAGAGAGAGAGAGACCGCCTTTTCTCTATTTGAGAAACTGGATACTGAAGACGGCAGTACCATTACTGGGACCAGGAAGGCTTGAGGAGATCCTTCCAAAACAATTATTATAAGAACCTGCCTCCCCTCTTCTAGAAGATCTGCCATGATTGTTGGGGTCAGCTCCTCAGCTGATGCCATTGGCCTGATATTGAATCACTGCATAGTTATTTCGTTCCAGATATTTCTGAAATGCTCCAAACAGTCCTGATCAAGGTAAAAAGCATAGTGTGTTACACAGAGAACTGAGATATGTACATCCTAACAACTCAGACCATCTCTCGCAGGGCTGTTTATTTGCTGTCACTGCTAACTGATATTGCGGATGACCCAGCTGATCCACCTGCCATGCTGAAGTCTGGAGACTTATTCAAAATCGTAAGCCTTAATCCTAACAGGTCTGAAATTGAAATGACATACTGCCTTTTCTATGTGAGTGCATCTTTAATTCGAGTGTCATAAGAGTTTAGCTTTCACATGGAGTTGCAGAATTAGCTAACCAATGAACTAAGTGTTAAAAATAAGGCAGTAACCTGAGCCTTAATAGGATTTTCCATGGTCAGCCTAATGGCTGCAAGACCATCTACCTGATAACCAGTTCTGCCTGAGAGTTCCTCTGGTTTTAGAAATACCAACATTTCTAAATGTTTATCTACTACCCATTGGAAAAGCCTATAATTCAACTTCTATATCCTCACAGAAGAGAAAGAAAAATCTTCTCTTTCCCATCGAGTCAAACATGTTTCTTAGAACTTTACTGCTTCTCTCTGCAGCAGCCAAAACAAATTCTGTTTCCAAAGGAAAGTATGACCTTGTTCCCGTCCCTACTTAGTGATTCGCAGACATGAAATGTGTATCTTGTACTTGCTTTGTGCCTCAGTGAACACCTAGACATCATGGGTCCCCTGGAAATCTGTGCGTAGGGGCTATCATGGCAGGCAGAAGCAAATGGGACAGGGAGGAACAGCTCTGGACATTCCTGTTACCCAATCTCTTCTCCTCCACTCTCCCTTCAGATTTCACTTACAAAACACAAGTTCAAAGACAAAATTATTTCAGAACTTCACGATGACAACTGCAGAGCATCCAGCCAAGCATGATGCCCTTCTGAGCATGGGACTCTGTGTGGGCACACAGGTCATGAACCCATGAAGCTGGCCCTGCCGACAATATGGATAGAGAGATAGGGGAATCTCTGAAAGGCTCACTCCAGAAATGTAATGGTATTGAGAAGACAGTCGTCACCTGCGCTTCCTCTTGCCCAAGTCAAAATTCTCGCGAGTCTACCAAAACAGCATCTGGATTCCAGAATATGATACTAACTGAGGTGGGAATGCAAAGAAATGACATAGGACCCAGAGACCAAGTTCTAGTTTATCTGTTGCAATGTAACATACCACCTAAAATAAGTGACTTATCACTATCTTATTGGTCCTTGAGCCACCAGGTGGAGGGCCACTTATCAAGAAGAAACTCGCTCCTTGTACTGTTACATGATTCAGAAATAAAATTCCATTGTGTTCGAGCTACATATAGGTGTGTATATATATATATGTGTGTGTGCGTGTGTACGTGTGTGTGTGTGTGTGTACACTCAGAGAGAGGGAGAGAGAGGAACTTGGGCAAAGCTTGGCTGGAACATTCTTCAGTCCTTTACGGCACTGACGAGTGTCACTAGGTGGGATTCAGCTGCCACAGAATTGGATTCAATGGTTTCATTCAAATACCTGGGTCTTTCCACATGGTGGCTCCTGCAGAGTAGCCAGACTTCTTACATAGCAGCTCAGGGCTCCAAGAGCAAGCATTCCGAGTGCCAGGAAGCAGAAACTGCCAGTTTCTTGAGGCCTGGGCTTGAAAACTGGCACAGCATCACGTTTTCAATGCTTTATTGGCTAGAGCAATCACAGAGCCTGCCCAGATTCGGGAGAGGGACATCAACCCACCTCGTGATGGGAGGAGAAGCTGCACCTTCCTGCATCTGCCACATGCCCCTATCAAAGATCATCTCTACACGTGCTGGGAAAATCCCTTACTTTCACTGCAGTTAACAGATCACTGTGATTTTTCCAAATCTGTTTTCCAGGTAAGAGTTCATGAATTAAGGGACTCAACAGATCTTTCAGTTAGTGGTAGCCTTGTCCCTTTTGTTTAGCATTTATGTGTTTCATCATATATCATATGTATAGTTATTTTTTATAGTTATATTCATCCATGTATGCATTACTGCTCAATAATTATAATATCCTAAAGCACCTTGCCTTCTATGGTTTTTGTAATTTTTCTCAGAATATAACATACTCTCTAACAAGACCAAGGGGTGAATAAACCTCACTTCTGAATAACAGTGTTGTTTCCCCTGTAGAAAGACACAGATGTAGTGAAAAGAAGGGGCACGTGCACCCCAATGTTCATAGCAGCAATGTCCATGATAGCGAAACTGTGGAAGCAGCCAAGTTGCCCTTCAACAGACGAATGGATAAAGAAGATGTGGCCCATATATACAATGGAATATTACTCAGCCATCAGAAAGGATGAATACTCACCATTTGCATTGACATGGATGGAACTAGAGGGGATTATGCTAAGTGAAATAAGTCAAGCAGAGAAAGACAATTATCATATGGTTTCACTCATATGTGGAACATAGGAATAGCACGGAGGACCATAGGGGAAGGGAGGGAAAACTGAAGGGGAAGAAATCAGAGAAGGAGACAAACCATGAGAGACTCTCGACTCTGGGAACCAAACTGAGGGTTTCAGAAGGGAGGGGGTGGGAGGATGGGGTAGCCATGTGATGGGTATTAAGGAGGACACGTGTGGTGATGAGCACAGGGCATTATACACAACTAATGAATCATTCAAACACTACATCAAAAACTAATGATGTACTATATGTTGGCTAATTGAACATAAAAAAAAGAGATATGAAGCCAATTTTCAAAGTATTTCTCCCATATATCTGAAATTTTATAAGATATTTCTAGAGCACTATCTAAAACTTTTTGCCCCATAAAAGGAAAAATTGTGTGAAGAAAAATTGTGCTTCCCCCTGAAAAGCTGGGTATGTACCCTGTGGGCCTGCCCCTGTCCTGTTCCCTGTTTGTCCGGGGCTTCACCCAGGACTGGAGATCTGCCTTCATGCACAACACACCTCAGGAGGTTTCTCTGGCTTGGGACTCATTGTGTTTCCTGAATCTGATGTCTTTTATCCAGTTCTGGAAATTTTCCTGTTGTTGCTATATTGACTCTTCCTTATCCTCTTTTATCTCTTCTTGAGATTCTATTACTGATAATGTAGACCTTCCTGCCCTGTACTCAGGGTCCTTTTATCCTCTCCTTGTCTTTCTGTATTACATTCTGGGTTAATGCCACAAATATATTGCTCAGTTCCTAGCTTCTCTCTGAAACCCTGCTAACATAGCTCCTTTGATCCATCTTTTAAGATTTTTAAAGACTTTTGCTTTAATTTCTAGAAATTTTATTTTAATCTTTTTCAGACATGCCTGATCTTCTTGATATAGGATATTAGCTTTTTTTCCCCTCATATTTCCTATTTTTGTGCTTATTTTGGTCATTAATCAGTTTACACATATTCTCTGGTCTCTAGATGACCATCCTATTATCTAGAGTTCTTGACCATTTAACTCTGCTGTTGGTTTCACCTGATGACATTTGTTCACATGGAGTGCTCCCCACCCGCCCACTCCAACCCTCCCCCCCAAACCCTTGGAGTGTGGGATTCACAATAGTGAGCTCATGTTCAGTGGGGATTTGCCTGGGGGAATCCTGTGCTGCCTGGGCTGGAGGAATATTCCTCCTCCTGAGTTACAGAAGCACTTGCTTTTCTCAGAGGTTCAAGGGGTATCCCCAGCTCAAGACTACTTCTGCTAATTTCCTGGCTTTGGCAGTCCCTTGACAATGCAGGTAGTGTAAACTCAATCCCAAATCCACAGGACAATAAGCCTGTGGTAACAGTTCCTCAGGAGATTGCAGAGATTTTTTTTTAATATTTTATTTATTTATTTGTCAGAGAGAGAGGGAACAAGCAGGGGGAGCAGCAGGCAGAGGGAGAAGCAAGCTCCCTGCGGAACAGGGAGCCTGATGCAGGACTCGATCCCAGGATCCTGGGATCATGACCCGAGCCGAAGGCAGACGCTTAACCGACTGAGCCACCCAGGCGTCCCGATTGCAGACATTTTATGTAGTGAACTTTGGCATTCTAACCATTTTAAAGTGTACAATTCAGTGGCATTTAGTACATTCAGTTTTAGGCAACTGTCACCACTATCTGGTTCTAGAACATCTTCATCACCCCAAAAGGAAATCCAGTGCCCATTAAGCAGTCACTCCCATTCTCCCCTCCTCCCAGCCCCTGGCAACAACTAAACTGCCCAGGCCAAGACAGAAAAAAACCCTTGTCATTGCTTTTCGCTGTGGGAGGAATGTTTTCAGGTTCTCAGATTTATGTACGTGTTTTGTTTCCTTCCCCACCCCACCCCCCCTTTTGCTGGTCCAGAGCCTCATCTCTGTCCAGGCTGCTGGTATAAACCCTTTGGACTAAAAGTCATTCTTAGGATAAATCCTGAGTTCCAGGCTCTGAGCAGGTATCTGTAAATAACCCAGACAAAAATCCCTACCCTCATGGAACTTGCTTTCTAGAAGGAAAGAAGCAGAAAATAATAACCAAATTATAAGTAACTGGAGTGAGGAATGAGCAATGAGCAGTAGAAAATTAACAGAGGTTGGAGGTAGGCAGGAATGCATGAATCAGGGAGCTTTGTGGGCCATTGTGAGAATCGGGGCCTTTGTTCTGAGAAAATAAAAGACTCTGGAGAGTTTTGCGTGAAGAGTGACATATATGACTTACATTTGAAGCAGATCATGATGGCTGATCTATTGAGGTGAGAGCACAAGGACGACAGAGAGACACCTGTCACAACAGCACTGCAATAATCCCCGAAGTGGTGGTAGGCTGGACCAGGGAGCAATAGCAGCAGAGTGGTAAGAAGTGGCTGGATATTCAATGTATGTTGAAAACTGAGCCCACAGGGTCTCATAACAGTTTGGTTTTATCATATCATGTGAGAGAGTCATCAAGGATGGTGCGGTAGGCAGAACAATGGTCCCACAAAGATATCTGTGTCCTAGGGGAGGGGTTAGGGAGATGGGTGAAATCAGTGAAAGGGATTAAGAGGTGCAAACTTTATGTTATAAAACAAATAAGTCATGGGGATGTAAAAGTACAGCACAGGGAATGTAGTCAATAATAGTGCAATAACTTTGTATAGTAACAGATGGTGACTAGACTTATTGTGGGGATCATTTCATAATGTATAAGAATATTGAATCACTATGATGTACACCTGAAACTAACAGGATACTGTATGTCAATTATACTTCAATAAAAAAATTAATAACTTAAAAAAAAAGAAGATTCCTAGGTCCTAATCCCTGAACCTGTGAATATGTTGGGTAACATGGCAAAAGGAAATGAAGTAAGGTTTTAAATAGAATTAGGTTGCTAATCAGATGACTTTAAAATTGGGAGATAATCCTAGATTATGTGGGTGGACCCAATATACTCGTAAGGTCTTTAAAAGTGGACGAGGAAGAACCAGAGATGGCAGCTTGAGAAAGACTCCACCCAACCATGCTGACTCTGAAGGTGGAGGGATGGGGCCATGTGCCCAGAAGTGCAGACAGCTTCCAGCAGCTGGAAAAAGCAAGGACACGGATTCTCTTCCAGAGCCTCCGGAAGGAACACAGTCCTACCAACTCCTGGATTTTAGCCTGGTGAGACCCATGTTGGACTTCTAATCTAAGAAAATATAGGAGAGTAAATCTGTAGTGTTCTAAGCTACAAAGTTAGTGGATATTTGTTACGGCAGCAATAGGAAGCTAATACAGAGCGCACCAAAGTTTTGTCCTGAGCACATGGAAGGATGGCGTTGTCATTAGGTGACATGGGGAAGACAGTCGGTAGAGGAAGTTTGGGGGTAAGAATCGTTAAGTTCCGTGTTAAATACTTTCTATTCCTAGAGAAAATCTGTCACACACGTGTCAGGAGACATGCGTGTGCTTGTTCATAACTGCATGAGAGTAAAAGTCCTGACACATCCCAAGTGTCCATGCCAGGAGAATGAATAGAACATGGGAGTCCAGTCCTGCCAGCGAATATTACACGGCCATGAAGTGAATGAACTACATCTGGCGACAACACAGATGAATTTTAGTTATACAGTTTAAAGAGTGATATTCTTTCGTGTACATTAAATATTGAGTGGTGTTTCAGTCCTAGTTGTTGCTAGCCTGCTACGTCCTTCCCCTCAGAGCTCCCTGTCACCAAGCATGGCTCCAGAATCCACTCCTGGGCTCACCTGTCTTTGATTTTGGCTCTAGAAGACTTACTGTCTTTTTTTTTTTTTAAGATTTATTTATTGATTTGAGAGAGAGAGCAAGAGAGTGGGGGGAAGGGCAACAGAAGAGGGCGAGAGAATCCCAGCAGACCTCGCTGAGAACAGAGTCCAATGCAGGGCTCAGTCCCAGGACCCTGAGATCATGACCTGAGCGGAAAACAAGAGTCAGATGCTTAACCGACTGAGCCACCCAGGCGCCCTGAGGATTTTACTGTCTTAAGAGCTCAGTTTACACATTTAAAAGGATGTGTTTTAGAAATCTTGTCTGGCATTTTTAGGTATCTAACACTGGGAGGATTTTCTAATTATCCAACCCTCTGAAGAAGTTTATTAACAATTCCCAGGCCTTACACCTTAATCAATAAATCAGAATCTCAGGGTCAGAGCCCAAAGCATTCTCTATGTTTTTAAAGCTCTATGGGTGGTTCTAAAGCAAAATCACCACAGTAAGCACTGAATAAATCACTGATCGACTAGCTGGGGGAGGGAGGAGGCTGTCCCAGCTGGAACCTAAAGTATATCTAATCCTGGGCTTGAGACCTACTTGAGCACATCTAGAGCAGACCCACCAGATGTCTGTTTGCCCAAGGAGCTAAAGGGCTCCAGAGAGATAACACAGCCCAAAGGAAGAAAGAACTGGCTACAAGATTAATTCCAAGTGGACTTCTGCAACTAGGGCTTTATGTGGAAGAGAGACAAGAATCAGACATACCAAGTTCAAAACCTCTACAATCTTGACAAGCCTCAGCTCCCTCACGTGGAAAATGGAGATACTAGTAGTACCTATCTCTTGGGGCTTCTGTAAATACTAAGTGAGGCCATACTGGTAGAGTTATTCCCATAAGTGCTTGGAGCCCAGTAGGTGCTCAGTAAGCATTAACTGTATAAATTAATGGAAATCGCCCTTTCACTAAGACCTCCAGTCCTCTGATTGCTGTGGGAGGAGACTGCAAGGAAAAAGAGAGTAAAGAGGGATGGAGGGAGTCACCCCCAATGGCCAAGCCCCCCCCACCTTGGCCCTACAGGAGACAGGAGACAGGAGTGCCTGGCAGACACCTAGGTGATCCCCAGCAAAAGGAGTTTGGGTGTCTAGCAGAGGCCTCATCACAGAAGCAAGAACATCAATGATCAAGAGGCACAAGAAAATCCTCCCACAGGTTTGCTTTGAATCCCAGTGTGGCTACCGTCCTGACAGGCATAACGGTGAGTCTTGATCCTAAAATAAATAGTACTTCAAAAGACTGCTATTCCAGAGACGAGCTTAGTCAGTAGGGCCTACCCTGAAGCTCTGTATTCTCCTAAATCCGGTGGCATCCTGGTAAACCAACTCTCAAAAATTAAAAATGGCTCAAGTCCTCATTTATAGAGTTTGTCAGTTTCCATGCGTATACACTCTCTCCCACCGTGGCTGACACCAGCGGGGTGTGCTCAGCGGGTTCTCATGCTCTCCAGCACAATAGTGCTTTATTCTCCAAATGGCAGGGCCCCCAATAGACAGCCGTACATTTAAGTGATTATGCCATCCCTGGAGAAAGAGCATTTCGATACACGACTTAGCTCATCTTTGTGCTGAGACTGCTGTGTACATAATGTATCCTCCCGTCCTGACAAGCATATTTACTACCCCCAAAAGAGTGTACATAATCTACACGCCGGCCTGTCTGCAGACTACTTGGGGGTACTTTGTTCTCCTTTATGAGAGCCTTCACGTCTTTGTGGGAAACAGAACGTTTTTAAGGTGCTACTGGGAAAATGGCTGATGATGCTGTCAAGTTAAAGAGCACTCGGGATGCGGAGTTCCAGTCGTGGGAGTTTCACTTGAAACTCAAACTCGATGGAGAAGTCGGTCAGAGGAATTTTCATCAAATTTTTAATGATTCATTAAAACGGCACTGCCTGGAGATGTGGAAACTATGAAAAACATCCATCAGCACGTGCCAGAATCCCCTGGATGGCCATTAAAACACAGATCCCTGGGCCCTACCCCCCTTAAGTTTCTGATACAGTGGGCCAGGGCCCTGAGAATGTGCATTTCTAACAAGTTCCCAGGTGTCCCTGATGGTGCCGGGCTGGGGATCACACTCAGAGAACCACCGCCTTTTATGCGTCACACCTGAGAAGTGGTGTTTCTCCGAACCAGCCCTTGACAGCTGGTATTTTTAAATTAAGCGTGCATTATCCATCGAAACCTAGAAACATCGAAATTCTAGAAGCAGTACTTGGACTAAAAGGAGACTTCTGGAAGACTGTTAACATTAGCATTAAGTCCTCAGTGAAATTTCTTCCAGGAGTTTCAAGGCGGTGTCTGGTTCCTTAGCATCCGGCGAGTAGCGATCATTCTGTTTTCAGCCTCGGCAAACAGAAGAGTCGCTTGGGATTGCACAGCAAATGGGGACAGAATGCAGCCTCCAAAATGGAGCTTTCTCCCTCCTCTCTGCCTCTCTCCAAGGCCCAGAAGGCAGCCAGCAGGACCGTGAAGTCCTGGAAGGGTGGGAGGGAGGGAGACACGACCCCAGGAGGATGAATCTTCAAGGTTGTCAGTGGGTCAGAGTGGGGCCCTCATGTTTCTGCATTTTTTTTTCGCCACACTCTGAAATTCCAGCCTCCCTTTTCCTACAGAGAAGTTGCTCTATGTACAAAGGTGGTTGGTTTCGTAGCCTATGCCCAGGAGAGACTAAAACAAAAACCCCAAATGTTATTTTTAACAGTTGATGTAAGCAGGATGTGAAGGTCATTGTTTTAAAATCACATCTCCCAACAGAGAAAACTAATCTTAATTGAGGTGTTTTGTTTTGTTTTGTTTTGTTTCTTGTCTCACTTACAGTACTCCTTTTCTAACCAGCCCAGAAACTGTTATTCCGTCCTTGGTATTTTTGAGTTATTATTTTTTTAAATAACCTTGAATTGAATTCAGATCCGCCATGGCTTTTTAATTTTACCCATATTAGTCATGATTGTCAAGCAGAGTTTCCCTGTCTGGTTTCAAGGTCATGTTTGCAAACACCACCCACCGTGCCCCCAACAGGGACACCTCAGGCAGCGGGAACCAGGTCTGGGTCTGCACCCCTGTCTGCAAACTTTATAAGCCACATTCTCTCCTGACGTCATCTTCTAAGCCAGCCAGATGTCACAGGTTTGGTTGTTGGGTTATCGTGGCTTTTTTTTTTTCCCCCTGCTAGTCTGATAGCTTTTAGGGTCAGTGATCAACAGGTATTTTAGAAATGAGATGTGTTCAGTGGCATAAGGGGTGAATGACCCATGTAAGGGGACTCAGCTCAGTGGCTCAGTCCCTGACACATCACTAGCTTATGAGCCTGGGGGCTGCAGGAGGGAGGTAGGACTCCAGGTCCTCCTTTTATCCTCTGCTTAATAAAAGGCAGGTCCTGGGCGCCTGGGTGGCTCAGTCGTTAAGCGTCTGCCTTCGGCTCAGGTCATGATCCCAGGGTCCTGGGATCGAGTCCCACATCGGGCTCCCTGCTCGGCGGGAAGCCTGCTTCTCCCTCTCCCACTCCCCCTGCTTGTGTTCCTGCTCTCGCTATCTCTCTCTCTGTCAAATAAATAAATAAAATCTTAAAAAAAAAAATAAAAGGCAGGTCCTCTCTGTAAAAAAATCGCTTGTTTCTAGAACTTGGGATTTTATGTAATAGCTACTATTGCTGAAAACTGCTATTTATTCAGTTTGTCCAGACTGTCAGACAAGGTGCTCAGCATTGTGCAGGAGCCTGGAAGGTCCCTACAATTGTTTCCATTGTGTATATGGAAGCAACTTGGAGATGCTGGGTAACCCACCTGGGAACACGAAGGGGCGGCCAGTTCATTGTCTGCAAGCAGTAATAGCTGAGGCTTGTTGTCTTAGTCAGCTCCGGCTGGCCTAACAAAATACCAGAGACCAGGTGGCTTAAACAACAGACATTTATTTCTCACTTCTGGTGACTGGGAAGTCCAAGATCAAGGTACCAGGCTGATCTGCATCTGATAAGCCCCATCTAGCCTGGTTTGTAGACTGCCACATTCTTGCTGTGCCCTTATTTGGCAGAGAGAAAAAAAAAAACCTCTGGTCTCTCTTCCTCTTCTGATAAGGACCCTAATCCATCACAGGGGTCCTACCTTCCTGAGCTCATCTACACCCAATTAGCTCCCAAAGGCCCCACTTCCCAACAATGTCACATTGGGAATCAGAACATCACCATGTGAATTTTGGAGGACACAAACATGGAGTCCATAACAGTAATCGATTTCTTTATACTAATCCTTCCATGTGTATTAGTTCTTCTAATCCTCACAAAAGACCTACAAGAATATTATTGTCATCTCCATTGTACGGATAATGAGGTGGAAGCACAGAGAGGTTAAGCAGCCTGCTCCAGGTCACCCAGCGAGGTGAGTGCACAGCTGGAACACGAAGCCAGGCAGCCGGCTCCAGGACCCTCCCCAAACCCCTAAATCGCAGGGCCCTCTCACTAAGAACTGCTTCTCCTAGGACACTACCAGGACTCCTCCCCAGAACTCCAGCAGCAGGGGAAATGTGTGCCATACACAAGAAAGACATGGTGAACTAGAAGCTGGATACTTGGGTTCTAGTTCTGGAAATTTTTCTATCTCCTTGTGTGACTTAGACACACCCCCCCAGAGCTCTTCTGGGTCCTACTTTCTTTATAAAATGAGGAAGTTAAAAATAAAATAAATAAAATTAATATCTCTAAGCTGGATCTCAGTTTTAACGTATGTTTCTCTGCTTCTGTCCATCCAGTCAGCAAACCCCCACTTGGGCACTGATGGCATCACCCACTGATGCAGACTGGCATGATGAGGATCTCGCTGAGATCTTGGGACCTGCCAAGTGTTGAGTTGTCTCGATAAGGACTCTCTCAAGGACCTCCCCCAGCGTCGGCTTCTAGATCCAGACTCGCTCAGCAGAAACATACAGCCACAGTTTCTTCCGTGGGGAGGGGAGCCCTCCCCCGCCAGGTGTCTTCATGGGAGACCTTGCAGGCACGCGGGGTCCCACGCCCAGAAGGGCCTACACCTGGCTCAATGCTCTGCAACCACTGTCTCAAATTCCTAGCAGTTTTGAAGTGAAGCCCCTTGCATTTCCTTTTTGCGCAGACCCTCCAATCTACGGGGTGGTCCTGCCACCACTCGTCTATACCACCTGTTCTCCCAGTCCACAGATGCAGTTCTCTTAGTGGGGATTGCTCAGAACAACCTTGTGTCCAGTCTACATGAGCCTTTCTTGTCTGTGACACACATTTTCCCCTGATGCTGGGGTCCTGGGGAAGAGTCATGGTGGCATCCCAGACGGAGTGGTTCTCAGTGTGAGGGCCCCGGGGTTCAGCGGTTGGTGATGGCCCTGGAGCCTGCTGCCTGGGTTCGTGTTCCAGCTGTGCACTCACCTCGCTGTGTGACCTGGAACAGGCTGCTTAACCTCTCTGTGTTTCCATCTCATCATCTGTACAATAGTGATAACAATAACCTCATAAGGCTATTGTGAGAATTATTCTAGTAAAATGGGACGTTTTCATCAACAAATATTATTTCTTGTGTCTATAGAAGAAAAGATGTAGTTGGTTTTTTTCTTCATTTTTTCTGTTTCGACCCCCCCCCCCCAAAAAAAAAGTACAAAGGAATGTCATAGGACTAAATGTTCTGGTTTTCCTCAGAAAGAAGTCGATGAGATTTCAGGTCATTAGAAACCAGCTCAGGGAACAGGTGAGATACTAACTAAAGAAATTAGGGTAAATAGCTAATTAAAGTCTTGAAGACACTAGCTAGGGATCAGGTTATATCACAAGTTCCAAATCCCAGCATCCCTGAGGGTTCTGAATCTTCTGGAAACACTACCAGGAAATGACAGTCCAGAAGAATTCTAACCTTAAGGGGGCGGGAGGGAAATCAAGTTTAAATTGGAAGAGATTAGTCAGCAATGGGATTGATGTGAGCTCAAGAATTAATAATTAGGCAATCAGGGATGCCTGGGTGGGTCAGTCGGTTGGGCGTCTGCCTTCAGCTCAGGTCATGATCCCAGGGTCCTGGGATCGAGCCCCGCATCGGGCTCCCTGCTCCGCAGGAAGCCTGCTTCTCCCTCTCCCTCTCTCCCTGCTTGTGTTCCCTCTCGCTGTCTCTCTCTCTCTCTGTCAAAAAATAAATAAAAAATCTTAAAAAAAATAATAATTAGGCAATCATACAAATGGTGGCTGTAAAATGATGGCTGACATCACACGTGTCCCTTTTGAAGTGTCATGACATTGACCCTTGGGAATAACTTCTTTATTTTTTAATTTTTGAGAGAGAGAGAGAGGTGGGGGAGGGGCAAGGGGAAAATGAGAGAGAGTCTCAAGCAGACAAGCCACTGAGCATGGAGCCCCAGGGCTCAATCTCTGGTCCCTGAGCTGATGACCTGACACGAAACCAAGAGTCGGATGCTCAACAGGCTGAGCCACCCAGGTGCCCCTGGGAATAACTTTTAAAAACAAAGTAGGGGATAGTGGTGATGGTGGCACAACCTTGTGAATGTATTTAATGCCACTGAACCATACACTTAAAAATGGTTAAAATGGTGAAAAAAAAAAAGAGAAAAGGTCAAGCCCACTCTTGTCCATTCACATACCATTGTTCAAGGGAGTCCACCCCCCAACAGCGCATGTCCTCCCCATTCAGACATCCCGCGAGCCCCAGGCATGTCGGTCACACATATCCTAGTCATGGTATAATGGTCGGTTATGCAATCATAAGCGAATGAAAAACAAATCAAGAAGATATGAGTGATTCCACATTGAAACAAACATTTCCTGCTACTTCTCTCCCACATTTCTGGATTAAGTTTGTCGGGAGAGTATCCAGAGATTTCGAGATGAGGTGTTTTCTAAATGTTTACAATTTGCTATTATTTAGCTGTGTCAGTCGGGATTTTTCTCAGTACTGGGCGCCCAAAACAAATTATAAGTAGTCGACCGAGGCTGACAAACTACAAATGTCATGTGTACATTCCAAGTTGGCATTCGTGTGCATTAAAATAGCCTCATTTTATTATTTGCTGTTTTTATATGAAGTTGTCATAAGTCTGAAACTGACATACATTTGTTCTAATAAAATGCTGTTTCTGTTCATTTTTAAAAACCAAAGTAAGATGGGGGCGCTTGGGTGGCTCAGTCAGTTAAGCGTCTGACTCTTGGTTCCGGCTCAGGTCGTGATCTCAGGGTTGTGAGATTGAGCAGCAGGTCAAGCTCCAAGCTAAGCGCAGAGTTCTCTCCCGCTCCCTCTGCCCCTCCCGTGCATGCTCTCTCTCTCTAAAATAAATAAATCTTAAAAAAACACACACACACACACAAAGTGGGACAAATAGTTAATTGTCTTGACTACCCATTAATGATTTCTATAGCTAAAAAAGAACTACATGTGCTGAAACCCTACTTTTTCACCCCTCAGGATAATTGTACATTTCCAAACTTGAGGTAAGACTGTTCCCCAAAAGTGCAGGACCAGTGGCCAGGAGGAAATAAGCGGACACTGGGTCTGTGGTTGATGCGGAAGAGCAGGGACTTTGAGCCAGCAGTCCTGGGATGCCCTGACCATGCCCATTGGTCAAGCTGGGAAGTCTCCAAAACTCCATGTACTAGTCCATAAAATGGGGATACTAGTATTGTGAACTTAAAAACAAATAAGGAAGAGGGTTTTAGAATTTAATTTCCATATGAAAAAAATCCTTCCTTCCTTCCTTCCTTCCTCTCTTTCCCTCTTTCTCTCTCTCTCTCTTCCTTCCTTCTGGCTGGCATCCTGACCCCAGACTTCCCAACGCCCAGAACTGTGAGAAATAAATGTCTGTCATTTGGTATCCTGTTACAGCAGCTCGAACTAAGACAGTGCTTTAGAAAAGCACAGAAGTCTCTCTTTCAGCATCGGCTGCTAGAGCCCCAGACTCTGCAACAGACAGACTTCACATGTGGTTGGACCGAGTCGGGGCACAGAGACTGAGAAAAGACAGCTAACGCTCCTTGAGATTAAGGATACCTGCCATCTACTCTTTCTTGCCTCTCTCTCTTTCTCCCTTTTAAATGTTATAAGTGTCTTAAGCCCTGCTTCCAATTCTTCCACTTACTGTCATTTGATTTCTCTTGGCCTTTCTTTTCTTCATTTGGGAATAATAATATTTATCTCCCAGAGTAACTATAAAGGATTAATTGTGACGATGTTCATAAAGCTCTTAGCACACATGGCGGCACTTAGTAAGGTCTCAGAAAGGCAAGCTATTAAAATTAACCTCCAGCCAATTAATTCCATGAAAATCGGGTATCATACTGCTCCTTCCACCCAGACAGCTCCTTCCATGCTTCTTCCTACCTACCCTTTTCCTTTCTAACTTTGACTCACATTTCTGACCTGGGTTTACATTTAACTTCCTTGCAAAAGCTCTCCTGGAAATTCTATCTAGATTAGGTTGCTCAGGGTACTCATCCACAGCCACGTAATTTCTTGTCATGTCTCTTCTGTAGAACCATAAACAAAATTACTCCTTTACTGCTGTTTACTCCCCATTTCCTTACCTCCAGTATAAACTCCATGAAGGCAGAGATTAAATCTTCCGAATTGTCTTCTGAAGTGAGCAGGGCACCTGGCATTTACATGTGCTTAATAGTTATTGGCTGTAAGAGTGAGTGAGTGAGTAAATGAATGAATGAATCAATGAATGAATTCTCAGTGAGGACTTGGCAGTTATGTGAGCCTTAGTCTATGTATTCGTCCCCTACATTCTCCTTGCAATGGTTTTCAAGGAATGGCATTGTTTATTTTCCCATTTGGAACTGAGATAGCTCACCCCGAACACACACCAGAACACTCATCATGGTCAACATGTGTATCTGTTTCTCCACAGTCAGCCCAGTGTGTTTTATTTTCTTTGTCCTTAACAAAGGTTTTGTGGACTGTTATAAACAGACACAGGTGAGCAAAGGAGACCTTCCTGCCCTCCGCTCAGGCTGTGTATCTGGGAGTCCCACGGGATCGGGCGCACCCTAGAGCCTAGAGTGTGCATACAGGATGTTATGACCCTCAAGCTTCCTCGGCGGAGCGGGGGTATTTTCCTTCCCTGTCCCTGAGCTTCTCTCATCCCAATATGACCAAATGATCATCTTAGTTCATGCTGGGGGATTTTTCACTGGGTCCAACTCCTAGGGCTGTAAACAGGTTAGGGAAATGTAAATGACACAAAGCCAGCTAAAGGTACATTTTTACCATCACCATATGGCCTGGACAAAACAGTGAACAGATCTCTGCCCCTTTCCCTATGCTTACCCGTGCCTTTTCCCTCTGAGGAATTTACTTATATTTTTCTACATAGAAATGTAGAAATAACATGCTGAATGAATAATCCAGATAATCACCTTCCAGAAATCGTCTGCATCCAGGATCTATACGCAAACCCCTCAAGAAATAGCCTTCCTCTTAATGACACAAAGAAGTTATTTTGAAAGCTTGCCATGTAGTAGCTGACTAATTTAATCTATATAGGTACAATAGATAATGTAGATATAGAGAAATCCACCTTGAGCTAGAAATCACTCAGGTTCACTATCAACATTAATAAAAGCAGATGAAGATAGTCTAGCGTCTTAGCAGCGAACTAGATGCACCAATATAATTGAAGTTTAAAATCCATTAAGTCTGTTTCTCTACCCATAAAATGAGGACACTAATTTAATTAACATAAAGCAACTTGGCCATCAATAATTGACACAGGTTGGCTATTACTATAATTGTCATCATCATTGTAATCTTTGCTAAATACCTACAGCTGAAAGGACACAGCCCAAATGAGGACTTGGCTATTATGCCTTCTAAGTATAGAATGAACTGGCAGCTGCCTTAAATTTTCAAGGAAATAAGCCACTGTCCATTATTAAATTCCAAATGCTCAAGCTGATCAGTGCAGAGAGAGGAAATATTCTAATTTAGCTGTTTGTGCAATATTTAGCAAAAAGGCATGGGTATTTAGGGAGAGGGGTGTGTATAAGATCCCAAGAACAGCTCAACAGATCAACATTTATGATATGAAAATAGTCCCCCAAATTGTCAGGGCTTTGTTACAGGGTAATTTTAATGCTATAAATTTAGTCCCATGAATATCACCAGGTTGACGCTGCAGCCCTGAAGATCACATTTTTACAAAACATTCTTGAATTCTCAGTGAAAGTCATGGCCATTTGAGGCGTCTTCTTTGACCTACATGGTTTGGGTTGATGGCAGATAATAGGGTTTAGAGACTTCCAGTCCAAACAGGGCCGAGTCCATCTAGGTTGGACGTTAGGTAGAAGTTATATCCTACGTTATAACTTCTGTCAGAAGATGAAAACAAAGATTTCAGTTTGAGCCTATGACCCTGTGATAGTTAACTTTATGTGTCAACTTGACTGAGCCTGGGATACCCAGATATTTGATCAAACATTATTCTGAGTATTTCTGTGAGTGTGTTTTTGGATGAGTTTAACATTTAAAATGGTAGACCGAGTGTAACAGATTATCCTCCTTAATGTAGGCCGGCCTCATGCAATCCACTGAAGTCCTGAGTAGAACGGAAGGCTGACCCTCCCCCAGATATGAGGGCATTCCTATACCTGACAGCCTTTGAGCTGGGGCATCAGTTGTTTCCTGCCTTTGGATTAGAACTGAAACTTTGGCTCTTCCTATGTCTTGAGACTGTGGGCATTTGGGCTGAACCTACAGCATCAGCTCTCCTGTTCTCAGGCCTGCAGACTTGAACTAGAACTACAGCATTGGCTCTCCTGGGTCTCTAGCTTACCTACTGAAGAACTTGAGGCTTCTCAGCTTCCATGAGTCAATTCCTTAGATCTCTCTCTCTCTTATGTGCGTGTGTGTATGTGTATGTATATATGTATATATACACACAGTCTATTGGTTCTGTTTCTCTAGAGAACCCTGACTCATACAACCTCATACCATGCTTATCCCATAACCAAACAATTGCTCAAGCATGACATGTCAATTCACTGAGTAGTCCAGGCTACATCTCTCTCTGCCTGGGATGCCATCCCCCATCTTCCTGGTCTGACAAACAGATACTCCCCCTCCAAGACCCAGCCCATGTAAATGTCTCCTGGAGCCCTTCCACAAGTCCCTCAGCTGGAAATTAGTTGCTCCATCCTTATTTCTGTCAAGCCCTGTGTAAGTTCCTCTGTCATAAAACTTACAATAGTTACATGTATGCTTACCCTAAAACTCTGGGCCAGGAGTGTGCTGATAAATATTTCAGAGTTCATCACTCAGCACCCCTTTGTATTCCCAGAAGCTACCACAGTGCTAGAAAATGGCAGATGCTCAAAACTTCTAGACTGCTCTCAGTTATTAGCTAAAGTGGTCATTGTCAGGGTCAGCTTTTGGCAGGTTCATGCAAAGACAATTCTTTGGGCAACTCTCTACTTTTACTTTTAGCACTCTTTCTCTTTCTTGGAGCTTTTACACTTCCTAAGGCTTTACTTAGCAGTGAAATGGATTCAATAAATAATAATAATAATAAAATAATAATAATATCTCAAAGAAGACATTAATGATAAAGCTGAGTGTTAACAGTTAAAAATATACATTAGTTTAAAAGAGAATGCCTGTGCAAGGCAATGCTTAAGGCAAAATCACAAGAAGTCCATAGTGAAATTTCACGTACTTTATATCACTGCAGTGGAAATGGGGAGCCCTAAGGTATTCTCATTAGAGTATCTCAGGTCATATAAACCAGCCATCATCATGATGTAATGATAGTCCAAGGCCTCTACTTTTCAAATCTGGAAACACAATCAGTTCTATAAACCATAGAGCAGAGTAGAAGCTCTCCCAAGGTACCTCCACTTAAGCAACTCCTTGGGCTTTTTAGGGGGGTTTTGTTTTAAGTAGGCTCCATGTGTGGAGCCCAATGCAGGGCCTGAACTCACAACCCTGAAATCAAAACCTGAGCTGAGATCAAGAGTTGGATACTTACCCGACTGAGACACCCAGTTGCCCCCTAACTCCTTGGGTTAATCAACACTCTCAAATGCATCTGTAAAGCAAATCCACTGAGACCTACAACGTGTTGAAACATTGAAGCTGGTAGGCTTCTCTCTGGTACAGCCACAAATTTCAGATGCAACCAGCTAGCTGTGTGCTTGTCAAAATTAGTTGCACTTGTTTCCAAGTTTGTTTTTTTAATCTAAATTAGACTTGTTATTTTATTTAAGGATTTAATTAAATCAGTTAACTATTATGAAAACGAATGAAACCAGAGTGTAAAAAGAAAGAGTATTTTTTCTATGAAAACACAGTTGAATATTGTGCAAAGATGATGGAATAAAATTGAGACAGTAACAATAGTTGCTGTCAAAGAAAATATGGGAGAAAGCCATAAACGACTATCAGCAGGGGAAGGTCACAAAAATCTAGAAGGATTATGTACTTTAGTTGTCTCACGGGTATCCTTAAATTCTCCCTCCATTATAAGGAGAATCTTAGGTAGTATATTAGGGAATATAATTTACCCAAGAAAAATGACACTGCACTCCAATCAGTAGACCTAAACTCAAAAAAGTCCTCAGCCCTATATCAAAAGATTGGCAAAAGACTCTATACACACACACACACACACACACACACACACACACACACACACACACATTTAAAGGCAAAGAAATTATATCACTTTTTTATTTTTTTTAAAGATTTTACTTATTTATTTAGAGAGAAAGCATGCATGCAAGTGGGGGGAGGGGCAGAGGGAGAGGGAGAGAGAGAATCTCAAGCAGACGCTGTGCTGAGTGTGGTGCCTGATGCGGGGCTTGATCTCACCATCCTGACCTGAGCTGAAATCAAGAGTGGGACACTGAACCGACTGAGCCACAAGGCACCCCCAAATTACCGCTTTTTAAAGTGATTCCCTGCCTTAACCTACTTCTTCAATTAAACGAACAGCCTCTGGTCTCACAGGACAGTCTCGATCCCATTGCAAGAGAGGACCTATAAACTCCTTAAACTTATCATTCACTCACCATTTGTGAGAGCTGCTCCCCCAGCATCCGGCTCTCATCTCTGCCCATTTTTTTCTCACCTTTATTTCTCACTTTCTCAACCTCCAAAAGGCAGAGAGGACCCGTGGGGACTTTCTGATTACCTTACCCCTCTAAGGTGTTGCCATGTCATTCCAGACAAACAAGGATGCTTTTGGAATTGAGGGCCAAGGAAGAGGAAGTAACAGAACCAAATGTCTGAGAAAAACAAGCTGGCTTGGCGGGAACTGAGGAAGAGGATGAATAAAGAAGTTGAAAAACAAAACAAACAGGACCCAGACACACTGACCATGATTAGAAGCTGAGAAAGAAAATAGTATTATATATTTTGTATTCTTTTGTTGTTTATTTTACAAACCCTTGTGTCGTGGGCTGACTTTCAATAGATCGCAGCAAGGGAAAATAGTTTTACATTTTTTTTAAAAGATTTTATTTATTTATATGAGAGAGAGAGAATGAGAGAGAGCACATGAGAGGGGGAAGGGTCAGAGGGAGAAGCAGACTCCCTGCCGAGCAGGGAGCCCGATGCGGGACTCGATCCAGGGACTCCAGGATCATGACCTGAGCCGAAGGCAGTCGCTTAACCAACTGAGCCACCCAGGCGCCCCTAGTTTTACATTTTTAAGGCTCACTTCCATTTACCCAATTTGGATCAGATATAAATGGATCCCAAGCTAACACCACAGCTTCCTGCAAGCTCTTCAAACTCTTCCTTTTCCTCTCACTCAGTCTGATCGATAAATTACCTTACTTTTGAAGTGCCACAAATGTTCAAAAATAACACAGTCCCATTAATGCAATGAAGCATAAGAAAAGTCCATCGGGAGGGTGTTCAAAAATGGAACCAAATGTGGAATATTCTTGTCTGAGAAAGGGTGAATTTAGCAGACCATAGCTTGCCCTCTGGGCTGGAGTAGAAACAAGTAAACCAAGATCAGCTCTCCAGAGCCGTTCACCATCCAAGCCGAGTCTTCTTATAGTTTTGGCAATGTTCCCAGGAGTCAAGTAGCATGTACTATTAGTCCCATTTATCCAAGTTGCAATTTTACCCAGGTCCCCAAATTGGAGCCCAGCTAGTTGATAGGAACCAGGACACCAAGCAAGAATGACCAGAGACCTGCCCCATCTCAACAACTGCTGGACTCCAGCTCAGAACCAGTGTGGAAGCCTTTCTTTCCCTGCTGTGTCTATTATTTTTTTGTATGAGTATTCTCACTTTATTTCACTTAGTGTCTGAGGATATAATTCTTTTTATTAACATATAATGTATTATTTGTTTCAACGGTACAGGTCTGTGATTCATCAGTCTTACACAATTCACAGCGCTCACCATAGCACATACCCTCCCCGATGTCCATCACCCAGCCACCCCATCCCTCCCACCCCCCTTCACTCCAGCAACCCTCAGACTATTCTTGAGGACATGTTTAGGGAAAAAAAGTTTCCCCTGAAAGTAATTATCTTTTGTATTTCTTCCTCTTTGATTATTGTCTTAGATGATATTTAGTACTGCAATTAATTTTTTTAATTGCTGAATAGTATGCACTATATGACTATATCATAGTTTATTCTCCTATGGATGAACACCTAGGCTGTCTCAAGTTTTTGGTTACAATAAATAGACCTTCTATGAATATGCTTATATAAGTTTTTTATAGACATGCATTGTCATTTTCTTGGGTAAATATCTAGGCTTGGGATTTTTGCTTGTAAGGTAGGTATATATTCAGTTGTGAAATAATTGTCAGATCTTTTCCCAAAGTGCTGGTACCATTTTACATTCCTTTCAACAATGTACTAGAGTTCCAGTTGCTCTGTATTCTTACCCCAACACTTGGTATTGTGGGTGTTTTTCATTTTAGCCATTATGTTGGATGTGCAATGGGAGATGCAACTTTTAAAAGTATCCATTCTACATTTTATGTGTGGACTGTTTTAACAACCCCTATCTGCCTTAGTTCCAGGTTTTTGTATATTTATCACCGGGACATGAGTATGGTCCCATGAAAAGATAAGCTCCATGAAGATAGGTATTTCTGGACCTGGCACATAATAGTAACTTAATAATACTTGTCGAATGATATGAATGAATAAGTGAATAGTTATGCATAGCTAGTCTTACTGAAGTAAGGACACAGGAAGACTATGTATGAGCACATCTGTGTGGTCCGCTTCCAGGCTCGTCCCCGCCATGTTGCCAGCTGCCTTTCATCTCCTTTCTGATCCACTGAACACTTTGCTGCTCTGGTGTGTGGTTGTTTTTTTTACATCAAAGGGAGTCTAATATCTAGTGTAAAGACATTCTTTTTCTTTTCCCCCAGTCTCTGAACTGAAGCATCTAGGAGACCCTAAGTAAATACCTCCATCTACCTAGGTCTCCTCATCTTCTTGTGTCAGATGAAGGGGGTGAGTTACCCTAAACTTCCCTAGCACAAAGGTATAGTGATTCTGATTCCTTCTTCACTCCATCTAAGGTCACGATTCCCAAGACAGCCTTGCTTGCGTTTTCACTCTTTCCTTTAAGGTCTACGCATTAGGGATTGGGGCTAGGATTTGCTAAGAAATCTGGGCACATTGGGAGATTTATGTCAGAAAATAAATAACATTGGAGTACATGTGGACAAAGGTACTTTGGGGACGTTTCTGGTTACCAAATAACCTTAACCTTATGTTTTCTTTTTGAGGTAAGCCCTTTCCTTCTTTGTCAAATTTCACATTGGAATGAAAGGTGCCATCTACTCAGTATAAATGGAAATGGCTTCTTGTCTTCTATTGAAGGGAATGGGCATTGTTATTCTTACGAGAATTAGTTGAATAGTAATAAACTTGACTTTTATTTTAAATGTTCACAGAGCTCCATTTATGCCCCACAACTTGCCGCCTAATTTTAACTAGCACAAAGTTTATAAATCGAGTGGTCTCATAAGCAACTTTCAGTTTGTAGGTCACCAGAAAGTGTCACAAGGGTTAAGTAAAAATAAATAAATAAATTGCTTCAGGGTTACAAGTTCAAAGGGTAATATGCAGCAATACAAAGGGCAGGTGACATTTAAAAACCACAAGGAAAATGTAATTATATCAATAACTGACATATCCAAATTATCTTAGAATATGTAAAAATGATGCTTTCAAAGACATTTTCTGTGGTAAATGGCAACCTACATCCCTGGCAGTTGATAACAGGATTATTGGAGCTTTGGTTTTGAGTGAGAACCCTCCTGTCTGAACATGCAGAGCAGAACCAACAGAGTTATGCTCATCTTTATAATCAGAGAATGTGAGCTGTAAGATACCAATGCATTGAAATGTATTGAAAATTGTTTTTTGGCCTAGAAAATTATCACTTTTTGCAATTCTTTTTCACAAGCAATCAAGAAAAATGGGTGGTTTCTGATACTTGGGTGCAAAAATTTGTATCCATTAAACCAAATTTGTTAATTGGGCTCTCAAATCTTTTATTTTTAGATTGTTTTTGGTTGTTTGATCAATCAGCAATCATTAAAAGTTTTAATTATTCTACTTAACTTTACTCAATTATACCTTACTTAATTAAGTTTTCATTTAATGTAATACTTATTGAAAGTTTTTGTTTGGACAAATTATGGATACACACATAGGATCTCTAAATATCTATCTTTGGAAAGATGGCTAATTGTCTGCTAAACCTGAACTTCTCATTATATAACTTTGGGCTCAGGAGTAATTGGCAATCAGTGACTAGAGTCCCAATCTGCCTTGAATCTAGGTGAAGCCATATAACTAGTGTTCACCAATGGAATGTGGGCAGAAGTAATATGTCTCTTCCATCCCAAATTAGTAAGAAGTGGTGTGCCTTCTCTTCCCGCTCCTTCCCAGTCTTCAGGCTTGATGGAGCTAAGCATAGTGACCTTGGAATCCACATGATAAAGACAGCAGAGGCACGAGATACAAGGAGTCTAGATCTCAGAATCACCTTTGGAGGAGAGCCACCCACCAATCAAGAACACCCATTTTGAACTTTACATGAATAAGAAACAAACTTCTCTCATGCTTGAGCCATTGTCCATTTTGTACAATGTTTTTGTGATTGTTTGTTATAGCAGCTAGCATTATCCTTTCTAAAACATTACTCCTATTTTAGCCAGAATGCAATGCTGTCCCTAATGGTGATCCTAAAAGCAAACATTCCAAAGCAACAATAACAAAACATTCACTGAAAGTAGTTGCAAAAAGTGTGTGTGTGTGTGCAACAATATGTGTGTGTGTATATAATAAAGGAGTATTTATTTTTAACCCAATAACCACTTTGTCCTTCCTGTCTAGTTATCTATAAGCTTCCAGAATATTCTGTCGGACCCTCAAATTATTTTAACATGACTTAATCTCACTCCTCATTTAATCCTCTGCCACCATCTTTTCCCATATTAGTGTTCATGCTAATGATACTTGTAATATGCAGGTCTCACAATTCCTCAATTTCTTCTTTAAAACCTTCCATCTCCACCCCATTTAAGTTATCTAGTAAGACGGGCAATCACTTGAAGCCGTCAATCACCTAAATATTATATACTATATTCTTTATCTTCTTCCTTTTCCCAATTATCTTGTCCTGAATATAGTGTGTTCCATCATTATGAATTCCAGTCTCTCACCCCAACATCATTATCCATATCTATCCTTCCAACCATAAATGCTGAGCTTAGAGCTCACCCCAATGACCAAATGCTAAGGATATAGATATAAGAATGAGATACTCGATACCTGGGGTCACAGGGCATTTCCTCTAAAGGGGAACGAGTTATGTTATACATACAGGATGAAACAGTATTGGAGAAACGCCTCTGTTCCCTTTCTCCACCTCTCTTTTTCTACTCCACAGGGAAGGGAATAGCTTTATCCAGATGACCCCAAGACAAGAGCCCTCTCTTCACTCCTGTCCCCATGTAGGGAGGACATTTGGCTCAGACTCACAGACCCACCATCTTTCTGAACACAGACCTAGAAGTCCATGTCTACAGCTCACTCTCTCTTGTGGTCAGCCTGGCATGGGGGCAGCTATTACCCTCTGTGGAATCAGCATTATTCCAAGTGAGTGTGAGATCTAGACTCATGGGTCTGTGTTGATGCAGGGTTAGGGTAGGGGTACTGGAGTTTATAGAATAAATTTCTAAGTAGTCAAGTTGGATCTAAGCTGCATGCCCTGACAAAGCATACCGGAAGTCTTATAAATACAGGTAGAAGATATATGCTAATCTCTTATTCTCATCTGAGTCCTTGTCTGATCAGAACCCCAGAACAAAGAAGGACAAAGTACAAAATATAGACCCTGAATATATGTTCTCAGGGGAGACACAGATGTGAAAATCAATAGTTATATTAACACATGCATGTGTGTTAGATATGATAATGACATATGTATTAATTGCTATGGAAATAAAAAGAGAAGAGATGAGATAAAACTCCCTTTGCACAGGGATGAGTAGGGAATAGGAAAGAAGAAAAGATCAAGAAAGTTTCCCAAGATAGATAATGACTGTGCTGAATCTATGGGACATGAAAAAGTTAGCAGGCAGAAAAGGGAGGAAGACTTATCAGGCAATGGAACAGCATGTGCAAAATATGGAGTGAAGAGAGATCACAGCACTTCCAGAAATTTTAAGTAGTTTGGAAATGACAAGTGTGTTTGATAGGGAGTGGTTAAAAAAAAAAAATCAAGATGAAGAGACAGGGAGAGACTAATTCACAGAAGCTTTTAGGGCTAACTTTTTTCAAGTTTTGATCTTGAATCATTACTGGATTGTGGAATCAATTTAGTGGGTCATGACCTTTTTAAATGGAAAACATCAGAGTACTTTGAATTTAGTAAATTTAAATACTGTCTCATGAAACTTGGGTAGGGAGGTTGGTACTAGTGTGTGTTGACTAGCTCATTATGTAAAATGTATTTCTTACTATGAGGTGACTGTTCTTCTCTGGAGGGCCCACGGTGAAAATGCTGGCTCTCCAATGTGAAATGCCCACCAGCCAACAAGTCCTACTTCAAGATACACAGCTGCCAATCAGCTTGTTAATGCCTCATTCTGTAGCTAGCTGGCTGTCTAGCTAGCTATATATTGTATAAAAGTAGTAATCACTATAATCTCCCGGGTATTTTATATTTTAAAAATAAGCCTTGGTCTCTAATTCTGACTTAACTCAGAGAGTATCTTTTGGTCACAAATAGCTGAACATCTCATCAATAATAGTATTTTTGTTTGTTTGTTTCTTTTCATAATTATAACTAATCAATCAGTACAGAAAATTGACAGGGGAAATTATTTAGTGTTTTATGTAGGCACTTTTATAATTTCTAAATCATTGTGCCTTGCAATTGAACATATTTAAACAGCCAAAGATCATCAGGTATTTGAAGAAAGCCTCCAAGACAAAAGACAAAGGCTAATACCAACAAGCAAAAAAAAGGCTAAAGAAGAAACAGAGACAATCCTGAAGACAGAATGAAGACAGAATGAAATGTTTAAACTGTAATTAACATCCTTAGGAAGAGAAGAGAAGCTATCAATCCATTTTTTTAAAGAGAAAGAAAGGGAGATCTTGGAAATTTAAACAAAAAAAAAAAGATAATTGGGGAAAAATAACTCAGGAAATGAATTGGAAGAGAAAGTTTAAAAATATCCCCAAATCAGATCAATGATTCTGAAAACAATACACATGTATAACTGGAACTGAACAATTAAATAAATGAATGGCAGATGGTAGGAGCCAGGTTTCTCTGGTGAAGAGGGAGGTTTCAGGCAAGCAAGGGAAGGAGGCTAGAATAATCCATGTGGTACTGATTTGAGTTGTAGACATCCGTATGAATTAATGTTTAGCTTAATATAAAATGGATACCTACAGAAATATATATAGATATTTATATATGTATATATAAGGGTTCATACATACATGTATATTTCTTTGCTCTGTTGGCTAAGAGGGCCACCTAGAAACACTGACAACCCAGTAGCAACAAGCACACCTCACACCTAAATCTTGTTTTATGGTAGCATTCTTTAACCAAAGAAATCAGGGCCCTTAGAGGACAGGCTGGTGCTAGGACCGGTGCAGGGAATGTATGAGATGAAACTGAAGCATCTACTTAGGAGCCTACCATGCACTACCCAGAAAGCCTCACTATGTGAGTAATAAAACTTTCCCTACCCTCTTGCTGCCTGTGTGGTGCCATCAGTCTTGAACTCCAAACCAAATTTTAGGTGGGATGACCACAAGAGAGGGAGACCTTTCTCTCTTTTGTTTTCATTAAATGTACAAGAAGAACCTATTTGCTAGGTGATTCCCTCTCATAATTGCTGTGCCATATCACAAATTTTCCTACGTGACTGTGCCCAGAGGTAAAATATGATAGTAAGTCATGTCCTTTAGAAAAAAAGAGACCTACCTGCTTTTAACACCTATTTGAGCTTTAGCACAGGTTTATTTAGTTAGAACAAGAGTAAGGCAGCAAGTTCTATCTGTTAATAAGCAAACACTAGAAGGCCCTTAGAGGCATTTGGGCAGCCTGTTAATAACGTAGGTTAGGTTCAAGACAAACCATCCGTCCTGAATGAAAACATTTCCAAGGGTCTGATCACTTGAAAGAAACTTTGACAAAGAAAGGATTGGATTAGGCTTTAACCCTCCAGATTTTTAAAATAGAAAAGAGCACAGCTGCATTTTAAATCATCAGAGAGTGTACATTATTTAGCAGCTCTTTTTATAACTGTTTGCACTACAGGTGCAATAAGAGAATGTTAATTTTATCTGCCAGGGCACTTCCATTTTGCGTATGTGTGTGTCATGGGATTCTTTCTTAAAAGCCTCAGTGAAGATGCTTCTGTTTGGGTTAAACTGGAACAAAATACGTTTATTCTAGTTCATTGTGAGGGGTGGAACTCTGCTATGTAAAGCAAGGAATTTTCTCATTAATATTTCTAAGCTCTTTAATGCTTCCATTTTCAACTGGATTAAAAATAAAGGACATCATAATAGCCCCAGCAAAGTATTTTTATCAGGCTAAGAGTAAGTGACTGTGGTAACTCCATTGGGATTATCATATTACATTCATAGAAAACAACTGACACAACCCAGGTGACGACAAGTTTGCCGTTAAAAGTAGTATATAGTTGTATTGTGCTGAGGTCAGACTAATCTGGGTAAGAAAGAAAAACGCTCTAAAAAAAATAAAATAAAAAAGGAAAAGAAAGACAATATTCCCCTTGTTGGCTTGTTCTTCAAACTGGGGCCATTCCAATATGCACACCCCACTGCTTCCTGCTGGCATATTCCGGGGGTGGGAATCAATCTGCTCTTTGTAGAAATTAAGAAATTGTGGAGGCATTAAAAAGGGAAACACTGAATAGATCTAATGTAGTTGGAGACAAAGGATTTAAGTGATTTGGAGGGAGAGGGCAAGAGGAAAGCTGGTCAGGATCTGGGTCATCCAGTCTCCCATTGGAGGAAGTCAGAGACTTGAGGTCACTAGAATTGGGGACTTGAGGTCACACAGGAGTCCACCGAGGAGCTCAGAGGTTACTTATGTTTCTGCTACTCTTAATGTTTTATGGCACCAACCAAATGCAGACAGCTGATTTCACTTGGGACTAGATTAAAAGGAACTGTATTCATCAATGCTAAGGTGCATATCCATCTTAGGCCAGAGGTACAATGTTGTTTTAATAACTTAACCTTGAGCCAATTTTGACTGTGAAAGGTTTTACTCCATACTAGAGAATAAAACTGAGAGGATTTTTTTTCCCCAAAAGCATTATTTCGCTAAAGCAATAAACCTCAACTGTAAATCATGCCATGCAGTAAGTAGGTCACTGAAAACTAAAATGATATCAGATGTAGTCTAGGATTTCAGTTTAGCAAGATTATCTTTTCATAATTGCTGTTAAAAAAAAAACTATTTTTACTAAAAGCTTGGGGGGAAGTTTGAGTGTTTCTAAAGCTATGTTACAAGCAGAAAATTCTTCTTCCTGTGCCGAGTATTTATAAAAACCCATCGGGTTCACCTTCCTGCTTTAGTAAAATTGTATGTTGAATAGAATTTTATTGCCTTTAAAGGTTGTGGATTCTTTGGTGCCACAAGGCCATCGTTAATGAATTTTCTAGGCACTCATCTTCTCTGCTAGACCAACTACACCACTGACTCAGCAAATAATAAGCAAGGGCAAATTTCTCTTTATAGAGTTCCAGTTAAAGAAGAAAAGATAGAATTAGAATAGGCTCACTTCATCACCCCTATGAATGAATGGATCTACCCACTGAGTGTAAACAGCTGCAAACATCCCAAAAAGAGAGACAAGAGGTATGTGCCTCTGAATAGAAAGGCACCACACTAACTGTGAATTAGTGTTGGTTCATCTCCTCCAAAAAACTGAGACTGAATCTAGACAAGCCTTTAGATTTAACTAGATATTTCTAGGGAATATAAGGAATAGAGAGAATCGTTATATGGCACCATGAAGATGCAATCAGTAAAAATTCATCTATGGAAAACTCTACAAGATAAACAGCCCAGTTTCTTCCTCAAATAAATTATAAGGAATAAAAAAAGGGAATGATGGAGAGGATACCTAGTACAGATTCAGGGATTGTTAAGAGACTGTACCCATTACAAGGTATGTTCTTATTTGCATCCTGATTCAAAAGAAATCAACTAAAAAGTAATTTAACGTATATGAAACTATTGATAATTGACCAGATATTTTTTTACAATTAAGCAACCATTGTCATCTCTTTTAGAAGTAATAATAATATTTTGGTTATAGGAGAGAAAGAGAATCCTTGCCTTTTTGAGACACAGACTAGAATATTTACACATTTTTTACAAGTCAACTTTTATTTGACAAAGTCAGTATTTTCTAGGATTGCCCTCTTCAGGAACTTTCTCTATTTCTCTCCACCCTCTGCCTAACCTCTGAGGATCCCCCTTTATCATATCTCACTGATAGCTTGCACATATCTCTATCTTAATACCTACATATTACATAATAATCTCTTTGTGTGAGAGTCTCTACCATTACACTAAGCACCATCATAAATCATGCCATAATTGACTTGGTATCCCCAGTGCCTGGCACGTGGTGAATCATTCAGTGAATGTAGAAATGATTCATTAAATCCAGTATGTTATTTTCTGTTATCCATGTGTACAGCAGCCATGGAGTTTTTTCTTTCCTTTTCTTTTCAGCTTTAGTGAAGTGTAATTGAGACGTGTAATTATAATATATTTAAATTGTACAGTGATGATTTGGTATAGCTGTGGGGTTTTGAACTCTTCAACACAAATGCTAAAGGGGCTCTGATTCACAGACTACATGTTTTAAATCATATTTTCATATCAATCAATGACATAAGACCTACTGCAATCATCCTCGTTTTATAGAAGGGAACCCATCTATAAAGGCATAGAGATGTGGGCAAGTTTCCAAGGTCTCATCTTGTAAGGGGCAGACCAGAGCTCCTGCCCAGGACATCTGGCTCCAGAATATCCTTGCTTGACCACGCTCAACAACATCCCTAAGATGACCAGATCCCTGCTAACCTAGTACACAGTAAATAGCAACTCTGGGCCATGGCAGTTCCAAGAATCTAACTGATAAATTATCGCTTTAACCCAGCCAGAAAACACGCAGAAAGAAACACAACCTCAGGAAAATAAATCATCGATATACCATATCAGAATAACTTAAGACTTTCTTCAGGTGTTTAGTTGAGTCAACCAAGTTGCTTCACACTTGAGTCCAGATATTTTGCCCTCCCTGGTTAGAGTGGCTTTTCTCAGGATGAGATCAGAAGTGGCATTGACCCCATTCATAAAACATCCATCATCTAGGAACAAAAACAGTTTCTTGATTTAGCTCTTTCCTTTCTACCTCTTGCCCCCATGTGGGTATGCCTCCTTGTATGGAATAATATCACAGTTAATCAAGGTTACAAAAACACTGAACATTCCTCCCTCATTTGAGGAATCTGGGGTTGGTCAAAATCATTGTTGAACAAAATATCCAAGATAGAGTGGGATAGAATTTACTTGACCCTTCCATTTTTTTTTTTCCAAGGAAGAAAGAGTCTAACTGACTCCAAGATTCTTGGCTCGGCCATTACTCAAGCCACAAATACTCCAGTTATCCAATGAGTCAGCGGCCTTCAACCACACTTTAAATAAAGGCCTTCTATCATGATATTTTTCACATGTGTTTTACTCCCAATGGTATATCCTATAAATACTAAGCTTTGAGATTTCTTTTTGCAGAGATATGCCCCAACAGTAATTTCAAGAGGACTATTGCCTGTTTTCTACTAAGGCTCAGATAATAAATGTTCTAGTTAATCCAACTGATAACTTACAGACAATGCTAGCATTATTCTTTTTCTTTCTTTTTTCTTCCTTTTCATTTATTTATTGTGATAAAATATACATATATAAAATGTACCATTTTAGCCATTTAAAATTTTATTTATTTATTTATTTAAATAGGTTCCACACCCAGAGTAGAGCCCAACATGGGGCTTGAACTCACAACCCCGAGATCAAGACCCGAGCGGAGATGAAGAGTCAGATGCTTAACTGACTGAGCCACCCAGGTGCCCCTTAGCCATTTTTAACTGTATCATTCAGTGGCATTAAGTACCTTCACATTATGATGCAACCATCACCACCATCCATCTCCAATTTTTTTTTTCATCTTCCCAAATTGAAACTCTGTACCCGTTAAATACCAATTCCCCATCTCTCTACCTAATTTCTAGCAATCACCGTTCTACTTTCTGTCTCTATAAATTTGTCCTTTGCTTTATCAATAGTTTCAGTAAATATGATAGTCATTATAAGGGCAACGGGTTACTAAAGCAAGGGAGGCTATACCTTTTTATACTTAATTCTCAAATTTGCAACATTTGATTATTACGTTTGTAAATGACCATTTGTTCTCATTCTCTGTTTCAGTCCGCTTGTTCTCCATCCAGACTGCCTTATGTACATTTTTGTGGTTCTTAATAGAATCAAGTACTGGACAGAAAAAGGAAAGGGACTCTACTTAAAAATACAAGTGTGCTAGAGAAAGAAGATGCACCATCAGTTTACCGGAGGTTTTTAATTGTATGTATTTCAATGTCATCTCTCTTTACGGACACCGTTAAGCATGGATAATTGAGAATGTCCTGAGTTTGAGGCAGTTGAGTGACTTCCCATAAAAAGCTTTTATCCATATATTTATCAAGTTCTTAAATAGATAACTTTTCCCCTTTCTCAGATGTCTCTGAGCTGACATATCAGAAAACAGGCAAAATGGTGATCCTCGGAAGGAAATAATCAGGGGGAATTAAGTAAGTCAAGAATGAAGAACCAGTAAAGCAACTTTTCAGCCCCCGAGGGCAGATGGGGAGGCAGAAAAAAACCTTTTGTTCTGCTCTAAAAGCCGAGTGGGCATAACATGAAGTGCAGCAGGTTGAGCCCAGGGCCTGACTCCTAAGGCAGAGGATGCAGGTTGGGAAGCCCCAGCAGACAGGTGGACACAGACAAGGCCAAGTTCAACACACCTGACTTTGGGCCTGACAATCTAATTCCATGAGCAAGAGTCATTTTCTGTTCTACAGATAGAGAAAAATAGAGTTCAGATAGTAAAATCTACCCTTATCCCTTACCCCTCAAACCTCTAATAAAGAAATTTGAAACGGGAGGAGGGGGTGGTTGTGAGAAATGGGGATGTGATGCGGTTCTTCAGTGAGTTTTCAAGATAAATAAATAAATACCTTTCTTATCATTAGTTTCTTGTTTTTAAAAACTTTTCTAACCCCCAAGTCTCATTGGGTGATACTACACACACTAAGATCTTTAAACATCTTTTCTATGCATTTTGTTTTATTAAATATATATATATTACAGTAAATGTAATTTATACATGGTGTGTGGGGGGTGTGAGTGTAGAGAGAGATTTTAAAAGTGGATTAACAAGTGAACTCCTGTTTTGGAGATATTATACTCTTGATAGGCAAAATAAGAAGAAAAAGGAAATTCTCCTTAAAAGACCAGACACGGATCGTGCAGTGGTCTCACAACCCTTTAATAAAGGGGAAAAGATGTCCCGAGAACATTCCTGGTGGGTAATTACAAGGGACTTTCTACAAGGACAGTCTCTGCTCACCATTCCACACACTAATTATCCTTCTGGTGAGAGGGGTTTTGCCCAGAGGCCCCGCCATCTAGACCCCCCCAGTCACTTCCCTCTGAGGAAAGCATTCATCTTTTCCTTCTAGCCTGGGCCTAAAATATCTTGAATGGTAGTGCTAGGGGCTCTTGACAAGTCTAGAGACAAGCACCTTTGTTGGTGTGACTTTATTTCCTGAACACAGAGTAGCAGAGGTTTTACCGAGTTTTCAAACTCCAGTGACAACCCCCCAAAAACGCCACTGGTCTTGAAAAGTGATCAAAATCCAAAACAGTTTCCTAGCAAATCTACCAACCAGAAGCTCCAAACACTTGCTGAAATAAAACAGAATCTTGAGAAAAAACTCACCAACCAAACTAAAAATGTCCAAGGATGTGGTGATGAGGTGAACAAAGCCTAGAGCCCTTAATCTTTTTAGACCAAACCATAAAGCTCACTTCAAACATTTCTATTTGTCTTACGTGGACTGCACAAAGCTAAACTGTTTCTGTCTTCTGGAAGTGTGTTTCCCTTCCTTATGCTAACATCTAAATGTAAACTCAAAGAGAACACAACATCTCAAATCCCAAATGTTGTTTCTCTGTGAGATCCAGTTCTCTCTCCAGCTGAGAAGTTCATCATCTCCCAATTTAGTACCTATTCTTTCTCAAGTTGCAGTAAACATCATGATAGACACAAACACACAGCGCAGGTAGTGAGAACATCGCTGCAAAAATATCACAAGCCCCCCACGGGCAGACTTCCTCTCCTGACTTCCTTCAATGCGTCAAGGACGTGTGCACATTTGCCTTCCACATGACACAGCGCACCGCGGCCTTTTATGGAGTCAGGTCCCCTCGCTTTCCTGCCCAAAGTGCTGTGTGTGTTGCCGAGGCTGTGAGCCAGTGACCTGGGCAACAACAAGCCCTTGTGGTTCAGAGATGACTGTCCATTAAGAGGAGAGAAGAGGTCGTTTGTCAGGGAATTCTGTTCCGTTAAGTGTCTGGCTCAGCAAGATGCAATGACTATCCGATTCGCCACACAGAGATCAATTGTTACCATAGCTTATTGGAGAACAGAACACTTAACAGCTTTGGGAGGAGGAGAAAATATGTTCTTTCTCCCTCCAATTATCTGACACAGAATGTTCTAGCTTCTGGATGGAGGGGCACAGCCCAGGGATTGTCCCCTGTACCCTGGACGTCCGTGAAGCCTCCCCACCCCCGCCAGGCTGCAAGGTAGAAGAAGGATTTATAAGCAACAAAACACAGATTGCAAACCTTTTAGATTTTAAGATCTTCCACATACCTGAAGTTCTTCAATAGAAAAGTAAAATATGTTACCTACTTTTTTTTTTTTTTTTTGAAGATTTTATTTATTCCCAGAGAGAGACACAGTGAGAGCAGGAACACAAGCAGGGGGAGCGGGAGAGGGAGAAGCAGGCTTCCCACAGAGCAGGGAGCCCGATGCGGGGCTTGATCCAGGACCCTGGGATGATGACCTGAGCTGAAGGCAGACACTTAACGACTGAGGCACGCAGGTGCCCCTATGTTACCTACTTTAAAAACCTTTCTTCCTATGTATTTCAGGAAATAAGTAAAGCCAAAGACAAATGGGTCTTTGCATATTTTTAAAATCTTATTTCTGCTCTTAATTGTAAATTCTTGGTGGACAGAGACTAAAACTAATCGATCTGCTTTTTCCCATGGACCTGGTAGAATCATCTGCACCCCCTTGGTTCTGAATTAATCTTTCTTTTGTTCTTGTTTTTTTTTTTTTAAACACATCCTTTTCTTTCCCATTTTGTTCTCACTTCCTCTTCCTTCAATTCCATAGCTCTCTTCTGTCTCTGCTTTCTTTCTTCCTCTTTATTCACGTCATCTTGTCTCTTCCCGATTCCTTCAATTTTTATTTCACAAGGTGCCTGCCTTCTAGAATGAACTCAGACTTTCAGAATCGATCTTGCTAGTCATGACGGGACCAGCAGGTGCTTCTTGGAGAAATTTATGAATAAATGAAACTGAGATTCATTCAGATAATCTGGATCTGGTCCTAAAAATCAACACTGAAGAGTGAGAGGGAAAAACGAAAGAGAAAATGGAATTCTGTTGGAGGAGAGAGACCTGGGCACTTCCCTTCTATCCTTTTCTTCTTGACTCATGGAAAGAAGGCGGCACTGGCTTGTTGAAATAGTTGACAAATCATGCCCAGCTGCAGGAAATGAGCAAGTACATAATAAAAAGTCCCTAAAAGAGTAACAACAGAAAAAAAGTCATATGCCCAACAAAAGCGACCAGCTCTCCAGGAAAAGCTCATTCATAAATCGGAAAAAATTGGTGTTCATCTACTTATGGAATAGAAAGAGCTTTCTGTGTGTAACCTGTGCTGTGGAGACCACAGCACGGTCGTCAGACCAAACACAAGGGAGGGGACTTCTGTGGAATGCCACGGCTAAGAATACACACCCAATAATCAGAACAGATATCATAATACTTAATAAGAAGAAACACGAGTGGTTCACCAAAGCAACTGTACCGCATGCTGTTCCAGGGAATAGCATCTATGTCCCTTTCCTTTAGTTATGTCATTCTGTCCGATTTAATTTTGTCATCACGTCCTCACACATCCTGGGCAAATTCATATGTGGATGACATCAAGGTGTCAGGGCGTCACCCATCCGCCTGTGGGTTTCAGCACCACACCCCACATCCATCCTAAACCTCAACGGAACACCAGTCTATGCAGACGCTGACAGGCAAAATTCCTTCCAGGGGGCTCGGTTTTCCCTCCCACAGTGACTGTTGGAGTCTCTGCAATAAGATCATTACCTTCATCCACATTTAAAATGAGGCTCGTGGTGGATGCAGTGAGGTTGAGGTTAAGGGCAGAGATGGAAAAAGGAAGAAGGAAGGGAAAGAAAGATCATTTATCTCCCTGTGTTCTTGGGTTTCTATGAAAAAACAAATAAGAAAATAAATAACCTGAGATCCTTTTATGAACGCCACTAATATAAAATTTGGGGGTGGGGGTAAAAATAAAAACAAAAATGTAATCATATGGCATTATCCACCCTCTTTTTTTTTTTTTGCTTGTTTGTTTGTTTTACAATTTACTCTCCTGTCATATCCAAAACATTTTGGACTGCGGGCCTCATACAATTCCTCAAATGCTGTTCTTTCAGGGAGAACATGAAATTGCTGCTCCTTTTTTTAAAATCTCTTAACCTAAGTCAAATCATGTCAGCTTCATGGGTTTTCATCTGATGGCAATAGCTTCCAAAGAACAAATTTTCATGGAAGAAATACACTTTTATCCATTTTGTTTGTGCCCTGAGCGAGACTCTTTACTACACTTGTTTTCTAAAAAGTTTAGTTTAAAATAAATCTCAAGAGAAAGTGAAGTCTTTTCCAGAGTGAACCTTCCTATTGCAGCTGGTGGTTAACTCATACTTTCTAAAAACCAGGTCTTCAAGGAGAAACGAAAGATTTTAATCCCAAACTACTGTGGCTTTATTTTAGATAATTCAGGCTAGATTAAGTCCACTCATGGATCATTTTTCCTTCTCAAAATATCAAAGCACTTTATAGAGATGTACTAGTTAAGCCTCCTAAATCTTCTTTTTGAAGGTGAAAAAGATCAGCTTGTTTACAGAACATAATTTTAGCTTTCTCTTCCATGGTTCTCTTTTTCTTTCTAGTGGGAAAAGCAGAGGGGACAGGCGGCCCCAGAACTGTGCGATGTGTTGAGCAGGTGCTGGATATGACCATTCTTTTCTCTTAATTAGGAAAGAAGCCAGGCTGGCCCACACCTTTTTTGTGCATGGAGAAGAATGATCCAGAAGGTTCCCAAGAAAACCACTGTGACAGGCAGTGGGAGTCCCAGAGACACTGGACTCCCAGACTGAAGCTCAGTCCAGTTGGTTCCCACAGAACTTTCTTCATTCTTCGATTGTCCCAATCTCAGTCTGCATTTTGCTATTCAGGGCCTTTCTTGCCTCTGTGATTCTGGCAGATTCTACATGTTCTTGTAACTCTTAAGTTTGAAAGCTTCTCATGTTCCCCAGTTAGAGGCGATGTATTTGTGACAGGGAGGGAGTGTATCTTTTAGAAAATAATCAATTCTCCTTTTATATTTCCTCTCTTCCCTCTAACCCCGTCCTAAAATAATCCCATTGATCTTCTCAATCTATCAGTGTCATAAAAATAAAAATGGTCCAATGCAGGGAGAGGGAATTGGGGGGTTGCTGTTCAACAGGTAGAAAGTTTCAGTTATACAGGATAAAAAGTACATTGTACAACATTGTGCTTACAGTTAGAAATACTGTATTGTACACTTAAAATGTAAAAGAAGGGTGTTATCTGTTCTTACCACAACAGAAAAAAAAGAAAGAGAAAAGAGGGAAATCAATATGAAATGACCAAAAAAAAAGCTTCAAACAAAAGAAAAATTCTCTAAAAGTTAATATGTTTAAATGTTTGGGAACCTTGGATAAAGATTCTAAGAGAAGCAAAAAGAGAGAAAGCCAGCTCACCCATAAATTGTTTCAACAGCCATGCTGAGAGATAATGAGCAGGCAGAAAACAAAAGGTCCCTATGAAGGATTTGAGAGATAAATTGTATCCCCATCTACAACTGTAGAGTTGTTACAAAGGGTTCTTTAAATATTTCTGATGGGAACCAAATGAATTATGGCTGACCAGAAGGGGAAGGAGGACGAGAAAGGGCAGGATGTTGGGTATATGAAAATGGTCAATTTCCTTGTCAGCCAAGCATACCTGCCTCACTTCTTCAAGGCATTTTTTTCTCCTTTTTATTTAAGACTCGGAAGTTAACGATAGTTTGCATAATTTGTTTCTCACCTCAATATCATCTTGTCCAGAATTGCTTATGTTTCGATCATCTCCATAGTACATGCATTGTATTTTTAAAGGTATAAAAATGAGCTTCTCATTGAATTCATTAAAAGGCATTTCCACTGGGGACGCCTGGGTGGCTCAGTCGGTTGAGCATCTGCCTTCGGCTCAGGTCATGATCCCAGGGCCCTGGGATGGAGTCCTGCATCGGGCTCCTTGCTCAGAGGGGAGCCTGCTTCTCCCTCTCCCACTCCCCCTGCTTGTTCTCTCTCTCTCTGATAAATGAATATATACAAATCTTTAAAAGGCATTTCTACCTTCTGACGTTTATAAAAGGTTCTCACCACTCATCCTTCATTGATCCAATCAGTGGACAAGCTTTTATTCAGAACTAAACATGTGCCAGGCCCTGTGCTATGGGCAGGATTTCCTCAACATGGCTGAATTACAATGTCATTGGAGCCCTTTTTATGCAGATTTACGTAAGTGGAGTAAAATCCAGTCTAGGAATAAAATCTATTAGACACCAGTGCTCACGACGTCTTTCAGATATCAGCATTGTTAGTAACTAATATTCCGTGAGAACTATCAGACCTGCACTGTATCGTTTACACTTCACAGCAACTCTGGGGAAAATGAGCATCTGTTATTCTATGCTACAAAGGGGGGAAACTGAGGTACCCAGAGGCTAAATAATTGAGGCGAATTCAGAGGTGGCTCACCCACCTCAATTCCCCTGTGCTGCCACCCACCTCCTTGAGGAAAACATCAGGGAAAGGCTGGATCCAACTTGAAGCATTCCATTTAAAATATTTACATAATTTTAAATTTCTGACTTAAAAAATGTTAATGACCATGCCACCATTTGGCACTAGGCTTTTCTGGGGTTTGTTGTTTTGTTTTGTTTTTTATTTATTTCTTTAACCTGGAAAAGGAAAAGCAATTTAAAATGTATACTTTTTTTTTTTTTTTAAATAAAAGGACACCAACTGCAGAATGTATGTGTAGAAAACCCACTCTACCAGAATATGAGCAGAGCCACCTCCCTGGTCAGCAAGTGTTTTCCATAAAGAGCTGCTTAGGACCACTTTGGGTTTTCTAGGCTATAAGATCTCAGCTGCAATTATTCAACCATCTTTGCAGCTCCAAAGCAGCCATAGACAAGACCGAAATGAATGGGTGTGGCGTGTTCCATTAACTTTATTTAAAAAATAGCCTCCCCACCCCACCCCCACCCCCGCCTGATTTCATCCATCCTCTTCTGCCAAAGTTACTCTCCCTACAGGGTCTCCTTTCAAGTCAAAATTCTTAACCTGGGTTCCATAGGCTTCAGGCTTCTAAACTCACTGAAATTCTTTCAGAATGTTCATAGTCTTTTCATTTGTGTGGGGATTTTTCTGCGGTAGGATCTATGGCTCTCATCAGACTCTCTCCAAGGTTCCACGGCTCCAGAAAAGTTAAGCCCGAGATCCCAGAGTTGCATCACTCACGGCGGCCCGCAGAACCAGCTCTGTGGTTTTCGGTGGTGCTCACTCCCCGCTGTCTCTTTACTTTTCCCTGTGATTTATGAGCACTGCTCACCCTAAACTATTGCTTCGGTCCCAAACACACCTTGCACAATTTTCAGGTCTCTGAGCTTTGCAAGTCCTTTTCCACCTGTTTGATGTGGACCTTCGATCTAATTCGATTCCATTCACAAACCTCCCCTGATGAAGCACTTCCTTGCTGTCGGGCTGTGTATCCTGGTAATAGAGACCCAGCCCATATGGCTGCGAGTTAGACAAACAAACATGTAATTACCATTCAGGGTGGCAGGGAGCGTAAAAGGTGCTGTCAGAATACTCAGGACAGGTGCCTAACGCAGACTTTGGGCATCAGGAGATGTTTCGCAAAAGAAACGCTGGTTAAGCTGGGGCCTAAAAATTGTGAAATCGAAATATCATAAGTTGGGGACCTTCTGTATACAGATTCCTGGCCTCCCCCTGGGGCCTTCTCATTCTGTAGATCTGGGTTGAAATCAAAGAATCTGTTTTTCCAGCATTCATTCATTCATTTATTTAAAGTAGGCTCCATGCCCAACGTGGGGCTTAAACTCAAGAGACCCTGAGATCAAGAGTTGCATCCTCCACTGGCTGAGCCAGCTAGGCACCCCTTTCCAGCCAGTTTTTAAGGACGATTCTTACTTTTAGGAAAGTTTGGGAAAACACAACCTGACCCCACCCCCAACCCCCCCACCCCCCCAGCTCAGCAAAATGTATTACATCTAGGTTCCCATAGCACTTGAACCTCACTGGTATCACAGTGTTAATAGGTTGCTCTATAATTATTTTTTTAATGTATGTTTTCCTTGTAGACTGTGAGCTCTTCCTTTCTTACTTGCCAGCACCTGGCACAGGGTCCTAAACTCAATAAATGCCCAAGTGCATTCATGAATAACAACCACCTCCAGATGGCCGCTTAGCGTGAGTCCATTGGGCAGACCAAAGGTCAAATGTGGCATTAAAACGAAAGTGGCTTCAGTTTTCATGAGCAATTTATCAGTAAGGTCTTGTTCTGAATATTCAAATCAAGGTTGGGAGGATGTTCTTGTTACCAGTTCCAGCTGAAACCCTTCTTCACCCTAAAGCTTCCCCTTACCAGCTGAGACTCGGGGCAGCCCTTGCCTGCCTTTCTCCTGACCCCTTCCCTTCCTCCAGCCACTGCCCCCCTGAATACGCCTCATTTGGCTCGCCTTTCAAGTCATCCAACGACTGCATTTGACCATTTGACCTTCTGTGACAGCAAATTCCTTTAGCTGACCACAAGCTGCATGAAGAAGTTATTTCCTTTTATTTGTTCTAAATTTCCTTCTTAACCAGTTGTCCTCATTTAAGGAAAACTTCTACAGGAGAAATTAATTCAATTACTGTCTTGTGTGTGGGGGCGGAGGGGAGAAGGTCAGGGGATACAAGTATTTAAAAAATCCCGTTCAGAATTTCTTATTCGGTTGCAAATTATATATTCTTTTTTCTGGATCTATATATAATATGCGTCTATTTTGCAAATTGGAGGAGGGGGGAAGAAAAATGTAAAAGGTGTAAATGCTACCAGCTAGAATGTTAGGCTCCTATGATCTGTTTATAGGATTTCGGTTTAAATAGTCACATGAGCATTTTCTCATATGTAAATGATGTTGTCATTTAGGCTAGCATCAGATGCAAGTCTGTGCAATGATTTGACGCTTGAAATATTACTGCCTCCCAGGCAGAAAAGTGATGTGAGGGGTGCATGGAGCCAAGACTCCAAGGGAAGGGAGGGAGGGGGGGCTCAACTCTCATAAGGAATTGTGGCATTGGCCGTGGAACCGCTGTGAGGATTTGTCACTCCAACTCTGTCTGGCTTCAGAAAGAAGTGGAAACACCATGCAGACAGTATGAAAAATCCAGCTCCCTTCCGGAATGTGTTCAATCAACCTCGAAAAAAATCTGTGTAGTACTTCTTTGGAGACTTTCCAACCATTTCCCTTCATGAACTAGTTCTAACTCCTAGTTGCTCCAGTCTCTGAACGTATCAGGTTAGACAAGGGATAGTTCACTCTGTTTACTTTGCCAGGGAAGGAAGCTCACAGGGGGATTAGGCACTTTCTTTAGTCTGACGGAGAGCTGAGTTTGGATGGGCAAACGGATTCCTTCCCTAAGGGATCCTAGGAAAAGTGAAAAAGGGATTTCTCAGGATTGGAGTTTTTTTAATGGGCTTCTTTGTTTTTCTTAAATGATTGCGATTTTATTACTTTTATCTTTTAAAGGCATATGCACATTACAAAACATTTGTTGATGAGGAAGACCAAAGATGAAAATACAAAATCATAAATCACCCAACACCTGAGCTCTGCTCTCCTGTCTGAGATGTTCTCACTCAGTCAGGATTCTGTGCCAAGGCTCACTCCACCCAGTGGTGGATGTAGCTAGCCTATGTTCACGAAGCTTCCTGCAAGACGTGACTCAGCCCCACAGTTCACTGATGACCCCTGGAAAATGAGAAAGCCTGATATATCCTTTGTTCACTGGACAATTCTGGGGTGGTAAGATGAGGCCTTGGCTCCCACTACTTTTCCCTCATCTTTTCCTTAGACTTACATCTCAATCCCCATCTCTCTGAATTGGGGAAGCTTGATGAGCATTTTTAGAGACTGAGCAAAACCATACCAGAATCTTCTGTTCCCCTTCTTGGCATCCTACCCCATTTTGATGGCAATGGCATGAAGCTGTACGTCTTTCTTTGTTTGGGTCTTGCCGATAAATTTTTTTCCTGGTTTTTATTATGTTTTATCCATTCCTTGAGGAAATAGAGAAGAGAGAGATTCTATTTATTGAATTACTCAGCCATCAAAAAAAAAGAAATCTTGGGGCACGTGGGTGGCTCAGTCGGTTAAGTATCTGCCTTCCGCCCAAGTCATGACCCCAGGGTCCTGGGATCAAGCCCCACATCGGGCTCTCTGCTCAGCGGGGAGCCTGCTTCTCCCTCTCCCTCTGCCTGCCGCTCCCCCTGCTTGTGCTCTCTCTCTCTCTCTGTCAAATAAATAAATAAATAATTTTTAAAAAATGAGATCTTGACATTTGCAACAACGTGGATGGAACTAGAGGGTATTATGCTAAGCAAAATAAGTCAGAGAAAGACAAATACCATATGATTTCAGTCATGTGGAACGTAAGAAACAAAACAGTTGAACATAGAGGAAGGGAAGGAAAAATGAAATAAAATGAAATCAGAGAGGGAGACAGACCATAAGAGACTCTTAACCGTAAGAAACAAACTGAGGGTTGCTGAAGGAGAGGTGGGTGGGGGGATGGGGTAACTGGGTGATGGGCATTAAGGAGGTCACATGATATAATGAGCACTGGGTGTTACATACAATTGATGAGTCACTGAACTCTACCTCTGAAACTAATAATACACTACATGTTAATTGATTGAATTTAAATAAAATTTAATTTAATTTAAAAAAAAGAGAGGGATTCCTTGCACTGAATTCACTATTTTGAATTCCATATTTCCCAAGACCAGGTTTTTAAGTCCCTGCTAGACTGGTGGTGGTTCTCTGCAGTTCCAAGCAGAGGACCTTTTTCCTTTGGTTTCTGTCATCAACAGTCATGACCTCCCGATGGGCACAGGGACAGGCGTGAAGGAATGGAGTGCAAATTCCAGGAAGGGCCTTTCAGAATAGGGAGAGAGCCATGGCAGTTGCATCCCCCATGGAAAACTGGTAGCCGTAATTCATACTGAATGTAGTTATATTTAATTGTCCAGTATACTGAATAAGCACTTTCTTCCTTCATTGCAATAATTCGTAGCTTGTCCTACTGTTGCTATATTAAACTCTCTCTAAGAATAAGACTTAAAAAGATTCTCCCATGGGGATTGGAGCAATAATCAGATAGAGAAAGTTCTAATAAAGGTTAAGTCTTCAAATAAGATTTTTAAAAAAATCACCTAATAATTTTCATCTATCCCAAGTGTGGAAGGAGAAATAGAATACAGTTACGATTCCAAGACCTCAGTGAGACTATCCAAAGGCAGCATTACTTGTCACTGGTACTAGGTGGTCTCTGCGATGCCCTCCAAAATAGAACCATTCTAGGGATCTCCCTGACATCAGCTCTGATATTGATTAATTCTGTAAACAAACATTTATTTAGCAGCTACTATGGAACAGGTTCTTTGTCAGGTACTGGAAATGCAAAGATGAAAAAGACATGGCCTCTTTTCTTAGCAGATCGTAGTCTACTAGCGGAGGAAGCTGATACATAGCTAATTTCTATTTAGTGCAATACTGTAATATAATAGAGACACGAACAGATGCTGAGGGTATTAGAAGCCTATGGATAAACATGCATACTTTCACTTAAAAACTTATTCAAGAGAGATGTGGTTTAAACTGGTCTTAAAGTGCTGGGCAGAGAAGGTGGACAATTAAGGCAAAGGACCTAGCTTGTTTAAAAGCATATAGGTGTCAAAAGCCGGCTTAGCCCAGAACCGTATGAGGTTGAATGTAACTGGGCCATAAGGTTCATGTGTGATTAGGGGAATGGGGAAGAAGACAAAATTAGAATAAGCCTGAAAACAGACTGAAGAGTTTTGTTCACCATCCTAGAGAATCTGGAAGTCATATTATCAAAAAGGAGAGGAAGCATATGGGATTGAATTTTCTTTTAGGACGTGACTTCTTGTGGCATGGATAAAAACAGCTACAGTGGGGAGAGATCGGCAGTTAAAGGATTAATTGTGAGGCTCTTGCAGTTTTCCTGGCAACAAAAACACAAATTTGAGCTGGGCAAGTACAGTGGGGAACCAAGGTTAAGGGACAGAATCAAGAGATGTCGCAATAATAAAATTTGGCGTTGATGAATATCCCAATGGGAATGGGGTTGAGTAAAATAAGTTTTCAATTTTTTTTCCCTTAAAACACAGGGTAGATGGTGGCCATAACAAAGGAAACCTGAAGAAAGAATGTATTTGCAAGGGAGAAGCGGGTTCTAGAGAAAAGCCAATGAGCTCCATTCTGTAAAATGTTGCTAAGGTTGGGGTACCTGTTGAATGATGTGCAGTTGGGAGCTTGGTCTAAGTCTCAGGAGAGATGTGGCCTAGAGATCTGATTTTAGGAGTCCTCACCAACACACAGGCAATGGTTGAAGAGCTTTGGGTGACATTATTCATTCATTTCACAAATATTTTTTCTATTTCCTACATGCCAGGTGATGGGCTACAAAGAGCATACAAGAAGGAGGAAGAGATTATAAGGGTAAGATTTCAGAGTGTTAGTATTTAGGCATTGGATATTAAACTTCAACGAGTAAAAAACATCAACTAAGGAGCTGGCGGAGAATTGAGATTCTCAGGCCGCGCCTTCGTGATCCTGGCATTATTAACGAGCACCCAGGTGATGATGATGCAGGTGGTGGTCAGAGAAACAAGATCTCAAAGGGTGGCCCGAGAAGATGGAGTCACTAACAGAGATTGAGAACAAACAGAGGGAGGAGGAAAGCCAAATTATGAGGTCCCTTTAGGATCCAACCCAGACCCTTAAGCTACACAGTTGACATTGCAAGTTTAAAATATATGAAAATATTCACAGGGTTCATTTCCAAAACTCTCTGTCTTTTCCTTTTGATCCATTTGAACTTCAGCTTACCAATGGGCAAAGCCTTTTTCACACGCCCCTTTCTCTAGGTCTTCTGTCTAGTTGTTCCTTTGAGGTTCTCTCATTGGGCACCTTCTTGCCTCCTGACAGGTGGCCTGACTTCTTCTAATCTGAATCATGTCTCTTCCCCTCGACCAGCACCTTTACTGACTGCTGGGCCGATAATGTCCCCTCTTAGTATAGCCCCAGGACCTCCCACACCTGCCAACCACCCTATGGGGTTCTTGTCAAGGTAACGGTCAGGATCAGATACAGGAGGGGAAAAAATCAGGGAAGGGACTCAAGTTATTTATCTAAATTTCCTACCCAACTCATGATTCTCTCTGACAATATCCTTGACCAGTGGTCATCCAGCAACTTCACGCCTGTAGCCAGGGGCACCGGACTGCCTGTTCTAATGTTGAACAGGCTTCATTCTTGTCATGAGCTGATCGCTGTAACAATATCACTCGCTGATCAAGTTCTGGCTTCTGTGTCCACACAGAGCAGGCCTCACCCAAACCTCCAAGACAGCCCTTAGATATGAAAGCCTCCATTGTATTTATTTTCTGCTTCAGGTGAAACTTCCCTTGTAGCTTCAGCCACTCTGTCTGTGACGTGCTATTATCAAGCTTCTTGATTATTCTGATTGTTTTGTCTGGGAACAAAAGAACTCTTGATTTTCATACTGTAGTAGTTTCCCAGTGTTGCTATAACAATGACCACAAATTTGGTGGCTTAACACAAGATAAATTAGGGGCGCCTGGGTGGCTCAGTTGGTTAAGCGACTGCCTTCGGCTCAGGTCATGATCCTGGGGTCCCGGGATCGAGTCCCACATCGGGCTCCCTGCTCAGCAGGAAGTCTGCTTCTCCCTCTGACCCTCTCCCCTGCTTGTGCTCTCTCTCTCTCCCCCATCCTAACAAATAAATAAGTAAAATCTTTAAAAAAACAACAACAACAAGATAAATTAGCTATCCTACATCTCAAGTTTAAAAGTATAAAATGAATCTGGCAAGACTGAAATCAAGATGTCTGCATGCTTCTGCCTTTCTCCATCTTCAAAGTCTGTGCTGTCTCCCTCTTTTTTTTTTTTTTAAAGATTTTATTTATTTATTTGAGAGAGAGAGAATGAGAGAGAGAGCTTTGGGAGCTTTAAGGGCTAATTAGATTCTTCTCTGTCCCTGTGACCAGCAATGTTCAGATGATAGCTTCTCCACCTGCCTAGATCCCAGAGTGAGGAAAATGCAAAGCAAAGTCCCTAGATGACCCACGGTGGACATGTAAGGTGAATGAGAAATGAAGCCTTGTTGTCAGGTCCCTGGAATGCTGGGGGTGTGATTTGTTACTACCACATAATCTAGCCTATCCTGACTGATTCAAACTCTTTCTATAGATGAGTCTGTTTTTAAAATCTAAACAGGGAATTTTTTATTTTTTCCCATTAAATTTCATCTTTTCTGTAGTGGCCAAAACTTCAAGGCTTTCACAATGCCTAAGAATTTTTTTAAAAAAATTATTTATTTGAGAGAGAGAGCTCGATCCCAGGACCCTGAGATCATGACCTGAGCTGAAATCAGGAGTTAGCTGCTCAACTGACTGAGCCACCCAGGTGCCCCACAATGCCTAGGAATCTTGATCCAATCATGCTTTACAATGGATACTTGATCACTTTGAAACCCAACAAACATTTCTTCTGTGTTTTTATCAAAATTACTGATTTGAAAAAAGTCTATGAGGACAAAGTCAGGTGTATCAACCTGTGGCATGCCATTTGAAAATGCTCCCTAGATTCACACTGATCTAAAAAATCTATGATAATACAGTCCGTGTAGATGTATTACCCTTCAGCCTGTAGTTCTTCATCTGAGTCATAGGCCATAGACTTTTCAAAGTATTTAGGGTTGGCAGAATATTTCCATTGTAATTCTGGTAACCTTTTGAAAAATTAGTTTAGGGGGCGCCTGGGTGGCTCAGTCGTTAAGCGTCTGCCTTCGGCTCAGGTCGTGATCCCAGGGTTCTGGGATCGAGCCCCGCATCGGGCTCCCTGCTCGGCGGGAAGCCTGCTTCTCCCTCTCCCACTCCCCCTGCTTGTGTTCCCCTCTCTCACTGTGTCTCTCTCTGTCAAATAAATAAATAAAATCTTTAAAAAAAAAAAAAAAAAAAAAAAAAAGAAAAATTAGTTTAGTGTGGCAACTTTGCTCTTAGGAAATCGAAGCCAACTCATAGTGAGCAATACATTCTTTACTAAGTGCTCCTGGATCATCTGATTAAATAAAGTTTCTAAAATTGTACAGTGGTTCATGTAAATATTACTAATTTGTATTTTCTGAGACTAGCTAAAACATCAAATATTGTAAGACCACCTCTTATTATTTTGAGCAGCAAAGGGAAATTGTGTTCCATTCTAGTTCTTTCCGTTGGCTTTAGTTCCATTGGTTTTGGAATACAAAATCCTGAGCAGAGACAAATGACACTTGTCCTGCCTTACTATGTTTCCCTTCTGCTATATTCCCTTTCAAAATTCAAAGGTAGCAGGTACCCAAGCATGCACTCATCCTTGTGAGGAGAAGGAGGAGAGATTCATTCATGGTGAATCTTAATCCCCATACATTAGCTAACAAATTGTGGTATTTTTGTAGACACCTTGAGGAGCATGTGTGGCATACTTTGATGGGCTCTAGAATCAAAGTACCAGGGTTTCAATTCTGTCTTGACTGCCTACAAGTTTTCTGAGATTGGACAAATCACTCAATCTTGAATCCTCGGTTTCCTCATCTGTAAAATGAGTTAATAATAAGACCTGCTTCATAGTGTTATTGGAGGTTTAAGTTAGATATTCCAAGTAAATTGCACAGAATAAGGTAAGTGAGTGCTCAGTAAATGTTTTTAATACAATGTAAGATACCCTCTGTACTAGTGAGCATAGAGATAAATAATCAACACATTAATTTGCTGGTCAATAGTACACAAGAACGGAGCACCTATTTCTTGCTAAACTGTTACGTGAGATAAGAGAAATCTCATGAATTAAGTATAGTTCAGATGTTGCCTAGTGCTTGGGGAAATTGGCTGCAACCTTTTCCTTTTTTTACAATTTGTGGTTGCATGCCTTTGCAATTCTTTGTCCCTGACAGATGGCATTGAGTCAACATAACAGATTTCAAAGACTGGACACATTTCGATTACATCCTGTAGTGCAGCTTGGCTACCTTAACAGGAGATTAAAAGTAGCAGATCATCAGAGAAATAGGTGAAATATCACTATTTTGTTTAGTTTTCTCTCTCTAGGGAAAACACGTTTTCTTTTTTTTTTTAAGATGTATTTATTTATGTGAGAGAGAGTGAGAGAGTGAGAGAGAGAGAGTGGGTGAGGGGCAAAGAGTCCTAAGCAGACTCTGTACTGAGCATGTGGAACAGGCTGGGGCTCCAAGCGGGACTCGATCTCACAACCCTGAGACCAGGAACCTGAGATCAGGACCTGAGCAGAAACCAAGAGTCAGATGCTTAACCAACTGCCCCACCCAGGTGCCCCAACAAGTTTTCCACATAAGGACATATTTAGGATTTCCAAAAGAAAAAGAAAAAAAACCAGTCATTAATCCAAAATGTTTTATGTTATTTTCAGAGTAGCTTTTAAAGAAAACAAAATTTTAAAATTTGCCAAAGGAGAGCAGGACTATTATTTCTGAGATTGATATTACTTCTGATATTTGTTGGCTTACTCGAATTCCCATAAAATATTTATGTTAAAAGAATCTAAAAGGATGAGGCATGGTAATTGAGTTTATTTTTACTTTATGGATCAGTTAATCAAAATAAAGCCTTCTTAAGTATACATCAGACCATGAGACTGAAATTTATACTGATTTTGGATGAAAAAATATATATACATATATATAGTCTTTCATAACATTATCAATGACATAGAGCCTATCATTACTCTTATTTTACTTCTATTAACTTTATTTGTGTGGTGTGGTATTTACTGACCTGGCCTTCCTCTGCCTCCCTCTCTCTGTCTCTCTAAGATAGGATATCTGTCCTTCGTTCGAGAACGGCAATGCTGAGACAGTATATAATGAAAGCCTGAGTCTGTAAGCTCTTTCATCTGTGTACTTATTTTCTGAAGTGCATTCCTTCATGAAATCATGGTCAGCTCCACCCTTCCTAAAATAATACCATGGCACTTCAAGATCTACCTCATCCTTCCCCCACTACCCTAATTGCACATAACCCTACTGTTGTAGAATCCGAGAATAGGGGGCTATCAGGGCTGGCTACGTAATTTACGGGGCCCGGTGCAAAATGAAAATGCATGACCCTTTGTTCAAAAAGCCAGAAAAAAGTGCCATTAAAAGCACTGACTTGAAAAGCTTTTTTCCTGCTTCTGTGTTCTCTCTCTTGACCTATCATGGTAGTTTTTGTTTGCTTTTTAACATCATTCTAAGTAGAGAAAAAATAAAAATTTAAATTAGCAGGAATTTCAGTGTCCATTTTTATGTTGTGCAATACCAATTTTAAAGGAAAATATCAGTGTTCGAGTCACGTGAAATCACTGAAATTCCACAATTCATATTTTGTTGTTTGTGCATGTGTCGTATGTATTTTATTCTTACAAGAACAGTGGAAATGCTGCATAAAACTACATTGTTTTCCTTTCCCCACCCTTTACCTTTGGTTTACTTATGAGTAAGGAAGGACGGGATGAAAAAGCACCCATGTGCCGCACTATCTTTCCCTTTCCTTCTAGATCATCACTTTCAGCATAAGTAGTTGTGAATACAGGGAAGTAACATGAACAGGAAAGAAGATGATAGGGTTCCTTGGTGGTTTATGTTTCTTAAAACACCATCGCTTTCATTCTGCATTCAAAGAAAGTTTATGTTTGAGCAGAAGTGAGGCCACCTGGGGCTTTCAGCAACCCCCACACCCATTTGACTCAGTCACAGACATGACACAATTACCCTATACTCACTTTGAGTCTCACTGAATTCCTGTGTATCCTGGGTCCTCCAGAATTTTGTGTTCACGGGGCATTATGAACACTATATGCAAACAGGGCAGCAAGGAATGGCTGAGAACACTCATACTGTGCATTTCTCCTCTGTTCATATGCTCCATTGTCCTATCAGATTTCTCTTATATAACACAAGTTCAACGATAAGGTTATTAAGAACGTCAACATGGTGGCAGCAGATATGTTGGAGCTCAGTGGCTGTGCATTTGTAACAGGTAGGCTGTAAACAGTAAGTAGGACATTTGGCGGATCCTGAAAGGCTAGCTACAGAATAAACAAATGATCCAGCAATTCCAATTATAGGTACACATCCAAAAGAATTGAAAGCAGGGACTCAAACAGATACTTGGACACAATGTTCACTGCAGCATTACTCACATTAGTCAAAAGGTAGAAATAACCCAAAGATCCATTGAGATATGAATGGATAAACAGATGTGGTATATCCATACAATGAAATATTATTCAGTCATAAAAAGGAATAAACTTCTGATATATACTATAGCACAGATAAAACCTTGAAAACATTATCCTAAATGAAAAAAAAAAAAAAAAGAAAGGAGAGAGATAGAGAGAAGACAAACCAGAAAACAGACTGTTAACTATAGAGAACAAACTGTACATGGGGGAACATGGGTGGGGGGAATGGGTGAAATAGGCGATGGGGATTAGCGAGTGCACTTGTCATAATGAGCACTGGGTGATGTATGGAAGTGTCAAATCACATATTGTACACCTGAAACTAATATTACACTGTGTGTTAACTAACTAGAATTTAAATAAAAACTAAAAGAAAAGAATTATCTTAAGACAAATAACGTGTGATTTCATTCACATGAAATATCTAGAACAGGCAAATTCACAGAGACAGAAACAGAATAAAGGTTGTCGGGGGCTAGGGGATGGTGAATGGAGTTACTGCATGGTGGTTACAGAGTTTCTGTTCCGGGGGGAAGAAAATATTTTGGAAGTAGATAATGGTGATGATTGTACAATGTTGGGAATGTACTTAATGGCATTGAATTATACACTTAAATTGGTTAAAATGGCAAATGTCATGTGATATATATTTTACCAAATAAAAGTTGTTTAAAAAAATGAGTAGGAACAAAAAAACAGTCTGATTAAAAGGTGGCTCCCTGGGTGGCTCAGTTATTTGGGCAACTGACTCTTGATCTCAGCTTGAGTCTTGATTTCTGGGTTATAGGTTTGGGTCCTGTGTTGGGCTCTGTGCTGGGCACGGAGCTACTTAAAAAAGGGGGGGGGGCAGAGGAACTGAATAGACACTTTTCCAAAGAAGACATACAAATGGCCAATGGATAGATGAAAAGGTGCTGACGTCACTAATCATTAAGGAAACGCAAATCAAAACCACAAGATTTCACCTTACACTTGTTAGAATGGCTAGTATCAAAAAGACAAGAGATGACAAATGCTGGTGAGGATGTGGGGAAACGGAATCCTGTGCACTGTTGGTGGGAATGCAAACTGGTGCAGCCACTGTGGGAAACAGCATGGAGGTTTCTCAAAAAGTTAATAATAGAACTACCCTATGATCCAGCAATCCCACTTCTGAGTATTTACCCAAAGGAAATGAAAACACTATGATGAAGGGATATCTGCACCCCATGTTCGTTATAATTATACCTAATTGTCCATCAACAGATGAATGGATGGAGAAGATGTCACACACACACACACAAAATGGAATATCATTCAGTCATGAGAAAGAAGGAAATCCTGCCATTTGCAACAGCATGGGTGGATCTTGAGGGCATTACGCTAAGTGAAATAAGACAGACAGACAAAGACAAATACTGCATGCTATCACCTATATGTAGAATCTTTAAAAAAAAATTTGAAACCTAGAAACAGAGAGTAGAAAAGTGGTTTCCAGGGACTGGTGGAGGTCGGGGGGAGGGTGGGAAATAGAGAGAGGCTGGTAAAAGTGTACAAACTTCCAGCTGTAAGATGAATAAGGTCTGAGGATAAAACATGATGGCTATAGCTGATAAGACGGTATTGTATAATTGAACTTTGCTTAAAAGAGTAGAACTTAAATGTCTCACCAAAAAGAAAATAAATATGTGAGGTGATGGATGTATTAATTAACCAAATGATGGGAATCCTTCCATGGTGTATTGAGTAAAGTAGATTACCCTCTCTCTATGACATGGGTGGTGTGTACCCAATCAGATGAAGGCCTTAATAGAACAAAGCCTGACCTCCCTGAGAAAGAAGGAATTCTGACAGCAGATGGCTCTTAAATTCAGACTGCAACTCTTCCCTGGTCCCAACCTATCAGCCCATCCTGCAGATTTTGGACTTGCCAAAATCATGTGGGCCAATTTTTAAAAATAAGTTTGTGGGGGACACCTGGGTAGCTCAGGCAGTTAAGCATCCAAGTCTTGATTTTGGCTCAAGTCATGATCTCAGGGTTGTGAGATCGAGCCCTGGGTCAGGCTTCTGCTTGAGATTCTCTCTCTCCCTCTCCCTCTGCCCCTTTCCCCGCTCATGCTCTCTCTCTTTCTCTCTCTCTCTCTCTCTCAAATAAATAAATAAATCTTTAAAATTAAAAAATAAAAAATAAATAAATAAAAATAAATTTGTGTGTCTGCATGTGTGTTAGTGTGTGTGCATATATATTCTGTTGGTTCTATTTCTACTCTAATGCCCCAAATGTACAGAAATGTGACACAGTAGACTTGGGCTAGAAAGATACAGCAGTCTTTTTTTTTTTTTTATTTAAAGGATTTTCTTTTTTTTTTTTTTTAAGATTTTATTTATTTATTTGAGAGAGAAAGAATGAGAGACAGAGAGCATGAGAGGGAAGAGGATCAGAGGGAGAAGCAGACTCCCCGCTGAGGAGGGAGCCTGATGCGGGACTCGATCCTGGGGCTCCAGGATCATGACCTGAGCTGAAGGCAGTCACTTAACCAACTGAGCCACCCAGGCGCCCCGAAAGATACAGCAGTCTTAAGGTGAGTCCATTACAATGAAAATATCTCATAAAAGATGTGCAAAACCATGGGACCATAGGAATATGTTACTGCAGTCCCTCCCAGACCCTGGGTTTTCCTGGGCCAATGGTTAGGGTTGCCATAACAAAGTTCTTCGAGTTGGGTGGCTTAAACAATGGAAACTAATTTTCTCATAATTCTGGAGGCTCAAAGTCCAAGATCAAGGTATTAGAAAGCTTGGTCTCTCCTCAGGTCTCTCTCCTTGCCTTGCAGATGGCTGCCTTCTGGCTGTGTCCTCATGTGATGTTCTGTCTGAGTGCACGCTCGTTCCTGGTGTCTCTTTGTATGTCCAAATTTCTTCTTAATAGAACACCCATCATATTGAATTAGGGCCCACCTTAATGGCCTCATTTTAACCTAAAAACCCCTTTAAAGCCTTACCTCCAGGTATGGTCACATTCCAAGGTACTGGAGGTTAGGATTTCAACATAGGATTTTCAGGGCTCACAAATCTACCCACACCAGGTAGTACAAATTGAAAGTCTCACCCAGAGTAAGAGTCGCTTGCGTTTATGAGTTCTTAGGAGAGTTTCTATTTTTTGCTCCACATCAAGGGCTAAATGGACACATCTTCTTGCCAGCATCTTTGGCGAAGGTTGGGAATTCTCAGTACTGTGTGTGCCTGAGGGTGTCGCCCTTTGAGGATCCCTGCTTTTTGCAAGAGCCTCTGCTGTGACTCATGGAAGTTTTGTCCTGCATTCCTCTTTGGCATGGGGAATCACTTGCCTTTGTGGTTTTGCCTTGTCTTCCTCTGGGCCTTTGTGGATTCCCCTTACTTTCTTTTTTTTTTTTTAAAGATTTTATTTATTTATTTGACAGAGAGAGACACAGCCAGAGAGGGAACACAAGCAGGGGGAATGGGAGAGGGAGAAGCAGGCTTCCTGCGGAGCAAGGAGCCCGATGTGGGACTCGATCCCAGGACCCTGGGATCATGACCTGAGCTGAAGGCAGACCTTAACGACTGAGCCACCAGGCGCCCGTGGATTCCCCTTACTTTCTTTTGGGCAGATTTATGGATTTTTAAGAAAATACACTTTTGGGGGGAATAATTTTAGGTTTATAGAAAGTTGCAAAGGTAGTACGGAGAATCCCTTTCATTTTGTTGACATCTTAACCCTGGTACATTTGTCAAAATGAAGAAACCAATGTTGGTCCTTTCCTATTAACTAAACTTCAGACTTTATGCAGATTTCACTAGCTTTTCCACAAATGTCCCTTTTCTGTCCCAGGATCCCACAGTACAAGTAGTCATCGAGTCTCCTTTGCCTCCTTGGTTTGTTATACTTTCTCAGTCTTTCCTTGTTTTTGACGACTTTGACAGTTGGAGGAGTACTAGTCAAGCATTTTTGTAGAATGTCCCTCAATTTGAGTAGACATGATTTTAAAGAATGCCTATTATATCACACCCAGTGTGAGCAAAGTGTTTGCGGTGATACACGCTACTATTTTTTTTAAGATTTTATTTATTTATTTGAGAGAGAGAGAGAGAAAGCACAAGCGGGGTGGGAGGGGTAGAGGGAGAGGGAGAAGCTGAGCAGGGAGCCCGATGCAGGGCTCGATCCCAGGACCCTGGGATCATGACCTGAGCTGAAGGTAGACGCTTAACCGACTGAGCCACCCAGGTGCCCCGAAACCTGCTACTATTCAACATGGTGCTGGAAGAGGAAGTCTCTACCCTCTGATTCTACAATCTAGCTGCCCAATCTACTGCATATAGTTTTTTTTTCCTCCTAACATTTGCCAGGATTGTTTTTTCTTGCTTAATTCGGAGAGTCCCATGACTAATTCACAAACCATAATATATTTCCCTGCCACTTTTCCCACCACCCCCCAAAATGCTCTTTTCTGGCAACACTAAATTTATTATAGTCTTCATATATTGATGTTCCTACAAAACTCTTCATGACATTCCCCATTTGCACCGTTCCCTGCATCCACTCAGACAGCAGTGCTGCAACCGCACATAATTTTGTTTCTTGCTGGGTGTTGTTTTCTGTCTCAGTTTCTCTTTGTTTCGGGCAGGGATCAGAGCAGGGGGCTGGATATGAGAAGGCAGAGGCAGAAGGAGTCGAAACAGAACTCTGCGTCCCAAAGGGAAAGCGGCAGAAGAGGTGGGATTATTTCCAATCAAAGGGAGTGGCCAGGGTCACACAGGAGAAAACTGTGGCCAGTGTCCCACCCCAGGTGAGTACTGTCCCTACTGTGAAAACACAGACACAAATACCTACCCAAGCAGGAGAGCTGGCCCTCCACCATCTGCCCACTCACTGCCAGGGGTAAGGGAAATTACAGACCGAAGGAAACTTGTCCTATCCGTCGTCTAAAGAAACAGAAGGAAGCTAACAGTTTTGAGTACTCCCTATGTATCAGGTGCTACATTACATGTTTCTTATCTTATTCCATCTTTAACATTCCTGATAAATAGGTGGCAATTTCCCAGCCTCACAATCACTAGATTGCCAAGGACGAAGTTGTAAAGCTTGTAAAGTCCAATGGTGAACCCAGTTCTTTCTCTGAAGTTCACGGTCTTTCTAGGGTAGGACAGAAGAAGGAGCCTAAGTTTGAGAGATCTCATGTTACTGTGTGTCTCTGCTCAACACTGAGAAGATGAGCAACTGCTTGCATTCTGAGCCTCGGTTTCCTTCCGTATAAAATAGGTAGAATGAAACCTCCCTTGCCGAGTTGATGCAAGCATTAGACAAAATGCAAGCAACGCATTGCATTGAGTGGCGCCTGGCACAGTAGCTCTTGTTAATATGCCTTAGCCCTTATTCTTTGTAGTGCTAGGGGTGCTGTAATTATTATCAGGCTTAGTCCGTTGACATGCAAGTGTTTTCCCTAACAATACTATCACTCCTTCATTATCACCCCTTCATTTTTGCAACAGTGACAGACATGCTTCTGAGTGTTTGAGATACAGTGGGAAATAGACAAATCCCCTGCTGTCAGGGACCTGGATTCCAGACAGTAAACAAGTCAACCAGGGATCAGCAAATCTTTTCTGAAAGGAACAGAGGGTAAATATTTTACGCTCCGTGGGCCCTAAGGTCTGTGTTGCAACTACTCAGCTCCATAGTCCAAAAGCATCCGTGACCCGCATGAATGGGGGTGGCGGTCCTGATAAAGCTGCATTTCAAAAACAGGCTCCGTGTGAGATCTGGCCCGTGGGCTGCAGTTTGCATACAGGTATGTCAGATCATTTCCAAGAGTGATGGATGCTCTGAAGAAACTAGGTACAGCAACGTCATGCAGTATGACAGGTGTGTTGGCACAGAATTCGATGGGCAGATCCGATGCCACCTCGAGCTGAACCCTAAGCGAGGAAAGGGGGCAGCCTGGCAGAGTGAATAGGCGGAGTGGAGGGTGAGGAGACATGGCAGGTAAAGGAAACAGGCCTGGGGCAGGATCAAGCTCTGTGGCCGGTGGGCTCCAGGTGGCCGGCTTTGGTGGCTAGGTAGGGCGGAGAGGTGGGAAGGCAGGACCCTGCAAGGCTTTGTCAGTCATTTGAGGATAACCTAAAGGAGTCCCTTGTGGAGGCGGGTGGGGGGTGGTGGTGGTGAAAGAGGTGAAGGGGATTAAGAGTACACTTACCTTGATGAGCACTGAGTAATATCTGGAATTGTTGAATCACTATTTTGTACACCTGAAACTAATATAACACTGTATGTTGACTACACTGGATTTTAAAAATAAAATTAAAAATAAATAGATAGATAAGTAAGTAAAACAAAAAGAAAGAAGTCCCTTGCAGGGTTTAAGTGCCACAGTAAAGTGTTGATTTACACTTTAAGGTATCCCTGTCTCGGCTGTGCAGCCAGGCAATGATCGTGACCCTGACGGTCGGGGACAGGGGGCGGGTTTGAGGAGGAAGCGTCACTAAGGCAGAGGAGACCCCAGGAGAGAGAAGACCTTGGGTATGCTTTGCTGTGAAGACCATGGGTGAGTGACTGGAGGAGGGATGATATGCCTTACTTGAGAGATTTAAAGGTGGGGCTACTAGAGCAGGTTGTCTGCTGGCCAGAAAGGTCTGCTAGGGAAGGAGGGTGCTGGTGGGGCAGGACGACGAGGGCAAGGAAAGATGGAGCTCAGAGACAACAAGGAGGAGCTACAGGTCTGGTGGGAGCAGACAGTAAAGCTGCAGGTAAGATGGTGGCTTTGAGAGGGAAGACGGGGGAGTCCCCATCTGGTTGTGTCTGTGATCTCAGTGAGTGTAGGTCCCCCCAGTCTAGTTTTTCTGTATCCTCTTCTCTTGATGCCTTCCCTCTGGTACCCAACCTAGCCCTGACCCTGCATTACCAAGGATACACTGCCTTTCTTCACCCTGGTGGGTGGTAGTTGCCAGAATCCCTTCATCTCTTAAAGCTGCAGTACTCTGCCTTTCAGATAACCACGAGTTACCCCAGTACAGTTATCCAAACAAGCGTGCACATCGCCTGATCTCCTGGTTACTAAGTAGCTCAGCCTGCAGAGGACATCGAATTTGAAAACGCCCTCGTCCATCCTCCTCTTCAGCTCAAGATCTCCTCTCTCCCTGACATCTTCCTTTATCTTCCTCCCGGATTCCAAAAATGACCTTACCGCTCTTCTTGAGGGCTTCAGTTCATCTCACCTCTAGTGTGATGGTTTAACTCCTGGTAGAGCCCTGGAGATTCATCCTCCTGCTTCCCACAATCCTCTACTTTCTCAGCACATCCCTCATGTTCATCTGCTCAGCCAGACGACAAAAGTTGCAATGTATGACTTACTGAGTCCTGACCCCCCCAGGGGCAAGTGCAATAATTTATGAAATAGTAGATGTAAACAGGGGTGTGCTCACACTTGCTCATGACAACAGATGGGTGTGTTGTCAAGAATTTTCTGGGCTGGTTGTTAAACACGGCCATTATTCAAAACTAAGTTACATAAACTTGCAATTGAATTATATGAAAGCAATGAATTTAAATAAAATTAAAATAATAAATTATATGAAAGCCAAAAATAGTAAATACTCAACACTCATTGTTTCTAAATTATTCTAGTACATTTTCACTATTATGTATGCACATGTATGTATGTATTGAGGTAGTTATGTCTATCGTATCTGTATGGTGGAAATACTAACTAATAACGTGTCTCTTCTCAGCTCCACGTTCAGTGAATCGTGGTGAGAGCTTGAAATCAGCCACGAGAGCATTCACACCACAGAAACTAGCAAATGCTGTGGTGTGATTCAGGGCTGTCTGCACCGCCCCCCGCCCCAGTCAGTTGTCAAACATTTACTAGCATATCACTGATTGTAAACTGACTTAATAGAAAGTTACAGCAAACTCTCCAGGTCTGTCTCCTAAAACCACACGCACGCACACACTCTCTGCCCTAACCATTAACGGTTCCCTTCGCTGAAAATGCTTTTCATACCTCTGGCTCCTTCCATGTGCCCTTTGCCTGGGATGTGCTTTCTTCTCTTCTTCGCATGGTAGACTCCTACTCGTCCACTGAGCCCTGGGTTAAGTGCAGACTCCTACTCATCCACTGAGCCCTGGGTCAAGTGCAGACTCCTACTCATCCACTGAGCCCTGGGTCAAATACAGTTCTCTGGGAATTTCTTCCTGATTCCCTGTATTAGCTGGCTAACACTGACATAACAAAATACCACAGGCAGGATGGCTTAAACAACGGAAATTGCTTTTCTCACAATTCTAGAGGCTGGAAGTTCAAGATCAAGGTGTTGGCAGGTGTCTTCTGAGGCCTCTGTCCTTGGCTTGCTGTGTCCTCTCCTGGTCTTCCTCTGTGAACGAATGCATCCTTTTTGTCTCCTTGTGCGTCCATATTTCTTCTTCTTATAAGGACACCAGTCCTATTGGATTAGGGCCCACCTTAAGGACCTCATTTTAACTTAATCACCTTTTGAAAGGCCTTATCTCCAAATACAGTCACACCGTAGGGTGCTAGGAGCTTGGACTGCAACATCGGAATTTTGGGGGACACAAGTCAGCCTGCAACACTCCCCAGGTCTTACTTTTTATTTTTTTTATTTTAATGTTTCCTTTAAAATTTTGTGTAGGCTTCTTACTACAGAAATTTCCATAGTCATTTCAAAATTATCTTTTAGTGCCTCGCTGCAACTGGTCTGTTGATCTCTTTAGAGATCCTGTCTTACTCATCTTTATATCTCCTAACACCCGACATCACAGATACACAGTAAACATTTTTTGAATAATCAAAGATAAAGAAGAGTAAATGAAGTTCTGCTCCTACAGAGGAAATGTGCATTTTATTTTTGAAAATAAGAATAACTTTATGATCCCATAGGTATCACCAAAAAGTCAGAAAATATAGAATAGGGTCAAGAATAATTTTTTAATGGTCCACGTCCTTGTTATCTAGGGATAACATCTGTGAAGCATATTTGTTTTTTCTTGCAAAGCTCTCTGCACAATTAATTTTATCAGGCGAGAAGAGCCAGGTAGCTGTTCCCTAGTACCTCGTCTTTCCTTCTTCCAAGTCAGAGTTTTTAGCTGGGTAAATAAAAACCCAGAATAAATATTATATTTCTCAGTATTCCTTGCAGCTGACGACTAAGTTCTGGGCAACAGAATACACATAGACGCGCTGTGCAACCACATCGGGGAACCTGCCCTAAGGAAGAGCAGGCAGGCTCTGTGTCCCCTGTGCCAGTCACTGTCCCTCTCTGCTTCCTGCTGTCTGGAAAGCTGACTCTCTCTCTCCACAAGCCTGAGAGCCCACAGTGGACACTGCAGAGCGAGCTGGAAGGAGTCAGTGTCCCTGAAGACTTTACAGAAACAAAGCCCTCCCGGCTTTGCTTATGAGAGAAAAGTAAACTTGTCTGCCTTAAACCATGGTCTGTTTTAAATTGTTGTACCGTGCAGATGAAACATGTCATTTTGTTACTTATTCATATTTCCACAGCAATAAATATGAATAGTATGGCGGATTAAAAATGGCCACAGAGGAGGACAGTGAGGCGGTCCCTCAAGAAAGTTAAACACAGGGTTACCATATGACCCAGCAATTCCACTCCTAGATGAATTCTCCCAAAGAATTGAAAACAGGTACGTAAGTATTCACAGCAGCACTATGCACCTTAGCAAGAAGGTAGAAACGACGAAGAAATCCATCCACCGACAAATGGATCAGTAAGGGGTGGTCTGTTGATGCGATGGAATATTATTTGGTCAGAAAAAGGAATGCAGTCCTGATACTCGTGTTACCGTGGACCATCGTTGAAAACATGCTGATGAAAGAAGCCAGTCACAGAAGCTATATATGATTCCATTGATAGGAAATATCCAAGATAGGCACACCCATAGAGACAGAAAGCAAATTAGTGGTTGCGGAGGCTGGAGGTAGACAGGAATCTGAGTGACTGGTTAATGGATGTGAGGTTTCCTTTGGGGGTGATGAAAATATTCTGAACTAGGGAGATGGATGCACAACATTGTGACTATGTTAAATGCCACTAAGCACACTGTGAATGTATTAAATGCTATTGTGCGCTTTATTGTTTTTTAAAGCCTTATTTATTTGAGAGAGACAGAGATTTGAGAGAGAGCACGAGCAGGGAGGAGAGGAAGAAGCAGGCCCCCCACTAAGCAGGGAGCTCGATGCGGAGCTCAATCCCAGGACCCTGGGATCATGACCTGAGCTGAAGGCAAACGCTTAACCAACTGAGCCACCCAGGTGCCCCACTATTGTGCACTTTAAAATGGCCAATTTAGTGTTATATAACTTTAATATATGTGTACACACACACACTCTCCTCTCCAAAAAAATGTCACAAATTCTTTGTTGCTTCTTCCATCTGGACTGGCCTTCTGTCAGGCTTTGACCAATAAAATGTGGCTAAAGCAACGTCGTGTAACTTTTGTGCAATTTCTCAAAAGGTCTTGCAAATTCCGCCCTCTCCCTAATGGAATGCGGAGACTGCCACGGTGTGAAGAAAGACCAGGTGGAGAGAGCTGCCCAGCTGTCCGGGCTGGTCCCCCTGCCCGCCCCCCAAACCAGGTTCCTGCCATATGAGGAAGGCGTGTTCGACCACCTGCCACAGCGGACTGACGCAGTTGCCGGAGAGAGCCCGGGTGACTACACTGGCAAGCAAACCCAGTCGAGCCAAGTCAAGCCACGGCATTGTGAGAAATAATGTCATTGTTGTCTGAAGCGACTTGGGTCTAGGTAGCTTGTGACACAGAAGCAGACGGCTAATGCTGCTCTGTGCATTTGCCAGTCTCCTGCGGAGAGGCATCATGTGCCATCCCGGTCTCTATTGTCAACAACTCTGTCCTGGACATTCCCATACAAACAACGCTCTACACTTATCTGATATTTTTTTTTCCTAATACTCTCAGCAGCCCTTGCCTTTACTGGAAACCTGAGGGGAAAAAAACATTCCAAACATATTCTTCACTCATTTAAGAAGCACAAGCAATAGTGGCCATCTCAGGCCATTTCAGGTGGGAAAAACAAAGCGTTGCCATGTTGCCCAAAAGAATGTGCATCGGATTGGCCCCGTGATGTAGCTCATGAATCGTCCCCCCCAAGTTACTCACCGGAACCCCAGCCTTAGGCTGGTTTTTTGTGCTGTTCTTCAGGACTGGCCTTAAGGTATAGGAAATCCCTGAGTATATGTAAATAATCTGATTAAAATATATATTACAAAATTCATGAGCCCATGTGAGGTATAGTAATTCCTCCACGAAGATTTAGAATAATGAGCCCGTCAGTATTTATTGCTATGAATGTACACAGAGTCTTCTTAGAGTCCACACACCAGCTCTCCTGTTGGTGGCCAGGAGTATGGCCATCCTCCTGCATCCGAGGTGAGTGAAGGTCACTCAAAAATAGCTCATCAGCCTCATTCAGGAGGCCAGTCCCTCACAGTCCTGTGAAAAACACATCGCCTTGGCCAGCAGGAGAATCCAGGTGGCCATCCTCCCTGGGCCTGAGGTCCAGCCATGGGCCCTGGAGGGACTCCCATAAATGCCTGGATGTCTGGATGACACCACGTGCATGGTAGAGGGTCAGAGCGTGCCCCGAAGAGGACAAACAAAGACCGAGCCCACGTGGGACTGATCCGGGACCACAGGGGCTTCTCTGGATGGCACAGCTGGCCCCAGACAGTGGCAGGCCCCAAAGGAGCACCCCCCAACACAGGGCCCCGCTTTCCTGGGTCTAAACATGGCCCCCCTCCTAAGGCATTGGCACGTTGCAGACAACAAAACCCATGTCAGTGAATTTAAGCAAGAGGTTTATTAAAGGGTATTATAACACTTGCTGTATCGTTGAAAGGGCAGGAGGAATGGATTTGAGATTTCCAGAAATGACTCTCAGACCCACCGCCGGGAACGGGCCTGGTGAGTCGCTCACCTACCCACCTCCGGAACCTGCGGCTCCTCCTGCTAGCCTGGTAGTCGCTGCCCCCGCCCCCCAGCTGACCACACAGACACTCTGCCCCTGCCGTCACCCGTGTCACCCACACAGACACGCCGAGCCTCCCTGCTTCCCCAGGTGAGACCGTGAGGGCCTGCATCCACCTGGGGGGACTGAAGTCACATGTGTGGAGCAAAAGCAGCTTGAAGATCCTCTGCTGGGTGAGAGGGATTCGCAATGTGGATTCACCCTCAGCAGGGCGATAGGGTCCTCAGAAGATGGGGGGCAGCTCTGAGTGACAGAGACCTACTCATGGAGGCGACTGGATTCTCTTATTCCGTGAATAAATAGAGAATTTAAGGCCGTGAAGAAGGTTTGGTTTGGGTGTATGAAGGAGAAGCACCTACGGGCCACCAGTCGACAGGTGTGTGGAAATACACAGCTGGGACTTCTCAGAGCTTGAGCCACGGACTCATTTCTGGAGACTGTCACTGCAGAAGTGCGCTGGGTGACGATGTAAGCATGAGGAAGGGACATGCGCCCAGGATTGACCATATTTTCCGGGGAGAGGTTGAGAGGAGGAGCCTGTGAAAGTAGCAGAGAAAGAGGCCAACAAGTTGGGAAAACAAGACAAAGGCAGTGTTATCAAAGCTAGGTGGGACTGGCTACAGAATTTTCAGGGCCCACTGCAAAAGAGAAAAACAAAAGTCCTTAAGGATTTTAAGACAACACAGCAGAGAATTAAATCAAGCCCGGGGCCCCTTCTGAGCCTAGGGTCCTGCGCGCCTAACTCTACAGACCGCACACTCAGGAAGCTGGCCCCAAAGCCAAGAAGTGCAAGAGATCCAGAGGAGGGGCCGTGTCAAGGGGGGTGACGTTTGAGAAAAAGCTGTTGAATTTGATTATTTCAAGGTCACAGTGATCTTCGAGAGTAGAATTGTGGGCCATAAATCTGATCATAAGGGGCCGAAGAGCTGATGGCTCGGAGACAAAGTGGAGAATGTGACAAGGTAGGGGTTTGAAGAGGTGGCCCGTTTTCAAGGAGAATAGGCACAATCACATTTACTGGCTCGAATCACAGGAGCAGGGAAAACTGCAGATGAGAGAAGGGGGAGTGTGGGAGGACACGAGGTTTGGAAGTGGCAAACATGTGATTAACAACAGAGCGGGAGACAGAAGCAGCTTTGGAAAGTCAGCCCCTGGGGGGGGGGCTCTGGAGCAAGGAAAGAGAGGGAGCAGGAAGATACAAAGAAATCAAGAGAGAAAGGGCACTGTCACACACTCTCTAAGTGCACAGACTCTATCATCCTGGAGGGTTTCAAGGATTTGGATACATTTATCCCATTCAACAGAACCAGGACCAACCGCTTTAAATGAAAATGGATTAATTTTGGGAAAACCACTCTCCGTGTTTGTGTGAGACATCAGTTTAGAAAGCATTCCTGCTCTAGTTTGAAGACATGGGATTTAGTTAGAACCGACTGTCCGTGGAGTGTCCTGCTTCTGAGGAGGTAAATTACAGCCTAGCCCTCGTTCGTGGTGCTTAGAAAAAAATGACTGCCAGCAACTTAGTTTTTTGAGTGTCTTATCCCGTGTGCTTTGTTTCTATTTATTCTTTTGTACTTGTTCAATTCTATTACAAGGGAAAACATTTCACATATTTTCACCCCAAATTTTATTCTTTCTACAGAAATCTTGCACAATCGTTTTCTGCTTCATATGAAAAAAAAATTCCCTCCAGGATTTTTGAATCGCAAGTTATCAGAAGTAAACAAGCAAACAAAACACTTGTCTAAAAGTTTAAAGAACATATAAAAATTCCCTTCATTTTTTTTTTTGTTCAAAAAGGCAAACATATTTGAATTTTTAAACACCCAAGACCGTAAGCCAACCGAAAGGACCACCACTGTTTAGTGAAGCATGAAAAACAGGATTTTAGAGTTGTGTCAGTTCTCAACTCCTAATTTGTGTGAAAGAACCTTCCTGAACTTTCCCTTTCCATACCTAGTAATTAAACCATTACTCTGACTGGAGCAATTAGAGGTGAGTATTTTATAAAAACAAAAGTGATGGAAAAGATTGTACACATGAACACACAACCAGATTAGGAGATGCTAGCAGCAACAGAACAACCACCACAAAGGACTCAATTTGAAATCACAAAGGAGCTTAAGACAACACACTTCAACTAAAAACAAACACACGGTGGAAAACAAAAACAGAAGAAGATCGTATTACTTCACTCACACAGATAGCTACATAACTCTCCCTTAAAGTGGAGACACGGTCCCATCTGTATTAAAGTTTTGTCCATCGTGGGTTAATTTTTGCAGCTAAATAAGAATGTAACCTAAGCTTTTTGGTGTTTTATTTTGAAAATGAAAAGTTAGCATGGAGTCTTCGAGAAATAAGGATAATTGAGAAGGAACTTGGCCTCCGAGAATGTGCTCATTCTGACATTAACATTCAGTTGAGCCTCTACCTGTTACTTCTTAGAGGGCGGGTTTATCCATTTTAGCCCAAAGGGCTTTGACCAATGGGTAAGGCAGCTTCTTGATAGGAAGCACATAACTTTTTAAAAATGGTAACGGGATAGATATTCTTAGAAATCTATTGATTTAAAATGCTTCCCCCTCTCTGTCCAACTTTGTCGAAGTCCTTGTAAATTTAACACCGTCCTTTGAAACAACGGATTCAACTGTAAAGACTTGAAAGTTAGATCTCCTATCCAGAACGTTTTAAAATAACAGGCACTTGGCTGTTCAGCAGAGACTTACGGCTACGGTTTATCTTTACACCTTTTCGAGAATGTGTGTTTATACAGAAAATCTGATGAATTCGGACAACTGAAGCAGTGATTCCCAAACTCAGAATTGCCTACTTGGCTGCTTACTAAAATGTCGATGTATTTAGGCACCCAGCCCACCCCCCCGAGATTGAGTCATATATTTTTTTTCTTTTTAACACCTGGTTCAGGAGATTTTGATAAGGTGGTGTAAACTTTTTAAAGAAATATAGTTCACTAAAATTCAACTTTTATGTATTGGATCTGGCTCACAGTTCTTTATATGAGTGGGTCAAGTTGGGGGTAATTATTAACTAACTCTTCTTAATCAACAGGGAAGTGACTTTAAAAAAAATTAACAGACTTTGTTTTTGAGCAGCTTTAGGATTATACAACAATCGAAGAGGAAGTGTCCGCTCACTGTCCCGCTCGCCCCAGTCTCCTCTAATGTTAACACGTTGTATTAGTGTGGTACATTCGTGTCAATTGATGAGCGAGTATTGGAAAGTGACTTCAAAATGACATGGCCAAGGCCGCACAATACATGAATGGCTGGGTGGATGCTGGGAACCAAGCCACACCCACACCCTCGCCTGAACAAGCGGGCTGGTCATTTCTCCTGAGAGATGTTCTGTACAGATTAAGCCATAATGACTGTAATTGTTTCGCGCCAGCATCTGAGCACAGGTGGCAGCAAGGCTCATTTGACTAAGCACTTTGGCTGATGCCTGGGTCCTGGCTCCATCTTCATTTTCCTTGCAGCCCGGGACACGAGCTTCAAGGGCTCCAGTGTGTCAACCTGTGAACCAGGGCACTAGCATAGCACATGATCACTAATTAGTTTATACTTTGACTCTTTCCAAAGGCAAGTGGGGTGGGTATCAGGGTATTTATGCTGGAGCACTGTCTGAGGTTCGGGTTTCAAACACTCTTGGATTTTCCCATAGGGATTAAAAAAGGATGCTTCATCCATTCATTCTGTAAGTCAGGCAGGGGATACACATTTTAAAGCACAGTTTCCCCCTGTCGAGGAGCTTCTATTCTCCCAACTGAAGGAGAGACAGGACACCAATAAAAAGACCCTTAAAACATACGGTTTCCTCAACAGTCTTAGGAATAAGGCACACCAGGTGGTTAGGTGGGGCTGGAAGCTGGATGAGTGGCCCGGCGTTTTGGGAAAGGCTTCCCCTGGAAGATGTGACTTTCTGACTTAGGTTTTCAAGGATAAGTAGCACTTGGCAAATCCCCTGGAGAGAGCTTCTCACACCACTTGTGGTGAAGAACCAGTCCTTTTTGTTTCCAATTTGCCAGAGACCAGTGGTAGAACCCTGCTGTGCTAGGTATGATTCAGCACTGGGTCTGACACCACCAAAACTGGTTTATACTCAGTTCAAAGAGTCCACCGATCATTCGCTTGGGCTGTTGTGGCATTTTTAAATTGCTACATAAGTTCCTGAACCTTGGCTCTCAGTTTTTCTACCTGTTACAGACGGGCTGCAGTTTGCAGACCAGCAAAGGGCCAGCTGACACCCTTTGAGGGCACCTGGAAGCTTGTGGGAAATGCCCCCACTGAATTCCAATCTGCATTTTGACAAGATTCCCAGGTGATTCCTGGGCACGCTCAAGTTTGAGGACCTGCCCTAGAGGAAGCAGTTATCAGGTGGGTCTGATCCTTCATCCATCTCACTTGCCTTTGCCTGCTTCCTTTAGGTCTAGGACAAGGATACATTTTTTTACGGTGCAATTGGCCTTGTCCTCTTCCAGGTTACAAAACTGCATTCTCCTGCTGCTAGGAAAACGTCCTTTAACCTGACTGCAAGAGAGAAACTCAACACGGGAAGGCAGCTTCCAGAAATTCTGAGTAGCCTGCGTTCCCCGCTTTGATCTGGCCCAACAGCCGGGGCAGCTCGGCCGACCGCGCTTCCCTCCCCGGGGTCGCTCATCTGCCGAGCTGCATTAATGAGATCCGTGTTGAGCCCGTTCCAGGGTCCGCTGAAGATCAAAGGCACAAAAGAATCACCCAACCCCTCCTCCCCGGTGACTATTTGGTCTCAATCACCAGAGGGTAGAGTCAACTCCCCCGCCCACTCCTGGGTGGGGAGGCGGGGACAGGAGGAGGTGCAGCCCCAGCCTCGCCTTCCCCTTCAGCAGCGGAGCCCGCGCGTCCGCCGCAGGCGGAGTGGGCAGGGCCGGCCCTGCGGAAGCGCGGGGCGGGGTTGGCTTTGGGCTGGGCTCCTGGAGGGGTGGGGCGAGGCGGGAGAGCTGGGAGGGCCGGCCGAGTGGGCGGGGCTCAGCTCCTGGCGGGGCGGGTCGCGGCGAGTGGGCGGGGCGAGTGCTCCTGTCTGCAAGTCTCGGAGCTGCGGTGAGCCGGCTGAGCCCAGGCGCCCGAACCCTCACCGCGGCGGCGCTCGCGCGGGGAGAGCCACTCCGGGCTAGCTTTGTGGCCGCTGTCCCGCTGTCGCGGAGAGCGCCTCCGGCCGGAGCGCAGAAAGAGGGGGCGCGCTCCTAAGACCCCCGCCGCCCTCCCCCAGCCCGGGGGAAGAATGTGTCACCAGCTGTTCTCCGCTCGCGAGCGCTGCGCCCAGAAGTAAGAAACTTGGAGGCAGGGAGACAAAGGCTGCCGTTGGGACGGATGAGTTAGAGACTTGGGTTTGGGCAAACAAAAGGTGCGAAAGACGAGAAGGGGTTAAGGCGATGGCAGCGGGGGAGCCCCGCGGGCTCGGGTTCCTGGGAGTCGCGCCGTGACACGCATGGTTTCCCCGGACCGTCTGCTGGGCTGACTTCCGCGAGCCGGACGCGGGACTCGGGCAAGTTGGGGAGCGCCCTGGAACAATGGACAACTTCTTCCCCGAGGTGAGTGCGCTCGCGCCGGCGACCCTGCCGGGACCTGGCCCCGGCGCCCCGGGAGGGATCTGCCCACCGCGCCGCGCGCTCGCTGGGGATCCTGCCCTAAGCCCGGGAGGGCGAAACTTTCCGGGAGTCGCTTGAAATCACCCCCCCCAACACACACACACACCCCCGGGCAGTCTCCGGATGAGTAAGCCGAGGCAGGTTTTGTTTGGTCCCGCGCTCCGGGACGTAGAGAAAGGTGAGCCTCCTTCCGCGTGGGTGGCTGGCTCGCGGGATGTCCCCGCGGCGCCCCGCGCGAGGTGGGGCGAAGGGGCCCGACTGCCTGGGTGCGGGAAGCCCAATAAAATGTTCAACGGGGACGTGCCTTTCTCCAAGAAAGTTCTGTTCTGGTATTTCCTTTGCAGAACGTGCCGGCTTCCTGTGAGAGGGGCGCAAACCCTTCCAGAGGAGACGGCTTAATGAAGTGCGAGAAGGCAGGCGAGGCTTTAATCATTCACTGTGTTCTCTGCCTGCGGGACCTTTGGAGTCTAGGTTGTAGTTCTCCCCAAGATGTACTCGCTCAGTACATGAGATCATTCCAGAGGGGGAGATCAAAAGATCGTGTACTTGTGCTGACGGTCCTTGGCAGATTTTGAATTCGAATTTAAAGAAAATCGTTTAGAGCAAACAATGATTATTTTTAAAGATTAAACCGATGCCCCATATAGGGTCATTGAGGGCGGGGCACCACGGTTACTTGAAAACCCTTGCCTTGAGAACCTTTCCCCCCCCCTTCCCTGTGATTGAGAGTTACAGTAGTTTCTTGGCTTCTCCTTTCTTGGTTGTGTTTATTTAATAAATTCTGTTTAAGTTTGAGGTTTGAAGTGGCTCAAAGTAAACTTAGTTGACTTAAGGGAGTCTGTTGTGACTCCCATTGAAAGCCAGGGGATGTTTTGTGAATCCAGGACAGTTTTGGAATCTTCCAGCAAATTACATTGGTGAGGGTTTGCCTCTGTTCGCCAACTTGCTTTATCAGACTTAATGGGATATAATATTTCAAGTCATTCAGACTTCTGGATGCTTACTGTGTTCTCAGACAGCTATTTTTAATGGCCAAAGTGATGTATTCTTTTGTCAATGTCCACTTTTATCAAAGTGGCATCTCCTATGTGATACCCACATTTGCTGTGAGAGGCAGGCTGGAAAGGAATTAATCATTCATTAATTCATATTTTTACTTTTAAAGAAATCTATGGTTGAGACTATAGCATTTTTTTTTTTTTTTTAACTCCTAGACCTGTGTTTTCATGACTGGAAGAAAGCACCAGAACTTTTTACAGGAGTTGCAGGTTAACCAACTTTGAAGGACCAATGGGCTGTGTTTAATTGCTTTCATCTGTAAGAAAACCTAGTCTCTGCCTGCAGGACACTAATTCGTAACTTTTTTTGATTTTGTTTTTGTGTTATGGGTCCCTTGGGAAGGCTCTTGAGACCTAGGATTTGTGTTAGGTTTGTTGGGGTTTCGGTCCCCTTGAAGCCTGTCTGTGGACCTCGGCGGGAGGGGGCTTGTGGCTTCCCCTTGGGAAGAACTCTGCCCCCTAGTGCAAGTGGGGGGAACTGCAGGATAACGTGCGACAGCTGTAACCTGCCCTCAGGTTCTCTCCTTGAAATACCTTTTTTCCTTACACCATACTTTGATTCGGTGTAAGGAGACCTGGTTGTTGTATTTTATTTCAGTGATTAGTATATGATATTGAAGGTGGCCTTTGGCGATCATTTACACCCCCTTCATTTCCTAGATGATCAGTCTTAACCTAAAGACCTTAAGTCACTTGCCTAACCTTGGGGAGCTTATTATAGAATCCAGAGCCTTTTTTTCTCTGTTGCTGGTGACTTGTGTACTTTTGGGAAATTTTCATTTATTTAAAGTTATGCTTTTAATCTTGTGATGTATTTGTATTATAATATTTCTAATCAACCTTCAAAGTTCCATCCCTGATTGTTAAATCACTCTGGGAGGCCGTCAAGGCCAGAGAGGCAACATAGTGCTGTATTAATTGGAGACAAACTCGTAACCTAGATCCTGTCTCTCTCTGTTGGTGTCTTATAACAGACCATCCTTTTGTTAAATTTTGATAAATTATCCAGTGAAGAAAATCATGTGATGTCCTGCTAGAGTAGAAACAGTAAGTGTGGCAGTGATAACGTTTCCAAAACCGTAGGGGCTCAGCAGTAAGTAGTGTCCTGGTAACCGGTGTCTTTGCTAACTTTTTTCATTGTGATTTAGGCATAGTGACTTGTTGCTTGTTGGACAACAGCTTGAAGCGAACACTAGCAACTGGAAAAAAAAAAAAAATAAACAAGATGTTGCATGTCTTAGCTTTATGTGCGTATGGCCAGATAATAACAAAATGGGGACTTCTTGTGACTAGTAGCTGTTTAGAGCTGGGCCATGGTTTCTCAAACTGGGTGCCATTGACATTTGGGGTCAGTTCATTCTTTGTTGTTGGGAGGCTGTCCTTTGCATTTTAGGACGTTGAGCACCATCCCTGGCCTCTGCCCACCAGGTGCAAGTAGCGCCCCCAAGCTGTGACAACCAAGATGTCTGGGGACATTGCCAAATGAGCCACGGGGAGCAAAATCACTCCCAGTTGAGAACCACTGAGCTAGCTCATGGAGCGTTGGTTGCCTCGTGGAATTAATTCCTGTGCGTGTTGTAAGCACAGACTTCTTGCCTGCACTCGCCTGCTTTAAATAGCATCAGGCCTTTTTCTCCTGGCCACTAAGATGCTTGGGAGGCTTGTGCCATCCACTGATGGCCACTGACTTCCAGACGTTCCCCGGGATTGGAGAAACTGAGTTCCGCACACCCCCCAATAGAGTTTCAGTCCCTTCATGACCTTACACTTTTGTGGCTTCTCTCAGTTAAATTGTGTGCACGCTTCTGGGAAAACTTGTTTTTTGTGTTTTTTTTTTTTTTCAGCATTTGGAGGTAAGCTGTTAAAAAGTTTACTGTAGGCAGAAACTAAGTTGAGGTATGTCTATAACCAGAAGCATTTTTTTTTTATTTTTAAAGCAAACAGAAAAGGCTCAGCCAAGTGGCAAGACTATTTTGCGAACATGTTGTTGATATTTTGAAGTGGATGCTGTTTCCCTGTCCCTGGGGCCAAGTACAGCACTGAGGGTCCTGGGGGGGCCAGTAAGCACCAGTTGAACACATAAATGAGCTTGACTTTTCTGTTTTCTATTTTAGGAATAGGTGTGGCCTACTGGCTGTTTAAACAAAAGATCTTTTGAGGATTATTAATGGAACTTACATGAATGCTTTGATTTTTCAGAATATGTAAAATGTACACGAGTATGATCACAAATACAAATATAGAAAGCAGGTTATTACCGTCTTAAGACTTAAATCGCTCATGAAAACATTCCAGCTGTACTTATTTCTTACAACCTGGTTCACTCTGAAGGTGTTAAGTGGAATCCTCTTCCTTGTTTCCGCTTAATTTGGGAAGGTGTCTTGGTTTTGGTGGTTAACCTGGAGCTGTTCAAATAGCTTTTTAAGCTGGAAAGAGTTCTTGAGCCTATTTTTCTCCCCTTTTCATGGTATTTTGGTTTGGTTTTAGAACTTATTTATTGTCTTGATTAAAAAAAAGAATTAAGACTTATTTTGGGGGCACCCCATCCCTCCTCCCCAAATCCTCTCTCAAGGACTTCCTTGTTCCACCAGGTCCTGAAGATGATCCCTTTGACAGCTATGAAATAGAATCAGACCATTTGCTGGTATCTTCTTTTCTCACAGTGGAGTTACAGTGCCTTGCCTTTTCTGCACACTCTATATAGATTTCTATTGTCAAATATTCATTTTTAGGCCCCTGCCAGTTTGGGGACAGCAGAGCCCCCGGGAGCAGCTGCAAGCCGGACAGTTGTTGCCAGCAGGGAGCCCTGATCTCCCTGCTGGCGGGGAAGGGCTGCTCTCCCCAGATCATGTGGCCTCCTGTTCTCACCTCTCAAATCAGGCACAAACCAGCGTGGGCTGGGCCTTCACTCTTTAACCAGCGTGGAGGCAGGAGAAAGCAATGTTTGCTTCTCTGGTTCTGCTGACTTTGAGCGGGGTCACCTTTAAGGACCTGAGCCTCGAATATGCTTCTCTTGAAATTGGTAGGAAACAGGATACTTTTTTTTTTCATTTGTAACTTTATTTTTTATTGAAGTATAATTAACATACGGTGTTATTAGTTTCAGGCGTACAATGTGATTCAACAATCCTCTGTGTTACTCGGTGCTCATCGTGATTAAGTGTACTCTTGATCCCCTTTTTCTCTCTGTTAGGGATACCTTATTAATGGGTTTCAAAACCCATTAATACTCTGCATTCAGAGTAACTACTACATAACATTTTCATGTCCCCTGCAGGGAACATTCAAGAATGAGCAACCAGTGACCTCTGTATTAAGCTTGACAGTACTCCTCCGTGCCTAAATGCCCCTAGTTGGAATGAAAAGAGCCTCATCCTTAAAAGTAGAGAAGATGTGGCTTTTGGAAACCCGGCTACACCCCTCTCCCCTGTGGGATCTTGGGTTTTCTGACCTTCCTGGGCTTTATTTCTGTGGGCATAATCGTGTCCACCTTGCGTGATTATTAGAATTTGAGATAAGATTTACTTGGCACATGGTAGGTGGGTAATAAGAGATTAGTTATAGTAACTAAGAGCGAGTGGCTCTTGATGGTGAATGGAATTCCAGTATTCAGTGGTGCAGAGAGACCTTGGCCTTAGAGCTGTTCCCCAGTATCATTTCTTGTGCTAGACTGCATTTATTAATTTTCTCCCTTTCACCCTGTACACTCTGGCACATTTTACCTTTCCAGAATTCTGTCTGAAGCATGTCCGTATTGCTAATAAAATCAAACTCACATTCCTTAGTCTGATTTTCCAGGCCCTCTGATCTTGCAACTCTTTATTCTTTTTTCCCATGTGAATTCTACTCCAGAGGATCTCTTACTGGTCCTACTCCATGCTTTTGTGCACCCGTCCGCTCTGCTGATCGGATGTCCTGCCTGGCTAGCTCCTTTTTTGAAGCCATCCCTGACTGGTCTAGTTTACGGTGACCCCACCTTTCTTTCTTTCCTGTGAACTTGGTTCCTCTTCTTTCTGTCCTGGGTCTTGTTAGGAATTTACCCTGGTTAGCTAGAGGCTTTACATATCTTTTTCTTTTTCCCCCCTCTCAAATGAATAAACAGAGCCTCAAGAGGTTAAATATCCTATTTATTAGTTTTATCACCTCATTTGCACGGAGAGGTCTGTAAGGATGGGATTCCCTCCTTGTATAGCCTTTATTTTCCCCTTAAGTACAGATCTTTTTATGGTGGGAGGGATGATGCTTATAATGTTTTTTTCCTTGATTGTGAAGCATTTTACAATTCTTTGAGGTCAGTAATCAATATCGCTAAGGTTTATTGAGGGCTCAACGTGCCAGGCATGTTCCTGAGTACTTGACATTCAGTAGCTCCTTTAATTCGTTTGACAGCTCTTGGATTAAGTCCCCATGGATGAAGAAAGTGAGACACAGAGAGGTTAAGTAAGTAGCTAAGTGTCACGCAGTTAGAAGGTGATAATCAGGATTCGAATGCACACCTGTGTCTCCAGATTCTCTATACTCCTCCCTGCCATTCTTTTCTGTCCTGTTGGTGTCATTTGCCTTATGCTTTTATCATTGTTTCTGGGCTCTTTGAAGTGCTGTTTACAGGAGGTAGTTCATAAATGATTTTTGAGTTAAACAGTGTGGGAGCTTGGGGAAACACCCACACTCCAGAAACATTGAAACCTGGCAGGCAAATGTTCATCCCTTAATGTTCAGCCATTAATTTTTATCTGGTTTGCTTTTTACTTTAGAAAGACGTACCTTCTGTTTCCTTGTGAAATGTAGTTTCTAAAGCTGCCGGCCCTGACCTCATGACTATGGTGGGAAGGTTTATGTAATAAGACACTGAGAAGACTCACTTTTTGAGATGTGTTTATAGTACTTGTTTGTTCCCCCAGCTTTGGCTATCCGTTATCGCAGGGTTTCTCTTTGAGGTTTTCTGATAGAATCTTCTCTCTCAACTCGATTCTGTCCGCTTTCCCAGGGTTTCTCCACACTGGTTGTGTTTTACTTGCTAGTTGCTTGGTGCTCGCAGCATGATCACCAGCAGCAGAGCTGAACATTTCTCAAAGAGCATTCCTCGATTAAAACATCTTGCTGCCTGGCCGAGAGCTTTTTGGAAAATGTGTCCACGAGGTCTGAAGTATGAAACTCGAGTCCCCAGTTTAAATCTAGCATCTCCTGTCATGTGACATCCCATCACCTGACTCTGCCAGTTACCAGGAAAGGTGTTAGTGCTCTGTGCCAAAGTCACGACCCATCTGTTGAAATTCAGCCTGGGCCTGGGGTAACACACGGGAGTTGTAAATTTAATGCCTCTACCTTCACCCAAGCTTCAGTATCTGCTCTTCAGGATTAAAATTGTCTCTGTATAACAGCATTTGACATGTGGAATTTAAAAAATAAAAATAAAAAACAGTTATTAGCAAAGAAAAGGTAGGCAGGGTTGAATTTTTGCACTTTGGGGTAGGTTTGCTTATCTTTACCACTTGTTGGACATTTAGAGGTGAAGGTAAAAGATTTCGGGGATGCTGGAGTAGAATGTAAGCTTTTTTACATGGCCTGTTACCCAACATCGGGTCTAAAAAGAATTCGATAATTGTTTTAAATGTCTTTTTTTTTTTTTTTTGGTCTGTTACTAACATGTGAGTAGTACCCATTGACAATGGTGTACATTATGGAGAGAGGTAGACTTACCTCTTCAAAAGCCTGTGTTCGCAAGGTCTACTTTTTCTGTGTTAAAATTCTCTTTAAAAGAAGTTTATCTATAGACGACATGTTCATGTGTGCAGCTCTTTTATTCTTTGGTTTTACTAGCCTCATAGATACTTAAATTATGCTTTAAAAAACTTTTGATAAACATAGATTTACTATGTTGTTAATAATTGACATTACTATGTCAAAAGTAATGCACAATTTGCCATGTCATTCTTAAATTCATTTCTTCTTAATCCTGCAAAGAATATGTACTAAGTTTAGAAAATGCCATAAGGAAGAGACAAAAACTGCCTGGGTCCTACTTTTAATGTTTTGCGATCCTACTTTTAATGTTTTGGGCTTTCCATACCTCTGTATATATGTTTCTATAAAAGCACACCTATAATATTTTCCATTTAAGAGTTGATTGCGAAAAGCTTTAAATGTCAAGAAACTTGTTGCCTGTGTCGTTTTCAAGGTCAGGGGCAAGACTACAAATGCAGACGCCGTATCACACATCTAAATATTTAAAAGTTATAAATCAAGCTTACAAACTGGTACATAAAATGTCTTTGCCTACCTTGACACATCTACCTTCATTAGGACACAGTCAAAAAATTTGTGTAAAGCTATGGTTTTTATTGCTGAAAGAATATCAAAGGTAAATGAAGATAATTATGGTTGCACATGCCTGGCCATTCTTTTGATAGGCCAGTGATGTTTGCATGAGTAATAGACATATAATCCATAATATATTTTCCATAAATCCATTTCTCTTGCCCATATTTCAGCAAAATCACTAAATTATATGGTTATAGTCAAGATTTCCACAATTCATGTTTTATTGGCAGTAACACCAAAGTAAAAGACCTTGAGTCCTAGTGGTTCTTTGATTTTTAATGAACTTCAGTTTGAAGAAGACCTGCTTTGTAAGGCAGGACTATAGTTATTGGCATTGTCAACAAAAATTCATATGGTAATACTGTTTTTCTTTTTTTAAAACGAAGTATAATTAACATAGTGCTATTTCAGGTATATACAGTATAATGAATCACCAACTATACATTGCTCACTGCTCATCAAGATAAGTATACTCTTAATCCCCTTTATGTCACTCATACAGCAATATTTAGATTAAAGAAAGAATAGGGTTGCATGTGTTAGATCATTGATTTTTGCAGAAAGTACTAAATATTTTAAATTATATAAATCATATTACTGTGAATTTTCACTGTTCCTCAAACTTTTCAATGCTGTGTACATTATAAAGGAAACAATTCATTAAAAATCTGTTTTCGAATGAAACTATAACTTAATGCATCTTGGCTGCAAAATAATCTGCATAAAAATGTGTTTGGGGTAATGTATGTGTGTGAATCTTTTCCTTCCTAGTCTTACAAATGTTTTTATTTCCTTAATCTGTTTTACATATTTTCTTGCAATTTCAGTTTTTTTGTTTTTGTTTTTTTTAAGATTTTAGTGTTTTGAGAGCCTGAGCACACAAGCTGGGGGAAAGACAGAGGGAGAGGGAGAAGCAGGCTCCCCAGTGAGCAGGGAGCCCGATGCGGGGCTCGATCCTGGGACACTGGGATCATGACCTGAGCTGAAGGCAGACACTTAACCGACTGAGCCATGCAGGCGCCCCTCAAAATAACATTTTCCACCAAAGTCCATGATTCATTCTTTGAGTAACTTCTTTTTATTTACTACCTTTTTTTTTTTTTTTTTCTTGGTCTTTGTGATGTGCAGGGCACACTCTGGAGCCTATAGCCCAAGGTAGGAGTCCTAGGTGTCTGAGTCTAAGAGTGACCCTGCCCATTCCTCCTGCGCATATATCATCATTTATATGACCATTTTAGGTTGCTTCTGGTTGTTTGCCTTTATAGAAAACAGCACATGAACGTTCTTATACCTAGATCATGGTATGCTCGTCTGATTATTTCTTGAGAATAAATTGCCTGGGAGTGGAGATGTTTGATCAAAGAGTTTGCACATTTTTAGTGAGATTATTTGGCAGTGAAAGTTTTATGAGAGGTGTCCCTGCAGCTTCTGTACAAGGCACAGCCGAGACGCCCTGTCCTGATGTGTTCAGGACAGCAGGGATTTTGTGGCTTCTAACTAGAATCTTAATGACATGCATTATTTCATGAAGGAAGTTATCACATAATACTAGACTTGTGTCCACTGTCAGGTTGTCCTCTGAGCTGCAGGGGAGAGAGATGGTCTCAGCTGATTACAAGCAGGGCTGGTGATTCACATCAGGCCCTCAGAAGATCCCTGCGTGGGTGCTGATGTTCGTTCAAGTCGCCGAAGTGCACACAAGGGACCTGGCTTTACCTTGCCTGGGGGGCCATTGGCCATTTGTTTGGGGAACTGTTCATGGATTTTTCTTTTAATTCTCTCTTTTTTTTTTTTTTTAAAGATTTTATTTTATTTGACAGAGAGAAACACAGCAAGAGAGGGAACACAGCAGGGGGAGTGGGAGAGGGTGAAGCAGGCTTTCTGCTGAGCAGAGAGCCCGATGTGGGGCTCGATCCCAGGACTCTAGGATCATGACCTGAGCCGAAGGCAGACGCTTAACGACTGAGCCACCCAGGCGCCCCTAATTCTCATTCTTTTGTATTGTAAATATCCTTGTGTGTTAACCCTGGACCACAGCAGTGACAGGATGGTGGTGGTTCTAACTGTAGGGATTTAGGGAACCCACAATACTGTGTGTGTGTGTGTGTGTGTTTTACTTGAAAGCTTATTCTTATTTTTTACCCCATGAGATCTTTCACGGAAAGATTTGACTTTGAAGTGAGTGTTGAGTGCTAGATGAAAATAACACTACCCCTTTTATAGTATATACTGTTGTCATTTAATACAGGTTTGCATCTGCTTTTTCCCACCCACATTTCATTCTTTTAATGATGGGAGCTAAGCCTTCTTGGGATGCTGAAAACTGCAGCAAGATATTCCTGTCATCCCCCAGTATCTCAGCAGGACGGAATGGAAAGAGGATTTCTTTGATGTAAGCCAAGACGGCTAAGGCCATCGAGAGTGTCCTTACTTGAGTCCTGAGTTGAGTCAGGCCTATAGTGGTGGCAGCAGTGAGAGAATTTCCAGGTGGAGGGTGTGGCTGGAGAAGCGAGGCCAGGCAGCCCAGACAGCTGTCACCTGAAGGCGTGTGACTCCACGAGGAGCGGCGCTCTCGAGTCCTGAGACTCAACTCCAGGTCGGGGCGCAGAGATGGAAAAACATCCCTCGGATTCTTGCCCTCGTCTGGTCCTGGGTGTTTGGGAGGAGTTCCCAGTGAAGACGAGCCCAGTATGGAAGCAAGGGGAGTGTTTTCCCCAGTTATTTCTTAGGGGGCAGGGGCTCCTTCTTCCTACTTCTTACTGCTTCTGGTCCCGTGTTTTGAAAACAGAGATAGTTTATTGGGCAGGGGAGAAGAAGAAAAGAGACCAATCCTATGAAAAGGAACTCTTTAACTTTGTTAACCCCCAGATGAGGGGCCACTTGATCATCAGGGATTGGGCCATCTCCAACTCTCCCAGTCCAAACTGCCTTCACACCTCCTGCTGGTCTCCCTGCCAGCCCACTGTGCCCTGCCCATCCCCACCCTGGGTCCCTGACCTTGCTACCTCTTTCCCTGTGTTAAAATATGAGCTGAGAGTGCTTCCTGAGCCCTAGGGAGATGCCCTGTATTCTCCTCACCACCCGGCTTGTAGAGCAAAGAATTTTTCCACATAGAATTTTCTTTATACCTCCGTGAGAAATGTCCACTTGCTCTTGTTTTTTTCCACCAAGAATGTGTATAGAGTATGAGGATGTTTCAGCAACAAGTAGGTGAGCTGTGCTTACGAATGTAAGAGACTTTTTTGCTTAAACTACTTTATATGTATGAAATAAATCTATGTGTATGCATGCACAGGTGCTTGTCTATGTCATGTGCACATGTGTGCACAATGCTCACTCGTGTAACACGTGCACACACACGTGCACATGAGCACAATGTAGCCTTATATGTAGTATGTGCCTATACACACGTGCACAACACGCATCCACACATGTAACAGTGTGATCACACATGTGCACGACACCCGTGTGTTACATGCATGTACACACATGTGCACGATGCGCACTCACCTGTGTGACACGTGCACTGTGTCTATGTGCGCATCCATATATATAATGCATGTGTGTGTGTACACACATGCACACGTGCATACATGCGCACACATACATGTGTTAGGTTTAGCATCGTGGTTCCAGACAGAGGCAGTCACGGCCATGGGTATGGGAAATGAAGTATCTCCCCAAGGCCATGCTGTCTAAGGGTTCTGTGCACATCTAGTAGATGAATTGTTTGCTGTTGAGAAGTTTTCAGTAGGCAGTATTTCTGAACTGCTTACAGTTTTCTAAGAAGGTAAAGGTTAGAAAATCAGCCTCTGCACCTGATTTCCCATGTTACTTGCTTGTTAGGATGGGGTCATCAGGATACTGCTTTGTTAATCAGAGGTCCTGCATTTCCTTAAGATTTTCATTGTTTAGGGATTTTCTCAAAGGTAGGTGCCAAGTTCAAGGATATGAATTCTGGTGCATACTGTAAATTCTAGCACTAAGTTTTTCAGACCTTGAGAACCACTGAAATTTTGGATGTTTCTCTTGGTAATGTAGCTTTTTGGCTGCAACAATTTCCTTCTTGCCTTTGGGCAGATCTGTTAGGTTACTGTACTTTAGGTTCTAAAACCACGTTCGCTTAAGATTCTCTTTGAGAAGGCCACTGCATCTTTTCTAGGAATATCGATGGAATATAAATAATATGTAAATAAATACAATAGAAGGATGGAATCTCTTGTTTTTCAGAGTGTATATCGGAAGAAATACATCTGATAAAATGAGCTCTTGGTTATAAAATCAGGACAAGATGCTGCCGTGCCGTATTTTGGAGACTAAGTAAGCAAGTCAGGGCCTCCTGGCCCATGTTGTGGAGGATAACTTATGCATCTGTTTTTTTCACCATAGTTTTTATTTTCCTGTATTTTGCCATCATAAAAAAATTAAAGCACGAGTCATCAGTTCTAAAAGTGAAAATGGGGAGCAAAAATAGTTCTAGGTTGGCTGCCTTCAGCGGACTGTAGGCAGTATTAAGAAAATGTGCCTCTGAAATTGCAAAATCCCAGGGAGTTCAGAGGGCTGTCCGTGGGAATGTAACTCTGTCCTTATTCGCCTGTTATCTTTGTGATATCAAGTAGATTCTTTTTACCCTGAGGCACAGAGAACTAGGTTACTTTACCCAAGACCTACCCCCAAATGACGGGGTCAGAAATGTAACTTAGGTTGTGTCCTTCAAGTCTCTTAAAATCCTCGTGGACTCTTCAACCTTCTCTAGGTCCCTAAATGTGAATCTTTACAGTTGGCTTGTGCACGTGGAACAGGGAAATAGGATACCTTCAGAAGAACAAGACGTTATTATAAAATGTTTGATGAAGTTGAGTTAGCTATTCCTTCTAGGAAAGCAGAATTGTGGCAACTTCTTTTTGAAAGATGGTACATCCTGTCTTTAGCACAGCCCAGTTTAGGACAAAATTTTCTTTTTCTTTGGAAAAAAAATGATGTTCTAGCAGTGTTCTCCAACTCAAGTCAATAATTTATTTGTCCAAGAAATATGACGTATACTTAGGATTTGAGATAATGTGGGATTTTGGTAACGATTTGAATAAATGGAGCTCGGGGTGATAGCTAAGCCACAATGCGGTCTTTTCAGCCTCTGTGCCATCTGCCCTCTGTTATCCAGTTTAACTTGTGAGAATGTATTGATCACTTGGTGGGGACTGCTAAATTCTTTATATGGATTAATTCATTTAATCTGCCCAATAATCCTTTTTTTTTTGGAGCGTGAGACAGAGAGCAAGCCTGGGAGGGGGAGGAGCAGAGGGAGAGGGAGAAGGAGAAGCTCAAGCAGGCTCCATGCTCAGCACAGAGCCCGACACGGGACTCGATCTTATGACCCAGAGATCACAACCTGAGCTGAAATCAAGGTGCCCCAAATCTGCCAATAATCCTATGCTGTTGGTACCATTCTCATCTCTTTTATGTATAAGAATAGAGCCCCAAAGAAGCTAAGTACTTTGCCCAAATTCACACAGCTGGGAATTGGTAGAGCTAGAATTTGGACCCAAAGATGCCTACCTCTTTGGAACTTGAATTCATTTGGAGGGAATGTCAGTAGTTTGTGTAGAAGGAGGTGAAGATAGAATCCGTGTCGAAATCTGTAGGAATGCGTATTTGCATCTCCATAGAGAGCAGACCAAAGTCATGTAACACAAGACCGAGAAGAATTACCTACTTTTGCCAGTGACTAGAACAAGGAATAGAAGTTTTCCTGTAATCAAAGCAGAAACACAGCCTTGATTGTTCTTGTGATGGCAGCCACTGAGCGTTCATCCTGAGTGAGATACGGTATCGCGGGCATTCTGTTGCGGAGAACAAACAAGGATGAGTTCCTATGCAATTTGTAGATTTCTGGGGAGATTTCCTACTGAAGACGGAGGTCACACTGAATTTCCTAAGTCATTTTTCTTGGCTTTTGTATGTTTCTGATAAACTCCAGATTCCCATGAAGTGCTGTTGTGAGAAGGCATGTTTGCTTTGGAATCTGTGTGCAGTTTGCAGCTCTTGCTTGTCATGTGCATTGCTGATGGCTTCTGTCTGCCCTGCAGCTGTGGCATTCAGCTGTCCCGCCCTCCTTCAGCATCTGGAGTGTTCACATCTTCCTCTACAGAGATGGATAAAAGTGCCATTTCATTTAAGTTGAGGGCTAAATCTTTTTTTTTATAAAGACATTTTTAGGTTCACAGCAAGTGATAAGATTTTAAGAAACTACCATTTTGGAAATCGGCCCTCTTCCTACTGATGTGAGATTTTTACTAGTTAACTAATGGTTTACATTTAAGTGAACTGTGCAAATCTGTAATTCAGTTAAGGTGGTGATATGTTGATTGCTAATGTTTTCTATTCCTAATGAATACGGATTTTATAGTTTAAAAAGTGCTAGCACAGGGGTGCCTGGGTGGCTCAGTCGGTTAAGCATCTGCCTTCGGCTCGGGTCATGATCCCAGGGTCCTGGGATCGAGCCCCCGCATCGGGCTCCCTGCTCGGTGGGGAGCCTGCTTCTCCCTCTCCCACTCTCCCTGTTTGTGTTCCTGCTCTCGCTGTCTCTGTCAAATAAACAAATAAAATCTTAAAAAAAAAAAAGTGCTAGCACAAAAAAGAAAATGCTAGCATGGTTATATCAGCAGATCTATTCTTTGTCATGACTTGTGTAGTCTGAATGATGCTAAGGGTTTGGTGGATCATTACTGGTGGGATTTGAATTTTATATGGAAGAGTGGCTCTCAACTGGACAATTTTGCCTCCCCGGGGACATTTAGCAATGTCTGGAGACATTTTTGATTGTTACCATTGACGTAGGGAGGGTACTGCTGGAACTAGCGGGTGGAGGTGAGGGATCCTGCTGAAGATCCTGGGATGCACAGGACAGTGCCCCACACGTAGACTGATTCAGTCCCAATGTCAGTAGAACGAAGACTGAGAAGGCCTGATATAGAAGATTGACTTGATTCCGTAAAATTCTACCTTTTTGTATTTCAGTTTTCTGTTTTCTAAGTAGAAAGAGTACCACTAACATAATTTCCTGTAACGTATTTTTTAGGGGTATGTGTGCGTGGCTGTGAATGAAGCCTTCATCCGATTTTTAAATTTTAATCTCCAAATTTATTACAGTAAATTTGTTAAATTTACTATAATTTGCATAGTCATGTTAGACAGCTAGATTTATAGTTATATTTATTCCACAATTGATTTCTCTGGCATTCATGAAAAATAAATAAAATATATTTATTATATGTCTGTACATTTATACAGTAGGCTATAAAGTTATTTTTTTCTAGGCCTTCTTAACTGTGAGCTTCCATTTGTCCTAAAAGGCAAAGGAATAGACAGTAGGACAAGCTCCATCACAGAACACCAGGAGACAGATGTGTAGATTTGAGATGGAAGAAAGCCAGAAGAGGCCAGGATTAGTACTCTGCTCTCTGGACCTCTAGCCACTTGATTCTTTTCATTCATTACCAAGCACTTGGGTCACCAACCCTGTTAATGCACGAGGCAGCCTCTTGCAAGGGGTAAGTGAACCTTTACCAACAAACTCCACACCGTCCTTTCTTTTCCGCTTCTCCCTATTTTGATGAGTAAGTATGTGATTTTTTCTTTTGGTTTAATTTTCACCTACCATGTTGTTTTTTGCAAGCTACAGCAATGAATCACTGAACGCTTGGTAAGGGCAGTTGAATCAGCAGGCTGAACTTTAAAATAAATGGAAGAATACTTCTAAGTTCACACCACACCTTCAGGCAGGAGGGAAATTAAGTTGGGTTCATCTTAAAGTTCCTGGATTTAGGGGCACCTGGCTGGTTCAGTCAGGAGAGCATGCAACTCTGGATCTCAGGGTCATGAGTTCAAGCCCGACATTGGGCGTGGAGCCTACTTAAAAAAAAAAAAAGTTCCTGGATTTAATCTGTGGTTTAGGCGTGAGTTGTTTTCTTTTTTTTTTTAGGTTCTGCTTTACTGAGGTATAATCGGCATATAAAATTGTAAGATATTTAAAGTGTACATCAGGGTAGGCGTTCTTCTCATGTTCCTCCTCACCTTTTCTCCCCCACTAGCAGGAGGACCAAACAGAAAAATAATCTGGTTTTCTATTGACTTTGTTGCTTTCTAATGTGGAAAGTGCCATGAACAAGACCTCTTTCTAGATGAAATTTTAGTGTCCTGCATGTTTTTGTTTGTTGATTGGGAATCATTTAAGCAAAAAGACTCTCAGGACTCCAGATGGGATAATTTGTTAGAACAAGAGTCCATACCACTGCCCGTTGATGCAAAGTTCATTTGGATCATTTGTTGGGCATTAGCTGACTGTGATGTGGGATTAAGGACTCTGGACATACAGTTCATGATAGAAATCTGGGCTGGATAGGTTGGTAATGAGGCTTCAGTGATGACATTGTCACCAAGCCTTGGACCTGCTCCTCGGGGGACAAAGCCATTCAGCTGGTGAGGGATCTCTGCCAAGTACTTACTCACCAGCTCGGTTCATTCAGATGAATGATAAGAAACTTGAGTATGGTAGGGATTTCTTTGCTTCAGAGATCACGGCTTGTTAAAGATCCATGTTGATGGAATTCCTCATGATTCAGTTGTGGTCCTGGCATGCTGTGAGGCCGAGGCGGCTAAAGTTGGCCCCTGGCTGCCAGTGGGATTCCCACCGCTGCCTTACCCGAAGCCGTGATTTCAGGGCGGAGGGGGGTGCGCCAGAGGATACCGGCGAAGGACCGCTGATTCACTGATGCACCTGAAAGCTACCTTGGATTTATCTAGAAGCTATAAACCTCTAAAACTAACAACAGTACTAACAGGACATTTATGAGAGGCTTATTTGGTGCCCTCTGCTGTGCTAATCCCTTTATGTACATCATCTCATGGGATTTTCCGCTTGTTAGGAGCTATTGTGAATCCCATCTAGAGTCGACCAACCTATGGCTTAGAGAAGTGAAGTAACTGGTCAAGTCACATGGTTAACACATGGGATTGCATCTTGTCGGACTCTAGAGACTGTGTTCATTTATTCTGAGTTGGTATCTCAAGTTTATCACTGCTCTCCTGGCCAGGTGGATTACCAGTCTGGAAGGCCAACCGTGGGTTTATCAGATGTTTGGACTTTTCCTAGTGCCACGTGATCCCACCCTAGGCAGCGAGTATGTTTCAAGGTTATTTTCATGGTTTGTGTATGCACTTGAGGGTGTGTTTCGTCTAGGACTCCCTCGAATATAGGGCATATCTGGGCTACCAGCTCAATATTCACAGAGAAGTAAAACAAAAATAGTGACTTGGCAGAAATCACAGGTCTACAGAATGAACAGTGACAGAATTAACAGTGACGGGCCACATAGGCTTCCTCAGACATCACAGGTCCCAGTGAGGAGATCATCATGAGACATAATGATTTATTTTGCTGGCCACTCTCGAGTACCAGAGATTTACTGATGATGGATATTAGGTTCCCTTAGGAGTGAGCACTGCGGGGCGGGGGGTTGGGGGGGAGTCTTCCAGCAGCAGCTCATGAAGTTTCCTTGGGAAGGTTGTCCCAGGTCAGGATCCCAGGGAGATGCTGCGTGGCCAGCAGGTGGGACCACCAGAGCCCACTCTGGCGGTGAGCTGTCTCAGCCTGGCTGCCTGCACTCTGGAATATTAAGGTCTTCCTCATTCTATCAAGAGCACATAGAAGTTGTTGGTGTGCCTTTGTCTTTTCTGACTTTGATTGCCGAAGTCCGTGTTCCCAGGTGCCAGCTTCCCGTGAGGAGCCCAGGCTAGCTGAGTGTGGTGAATTATTTCTTGCCTGAACTGGAATGAGCTAAGTCTTCCAACATTGAGCTACAGAGAGTAAGCCACATTATGGAGGTGATTCCTGGTGCTGTGTCCCACAGCGTCCCCCCACCCACCCCAGTGTAGGTCAAAGCTTTGCTTTCCCTGTTGAATTTGGAGCTCTGATTTTTGCCGGCCTCAGTTCTGAATTCTAATAGTGTCATAATTGTAATTTGTCTCTCTTATTCTGAGTCCAGATCTCTGGTCCCCTGGCCACACCCAAATCCCACGCTGCACACCGCTCCTGCTTTGGCCACCGGCAACTACCCAGGGTTGCTCTTGATTCTGTGCGGAGCTGTTCCGCGCTGGCCTCCTCCCCGGTCCCCGACCTGGTACTCTCCTGGGGTCTCAGTGATGACAGTTCTCATTTTCCTCCTTCAGCTGGAGTATCCACCCAACACGTGCAGTTTCTCAAACGATAACTTCATTCACAGACCTATGAAGAAGACACTCTGATACCAGGGGTGAAACATGCGGTTTTGGGTTTCAGATGGACCTGCCAGGAGAAGCAAAAATCACTGTTTAAAATGTTCCCAAGCAATTCATGGCACAAAAGCCTGGGTTCCTGGCCAAGTTGCCAAGTGTTCAGCTCCCCTGCTTTATTGCTAGTCGAAGGAGAGTTGATTATTCCTCAAGGTTTGGGTTTTTAAAATTAATCAGCAAATTTTAAGAGCCTATTAATGGCTGCTTGATTTTCTTTCTTTCTTTTTTTGACTTTTAGCATCTTTCAATTCTGAGTATGGAAACTTTTATAACTGGGGAAAAAGCAACAGTTTTTGATATTTGTGTTAGGATAGCAAAAAAGAATGGAAACACAGTGAGAAATGTAGGCTCCTTTTTGGTGAACTTTATGAAAACCAAAGAGAAGATAGAATCAATTTTTTTATTGTTTCTTTTTGAGAAATAAACAGAATTTCACATTCTGGTGTTCATTTGGCAGCTGGCCAGGAAGCGTGCCTATAGCTCAGGAATCATCCCACCAAAGTAATGGAAAAAGTCTGACTTGCTGGCAGCTGAAATTCAGTATTGAGGCAGTGACGTGGGTGTGTGTGCATGTCTGTGTGCGCATGCACTCGCTCACGAGTGCTGGGGCAGGATGGCCGTGAAAGACGTTGGAAGCCGTAATCCCTGGCAGCTATAAATAGAACACTTAATTGGGTGGCTAAAATTCATGCTTTTAAAAAAGGGCTTTATTCTGCCATTTGGTCAGAATTAAGATATGATTCAATATGTTGTGTCCAAGACTGGCCTAAAAACATAGGCATTTTCCTTTTGATTTGAGCCAAGTTTAATTAAAGAGCACTGTTTGATAAGCCCATTAAATAATTGAAACCCTTCCCTTCAAAAGCTTACTTTGAATGGAGGCATTATGCACCAAATAATGCATTTTTAAAAACCTATATTGAGGTCCAGACTACATGACCTACTATCTGAAAGAGTTGCAAATACTGGCCCATAGGGATCAGCAGGTGAGCACGATGAGTGAAATGAGACATGCTGTGGACATTAGGGAGTGGTGGGGACTGTGGTTAACCAGAGCTCCCAAAACTGGGAGAATTTAAGATTCGGTGTTGCCAGGCTTTCTAGTTTTTAAAGAGAGGCCACATATGTAGATCCCTGTGAATTGTCCCAATTTGTAGAATATTGGCAAGTAATGCAGAACATTTTGGTTTTTACTGAGTGAGCCAAACAAAACTTGACTGGGGTTTCTACCCTCTAAGTGGTGAAGAAGTGATGCTTCTTAACTTTGGAGCAGAGGAAGGGAATGGAATGGGCTATTTTCCTTTGGGTTAGTTTTAGCTTGCTTCCCAAAAATACGATGTTGTAAAACTGTTTTTGCAAAGGTGGTATCTAGGTTAAGTTTCTGCCTTTCCAGAATGGATCCCCACTTTATTCAGTCTTTTTGGCCCATTCTTTATGTTTTCCTTGGCTGATCCAGGGATAGAAGCTGGATAATCTTGTCTTTTAAAGGGGGAGGCGGGAGAAAAGTTTTACTTGCCAATTTTAAAAGTTTACTTTGTTTTGCAGAGCTGTGAGGTGCAGAAGGTTCGATGCCACACTAGGATTCTGTCCTATTTCTCCTGGTCACTTAGTGTTCATTCAGCAAGCCTGAATGCCTCTCTATGGAGTGTGGTTTCGAGGGGAAGGTCGTGGAAGCAGGCTGCTTGGGTTTGAATGCTGTCCTCCTGCTTGCTGGGTGGATGGCCTTGGGCAAGCTGCCATACTCTTCAGAATCTCACGCCTCCCGTTTGTAAAATGAGTTTGATCAGAACTCTGTAGTCTTAGCTCGGGCTGCCGTCATAGAATCCCACAGACTGGGCAGGGCTTAAACAACAGACATTTATTTTCTCACAGTCCTGGAGGCTACAAGTCCAAGATGAAGGTGCTAGCAGATTCAGTTTCTGGCGAGGACTCTCTTCCTGTCTGGCAGAGGACTGCCTTCTGGTTGTGTCCTCGCATGGGGAAAGAGAGCTCTCTGGTGTCTCTTCGTATAAGGACGCTAATTTTGTTGGAATAGAACTTCACCCTTATGACCTAATTTAACCCCCAAATAAAACCCGAACATTCTCCATTCACCCCCTTCCCCCCGCCCCTGACAATCACCGATGATCCATAGCTTTACCCATTCTGGAGATTTCATGTATGTGGAATCGTGCAATATGTGACCTTTTGTGCCTGACTTCTTTCACTTGGCATGTTTTTGAGTTTCATCCACTTGGTCGAATATATCAGTACTGAATTCCTCTTTATGGCTGAATAGTATTCCAGTGTTGGCGCTGATTTTATATAAATGTGTATAAAACACGTGGTATAAAAATGTCTCTATTGATCCATTTTACATGTATAATGTATATATTGTATATGTTGATTTCTGTCCATCAAGAGGCTCTCATTTAGAGAGACTGGAATGGATGTATTGTGTGTGTGTGATTTTGTTTTTTTTTTTTAAGATTTTATTTATCTAAAAAAGAAAAGATTTTATTTATCTATTAGAGAGAGGGAGAGCGCATGAACGAGGGGCAGAGGGAGATGGAGAAGCAGAAACAGACTCCCCACTGAGCAGGGAGTGCAACGCAGGGCTGATCCCAGGACCCTGAGATCAAAACCTGAGCCAAAGGCAGATGACTCTTAACGGACTGAGCCATCCATGTGCCCCTGGATGTACTGTGTTTTTTTTTTTTTTTTTTTGGATGTACTGTGTTCTTAAGGACCGTGTCATGGTAGCTTTAGCAACTGTTCATACTTTGTGCCTCTATTATCAGTTTGTAGAACGAATGAACTTATTTTAAAAGCTTTATCCATACCTCACAAGCGAGAGGTTGAAGTGTCTTTAGAAAACCTGTTGTTTCATTCAGTTTGGTTTGCTCACATGTGTGATTTAACACATGTGAATACCTGGTTTTATACTGATTTAATCCTTTGCCTTAAATATCTGCCAAGTGATGTGAATGTACAGATTTTCCACTTACAGCCACATAAGAGAACCTTCAGAGGTGATTTTTTTTGCTTTAGTTTTAGGTGATTCTTGTTTTTTTTGCTCTTTTTATAACGGGTAAAGATAAGTGGTTATATTACATTTTTTAAGGAATATTTAAAGCTCAGAAAAAGGAAGTCACGTGGATGTATGCTCAGTAGCTCAGATGTGGAAATGCCAAAGCATTATTTCCCATATTTTTTATAATGGTTACATTAAAAAACCAAACCTTGGTTTTTTAAATAGCCCAATGTGGAGCCTACTTAAAAAACAAACAAAAAAAACCAAGCCTTAAATATACTTTGCCTTTGTCCACACTGACGTTTTCTATTCTGTGGAAAGAGTTTTTAAAAGAGGGAGAATATATCTCCTTACATAAATGTTGTAGCACAAAAGATCTTTTAATATTGCCCGTGTAATCCGTTTGGATGTGGTGGCGGCCGTTGGGCCTTATTTGGGGACGGGTGAAATTGTTCTCTGTTTTTTTTCTTTAATAAAGCACTCTAAGGGCGCCTGGGTGGCTCAGTTGGTTAAGCCTCTGCCTTCGGCTCAGGTCATGATCCTGGAGCCCTTGTTCGAGTCCCTGTTCAGCAGGGAGTCTGCTTCTACCTCTGCCCCTCACCACGCTTGTGCACATGGCCTCTCTCTCTCTCTCTCTCTCTGTCTTGGCCTCTCTCTCTCTCTCAAATAAATAATACATCTTAAAAAAAAAAAAAAACAACACTCGAAACGAAAATGCCATCACCAATGATCTGTCAATGATTGAGTGATTGGAGGTGGTTTGTTTGGCCCTCTGTAGCGTGTGATATTTCCTCCTTGGTTTCCCCAGTTTTTGTTGTGCTTCCTGTGACCTCCCCCCTTCTGTTTCCTTTGTGGCCTTGTTTTCTGTCTCGCACTCGAGGGGCAGTGTAGTATGACGATAGGAGCCTGTGCCCTGCAAGGACCCATCTCCACTCCTGGCTCCACCATTGAATACGTCACAGAGAGGCAAGCAAACAGAAGCAGAGCAAGTAACTTTTGTCAAGGGGCAATCAGAAGTCCTGGGTTCTTGCACGTAGGTAGGATTTCTGTGCTTCTGCACAGTAGACAAGGGCTGGAGAGGAGGGGGGCAGGGGCGGATCAGCAGATGGCATCGTGGCAGGACCTGGCAGGATCCACAGCAGTCTGGCACCTCTTGGGTGCGGGTGATGCGATTGTCCAATGTCAGCCTTCCACCCAGCGATGGCAGAGACCCTTCAGATGGCATGGGGTCGGGAGGAGGAAGTTCAGAGAGATGATGATAAGGTTTTACCATGCTGGCCTCTGTCCTCGGGCCTTGGAAGTGAATGATTTAAAACTTCTTCCAGGTGGGATGCTAACATTTAACCACTTCAGACCAGTGGCTCTCAGTGGGGGTGGGGGGTGGGGGGGGTGGGGGGGGTTTCCCTGCCCAGGGGACATTTGTGAGGGTTGCAGATCATTTTGGCTTATCACAATGATAACCCCATGGGTGGGGTTTTGCAAGTGAATAGAAGCCAGGGATGCTGCTAAATCCTGCAGTGCCCAGGACAGCCTCCACAAGGAAGAATTATCTGGCCCCACGTGTCAGTGTTGCTGATGTTGGAGCCCTTCCTGAGGTCAAGGAGGCACATGCCTTTAGCCCCACGAGTGACCCTCTAGTGCCCCATTCCAGGCGGTAGTGGTAGGGGGGCTGGGGGAGGACCGTTCTGGACCCTGCCCCTAGTACCCACCAGGGATGTCCTAGAAGTCCGTTAGTGGCCCTAGGGATGGAGAACAGCTGCTCTATCAGGCAGCGGGTGCCTTAGGGCCCGTAACAGATACAGGACACAGGCTGGGTGTGTGAGACACACTATCGCTTTGTGAAAATGCCAAGTAGAAAAGATTTCTGTTGCTTATGACTGGGACTGCAGCTGAGGAGGTGTCTGTCGTCATCTATGGGTGCTTTCTTTTTTAATTTGCTGTGGAGGCTGTGGAACAGGAAATTGGACTCCACAATGGTGGGCTTGTCCTCCCTCCTCAGATATCACTCCGTTAACAGGCAGCTCTTGACTCCCCACAGCTCTCGCCCCGGACCCATGCATTGTCCGTGTGCGGGTCAGGGCGCAGGATGATCTGTGTGGGAAGGCTCTAGCTGGCCAATGAGCATCTTTGAAATCAGGAATTAAATTTCTTTGTTCCACCTGCAGCGGGGAGTTTATTCTTTAAAGCAAACAAAAGATGATCAGTTGGTGTCATTGGATTCCTGGAAGCCATAAAATATATTTGAAAGTGGGTTACTCCTAAGGTAACGCTGTCTTTTGCTTTGGCAGCCGCTAGAAACAGAACTTTCTCACTTTGTGACACTTGTCAACCAACAGATCTGAAACAGGCCTATTGCCCTGGTGGTTGGGTTGTTCCTGCAGCCCCTGGAAGGCTGGGCGTCAGGAAGGCTGCTCTGGGCTCTGGTGGCTGAGAGCCTCTGGCCCTAGGATGGGAGAACATCCCTTTGTTGCCCTCCTGCCTTCTGTCCTGTGGAGAGCAGTGGGACTCTGGCTCCATGGGTAGCAACAGTTTGGGAGAAAAGGGTTTTAAGGTCAGTAGCACGATGATTTATCCTCAGAAGACAGCAGTAAGCTTTGCAGAATGAGACCAGACAGATGTATTAGGTTGAGTACACTGCATTCATTCTTGGAAGCGTTTCCTTCAGAGGGTTTGGAAGCCAAGTTGTGTGTTAGTTTGCTTAAAGACAGTCCTACCCATCTCTAGAGAAGGGGAATGAGGCCGCTCTCCCCAGCAAGCTGATTCATTGCCTCGTGTTATCTGTGTCAGATACGGAAAACTCCTCCAATAGAGTCTCTGGACTGTTCTCGTGTAGTTTGTGATTTAGTGCCGTATTAAACTCTACATTCTCAGCCCAGGCTCTGTGTTGCAAATACTTCAGCTCAAAGAACATAGATCCTCCCTCCCACTTCGACACACAATACCCTTTTGTATTTTTATCTGCTCTTGTGTGTTCCTCTCTCTGCATTTGATGATGGCTGTTTTCTGTATTTACTAGTTTCGTCTCTGATTAGATTAAACTCTTTGCGAGGAGACGGTCTTTGGTTCATTTTCAGGCTGTCCGACCGTTCTTGCTGCCAGGTGCTGGACTGGGCTACTTCACTGTTGTTCATTCCCTTGCGGTCATCCCTTAACTGCTCTGTGGATTCGCATTTATCATTTGCATTTTGGAAAGTAGGAAACTGTGGCTCAGGAAAGAAAAGTGAGTGGTAAGGCATTAGTACGTGAAGTTAATGAGGATGCACTTTGTCGGGGAGCCAATAATTTTATGATCTAAATTACACATCAGTAGCACTGGTTTAAAAAAAAGAGAAGAGAAAAACCCCACCTGTTGTGCCACCTGTTAGCTCCGGAACTTTGGGCAAGTTCTTTACTCTGTGCCTGCTCTCTCACATCTGTTAAATGGGGGCAGTATTAGTTTCTCGCTCACGGGGGTTAGAGATAAACAAGTCGGTGCGCGTGAAATGCATGGCGCTGGCACGTGCCCCACGTATCCGCTGTTGCTGTCCTTCTCCAGGCTCACGTGGCCAGTTGGGGGATTGAAGGCTGGTCTGCTGGATTCTGAAGCCCATGTCCTCATCCCTGAGTTCTGTGTCCTTCTTGGCCCGGGCACAGTGCCTTGTCGGCCAATAGGGCTAAGTCAATATTTGTAGAATGAATAATTGCATTTGGAATTTTGGGGGGTTGGGGTGGTGGTTCTCTGGGTGAAATAAATTTGCTAAAAGATGAGAACATACCTTGGATTTATGAAAGAAGTAGAACACCAGGTCAGAGATGTGGAAAATCCTTTTGCTTTCCTTAGCCAGGGCCCAAAGAGCAAACAGCTTCTCCGATCAGTCATTTTAAATGTGGAAAATACGGCTTCATGACGGTCTGGCTCTGGAAGCTGCCTGGTGGTGGGAATTTCTAGCGTCCTTCCCGCTGTCTAGAAAATGAATCTGGCCAGCATTGGACTGGACAGTGAGCAGATCAGGTGCCAGGGTTCTGAGATGAGTAGCCCCTGAATGCTCGTTGTAAGAAATTCCAGAAGGCAGGCGGTTTTGGTGCATGATCCAGGATCTGTGTTTTTAGGGTATAGCTATCACCTGTAATACTGCTTTTCATGATTGTGAACCCCAAAATCTGTAATAGTCTTCATACCTATTTAAATGCAGTAGGGGTGATCTTAGGGAAGGGAGTTGGGCATGAGAGGTCGAGGTCATTGTTAATAGGGCAGGACTGAGAAAAAGTATACGCTCTCTGGCAGAGCATCAAGGTGAATGGAACTGATGCTGAAGGCCACCATGTTCTTAGGTCTTTGTTGAAAGGATCCTCCTTCTGTCCTTCACCCTTCCTAGCAGAGGTGAGCCTCCTGCTAAGCAGAGAGGCCTGGCATCGCACAACGTACTTATATATGAGCATACCTCGCTTTATTGCAGTTTGCAGATACTGCATTTTTTTTTTTTTTTTTTTTTTTTTTTTTTTACAGATTGAAGGTTTGTGGCAACCCTGTGTCGAACAAATCTGTTTGTGCCATTTTTCTAACAGTATTTGCTCACTCTGTGTCTCTGTGTCCCATTTTGTACTTCTCGCAGCATTTCAAACTTTTTCTAATATTATTATGCTTGTTGGGTGATCTGTGACCATGATTATGACTTGCTATAAGCTCAGGTGATGGTTAGCATTTTTTTTTTTTTTTTAGCAATAAAGTATTTTTATTTTATCTTTCAGTAGGCTCCTTGTCCAATGTGGGGCTTGTTGCCACCCCGAGATCAAGAGTCACATGCTCTATGGACTGAGCCAGCCAGGCACCCCAGCAATAAAGTATTTTTAAATTAAGTTGTATACATTGCTTTTTTTAGACATAATATCGCATAGTCAACAGACTATAGAGTGTATTGTAAACAACTTTTATATGCACTGGGAAACCAAAAAAATTCATTTGACTTGCTTTACTACAATACTCTTAATTGTGGTGGTCTGGAACTGAACCCACAGTATCTCCTTCTGAGCTCTGCCTGTCCTGATTTCTCCATCAGTGGACAAAAGTGCAGGGAGCAGAGGTGGCTGAGTTGGGGAGGGCCAGGCCCTTCCACAGGGGGCAGTGTTGATGGCCAGGCTAAAAGGGTGCATTGGTATTGACAGAGCCTCTGGGAAAGACTCAGGACAGGCTGGGTGTGAATGAGCTCAGCCTGGCTGAGATCTGAGAAAAGTCTTGGGGAGGTTGGAGGGGAGGCAGGGGCCAGGATGCGCACAGTCCTTAGGCCTTGGGAGGGATTTTGTCCAAATGAAAAAGGCTTTAAGCTGGGAAAGGATTTGCGTTTGCAAGGATCACTCTGGCTTCTCCGTAGCACGTAGATTAAATAGGGACAGGGCTGGCTGTGGGGACTAGAGTAGGGCCTGGGCATGGGAAGGTGGTGAGAACAGATGGCCTAGGTGGGCCTTTGTCCCATGTGTTGAAAAGCCAGTTTGCCTCTCAGAACTGCTCACCTCCCTGCTGGGTATTGAGGCAAATTTACAAGTTTTTCTGCAGTCTGTCTTCAGATCCCTGCACACCAGGCTCCAGGCTAGCTTTTACTGTTGCTCAAGTTCATTACACTTCTAACCTGTAGCTCATGGGAACCCCAATTAACTGCATTTGCCTTACGCAGCGCTCATTACCTCTGCAAGACTCTCTCATCTTATTATATTAAAAATATCTGGTCATGGAAGGAGGAGGGCAGTTTTGGGTGAAAGCACTTAATTTCTACTGCTTGATGTAGAATTAATTGTCTAGCTTTTTTTGTTTTAACTCCAAACCCCCAATAACTCAGATAATGAGTCGACATGTGCAATTAAGAGTTCAAGAATTTAGAAAACATTGCTTTTGAAATTGCCGTGGAGTTTTGTGTTATAGTAAACAGATAAGTTTTTCTTCCATCCCTTTGGTTAAAAAAAAAAAAAAAAGTCACAGGGCAATTTATGTACCAAGTTTCCCAGAACTATTTTAATCATACACTGGGCGTGTAGACTTAACATTCTTAGAGCAATTTTAATTTATCACACTCTTATTCAGAAGTAAAGAAAAAGACCGTGCAGCCTCTCTCTCTCTCTCCAGGTAGTGTTATGCTAAGATAGGTTCGGTTGGGACCAGTAACACGACAAGGATTCCTACATACCTTTCCTGGTCATCACTGGGGAACATCTGTATGTATGCTCCCTAAAATGAGAAAAAGCAGAAGAAAAGAAGACCTTGCTTCCACCGTCCGAGCTCCCCAAATGACATCTCTAGATTCTAGATCTGTGTTGTCCGGCACTTTATTTTCATTTTTTAAATTTTTTTAAAGATTGTATTTATTTGAGAGGGCACGAGCAAGACAGGAGGCAAGACAGGCTCGGAGAAAACTGCTAACCCGCCAGCAGGGAGCTCCTGAAAGTTTTATCTCTGGAGCCCTTTGAGCTGCTCGTGATAATTCCTGCAGCTCTTAGCCCAAGGAGAGACGTGCAACTTCCTTCGTGCCTTTGCCCAGGCGGCTCCAGGCCTCGGCTGCCTGCAGGCAAGTTCTGCTTCGAAGAATCTGCTTATCTCCTAGCCTGTGATTGATGACAGCAGGAGGGCACACAGACTTGTCGGTCAGCTCTTTCTTAGAAGAGAAAGAGCTCAAGGAGTTCTTGAGATGAGTGGGGTTCTGCAGAGTTTTAGTGACACTCTAAAATTGCCTGATGGCATTGGGTGGGTTGCCCATGATTGATCTGACTACTGTGTCGGCCACTTCGGCCGTTTTGTCCTTGCTAGTTTTCTGTGAACCACTGGGGTCCTTACTTACTTACTTATTTATTTAAGATTTTATTTATTTATTAGAGAGCGCATGCGTGAGAGAGCACAAGCAGGGGGAGCAGCAGAGGGAGAGGGAGAAGCAGACTCCCTGCTGAGCCAGGAGCCCGATGTAGGGCTTGATCCCAGGACCCTGGCAGGATCATGAGCCGAAGGCAGACGCTTAACAACTGAGCCACCCAGGTGCCCTCCACTGGGATTTTTAAACTGAACCTCTCTTGGGAGCTTTTTCTGTCGAGTGAGGGGGTTTGAACCCGTTTGTGTCTGCCCCTCTAAATGTTGCTAGGTCTTGTAACCGATGCCGGGATGTCCCCAGGGACTGCTGGCTCGTTCTCGCCTGGAAATTGGGGCATTGGAGATGAGTGGTGGTTTCTGTAGATTTCCAGGGTCTGTTGACCAACGTCTGTGGCATTTTTCTGGGGAACAAAGGAGTTTGGATTGTGCCCCCTAAGATGCCTTCCAGTTTGCCTGGTGTTCACAAGAGAGGGCCGCACATGGGCATTCTGTAGAAGTCTGTAAGGAAGATTTATTGCCATGTGAAAAGCTGAGCTGTGGGCTTAACCACAGATTTGCAGGATTTATTGAGGGAAGCTGGTTTCATGCACCAGTGGGGCACTTTGCATATGTCCTGGATATGATGATATAGGAGTATTTGTGGTGGTATCGCGGACTCCCTAAATAATGCTAGTGAAGGACATTTTTTTTAGGTGATGTTCAGCAAGCCAGCTGTGTTATAGGTACAGTCTTGTGGCAGCTTCTAAAATAACTTTTAAGCGACCGGTTTTAAAAAAAAGACTTTCAACTAATTTCCAAACAAACACTTGGATTGCAGCGAGCATTAATGAGTGAGTAAATAATTCCCGCAGGGGTGTAGGCCAGCATTGTGTAGTAAATTATTTAGGAGCAATGCATTCAATTTGTGGACAGGATATTTATGTTCACTAACTTCCTTCTTTCCTTTCCCTCCCTCTCTTCCTTCCTGGCTTTGCTTGGACCTAATGCTTTCCCCTCTAGGGGCAGCTCTTTGGACTAGTGGTTTGAAAGCCAGTGCTCTTCGAAGCTGATGTTTTACTTCGTGTGGGGTTCCAAAGAGAGCACCAAGGAGTTCAGACCAGATTTGAAACTCACGGAATTGGTGAACTTGGGAGCGGGGAGGGAAGGGAAGGAGCCCTCCTTCGTTTGGGTGAGCACCCGGAAGGCCTCATCCTGCTGAGGACTGGCACAGTGAAGGAGCGCTTCCCCCACCCCGATTGGGCCCAGCAGCACGGCAGGGGTGAGAGCCTCCCCTCTACTCTGTTTTCTGTGTCCTGAGAGTTTATTAGAAGTTCTCTTGGCCACTGGTGTTTGTGGCATCTCGTTCATGAGCTGCTTTCCCGCCTGCCATTGCCTGCCTTCATGGGCCGGTGGAGCGGAGAATGGGCTCCATTCTGCAGAGCAGAGCTGCCAGACCAGGAGGACTGCAGGAGGAGAGTCTGGGAGCTGGGCTGGGGGGTCTCGGCGACCCTGCTTAACCCTCCTTCCCGTCCCGCTCTGTTTTATAAGAGGAGGCCCTCTGCTGGCGGTTCACCACTGAGGGGTTTTATTGCATGCACGCCCTTGCTTCCAGCCATGAGTCAGGCTTTTTCCTGAGTGAGGTAATTGGGGGAGAGGGGCTTACATGGTAGCTGCAGAGGCTTGGGAAGGATGGAGTGGGACAACGGGGTAGCTGGACTCCATTTCCTGGGAGATGTCCCTTGGTCTCCTGCTGGGAAGCTGCTCCTTTGCTGGGGTGAGCCTGTTCTCACCCCTGGTCTGTGGAGGCTGCCTGGGAATGGAAAGGGGGAGGAGAGGGCCTTCAGTTTGGACTAGGGCCACTTTGGTCCACACAGGGCCTGGCATCCAGGAGCGGGAGAGAAGCTGACAAGGAGCCAGGAGGAACCGAGAGGAACTTTCCTTGAGCTTCAGGACTGAGAGCTTTGTGTTACCTGCCCCCAGGGGACCCAGCCAGATTTGTTTGGCAGGCCCCAGACTTTAGCCCACCCGGGCCCTGCTTAGTGTCCGCATCCACCCGTGGGGTCTTAACTGCAGCACCCCCCCACCCCACCCTGCCCCTGTTTCTGTCCTCCTGTTGATTCTGCTCAAGGAGATCCTGAGAATATCCAAGTTTTGAGTGACCAAGTCTCTTGAACTGAGAGGGACTAAAGTTGATACCTCCAAGTGACTTGGCCGCTGTATTGTTTCTTGTTTTTATAAGAACACAGTTGGAAAAGAGTTTGTTGCATTGTAAAACAATGTAATTTGGCCTAGGTTTTATTGCTAAGTGGGGAGGCAGTTTTAGTCCTTCGTGGTTTCTAGAGCTCCGTTGGGAGGGTCTGAGATTTTTTTTTTTTCTTGGCCCGGACAAAGGTGAATGCCTTCTTTGTTCAGTTCTGCGGAGCAGTTAACAGTTGATGGACGGATTAAGTAGAGCGGGTAAGCCACTTTACATTGTAGCCTAGCCTACACCGGCACTTGGCTAATTTGCAGAAAATTGACCTTTCAGCGTGGTTTCTACCTGCCCGAGGGGAGTCCGTCCATCTCATCCCTTGTGTGAGGCCTGCTTCCTTTAACACCCCAGGTGCAGGCTCTGTGTATGTCTCCCCAGATGGGTCCTTGTGGCATCAAGCTCCAGTTATCTCTCTCAACTCTGCCCCCCTGGACTGCAAGCTTCTGGAAGTGAGGTTTGTCTGTCGCTAATCTTTGGACTGTGTCTGGCCCAGCATCTTTATTGCTCACTCGGTCGGTGGCCACTTCTGCCCTCCATGGGGAGTTCCTGATGATGTGCTCACCTTCATTATCAGCCAGTTTAATCCTCACGGAAACCTGGGGGTAGGTAGTCTTTCTCTCTCTTCTGTAGATGGGGAAACGGAGACCCATGGAGGTTCATTTGTCCCAAGCCACATGGCTCAGCTGCAGTGAAGCCAGGATTCCCATTCAAGCAGCTTGACTCCCTGGACTGAGCCATCGCTGGAAACCACGACACTCCAGTCCAACCCTGAGAGAAACCCCCAACCAAGGAGCATTCTACAAAATACCTGACTTGTACGCCTCAAAGCTGTCAAGGCCATTAAACAAGGAAAGTCCAAGAGACTGTCCCATACCAGGGAAGCACCTAAGGAGGCATGACAACTAGCTAGAATGTCGCGGATGGGATTCTGGGACGGAAGAAGGACATGAGGGGAAAACTGGTGGAATAATGAAGTGTGGAGCTTGATTTGACGATCCTTAGTTGTGACAGATGTGCCCTCGCTGTGTGAGAGGTCAGCAAAGGCGGGGGCCTGGGTGAGGGATGTATGGGGCCTCTATTATCTTTGCAACTTCTCTGTAAAATCTAAAAGTAGCCTGAAATTAAGTTTATTTAAAACAACAGCAGAAACCACAAGCACCACTACATTGCACAGCCTGTCGGGCGTGTCACGTTCCGGGTGCTCCCATGTCCTCACGCCTTTTATTTTAGATAAAATCTCAGTAGATAGAACAAATACAGGCATTTATGTGATTTAGAAAGGTTTCTATCCTCTTCAGCACCCCCCCTACCCCATCAACTTCCTGGTGGGTGTAGCTTATATTTAAAAGTTACTTTTTTTCTTTTTTTTTTTTTTTAAAGATTTTATTTATTTATTTGACAGAGAGAGACAGCGAGAGAGGGAACACAAGCAGGGGGAGTGGGGGAGGGAGAAGCAGGCTTCCCGCGGAGCAGGGAGCCCGATGCGGGGCTCGATCCCAGGACCCTGGGATCATGACCTGAGCCGAAGGCAGACGCTTAACGCTGAGCCACCCAGGTGCCTCGATTCATTGGTTTTTTGTATATTCACTAATACTAGTACTAGTATATTAGTACATATTAATACGAGTATAGACTACTGGTTGTGCAACGATCACTATGTGATTCTAGAAGGTTTTCATCACTCAAAAAAAAAAAAAAGCCCTACACCTATTAGCAGTCACTGCTGACACCCAGCCTTAGGCAACCATCAGTCTGCTTCTGTCCATGGATTTACCTTTGGGACATTTCATAAAAATGGAATCAGACAATACGTGGTCCTTTGTGGCTTCTTCCACTTAGCATAATGTTTTCAAGTCTCGCCCATGTTGTAATGTGTATCAGTTCTTCATCCTTTTTTTATCACTGAGTAATATTCCATCATGTGAATGTATCACATTTTAGAAGAATCTCTTCATCAGCTGATGGACTGTGACGGTTATTTCCACTTTGGGGCTATTGTGAATACTGCTGCTGTGAACATTCATATACAAGTTTTGATGTGTGGACATATATTTTCATTTCTCTTGGGTAGATACCTAAGAACGGAATTCCTGGATTATCCAGTGATGTTATGTTTACCCTTTTGAGGAAATGCTGGACTGTCTTCCAGGGCATCTGTGCCATTGGACCTTCTGACCAACAGTGTGAGCAGGTCCTGGTTTCTCCACACTCTCGCCAACATGTAATCTGTCTTTTTGATTGGACTAGATTATTTTTAAGCACCTTTTAATCCAGGAAGTATGATTTTATGAAAAACATCAATCGCTTTTGAAATTTAATAAAATTCTGCAAAGAAATTAGTGTGTATGCCACAGAAGTGAGAAATAGCTGTTTTAAGTTTATTTACTTCCTATTGTGTTCTTGGTTCATTCATTTTTAGAAGTAATGGCAAACTCCTGTTCCAAGTAAGTTTGTGTTTTGTTTTGTTTTCCCCTAAAAACAGATAGGATAATCTTTATGAAATCCTGTTCTGGCTAGGATAATCTTAATGTAAATCCTGTTCTGGCTACTATCAGTTTTTATTTGTAGGTTTATTTTTTGGTTTTGTTTGTTTGTTTTTGGAAAAATTCTAGTCAAGAATAGGAAAGAACAATAAACGATAGGAAGTAAGAGGTGAAGGATATCTGGTATTATATTCCATGAAAAGTGCAAACATCTTGTGATGGCCTTTTATTGCCCCTTCTGTTCTATATCCTACTGTTTCCACTAAAAGGAAGAAAGGAATGCAGTTTTAAGTTCCTTTAGGATTTCTCACTGGTTTTTGAGAGTTCTTAGCATCAAAACAGTTTTATTCATTTTATAAAATCTGTATGTCCTTTCTTCCATTTACCTATTTGTCTTTCTTGCCTTGATCTCCTTATGTTACATAATTATTTCCTTTGGAAGAGAGTGGATGGGGAAGGTATTAGAAAAGCGGTACTTTAGCTTGGATATATTTTAAGCTCTTTAGAGCAGCAACAATTTTGTATCCTGTTGAATCTTTCATAGTGCCTGGTACAAAATAGGGGGCTCAAAAGATATCTGTAGGAGGACTGGGCTGTTGGGTGGGTGGGTGGATGGATGGATGGCCTCATGGGGGAAGTGACTTAAAAATGGATGGATGAATTTCAGGTGTGTTGACTGATTCTTTAGCCCTAGTTTGTTCTCTTTTCAACACGTAGGTGTTGGTTATATGATGATTGGACTAGTTTGATTTTTGTTCCTTGGATTCTCACTGTTTGAGATGATCTCAGTAACTTGGGGATGTCTTATTTCTTTCAATATTAAATTCTTTCTGGGATTATTTCTAGTCACTGTGGTTAACAAGAGTAACTAAAAAGCTGTTTCAAGGAATTGTGAAGAAGGTGGAAAAAAAATTAGAATATAAAACCAGGACTGAATCAGTTGGCAAGTTGGACCCCACAGCCATGAAATAAACTCTTTACAGCATCACATGGTCATAATTTAGGCATCTCGCCACCTAGCATAGTTCGATTTTGATTTTTGGGAGTGGGAGATGCCAATGAGTCTTTGTATCTTGACCAGTGAGCAAAGGTTAGTATCTGGTTGGTGATGCCTTTTCCCATTTTCTTTCTTCTTTTTCTCCCTTTCTACCTCCTAAAATTCATATACTTTTCATGTCCTCCTCTGCATGGAAGTTGCCCTTCCAAGTAGCTGATAGTGGTAACAGAGTTTGACCCTCTGGGCAGGACAACAGGAAAAATGTGAGTGCCTCATGATCCTTCTTGGCAGCAGCATTGGGGGAGGGGAGGATGGGGTACTAAGGAGTTATCCAAAGACATGGGATGAAGTCTGGGACCTTTATATAATGAATGCAGGCAGGCCTCCATTTGCGGCCATACTGGTTTTTAGGTGTGTTTGAATTGTTGGGGATGCTACATGTCTACCTGTGACGATAGTACCGAGGATGGTCCTTAGGCTCATAGGCGAGGCCAGGAAATGATGTTAGCGAAGATGAGGATGACCTAGCTGAAAGCTACAAATCTACTGTAGCTACAAATAGCTGCAGTGCATTTCTTATAAAAACATATAGTATTTCAACAATACCATCAAGGATTCTAGAGGCCTGTCTAGGGAGTTATCTAACAGTTCTGGCATTGTCTTAGGGTGGGGGTGATTATGTCTGTGAGTTTGGAGCAGAATGTCCGCAACACGTTTTCCTCTGGAATCTAATGGTGGCATCAGCCCTGATGGGCCAAGGACAGTTGCTGGGGTTGCCTATAAAGAAAACAAAAGGCATCACTGTTCCACAACCAACAGTAAAATGGTACAAACTGGGGGTCCTCGAGCCACACATTTCCATCATCACAGGCTGTAGGCTTGTAGTTTCTCTCTTGAACTTTCCCTCCTCTGCAGCTGGTGCAGGTGGGGGGAGCTCTGGCCTCAGCACCCAGTTGAATTCTGCATCCTTTGAGACCTGAGCCTAAACCACCCAGGGTCCCTTGAGAGTCTAAGGAGCCCCGGGCCTGGTTGAAGCGTTCCTCTTTGGAATCTGATAAAGTGGTTGAGAAATGATTGCCAGCCTCAGGTCTAACGCCCTGCCATCATGAGGTGAGGAAATGAGCCTGAGATCACTCAGCCTTGTGGACCCCACACTGCATGGTGTGTGGCCAGGGGATGGAAAGACCACCCACTGATGTGGGGATGCTGGGAGTCCGTGGTCCCCTGACCCTTCACTATGTTCCAGGGCCCCTCCTGAGGGGTGGCTATCCCTGGAGGGGAGAAGTCTTGGGTTTCCCCTTACCTGTTCGTTTCTGGGGAAAAATCTGCTGGGTCTGTCCCCAGCAGCAGTCCTTTGTCCCCACTGCTTGTGGTCTTGCTGCAGTTTTTACACTCACTTTGTACAATGGCTTCTGCCCCCCTCTCCATTCTTGTGTGTACCATTTCCAAACTTCTGACAAGTTTTGTGTTGGGGGTTTGCGAGCAATGTGGGGTTGAAATAGCTCCTGAGGGCTAAGAGCACCATGGACAGGTTTTGTCTGTCCCGTTCAGTCATCTGTGTAAAAACATGAAACGTCTGTTTTGATATACATTAAAAACAAAACAGACTGGACAGAGGGAGGAAAAGGAGAGAGTTGCTCTCATACCACCATCAAACTGTCTGCCTCCTTGACCTTTTTCCTTGTTCGTCAAACATTTTGAATCCTATAGCCACCCCCTCCCTTCTGTATGCACCTGGTTTGATGTCCCCAGAAATTAGATCTGCCCCAGGTATGCCGTATCTGGGCCGATCAGACTCTGGGAAGTTGTGGAAGTTCCTAGAACTTAAACAGTGGAGTCTGCTTTCTGTTAAGGAGGTCACTGACAATGAGTGGTTTGGGACACTAATTTGGCCGTGGCTCTAGAACTTTGTATCGCTCTAGCTCTGTGGTTCTCAACTAGGACTGTCCCCTCACCCTCAATAAATAATTACCTCGACCAAAATGTCGCTAATACCATGTTGAGAAACCAGCTTTAGGATTTTGTGTGTTGTAAAAGCCATTGTCTTTTAAGGTGGATTTGAATAATAAGGACTAGAAAAAAATTATGTTGAAAAGGTGTTTCTACTTCCAACAGAAAAAAAAGGACTATAAAACAGGAGAGATCTCATTTATATGTGGAAGCTAACCTCCCCACCCCCCCCCACCGTCCAGAAAACAAAAGAACTTACACAGAGAACAGATCAGTGGTTTGTGGGGCGTGGAGGAGGAGATGGGAGAAGTAGGTAAAGGGGGTCAAAGGTACAAACTTCCAGTTACAAATAAGTCCTGGGAATGTCATGTACAGCATGGTGACCATAGTTAATCATACTGTATTGTATATTTGAAAGTTGCTAAGAGAGGAGATCTTAAAAGTTCTCATCACAAGAAAAACAATTGTAACTCTGTGTGCTGACAGATATTAACTAGACTCACTGTGGTGATCATTTCACAATATATGCAAATGTTGAATCGTGTACACCTGACACTAATATAATGTTATCTGTCAATTATATCTCGATTTAAAAAAATGGAGAAAAAGTGCTATTTAAACCCTTGGTACTATAATATCCACATCCAGTTTCTGGAATTCGATAGGGTCAGGAACATGGTCCCCCAGACCTTGCCTCGCAGCTTTCGGTATTAGATATCTTAGAAGATGCCAGGTTAGAAGTCATTGCAGACAAAATCCTCTGGCTGCTGAATTTATTACAGATTTAATTAATTTTAATGTTTGTTTTTCTTTCTTTCTTTCTTTTTTTTAACTGAGCTTTGTAGCTATCGTGGGGCTTGAACTCAAGACCCTGAGATCAAGAGTCGCATGCTTTACCAGCTGAGCCAGCCAGGCGCCCCTACTATAGATTTAAAGAGTCCTATTAACTTAGCCATTACAAAATGGTTTGATCCCTTTGTCTTTAAAAAAAAAAAAATCACATTTCAAACACATTGTGATTTTGTCATGTAGGTCGTTAGAGAATCCTGAACCATGGTACTTATTCACCCAGGCCAAGTAAGAAAAGTAGGTGTGGTGCTGTTCTGGGTCTGAGACTGAGTTGTGTGTTTGAGTAAAGAATGTTCTCTTTTCTGTGAATCTGTAATTAGAACATGCCACACAGCATGGTATTTAAAGCCCATCATCATTATCTCTTTTTAGGGTTGTTTCCCTACCTTATTTTTAAACTTAAATTTTTTTTTTTCAGTCAAAGTTCAAAAGAGAAAATCATTTTTAAAATCAGAAGGGAAATACAGTACTTTTTAAAAGTAGATTGAAATCTATGCTGGTGATTTTATCTTCTTTACCTCCAAGTAGGGATCAGCAAATATTTTGTATAAAGGGCCAGGAGGTAAAAATTTCAGGCTGCTTCATGTTGCCATGGTGGTGGGAAAGAGCCAGATAAAATTCCTTGCCCAGGGAGGAGGCACCGAAGTCAACAATCGGCTGGGGATTTATGATTATCTTCCAGGGTGAGTGGCTAATAATTAAGCACCGTGAGATAATGATCAATCTACCATAGTCTCATCTTTCGATTAGTTTGGGCAAGTCTCCCGTGTGGTCTCTCAGCCCCTCGTTGACATTAGTGGAGAGCAGGGACTTGAATTCAACACAGATCTTCAGAGTTTTCACTCAGCCCGGAATGCTTGTGGGTGCGTGTGTGCGTCTGTGTTTGTTTCTTGTTCTCTCATTGCCCAGTTATAGAGACACGATTGGGTTTTTCCCATTACAGAATGGTTAAGAATGTGTGTGTACAATTGAGAAGCATGTAGGTTTGGAAATCAGCTTTTTTTTTTTTAATCATTTGGAAGAGTTCCATTGTATGGATTTATTACATTTTATTTGTCTCTATACCAGTTAATGGTCATTTGAATGGTTTTTAGTATTTTGCTATTGATGTGGCTCCAAGTATTTGCATGCAAGACTTTTTTTTTTTTTTAAAGATTTTATTTATTAGAGACAGCATGACCAGGGGTGGGCATGGTGGCCAAAGGGAGAAGCAGACTCCCCACTGAACAGGGAGCGATCCCAGGACCCTAAGATCATGACCTGAACCCAAGGCAGAAGCTTAACTCACTGAGCCACGCAGGCGCCCCTGCATGCCAGACTTTTTGAAACAATTCTTTTAAGGCGGTAGATCTCTAGGCGTTGAATTATGGGAACCTATGGTTAAGATTGTGTTTAGCTTTTTAAGAAACTGCCAAACTGTTTTCTAAAGCGGGTGTACCATTTTACATCCTCACCAACACTTGGTACAGTCAGTATTTTTTTTTTTTATTATATCCAGGAAATCATTTGTTGGTAATGGAAAGTGGAACCCCTGTGAACCTCACTTTTGGAGATAGGGAGGCAAGTAATACCATCCCATCTTACAGGATTGCTCCAGATCAAAGGAGAATGGGAGCTTTTGTGCAAGTGCTTTGTATCGTAAAAATGTTACTGGTGATTGTGTGCAGGAAAATTTTTAACTGTTAAATTTCACACATATCGGGGCGCCTGGGTGGCTCAGTCGGTTAAGCGACTGCCTTCAGCTCAGGTCATGGTCCTGGAGTCCCGGGATCGAGTCCCATATCGGGCTCCCTGCTCAGCAGGGAGTCTGCTTCTCCCTCTGACCCTTCCCCCTCTCATGTGCTCTCTCTCTCTCTCTCTCATTCTCGCTCTCTCAAATAAATAAATAAATAAAATCTTTAAAAAAAAAAAAATTTCACACATATCCATCTGAGAGATTAGGATGAAAACTTACCTAAGTTTTAACAAAATGTGTTTGTTATGATCAAACTTATAAAGATGTTTTTGAACTCAAATTGTGAGCTTTCTCCATATGCTAGATTGCCTGTATTGTGCATTAAATTATCAGCCTTATTTAACAATGACAGAATATAATGGCTTGCATATGGTGGGCAAATTTTTCTTCCCCACACAAACTTGGATGATCTGGTAAATGTCTGCTTGTGACTTCATTTTCAAATGCCTTGTGGGTGGCCTCTTTCCTGGACCTGGGCATATGTGTTCTATTTGAATAGAAGGGAGGCAGAACATTTGGGGGCTCAGAGAAACTCCAAGAACAATCTATGTAAAAATATCCACTTTAGTTTTACTCTGTAGTTCCGGTTTCATGAGAATTGCCAGTTTAAGCTTTTTCAAGGAACAAAGGGAGTGTTTTGAATGCATTTCCCTTCCTACCTGTGGAAGACAGCTACTGTAGGCCTCATGGAGCTGGCCAATGGGCTTGAGATTTGCAGTCCAGGCGCATTTCCTAGATCTCCCTTATCAGCAGCTCTTCACACCTATTGAAAAAGACCTTTGGACTAAGGAAGTTGAACCGTGTGTTTGATCTTGTAGGGCTGTGTCAACAAAGGGCTTCATAGTACCTTCACAGAAGGTAAAAATTACCACAACACAACCCAAGTGAAAGAAACTGAGCTGTGTAGCTTCTGGAAGTCAGGAGAGATTTATGTTAATCCTTGTGACAATTTATATTAATTCAGCAATGTTTCATAATAAAATATCTGATTCTTACTAAGACGATTTTAATAAATGGGAAACACATGAAATCCATCTTGATTTAAATGGTGCAGGTGATGGTCATAGCAAACAATGCTTTGGATTTAGGATTGAGAGGACAGGAGCACTGTGAATTGTTTCATGATTTTACCTGATGCATAAAAGTTCTCACCTTATAGAACTTTGAAAGTTTCCATTTGAGAGAGAGAGAGAGAGAGAGAGAGTGTGTGTGTGTGTGTGTGTGTAGGTGTTTCAGAGCTTTAAAATGTTGTGTCTGACGTGTAAATTAAAGAGGGTAGAAATGGGGCACCTGGCTGGCTTAGTCAGTAGAGCATGCAACTCTTGATTTCAGGGTCCTCAGTTCAAGCCCCACATGGGGTGTAGAGATCACTTAAATAAAAAAAGTAGTTCAGGCACTTGGAAGTCCTTTTCTGGATCATTACAGATAATGTAGTTTTGGTGTGGAGTGATATGCGAGAGAACAGTCTTAGAGGATGGCGGAAGCAAACGTTGTTTTTGGAAGCAGGTGTTTGCTAAATAAATCAGGACTGACAGGCAAATTCTTGGTGTTTCCTGTGTCTCAGCCAGAACCACCCGTCAGAGGGATGGGAGTGACTCCTACAGAGATGGGAACTCACCCCTGTTGATGTTCTGGGTGTCCTTTAAATAAGGCAGGCTTCTGGATTTATAGAGAAATAGTTCATATTCACTGTTGTTGCTGTATATGATTGTGGAGGATTTCAACCCCTTTTTGGAGGGAAGGTTGAAGTACAGAGTTAATACCTTAAAAGCTGCGTAATAAGGAGAAAGGGAATGCCTGTGGGGAGGGCTTCCGTGGGGTTGTAACAGGTGATGCTGGGAGAGCCAGTCACAGGGAACAGGAGAGCTGGCCCCAAATACTTGGACCAGACTCAGGGTTGACTTGGAATCCCGAGTAAGGGTGGTGACAGCAAAAGTTCTGGTTCCTGGCTGGTGTAAACAAGGTCATCGTTGGCAACAAGGGAGTAATTTTTAAGTCAGACTTTTTTTGAAAGATTTTTTTTTTTTTGTAATTTTTAAATAATCTCTACACCCTATGTGGGACTCGAACTTACAACCAGACATCAAGTGTTGCCTGCTCTACTGACTGAGCCAGCCAAGGGCCCCAGGTCAGATTTTTGTATCTTCTTAAATTTTCCCTCCTGGCACGGTAAAAGAGAACAGACAGTTGTGTGTGTGATAACTGGCTACTTAAAGCGACCTCTGTGTTGTTATATATATTTTTAAAGATTTTATTTTTATTTATTTGACAGAGAGCGCACGCACAAGCAGGGGGAGTGGCAGGGAGAGGGAGAAGCAGGCTCTCTGCTGAGCAGGGAGCCCGATGCGGGACTCAATCCCAGGACCCTGAGATCATGACCTGAGCCGAAGGCAGTTGCTTAACCAACTGAGCCACCCAGGCGCCCCTGTGTTGTTATATTTTGATTATGCATTGATTCATTCATTTAACTTATGAATTACTTTAAGGAGACAGTATGATGTGTGGAAAGAGCATGGGGTCGGGAATTGGAGGGATCAGCTGTGTGATGGGAAGCCGACTTGGGCTCTGAGCTTCAGTTTCCTCCTGGAGGCGGGATTCCTAGCTTACTGAGGGTTAGTCTTAAATCAAGTGTCCTTGAGGCTCTTAGCACATGACTGTGACTCATCATGGGCACTCCATTACTGGAAGTTAGCTGCTATTTTTGCTATTGATAAACATAATTTAAAGTAGCATTAACGTGCGGGTGCTCAGGTGGCTCAGTCGGTTAAGCGTCCGACTCTTGATTTCAGCTTGGGTCATGATCTCAGGGTTGTGAGATGGAGCCCTGCCCTGGGCTCTGTGCTGGGTGTGGAGGCTGCTTAAGATTCTCTTTCTCCCTCTCCCTTTGCCCCTCTCCCCCCAATGCTCTCTCTCAAAAAAAAAAAAAAAAAACTTTTATAAAAAAATAAAGTAGCATAAAGTGATGAGTTTACTTCTATATTATTTATCCCCTGCCAACTCTGTGTTAAGAGACTAGTAGTAGCCCCTTAAACGGCAAGTTGAATATTCTATAACCAATACATTTTAAATATTTCACTTAACTTTTGAAATCAAAACAAATTAAGTAGACCAATAAAATGAGGTTGAAAGTTCTAGAAAAAGTTGTTCCACATAAGTGCCATTTCAAGTGATAACTTAGGTATAGTATTTCCACATGAACACACTGCATTGTAAGGATGTGCTTGTTTAGTGTCATTTTTCTTGGGATCGATGAAATTGAGCAAATTAGTAATAACTTGATGAGAAATTTTAGTGTTACGTTCCGTCATGCGGGCATACATCATACAGATAATTCTTTATAATTTGACCAGTAACACCCAGTGATTTCTTCAAACTTTCATCACTTGGGTCACTGTTTTTCATGTTGTGAAATCAGAGAAAGAGGAAGTTCATCGTTGAAAAGGTAAATACTATGCTTGTTTCATTTGTCCAGTGGGGACATAAAAAATGGAAATAAGGGGTGCCTGGGTGGCTCAGCTGGTTAAGCGACTGCCTTCGGCTCAAGTCATGATCCTGGAGTCCCGGGATCGAGTCCCACATCGGGCTCCCTGCTCAGCAGGGAGTCTGCTTCTCCCTCTGACCCTCCTCCCTCTCGTGCTCTCTCTCATTCTCTCTCTCGCAAATAAATAAAAAAAAATAAAATAAAAAAAATGGAAATAAAATCAATGCCAAAAAATAGGCCCCAGGTGAAAACAATAGGATCTGGAAGTTTCTGTCTTGGGCTGCAGTTCTGAACACTGGAGTGCATTGGGTGGTTTGGTGGAATCCTAGCAAACTTCACACTGGTGGATTGGGTTCTGATCTTTCCTAAAACTTGAGTCCCTCTCTTGGAGAGTTGATTTGACACATGGACTTGGTACCAGTAGGAAGTCAGCAGACTGTTCGAATGCTGTCCAGGTGGGCAAGCGCTTGGGGCTTGGAGCTGGGAAGAGGGGAGCCAGCAGATCCCAAAGAGTTTTCAGTACCATGGGTGGAGCAAGGTAGCGACCTGGTTAAACTTGTTTCTGGAACCCAACGGCCTGGGGTCAAGTTCTTTCTTTCTTGTGATGCTGGGCAAGTTGCTCTGTCTTGAGACCTTCAGGTGTCCATCTGTAGGGTGGTAACAGTGCCTGTCTCAGGGGCCTTTGTGAGTGAGATGAGATCATCCACATAAACCACTTGCATTTCAGCGACACAGGGCCTACTATTTCCTCGCCCCCTCTTCCGTGCTCTCTGGTGGGACGCTCAGTCGCGCTTGTCTCTGGTGAAGCCTGTGCCTGATGCTTTCTGCAGAGTCGTTCTTGTCTGAGAAGAACATCGGCTTTTTAAAAAGCTGTTGTCTTTTCTTAAAGGACTGTAGTAGTCAGTGATTTTGAGAGTGGTGATTTGTCACGGAATGCAACCCAAACTCCCTAGTTAAACCCTCTTTGTTTTGTTTACAGGGGACACGGGTCTGGCTGAGAGAAAATGGCCAGCATTTTCCAAGTACTGTCAATTCCTGTGCAGAGGGCGTCGTGGTCTTCCGGACAGACTATGGTCAGGTGAGCACATGTCTGCAGCTTCCCGACATCCGTGTTCTGCTTCTGGAAGTTGTCCTCCAGGAGCGCATGTGGGCTCGCCTCCCTCCCAACCGCCCCCCCCACCCCGCCATACCCAGACGTTTTTTCCTAAGTGGGGAAAACCAAATCTCGAAAAGAATGTGGAACATACACCTCAAGTGTGTGAGAGATGCAATAAAAGTCTCCAAATGGAACGTACAAAGTGTTCCAACCAGGACAGGACAGAAGAGCACTCCACTTGGCTGGTTCCTGGGAATCTCGTCAAAGAAACAGACGTATAGGGTGCAAGCAATTTGAGAAACACTTCAGAATTATTGATATTTGCATATTGGTTTCCTTCCCACTTTCCCTTAAAATTCTTCCATTTCCTAGAGTATTGGAAAAATGGGTCTGCCGGTGGGAATGTAGGTAGTGGTGGTTCCTTGTAAGAACAAGGTGGGCTACACCACCTCACCTGAGCTTCCTTATCCACCTTGTTGGTCAAATGAAGAGGTTCCTTCTGCAGGGGGCATCATCCACTGCTTCTGGCTCCCTGTTCTTTAGTGTAACCTAAAAGCTGTATCAGTGAAAACAGATACATGAATCCAGAAACTAGCTCACTGGTTATAATTGGGCAATTGTAAAAGAAGGCTGGTGTCTCCATTTTATTAAGGAAACTAATTTTAATGTCACAAATGGATCCCTTTTTCAGAGGCACTTGGCAAAATTTAAGACCTACAGAGAGAAGGATGTCCTTTGCCAGTATTTAAAACTCATAGTTTCTGGGGGCCCCTGGGTGGCTCAGTCGTTAAGCGTCTGCCTTCGGTGCAGGTCATGATCTCAGGGTTCTGGGATCGAGCCCCGCATCGGGCTCCCTGCTCATCAGGAAGCCTGCTTCTCCCTCTCCCACTCCCCCTGCTTGTGTTCCCTCTCTCACTGTGTCTTTCTCTGTCAAATAAATAAATAAAATCTTAAAATAAAATAAAACTCACAGTTTCTGAATCTGGCTTGCAAGTTTTGTTGAGAACAAAACCTTCCGGGTCAGTGTCCAGTAGTTTAAGGCAGGTGAGCTAGGTGGTTATCAACCTCTTAGCAGAGAGAGTCCACAAGGTGGTACCTTTCTCGTTTCTTGGCTTAATAAACAGGATGTTACTGGGCTGTCTTGCAATTCCTCGGTTTCTTTGTCATCTGAGAGTCTTGAGTAGTTGATGAGCGTTTGTCTGGTGGTGAAGACCTAGCTGGGTTTGGTCGATGGCGGTTGCAGGGGATGGGGAATGGGGCAGATAGATCACAAGTCTGATGGTCATTGCCAGTGTGGACGCTGGAACTGCTGCCCAGCCTGGTTTCCTTCTCATCAGATTCTCGGGTTGTGCAGTATGATCTGTAAACTAAGAACAGGCCTAGTGACTTTTGTCAGGCTTAAGTGTGTACATTCCCGTGCAGGGTTCATCAGCATTTGTCTGTCTTGCCATTATCCTGCCCGTCCTCCTTTCCCACTTGACCCAGATGAGAATTCACTCCCTTTTAGGTTCTGTACATACTTTTCAAGGGGATGTAAAAAAAGGAAAACCGTATTTCAACAGTGTACCTGACCTGATGTAAGTCTGTTCCTGAAAGTGTTGTAAAATAGATTGTTAGTGGAATTTTCTTTTTTTTTATTGACTTGTTTTTTTTTTTTAATCCCAAAGATAATTCTTTTTTCTTTTTATCTTCCCCCCCCCCTTTAAAAAAAAATTGTGGTAAAAACATGTTAAGTGTAACCATTTTTAAGTGTATACTTAAATAGCATTAAGTATCTTCATATTGTCCAAGAGAGCTCTAAAACTTTTTCATCTTGCAATACTGAGACTCTGTACCCACCCAGCAATTCCCCAGCTCTCCTCCCACCAGTTCTTGGTAACCACCTTTCTACCCTCTGTCTCTGATTTTGATTACTTTAGAAACTTCGTGTGAGAGGAAGGATCACACCCAGTATTTGTCCGTTTTTTTTTTTTTTTGTGGTTGGCGTATTTTGCTTGACATGGTGTCCGTGAGGTTCTAAGATGCTTTCTGTTCTCATCTAACTACACCGTGCTCGCCAGAGACTAACATGGCAACTCCAGCCCTTTAGGGCTGCTGTCGATGACACAAGGTCTGAACTGTGTGCCTCGTGAAGCCATTTTCAGTCCCAGCTAATGAACAGCTCAGTGAGCGGAGGTGAGTGGGGTGGTCAGGCCAGTAGATGTGCTCACTGCTGACAGTGGGCTTCGAAACAACTAAAGCAGAATAACATGCACTTAAACGTAAAAGCAACTCTCAACTTTGACTTCTCATCTTCTGTCGGTCATCTAACACGTGGTCTTATGTTGTCCACTCTGTCATTCCCAAGTATAATGAGCTTGGAGATGTGTGTAGGAATTACAGGGTTTAAGCAAGAAGAGTGAGACAAGATGGGAAGAATTGGATTCAGACTTGGATCAAGAATCTAGCATCTTTCCTTCCTGACCTCTTCCTCTCCTCACATCACAAACTCACTGTGGAACCTGCCCGTGTATTCACCGAGGATTAGGAGACGTTCATGGACAGGTTCTGGTCCCCAGGACAGAACAGCAACTCTGGAACTGGGCAGGGACAGATTCTTGAAGGAATCAGGGTCCAAGATACAGAACATGGCCTTGTCCTCGTCAAGCCTGTCTATGGTAACTTTTCAAGGTACTGGCTACTTTTAACTCCATTTATTAAAGGGTGTGAAGAAATCAGTGTGGGGGGAGGCAGGGGGAGGTAGGATGAAGAGTTACTGTTTTTTGTTTTTTTTTTTAAAGATTTTATTTATTTATTTGAGAGAGAGAATGAGAAAGAGAGAGCACATGAGATGGGGGGAGGGTCAGAAGGAGAAGCAGACTCCCCGCCGAGCAGGGAGCCCGATGCGGGACTCGATCCTGAGACTCCAGGATCATGACCTGAGCCGAAGGCAGTCGCTTAACCAACTGAGCCACCCAGGCGCCCAGAGTTACTGTTTAATGGGTACAGAGTTTCAGTTTGGGAACATTTCTGAAGGTGGACGTGGGGATGGTTGTAGGACAATGTCCATGTGCTTTAATGCCCCTGAACTGAACACTTAAATGGTCAAAGTGGTACATTTTTTTGTTCTTTTGTACATCTTACCACATTAAAAAAAAATTCAGTGTTTGAGGTCCAGTGATAACTGGGAAAAGCTGTCCAATGGGTATTTTTCTGCATTTTTAAAAACCATTCTGGGGACGCCTGGGTGGCTTAGCCGTTAAGCGACTGCCTTCGGCTCAGGTCGTGATCCCAGGGTCCTGGGATGGAGCCCACGTCGGGCTCCCTACTCCGCGGGAAGCCTGCTTCTCCCTCTCCCTCTGCCTACTTGTGCTCTCTCTCTGTCAAATAAGTAAATAAAATTAAAAAAAAAAACAAAAACAAAAAAACCATTCTGGTGACATTTTTGTTGGGAAAAATGTGACCTCGGAGAAACAAAAGCTTATGAAACTATTAGTCTGCCCTAACTCTGATGTTATGTGAATCACCGGGGGTCCTGTTCAGCTGCAGATTCTGATTGGCAGGTCTGGGGTGGGGCCTGAGAGTCTGCATTTTTCACAAGCTCCCCGCTGATGTTGATGCTGCTGGTTCATGAACCACGTTTGAGTAGCAAGGGTGCAGAGGGTGTTCCTGAGAACTGCCGTGGGGTCGTGCCGTGGCCTACAGTGAGAGCTGGAAGAACTCTTAAACCCGCTGTGTGGACCATCGGTCCCAGGGTTGTAGAGGAAGCAGAGAGAAAAGGAGGAGGGCTTTAGGTGAAGCTAGAACACTTTTCTTTGGCCTTCCAAAGCTCTTCCGTTCTCCTTGCTCTGCCCTTCCTTCCTATAACCATTTCACCCCGAGCGTGGCCGGGGTGGTGCTCATGGCAGCAAAATGATTCTCCAGTGGATCAAAAAACCATTTTGAAGTCCTGTTTAGTGTTGGAAGCCAAGCAGAGCCATGTGTCACTAAAATCCTAAAGTGGGACCTCAGGGACCCTGGGTCGGTAGGAGATAATAATGTGTTTTTTGTGAGAGCACTGAAGGGTACATTCACTGATTTCATTTAGTCTCTGATAATTTTGCACATGCACTCAGCTGTTTTTTGATTTTTGGATTTTTTTGGGGGGGGGTTTTCTGGCCAGGGAGATGGTTTCAGTGTTAACTTAAAATTCCATTCCACACTAAAAGTTAAACTACTATAGGTTGGTCCAGGGAATAGAGAGGACCAAAACATTCCCGTTTGATTTATAATGTATGCTCTACTCACCGTGGAGTATTTGCAGATGGAAGAAGAAATGTGCAGGAGACGTGCTAGCATACTTCGTTGAAAACTATGCATAGTTGTGGCCCGTGGAGGACACAGCGCCTGGGCAGGTCAGCACTTGCCCTGAAAGTTCGTTCTAGGCATATGTTGTGTTACTGCGCTTTGCTTTACTGAGCTTTGCAGAGATTGCCTTTTGTTTTTCGCTTTTTTGCAGATTGAAGGTTTGTGACAGCCCTGCTTGAGCAAGACTGTTGGTGACACATTTTCCAACAGCATTTGCTCACTGTGTGTCTCTGTGTCACATTTTGGTAATTCTTGCCACATTTTAGACTTTTTCATTATTGTATTTGTTATGGTGATCTGTTATCAGTAATTATGACTCATTGAAAGCTCAGATGATGGCTAGCATTCTTTTTTAAAGATTTTATTTATTCATTTGAGACAGAGATACAGAGAGAGAGGGAGAAGCAGACTCCCCGCTGAGCAGGGAGCCCGACGTGGGGCTCGATTCCAGGACCCTGAGATCATGACCTGAGCCGAAGGCAGACACTTATGTGCGTTGTTTTTTAGGTATTGTTGCACACCTAATGGTTGACAGTATAGTGTAAACATAACTTATATGCACTGGGAAACCAAAAGATTCATTTGAATCACTTGATTGTGAGGTTCTGGAACCGAACCTGCAATTTTTTCGGAGGTATGCCTGTCCGTGCCTTCTTGGGCGTTAAGCTGCGGACAGAGTTTTAGAAGAGCACCACGACTTTGGAGAGTGTAGGTATGGCTAGAAGATCAACTCTTTCGGAAGTGTAAGATGGAAGACAGCCTTGAACATTGGTCTTTTCTGGAACACTTGCGAGGTGCATGGGCCATCACAATAGCACCCATTAGGAACATTGTAAATTGAGTAATAAGTTCTAAATTAGATTTTTCACTTTGAGAGTGAGCTATTCTCTTTTCTGAGAAGAGCCTCATTTGATTGCTTTGAAACAGCTTACAGTGATATCAATTTACCTAATTGTGTTTTAAGGGGTAGTTATTCAACTTACCCCAGTAAACTTAATCAAGGCAATTACTCTAGGCAGTGATTCTGTGGGATTTTTTGTTTGCATTGTCTCTCTATGGGGTCTTCAGAAATATTTTCCTGGCTGGGGATTTAATCACCCCAGTCTACAAGTAAATGCCCTCCCCCTCGCCCTTCTCTCTCTTTATTGGCTTGCAACGAGTATGATTAGATTTGGGTTTAAAAGTTATTGTTCTCATTTGATTAATTCACGAAAAGGCCATTAGATTGCCTGGCACTCCCAAGTCCGCCCCACCCGGCGGAAAAGTCAGACTTTCTCTGGCTAGGCAGGAGACACACTTAGATGCTGACGATCACACCTCCCATTTACAGCCGTCCGTAACCTTTTTGGTTTGACCTTCTAGTGTTGACTTGTTGGAATTAATAGTGTGGGCCCAATTTTGTGAAACTTGATAACGGATTAGTAGGGATTTTTTTGTTGTTGTTGCATTTCTTGGTCATTTTCTCACACTCTCTATCCTGCCCAGCTGTTTTTCTTTGCTGTTTTCCCTTCACTCTGCCCCCACGGGTGCCTTTTTGTGTCCCTTGCAAGGAACATGCAGTACGTGACGTTCGTGGACCATGTGCATCCACTCCTGGGTCCTGGGGAAATCTCCCCCAAGCCTGCTGAGCGCTGGAGAAGGAACAGTGGGGCAGCCCAGCACCTCTCCTGCTTCACAGCACCATGCAGCGCCCTGGCCCCACACCTCGTCAGGAGGTAGACAGCTAGAACTCTGTGATTGCACTTCCGGGGCCAACAGATTGGATCTGACTGTTAACGCAAAGGGGTGGATCTGAGATATTTTAACTGAATTAAAAGTTTCATCTGAAAAGAAGCTGACAGCCCAGCTGGCCCCCGAGAGCTCGGGAATGCCCTGGATTTCAGCATTCCATGCTTCACACGCAAAGCCAGCTGTGGGCTGAGGCAGCTGCCTGTGGAGACAGGTCTTACCGCCAGTCCTTTCTGTGTGCTTGGCGGTTGGTGTGGCCGCCCGGGGTGGGGGGGTGGGTTGGCCCAGGGCCCCTCGGCGCCACTCACATGAGTGGTAGAGGAAGGGGGAGACCAGCAGGGAGACACTTAAATGTAGGAAGATGGGGACAGCATTCATGATGCAGAGGTGGCGTCCCCAGGGTGCTGTGAGTCTCAGCCAAGCTGTGGGACAACAGGACAGATGCTTTCTAGACAGCTGGCCTACACATAATTCCAATTCTATATTGTTGTTGTTTAAAGTATCTTCTGTCACCTTCTCAATTTTTTTATTTTTTGTGAAGATTAACTTTCTCATTAATGCACCTATTTTGGGGAAATCTTATTTTGTTTTCAAAAGGAAGGAAACATGGATTAGTTATATTTTTGCCCCTTGTAGCCTCACAAGACTCAAGTGTCCCCTGCATTGCAATGGCTGCTTCCAACCAAATTAACCTGTGGGTCCGGTTGAACCATATGAAATTGCCATCTCACTAGGCTGAGAGGGTTGAATATTGGCAGTTCCAAGTGGTTCCACCCAAGAGCGTGTTCATGACCCTCTATTTTAGCTTTGTGTCCTAGCTTTATTGATTATGACTTCAAGATAGAATAAGAGATCGAGTTTTCCAGATGGCTGACAGTAAAGTTTATCAAAATGGGAGTGTTCTCCAGTCCAGTCGAGAGGCACAGCAGATCCCTAAAACAATATACAGCCTCGTCTTTTGGAGTCCCACCGCCATCTTTATCCGTTGCTCTTGTGTGTGTGTGTTTGTCAACAGCTGTGACAGGCTGTGACATTTGTATTCCTTTTGGGGTTTCCATTTTCTCCAGGTGTCTAAATAATTTGCTATGATGGGTTGCTGCTGCGAATATCCAAATTTGAGTTGAAAGAAAAAAATGAATGTATATACATTTTTTCTTTTTTGAATTGGAGTTTGGGTTTCCTCTATTGTCGAGTGTGTGTGTGTGTGTGTGTTTATTGTGGTAAATATACATAACATAAAATTGACTATTTTAACTTTTTAAGTGTATAATTTAGTGGCGTTAGTTACATTAGCAATGTGTGAAAGCATCACCATTTCTAAAACTTTTTCATCACCCCAAAACAGAAACTCTGTATCCATTAAGCACTAACTACCTATATAATTTATTTTTAATTTTTTTTTTTAATTTTTATTTATTTGACCTGGAGGGGGGAGGTGGAGCGAGAGAGAGAGAGAGAGAGAGAGAGAGAGAGAAAACGCAAGTGCACAAGCAGGGAGAGCGGCAGGAAGAGGAACAAGCAGACTCCCCGCAGAGCAGGGAGCCCGATGTGGGACTTGATCCCAGGACCCCGGGATCATGATCTGAGCTGAAGGCAGATGTTTAACCGACTGAGCCACCCAGGCGCCCCCCCCCCCATGTAATTTCTTTTTAAACTATTCTCTTCTTGGGTTCCTTTTCTTATGCTGCTTTTAGAAATAAGAGCACAGTAGAAATTCTGGTTTGTGTAACCTTTCTTAAGGAATAGACGATGTCAAGAAATAATGCCTGTAGGCCTCGAATCCAGGCTCCTAGGAGGAAGAATCTAATACTGACCACTCCTGAGCATTGGCATCCACCTCACGTGCCTGTGAGGTGGATGGTGCTGCCCCATCCTTTCCCTTCTCAAAGGGGATGTGTCTGCATAGCTGTCTAAAAGTAAGGGGAAAGAGGGGGCACACTAGTGACAAGTGACAGATAATTGTGAAAAATCAGATGTATTGGCTTCTTTTGTTGAAACTTCAGTATGGGTCCATCTGTTCTTCTTGGAAGTCGCTTTAATCAAAACAGTGCAGCTGTATTAAAAAGACAGCATTGAGCTGGGAAACTCTTAAATTCTTTGTGCTTTTCCCACATTTTGCTGTTTTATCCTGGAAATACCCGTGTCTGAGATGGATATTAAACACCAGTCCATGGAGTTTCTTAGAAGTCTACACTCCAGAGACCGAACACCACTGGGACTTTCAGTCTTGCTTTGAAGACCAAGTAAAATGCGGTGTGTCCAGAGTACTTGGTTTTGAGTGAGAAAATGTTCTTTTTTTTTTTATTATTATTATTTTTTTATTTATTTTTTTTTTTAAAGATTTTGTTTATTTATTTGACAGAGAGAGATACACAGCGAGAGAGAGAACACAAGCAGGGGGAGTGGGAGAGGGAGAAGCAGGCTTCCCGCAGAGCAGGGAGCCCGATGCGGGGCTCGATCCCAGGACTCTGGGATCATGACCTGAGCCGAAGGCAGACGCTTAACGACTGAGCCACCCAGGCGCCACCGAGTGAGAAAATGTTCTTATGCTCTGAAAGCCACGTGAGTCTTACTATCTAGACCTCTTCCAAGAATTTGGTTTGGCATCTTGTGGCTCAAAGATGGAAAGTCAAATGTTTCTATTAATTTTCACTCTGGGACTACAGAAAAAAAAACCAGTAAGTCTGCTTGTTTATTAGTGCACCTAGCTCCAGCAAGAAAACGTGTGTCTTTGCAAATCTGCATAGCTCTGTGTATTGTAAATTTTACCCACTATTGTAAATTTTAGCATTTTGAAATCTAAGATTGTTATCCCATATATTTCAACATCTATGTTGAAATGGGAAGCAATTTACAGTAACAAACACTGCAGGACATGTTGGTGTTCTGAGGAATGTGGGCTGTGTCAAGTGTTGCAGACCTTTGCTTGCTAAGAGTGTATACCATTTCTATGTTGTTACCTGCCATATTCCCAGCACCAGTGAAAAATCCATTGGTAAGACTTAAAAGAACTGGGTCTCTGGGGCCTGCCTCCTTGTACCTTTATCTGAATCCAGCCTAAGTGGATTTAGAATCCAGCTTATTTCAGACTCTTTGAGACCACGGCTTTTTCCCTAGCCCTTTGGACTAACAGCTGGGCCCCACCACTGGATAGGTAGACAGGTGGCTAGGGAATTGGATGCTATTAGCAGTATTTATTGGCCCCCGTGTGGCTCTAGCTGAGCACGCATTCTCTCTTTCTGTAAATGCTTTTGCAGGAGAATGCGTATAGCCTCTGCCATGGGCCCTGACCTTCTTTGGCTTTCTGTCCTCCTTCCGGGGGCCAAATTGTTCGCTTTTGTGTTTTCTCCTTTGTGGATATCTCTCAACTTTGGCCTCTTCATTCCTCTGGACTGAGCCTCTCCTTCCCAACCTTTAGGCTTGGTCTGTTTATTTGTATCCACGCCTGCCTCTGATCTGCCAGTCTCTCTTCTCTTTAGTTGACTTCGGGGTTCCGGGCTCTGCTTCTCGGTGGCACACTCGTGCCGCTGTGAACCTGCAGTGTATCCAGACCTTTCTGGCAGCGCTCATGGGCAGGCGGGAAGAAAAGGGTTGAGGTTTGGTGCCATCAGTCCCATCGTTACTTTCAATTTTGTGGTTAGCTTAGCAAATTAAATTGCTCATATTTGAAGGTAAGCAGGATACTATCTTGCCTTCTTGGTGCCCATGAATACTGAACACAGCTAATTAATCCTGTGTGCTAAGCTCAGACCAGGTTGCAATTTATGACCGGGAGAGGTAAATAGAAAACATTAAATCAAGACTAGATCCTTCTTGGGACGCCTGGGTGGCTCAGTTAGGCGCCTGCCTTCCGCTCAAGTCATGATCCCAGGGTCCTGGGATCAAGTCCTGCATCGGGCTCCTTGCTCAGTGGGGAGCCTACTTCTCCCTCTGCCTGCCACTCCCCCTGCTTGTGCTCGAGCTCTCTTTCTCTCTCTCTGACAAATAAATAAAATCTTAAAAAAAAATAGGTTCTTCTTTATTTTGCAGGCTTGAATACTATTTATTGTAAGTATCATTTTATGAAAAATGTATGTGAAGATCTTACTTGGAGAGAAAACAACTTACAAATTATTTACAGGAATTAGACATGGTACCATGTACTGTAATTTCAGTAGAAAAAGCAGAGGCAATTTGTTAAAACAAATCAAGCTGGTTGTGACTGAGTTGCATTCCATTCCAAAAATTCATTTATAGGCCTGTTATCTGGAACCAGTTTTCCCAAAGACTCCATGATACACGCGGGGAGCTGATTGTCCCATCCGTGTACAAAGAGCCGGTACCCACAGGATGCCATGCCTTGGGGGGCTGCAGAAGCCCTCTGCTGGCGGATCCCAATTTTAAACTTGTTTGCAGAGTTCCAACCCAGGATGCTGCCATGGTGGGATTAGGGAATCACATTCTTCCCATGATCACCTCCCTGGCGAGTGGTGGGGAAAGGAGGCACCCCATTTCTAAGCCAGGTCCTCCTCATCAGGGTTGGCATGTGGGATGGGTAACGGGGAGGAGGAGGAGGTCTGCCTGGTAGACCTCTCTCTGCCAGGCGCCACGCTGGTGCACTCCAGCTCTCTGTCCCTTGTAACCCTCACAACTACCCTAGAAGGCCTCTTTAGCCATATCGTAGTGCTGTGGAAGCCGAGCTTGGGTGGGATAACATGTCCACAAGCCCCCACTTGGTCAGTGAGGACTGGTGGAGCAGGGGCTTGGGGCCAGAGTGGACCATCTTCCCACTTCTATTCTTGAGGAGGAATGCGAAGTAGGACAGGGGAGTCTTGGGATGGGGGTGTTCCCACCTGTCCCTCCTCATCCTGGCTGTTTGCTGTGCTCGCTCCTCTCTGTGGGCCCCCCGGGATTGAGTGCACTTGGTGTCTGTCTTACCACGACGTCTGTGCTTTCTCTTGAAGTCACTCTCCAAGATCGGCCGGTTCTCCTGCGGTCTCCCCCACTTCCTCCTGCTTTGTGGTGGCTTTTATTTTATTTTATTGCTCTAGGGAAATAGAAGGGTTAGAAAAAAAAAATCATGTTTTTTAAATGTGATGTTTCATTGTCTTGTGTTCACAATCTTGCTTTCATGATGCTCCTTCTGATCAGTACTTCTCAACCCTGGCTGCATACTCTGATTCACGGGGAAGCCTTGCCAAGAGCCTTGGCCCTGCCCCCCAAACAGTGACATCAGAATCTCAGCTGGGACTTGGGCTCCTCACAGAGCATGGGGCCTGCTTAAGATTCTCTCTCTCCTCCTTCCTCTGCCCCTCTCCCGTGGGCTCTCTCTGTCTGTCTCTTTCTCTGTCTCTCTCTCAAAAATAAATAAAAATTTAAAAAAAAAACAACATTTGCATCCTGGACTTAGAAAGTGCTCTTTGTAACCTGTGATTGCTAGGCCTTGATTTTTCCCACACAGCTTTTTTTCTGAACTTTTCTTCGGTGGTTCTCTGAAATGTCTCTTCTGCCCACATTATATTTGCTTACAGCTCCTTCTATTTGTCTGTCTTACTCTCCCTCTATGGAGTCCCTGCCTTGATCTTTCCATAACTCTTCTCTCGTCCCACCCACTCACGTTGGACACTCAATTAGAGTGGGTGTTTGGGGTTTAAATGTCCCAAACCCTCGTGCGGTGTTTCTCCATGTGTGGTTCTCTGACGAGCTGCTTCGTAATCTTTGTTAAGGATGCGGGTTCCTTGGCCCCACCCCGGACCTGCTGAGTCCTCTTCTGTGAAGATGGCCCTAGAGTCTGTGCTTTAACAAGGTTTCCCCCTGATTCTGTGGGCCTCTGACTCAGTGGGTGTATCAATCTGAGATGAACTTGGAGAGTCCTCCTCCTTGCTCTTCTGAGCTGGTCTCATTTGCCGTTTGCTTCCAGCTGGACTGCCCCCTGTCCTGTGGGGTTGGGGGCTCCGGGGAGGAGCTGGCCCTTCTGATGGCATGAACCTCAGGCAGGGTTCTTTCATTTTCCCCTTCTCCCTCACGCACAATCCCACCCCCTTTCGCTTCTGTGTCTGGAACAGAACTCAGTGTTTGGGGTCCTCTCCTTCCGGCTGAAGATACTTGAAGGCTCTTATTTGTCGGTGGGGAAATCCCAGTGGTAAAGCAGCTTCCTGAAATCCCATAATCAAGTGCACAGAGACCATCAGTGATGGTCTTTGAATTCAACTCAACTGAGTTACATTTGTTTCTGAGGAAAACCGTACCAGTTTCTCTTTCAAGAGAGGGAGGGCAAGGCCCTGGAGTTCAGAGCAAGGCCCTGGGTGGGGATGGGTGAAGGTGTCTCCCCTGGAAGGAGATTGTTTCCCCCATTTCTCCAGCGATGCGCCTGCCCTCATGCCTGGAAAGACCCCCTACCCCCCTCCGGGCTGGATGAGAGGCCTAGAAAAGAAGGGGTGGGTAGATCCCAAGCAGCTGCCCCACATAGAGGAGGAAAGGGGGCTTTTCCCAGTGGAGACCTCTTCTAGTAACTTCCATGTAAGGAATATCTGTTCCTTAAAACAGCAGTGAAAGCGTGAGCCGTCCAGCTTTTATTTCAAGCTGATTGCATTTGCCCTTTTAAAGGTAAGAAAGCAGACCGAATGGGCACTTCTGAGGAATTTTGCCCGGGAGGGGGACACCCACAGACTTTCTCAGGTAGTGGAAACGTTCGGTGTGTTCTGTGCGGTTCACCAAGCCGTATAATTTTCCTGTAGGCGAAGTAAACTTGAGTTCTTAAAAATAACCTCTCGCCTGTTGGAAGGCAGCTTGTTCGTCTGGCAGGTACGCGTGTCTCCCACACTCTGCTCACCTCAGAGCTGATGGACCCGCAGCCTCACGTGAGGCGGCGGCAAACCGGGCCCGCTGCCTGGGTTTGTACGGCCTGCGAGCTAGGAGGGGTTTTTGCGTTCCTTGATGTTTGGAAACATCAGAAGGAGATTTTATGATGCATGAAAAATGACCTGAAATTCAAATTTAGAGAAGTTGTGCTGGAAGTTAAGCAGCCGTGCCCGTTCACGGACTTCTCATCAGAGATTGCCTTCCAACTCCTGCGGCGCAAGAGAGGAGCCGAGAAGCCTCACGTCTTTACCCCCTGGCCCTTCACAGAAGTTCGCTGACCCCCATCTAAAGGATCATTTTCCCCAATTGCTTCCGATGTGATATTTAGTGCTGAGCGGCCTTCTGGTGGTTCCCAGTGCTGGCTACACACACCAGACACACTGGAGGGGCTGTTCCCTGAGATTCCTGCCCCCCCCTCCGCCCCCCCAGCCCAGCCCAGCCCAGTGGTACAGTCTCTCTGGGAGTGGGCCCAGGAATCTGGATTTTCAGCCAGCCAGCGGAGGCCTTGCTATGAACCCCGGGATCGATGAGTGGTTAAGCCCCCTCATTTTGTTGTCCTGGCGAGGTGGAAATGCCCTGCCCGAGAGGATTAAGGTCATCAGGGACAAGACCCCTATTTCCTGCTGCCTGTAGGCATGTGGCTCTCAGAATTGAAGAGCCTCAGAACATCAGACTCTGCCCGTCCCCACTGAGGGCTTGTTGAACCACCGGATCCTGGGCCCCCACCCAGGGTTTCTGGTTCGGCAAATCTCAAGTGCAGCCTGAGAATCAGCATTGCTGATGCCGCTGCTAGTCTGGGAACCGCACTTTGAGAACTGGTTTGTAGGGCTTGTTGTGCTGTGTCTGTGGATCGTTGTTTTTTTTTAAATCCATGTTCTAAATAAAAGCATCTAATACACAGTCTTCTCCCCAAAGTTCTTTAAAAACACAGATGGTCACTCACACAGTCCAAGTACACTTTTTTGACTGCTACACCATAAAGGGATCGTGCTTGAGAGGTGTCTTGTCTAAAAACAAGATGTAGTCTGGCGATCTTAGTTTAAAATACTAACACCTGTCAATGGTTTAGTCTGTAACCGGCCAGGGGTGTGGGGGGGGGCGTGGTTGGTTGATGGGGAGCCACTCCCAACCACAGCAAAAAAGCAAAAATAAGAAAGCCTGTGTGTTGTGTGTTAATTATATCCCAACACATTTCCAAGGAAGGTCCACTCTTAGTATTGCAAAATATAAATGAGTTGATTGGGCTTAGACACAACTTTCAGAAGTTACCCTGCAAATTTTGACACCTGATGCCTATTTTGAAGAACAGTTAAATGAACTCACCACTGACGTGCTAGGTAAATGCATAGCGCTCCTTTTCTAAGTGAGGTGCCAGAGAAGGAAGGAGAGTGATTCTGCATTTAGAAGCTGTAGTTGGAACCCCCAAGCTTCTGAGAGTCAGCTCTGATTTAATAGGCTATCTTATCCCATTGTTCATGCCGCCCTGGCAGAGAGAACACTGGGCCAGGGCCAGGAAGGGGACCAGGACTAGGATAAGGCAAGCCTGGTGTGTAGGGTGCAAAATGTAAGGAAGCACCCAGCCAGGGTCATGCTGCATTTGCACCCCCCCCCCCCAGCTATAAATTGTGTGTCCTGACCACCTGCCTCTCCCTAGTCCTGGCCCTGAACAGAATCTAGGGGCGTAAGCAAGACTCCCTAGGACAAGAAGCCATCTGTAGACTCAAAGTCCCCTCTTCCCTTTGCTTTGCAGGAATGACTCATTGAAACAACTTCTGTTAACGGTCCTACTTTGATATTTTTCAATATCAATTTCAGTGTCAATTTCAGGTTATTGACAATAACTTTGTCAATACATTTTAGGGAACTTGTTTAAGATTAAATTACTTCCGTGCACGCCGCAGTGTGTAATATGATGGTGTGGAATATTCACATGAGTTTTTGAGGGGAAAAATGTCCCCAAAGGATTTCCTCATGAAGACTTTATAGCAGGCTTGTGCAATCCCCTATAAAACTACAACATTACATTTGTAAATTCAGCACATGGACTATATTAGATGTTCCAAGTGCAGTGGCTTCATTTCAGAGGTTCAAGTTGGTTTTTAATATAGCTCTTGTCTGAGTGTTCCAAATAGTTCTCGTAACAGTTTTTAAATAATTTAATGGTATTTTTAAGTCTTCCACGAAGGGTAACTGAGTAGCCAGCCCTGGAGAATTCAAGTATCTTTGTCTTCTGGAATGACCTTCTGTTCTGAAATGTATCCACCTTCCTGCTATGTCAGAGTTCACGGTGGGTTGCTCCAAAGCATCTGCTTTCCTTCTTGCAAAGGCAGCTAATGACAGATGTTTACGGGGTGATGCTGAGAAACCTCCACTCCCCTGACAATGGCTGGAACATATGCTATCCCCAGTTTCAGGAAGCTTTTGTAACAAAGGACTCCAAAAGAGATCAGGCCACTGGGGAATGTTAACCAGCATGCCTTTGTAAAGGGCAAATCCTGTCCGATTAACCTGATTTCCTTCCCTGAGCAGTGATAAACCAGGGAGATTAAAAAGGCAGATTTTTCAACTTTCATATTTATTTCTTTTTCCTGATTTAAAAAATGTTCATAATTAAAAACTGAAGGTTGTTTATTTTAAAAATTTATTCTTTTCCCCCCTCTTCATCAAAAGGACTTGCCTTAGCAAACAGTACATGGGCCCTGGAAACATTCACTGGAGGCAGCACAAGTGAGCGTTTGTCCGCAACAGTATGAAGATGTAAATAGCATAGAGGAAAATAATTCCTGCCTTTGGAGGAGAGCCCTACTCAGAAGTATCCATTATTGGCTCGTTGCTGTCCTTGATGGAGATTTCAAAATGGTTTGCAGATGTTACTTTTAGCTGAAAGAGCCAAAGAGACCACAGGCACCTTTTAGCACCTAGGATAAGATAGGCTTAGTTCATCACTTTCGTATGTTTGAGCTGCGGTCTGAAATGAACAGGCGTGCTTTTGCTTTTAGCAGCGGTATTACGGTATGAGTCACACATCCCGAACAATCCACCTGTGTAGAGTGTACAATTCGGTGGCTTTTAGGATATTCACAGAGTTGTGCAGCCATCACCGCAGTCCATTTTGGAACATTTTGGTTACCCCAAAATATACCCCTTAGCCGTCTCCCCCCCTCAAAAAAACATTCCCACCCCAGGCCCCAACCCTAGGCAGCTCTGTTCTCTGTTGCTATGGATCTGCCTATTCTGGACATCCTGTGTGTGTGGAATCGTGTCATCTTCTGTGCCTGACTTCTTCCACTTCTTAGCATGATGTTTTCATGGTGCGTTCATGTGGTCCCATGTACCAGCACCCCATTCCTTTTTATTGCTGAGAAATATTCCATTGTATGGATATGCCACGTTTTACTTAAAAGGAATAGTCTCTTAAAGCTAAGTCGAAGAGAAAAATACAAAAGAGAAAGGACGGCTAGCCATTTAAAGCCACTTTTTATATGGTTTATAATAAGTCACACATTTAATATTTCCAAAAGTAAGGATGATATTTTGATGTATAAGCTTGAAATCAGAATAAGAGCAGTGACCTAATTCTTAGATGCATTTAAAAAAAAAAGTTTAGACTTTCTATTAGATTCTATTTCTAGTTATGGTCTCCTATCTGAAAATGGTTACTTTTTTTTTTTTTTCCCCAAAGTTCTGGGAGGACTGCAAGATCATTAAGGCTTAGAGAAAGGGGTTCTAGAGAAGCCGCCCAGGAAGTGGGTTAAATAGCATGGAGGAGGCTAGTAGGTTAATTGAAGCAGATGGGATACTTACATAGATAGTGCAGACTAGCTGTTCTCTCCCACTGGGAAGAAAGGACAACAGCCCAGATGGGAGAGCTGGTAGCACAGGGAGGGACATCCTGACCTCAAGGACAGCTCGGAATGACAGCAGAGGGGCTGACTGACTTCGCCTTTGAGAATAAATAGCTGGCCTCTCATCTGCCTGAAGAAGGAGTAATGCTATAGATTTTAGAGCTGAGGATCGCCAGGCATCATTTTACTCCTGTCTCTTCTAAGCAGGTGACAGATTGTCATGAATATTTCCTTGTACAGGTGAGACTGTTGTCATCCTGACCCAAGGCACAGATGAGAATCAGTGCAGAAGGCCTTGACATTTGACAAGGTTGGAGAAGTGGAACAGTTTTTAAAAAGAGAAGCTGTAACTTGAAGACGTGACCTATGATACTGAATTTTTTGTGTGCAGCGGAATTTTGAGATTCTCTAAGTGGTGTCTCGAACCATCCCCACTTCATTTTGGAAGTCCTGCTCCCCTTACTGGTCCCCCCGGGTACAGTGTACTGCTGTTCTTAGCTACTCTCTAGGGCTGCCTGGCAAAGGTTCTTTTGAGGAATTCTTGGAAGAGATGCCAAAGAGGTTCACATGGGGCATTTTACTGCAAGCATTTATTGGGTAATTTGGGGGAGGAGAGGACTGAGGGGATCATGTAGTTTTGCCGGGTCATTTTGTATGGGTGTGGACTTGGCCCCGGATGCTTTGATCAAAGTCATCTGGGAGCGAAAACAGAAGGGGGCCTCATCTGGTTCTCCTGCTAGAGGGTCCCCAGGGCCAGCTAGGACGGGCCTGGAGACCAACCCAAATGAACCGAAAGAGGTGAGGGACTCCTGGCCGCGAGTCACAAAACCTGTTAAGAGACCCGATTAATGTCCGAAAGCCAGAGGCAAAACAGTAAGTTAATTTTGGGCACCTGCTGCCCAATAAACCCTTGTGAATGAATGCACTGAGGATAAAACTGAAATAAGACCCAATGAAGGAGTTAATTTACATGTGCCAGGAGAGGAAAGTGGTTTCTTTACCTTCAGGACTGAGCCAGTGTCTGTAATCATTCACAGCATGTGTGTGACCTAGAATCTCTGCTTTTTGTTACTTGGTGACTTTTTTTAACCCAGGCTTTTTTAATGGGGTTGGTTATTTAAGACTTTGTTCTTAAAGGGCTTGTTCATTGCATCAGTGTGTATGTCTCTGTCCCTCCATCCATCCTAGCCAACGATAAGCAAATCTTTTCTGATTTCGTCAAATAAATGAACCAGTAATATCATCTATTTGTATATTGATACTTCTGGTTTTTTTCCTACATTTGCATTATTTGGTGGGATCTTCCCAGTGCACCCAGTTCAGCAAATAAAAGAGAAATCGCAAACATGATTTTGCAAATCTGAAGAGTCTCAAAAGGTCCCTACCTCCCATCGTCCCTGACATGGAAAGTGCTGCGTGAGCCTGGCATTTATAGGATTCTCTGTGGTTTGTATTTTCATTGGATTGATCTCATTTTGATCCTATAACAAACCTGTGACCCACGTTTCCGTTTTTTCAAAAAGCCATTTATAAAGATCTGCCCGTTAACCACTTCTCTGTTGCAGAGACAGAAGTGATTTTGGGGGTCTGTCAGTACCTGGGACCTGACTTCCCAGTGTAAAGCAAAGCCAGGTAGCTGGGGGTGAGATTCTGGGTTTTCTTAAAAGTATGAAACCATGCGGGGGGAAAAAAGAGGTCCCAGAAACTAACGGTTACTTTTTCATTCTCTCCTTGCAAGACTTCAAATTCAGAAATGTAAAGTCTACCCCAAGGTAGAAATAAAGTTTTCATGCCATCTACTGGTTTAGTTAAAAGCCATTTACATGGCAGGAAAAACCCCGGATGAAGTATTCACTCACCGACCCCCTCAGTTTTTTAGAGCTCATTTTAAGGTATCAGAATTACGATTGGGTTGTGTTTCCCTGTACCTGGCTTTTGCCTCATCTCTTTCCCCTGCCAATGTCTGTTAACCATTTTTATGCTCTTTAACTGAGAATTTTATTTTGCTTTCTAATTTTTTTTTTTTTTTTAAGAGTTTAAGTAATCTCTGCATCCAACGCGGGGCTTGAACTCACGACCCCGACATCAAGAGTCGCCTGCCCTGATGACTGAGCCAGCCAGGCGCCCCTCTAAAATTCTTTAAAAAAAAAAAAAAGCAGCTGGGAGTTGGAGTGTCAGATTTAACATCAGGCCAGTATAAATAAGAAATCGCCGAAAGAATTGGTAGGGCTCTTTGATGAAAATATCTTTCCTGTGATTGCCAGGCTCAGCAGAAGGACTAATACTCCAAGGGATATCTATGTAAGACCAATTAATTTCTTACTCTCCTAAAAGCATTCCTCTTTGTCTTACAGAAATTCAGGACCTAAAATTGCCATGAGAATCAGGCTCGCTGAATAAATAGTTTAGATGTTCGTGTTCTCAGTTACTTTGTGTGAAGAAAGTGTAAGCCATCTGGGCTCTTCGTCCTTTTATCTTGCCGCTTCCAAAAGATAGCGGATATGGCGTTTGCTTTTAGGTTAAGGCAGATGTATGAGCCTGCCATCTTAATTTCTTTTGTATGGTTGGCATATCTTTTAGCTGCTTTAAGATGTTGGGAAGATTTCAAACCAAGTTGGGGAAGAACAAAATACATTGGTGGGTTTTTTTCACTGCTAAGTCGACTAGTTCAAATATTTTGTGAACCAGTGTCCTCTGAAATAAGTACATTTATTTAACAACATTTGGAAGTTTCTCTAAATTTGTTGTTAATCTGGGTTTTGTGTTGTTTTTGTGCCAGATGTTTAATTTAGGCCTGAATCCTGCAACTATGATTTGGCTTCATCATATGTAAGAAGAGAATGTTAGATCCTGAAATATATTGGTGTTAATGTATTATGGAATAGTTTCGCGTCCCAACCCCAAAACTCTGCAACCATCTCTAACTGTATCCTCCAAACTAATGTGACCTTTTTTTGTTGTTGGTGTTGTTAACTTGTGCTTTTATAGTTTGTACTTTATTCTAGTGGCATAAAGACTATTGTTAATGCAGATTTAGTCGTAACTGACTTTTATGTGAATCCATCACTCAAGATGATGCCTAGAAGCTGTCTTTTGAGTATATTTTTAGTTACCTTTGGAAAAGCCATTATGTTTAACAAAATAGGTGGGGCAGGGGATAAAAACCCTGATGTCTGGCAGCGGATTAGGCTCTAGCGATCAATAAATGCATATAACATGTAGATGATGGACTGAAGCTATTTTTCACTTACCAAAATGAAAGGAGAAAAGTGCTTTTAAAACAATTCAGGTAAAGTATGTAAGGGCTAATTTTCTAGGTCCTATTAATCTTCCTGAGTGATACTCATTTTTCCAAATGTAGTTGAAAAAACTCCTATGCCCACAAGGAATGCTGACGCCTAGGCATGTGATCCGTACCCTCTAAGACTTAGATTTAAGAAGTGTAACCACGTATGTCAGCTGGTTCCAGTAATGTTGGTGATGATGCTCATGTAGACACCAGCCTCTTGAGTTGTCTGGTGGAGAGACTGGTCCTTCTTTCCGTAGCCGGTAGGTATCAATTCCAGGTGTTTCACTAACGGTAGGAATATCTACTAGTGTTTCCCAAAGACTTGAACTAGTCCTAAATGATGTTGAGAGAGGCGGGGAAATTGGCCAAATCAAGTTTGCAAAAGGCTACGTTAGTTTTCAGAAATTAAGAGCACCCACTTAATCTTAAGCTCTGCAGTAAAGAAATGTGTCTTTCTTTGCTTCATAACACTTCCCCAACAGCAAAAGAAGCTGTTGGTCAAATTAATGCCCATTAACAGGCCTTCATTTTGAGAAGTGCTGACCCAGATGTTGGTTCCTTTTTTGTGGTTGCTACTTTCATTTGGGTGCTTATCAGCATTAATCAGCTGATAGCAATGTTGTCTTTAGGATAGGAGTCCTATACAAGTACCATTTGGATGTTTTTCTATTTTTAAAAAACTTTAAAAAGTGTGTTTGATTATTATGTGTCTCTTTTCTTGGCCTCTGGGTTCCATGATGGTGGAGACCATGTTCATTTGGTTCTTCTGCATCACCCCAGCACATCCCAGAATATTGCCACCTCATAGGCGTTCACTAAATTTTGAGTGGATGAAGGAATGAAGACGGGCTTTGTTCTAGGCTGTATACATTTCAAATTATATCACACCCAAATAGATTCAGTTACAGCCGTGTTGAGGGCAATGATTTTTCTTAAGTAGTCTGAAGAGGTGTATTTCAATGATTAAACAAAGACAGCAGGGTCCCCCACTGTCACTGCCATCGACTGAATGACTTTGGACAATTACATAACATTAATCATCTGTTTTCTCACCTGTGACTGGGCGATGGTTATACTTACCTTTCAGGGTTGGTTTGAGGGAAGGGAGGGTGCGCGAGGAGGCTTAGGGATGTGCTGACATCGTGTGTATTTAGCACCTGTCATGTATTAGGAAGTGTCATCCCAAAGGCAGGCCCCATACCATAATAACCTTCCCCACCTTTCAATACCAGCTGGCTAATGACAGACCTCTTTTGGCCCACCCATCTTCTCTTCATCCTGTCTTAGCTACTTTGACGGCAAAGAAGGGAGATGATGTAAGAATTGGAGGATGAGGGTGAAATGGGCTCTTTCGTGATGACCAAAATCTAGAAGAGCTTTTTTATGGTAATGGACTCTCTGGAGCCAGGTGTTAGCTTTTGTGCTCGGGTGTGGGAGGGAAGGAAGAAAAGGGGTCTGGCAGATTGATTCTAGAACATACCGTCTCACACCCAGCCATGACTGCCACCCTTCAGTGATTTCACGGTGGTTTTCAGTGTTGAGAAAAGCTTGGTGTGAACAAACCTCCATCCAAATCCTGTTTAGTCTTACGACACTTAAAGATAGTAATGTTATAATTAGTTCTCCAGTAGCTTGTGTTTCTGTTTGGCCTCGTTTTAACTTTGAAAACAAAATCAGCAATACAGCCGTGCACACGGTTGTCCGCCGTCCGTCTGTTTTTGAGGGTTCTTGTCGCCTGGTTGCTACAGCTGCTGGATGGTGGTTCCCAGGCCTTGGGATCCCTGCATCCAGAGATTCTAGACCAACATAGTTATCCCGTTGTTTAGATTGTCAGGTAAGGACATCAGATAACTTTTGCCCTTATTGTAATTTTAAAAGACTATTTCTGGGTGTGGACCCAGATGCAGGCCTTGAACTCATGACCCTGAGATAAAGACCTGAGCTGAAATCAAGAGTCAGGCCTGACAATTTTACTACACCCGAGAGTGGGGAAGATGTAAAATAAAGGACAACTGTTTAAAACAGAAATTAAGCTTCATGAAAAACTAGTTCCATTGTCTTCGATTTCTCACTTGGCTACTGAAAATTAACAGCCCCAGTTAAGAATTTGGAAGTCTTGGGGCACTTGGGTGGCTCATTTGGTTGAATGTCCAACTCTTGATCTCAGCTCAGGTCTTGATCTCAGAATCGTAAGTTCAAGCCCTGCATTGGGCTCCATGCTGGGCATGGAGCCTACTTTAAAAAAAATTAAGAAAATTAAAAAAAAAAAAAAAAGAATTTGGAAGTTCCTACTACAGTTGAATTCCATGAGAGGAATCTTTTTCTGACAAAAAATGCAGTCCCTACTCCAGGCTTATAATTCCTGGACCTTGTCTTAGGGAGAAGGTTAGTTCTGTAGTTGGCATTTCAAAATTACTCTCATTCCTTTTGTTTAAAGATAAGGTTTGATTATTTTTACACATCTAGTTAAGGCTTCAATTAAATGCTTTGGTGGGATAATGAAGACCGTTATATTCAAAAAAAGAAATATATATCTGGAATCCTCCTGCTTCAGATAAAATCTTAGTGGAACGCTTAGAGATTGTATAGACTACATAAGGAGGGGTGTGCCGAAATAGCTCCTTCATTTCTTAACTGGGGTTTCTGTGAAGCTCTGAGTTTTGCAGACCTTGATTTAAGAGCCGTTGAGAATGATCTAGTCGATGGAGCGCATGTTCTTAATGTTGCTCTGATTTTCACTTAATTTTACAGTTGCACTGACCTAGTTTTGAGGACAAAAATTAGAAGACAAGGTGGAACTTAGAATTAGTGGTTGACTATAGGTTATTTTGCTTTGCAAAAAGAAAACAACTAGACATTCGGTTCTGGTAGGTTAATTTAGCAAAAAGATCAACCGAGTAAGTTTTCTTGCTTTGTTTTTAAATACTCCCCTATCATTCCTTTCATAACTATGTATTTGCCCTTTTTGATATTGAATCTAGAGAAAGTGAAGAACCAGTTAGGGAAGTTTCTGGAGAAAGTGTAGTGGATCAATCTTGGACTGTTGGGTAGCATCTTTATCTTCAGGATTCACTGTTGTTTGTTCCGCTTACCTCTCGAAGGGGTGCTTTGAAAATGAAAACAAACTACAGGGAAGTGAAAGATCTATGAGGATGTGTGATGTGGGCCAACAGCAGTGAAATCTGCTGCTTCTGGGAGTTTTGTGAGGAACTCAGAACCCAACTGATCAATCTTGAGTTGGATGAGGAATTCATTCTTCAAAGAAAAAGCAGATAAAATTGTTTGGAAGAAAATTATTTTCTAGTAGTAGGATTTGAAGGGATCATGTGAAGGATACACAGGGGAAACAGATGGAAAAGGGAATGGAGCTCCCCCAGGTTTATTGAGGGGAGGAGGCCACAGAGAGAAAGGGAGTGGACTCAGTTTTGTGACTAGTTCAGTGGCTGATTCGGTGGGTGACTTAGGAAAACCCACTTTTCCTGTTGTGTCCACTTTTTCCCTCTTGTGTGTCTTTTTTTTTTTTTTTTTTTTTGGTCTTGTCTGTTGGGATAAAGTATGGTAAAGCACTACGGGTTTGTATTTGAAGCTCTTATGTAACCATGTAATTATTATTTATTGGTGTCCTCACTTAGCCTCCCCAGCCTAACTTGTGCAAACCAGTTTTGAAGCTATGAACGAATTCAGAAAACCTACAGGCTTTCTGGTTGAGCATTAACATCCTGTTTTTCATGTCAATTTTTACCTGTTTTAAAAAAGCAAATCTGTAATTTTACCCATCACTGTATATTTGATGTGTTACACTAGAGTCCAGGTACTTAGCATAGATGCAGTTTTAAAATACTCTTCCATTTTAATTTGATTTTTAGGAATGGGCAGGCAAGGGTGACTTTTAAAAGTATTTAAAAATTTTAAAACATATTTAAAAAGTTAGATAAGGGAGTTTGAGGACCTTATGCAAACAAATGCAACAACATACTTTGAACCCAGAAAACATCACACATACATGCATACATACTAACAAGGACTTTCTGGGTCCTAGTTTTCTCATTTATAAATTTAGGATTAGAATAGCACCTTCCCAGAGGGCTGATTGCCAGATAGAACATAGGTTATCTGCCATGTTATTCAGCTAAGAATTGCCATAATTATATATACATACGTGTATATAGATATTTATGCATGCGTGTATATAGACGTGCATATACAAGTTACGAGAGTATGGGGAGGGGTCATTGCCATGGCACTTTAAAAGGTGGGGCTTGTGGAAGGTTTTAGGACCTGGGGAGATCTTGCGGAACCAGGCTGGCTGGGTGTGGTGTCAGCTGGCTGCCAAGGTGGCAGGGAAGGGCCTCGTGAATGTGTGGTCATGGGCTCAGGGCTCGGAGCACAAGGGGAATGGGAGAAGCAGGGCAAGCGGAACCAGAATCCGTAGCAGAATTTTTCAAGGCAACAAGCCTTTGACAGTTTTGCAGTCGAGCCATTGGGCCAACTGCCAAATCAGACCAAGCATCTCATCTTGGCCTGTGCGTCTAGGTCGTCTAAACCCGTGCGTTGTAACCCCCTGTCTGATGCCCACTGACAGCCCTGTCACTTTGGAGGGGGCGGTGTTCGTGCAGCCTTTGGACGGATCAGGAAGGTTCCGAGAAGCAGACCGTTTGTGTCTGGTCACATCCCCGAAGTGTCGGGTCTGCTGTGAGGGGAGGGGATTGATTTCCCTGGCGAACCTGACCTCCCGCTGCCTGGAGCCCAGACCTTTAGTACAGCATCTGTTAAAGGTACTTTGAGGACCATTTCCTCCGTCTGCCCCTTCCCCTGACGGGGTCTCTCTGCTCCTTCTCGCAATGGCCTTCATTTCCTCAGGCGCTTGAACAGCATGGAGTCAATATGTGTTGAACAAAAGAGCTTTTGGCAAGAGGCAGGCCAGCCGACTTAAACCCCCAACTCCGTCGGAACACACAAGACATTACATTTATTTAAACTACGAGAGGTGTGGGGACATGTTTTCTGAAGCGTACATGTATATGTAAAGGATTTCCTACACGAGGCTATTTCTGAGGGCTTGCTTTATGCTGTGAAACCAAGAATATGCCCGTCACCTGACTTGCTATTTGTTATGTAATACACCACTCCCATTGCTAACATCCCCCCCCCCAAAAAAAGATTAGTCTCATGGCTTCTGTGATTGAGTGCGCTCTGTGTACTTATCAGATACTGTGCTGATCTCGGCAGCATCATGCTGTGCCTAGTTGTGGGCTAATACGTGCCAGACCAGGTTAAAAAAAAACAAAACCACCTCCCTAGACCCCGAGCCTGGAATAATGACGCCAGGACAAAGAGATCATGGGCTTTATTATTAGACACACTTACAAAAAAGCTTATTAATGAAAAACAGTTTGCGAGAAGAGTTGGCCTCGAAGTCAGCTTCCATTTGTGAGAAGTTCAAATAGAACGTGGGTCTGTTGAGGGCGAGCCTGAATTTGCAAGCGTGTCTCAGACCACAGGGGCTTCTCTAGTTCATGAAACATAGCCATCCTTTCCACCTTAGAGAAAATGGAAACAATTAGAATTTTTCAAATGAAAAATTAACCACTAGCCCTGCCGTTTCATGGTTGCCCAGGCACAATTTAAAAGGTATTTGCAGGGCGCCTGGGTGGCTTAGTTGGTTAAGTGTCTGCCTTCGGCTCAGGTCATGATCCTGGGGTCCTGGGATCGAGCTCCGCATTGAGCCCCGCATTGAGCCCCACATCGGGTTCCTTGCTCAGCAGGGAGTCTACTTCTCCCTCTGCCCCTCGCCCCGCCTCTCACCCCGCTGGTGTGCATTCTCACTCGCTCTCAAATAAAATTTTAAAAACAGTTTTAAAAAACGGTATTTGCAGAGGCAAATTTTGGTGTTAGTACATGGTAAAGACATTTTAAGCTGTTTATCTAAAATCTGGAAAATCCCTCCGACTATTGAGTTCTAGCCTGCAAACAGAATTGTTTGCATTGTTAATAATTTGTTCTGACCTTTTGTACAGAAATATTGTCTCCATTTTAATAGGCTTAGCTCAACCCCCAGAATAATTACCTGTAATAGCTCAGTTCCTCTAATACACAGTGAAAAGACTTAAAACTGAATTCATTTGAAAATGTGCATTATTCCTGAATAATACTTTTTTCTGGGTCTGTCTTCAGGGTTATGTAAGCAGCTTCTACACATTTTAAATCACTTCTTTTTTATTTCTTAAGTAAAGATACACTGCATTTCCCTATGTTGAATCTTTTTCCCCCCATACATTGGTTTTGACTTTATTTGTAGCAGCCATTTTAAATAAGGGCTTAAATGCTATTTTTTTGTTGTTGTACTATATTGACAATTATAACCTCTCCTCTGAAGACATGTAAAATTTTTTAATATTTGATTTAGGTTAGTGTGTGGGTAGCAGCTCCGTTCCTGGTAGTAGTAAGTACTCGACTGTAGCATTTTTCACAAGGGCTTGAAGGAACACAAAAAAATCGAGTGTCACTAGTGAAATGTAAAGCAAGGAGTCTCCTAAGGCAGGTATGCTTAAACTCTTCTGTGTTAGTTTTTCTTCTTAATTGCTGTGTTACAGTCTCTCTGTAGGAAACCCATCCAGAGATTGTCAGACCTTGCTACATTGTGTTCACCCAGTTCATCTTTTTTACCTGGGCGCCCACACTCCTACTTTCTTCCTCCTTTGTCCACTAAACTTGGAATTAAAATACACAGGTAGCCTCTTATAACTGTAACAAAGTGGTTTGTGGAAGTCTAGGGCATGGCAGAACAGAGGCTTGAATCCCAGTCTTACAGGTAATGTTGAATATGAGGGGTTTTGTTTTTTAACTACCTAAGCACTGAATTGGTACCCAGATCTCTGAATTCTTCCTTCTAGCTTTTCTGTTTCCCTGAAACATACTCCTAAGTCTCCCAAGCACATAAATCCCGAAACTCTTCTTCTTCCTTGATATTCAGTTTGTTAATATCCTAAAGGTCCTTCCCTGTGTGTTGATAGCAGCTTGAATTCAGATCCACATCTGTTCATGCTGGATGTTTTACGGACCCGTTTCCTGAATCCTCTTTCCCAACCCCGTCACACATGGGTATGTAAGTATGGTATCAGGAGTACTAATAGCACCTGTTAAGCATGGCCGGGTACCACACCAGGCTCTTTCTAACCATTATCTTACTGTCCTATGAGGCTTCTGCTCAAATTATCTCCTGTTAATCTTGGGCTCTCAGATTGTGCTCCGGAACGGAGACTACGATCTCAGATGCTGTCTGGTGGGTCCCAGTTGTCCCCTACACCATTGTCATCTTAGCTGATCGCCACAACCCGGTTTCCTGACTCCACCCCAGACCTCTACCCAGTCACAACCACTGGGGGAGGGGCCCGGGTGCATCGTCCACCCATTCTGCTGGTAATTCTTCACAGTGGAGCTGGAGGATGACCCCCACCAGGTCTAGCCTCAGCCTGGCACTTGTTCTGGGTCTTACGCACTGACCCAGGCCCCTTCTTCTGGTGCTGCACACAGGGCTCTGCAGTTCTAACTAGGTGTTGGGGGAAATTGCAGAACTCAGTTCAAAAAGCAAGGTAATGGGATGCCTGGCTGGCTCAGTAGGTGGAGCGTGTGACTCTGGATCTCAGGGTTGTGAGTTCGAGCCCCATGTTGGGTGTAGAGATTACTTAAAAATCTACCAAAATCTACCCTACCAAAGCAAGGTAACAATGCTGATTCTGTTTATAAGTCACAAGGACTGTCACACTAATGTGTGAAATTAAACAAATGGCATTTCTCAGCTTTCCTGGGACACACTGCTACCCACCCAGGTATTCACAGGAAAGTTACTGTGTGACTTTCGGTCTAGGGTGCTTGCTTACCAGTGTTTGTCTTCACATGTTGGGGGAAGGATTTTTTTGGCAAAGACCTATTGAACACATTGCTGGTGCTATTTGCTCTTATGATTACTGGCTTGGAAATAGCGTATTTTCTTAAGTATGAATCCCGAACAGGGATGCTTAGTTTGGGGGTTAATTCAGAAATCTATAATTCTCTGCAGAACGTACAAGTTTCTGGAAGTCCTGATTTTGCCTCGTGTCTGCCTGAATCAATACTGTATTTGAGAGAGAAATTGAACAAAGTGCTACACTATCTGATTAACATTCACAGCCATCCTAGAGAGATGGGAAAAACACCTTGCAGTAGAAAGTTGTATAGAAAGATCTATGGGCATATTTCTTAAATTCTCAGCTAACTCCATTTAATGACTTTGGAGGGCCTTATCTATTAAGTATTTATTAGTAGCGTGTCTACTAATTACAGGAAGATCTTTTTCGGTCTTAAAATATTCCCATGGATTAAAGAAAATCTCCTATTCTCAGGCGTCTAAGAAGCAAAGGAATTGGATCTCTTGCATGGCACCCTTTGGCCGGTCTTGACGCGGCCGATTTGTGGGAAGTAAGAAGACCGTTGGGGAGATTAGAAAGGAGGCCTATAGCAGTAGGCCTCCCTTTGCATTATGAATACCCATCATTCTCTGCCACCTGTCACTTGAAGTCTGGGGACCGCGTGCATTTAGAATAGGAAGTGGTAGGTGATGCCGTGGCTTCGTGCCCATGCAACATCAGGACAGTAGCAACTTGCAAATTCGTCCTTGTATGAAATGCCAGCCTGAATTATTATGAAACCTGATGCTCGTGACAGTTTTACTCTGCTAAAATGATTCTATTTTTCAGTTATTGTTCATGAAATAGAATGTGTTGTTTTGAGACATCCCAATCCTCTGAAATACTGGTTAATAAACTGATTTCAGGTAGAGGCCTCTTTTGTCCGCTTTTTCATAGAGAACATGGACTGTCCGTGGAAGGAGCTCCCGTAGACTGCTTTTGCAGAGGCCCATTGACCTTGGCACCAAGGGTGGTAGATGTTTTCGAGCATTTACTCTGAGGGCGGGGCTGGCTAAGTGCTCTATGTGACTTTGCTCATAACAACTGCAGGAGGCAAGCCTCTTGTTTTCTGATTTCTACTTGTGGAAACTGAGGCACAGAGTGGGGAGGCCTCATTCCCAAGGCTGCGCAGCCTTAATCAGATGCGGCAAGGATGTGAGCTGGCGTTTGAGCCGGATCAGTGGGATGCCGGAGACGGTGATCCTAATTGTGGTGACTTGTCACAGTGATCGTATGTTGTACAGATGAAGCGAATGACTCCTGGTGACTTCTCAAGACTTCTAACTTTTCTACTTAAACCCCAGGTGTAGCTTTGTGGACCTGTATTCACCTGATTCGACTGCACGGAGGATGCCCATGCTCTGTGCAGCCTAGTGTCTCCCGGCTGGGGCATTATGGCATTCAGAAATGTGTGGGGTTCTGTCCTGTTGTCACTGAAACTGAAGCCAGATGCATTTAAGGGTCAGGGTCTGAGCACTAAATACCTGCCCATGAATGATAAAGGTCTCTCCCATCCGGATGCCACAAGTGCACTTTACCTTGGACAGGGCCCTCAGCTGAGGCCCCTCAGCCCCTCGGCTGAGGCCCCTGGGTTAGTGATGCAGTTTTTTACACAAGTAGCATAAAGCCAGGAAGGGTTGGGTTGGTGGCAAGACGGTGGACGTGTCCCTGGAGAAGAGCAGCAGGGGAACAGGGCGATGAGGGGGAGGGCACACTCAGAGTACAGGGAACCCAGGGACAGTGACCAGGCTGGTCCTGTTTGAGGGGGACTTGGACATCTTTAGCCAGATCCTCTTAGCTCCCACTCGACCCTCTTCCCTGTTCCTGGCCTGCTCCCCCCAGTCTGCCTTAAGCTCCGCTTCACCTCTGTGATCAGCCCTGGGCTTCTGGTTTTTACAGAATGGGTCCCCTGGTCATGTGCAGGCTCACCTTCCTTATTCTAGAAGTGCTGGTTTTGCCCCATTTCTGCCATTTCGGCTCCATCATGCCCCTCTGGTCCCTGCCTTTTAATCAGCAGACTGGTGGTCAGCAGGATGGCTGAGGGGGCTCCAGTATTTGAGGTGGGCTCGGCATGCATCCAGGGAGAGGTGACCCCCTGTACCACCTTTTGGCCCGAGCGCCTGATTCAAGTATTTGTTAAAAAACAAAACATAAAAACCTATCAGCTTTATTGAGATATAATTCACACCCCATAGAATTTACCCATTTAAAGTTCAGGGGTGTTTAGTATATTCACAGAGTTGTACAGTCATCACCACGGTCCATTTTTTTTTTTTTTTTTTAAAGATTTTATTTATTTATTTGACAGAGAGAGACACAGCGAGAGAGGGAACACAAGCAGGGGGAGTGGGAGAGGGAGAAGCAGGCCTCCCGCCGAGCAGGGAGACCGATGTGGGGCTCGATCCCAGGACCCTGGGATCATGACCTGAGCCGAAGGCAGACGCTTAATGACTGAGCCACCCAGGCGCCCACCACGGTCCATTTTAGAACATTTTTTATCGCCTCAAATGGATACCTCAGACCTGGGAGCAGTCACCCCCCAGCCTCCCCCCATCCCAGGCCCTGGCAACCACTGATCAACTTTCTGGCTCTGAATTTGCTTGTTCTGGACACGGGCTATAAAGGGAGTCCTGGGACATGGGCCCTTCTCTGTCTGACCTCTTTGACTTGCTTTCAAGGGTCGCCCGTGTTGTTGCGCGCATCAGCACTGTGTTCCTCCTTGTTCTGAAGGCTCTTCCATTGTGTACCATGCGGGTACGCCACGAGACCTTTCTCCGTTCTTCTGCTGATGGCCATGTGGGTTGCTCCCGCTTTGGGACTCATAGAAATAATGCTGCTGTGAACATTCATGCACGACCTTTTGCATGGACATGATTTCATTTCACTTGCGTATTTATCTAGGAGTGGATTTGGCTGGCATATTTGGTAACTTTATTTGGAGGAACTGTGTTAGGCTGATTTCAGAAGCAGTTGCATCATTTCATATTCCCTCTGGCACTGGATTAACTCCCATCCTCTTAATGGCAGCTATCTATCTAGCTATCAAGAGATGCAGATAGCATTAACAAATTATTTGAAACCCTGCAGAGTAATGAAAATAGTGTGGATTCATTCATTCCTAATTCCTAGTGGTGTGGATTCATTCATTCCTAATTCCTAATAGTGTGGATTCATTCATAATTCCTAATCTTGCGAAGGAGTTGACTGCTCTGCATTCGATGCAGCTTTTCTGGGTTTTCAGAGGTCCACAAGGTGGGAGGCCGTCCCTTGGTACCTTTCCATCATCATGGTCTTGATCAGTTTCCATCTGCTCAGGTCATGTGCATGAGGTTGGGAAGTTTCTGGTTTCGGCCTTCTCCATGATCTTTGCCCTGGAAATCAGGTGAGAGAGCAGCATTGTGGCTGACGCCTGAGAGCACGTGGGTGTGAGAGTGTGGGTGGAGGTAGGAGTGGGGCGTGAGGCTTCAGTGCCGGGTCTGCCTCCTGGCAGGAGGCGCTGCTGTCTGGTGGGAGTAGTGACCATTTGGTGGTGACAGACATGGTAGGGGCCCCTTTGTCCTTATACTATGCTTTGACTCTGTAACATTCTAAAATAGAACTTTTAAGAGATGCAAGCTTATGATAAGGATATTGGTCATCAGAAAAGAAGGCTCTCCAAACTCCCCTTTTGGGAAAGCTAAGGGGAGGGTGATGATATTGACAAAAACATAGCCACGTTTATCCTCATGACCTTGGCACTCAGGATTAAGATTTCAACTAGATTCCCATAAGTTCCTTTTTTTTTTTTTTTTTTAAGATTTTATTTATTTATTTGACAGAGACAAAGCGAGAGAAGGAACACAAGCAGGGGGAGTGGGAGAGGGAGAAGCAGGCTTCCCACTGAGCAGGGAGCCCGATGTGGGGCTCGATCCCAGGACCCTGGGACCATGACCTGAGCCGAAGGCAGATGCTTAATGACTGAGCCACCCAGGTGCCCCTCCCATAAGCTTCTAAACCTCAGGTGCTCCGGCTTTTGGATATTCAGGCCAGATTCCCCACAGAAGATGTGCAGGGCTTTTATATCCTTTGGGTTCATAGACATTTGCAGAGAAACAATTCCTGTTGGCACTTTTTGGGGGAAAGACAAACAGTATTCTTTTTAGCCCCTTTATGTTGTTCATGGTCCCTATATTAGCAAGAATATCTCAGTACATGGTATTTTATTTTTCATTAAATACACTTTTTAAAAAGAGATCTTTGCTGTATTCACTTTTTGATCTGTTATATTTTCCAGTCTATTCTCTTTCAGGCCTTCTGCCCCTTTTTCATCCTTCCAGTATTTCCAGTAGAGTTTTCTGCCATTTCTAGAGATTTCCTTGGCAGGGGAGGGGGTTGGAATACAGGGAAAGGGTGGGAGCTTCTTATTCCGCGTTCTGATCTGTTGTGCTTTGTCTCTGGCCTTTCCTTTTATCTGAGTGGTGTGTTTTCTCCGAGTTCTCGTACCACAGGTTTGAGTCAAGCAGATCTCTTGAGGCTTTGTAGATATTCAGCCACACTGACTTTTGGCTCCAATCTGGAATCATTCCGATTCTGTTTGTTCACTGGATAAAATAAATACTTTGAGTTGTATCTCTTCTTACTTGACACTTGGCAATGAGTGGTATGCAAAAAATATGGTGCTTACAGCTAAAATTCATAAAACTATTTTGACTCTGTTTTTCAGCTCTGAGATGTACACATACTTGGCTCAAATATGCCTTTTTCATTTCACTTAAGAGCAGCCAAGGAATTACTGTCATTCAGTTTAAGGCTGTTCCAAAGCAGCCAGTAAATGAAAAATGTTGATTTACAACTCAGTCTTCGGAGTCGGGCTGTAGATCACCAAAGCAGGGTGCTAATTATATGATCTCAGCACCACGGACGGGCAGCTGGTGCTCATCCCTTTAGCAGACAATTTGCAAGCAGCCGCTGGTGCCAGACATTTGACAAGTTAGCGAGAACTCGGAGGTTTCTGTGAGATACAACCCAGGTCCTCACGGATCAGTCCAGTAGGAGGATAGCAGCACGCCCCTGACTGTGGCGGCATTGTGATTTCGTCTTGCCCTCCTTCCCGCCAACCCACATGCAGCCCCAGATCCTCATCATGGTGCCCCAGGAAATCACCACTTGCACACCGGAGCTGAAAGTCCTGCCAGCCCTGGTTCCTCGGCAGGGATGAGGCAGAGGAGATTACAGCACAGCGTGGGTGAGGGACAGGAGAGGTTCTGTCCAAGGTGCTGTGGGAAAGAAGGGCACTCCCGCCAGGCTGGGTGCATGATGGGGGAGGCTTGGAAGAGGGGTGACCTGGAGGAATGCAGGATGGACCCCAGGACAGTTCACCGAGTGTGGAACCCAGCGAGGTAGGAGAGGGAGGCAGAAAACTCTCGGTCCGTCTGATGTGGCTGGAGTCAGCGTGGTAGGAGAAGTAGCTGGGGTCCCTCAGGAAAGGCATTGCAGGGAAACCACAGTAAGATTATTCTTCATCCTGGAAGTGACTGGAAACAAACAGAATTCCAGTCAGTGCATGGTCGGATTATGTCACTGGTAACAGTAACACAGCCAACAGTGAAATATTTGAGTTGCTTGCTCAGTACCAACAGCGTGCTAAATCCTTTGGGTGCATTATCTTACTCCCATCTCACTACCACTCTGAGGTGTAGGTATTATCATCCGTATTTTATAGATGATGAAGCTGAGGGCTAGCATGTGGAATAACCAGAGCAGGTTAAGATTGCTTGGCCAACGGGAAGCAGAGTGGGTTCAAATCCATCAACATCTATGCTGTTCAGACTTGAGCCGTGTCCCCTAAAAGATCCTAGTTGATCCCAGTTTGGGAAACATCAGCCCAGGAAATCAGAATTTCATCTCTGAAAATTTTTCAATTTGAAGTTATGAGTGCCAAGAAAATTTGTCTTTAAAACTAGTGAAAAAAAAATGTTTTTAATCATTAAAACTCAACATTAAGAAATGTTCCTTGGACTCCAATTTGAGAATGATGAGATTCATGCCATGGGACACTGGGAGCAGAGGAACTAATTAGGAAGCAGTTATGGGGGTCGGATGAAAAATGTGAGGTGGGAGAGAGGAAGAGGAGAGCAGATGGATTCTAGGCGATGTTGATCATCTACTCTAGGACTTGGAAAGAAGATGTGGCCAGCAGTGGGCAGGGATTTTAGATTGACTCAAGTTTCGAACTTGGGGAGCTGGTGATGGTGTCATTCCTGAGAAAAGGGATAAGGGGATAGGCACAGGGTAAGATATGGAGGTCCATTTTTGTTTTGTGTGTGTGTGGAGGTGTGTGCATAAAGATGCTTTTGAAACATCAAGATGGTTTGGAATTACAGGGATGGAGATTCTCTACCAGAGTTCAAGTTCATGCTGTCAAGGTCTAGGCTTCTGACTCAGAAGAGAGGGATCAGAAAGGAACACTTAAAATTAGAACACAGACCAGGACGTTAGGACCAGGAATAAGGAACCTCAGAAGTGAAAGCTGGTGAACCAGTTGTCTTACAAGCATGGGGCCAGGAATTGGGGCCCCTGGGCTTTTATCCCATCCATGCCTCTTGCTTTGTGGTCTCTCTGGGCCGAAACTTACCATGCTTAATACAAGTGAATTAGAGGAGAAGCCCTTACTGCTTCTAACAGCTGGTGACTCTCAGGGAAGGGGGTGTACTATTTCACTTTGGTTTTTATTTTTTTATTTTGTGAAAGTAGCTCTATAATAGTCATTTTTAAAATTAATTGAATCAGTTATGTGTATCCAGATATGTTCACTGATAGTGATTTTGATTGGACTGTTTTTTTTTTTTTTTTTTTTTTAAGGCTAGAAATGTTTTGAACTTTGAGAAAATGGGAAAAATGGAAAAGTACAAAGAAAGTCCAAAACACCTACTTGTGATCCATTTTTGGAGTTCTGATATATTTTCTTCCAGACTTTTTGCATGCATTTTTAAACTTTTTTGTAATTAACCTTTTTGTTTTGAGGTCATTGTAGCTCCACATGCATTTGTGAGCAGTAATACAGAAGGATTCCAGATACCCTTTACCTGCTTTTTCTCAGTGATAACATCTTGCAGAACTCAAGCACAATAACACAACCAGGGTCTTGACACAGAGTCGAGATACAGAACCTTTCCATCAGCATTGGGATCTAGCATGTGGCCCCTTTAAAGCCAGCCCCATTACCCTCTCGCCTCCACTCCCTTATTAACTTCTGGCAATCACCAGTCTCTCCTCCATTCTCTGTTACTTTGTCATTTCAAAAATATTATGTAAATGGGATCATACCCCATGTAACCCTCTGGGAGTGGCTTTTTCAGATTTCGCCTTTTACACATAGTGCTACTATGAACACTTGTGTGCACATTTTTGTGCAAATGTAAGTTTTCATTTAGATAGAATGAACGCCCAAGAGTATGGTTGCTGGTGTGTATCCGCGTGCACACAGTTACTGGTGTGTGTGTTTCTGTGTGCATGCATTTTAAAAATTAAACACAGGATTATACTGTGTGCATAGTATAATTTTATCATAATTTAATATAACTGTAATGAAAAAATATTTGCATCAAACGATCTTTTTCTTGACACTAAATTCTTCAAGGTGGAAAGACTGGCTTAAAGGGCGTGAACATCTTGTGATGTACTCAAGAGCGATTTGCAAGATGCTTCCTAGCTCAGCTGGAGCAACGACTGTGATTTTCTTCATGCAGATTTTCCTAAAAACTTCTATGAATAAAAAAGTAGTGTAGTCTAACATTTAAGAGAAAGATGTACATCATTCTTCTATAAAATCACAATTCCTAAGTGTTGCATATAAATTCCAATTTAAGATCTTCTTTTCTTCCTCATTTCCTTAACTAGCAGATACTAACATGTTCTTTAATGTGTGTGAGTGTGTTAGTCATTCCTTCTGACTGCGCCGGCTCGCTCGAACAGGTAACATTTTTCTCTGAAGTCCACCAGCAGAGGTCAGGGCTGGAGTATCACCTAGGCCTTCCTGGTTGGTGGGCAGTTGCCCACGCAAGCGAATTAGTTGCATTTAGCATTGCTCATTGCGTGGTATGGCTCTGCATCTCCATGGGCAGATGTACTGTCCACGATTAGCTTCCTGGTGTTTTAGACTTCTCATACTCTTAATCCTATCCGTCTGCCTGTAAACGCCACAGTGTCATCAGAAAGATACGTGCGCAGTGGTTAAGATTTACTGCTCAGGGACTGACCTGCCGGAACCCCGCCATCCTCGTTGGGCTGTGTGTATCATTGCTGGTGCTTTTGGTAGTGTTTTATGTGTGCACAGGAATGCAGGAGGAAACCCTCCGTTTTGAGGACAACAGTGTGTGTAGTGATCATTCCTAGAAGTGATTCAGACATTGCCTTCCTGTGGGGTTTCTAGAAAGTTGGACTCATTGAATTGCATTGCGTACTGAGATTTCTTCTCTGTTTCTCTAGCAAAACAATCACAGTGTCACACTTGACCTTAGTTGTCTGTGATGAGGAGTAAGTGGAGAAGTGTCTGTCCCCATCCTAGCTGCTTCTGCAGCCCCCAGTTCCTTCAGGTCAGAGGCCAAGTGTCACTGCAGGGCACAGGGGGCCCCCCACACCCTGCCCCAGTCACGCCCCACTATGCAGGTGCCCTGCACCGCCCACCATACCCGGGGAATTTCCTCTGTTCTAGCCCCCAACATGGAGATTGCCTGTTTGTTTCTGATCTCTTGGGGATCGCTAGGCTCTTTGAAGGACGAGCCGTTTAATTCATTGTTGTATTCCCGGGGTCCAGCTCACAGCCTGGCAAATATGGTAAATGAAGGAACTAGAGAGGGCAGATAAATAAATTCAAAAGGCTATCTCTGAACTGGTGTCCCTCTAGGTCTGACTCTAATGGGTGTGCTTTTGCACAATCCCCAGGAATTCAGTGCTAGCTCTGCTGTGTGCCATTGGGCAGGTTTCCTAACCTCTCTGATCCTTTGTGAATTCATCCTCAAGACAATGAGCAACACTGTTTTGTCCCTTGCCTGGGATCAAATGAGGGAATATCAAAAGTGTGTCTGGGGCATGTTGCCAGTGGTCACTAGTGCCCTGTCTCTCTGTCCAGCCCTTTGCCTTACTTTGGTTTTGTACCCAAATGCCATGCATCCTGTGACATTGGGCCCTGAAAACCTGATGACCATTTAAATGGCTTAATCCCACAAACTAGTTTGTCTTTGAAAAAGAAAGTACCAGTCTTTTATCTGTATTCAGTAGTCTGTTGTCTAGCAAACTTAGCAAGGCAGGCTGAAGTTAGCAGAACGTGGAGGTAAAAATGATTTGAACCCCCTGTGCCATGTAACTAAAATGCTAAATCTGATAGGTGGGAGCTGAAAGCGAGGCACTGTTGCCGTTTCCCCCTGCTCCCTAAGAGACTAGGTGTGTATGATTTTCCTTTTGATGAGATTTCAGTGGAACTTTCTAGTGGACTCTACATTTCTGTGCCCCATCGACTTTCTGCAGTCTCCTGAGGCTGCAGCAAAAACGACAGGCCAGCTTTTCAGTTAAGTAGGCCACTTCCTCTTAGACTTGTCCTAAGGGCATATATAGCCACTGAGAGCCTGGAGTCAGGGGGGCTGGCCACGAGGAGGCTCATATTTGGTTTCCATTACTGCTCTTTGTAGCCACAGGTGGGGAGGCAGAAGCCTTCACCTCTATCAGGGGTCATACTTGCTGTCTTGAATTCATGAGCCAATAAGCGAATGAAGAAGGAAATTAAATTGAGAGAGGCACCCCCAGAAACGAAGTTGAATCCAGAGAAAACCCAAACAAGGCCAGCTAGATTTGTACAAAGGGGTCGAAATAGAAGGTGTACGTCAGTTTTTCATCAGATAATGTACAGGCTCAGATTGGCCTAAAAACTGGAGAACTAACTGCTCCCCTCCCTTTTGTTCACTCCCTTCTTCATCCAGCTGGTCTCCAGGCTCGTGTCTAAGGAGTCTGGGCTCCTCTGTGCAAAGATAATTGGTGCGTTTCCTTTTGGAATGTTCTACGTTCTTCCTTGCATGATGCCCCCCTCGTGGGAATAGATACGTTTTATTCAGCCTTCATTTGTGTCAATCACTGTGACTTTTACCTACATCATTTTCTTTAGCTTACATGATGATTCTGAGTTATTATTACCATTCTTATTTTGCAGGTGGAAAAAAAAATCCTGGGCCAGAGCAGGTGTAAGTACCTTGCTCATTTTCCCTAGGTTCTCGGATGCATAGATCTAGGAGAAGTGAATCCAGCCTGATCAGCCTCCAGTACTCCAAGGCCATGCTTTTTGGTCATTACCCCCACTCTACTTCTCCTTATACATTATACCCATTTTGAAACCCAGGACCGTTTATTCTGTCTTTATTGACTCTGTATAGTGGGCCAAGACTGGCTCTGGGGAGCATCTATATATGCCCTTAAGACAAGTCTCAGCAAGACTAGGCATGCTTCTTGCCCTCGTAGAATTTTCGAACCATGGTTTGCAACCCATAATAGATGTGAAATCAGTTTAGAGGGTCACAGCCAGCATTTAAAAGAAACAGAATAGAAAATATTAAGATGCATCAGACATTGTGACAAGTGTTTTATGAAACTATGTGTATGGTAGTTTACAGGATAAAACATTTCCAGCTGTAGGTTGTGGACAAATGAGTTGAAAGAGACTGACCTGGGGTCCCAGAGTGGTGGACGCAGAGGTGGTTTTGAAACAAGTAAGATGACAGATTACATAAGCGATTAGAGGCTGTCCTAGGAGCTAGGAAGATGGTATACAAGCAGAATAAGGAAGAGGCCAGCATGGTGCCCATGACTGCACCGGCATCTCCTGAGAGGATAACCTTGGGGCTGAGACCTCCAGGAGAGTCCCAGGATGCACGTGGCCTGGACTCAGGACAACAGCCACCCTGGGCAGGGTAGGAACAAGGTAGAAAGAGCTGGACCATAGCATCTGACCGTAATACAGTACAGGTAGAAGGTAACGCAGATGTAAGCAAATCCCGAGGCCTAGACGCCATCCTCGTCCTCACCGCCATCACCCTCTTAACTCAGGTCAGATGAGGAAGAACCAAAAACTAAATTGCAGAATGTTGTCAGGCTGACCTTTGATGAACCTCTCTTCAATGTTTTTCTTTGTTTCTAAAATATTTTTATATTTTATGAAAGGTTCTGTTTGTAGACATTGGCTCGTTCACATCTTTTTTTTTTTTTTTTTTGGGTAGTGTCTACCTAGACCTCTGGTTGGTTGGCCTTTCTAGACCACGGTATCTCAACGTGGCGCTCTTGACATTGGGACTGAATAAATCTGTGATGTGTAGCAGCGTTCCTGGCCCTTCCCGACCTGATGCCAATAGCGCCCTACTCCTTACCCTGGTTCTGATGGCCAGAAATGTTTCCAGACATTGCCACGGGGCCGGGGGGCAGAGCAGGGGTGCTGAACTGAGAACATTCTAGCAGGAATTCTAGGACACAGTGAAGGAGATTGCCCAGATTGAGAATACCCTCCATCCCATCTGTCCATGACAGGGTTACTTTCTGTTTCCTTTCTGTTTAATTGGAAATGTTAAATGTTAGGACTGGGGCTTCTAATGACTTGTAATAGGAGAAATCTGTGTATGTATGTAAAACTGTGTGTAGAGGGACTCTTGCCTCCACCTGGTGAGAGTTTCCTTGCAGTATAGGTGCTGTCCTAAGGTTGAACATAAAAGTGGATTGACGCTGGCTGAGCTATTTTTTTAATTGACTCCATACCTTTTGATCTTTCATGTAGAAGTGGACCCAGCATTAGACAAGCCTTCCGGGTCGTTTTTCCAATACTGGTGATTTGGTTTCCTTTGTTCTGCTCCCATGCTTAATCCAGTCCGTCTTGTGACCAGTGGCTTACATTTCTGACGCAGGAGTTATTTGTTCTGAGGCTGCCTTTTCCCTAAGTTGGTTTCCTGTCTATTAATCTTCCATATTTTCCTCCACTTCTTAACCTCACCACCTTTCTCCTACCATATGCTCCATGGAAGTGACTCCATTTTTTTTCCTGAGTTGGGTTTTACAGAATATATTTTGTTACTGTTTTGTGGAGACTGTTCCCCCCAAAAATTCCTGTAAAAAGAATCCCATTCTTTAAACCTAGAGTTTTCCTGCCATTTTGGGAATAATCTAGTGTAACTAATAGCCTGTTAATTGTTGCACATACCAATGACTTTTGATGCTTCAAGGGACTCTCCTTAAAAATTCTTGAATAAGATTGTGGGTCTCATTAATCCTTTGAAATCTTTCTAAATTAAATCAGGTGCTTATTCAACCACTGTGCATTAACACACTGAATGCAGGGGGCTGGTTCCATCTCTTACTTCCTTAGGGTCTCTGCTTTGATGTGACCCTATCAGTGAGGCTCTCCTCCAATCTAGTATAAAGTAACGCCTCTTGGTACTTAATTCCTTTACCCTCATTTATGTCTTCAGAAACATTCATCACCATCTGTGATAGATATTTACTTGTGTATTTGGTTTTATTTCCTTCTCCTTGTTGGAATGTAAGGTATATTTCCAGTCCTTAGACCACATCAAGAAATATTTGTTTGAATGAATGGATTTCCTTAATTTATCAGACACTTATTTAGCACCTGCAGAATGGCACGCACTATTCTAAAATTTTTACACGTTAACCCATCTCTGAAGGGATGGTTATCCTTGCCTTTCCTTCACAAACACATTTTCTCTACTATTCTACTTTTCTGGAGAGAGTTCATATTTTGAGCAGCTGCTGTCCTCTGTCTGTCTTTTCTGTTCATGGTCTCTTGTTTATGTTCTCTTCCATCATGATTCTGTCTCCTTGAGGCCATGGGAAGAATTGGTTCCAGTTCTCTGGATTTTCCCACTCCTAGAATGGGCACGTGCCCATGTTTGGCACAGAGCATGCTCCTGAAAACCTGAACTCGAGTGTACGATGGTGGGAAACCCTACGACGGTGTGTAGCCATCTCCCTCAGAGCTGTGTGCCCAGCTCTGGACTTCAGTCCACGCATTGTCTTACTATTCTCAGGGCATTAAAAAAGACCAGTGCTTACATATGATATAAATATTTAGGGGTGTGTGTGTGTAATTTTTTAGTGTCTAAGTGTTGTAGGCTGTGTATGATTATTTCCAAAAGGCAGAATCAATATAAATACAGATGACAATTCTAGTATTCTAAATTATTTCTATCCTCAAATTCTGGAATTCTCTGTATACTCAGGGACATTTAGTAGGAAGAGTTGTTTCCACGTTGGGAAGGACTTGCTGATGATGAGGGGACGTGGGGATTGAGCACGAGACAGTTGTGCTGGTTTTGGTGCCCTCTCGTCTCTCCTATAAGAACCTTTTCCTGGGAACCTGAGCAACCATTCTGCCCACTGTGTTGGCAGGAGTTTTGAGCCAGCAGCATGAGAAGAATCTCCCGGTGTGTGCTAGGAGCAGAGAGGTGACACAGGACTCTTCTTTGCACTCCTCAGCTGGCTGGGAGTTCACGGGGCCAAAGTTCTGCTTCTGCCCCCACCTCACAGTCACTGCAGATAGCAGACCCAAGTACCAGCCCAGTGGTTAGTTTTCCAGAAAACCTGCTTGGGGCATCTGGGTGGCTCAGTTGGTTGGGCGTCTGCCTTCAGCTCATGTTGTGATCTCAGGGTCCTGCGATCGGGCCCTGCATTGGGTTCCCTGCTTAGCGGGACGTCCGCCTCTCCCTCTCCCTCTGCCCCTCTCCCCTGCTCATGCTCGTGCTCACTCTCTCTCTCTCTTTCTCTCTCTCTCAAATAAATAAAATACTAAAAAAAAAAAAAAGAAAAAAGAAAACCTGCCTGGATTAGCATCATTGGCATGTAGCAAGCTGGGGAAGAGCAGAGAGTTTTAGCTGTTCACTTCTGGGATTTTCCAGATTGCCCCAAGAAAACTTCAACTCTTGGCCTAAATCTGTTTCTTTAATTTTCTTCCATGGTGCTTGAGTTAGAATGGAAGGTCAGTGTCTTAAAAGTGCATCCACACTCTTGAAAGTTCCTACACATTGTTTTTCTTTAATACATGTTTCTTGGCCAGGACATACCCCACCTTGCACTCCCTGAGCGGTCTCCAGGCCTGTCCTACCCTTTGGGTGCTTACGTGGCGGGGTTGGCTGCCTCGCCAGGAGGTGGGGCCACTGGGGCTGGTTCATCTCCTGGTGGATGTCTGCTCCCAGGAAGCAGCTGGGGAGAGTGGCTGACCTTGAGAAGAGACGGTCGGGTGTCTGCCGTCGTGTTGAGCAGCTTCTCAGGACTGGTTTTGACCAACTCTTGTGGTTCATGTGGCAGAAATGCCACTGCTGAAGTTTTATTTTTTCTCTAGAAAAATAAAACATGCCATTTTTCACGGCTTCTCAAAACCATTGGATTGGTACTTCGGCTTTCCTTAGTATGTCATTCTCTTTTGCAATAACATACTATTTGTTGCCATGTAGGCAAGTGGTCGATATTTAAAAATAGAATTCCCCAATCAGGAAGTTCTACAGATACTGTTCCAGGAAGTCGTTGTGTGTATGTGCACATATGAAGTACGCGTGCATGTGAAGACTGCATTTTTCATGTTCTTTAGGTCCTTGCTTTTTATATCTTCGTGTTTTGGGGATGAACGTTGTAAAAGTATAAGATGAATAATTATGGAGTAGACTCCTTCAGCAAATGATTTTGTTATGTACGTGAGTTTATATGTAAAGCTGGCCAAACTTTGATCAACAGGTGCAGCTGACTTAATATGTTTAATCCTATACCAAATCAGTAGTGATAAAAAAGCAATGAGTAGATTTTAGAAACACATGCAGATTCAGTGATCAGTCTTCACTGCGTCCGAGTTCGTCATGTACATGCTACTGCACGTATACGGCACTCATCAGTGGTGTTCAGGATTTTAAGGAGGACAGGTGTCAAGCAAACAAACTGATTTTATTTTAAATTCCAAGAAGGGATTCAAGGATATTTTTAACATATTCCTGTGAAGATGTGTTCCAACCTTTGAACAGATACATATTTGAACAAATAGGACTATGTGGTGAATGGAAGAGCTGTTATCATGAAGTTTTGAAATATATATGTATGATCCCATGTGAGGCATTACACAGTGAAGCCAAATCACTCTTCAAAAAGTTTGGTTAGCCAGTTTCTTAACTCTTACTGCTTTATAGCAATTGGAGAAATACGTGGAGAAGTGAACCGCAAATTTATGATTTCTGCGATTCCCAAGGGATGGCTAATACTTGAACTCATGTCTTTGAGGAATATCTAATTGCAGTTGTCAAGTAATTGCTTCCTTTAAAAATAGATAAGTGGCACAGAGAAAATGAAGAAGTTCTCTGCAGTAATACTTTTTATTGGCCAATTCAGGATCTTGTTGCTGAAACTGTCCTGAGATTGTACTTTAAGGTGGGAAATGTCTGGGGAGACTGTTCATTGCTGATCGCTAAACAGTTGAAATCATTCTGCCCATCAGGTGTTCACCTACAAGCAGAGCACAATTACACACCAGAAGGTCACTGCTATGCACCCTATGAATGAAGAGGGCGTGGATGACATGGCCACTTTGACGGAGCTCCACGGGGGGTCCATCATGCATAACTTATACCAGCGATATAAGAGAAATCAAATATATGTAAGTTGCACTTGAATTCTTTTAAAAAAAAAAAAATCCCTCAAGTTTGAGTGAATGCTAATTTTTGTTTTCAAAGGATATTTCCTGCCTTTTGAGAACCTGACCATCTCATCTAAGTAAACCTGTGTTTCTGGGAGTTTTGCCAAATTAAAAACATGGTCCAATAAATTATGTTCTCATGTTTACTGCTTTGATTTTATTAGAGGGGATTACTTTCTATTGAAGGGTAATTTGACCTCTTCGGGTGAGTGCATTCTGTTTTGTTAAGTGTTTTGTTCTATGAAGAAGTCACCAGAATGGTTGTCTTCCTCAGTTAAGGGCTGGGGGTGGGGGGTGTGAAATGCAGATTTGCAAACAATAGTACCTTGAGCTCCAGCTTTTGTCTCCTTTTCTTGATTTTTCTCCTTTTATGGATTTTCGCATTTTTTTCTGGCTCTGGAGCCCCTCCAGGGGAATATTTGGATTCAGGGAACCCATCTTTCTTATTTGTAGGATTGCTATTTTGAAGGGAGACATGTCCATAAAAAGCAGGCCTGCACATTTTTCTCTCAACTTTTGTGAAATGTGACTATATCTGTATTATAACAGTAATAGTTAGAGATCATTTCAAAGAAAGAAATCATTTCTATAATACATAATTACTTTTTGACATTAAAGTACATATATTAGCTCATCTGTCAAGATTGGCCTGCAGATTTTACCTTTTTCATCTGCCTGTTTCTAAGTCCTTACAGTAAAGGGGCCAACGGCTTACATGTTTTTTTCTTGTCAAGTTCAAATTTATAGGGGTTTTTTGAAAAAAATTTTTTTAATATTGTAGAAAACTCTTGATCTTTTAGTAATTTTTCTTCTTCAGCAGTTACGCTTAATTTTGCCAATACGTTTGTGATTCTGATGAATAACATCAGCCTTTACAGCAAACTAGTAGGTGCTTACGGAAACTCAAGGCCTGCTTAGTATTCTTGTTTCACCAATTTATTTACCCTTAGATGAGGAGAGGAGAGCTGGGAAATGAGTTATTTGCGGGTTTAATGCTTAATTTTCCTCTGCTTTTTACGTGCGAAAGTCATTTTTGCCAGATTGACGTAATGTTTGCCACGTTTTTAAGCGGCCCTATGGAGAGAAATGCAGTGGGATTCTAGCTCTGTGGCTGAGCTTGCCTACACAAAGTCTCTAGGTTACGATGTTTTCCATATGTTCTTCGGGAAGGGTAACATTCCCATGTGTTTATGAAGACATGGCTGTCTGTTCTGTGTTGTGCACGTGTCGATGGAACTCTGCGGTCAGAAAGCTCCAGGGTGACCAGTGGCCTCCCTCCTTCCTGGGGAAGAGCCATGACCTGCATCCAGGTTGGTGTTCCTGGGTATTGAGTATTATTTGACGCTGCCACGGAACTTTGTTTACCTAGCAATTTCCTTGCTCAGTTTGTCAAGGACTGACTTTGTCTTTCCTTTTTTATGTGTTTTTAAAGATTTTCTTTATTAGAGAGGGCACGAGCCAGGGAGAGAGGCAGAGGGAAAGAGAAAGGGAGAAGCAGACTCTCCGCTGAGCAGGGAGCCCAACATGGGGCTTGATCCGAGGACCCCGGGATCATGACCTGAACTGAAGGCAGACGCCAACCGATTGAGCCACCCAGGAACCCCTGACTTTGTCTTTCTTGAGCCAAGGACATTCCCAGGCCCCTGGTAATTGTGTGAGAAATGTTTGTAAAACACATGCCATATGTATTAGAAATAACATCCTAGTTGATGATGAAATGCGAAGCTAGATTTACCATTTCTTTATGGGTATGTGTGTCTCGTAGGTGAGTATTTCAGAATTCACCCTCTTCTATCTTTAGGTGCAAGTTCTTATTCTACATTTAATAGTCAGGGAAAAGTCAATCCATTAGCAGGGGCCGGGGGGGGGAAACTACCCAGGGGGTTTAAAAGGCAGAGCCTTTTTAAAGTTTTTCCTCTCCCTCTTTTTGTGATGACGTTAAACCTGATAGCTAAGTGGCCCAATAAAGCCTGCGAATAGGGTCTTGGTTTTTTTCCCTAGAATGAAGATCTTTTTCCTCCCCTTTGAGGGAAAAACACGGGATTTTTGTACCTCCAATTTACAGGTCAGTTCAGTTAATAATGCCCTTCTGTGCCTGCCTTTTGAGACTTGGATAACTGAATTGTCATAAAGCAGCCCCTCGATTTTCTTATCGCTGAGGCTGCTGGAGATGGTTGCCAGGATGCCTCAGGCTCTGCCCCATCAAGACAAAACGACCACCTGTCAGAAAAACCACAGCTGTCCTGCCTTTTATCCCTGCTCTGAGCGATGCCCGTCTATAGCTTTAGAGAAGAAAAAATTACTTGTACCAGAGGTGCTGTATTAGTTTTCTTTTGCTGGCATAAAAAATTGCCGTAACTATAACAACTTAAAACAGCAGATAGTGACCTACGGTTCCGTAGGTCATGGTCTGGCCGGGGTCTCGCCAGCCTCAGATCCAGGGTTGGGAAGGGCAGTGCTCCTTTCTAGAGGCTCTAGGGGACGATCTGTTTCCTGCTCCTTCTGTTCATATGTGCAGTTACAGGACTGAGGTCCCCGTTTTCTTGCTGGCTGTCAGCCGAGGGCTGTTCTTAGCTTCCACGGGTCTGCTTCCTTCCACCTTCAAAGCCAGCAGCGGTAGACCGAGTCTCTCTCATGTTTCAAATCTCTCCTTCCTTCCTTCTCATTTCTGTCTGCAGCCAAGACTTCTCTTAGCTTTTAAGGATTCCTGCAATTGGATGGGGCCCACCTGGATGATCGCCCTGTCTCAGCATTTCCAACCTTAATCACATCCTCAAAGTGCATTTGGCCTGGACGTCCAGGGGGCACGTTCATCTGCTTGCCATAGGTGGCCTCCTTTGAGTCATGTTACGGAGAAGGAATCCCTGTGGGTCTTCTCCGACACTCTGGATCTTGCATTATTTCATTTGTTGGCTTTCTGGTCCGAGTTAGCAGGTTACACAGCTTGCTGATGAGCAGACCCATCACCAGGTAGAAAGGTCTACTGCCTTGTGCTAAAAAGGACCATTAGTTTTTTTTCTCCTTGGGGACCGCCCTTACTGACTGAGGACTTTACCAGATCCCAGTAAGATATTTCCCCAGCCATTACCATCCTCCATTAAAATGGGGTAGATAGCTATAAAGATTATGATAAAGCACTCAGAGTAGACAAATCTGAGTTGAGCATGCTTTTCTCCACTCGCCTCCTCTTGGGCTCTATCTTAATAATTTAATCTGTGTGTCAGTTTTTTAATTTATGATTTTTAAAAGGTCAGATGTCATAGCGATGTCATAACCCCTACATCTGACAGGACTGTTTTAAAATCAAATGGCAAGTGAGAGCTTCTAGAACCTTTGTACCTTTCCCGCATCTTGTCTGTACTACCAGGTGTTTATTTATAAAGCTCTTGCCTGGAACTTGGCCCTGGATCCTTCAGGGCAGACCCTGAACAGGCTTCTCTGTCAGTGTGTAGGTCTGCATGACCCTAGCTTTGCCACTGGTCCTTTTGGGATCTGACCCCTGGTCAGAGCAGCTCTACTCTTTACATAATTGCCTTGCATGAGCCCCTTACTTTTGCCCTAATGCTGGATTCCTTTCCTGGAACTTCAGGTTCCTGGTGCTTGAGGCTCCATCTCATCTTTCCCATCCTCTGGTGACTTCCCAGCACTATAGCTCCTAGCCTGGGACCTCATCCCACACTCCACCCTGAGCCTCTTTTCTATGGGCTTCCTGCCACAGGGGCTGTTCCATGATGGCCTCTCCTCGGGAGAGGGTCTGATGAGGGTCCCACATTCCTCTGTCTCCTCCTACCGCTCATGAGACTGGGTAAGGACAAGTACCCACACCTGTTAAGTTCCTAAAGGCTCAGGGAGAGGAGGAGCAGGGCATGTGTTTGTGGGACAAAGAGGAAAGAGATAGGGAGAGGTAACCTGTAGATAGGCGAGAAAGCCTGAACTGACCATGAAAAGCCCTGTGGGGGGACGGGAGGGGCAATAATGACACTTCAGAGGAGGGATAAGAGTTGGTTAGGAGGAAAGGCTAGTTGACAGCATACAAGGACATGGAGAGACGAGAGTGAATTCAGTGTGATGGACTCACTAAATTGGGGGAAGTTCCTTTGCTCACGGCATCTGGTGTGTTAGGGAATATTGAGCCGGTTAGACGAGGTAGGCAGGCTGGGGTCAGGACATCCTTAAAGCAGTGATTATCAACCAGGTGATTCTGTCCCCAGGGGACACTTGGCGCTATCTGGAGGCATTTCTGGTTGCCTGGCTAAGGCAGAGGATGCTCTCGGTATCTGGTGGGTGGGGACCAGGGGTGCTGCTGACATCCCACGGTGCCCAGAACAGCCCACAACAAAGCATTATCTGGACTGCGCTGTCACTAGTACCGAGGTTGAGAAACCTTGATTTGCTTATAGTTAGTAACGTTTGGGCTGAGCGGTGTAGAAACACACCATCTTTGTTAAAGGTTTTTGAAGAGAGAATTTCCTCAAGGTAAAACTTAGACAAGTTGATAGGGAGGTGGTGTGGTAGAGAGTAGAGAGGGTAGATTGGCGGAGAGAAGGTTGCAAAGACGCCACGGCAAAGCGATGGAGGGCTTCAGCCCGGGGGGGGGGGGGTTGGGGGCGAGGGAAGAACAGACAGGAGAAGCGTGGGGGAGGAAGGGTTCGTTTCCATGACCCCAGCCTTGTGAACGTCCAACGGCCATGAGAACATGGTGCCGACAGTCCTGGCAGCTCCTCTAGGAGAGGAGAGCGGGGAAGACGAGCTGGTGTTGGACGCCCGTCTTACTGTATTCTCTGGAGCCTGGCTCATTTCAAATTGTTATGTACCCAGCGTCTAAACACAGTGTTGACAAGAGCAGATGAGGCTTCTGTCGTATTGAACCTAAGCTCCGGGTCTGCCAAGCAAGCTCCATGGTGTGGCAGATTTGCTTTCCGCCAGATGGGAGAGAGGCCCAGTGTGTCCGTTACGGGGTTTGTCGCGCTCTGGGTCAGTGGCACGGAGGAGCCTCCTCTCCCAGCCAAACCACACGGCGGACAGAGCCGCGGGGAACGCCGGAGCTTGTCTGCAGCTTCGGCGCCGGGGATGGCTCCAGAGGAAGCCGGCTGCGCTCCACCCCGCCCGTCCGTTAGCCTGTCGCTCTTGCCGGACACGCAGGGCGGGGATCAGAATCAAACGAGCCCCTTTGAAGAAGCTGGGGCGGTGACCGAAGATAAATGCGTGTGTAAGCACAAAAGATTCCTCACGGCTCGTGTAGTTTTAGGTGTTCCAAAAATATCCTCCTTTGGTGAGGTGGCGTTCCAGACCGAGTCTGTGAACGTTTGATGATGTTCCTGAATTAACTTGGAAGGCTGCTGCTTTCTGCCAAGTGTAATGTGTTGGCCGCGGCGAGCTGGAGACCTGTCGGCGGAGCAGGCCGGTGAACTGGGTTCACGTGCGGGGAGATCCCGGGCCACCGACGGTCCTTGGACCGGGCGCGGGGTGGACTTGACGGCCTTGGACACGTGCGGCTACATCTGCATTTCATTTCCTGGAGTTGAGGTTTCCCAAAGTAGACTCTTCGGGGCTGTTCCGTCCCTTCCCAAAGCCAGGGTCAGGTAACAGAGTGCCTCTTTCGGATGCCGGGATGGCCTGGAAGCAGGATGGCCTGCAGCCTGGGCATGTGCCTCATACCAGGAACAGCTGAATACAGTGTGGTTTTGTCAGGGGCTTTTTTTTCCACATGAAATCGAGACCGGTGTTGCCAGAAGATGATTGTAACCATCTGTCTGACAATATGTATTTTTAAACTTTACCAAACATTTATACTCTTGAGTGGCTACTTCCACATCAGCACATGATGGCGGCAATTAGGAACATGGTTTTTACGATTTTTTTTTTTTTCTTCCTTTCCTGCCTCTCTTTTGGGTCTCTTTTTGGGTCAGATTCCTTTCAACAAGGAGGGAATTTTAATCAGAAATTTACTCAAATTAAATGGAAATGTCACTTCTAAATTTCAGAGCTTGACTTCAGTAACAACTTGACTTATCTGTTGTCAAACTTACTAGTTTTCATCAAACGTGAATGCTTAACAGTTTTTTAAATTGTTTAAAACTTTTAAATTGTTTAATTGGATAACGACGACAGTTTTTTGGTTTTTTTTAAATATAGAAGGTAGTGGACATAGAGCACTAGAACACAGTTAAAACATGAATTTATTTGGTAGATTTGTGGTCAAATCATGTGCCCCCAAGCTATCTACATGGATGCAGCCCTACTTGTGTGCCAGGCTGAGTGCTAAGCTCCAAGGATGCAAAATTACTCTTGTTGACAGTAATTGTTCCTTGAAAGATTGGATAAATGAAAGACACTGCCCCTCCAAGACCTCACAGTTCACTGGTGAGGGCAGACACAAGCAAACCATTGACAGTTGCTCAGGGTGATAGTGAGTATGATAAAAGTACTTGGAACATAATGAGTATCCGAAGGAGGAAAGGAGGAAGGGGTCAGAAAATGATTGCCAGGGGGCGCCTGGGTGGCTCAGTCAGTTGGGCGTCTGCCTTCGGCTCGGGTCGTGATCCCAGGGTCCTGAGATGGAGCCCCACATTGGGCTCCTTGCTCAGTGGGGAGCCTGCTTCTCCCTCTCGCTCTCTCTGCTGCTCCCCCTGCTTGTGCTCTCTCTCTCTGACAAATAAATAAATAAAATCTTAAAAAAAAAAAAAAAAGATTGCCAGCAGAGGCACTAGTCATGCTGAGTTTTGAAGGATTCATATGGGAATTTGACCAAGAGGGAGGCTGCCTCATTTCTAGCAGAAGTCAGCATGTGCAAAGACACATGAACTAGTATGGTGCATTTGTCCAACTGCAGGACATTCAAGATGCTGAAATGTTATATGCAGCTGTCTGGCAAGATGGTCAAGAGCAGGTGAGGAAGGGCTCCGTGTGTAAGTGAATGAGTTTGAATACATTTGTGAAGGCTGTATGGGACACCTTTAAACACGAGTCCTGGGAGAACTCACTCTGGCTGCAGGGTGATGGTTGAGTGCAAGATGCATCCCAGTCTAGGACCAGCGAGCTAGATGGGAAATGATGGGGTTCCAAACCAGTCCTGGGGGAGTTTGAGTATGAAGGATACTGAGAGGAAGAATGTAAGTGTTTGATAGAGTTTGGGGGCAAATAGGTTGAATGTCTGTAGGATGAATCCCAGATTTCTGGATTGACCCATTTGGGTTGAACATGGTGCTTTTGTCAAGATGCCACTAAGTGAGGGGCGCCTGGGCGGCTCAGTCAGTTAAGCGTCTGATTCTTGATTTTGGCTCGGATCACGATTTCAGGGTTGTGAGATTGTGCCCCGTGTCGGGCTTCACTCTCAGCATGGAGTCTGCTTGAGATTCTCTCTCTCCCTCTCCTTCTGCCCCTCCCCCAACTCGCACATGTGCACTCGCTTCTCTCTCTCTCTCTCTCGCTCTCTTGCTCTCTCACTTTCAATAAATAAATAACATCTTAAAAAAAAAGATGTCACTAAGTGAGAAGAAATAGGTGTTTTGGGGAGCTCAGCCTTGTCCATGTGAGTTAGAACTAAAGGTCATCCAAGTGAAGATGTCCATTGCGCCGTTGAACGTATGGATCTGTAATTTAAAACTGAAGCTGCATTCAGGATAAAGATACTGCTATATGGAGCTGAGATGATCAAGAGGGAAGGAAAGAAGAGAATGCTGGATGGGAAATTAATCTGGCTGATGATTCCCACTTCTTAAGTTTTCCTTTAGGAAAGTATGGCACGGCCCTGACTTCAGCAGATTTCCCTAGTGCGTTTCAGATGTCCCTGTTCCACATCCAGCTGCAGTCACGATCACATGATGAAAAGCAGTTATGGTTTTTATTTTCATTAACAAAAACAATAAATACCCCTGATTTACATAGTATTCTCACGTGGCCATCGTGTGGGGTGAGAGGATGTGTGTTTATGACTGATCAGAATCTTAGGCCCAGAGGGGTTAAGCAGTTTTCCAGGGAAAGTAGCTCTGGGCTTAGGACTTCTTGGGTTCTGATGACCAGACCTTGTTGTGTAGACCATTAGTTCTCGTGGCTGAATAGCGCCTTCCTAACAGTGGCTTGGATCCCTCTGTACCTCAAAGCAGAGTGCACCTGAGGCCACTGGGTCGCTTTTAGTTTTCTGAGTTATATCTCTTCCTTTTGGTGGGGGGAGGAGATACTAGGCATTACACCCTGATGCCTTTTGAAAATCTTGAATTGGTAGACTTTGGATTGAAGAAATGCAGAGAGTTTCTTCCAACATTTTTAAGCAACATGTGCTACAGCTGTTTCAGATTATTAAAGTGGGCAAGGAAATGTAGTTTTTGGTGAGTTATGTGGAACTTTTCTGACTAGAAAAATTTGTTATGTGCTTCAAAATAGAACGTCCTTTCTATTTCTGAAAAGCCATGCAAATGACCAAGCTCTTTATTCTGGTGGAATTTGGAATCCAATATGAGGAGGCCAGTACCAGGTCCTGCCTCATGTTTGAGAATTTCACGTGTCCAGAGTCTGAAACATGGCGTCGTCATGGAGGTTTCAGGAGCAGGAGAAATACCTTTTTATGGAGGGATAAATGACACAACATGTAACAAATGTGTGTCACAGCTCTTGGGATTTCTTACCAAGTGATCTTTGCTTCCCTTGGTACTTAATTTACAACGAGGCTCTTCTTTGACCCCCTTCGCTTGCCAGTCGCCATTTTTACTTATATTACATTTGAACCTGACTAATTCATTGAATCTCTTATCCATGCAGCCTTTGTTTTAGTGATACAATAACCCAGGCAGAGTGGTATGTTTAAGGTAGTGGGGGAAGGATAAGATGTCCTTGGCCATAATTATTTTTGCTGATAGACCGCTAAGATTTTGCCTAATTTGTCCTCCTTTGAATAAACTATTAGGAACGACTGCTGTTGTTGTTGCCATGTTGTTTTACACTTCTGTTTTATGGAGGTTCAAAAGTGCCACTTGGCACGAACATGGGCACGAATGATGAAAACTCAGTAAGTGACTGCCCCCCCGCCCCCGCCAGCTTCTGTAACTGTTATGAGAATAATCTGTTAGGACTCAGGCTGTTCTCTCACCTTTTGGGAGCCACTCAGACTCTCTTCTCAAATATCCCAGTTGAGTGACCCTGAAGATGGTGGGATGTGTTGGAGGGCTCTAAGCAGGATAGTTGTCATCTTCAGAGGCCCATGGGTCAAATGTGGCGCTTGGGTTGAACACGCAAGTCCACGCTGGGAAATCAGTGAGGAAAGGGGGCTTTTATGAAAATTTGAGTGAGGCTGAGGTGGGAGATGGAGGGGAAGGAGACAGAGTCTAGAGTTCATTGAAAGTGGAACGTACAAGACATAGAGACATTGGCCACTGGTGATGAGCTGGACAGAGTCTGGGAGGATTCCTCTTCCGTACATGGGTGAGCGGTGGAGGGGGCTGCCACAGAGCCACGCTGTGGCGCACCAGGAACCCGGGTTCCTGTCCTTGATCTCACTCACCGGCTCTGTGACTGTAGGGGCAGCACTTAGCCATTCCCTCATCTGTCAGAGGAGGCTGAACAGTGGCATCTGGCCTGCCCGGATCTCAGGGTTATGTTGGAGCAAGTGAGGACTGTGAAGATGTGTCTACATGGGTAGGACTGTCCTCTGTGCCCCACAATTATGAAATGTCAGAGAACGTTGTTTTGGAAACATGTAGGCTTGTCATTTAAAATCTGGTGACAAGCCTTTTAAGAAATGACTTAGGCCATTAGTGAGAAGGTGAAGTAGTAAAGCTTGTGCATTCATGTTTTAAGAGCCTAATTATCCTCTTGTACTTAATGGAGGTCTTACATTAGACGTTTTTTTTAATTTATTATTAAGTTTTTACTTAAATTCTAGTTATAGAGAAGCATTTTTAACTCCAAATGAGACAAGGTTTCCTGTAATCTTAAAAAATAAAAATAGGGACGCTTGGGTAGTGCGGTTGGTTAAGTGTGTGACTCTTGGTTTTGGCTCAGGTCCTGATCTCAGGGTCGTGATATCGAGCCCGGTGGTGGGCTCTGCGCTCAGCATGGAGTCCGCTTGGGATTCTCTCTCCCTCTGCCCCTCCTGCTCGTGTTCTCTCCCTCTCTAAAATAAATAAATCTTTAAAAATAATAATAAAATAGCTTTAAAAAATTAAAAAATTGGGTTCTCTGTGTATACCAGACACGCATTTTACATATTCTTTACTTTTTTTCTTTTTTTTTTTTTTAAGATTTCAGATTACTGAGTTTTGTTCAAATTAAGCTGGTTGTTTGCTGTCCCCGTGTGTGGGAGTCCATTTGTTGAATTTACTGTCACCCACAACCTATGTATTTATTAATATTTGAGCTGTAATGAGATTATTTTGTCCCTGAAAATCTAAATGCCTTTTGTCTTCTCCCTTACTAAACGGTCTGTAATTTGTCACTGGAATATTTTTGTTTGTCAATTTGGGTTAAAATTTGAAGGTACATGTCCAAAAATGGAGTGTGATGCTTCTTGTTATTTACCCTTAATTCTGTGCTTGTTTTCAGATCTCTCCTTGATATTATAAAAAAGAGATTAATGTATTCTATCAGTACCAAAATTCTCAATCTTTTTAATTTTTAAAATATTACCAAATACACGCAAACTCTGTCATCCTGACCATTTTAAAGTGTATAGTTCAGTAGTGTTATGTACGTTCACGTTGTTGTGAATTGTTTAGAACTCTTAAATCTTTCTAGAACTGGAACTCTGTGCCCATCTGGGTGGCTTATTCAGTTGAGTGTCTGACTCTTGGTTTCGGCTCAGGTCATGATCTCATGGGTCATGGGATCGAGCACCATGTCAGGCTCTGCGTTTAGCCGGGAGTCTGCTTGAAGATTCTCTCCCTCCGCCCCTCGTGTGTGCTCTCTCTCATGTGCACGTACTCTCTAAAAAAAATCAGTACTCGTGTGTGCACTCTCTCATGTGCACGTACTCTCTAAAAAAAAAATAAATCTTTAAAAAAAAAAGAAAAATAACTCCCCCATCCCCACTCATGCCAGCCCATGGCAACCACGATTCCACTTTCTGTTTCTGTGAATTTGACTACTCTAGGTACATGATTTCAGTGGAATCATACAGTATTTGTCCTTTGGGGCCAGTTTATTTCACTTAGCATAATGTCCTTAAGGTTCATCCACGTTGTGTGTGTCAGAATTCCCTTCCTTTTTAAGGCTGAATAGTACTGCACTGTATGCGTGTACTATATTTTACTTATCCATTCTTCCTTTGATGGATACCTGGGTTGCTAACACCTTTTAGCCATTGTGTAATATTTTTTATACACCCTGGAGAATATAAAGTTTGAAAAACCATTCTTCACTCAGTAGGAATATAGCAAAGAAAATAAAGTGCTTGGAGAACATGGATTTAAGGAAAACCTTGAACAGATTCAAGACCTGTTGTAAATATGTGTAGGTTAGCTCTCTTTGCTTAGAGTATTTAATATGGTCTAAACTGGAGGGATTGTCTTTTTTCTTAGATTATGTATTTTATATGTTGGAAGCCTCTACCACAAAGTGGAAAGGACGCCGACAGGAGTACCTGCATTCTTAGAGTCACGTCGGAATATAGCCATATACCACTAAATTCTTGATCTTTTAAAATCCAGGGCAGCTATTTTATACTTAAGCGATCTCTCTGCATCTGGCAAGAAGGGTCCTGAACATTGTGGAGACAGAGGAGTTCAACTCTTCGTCTGGCTTAAAGATATGCAAGTGCTCGTGGGGTGTCACGGAGTTAAGGACAGGCACCTGCCAAGGTGCTCCTAACTTAACCTTAACAGTGAAAGTTTTAAGCAGTTGTAATGCAGATCATTTTGAATGTGTGTCTTCATTTCGTGCATTACATGGTGTGTGCAATGCAAAGTAAAATAGAAACCTGGCTTGGTATCTTCCATTAAGTGTACAGCAAAGCAATCTCTTATCTGCAGACTCTTCCAGCACCTACAGCCATTCCTCCAACACAGCAGTCTCAGAAGGAGAAGCCTTCAGCCTTTTATTCCACAGGAGATTGGGAACCACCTCAAATGGTGCTACCTGGGGTGCAGGGGAAGATTGAGAAGCTGCGGTCTCGAGGAACAATCGGGAGCTCAGGATCTGGGGTTGGTGGGTTGGTGGAGATGAGAAGACCTGTCTACCTCAGTCAGTGTGGGCGTCATTGTTATGGGCTGAGAGACTGAATAAGACCACAAATCCTTAAAAGAATAAATTAGGTACACTAACCTGGATTTGAGAACACAAAGGCATGTGCTGTACATTTCCAGAAGTTTTCCATCAAAATGGGAAAAAATCAGGCTTTCTTGCATAAAGTGATGAAAGTCTATTTTTAGTAATATTTCTATGGAACTTATAATTTCTCCACAATGTATAATAAGGGACCACATGATCTTCATGGTAGTTGACTAGATTGAAAGATGAGGAACGCATTTTCAACATCTTGTTGGGGAAGTCGGTCATGAAGATCAATATTGTTTCAGGAGAAGTGTGCAACCACCAGAGCCATGGCGGTCAGTCATTTGGCGTGAATAACGTCTTACAGCTAAACCAACTTTGGATCTTTGTCTTTCACCTCAAATGATGTGCCTTTCGAGGCTCTTTGTGTAAGTGTTCTATTTCACGGTATTGCGTGGTTCCTCCCTCTTGAAGTCGGGACGGTAACTCAACAATGGAGCGATCTGTAGATGTGTTGGAATGACGCTTCTGAGCCAGAGACACTGTGGGGTCTCAGCTTACAGGCCACCTCCCACTGTGTGGCAGTGACCGGGCTCAGTGGGGAAAGGTATCCTGATGCATTAGAGGGTCCGCCAGGCCTGACAGCCAGTTCCGCAGGCTGCCTATGTGCTGGATGTCGGCTGTTCAGCTTCCTTCCTTCTCCTCTAGAATCACGGCAGGGTAGGGACTGGGGAGGGCACGTGTGTGATGCTGGTAACTGCCGTAGCCACCAACCACATTGTTGTCCTGAAACACTTGACAGCTCTTTCATTGGGCAACGTGCAGTATAAATTACTTAAAAATAAAACCAGGCACAAGACCATTTTGGATGTTCCAGCTTCAACTCTGCTAACAAGCTTTTCATGCCCTTGGCTTTCCTGCCCCCGTACAAAAACCATGTCCTCCGCACTTCCAGCATGAGTGATCTCTTCAGCCACGCTGTATGACCAGAGGGGTTGCCCGACCAGGAAGGGGTAGCATGCCTAGGAGGTTTTGACCAAAATAATCACTTTCCAAGTAAAGCTTTTGTGGAAAGGTTATGATACTCTTTATGAGTAGATCAGTACTTTTTAGAAGAAAGGCTCATCTCCCCAAATTTTAGAACAACCATACAAACATGTTATGACAAGGTGTGCAAAATTTTCAACACATGGGCTGGGGGTGTATCATTTAAAAATTTTTTTTTGTTTTTTTGTTTTTGTTTTGTTTTTAAGTAAGCGCCACGCCCAATGTGGGACTTGAACTCACAGCCCCAAGATCAGGAGATGCATGTTCTACTGACTGAGCCAGCCAGGCGCCCCAGGGCATATCATTTTTTTTTAAAATGTGTTAATAATGGGTTAATATCCTAATATTAAGGAAATTTAATTCTCAGCTTGATACTGTGTGGCTTTTACATTTTATTTGTAACTGAGAAAGAGGATTGCATTGTGCCTGCCTCGCTGTTTTAAGAGGGAAGGCATTAAGTGTCTTGATTTCTGCCAAAGTAGGAAAAAAGTGAGAACATATTTCAATACAAAAATGAACAGTTTTGATAGTTCCATAATAAAAATAATAATCGGGGCAGCTGGCTGGCTCAGTCAGAAGAGCACACAATTCTTGATCTCAGGGTCGTGAATTCGAGCCCCACGTTGGGTGTAGAAAATACTGAAAAATAAGCTTTAAAAAAATCCTTTAAAAAATAATCATATAGGGGCGCCTGGGTGGCTCAGTCGTTAAGCGCCTGCCTTCATCTCGGGTCATGATCCCAGGGTCCTGGGATCAAGCCCCGCGTCGGGCTCCCTGCTTGGCGGGAAACCTGCTTCTCCCTCTCCCACTCCCCCTGCTTGTGTTCCCTCTCTTGCTGTGTCTCTCTCTGTCAAATAAATAAATAAAATCTTAAAAAAAAAATCATATAGCTGCCAAAAGGTAGAAACAGGTCTGATATTTTAGACAAAGTAGTGTAGGGGGCTAGACACCCAGAGCTCAAGCACTGCCTCCTTCACCCCTGCAAACAGTTGATGTGAAGGAAGGCACCAGAGCTGTGGGCAAAGCGTTGATGGAGGACGTGTGCATCTTCCAGGGAAGTAGGTGGTTCTCTGCTGTCCTTCAGAAGTAGGACGCTTTCCTTCCCCAGAGGAAAAAGCAGTTTCCATCTTTCTTTATGGCCAGATCTTTCCCACAGTGCCCTGGCCGGGGTAAATGGACTTTCTGGAGAGTTGAGGTTTCCAAAAACCTAACCATTTACCCATTAATGCACTATATCTTTTTCTTTTTTAAATGGAGGTGAACTTACCGTAACAGAAAATTAGCCACGTTAAACTATGCAATTCAGTGTATTTTAGTACATTCACAATGTTGTACAATCAGCACTCTTGTCTAGTTCCAAAGTATTTTCATCACCCCAAATGGAAACCCTATATCCACTAAGCAGTCACCCCCCATTCCTGCCTCCTCCCCCTGCCCATAGTAACTACCACCAATCTGTCTGTATGGATTGACCTTTTCTGGATACGTGAACTTTGGCGTCTGGCTTCCTTACCTTGGTGTAATGTTTTCAAGGTTCATCCCCACAGTAGCTCGCATCAGTACTTTATTGCTTTGTGGGGCCGAATAATAGTCCATTGTATGGGCATACCACCTCTTGTTTACCCGCCCATCGGGGAATTGACATTTGGGTTGCTTGACCTTTAGGCTAGTGTGAATAATGCTGTACTTGTTTTTAATTCTTTTGGTTATATATCTAGGAGAGGAATCGTTGGTCATATGGTAATAACTGTTACGTTTTTAACCTTTTTGGTTCAAATATTTCTAAAACATATTGTAAACCTCCTTACGTTTGAAGACCATTCCATGGAGCATATGATACTTTGCTGGATGTTCCTGGCAGTCACCATGAATATAAATGAGTACAAATTGCCACATTGTGGTACAGATGTTCTCAGGATGTTTGGACTTTCTGCCTAGCGTTGCTTGCTTTTCCTTTCCCTGGGCAGCATCGTTGTGCCTTGCCAAGGAATGTAAGAAGAGAAGCCTCTGCAGCTGGGTTGCTCGGGTTCAAATCTCACCTCTACCACTTCCTGGCTCTGTGGGTGAACAGGACATCATCACTATGCCTGTTTCCTCCTCTGAAATCGGGCTAGTAATATTGGGAAGCTCCTTAGGTTATTGTGAGTGTGAAGGGGTCAGGGCCCCAGTGTGGGTCAGCTCAGGAGGTCATAACAAAATATCACTGACTGGGTGGCTTAAACAGACAGTGATTTTCTCACAGTTCTGAAGCCTAGAGGTCCTTGGTGTTGGGAGGGTTGGCTTCTCCTGTGGGCTCCATCCTTGGCTTGCAAATGGCCTCCATCTTACTGTGTCCTCAGACGGTCTTTACTGGGGCACACACGTCTCTGGTGTTTGAGTGTCCACATTTCCTCCTAAAAGGAAGGTAGTCAGATTGGACTGGGGCTCGCCCGAACAGCCTCATTTTAATGTAGTCATCTCATTAGAGGCCTTAGCTCCAAATATGGTCCCATTCCAAGATATTGGGGGTTAAGGCTTCAATGTAGGAACTTTGGAGGGCCCAGTGCAACCCATAACTCTCCATGAAGCACCTGGACAGTGCATGTGCACCATCAAAGGTGGTGGTAGTTACGCAGCCTGCCTCCACCCCTCCGCTCTGCTGCTTCCATCGAGTCTGAGCCTGGAAACCTGGTAACCAAACTCCGTTAGCCTTTCCTGCAGAAGTCCAAATGAACAAGTTCGGTCCATGTGGACGAAGCAGCAGGCCTTACACGTTAATAGCTATAGTCTTTGCTGCTCTGAAGAGTTTGCTTAATTTCTGGCCTGGATTTTGTTCCGGAAGGGTAAGATGGTCAGGCATCTCGGTTCCAGACTGTGGCACCCAGTATTTTCAAAATGGTTTTGTTACTGTTTTAAAAGTTAAGTTTAAAGATACATCACATAAAATTTACCATTTTGACTATTTTTAAGTGTACTGTCCAGTGCATTAAGTACATTTGCAGTGTTGTGTAACTATAACCACAGTCTATCTCTAGAATCTTCTTCCTATCCCGAACAGAAGCTCCGTACCCAGTAAACAGTGACTCTCCGTTCCTCTTCCCCAGCCCCTTGGTGTCGCTCTAGTTCTTTCTTTCTTTAAATTTTATTTATTTATTTGACAGAGAGAGACACAGCGAGAGAAGGAAGACAAGCAGGGGGAGTGGGAGAGGGAGAAGCCGGCCTCCCGCGGAGCAGGGAGCCCGATGTGGGGCTCGATCCCAGGACCCTGGGATCATGACCCGAGCCGAAGGCAGACGCTTAACGACTGAGCCACCCAGGCGCCACCTCTAGTTCTTTCTTTAATCCCTGATTCCTGAGAGCTACCTGATGAGGAAGGAGATGGGGAGTGGACAGTCCTCTGTGCCTGGGATGGGATGAGGAGGTCACCGGGAACAGGGATTTGGGCTTGGGCTGCTTCCCCATCTTTCTGTGGTTTACCTGTCACTGCAAGTCCTCTTTGAAATGGTTCCGTTTGTACAGAATGACAAGATTTTGTACCAAAAAGGTGTAGGAAAAACGTATGCAGAGGGGAGCCCCATCAGTCCTCTTCAAGCACACTCAGGTGGATTCTGTTCAAGTCCGAGACAGGTGGGGCCGTGGGGACGTGTGGCCGGCCCCCAGCCTTCGGAGCGTGGAACAGCATGAAGCATATCCAGCCTCTTCTGTCTCTGTCCCAGCGTGAGCGGAGGCGACGCGCCCTCGTCCTGCACACCCCCCCCCGCCCACCAGTGCTGTGTATAACCCGGTGTCCTTCTGTCTCCCCGCCCCGTGTGCTTGCAGACCTACATCGGCTCCATCATTGCCTCAGTGAACCCCTACAGGACCATCGCCGGGCTGTATGAGCGGGCCACCATGGAGCGCTACAGCAAGTGCCACCTGGGCGAGCTCCCCCCCCACGTCTTCGCCGTCGCCAACGAGTGCTACCGATGCCTGTGGAAACGCCACGATGACCAGTGTGTCCTCATCAGGTAACCGGCCAGCCGTGAGGCTGGCGGACGGCTGGCCAGGAGGCCGCTCGGGAGGGAAGCTGGTGTCAGGAGCCCACCACTGGCCGCTCAACCCAGCCAGCCCCCAGCACCCAAAACCTGCTTAGGAGCTTAATGAGAAGAATTCTTCCTAAGTACCCGAATTTCTCAGGTGGAGTTTTCTATTTCAAATAGCTTGATAAATACAGCTTTCAAAAGAGCCAAACTCACTTAGAAAAAAGCAAGAGGTACCACATTTGTTGGCTCTTGGCCTCAGAATAATTCTTCCATTTTTCTTTTCTTTTTTTTTTTTTTAAATTTGCCTTAATTATTCTTTGGTTTATTCCAAGAAAATGTGTAGTTCTTTCAAATTTAAAATGTTATATATATTCTAGAGTGAGAAGGCTTGTATATTTGAGCAAGAGATCTTTTTTCTCTAATTCAGTAAGATTACATAGGATTTCCCAAATTTAAGCATTTTAGTGATTTTGAATTTTTTTTTTTAAGATTTTATTTATTTATTTGACAGAGAGGCAGGGAGAGAGGGAACACAAGCAAGGGGAGCAGCAGAGGGAGAAGCAGGCCTCCCGCGGAGCAGGGAGCCCGATGCGGGGCTCGACCTCAGGACGCCGGGATCATGACCTGAGCCGAAGGCAGACGCTTAACGACTGAGCCACCCAGGCGCCACCATGATTTTGAATTTTATTAAACTAGCAGAAGGGGCACCTGGGTGGCTCAAGTTGGTTAAGCATTAAGCGTCCGACTCTTGATTTCAGGTCAGGTCATGATCTCAGGGTCGTGGGATCGAGCCCCGTGTCAGGCTCCATGCTCAGCGGGGAGTCTGCTTGGGATTCTCTCCCTCTGCTCCTCCCCCTGCTTGTGTGTGTACTCTCGTTCTCTCTCTCAAATAAACAAATTAAAAAAAAAAAAACTACCAGAAGACCCACTATCGAAACCTATCACTAGGAACTGTCTAAAACAATGGACTATATTTCTTTAAAAATATTTCTTTTATGGGGCACCTGGGTGGCTCAGTCAGTTAAGTATCTGACTCTTGATGTTGGCTCAGGTCATGACCTCAGGGTTGTGAGATCGAGCCCCGTGTCAGGCTCTGTGCTGGGTGCAGAGTCTGTGTGAGATTCTTGCCTCCTAACTGCTTCACCCCCAGCTCGTGCTCTCTCTCTTAAAAAAAAAAAAAAATTCTTTTATTAACTAATTCAAATTGGCCTCATCACTTACATTCTAGTGATATCTGATTGGATCTTCTTATTAGTTCTTTATCCCAGAATCGTGTTGTAGTGATGTTCAGAGCGCCCGTGGATAGGACCCAGAGTAGATGTGCTGAGCCTCACTTTCCGTGAAGTTTCCATGGACTACCCAGGCACTGCTCATTCCCGCTCCCAGGCCTGCACTCATGGGGCCCGCCTGTCACTGAAAGTCTGGAGTGTACCACAACGGCTGGTGGGAAAGATTTGGACTTCTGTTGTAGGTGACTTTCTAGTCCCAACTTGTGGCAAAATAATTACATTATTTCAAGAGGAAAGGACAAGGCACTTTGGATTTAGGTGAGATGATAAGTAAGACCCTCTTGAACCCCTCCGGATTTCTGATTCAATGGAAGTAAGACAGATGGAGAGCCATATGTTAGCTTTAGACTTGAAGCCAATCGGGCTGGCTAACATCGAAGGCCCAAATTAGACCAAAGCACCTGATCCGGATGCAGGCAGGTGAGTGGTGGCCACGATCACTGTGGGAAACCAGTTCCCAGCCGGTGAGGAGCAGACCAGTCCTTCCCCGCAGTTCACTTGTCAGGGAAGCCACCCCAGCTCCTGGGGGAGGAAAGGTGGGGTGTAGGTATGGGCAGACATGCCAGAGGATGTCCCTCACTGAAACCCCAGGGAAGGGAAGCAGCCCCCACCAGCTGAGGACAATTGGGAGATAAAGGGTCCCATGTGGCACCTGTTCAAAGATGAGGACGCTAATGGTTTCTGAAGGGTTACTGTGTTTTGGACACTGTGCCAGGAACTTTTCAGGCATCACCTCATTCAGGTATCAGCCTTCCAACAGCCCTTTGATGTATGTGGCTGCTCAGTAGTATCTGTTGGCGCCACACATGGAAAACTGCTTTAGGGGTTATATTCTTCTTACCGACAGTTTTTGCCCATTACGCTAATGCATGGGTCCTTGCTTTTACAACAAATCAGAATTACATGAATAGAATAGCAGAACTTTGCCTTTCTCATTCTACCTCTCTCTCTGCCCCTTAAGGGGAGGCAAGCATCTGGGCAGATAAAAGCTCTTTTCTTAATCACTTTTATGGTGCTAATGTCCTGGGCTGTGGAAATAACTTGGAGAGAGAGGCTATCCATTTATTTAGTTAAGTAAATGAGTCATTATGACTTGTAGTTCATCAAAATGAAGCTATTTAATATATTTAAAAGGGGGGGGGCTTCCAAGGGTCCCATTTCTAATCAAGAAACTTGCCTTATGTCTGGAAGCACTGTTTGTAGGCTCTTGCAGGGAACTTCACCAAAGCTCAGAAGTTAGAATATAAGATCCCCATTTCAGCATACAGAATATAATTTAATACGATTAACAGGAAGAAAGAAAACTTAATTTTAAGGTCAGATTGTATTCCACACTTAGGTACCTAAATATTTGCCATTGATAATTGCTTGTGTTTCTTACTTTCAATGGGAAAAATGAGAGGATGACTCATATATCACTTGCCAGACAGAGTAGCTTAGGAAGAAAGAGGAAAATCAAACGAGGTCATTGTGCATATGTGTGTGTGTATGTGTAATAAAACGGAAATGGGTTGGCATTTTCATGCCAAAGACTGCGGTATTTAAAAATAAGGTGGGAGGTGGAGGGAGAGTGGATCCCAAATAGAAAGCTCCCATTGTGTGATGCCCATGTGAAGGGAGTAACTGTATTTATCTAAATTAACTCAGGCAATGGAGTCTTTAAGAATAGAGTTCTCATTAAAATGTGTCTTGTTTAATAGATCTCTCTGGCAGTATTTTTGGTTTTTGTTTTTGTTTTAGTGGGGACTGGGGCTCTGGGAATTTAGAGAAAATTGAGTCTAAAAATAAAACTTGTAGGTTACTGTAGCCCTATGTGGATTTCCTCGGGCATAATCTGCCCCCTGGTGGATACAATGTGTTTTACTACTTTGAAAACATTTTCTCATGCAAATACCTTTAAAACCAGAAAATAGGCCTGTTTGGAATTAGAGAGGACTTGAGAGATCAGTTTTTTCCCCTCCCTTCAAGGGAGGTCCAGCTATTTGGTGGCAATGCCAAGTCTCTAGGCTCCTAATCTGAGCCTCTTGTGTTGGTCTCACTTTCAAGTTTGTCAGCTCCCCCAATCTCTCGTTTTACCTGTTGGTGCACATTTAAGCAAATGTTTACGCTATTATGGTTTTTTTTTTTTTTTTTTTTTTAAAGATTTTATTTATTTATTTGACAGAGAGAGACACAGCGAGAGAGGGAACACAAGCAGGGGGAGTGGGAGAGGGAGAAGCAGGCTTCCCACAGAGCAGGGAGCCTGATGCGGGGCTCGATCCCAGGACCCTGGGATCATGACCTGAGCCGAAGGCAGACGCTTAACGACTGAGCCACCCAGGCGCCCCTACGCTATTATGGTTTTTAAAACATGTTTAAAACTTGAATTTTTCTTTCATCTAACTGGCAAGATCAGCATTTGATCTTGGTTGATCTGGTCCATTTTACATTGACTTGGGTTTCTCATACGTTGATTGGGCAAGTGGGGTTTAGTTTATTACGGTCTGTGGGTGTATGTGACCTTCTGAGATCTGTAGGGTAGGGAAGGCCTGTGGCTAATTCACTGTGAAGCTCATTGCCCAGGACAGCGTCTGGGAGGGGGCCAACATTCAACAGCTGTGCGTCCCAGCATAGATATACAGAGCAGCTGTGGACTGGGGACCTTGGCTTTGCCTTGCGTGTTTTGGTTTTCCAAAACAGGATCGATTATCCACCTAATGGATAATTAGATGTTCAGTCTTGTATTTCTAGGAATATATTTATAAATGGTCGAATTGGAACAGTGAACAAAACTTGCGTCCAGGGTTAGAAAGGCACCAAGCTGAATAGGACTCGAAGCAGGCCTCTTGTTCACGTAATATGGCAGGTTACTGTGCTAGACTTTGGCAATTAAAAATTAATAATAATATCCAATCACTGCCTTTAGGAACTTCTTCTCTGATGGGAGGAAACTGATGTAACTAATTTCAGTACAACCTGCCAAATGCTATAACGGAAATATGTCCATGGTTGCTCAGAGAAGGTGGTGGTAGATCCTCAGGAAGGAATTCAGACAATACTTCATAGAGGAAGTGATGTGCGATTATGAGTCAAAGAATGTGGAGGAATATGGCTGGCGTAGAGGGGAGGAAGGGCACAGAAGCATTTGCCAAAACATAGATATTTGGAAAAACAAGGGTCATTAGGAAATGGAAGGTAGTCCCTCCTCTCTCCACGGTGCACCATCACACTGGGTCTCTTCCTGGTTCTCTGGGCGCTCCTCACTCGTCCTCCACCTGCTCATCTTCCACCCAACCTTTCCCTCTCAGGTCTGCAGAACTCCCTGGTCTAAGATGCCTCCCCCCGCTCCCCTCCCCAAACCCCGCCCGGCCGGTTTCTCCTCCGAGTTCCAGACATGTGTCCAAATGCCCTGAGCTACCATCACAGAGATGTCTCCTGGGCATCTCAAGGGTGGCATGTCCTAGATTCATGCTCAGTTTCTCCCAGAAGTGTATTCCTCCTTTCATGTTCTCATTCTCAGCAAGTGGACTCTATCCCACCAGCTCGCAAGCCTGAGATCAAGAAGTCCTTCTTGGAACTAGAAGTCCTTTTCCTCTATATGCCGCCCCCTGGCCCCCAGGAAGATAGAAGTCCACACAGTAAAGCGTATTGACCTTATGTAGACGGCTCGATGGGTTGTGACAGACGTTTACACCTGTGTTGCGATGCTCGGATCAACCCGCTAGCAAGCTCCCGGGTTTGCAGGAGTCCCTTCCCTTCACCTCCCTGTTGCTTACCACCCTCTTGACCAGGTCCTGACCAGGGCCATGAGCTGTACCCCCCCATCTTTCCCGAGGCCTCTCACTTCATGTCACTGCTGCCCCACTACCCTTCTACCCTCGCCTCTGTCTCCCCACCTCCTGTCTTGCCTCCTTCCATGCATTCACTCCATTCCGTACTCCACACAGAGTGATTCTTTAAAAACTTGAACCTGAGGGGCGCCTGGGTGGCTCAGTTGGTTAAGCGACTGCCTTCAGCTCAGGTCATGATCCTGGAGTCCCGGGATCGAGTCCCGCATCGGGCTCCCTGCTTGGCAGGGAGTCTGCTTCTCCCTCTGACCCTCCCCCCTCTCATGCTCTCTCTCTCTCTCTCATGCTCTCTCTCAAATAAATAAATAAAAATCTTTAAAAAAATAAAATAAAATAAAAACTTGAACCTGATTATGACAGTTTCCTGCTTAAAAACGGCCTCGTGACTTTGATTCTGCCTACGAACACATCTCAAAACTTTTAATACGGCCTATGAGGAGGCCCCCTGTCAGTGCTTTGGGTTATTTTCCTTTCTCCTTTTCATTTTCATAGTTTTGTTTGTTTTGTTTTGTTTAACAGTATAAGCTCATTTGGGTTCATCTAGAAGAACATGTGTTCTCTGCAGCCCATGTTTGTGTTTGCAATCATGTTGGCGCCAAGGGTTAGGACTCTAATTGCCATGGGCTAATGAGAAAAATGTAGGACTGGATATGTAAGGGATGTGTTTGCTGTAAGTGAAGGTAGAATAACATCGTAATTGCCGTGTGAGTTACTGTGTTAGGGCGGCGAGAAGAAAGGAATGCGGTGGATTAAATGAGTCAGCACACTGCCCGTGGTAGGACAGGCTCCAGGCTCCGCACACAAGGAGTGAGCCCGTCCCAGTACAAACAGCTCTGCAGCTTGAGCAAAATGACATTAACCAGTGGGTTAAAATTAGCCCTGTTCATTTGGATTTGGGGGGTGTTCTATTTTTGTTTGTCGTCTTAAATTTGGCTTTATATAGTTCCGTGATGAGGATTAGCAAGGACGTATGCACGTAGTTACATAGATCATTGCACTCTAATGTACGGGCTCCGTCATAGTCTCCATATTACCAAGCAGGTAACGCAACTCTGACACTCCCTGCCCAGACATGATATCAGATCCCACAGGTGAAGGGCTCCGTCCTACAAGACTGCCCCCTCCACGTCCCCCCCAACCCCCCCCCAACTTCAGACACCAATCACAAGTCCAAGTTGTTACCTGTGCTTCTGATGGATGGGCCATAGATTGGAGGTTCCAGCTGACCCGCTCCACACACACACTTCGATGAATTTGCTAGAATGGCTCACAGAACTCAGGAAACCAGTTTACTTACAGATTACAGGTTTATTATAAAAGGATATAACTCAGGAAGAGCTGGGAGAGATGTATAGGGCAAGATATAGGGAAAGGGCCCTCAGCTTCCCTCCATGTGTTCACCAACCCGGAAGCTTTCTCAGCAGCATCTCCCACCCCCGTCCTTTTGGAATTCTATGTGGGCTTCATTACATAGGCATGATTGATTGAATCATTGACTCTTGGTATTGAATTCAATTTCCAGCCCCTTTCCCCTCCCCAAAGGTCAGTGTGGCGGGGAAGGAATTGAAAGTCCCAAGCTTCTAATTCTGTGGTTGGTTCCCCTGGCAAGCAGCCGCCAACAGGAGCTTTCCAAAAGTCACCTCATTAACATAACAAATGATGTCCTTATTGCTATCATCATTTAGGAAGTAATGAGGGTGTTAGGAGCTCTGTGTCAGAAAGGAAGATGAAGACTCAATATATACTTCTTATTATACATAATCACAATATCACACACCTGTGACATGTATATCATACGTTACATCTGTCATTATAGTGATGGGTAACTTGAAAATGTCAGGGGTTATGACTCATGATCTTCCTCGCCACCCCACTCCCCTATTTAACTAGTTCCTGAGCGCCTGGGTGGTTCAGTCAGTCATGATCTCAGGGTCATGATCTCAGGCTTGTGAGATAGAGCCCTGCGCTCAGCGTGAAGTCAGCTTGGGATTCTCTCCTCCTCTCCCTCTGCCCCTCCCACTCATGCACGTGCTCTCTTGCACGCGCACTCTCTTTCTCTCTCAAGTGAATAATAAATCTTATAAATAAATGAAAGAACTAGTCCCATACTTAACTAGAGAACTAGTGGCCTCTCATTGGGACCCCAGCATCATCCCTGCATTTCCCTGGACTTCAGCCATGCAAGCTGCTTTTCCTTCCTCCAAGGCATGGAGCAGTGTCCCCCTGCTGACTCTACCCCCTCTCCCTTCAGTTTTCACCCAGTTAACTCCTGTGCATGTTTTCACACTTTGGTCTAAATGTCAGCCCCTCCCATCCCCTCCCCACAAAAAGGTCTTTACTGAACCTTTACCCTCCGTCTAAATCATGAGTTCTCTTATCCCCTAGGATACCTGTGACTCTTTGAGATCTTTGTGCTTCTAGATCATAGACAGACTGACCGTCCCATTTTATACATCAATGCTTTAACAGCCCTTAGTGCAGCCTGACACATAGTAGGCTCACAGATGTTTAAGGAGGGAAGGGCTATCTGCAGAGATGCTCTTTCTCCATTGCTTCGAAGATTACATTGGTTTGACCTTCAGTAAATTGTTTTCATGGGGAACGTTGAAGTCGCAGGCAGGAGTGGGAGGAGGAGGGGGAAGAGAGGAAGAGGAGGGTTACGTAAAAGTGTATGGCCTGCAGAGTCCTGTTACCTTGACATCCGGCATATTTCTGGGTTTTAACAATGTGTGAGTTATTTAATTATCCTTTGCCTTGTTCATGTAATACTTCCACGGCCCCATGATAGTCACCACTTCTTACTCCCTGGAGCAGTCCTATCTGAATTGTGTGGAAACTGCTTTCAAGAGTAGTGCTTCCCAAACCTGGCTTCATAGTGGAATCCTCTGGACAATTTTTAAAAATACTGACGAGGAAGTTCTACCCCTATAGGTTCAGATTAGAAACATATTAGGTGATTCTGATGTGCAGCCAAGTTTGAGAACTGTTGCAGAGTGTCTGTGTTTTGTTTTGGTTTCAAGTTTTAATTCTGTATCCAAAAAAGATGTACTTAAACACTGTGCTTGGGGCCCCTGGGTGGCTCAGTCGGTTAAGCGTCCACCTTTGTTTCAGGTCATGATCCCAGGGATCGAGCCCCGCATTGGGCTCCCTGCTCAGCAGGGAGTCTGCTTCTCCCTCTCCCCCTTGTCTCTCTCGCTAACTCTCTCTCTCTCTCAAATAAATAAATAAAATCTTTAAAAAAAAGTAACCAACAATGAAGATAGGAATCAACTAGACCAATATAATACAGTGAAATATCAATTTAAGTTGATCATGGATTTGAGCTTGGTACCTCCTTTGTTGGTTTAAAAATCAAAGATAAACTATAACAGCATGTCAAAAGTAACCCATAATCTCATAGTAAACAGCAAACCAATTCTATTTTTGAGTTGTAGAAATTTTTAAAAACAAGCATTAAATAGGGGTGCCTGGGTGGCTCGCTAAGTTAAGTGTCTGCCTTCGGCTCAGGTCATGATCTCATGGTGCGGGGTGCGGCTCCCTGATGCTCAGCGGAGAGTCTGCTTCTCCTGCTCCTTCTGCCACTCCCCCTGCTTTTGCTCTCTTTCTCTGTCAAATAAATAAAATCTTCAAAAAAAAAAAAAGATGCTTGAAGACAGTATGATAGATACAGTGAGAAAAAATGGCTGCAGATCGCTGTAGATCGATATCCATGGCCGGCTAATGGCAGTGAGAGTCCCAGATTTTCTTCTCCTTGACCAAGTCTTGCTGGTTTGGAGTTTGAACAGTATATGCTCTGCGATCGTGTCTTTGCCATGTTCTATTTATTAAGGTGGGCTAATTGCTGTAACAAACAGCCCCCCAAAATCTCAGGGGCATAACACAGGAATGCTTTACTTTTTGCTTATTTTGCAGCCCCACAGGAGAAGGTGAGAGACTTGACTTTATTCCACATGTCATTTTGTTTATAGAGCTGTGCCAGCCCAGAGGGCGCCCAGGTGGCAGGCTTGGATTTCGAGCCCAGATTACCATGAAGAAGGCAGTTTTTCACCCACCAGACATAGAAGTAGCCTATATCTCATGCTCCGTAGTTCAACTGCCCTTCTGTTCAAATGGGCCACGTTCGGTCCCTGTTATCCACTGATTGCTGTCAGAGAGGTTGACATGTTTTCCACTTCCTTGTGCTGGAGGATAAAGAAGTGGGTTTGGGAAACATGTAACCTTATTTCTGCTTCACATGTTTTTTAACTAGAGAATTTAGCCCTTTAAGTTCTGTTTGTTTTACCATAATTGAATCAACAACAACTGGCTAGATGTATGTACTTTTTTAAATATCAAGAATTGGAGTACCTGGGTGGCTCAGTCGATTAAGCATCTGCCTTCAGCTCAGGTCATGATCCCAGGGTCCTGGGATCAGGTCCTGCATCTGGCTCCCTGCTTGGTGGGGAGCCTGCTTCTCCCTCTACCCCTCTCCCCTGCTTGTTCTTTCTCTCTCTCTCTCTCTCTATCAAATAAATAAATGAAATCTTAAAAAAAAAAAAGTTATCTAAATCTCTTCCTGCAGTTTTTTCTTAGTTTATGTTACTCATTCACTGCATCCTTGCTGAATGCCCCCTGGGTGCCAGTGATGTGAGGGAGATGAATACGTGTGCTAAACTCTGTACTAGGAAGATTCTGGTTGCTGACAACAGAAAACCAACCGAAGTTGTTCTAACTCCGATAACACAGGGCAGAGCGGTTTCAGGTCTGTGAATTCAGCCACTCCTCTAGGCCTTCTCTGATTTTCTTGGCTTTTGCTTTATTATCTCAAGATAGGTGTGGATTCCCAGGGATTGGTTGTCTGCAACAAGGGGTACGTTTCTGCCTGGTGTCTCTTGTGTGTGCGAAAAGCTCCCCAGGAGCCCTGAGCTTGCTTGACGTGGAGTCTCTTGGGCTGCAGTCCTCACACCTTCCCATGGCCAACCCTGTCACTTGCAGAGGGAATGGAATGACTGAGATTAGCCTAGCCTGGTGTAGATTCCCCGTGGGCCTGCAGCGCCCAGCCAGACAGGGCCGGTGTCATCTCTCAGCCCTTTCCTCTCCTTTGTTACATGTGGTTAATCATTTACCAGGTTTTCAGCAAAATTCCTCTTTCATAACTTCCCAGATCGTGACCTTCACCAAGGGCAGCCTTTTTAGGACTAAGTGAAGCTCATCTGTGTATCTTGCCCATTTAGCAATTATTAAGGTGCTACCTTGATTTATCATTGGCATTGCTGTTCTGTTACTTACACCTTTTTTTTTTTTTTAAGACTTATTTAGAGTGTGCGTGGGTGAGCAGGGGTAGGGGCAGAGGGAGAAAGAGAGAATCTCAGGCAGACTCCACACTGAGTATGGAGCCCGATGTGAGGCTCCATCTCATGACCTTGAGATTATGACCTGAGCCAAAATCAAGAGTCAGACTCTTAACTGAGCCACCCAGGTGCCCCTGTCACTGCAGCTTTAGTTTACTTCTCTTTTAAGTTCCCTGCCTTTTACTACTTCCGTTCTCCCCATGATACCGAGAATGGTATCTTACACAAAATTGAGTTTCTCTTTCCAAATCTGTGACCTCCGTGCCTTCTTGTCCACGTCCAGCACCAGACAATACCTGCTCTCCTGGGACCCCCGTGCTCCTTCCAGAGCATGACCTCCAGAGCCATGTTCTTCCCAGGCCACCTTGATGAGCTCAGTCTTCGCCTTCTGTCTCCTGCGGTTGCCTCTGAGCCATCAAACCCAGTCCTCTCCGCTTTCCTTCTCCACCACCTCTGATCTCAGTGCCGCTGGCCTAGCCGGAATCCCGCCCCCTAGTGGTCTTCCCAAGCTCATCTGGCTCTTGTGCCCAAATCCTTTCCTTTCTCTTTTTGTGGCTCATGTTTGCCAGTCTGTTCAGGTGAGACTTGAACCTGGTTTACTTCTTTCACTGGCCTCCCCTCCCCCTGCACGGCTTTGTTCACTTTCCCTCAACTGTCACTGAAGCATAATCTCTGCAGGATGTCAGACCTGGTGTTACGTTCTGGACATGGAGGCTTAGCTGCTGCCTCCCTCCGAGGATTAGTATGGAATAAAATGTTTCCGTGTGGTGGGTCGAGGACCTGTGGGGTCATTCCCTTGTCCCCTCAATCCTATTTACGAATAATTGCATTTTTTTTTTTTTTAAGATTTTATTTATTTATTTGACAGGGAGAGAACACAAGCAGGGTAAGTAGGAGAGAGAGAAGCAGGCCTCCCGCCGAGCGGGGAGCCCGATACGGGGCTCGATCCCAGGACACTGGGATCGTGACCTGAGCCGAAGGCAGACGCTTAACGACTGAGCCACCCAGGCGCCCCGAATAATTGCATTTTTAAGCCTATTGGCCTGCTTTCCGTTTCCCAGAAAGATGCTGTTAGTGTGTTCGTTCCTTTAACAAGTATTTACCAAGTGCTTCTCAGCAGCCGGGCCCTGTGGAGATGTCTGGATACTCAAGCGAACAAAACAAAGATCCCTGCCTGTGCCAGGCTTCCCTCGCATGGAAGGCACGTCCATCCTCTCAACTTAGTGAAGGTGATTCTGTTGACCTCTGACGTCCGAGAGGCTTTCATAATAGCAGAAAGGGTGTGGCCAGAAGGAGAACTTGCTTTTACTGCCCTTTAACTTGACCCGCGGGACAGGCATTTCGACCTCTGTTTTCCCACCTTTCAAATGGAGTGATGTTGGTCAAACTGGGTCTCTTTTCTTTTTTTTTCTTTTTCTTTTCTTTTTCTAATTTGAACAAGCTTGCGCATTTTGTTTTTCAGCGGTGAAAGTGGGGCAGGTAAAACCGAAAGCACCAAATTGATCCTCAAGTTTTTATCAGTCATCAGTCAACAGTCTTTGGAATTGTCCTTAAAGGAGAAGACATCCTGTGTTGAACAAGCTATTCTTGAAAGCAGGTATTTCTTTGTCATGCTCCTTATTTCCGATGAATAGGAAATTCATCACTGTCCTCCCTGGGTGGCTCGTTTAAGGACGAGTTATAATTAGTTGGTCTATTTTCTCTTTTTACAATTCCTCAAAGGAAAAGTCCCAACATGGACACAGCAATTTCTAACAACCTGAGCGACCATCCCTGATCCCCACCCCACCCCCCACCCTAGGCCCCTACTGCGTCAGGTTTGAATTGGTGAGTGAGTGATTCTGAGGAATATTCTGCAGCCTCCTCTAACTAGCGAGCCCTTGACTCACTTTTCGGAGGCCTTGTTATGAGCAGAAATTTCAGCCTCTGGCCACTGTGTAACAGAGACCTTAGCACAGAGATGAGGGAGCCTCTGCTGGTCTTCCAGCCCTTTGGAGGCACCATGTTGGCAAGATGGCATTTTTTTTAAAGCCTCTCACGTGGCAGAAGATCAGTGGTACATCTGACGGCAGTGAGCCTCAGAACTTTGAAAGAGGGCTGTGTGGTGAGGTAGCATCTGAATTCTTAATTTGAATATGTATTGGCCCGATGTCGGATTTGTGCCTTATAAGATTTTAGAACCAGTGAAGACCTTATAGATCTTGTTATTTAGAATTTAGTCTGGAAGTCAGCAAACTACAGCCAGATGCCCATAACCTGTAGCCTGGTTTTGTTTTAGCATTCGTACACTTCTTTCAATGGTCATGAAATATATATAACATAAAATTTATAATTTTAAACATTTTTTTCAGTGTATACCTTAGTGTCATTAAGCACATTCACACTGTTGTGCCACCATTGCAAACCATCCATCTGCAGAACTTTGTCATCTTTCTGCAGCCTGTTTTTGTAAATAAAGTTTTATTGGAACACAGACACACTCATTTGTTTATATATTGTTTACAGCTGCTTTTAAGCTACAGTGGCAGAGCCGAGTGGGTTGTAACCGAGAACACATGGCCCACAAAGCCTAAAGTCTCTATTATCTGGTTCTTTACAGAAAACTTCGCCACCCCCTGATTTGTCTGACCCCATCTTACAGTTGGGGAAGACCCAAAGAAATTACTTATAAATGAGTTGCCCTAGACAACAAATGGGTGAAATTCCCAGGACTGGGACTTTTTCAGTTGCTGAAATTTAAGTGGGGTCTTTTTCTGTGCAATCCCTGGCTTGGGTATATAAGCCCAGGCTAATTTGCACGAGGACAAGCCACTGTGGTCGCCTGAACTCTGCAGCGTCCTGTGCCTGCCCACCGAGCCCTAAGAGCTCTCATTCGAAGTGAGTGTGCATTATAAACCCATTTCAGCCAGCGCTTTGGAAGTGTGGCCCTTCTGTAAACAAACATAGTCACCATAGGTCCTTTTGATTTCAGATTTTTCTTGCAATTACATATTTTGACATTTGTGAGGAATGCTCTTGCTGATTTTAGATCTCCCCTAATTAACACTCGCTGCTGTCCTCACTTTTTTTTTATTAATTTTTTTATTGAAGTATAATAACATACGGTATCCTATTAGCTTCAGGTATACATCATAGGGATGAGCTATTTTTGCACATTATGAAATGACCCCCACAATAAGTCTAGTGACCATCTGTCACCCTACATAGTGATTACAATGTTATTGATATATCTCCCCTGCTGAAACTGACATCTCATGACTTAGGTATTTTATAACTGGAGGTTGTCCTCATGTCTTCCACAGCCCCATCATGGAAGCTTTTGGCAATGCCAAGACCGTGTACAACAACAACTCCAGTCGCTTTGGGAAGTTCGTTCAGCTGCACATCTGCCAGAAGGGAAATATTCAGGGCGGGAGAATTGTAGATTGTATCCTGTTTCATTTCGGTCTTGTCTTTAGTATTTGACTCTCTAAGTACAATCTGCTCTTGGTTATCATAAGGACAGGTAATGTGAAACATTTCGGTTATTGCTTAATATTACTATGTTTGACTTATTAACTATCCTGGGAGATAACCGTTTTCCTTTTGGAAAATTCTGCTATCATGTTCGTAATCTGGAAAATTGGATTCATCATCAAGCATCAAGTGTTTGTTGTTTGAGATCAATTTTGTCAAATAGTTTGGCACCTCCTAGGACACCATGTGTCCTGTTTGAAATTGGATTTAGATGAACTAGTCTATGCTTTGTTGGCTCATCTCTTGGCACTGGAAGTCACAATGTCAAAGGAACAGGGATTTGCAATTATTTGGGTGACAAAGAATAGAAAATTAAAGCCTAATTGAGCATGTCATATCCTGGTTTTGTTCCTTGACTGGCCATTGCTTTTCACATGAAGATTTATTAGAAAAAGTAAGTAAACATGATTTAATTCACATTTTCTTCGGTAATAATTATTTTCGGAAATAGTTGGTTTGTGTTAATTAAATGGAGGAAACATCTCAGATGAAATCTGATTTATCCCCACAGAACCGAGTAGTAAGGCAAAACCCCGGGGAAAGGAATTATCACATATTCTATGCACTGCTGGCAGGGCTACAACATGAACAGAGAGGTGAGTGAATGGGACACCGGCACAGAAGTATATGGATTGGCAACTGGTTTTCCCTTGAAAAGCCATCAGTAAGGTATCTGTTTGGGTTTTGTTGGTATTCCATCAATTGAAATGAAATGTATGAGAATACCGAAAGATGTTGAGTCCATTTTAGAGCCAACTAATGTAGAGGGAAGATCATCAATAGAGAAATGTTAAATTTTTTGTTTTGGGGATCTTGGTACTTTTCTAATTTATAGGCTATTTATGAAAAAAAATGTATGATGCATATTGTAACTGGTTTACTTTTAAACCATACCCAAATAAAGCTAATTTCTAAACATTTGTTTTTTAAGGGAAAATAAAACAGGATCCTTATCAGTTTTTCAAGAACATTTTCTATCATGCCATCTCGTTTAATTAAATCCTTTATTTTTATTTTTATTTATTGAGCTTTTTTTTTAGCATAATCAAGAGTTGGAGGCTTAACCTACTGAGCCCTAATTAAATCCTTTTTATTTTCTCTAAATGATGATTAAGAGAGAATCTTTTTTTTATATTAATAGGAGACAATTAGCATAGAATTATTTATATACTTTATTTTTTTAAAGTTACAAAGTGAGAACTCTTTTGGATTCTGTCTTACCTGGCCAAATACTGATTTTATGATTTTCTTTGTCTTTTTGCAGAAGAATTTTATTTATCTGTGCCAGAAAACTATCACTATTTGAGTCAGTCTGGATGTATAGAAGACAAGACAATCAGTGACCAGGAATCCTTTAGGGAAGTTATTGTAAGTTAACTTTCTTATTTTACCTTTATTAAGAGTGACAACCCCCTAAAAAAAAAAAGCGACTTTCATTTCCTGTTTCAAAAAATTTTTTTTTTTGTGAATGGACCTTCAACTCTATGGTCAACTAATCTTCAACAAAGCAGGAAAGAATGTCAAAAAAAATTTTTTTAATGAAAATAGAAGTAATTACATTTGCACCGCTGTACTGAGAATAGGTACTTTCTTTTTGTTCTAAGTCATGATAAAGAATGTTCCAGACTGGAAGAGAATCCTCTTTCTTTAGAAGGTGGATGAATATCTGTGGCATTCAGGCCAGATGGGGAGTTGACATGGAACTGTATTAAAAAAATATAGGCTTGGCACTGGAACATGCCAGTCTTTCTTTTTTGAGCTATTTATTTATTTATACATACATACATACATACATACATACATACATACAGTTTCTACAGCTAAAACCAAATCTGTCAACCATTAGACCAGGTGACTATTAGGATCTTGTCTGACAACCAATTCTGACCACAAGAACAGTAGTCACAACTCTGCGGTGTCGATACATGTGGTCTCTTACAGTTTTCTGTTATCACGAGAGCTTTGTTATAAGGTGACAACATTTAGGAACCCTGGTCATTGAGCTTTATTAATAGCCCCATCCGATTGAGAATGGCCAGTAGATTTTGCCAATGCAGTCTTCGTTCCTTTGCCAGAGTCATTACTTACTACAACAGTTGGATACGGTGGATCTAGGGTTGATTCATCATCATAAATGCAACTGACACTGAGCGCTTGTTATATGGGCTCAAATGGGCCATCTCTCTCATTGTTCTTAACAACACTGTGACGGTAGGAACCCTGGTTGGCTACACTCTACAACTCAGAGAGGTTGGTGTCCAGCCTAACGACACACAGTACTAGATAGAGCCGGTGTGGAAAGAGTCTACCTCCAAACCCCAGACTCTAACCCACAAGGCAGGCAGGTGGGACCAGCTTCTGGTACAGCCCAGATTTGTCAGTCAGGTTCTTTTCTTTATAGTTGTCAACAGTTCTCTATTCAAGATCCCCATTTATTCTTCTAGATTGTTTGTAAAAATGCCTTGTGGAATAAAATCAGGGTCTTTTTTTTTTAAGTAGATATATATCATACATCATTTTCCACATCTTAAATTGAAATTAAGAACAGGATTGGCTATAATATGATCCTCTTCCCCTCTGTCTCCCCTTTATTCTGTCACTTATAATGCAGAGGGGTTTCTCTTGCCAAATCTCCTTCCTTGAAACTGTTAACAGAAAAGCCCCTGTTGAGAGCACCTTTTGCTGTGTACCCTGGACAGCATGAGAATTGGCCTTGAGAGTTGGATTTTATGAAATGTTTAACTATTTTAAGTTTTCTTTCCCAATTTTATTTTGCCCCTGGAATTCTCTTACTACTCAGACTTTCTCTCTTCTCAATTCGTTTAGTATTGTCTTTGTCTTTACTGTGTGTGAGAATAAATATGAAAACTCATTTTTGATGAAGAGGGCAAAGGAGGACAGGATTTTTTTTCCTTTTTTTTTTTTTTCTTGAAGCTGGAGAACAATGCTTTGTGATAGAAGGACGTTGTTTGTGGCAGGAGACAGACTCCTAATTGTCCAAAAAGCAGCAGGTCTTCTACTCATTAGCTTGCTGGCCACTAGAGTGCACTGAGCATCGGGTCCTCCCTTTGTCCTGAGAGCCCCGGAGAAGTTACTCTGCTGGCTTTCCTCTGCTCTCCTCTTGGGCCTTCATTTTCTGATTCAGGATTGTTTGTGCCTTTTGCTAGCCTACAGATAGACTTTTAGGGCTCGCCCTGCTTTCATTGATTGCTAGCTTTTATTATTAAATTGAAAGAGTAGGTTTTAGCATTTAAAATCTCATCTTAACATTGAAAAGGTATCATTGAGAAAGAAGAAAACTTGTACATGAAATTGATAGAGACAACAAGCTTACAAGTTTAAATTATTTAAATATTTACTTTGTGATTACTTTTTGGTGTCAACCTATTAGAAATGGCAATGAAAACCTAGCTGCTATCTATTAAAATCAGGAACATGTAGTTTTTATTATTATTTAACTTTCTGGAAGTTCTAAGCAATACAGTCAGAAAAGAAAAAATGTGCACCTTTTCAGAAAGGAGGAAAAACACTCTTTTCTATAAAAAGTAAGATTTTTCTCCATTTTTTTTCTCCCTTTACCTTAACCTGCAAGAACCACAAATAGAGGATTAGCTTAAATAATTTGTTATAGCCATAAAATTAGGTCCCCTTAGAGCAAGCAAAACATATGCTCAAATATATTTAATTATATGGGAAAACTTGCTTATTTTATAATTGAGGAAGATAAGCTGCAACACTTGATAATCCTTTTATTTAAAAAAGCATTTTATGGGCGCCTGGGTGGCTCAGTTGGTTGGGCGACTGCCTTCGGCTCAGGTCATGATCCTGGAGTCCTGGGATCGAGTCCTGCATCAGGCTCCCTGCTTGGTGGGGAGTCTGCTTCTCCCTCTGACCCTCCTCCCTCTCATGCTCTCTGTCTCTCATTCTCTCTCTCTCTCAAATAAATAAATAAAATCTTTTAAAAAATTAAAAAAAATTAAAAAAAACATTTTATGTATAATTTACGATAATTGATATAGTAATTATATGCAGAAAAAAGGCTGGGACAAAAAATAAACCAAATATGTTATCTCATGAGGCAGAATTCTAGGATTTTATTATTCTGTGTTATCATGTATTTACAGTGACTATATCAGCTTTAATGATTATATAATTATGATTACATTCCTAAAATTGCAATTTCTACAATCAAAAGTATCCTGTCGATACCAGCCAGCCCGTTGTTCTGCCTTATGCAGTACTCTGTAACCAGGAGTGACACAGGAATGGTGAGAAAGAGACACTGAACTCTTCAGGCCGAAGTCGGTTTTATATATTCAACATGTTTGAGCACCTACTATGTGCCAGGCACTGTTCTAGGCACCAAGGAGATTGCAGTAAATAAGCTACATATAACCCCGGTATTCTGCTGAAGAAGGAAAAAAGATTGAATCATATTGTACAGCTGCTTTTAATGAAATTTGTCTCTCAGTATTTTCCTCCAAAATCAAATACCACTTAAATTTGTATCTTCATATTTCAGTTTCATAAAGCTGCTTTCCCCAGAGGTTTTGGGATCAAAGGGAGGGAAGGGACCACATTCCATTAAGGCTGAAGGATATTTGTTTGCAGAATATGTTGAAATGTTCATAGAAATTATTTCTGTGAATTATGTATGCAAATGTCATTTTTAGCTGCTGAAAAAATGAGTCTTTTTATCAACTTCAATGTCAGTATACTCTTGTATATGTCTTCTAAGAATTTTGCTTATTTTATTAAGAATTTGCTTTCTGTGTTTTTAGAGTTCATTATTGCCACCACTTGACATTAATATAAATAAGTGCCTGTTAAGTACCCCGGGCAGCTTTAGAGGACCTGGTTTTTCCTGGTGCAGACTCTGTGAATGTATGCTAAATTTTATAGCCATGTTTTTATGCAGCCTTTCAAGTTGCCCTAGAAATTTCAAGTCAATAGGAGCAACTAATTTATCTGCATTTGACCCACCAGAATGGTGGCTGATAAAATGTGTGTGAAGTAGCAGGGGTCTTTGGGTGATAATCTTTTCAGATTCTCTTACTCCACAAATGTTGAATGTTTATAGCCTTCCTGGCTGTGGACCAGGACTGGGGTTTCTAGACCTTATCAGCCTTACTGGGTTTATCCATGGGTTTTTAATGGTATGAGCCCTTGTGTATGTATGCATAAATTCATTCCACATGAGTCAGATTTTATTAAGACTTAAAGGGCGGACTTTAAACCTCAGTTTTGCCAAGCATGGAAACATCAATCTCTTTCGGTGGTGGTGAACTTGGCAGCATAAGCAAATTTTATATTATAAAGTAACAGAATATTGCCTATCGTCACATTGCATAATAAATTATTATCAGATTGCTTACTTGCAATTTACTATACCCAGAATAGCCTCCCCTTCCACTGTTTCAGTGACACCATTTGTTCATCTGTGGTCCCTTTGCCTTGAATGGCACCTCTACACCTCACAGCCAACTGCCTGAGACCCTAAGCAGATGTACCTTCTGGCAGTAGAGCACCTGAAATTTGCCCCTCCTTTCTATTACTTTCTAGTGCCATGAGCCTGGCCTCCTTTGGTTCTTCACAATTGGGACCAGATCCCATATTTGTCATCCCTCTTCTTCCCCCACTGCCCACCTTCACTTTCCCAAACACCTATTTTTTTTTTTTTATGTGCTTAATAAGGACTTTATTGAAAATATTTTAACTTTGTGCCAGTTTTATTATAACTAAATTGCTGTTTGGTGCTTCTGAACTATACGGAGAATTTCCCAGCCTGTTTTTTAAGTCTTGCAGCCATATCGTTGAGAAAATAAGGTAATGATAATAAGCTTTAAAGTGGCTACTCTTGCCGAAGGGGGGTGGAGATTGCAACTGGAGAGACTGTAAACAGGACAGTAGGGCACAGTAAGTAGAGGCTCTTACTGGTGGTTCCAGCACGTATGCCCACGCTGCTGCCAACTGGGGGCAGCCATTAAATTACCCCGCAATATGATTAATGCAATTACTAATCACCACACTCCTAATTCACTTAGAGTTAGATTGAAAGTAGTCAAATTTATTAACAGAGTAAGCACGTTTTATTTGCTTTCTATCTCCTTATATGACTTCGGTATGTACTTTAAGAACTTAGCCAAGAATATTTTCATTGGGCGTCTCTTGATATTTTTCATGTGATAACTTGACATTTTCTGCTACAGCAAACTTATTTTTTTGGTCTTATTTCCTTTTAGTGTTTATAAAGTCCAGGTAGTTGACTTAAATAGTAAAGGATTTCATTTCTATGATCTAAGAATTTTTTTATAAGGTAGTGTTGAATATGCGTTATAGGAGGAAAACTTTCATCATAGAGAGGGAAAGTATTAACTTTTGTACAGTGTAGGTGCTTTATAATTATTTTGCTGTTTGATTTGGTCCTTACTGCTATTTTAAGAGTCTTGAGAATAAGAAATTATTCTGTATTAACTACCTTTCTTTACTTTTAACTTTTAGAATAAGTAAATTTGAATAAATATTTTTCCATATGTTTTTTTTAATTGATAAGCACTCGACTAATCTTATTCTTTGTGTCAATTTCTACTTGCACCAATGAAATGAGTCTTTAAACACCTGATTAAATAATTCATGGTGTTTTTATTATTTGTAATCAGATTTATTGAAAGGCAGTGTACATATAATAAAACGCTACCATTTAAAATATACATTTTAATGGATTTTGAATTTACTCACCCATGTACCCACAACCACAATCAAAATAAAGGGTGATTCTTTTTTTTTTTCTTAGTAAAGCCTCTGTTTATTGTTTTTTTTTAATTTTTTATTGTTATGTTAATCACCATACATTACATCATTAGTTTTTGATGTAGTGTTCCATGATTCATTGTTTGTGTATAACACCCAGTGCTCCATGCAGAACGTGCCCTCTTTAATACCCATCACCAGGCTAACCCATCCTCCCACCCCCCTCCCCTCTAGAACCCGCAGTTTGTTTTTCAGAGTCCATCGTCTCTCGTGGTTTGTCGCCCTGAAGGGTGATTCTTTACTCCAAAAGTTCCTTGGCCCTTCCCAGCCACCCTACTTCTGGGAAACCACTTATCTGTTTTCAGGCATAAATCGCTAGATTTGTCTCTTCTAGAGGTTCTTGTAAGTGAAATCATACAGAGGGTATTCTCCTGTCTAGCTCCTTTTACTCATCTACATCATACATAACACAGTTCATTCCTTTTTCTAGTGAGTGGTATTCCATTGAATAGGCAGCAATTTGTTTATCTATCCATTCACCCATTAATATTGTAAAAATATTGTACTGTTATTGTAAAAATATTGTCAAAACATTAAAAGACATGATGGAACATAATGTTTTTGAGTTTACCGACACTAACATTGCAACTATTTTCAATACAGTATATTTACTTCCCAGCGTGGTTTTCTTTATGGGGTACTTGGCTGGCTCATTTGGTAGAGCATCCGACTGTTGATCTTGAGGTTGTAAGTTCGAGTCCCACATTGAGTGTAGAGATTACTTTAAAAAAAAAAGTTGCAAAAATATAATTTTTAAAAAATTTACTGATAATGTGGTTTTATTTTTTTTTAAGTAATTTCTATACCCACCATGGGGCTTGAACTCATCACCCCAAGATTAAGAGTCCCATGCTTTAGCGACCAGCAAGGCACCCCACAAAAATATAATTTTAAACTTTTTACATAAAGCTATCATAAATCATGTTTCTGGATGATCATAATTTCCTTTAAAAAGTACACACTATTCTAAACTATTGAACTGTTCTCAACTATTGCTGTATTTGACTTGTCTGATTATAGGATAGTTAGAATTTTTTTCTCGACGTGTTAATATAACGCTGCAGTGAATATTTTATAGAACTTCCTTTTTCTGTTGAGATTTTCCTTGGAATTAATTTCCAGCATGGAAGTTATGGAAGATTATATAAGAGATTGCTTTTTTCTTTTTATGTCTTTAGAAAGTAATAACATCGGCTGGATAATAAGTTTGTGGACTTTGGGTTCATTGGGCCTGACTTTGAATATTGGTTGTGCAACCCTGTGAAAGTTATTGAACCTCTCTGAACATTATAAGTTTATGTACATCTGCGGCCATATAATCTTGTTTTCCAAAAAGATCATATTAACGTCTGGCACCAATGATCAGTGCATAAATGTCCCAGTTTCACCAATTTTAGGTTTATCAGTCACAAGTTTTTTGCTAATTTAATAGAAACGATCTCAGATTTTCTTTGATTAGTACATGTTTGATTTCTAGGAAGGATTTGCATATGCTCCCATAAGAAATGCCTATTTTATTTTTGTTGTTCATATCTCTTTTATTATGGCTAAGCTATTGCTCCTTCCCTTATAATTTTTAAATTGTTGTCCTGCCTATTGTTTTTGCCTTTTGTTTCAACTTTGTTTTTTCCTTGTAAAGAAGTTAAAACTTTTCACATTTTAAATCTCCAGTTGTTTCCTTTTACAATTTCTCCTGCTTCACAGTGGTGCCCAGTTTCCTTCCTAATCCCCTGAAGTGATTGTCATTGTCACGATTATTGCATTGTGGGCCCACGTGCTCTTGGTAGGTCATTTTCATCAGTATTGCCAACAATTCTGTCCTCAGTTGGGGGAGAGGGGTGCTTTTTTCTTGACAAGGGTATGGCTTCTAAATCATAATAGAGGGGCACCTAGGTGGCTCGAGTTTAAGCATTAAGCGTCCAGCTCTTGATTTCTGCTCAGGTCATGATCTCAGCGTCCTGAGATCCAGCCCCGTGTCAGGCTCCACGTTAGGTGTGGAGCCTGCTTAAGATTCTCTCTTTCCCTCTCCCCCCTGCACCCCATCTCTGAAATCAGTCAATCAATCACAATAGAAAATGAGCAGATCTTCGATGTGATTCAGACGATACCTGCCTTCAGTTGTTTAGATACTTGTATTTGGGAACAAACCTCCTCTCCTGTAGGGGCCTGTTTATTTTTATTTTCCCCCAAACAGCATTATGTTAACTTCCATTTCCTATGGAGGGGCCAAGACAAGATCTTTAAAAGTTCTTTGGAGAAATTAAAAAGAGATGTGATGAATGTCTAGGGAAGACTGATCTGAATCCATTCATCTAATCCATCAGTATCTATTATAAAAGGAGCAGAGACTCTCCTATCTACAGAGTTCCTAATAGAGAATTTTATTCCTCTGACTTGGGTTCCTGCTGCATTTAGCCATTAAGGAAAAGCCCTGAAATTTACACTGGAGCAGTCCCATGAAGCCTTCCCCTTCCCCACCAACTTATGTGCAAGAAAATAAATATTCCATTTTGCTTCAGTATCTACAGAAAAAGCATTTCTTTTTCACCATCATTACTGTGACTCTCTTAGGTAATTCTTCTGTGGTGTCACTGGCAGACTTGTACCTAATAAGGCAGATATCTCATGTCATCGATTGGGTGATCTCTCCACATTGTACAGTTCTTCTGTAATATCACATTCTTTTATGGGTGCCTGTGCAAAGGCTTTATCATTTAAAAGTGAGGGGTCATGAATCTATTTCTTGTTTTCTTGCCTTTAGAACAATACCTAACAATTTTACTGAGTAATGGGTTTTTCATTTTCTTTACTATGGAAGAAAAACAACAAAACCTTAAATACATTGATTTTCTTTCAGACGGCGATGGAAGTGATGCAGTTCAGCAAAGAAGAAGTTTGGGAGGTTTTGAGGTTGCTTGCTGGTGTGTTACATCTTGGGAACATAGAATTTATCACTGCTGGTGGGGCCCAAGTGTCCTTCAAAACGGGTAGGATGCCTCCTCCCTCCTTCCCTCCCTTGGCTTTTTCCTCATAGGGAACTTAGACCTAAAATATTTACTCTCTGGCCTTTTACAGAAAGAGCTTTCTGACCCTGGACAGAGACTTACAGAACTTTGTATTTGATGGGAACTGTCAGCTAAGAGAGGGTCCAAGCCTAAGAGAAGTGATTTTTGGAGGGATGGTGGCTCTGTTCTCATTCTTAGCAAGGACAGAGGAAAATGGACCCAGTAAAGAAATACAAGCAACGAGGATTAGATGTAGAAGAATGATAGGGGTCAGGGGTGTGGTGTTGCTTTCTTTTGCATAGTTTGTGAGTGGTGATGTGGTGTCCTGGGAAGACCGTTCATTCTCGGGTGGAAATGCTGTTCACTGTTCAGCTCTGCCACAGCCTGTTTCCTTGAGTTACGTATCCCCCAACTCTCACTACAGAATATTTTTCTGTATTCAAAGTAGATTATGAGGGGTGCCTGGGTGTCTTATCTATAAAGTGCTTCACTGACGTGTTGTCAAGACTAAAAATTAATACGCGCATCACTATGTCAGTTGTCCTTTTCCAGTTGTTCTTGACTGGGTAAGTAAAAATGCTAATCATATATACACTTTTCCTGAAGTGATTTCTGTATTTACTTCTGGAACTTTCCCAATGGAAGCGGCGTGTAGGGCACGAAGCCTTGGAGATTGGATGCGCTAAAGGTTGAAAGGGCTATAGGCGAGGACAGCGCTGTAGGTCAGTGGTTCTCAAACATGTTGTCCCAGCGCCTCTGAATCATCTTGAAACCATAGAGAACTCCAAAGAGCTATTGTTTATGTGGGTCATGTCTGTTCATGTTACTGCCTTGGAAATTAACTGAGGTGTTGTAAAAAAACTAATTAATTTTGAAATAACTGTAAAAAACCCATTTCATATTAAAAGAAATAATCATATTTTTATTTAAAAGACTGTTTTCCAAAACAAAAGAAAATCCGTGAGAAGAATGGCATTGTGGGGCACCTGGGTGGCTCAGTCGGTTCAGGTCGTGATCCCAGGGTCCTGGGATCAAGCCCGGCGTCGAGCTCCCTGCTCAGCGGGGAGCCTGCTTCTCCCTCTGCCTGCCGCTCCCCCTGTCCCCCTGCCCCCCTGCTTGTGCTCTCTCTCTTTTTCTCTCTCTCAAATAAATAAAATCTTAAAAATGGAGTGACATTGTCTTACATTTTTGCAAACTTTTAAAGCATTTGATGTCATGGAGGACAGCTAGATTCTCTTATCTGCTTCTGCATTCAGTTTGTTGAGATACCTCATGTCATGTAGCCACTAGAAAACTCCTCTGTACCATGGTAAGGGAATGAGAGTAAAACAGCAAAGGACATCTTACTATCACAGAAAATAGTTAGGACCTTGCAAGCCTCTGGCAGGTCTTGGGTAGCCCCTGCCTCGGGGTCTCAGGACCACACTTGGTCCAAGCGCCAGGTTCTCTGCTATTAGCCTGAGACCCATTGAGGGAGTGAACAACTTACCAGTAGAAAGTGTGTTCTGTAAATTCTACCTGAGGGATTGAGGAATGTTCTCTGCTGTAATGTATCGCCTTGTGGAGTTAGCTTTGGAGTCCCGTGGCCCATTCCTTCTTGGCTCAGTGCATCCACTTTCCCCTTGTTCTTCATTTCCAGCCTTGGGCAGGTCTGCAGAGCTACTTGGGCTGGACTCCGCACAGCTCACGGATGCTCTGACGCAGAGATCCATGTTCCTCAGGGGGGAAGAGATCCTCACACCTCTCACTGTTCAACAGGTACGCGCCTTTGCCATCAGAGCTTGTTTTAAAAGACACTCCTGGGGTTTCACATTCACAGCTTTGATTCAAATAAGTAACTACAACAAACCATTCAAATGAGCAAAATAAAGAAGATACGCCTGCTGAGGGGAAGAGACAAAGTTGTTCGTTTTCTTAGAGGTAGTGCAGCCGAGCGTCTAAGAGGACTGGGTCTGATGGAGATTTCCTGAGTTCAAGTCCTGACATACTACTTTCCGTTTCTGGGGAATGCATTCATTGTGTCTGTTTCCTTCTCTGTAAGACAGGGATAATTATCATACTTAATTCATAGGATTCTTGTAAGGATAATAATAAATATATGCCAGTTACTTAAGTAATAAATAAACATGAGCTATTGTAATTTATTGTTATTATTTATGTAGTAGTACTTAGTTTTGCTTCTGCTACTGCCTTGAGCCAATTATATGTGCCAGCCCATCTAATATCAGTTTCTTGATTGGGTAAGTAAAAATGCTAATCATACATACCATGAAGAAAATTTTTCTGTATTCAAAGTAGATTATGAGGGGTGCCTGGGTGGCTCAGTTGGTTAAGTGTCTACCTTCAGCTCAGATCATGATCCCAGAGTTCTGGGATCGAGCCCCACATCGGGCTCCCTGCTCAGTGGGGAGTCTGCTTCTCCCTCTGCCCCTCACCCCGCTCATGCTCTCTCTCTCTCTCTCTCTCAAATAAATAAAAATCTTAAAAATTTTTTAAAAAGTAGATTATGAGAAGATGATCATGAGAAAACTTAGGCCTTAACTGTTGTCTTAAACCTGATAAAATTTGTAGCTCTATATATGTTGGTTCAGATTTTTTCCTGTAACTCAACATAAAAACTTGAGTTTGAAAGCCTGCTGTGTAAAGGGCGTCCTAGTGAATCCTACTGTAGAGTGAGTGAGTTCCAGTTCGCCCTTTCTTTAGACACCTGTGTTTTCCTAGATGGTACTAATTTACTTGGTATTGGGTGCACAGGTGTTACTCCTGTTCAGTGCGTGTGTCTTCAGGGGGGCAGGGATGGACTTGCCTGCCCAGGCTGTCCGGGGTCAGCAGAGACGGTCACCGTGTTTCCTCTCCCCCAGGCCGAAGACAGCAGAGACTCCTTGGCCATGGCACTTTACGCACGCTGCTTCGAGTGGGTGATTAAGAAGATTAACAGCAGGATCAAAGGCAAAGATGACTTTAAATCCATTGGCATTCTTGACATCTTTGGATTTGAAAACTTTGAGGTATGCTTCTGACGAGTGGGATGCATGAATTCTTTTCTATCCACTTATTGACTGATCGTAAACTAATCTTTTCAAATAAATATTGATATATTTCTCCGCAGATTTATTTTTCCTTTTCTTTACCTGTATATGTAATAGTAAGGGCACTGAAGATACTTGTTGAATGGTTTCCCACCCCCCTTAGGTTAATCACTTCGAGCAGTTCAATATAAACTATGCAAATGAGAAACTTCAGGAATATTTCAACAAGCATATTTTTTCTCTGGAACAACTAGAATATAGCAGGTAAGCACTCATAGGATTCCACTTCAAAAAAAAATTTTTTTTTTTTAAATCAGCCACTTAATTAGATAGCTTTAAAGCTCTATTTTATTATAACCTAGCCCTTTTAAATCTTGCTACAGGGAGGGATTGGTGTGGGAAGACATTGACTGGATAGACAATGGTGAATGCTTGGACCTGATTGAGAAGGTAACATTGTTGAAGCATTGTAGCAGTCCCAAGGGTGTCCCGCTGGGCTGATTCATATTTATGGGAACAAAATAGCTTGTGCGAACATGTACATCAAAGATGTGAATGTTTAGAACACAATGGACCATTTGGAAACATACATGCAAATGTGCAAGGTTGAATTTAAATACTTGGCAGCTTCAAGCCTATTGTCTCATTGAACTCCATATTTTAGAATCAACAGTATGTGAATCGGCTTCACTTAGACTTTAAGTCAGCATCGAAAGCTTTGCCACCACCAATAGTAGACTGGCCACTTGTACTTTCCTCCACAAAATCGTGGTGGGTTCCATTTTTCCATGTTTCTGTGACACTTAAATTCATGGGATGTCTTCATAGAATCATTCTGAATTTTTTTAAACCAAGAAATTGCTGTGCCTTTTCCTTTAACAAATACTTGAGGGGGGGAAGGAAGCTCTGAAACATTTTGAGGCATTCAACTTTTAATTCATTTAACTTCTCTCTTCTAGAAACTTGGTCTCCTCGCCCTCATCAATGAAGAAAGCCATTTTCCTCAAGCCACAGACAGCACGTTACTGGAGAAGTTACACAGTCAACACGCTGTATGTCAAAACCTGCCAGCTCTTAATTATGTCTGAGTAGCAGATCTGTGGATTAAGATTACACATAAGATATTTCAGTGCTGTTGGCTCTGCTGTGCTTCCCACATGTAATTTTTTTCTCAAAGCAAAGCTGTCTTCTCCAGATGCTAGAACTAAGTTGAAATAAGTTAAAGGGATAGATTTGGGGCTACTCGTCAGAACGTGCCCACATTTAGTTGATGAGTATAGAATTTAACCTCACTTCTGCGATGACAGACAAGTCCTGTGTGGTTTTGATAAAGTGTATCACACACTCTGACCTAAACCTCTGAAGTGTGGTGGGTTTTCAAATTGTTTTCACGATCTGTTGTAGTTAATTCTTTTGGGAAGTCAGTGCAAATCAGTAAGTGAAATTAGGCGTTTGTATTTGTTTCTTTGTTAGAATAACCACTTTTACGTGAAGCCCAGAGTTGCAGTCAACAATTTTGGAGTGAAACACTACGCTGGAGAGGTAACTTCCTAATTAAGATCCTTATTGATATTTGCCCATTTGGTATTTGGAGAAATAGTAATTTCAGAAGCCAATCATAAATGTATCAAAATGACTTCTCTTCATGGGTCTGGCTTTTAAAGGAGATGCTTATGACCTGAAGTTATTCTTTTGATCAGTTGTACCGTTTCTTATTTATTTTTTGTAAAAACCAGGTGCAGTATGATGTCCGGGGCATCTTGGAGAAGAACAGAGATACCTTTAGAGATGATCTTCTCAACTTGCTAAGAGAAAGCCGGTATGTCAGTCTCCTCCCCAAGACATCCTTCGCAAGCAAACTATTACTTGTGCAAATTCTTTTAATTTACAGATACAGAAAAAATTAATATGGAAGCAACTTGATTTATTATCTCCTTTCACGGGCAATATTTCATTAATAAAATGACCGAGATAAAGAAAGTAATACAAGTAGCAGTGACTCCCATTTAATGAGGTACAGCATATCCATGAGTTAGAGACTATTAATCCTGGTATGCAGATGAACAGACTAATTCTTGGAGCAGTGAAGTGCCTTGCCCAAGAACCCACAGCTAGTTTTGATTTGCTCTGCTTGGCTCCAGAACCTAAGTTGATAACCAGGATGACCTCCTTTCTTCACAACAAGCTTAGAGCTAGCTATGTGTTAAATTGGTTTCAGCCTTGGGTCTGTAGGACCCCATCTGTCTCTAGTTTAAGGGATGTCAGAAAAAATAAACAAGTACTAACTCAGCTAAGATGACAAACTTACACGTTCATTTATTCATTCATGAATTGTAAATTCACACCATTACATCAGTAGCTGGTTAGTCCAGCCGTTTGTGTGTTTTAAAGCAGGAGGCTGTGTGTGGGAGAAAGGGCAAGAAATAACCCTTGGGGTGAAGCTTTCGATACTTGTTTCAGATCTAGCATGAATCTCTTTACAGAAACAAATTTTTATTATCTGAGGAAGGAAAGTAGCACAATTATTAAAAACCCTAATACTTTTAGGAATGTAAATGTCGGTGGCCACCTGGTCACACAGACCACTGTGAATTGGGGTGAAGGAAACCCACCTACAATGTCAGTTTAGGAGCTTAGACCTGGAAGATATTTAGATTTGTTTTAACTTTCCTGTGGGAAGATTACCCATTTACAGCACTGTCAGCTGTTCTTATTTTTAGATGAGTTTTTGGGTCTATAAAATGGCAATATTCAGGGGCACCTGGCGGGCTCAGTTGGTAGAGCATGTGCCTCTTGATCTCGGGGTCCTGAGTTCGAGCCCTACGTTGGGGGCAGAGTTTATTTAAAAAAAAAAAAGGTTAAAAAAAGAAGAGTGGTGATGTTTGAAAAATACCATAGCATGTTATCTATCAAAGCAATTTCTTAGTTGTTAGATTTTAAGTGATACATTTAAAAATGACCTTGATGTTAAATAGAGGCCTTTGGCTGTGGGAAGCTCACAGGTGTGGAGGTCAGCAGGGTGGTGTTCGGCTGGTCACCTCTGCCTTCACGTAAAGGGGTTTTGTGACTGGAGTGAAGAAGTTTCTGTTCCAGTCCAGGTTTCTCTCTACAAAACTGTGAGGGGCTGGCTCTGCTCTCTTTCACCTTTGACACTTATGACATTTTAACGGAACCCGAGCTTTTCTCCAAAGTGCTCAAAGCACAGTTAGAGAACCTCAAAGGGTGAGCACGAAATAGCACCCTGGAACAAAAGTGAAAAAGGGATGGGGGCAAAGTGAGAAGTGGCGGGACAGCCTTGACAGTGTGGCCTTCAGAGGGGTGGCTGCTCGGACGTCCTCCAGGCCTTCCCTGCTCTCAGGGAAGCCACCCGCCCCCCACTTCACAGCCCATGGCTGTAGCGTCTTCCATGCAAGAAAGATAGGAAGTTGTTGAGAAGACTTTTACTTTTTATTAGTAGTGGCAATTTTATAGAATTTTTTAGCAATAACATAAATTCTAAAATTACCTTCATTTTTCAAATGAAAAATGAGGCTAAGTCCAGCATCTGCCCAAGTCATGTGGCTTGGAAGGGATGGAGGCAGGATTGAAACCCCAGTGTACTTCACTGCAGATGAGCAGCTTTCCCTCTGTTAACTGGGTGGACCTGCGAAACACTGTGAGATGGGCAAAACCGTCTCCCTTCACCAGGCAGACATCAAGGCTGCAAGGAATTTAGGTGGCCCTCTGGAAACACAGCGCTCCTCAATGGCATGTCACCCTGGGTCACTTTCATCCCAGTCTGCTTCTCTTCTGCAAGACGCTAGTGCTCAGAAGGGGGCCACAATTTTTTTTTTTCAGTGCCTAAAGCGCTTTGGCAATGGTTGCTTTGAAATCTTTGGAAGCTGTCCTAGTTCTTCCTGGACTTCATGGGTCACTATCAGTGGGAAACAGGCATGGTAATTACAGTAATCCAGCACCTAATAATTGGGCCCCTCACGGCCCTCCTGCTCTCTGCTCACACAGATTCGACTTCATCTATGACCTGTTTGAACACGTTTCAAGCCGCAATAACCAGGATACCTTGAAATGTGGAAGCAAACATCGACGGCCCACAGTCAGCTCACAGTTCAAGGTTAGTCTGCCCTGCTGGCTTTCATGAGTCCACGGTTGCTGTGATTTTAGGAATTGAAAGCAGAAATTGGGGGGATGTGAGGTCCATAAAAGTATTTGGTTTTTTCTCTTTCATGGCACCAGACAGTGCTTTCGAAATAAAATATACTTTTTCTGAGTCAGATGAAAACATGTAGATGTTTTTTTTTGTCTTGTTAAAAATAAATAGCTACATATTCTAAGTTGAAGGACCGTTTGGCCATGTGGGATCACTTTGATTTGTATTTAGAGGCTCATGTGAATATAGAGTATATTTCTTTCCACATGTGGATTTTTGTATTTTTCCCAGATACGATGACAGTATCATAACTAGGAATAATGACCAAGTAAGTGCATATTTGAATAAGGTCAATGTCAGTTACCTTGTCCAGGTACCCAGAATTCAGGGAAAATAAGGACCATTCTTATTTGCCTTTTAAATATTTGGCCATTTTAGAAAGTTTAGAGGTAGAGCATACAAAGACTACTTTCCGAACTTAGTTGTTCCATTTTACCCCCAAGTAACAGATCCTAATATGAAGAGAAGTGGAGGCATGTCAGTCCATAGACATTTATTAAATCTGCCTTCAAAGAGTCTGTCTTTCATTTAGTTACTCAGAGCGGGATGCATCCGGTGGGGTTCTGTGTGAGGTCTGTTGTACAGGGCAGCTGGTGATGAGCCAGGGACACGCCAGCGTTGCTGACGGGGCTGGATTGTGTGATAGGACGGGCAGGTTTGACCCAGGTGTTATAATAAAAATAGCTGCCACTTATTGTGTATGTATTATGTGCCAGTCATTGGGCTAATCACTTCATGTACGCTATCTTGTTCATTTCTCCCGTGACCTTGTAAGTATGTACTGTGGTCCCCATTTTACAGATGAGGAAACTGAGGTGTAGAGAGATAGAGACCCCTTCAGTCCCTCTAAGAACTGAAACTAAGATTTGAAGTGACCCTGTCTGACTCTAAAACCTAGACTCTTAGTCTTCCGGTGGAGTTGTTACATTTCCTTTTTCTAGGGCGGTGTTGCCTGGAATTGCCTTGGAAGGCTTTGTGGGTATTTGGGGGTTAAATTGCACTAGGAATCAGGGAAATGGCAGAGAGTGGGCAGGCCTTCCAGGTCAAGAGACCAGACAGGAGAAAGGAGTCCTGAGACAGGAGTTTTGGATTCTGTTCCTGTAAGAGTGTGGGTAGAGGGGGCCAGCTGACAGGATGCCTTGAATGGAGTTAAACTGGTACCAGAAGATATGAAGGGCCATGTGTACCAGGCCATTTTGTCATCTGTGAGAAATCCTAAAGCTTTCGAGGCAGAGAAGTAACTCATCAATGCAGTGCCCTAGACAACCCAGTTTCTTCAGCAAGATTGTAAGAAGAAAAAGGAGCCAGAAATGGAGGGAAAACCAGTAGTTTTAAAGAGACTTAAAGACCCGTCAACTGCAATACAAGAACTTCATTTACATTCTGATTTCAAAAAACAGACTTTTTTTTTTTTTTTTAAGATTTATTTATTTATTTGGCGGGGGGGGGAGGGGGAAAGGGCGACTCAAGCAGACTCTGCACTGAGCCTCACACAGGGCTCCATCCCAGGACCCTGAGATCGTGACCTGAGCTGAAACCAAGGGTCGGACGCTTAACCAACTGAGCCACCCAGGCACCCCAAAGAACAGACCATTTAAAAATTATGAAATTTGAGACATTTGAAGATTTAATATGAAATTTGAGACAGTTGCTTCTTTTAATATTGGTATTAAGGAACTCCTATTAAAGCTTTTTAGGATGATGATCTGGTGATGGCATACATGTTTGAAAGTGTGTAGCCTTTAATAACACACTGAAATCTTGAGGGATGAACTAATACGCTGTCTGGGATTTGCTTTCCTATGAAGGGTGGGCATAGTATGTACGCAGACAGGGATCAGATGAAATGAGATTAGCCATGAGCTGAAGCTGGTGATGAGTGCTCATTACACACTCTGTCTGCTTTGGGAAATGTTAAAAATTCTTCACAACCACCACAACAAAAAATCTTAACAAACAAAAAAAGCAGTATTACAGAAGATTGATCTGCCTGGTGATTTGAGGGTGAGAGTTGAGAGATTGTGGAATACGGGTAGAGACTCATTTTGATGGAAATAATGAATTAGGAGAAAAAAACTCCAAGGGGGAGAGGACAGGTTTTTTGTATGCAACATCGAAATAGCCTGGGGTTACTTCTTTGCTGGTTAACACAGTGTTTTTGTTTTTAATGATACTATTTCAAAGAAGTGACAAATGAGCTTTGTATGCTATGAAATAATTTCAGTGACTATGAATTGTAGTATCTTGGCTTTATTTTATATTAGAATGACAACGTTAAAAGTAAAAACTGTTAGTCCTATGATTTATATTGGTTTTTATTCCTGTTTCTGATCAGTGCCTAGAATGCTGAGAAATCTAAAGAATGGCATAGTAAGAGACTAAATCAACATATACTTTTTCCTTTCTAATAGGACTCACTGCATTCCTTAATGGCAACGCTAAGCTCCTCTAATCCTTTCTTTGTTCGCTGTATCAAGCCAAACACGCAGAAGGTAAGATTTACAGCAGTGCTAGACTGAGGCTGGGTCTTTAAGGACACCGCCTCCTGGGGCACTTTCTCTAAAGTCCTTTCATCATAGATGGTTCAAGCATATATAACATTATTATAACCTAACATTAAATGGAAAAATTCCCTTTGTCTCCTGGGCCTATTTGTCTGCTTCTGAAGGATGCTATTAAGCTTTAGAGAAATCTAGTTTAAAAGGAAACGTTGTGAAGCTTTCACGATTTTTTTTTTTTTTTTAAGGATTTGGTTTGGAATTTTGGGGCAGTCTTCTATTATGGAAGAGATAGTTGGTGTAGGTTTTGTGGTTGATTTCTTTTTTCATGTTGCTTTCTTGTTAAACATGATGAAGGCTCTGTATTCTAAGTAGCAATGCTGATTTTGAAGGATTCTAACCATGTGGTCAGGCCTAATTTGAAAACTCCTGAAAGGCTGCCATCGTCAGTTTTCATGGGTAGGCTCTGTGAGGTTAGCTTTTTAATGCCGTAGCCTGATCAGAAACAATATGAGTGTTATCAGAAGCTATCTAAACAAAGAAAATTTAGTATTCAATGTATGTAGTTGCTGAATCCAAGACTAAATGGGCACCTTGCCCTAAAATGTTGTTGAAAAATGGAAATTATCTTGATTTGGGAAATAATCAACTCTTAGTAACCTCCTGAAGATAGGGACCCCCCCCCAAAGACAGAAATGTCATTGGTCCCTTATGTGGAAATAAGTCTTGAGCAAAGGAATCTGACCTGAACTGTTTTCCCGAGACTTGTGTTATATTCTGATAACTTTGCTGATGCTAGATCTTACTTTTTATCTTGTTTACCAGTTGCCTGTGACTTTAATATTAGTGATTCCTCATTTATGGTTTAAAATTGTTTCTAAGAACAGGAATATTGAACTCTCTGTCTTCTAGGATGGATGCTTTCTTTAACCAAGAGTAACCTGTTAGGTTTGCTGGCTTACTATGAGCCGCGATGGTGGGGAATTTGGTATTTGTAAGGCATAAAGCAGCTGAGATTGGTCCTATGTGGAAGATCTGTGCATCTGTTCTGGTAGCTTAAAAGAGTAGCTTGTCTTTCTATTTCTTGAATTTATATTCAGATGTCTTAGATTATCACAAAAATGGCAGCATATACCATATGTAGTTTTGGGACACAATGTAGGAAATTACTAGTCAAAACATAGTAATATACCATGTCGGCTGGTGTATATTTCACTTCATAACCTCAGTGGGCAGTATTTACAATACAAATGGACTTCACGCTTTGGATCTATACTCACAGGAGCTGTTTGACCTGTTACCCTTCCTCTCTTTACAACAGTGTTAATAATACCATATTTTATCCTTCAAACATGCCATTTTTTCCCCAAAATATAAGGACCTGGGTGTTGGGGTGCATTTTACAGCTTCTGGCAAGCCATAGTTTAATTGGGAGCTCTTTTCTTGTTTCTGGGATATGTAACCTAATCATGCAGGTTTATAGGCATTGGTGTCTTAGATTTAGTGAAATGGGGACCCGCCATGCCAGCACTAATATAAGGATAGAAATTTTAATTCGAAAAACTCGGTGCCTCGTGTATTTGTTTTCTTTCTCAGGTGACATGGAATTTTTCCTTTAAATTGTAATCGCTTTTGAAATTAGGCCTGCTTGAAAGCCCTTCAGCAGGCAGAATATTGAAGAAATTACCTCTTTTTGACGTCTGTTTTTTCTGGCTGGGATGTGACTGCGCCTAATTGCTTTGGTTTTTGCATTTAAGGGAACGCGCCGGCCCAGCGTCCTATTTCATGTGTCCTGCCTACAGGCTTTCCATCGCCTGACCTTGGCAGACACTAGTTAATGCTCACCAAGAGATGGGCCCTAGGAGGCTCTGGAAAGATGTCTTGGTACCATTGGAAATGCAACCAGAAAGTAAAGGCTCAGACACGTGAACCGACTTGTCTGAGGCCCAGGATGTAGGTGTGATTTTAAGTGTGAAGATGCTAATTAGAATATGGAAATAGTTAATTACGACTTGCTTAGCATTCATTTGGTCCCATTGAAAATATCAGATGTTACTGGTGTTGATGGTCTATGAAATGGATGTAAACAACCCTCCTGTGGAGTTTATTACAAGTTTTCTTCTGTCCAAGGGTTGGTGCTTCTAGAAACTTCACGGGGAAAATCCTACCTGCCGTCACCCCATAGATGGGGAGTATATATTTCTGGTGCAAAGGGATGAGACTGTCTCTCCCTACGTCATACCCTTTTCCAGCAATTTGTTCTTCAGGGGACCTTGAGAGGATGTACTCAAGCTTATGTGTATGTAGGTATATTGTGCATCATTCAGGAACATGGATCATGGGTTTGGGCAGATTCTGGAGGGTTTATTTTTGAAAATTCTATGACCAGAGGGGTAAAAACAGTGGCTTTAAAGTCTGGCCTAAAGACATGTGGCCTTAGAGAAAGTGAAGGAGTTGCTTTGTGCTTTTAGGAGCATATCCAACATATCCAAGACTCCTGTGGTAGCTTTTTTGAGTGTGAGCACACAGCCCAGTGGGCCCTGAGCTTGTAGGAGAGGCTGCCTCCCCTCCTTGACAAGCGTGAAGCTCAGAGTGGGTGCTTGGGCCTAAAGCATCTGGAAGTCCTTTGTTGGGAATATTACAAGGTTTTTGTTATTTGGGATTTTTGTGTTTTGCTTTGAAAAGTAAGTGCAAGCAGGGAGAATATAACCGAAATGCTAGACATTCTGTCAATTCAGCTATAGCAATTGTGGACTTTTTTTTAGAAACAACATGTAGCTAATCTTAGGTATTGTATAAAAGACATTTCACTAGCATTGAGAAATTCTGGTGCCAAGTTAGGAGGCAAATTTTAAAAAGCCTACCTTTGAATACAATGGAATATTATTCAGCCATAAAAAAAAAAGAATGAAATCTTGTCATTTGCAAAAACATGGATGGAGCTAGAAGCTATTATGCTGAACAAAATAAGTCCAAGAAAGACAAATGTTGTATGATTTCACTCATATGTGAAATTTAAGAAGCAAAACAAACAAGCAAAGGGAAAAAAGAGAGGCAAACCAAGGAACAGGCTCTTAGCTGTGAAGAACAGACTGATGGTCACCAGAGGGGAGGGGGTGGGGGGATGGGCAGAATAGGTGATGGGGATGAAGGAGTTCACTTGTGATGAGCACCGGTGATGTATTATTGAATCACTATATTGTACACCTGAAACTAATATTACCCTGTGTGTTAACTATAGTGGAATTAAAATAAAAAGTTAAAAAGAAAAAAAAAAGCCTACTTCTCCTTAGGGGCTCGTGTGCGGTCAGTTCTTTGCCTTACACAGCACTGCAGGATGTAGTCTTCTGCTCGGCTTAGAATTTTGGAGTTTACAAAGGGCAGACTTCTCCACTAGACCATTTTTAGGTGGCAGTGTGTAGCCTGTTAGCTTTTTTCTGTTGTGATTCATTGGGCAGTACTAGTTTCTGGCTCAAAGTGTCCAAACCAACACCAGGAGATTTCCCTAACAAAGGAAACCTGCTTTGCTTCATCAGAATTTCTCCCCAAGGGTGTCCCATGGCCTGTGATCTCTCTCTTCTGTCCCCGCGTGGTGTTGTAGCAAATAAGTTCTAGTCAGAAAAGTCTGTCATTAACATTCCTCAGAGAAACCCTGAGGAAGTGCAGGACAGAATTAAAGAAGGGAACAAACTGATAAATATCAGGAAAACCTTCTGGGGTGTGAGCCCTGGTTGTCTGCAGTTCCCAGCCTCGAATGTGGGGAAGACGAGGCTGTCCCTTGTCAGGAACATGCCTGGCTGACCCTCCTCACTGTTCCTTCTGGAGGTTTGATGTGAGGAACACTCGGATCCTAGGGGGGAAACATCCTCATTTCCTGCAGCATCCTCCTCAGGCTTTCAATCCAACATAACAGTATCCTCAAAGATTCTGTCAGCGTCTCCTCCAAAAAGGCAGGACTTGGGTCACCTGAATCACCTCGAGGCTGAAGGCCAGTGGAGAAAGGCTTCGAGCAGAGATGGCGGTTGGGAGTGAGGTTTATCTAAGGGAAGAGGGGAAGAGTGAGGAGAGGGACGTGCCAAGGGGAGGCCCCAGGGAAGGGAAACGGTGAGGTCTGTGAGGGGGCACTGCAGTCATATTTGCTGGAAACTGGAATATCAGGCGGAGTACAGAGCTGGAGACAGAGCTAACCCAACCGTGGTGGCCTTGTCTTTGAAGCACCCTCTGTGAGCCCTGAGATGCAAGGACCTATCAACTTCTCACATGGCGGTCTTTGGAAGACTTGAGAGGAGGCCAGGGCTTTGCACTTAAATGAATCCTGATGACCTGTATCCCTCTCTGTCATGGTGCCACTGTTTATGTCAGACTAGATTCCTCATTTGGACACTACCCAAGACAGGCTGCCACCACACGGAAGTGAGGACACGCTGTGCAGGCATTATGAAAACCTAAACCTTCTGTTTCCAGAGGCCCAGTGATTCCGTGAATGAATTAATGAATTCAGCACATTCAGTCCTGGGGACTTTATATTTGTGTGATCCAGGTGCTGCCTGCCATTTGGTTTCTTGGGGATTTTTTTTGTGTTTTGTGTTTTTTGTTTTAGGCTTGAACTCAGGATCCTGAGATGCCGACTGAGCCATCCAGGCAATCCCCTCCCCCACCTTCTTTTTTTTAACAAAGACCAAACATTTCTTTAAAAAGTTCTGATGATCATGTGGCATATTTCCTACCTTGAATTTTTGTCCTGTTCTTCCTCAATCTTTTTCTCTTTCCTTTTATTCTTCTTACTTGTCATTAGCCTTACTGAGCTTTCTTGCAGCAATTTTTTTTAGTCATTGTTTTCTCTACCCGAATCCTATTTTCTGAATAAAGTGTTCCCTACATATGGAAGATCTTAACCAAGTACAACTTTGTAGGACCTACCTTGCCTGTCTTTGCACCCTGCCACATAGCTCAGTGTCTGGGCCACAGTATGTGCTCAGTAAATGGTGAATTGAATCGCTTATCCAAGTACATTGTGCACTCGCTCATGGTATATGAGTGCTTAACTTTGCCAAAGATAAAGACCTAACTTACTACTTTTTTTTTTTTTTTAAAGATTTTATCTTAAGTAACCCAGTGTGGGGCTCAAACTTATAACCCCAAGATCAAGAGCCCATACTCCACAGACTGAGCCAGCCAGGCACCTGCTGACTTGCTACTTTTAATCCTGACGGCTGCAGGTTTCATTCTAGTTAATTTATTTCAGGCATGTTTTTTTGCTTCTGGATCCTCTTTGATTGATGTGGGTGCAAGTTACCCTAAGGATATACCAGGAGATCAGTATTAGGGTGATATCCTTAATATGATTCAGCCTGTCTATGTTCAAACATCACACGATGCTAGAATATCTCAGGGCTCTTGGGGGCAATTGGTTTGGGAGAGTTTTGCTGGTCTGAATATGCTGGCTGGGCTTGTTTTTGCCATCCTTCCATGGGCGGCTGTTTGCCCAGGACCGCGTTTACGAGGGCCCCACCTGCCCCCGGCCCGGCAGCTCTCTGCTCTCCCTCTGTGCACTCACAGGGTTCCCTGCAGAACAGGGTCCTCCATTGGTGCTCCACACCGAGGTCACAGATGTCTGTGCTCCGCTCCGGCCAGACACAGGACATGAGGAGGCGCCACGGTCCTGGGAGTGTGGGTGGGAGGCCTATCGCAGGGCCCCGCAGGGGCCGTGGGGCGAGACAGAAGTGGAGCAGAGGTGTGTGCCTAGGTTCCTGTCCCCCCTCTTGTCGCTGAGCAGTCCCGTGGCCTTGGGATTGCTTCCTCCTCTCTGAGGTGTGGATGAGGGCAGCACCTGTGTAGGGGACAGTTGTAGGTGGTAAATGAGCTAAGGGGGACACGAAACAGCTGTGTTGGACTATGTGGAAGAATTCATGCCTGCGCTGTAGGTGGGAGACAGAACATGCTCCACGTTTTTACAGCTCTCTCCGTCCTCACAGATTCCAACCCCAGTTTATGCTGGATCACAGGAAAAGCTTCCTAAGACTGTTGCCAGCCCTTTTCCTTTTTGGGTTTAGTTTTAAATCACCTATCTTTGACAGATTGTTGTAACTGCCGCTGTGGGTTTTTGTTTGTTTGTTTTTCGGGTTTTTTAAAAATTTTCTTTAGTCCTTGACACTGTTACAGGATAAACATTTCAATTTTTAGAAAATTGCCTTTATCTTTTATTTCTTTTTAAGTAATCTATACACCCAGTGTGGGGCTCGGACTCATGACCCCCAAGATCAAGAGTGGGATGCTCTACCAACTGAGCCAGCCAGGTGCCCCTAAAATTGACTTTATATTTTTTTAGAAACTTTTAAGTTTACAGAAAATTTGAGCATATCGCATGGAGTTCCCATATCACTCTCCATCGCCCTCAACACACACACACACGCACGCGTGCGGGGTTTTCCCTCCTATTAACATTGTACATGAGTACGTGAGTTTGGCATGTTTATTATAATTAATGAACCAGTACTCTAAAGTCCAAAGTTAACATTAAGGCTAACTGTGTTGTAAGGCTCTTTGAGTTTTGACATATGCACATGGTCAGGAAGTGTCAAAATGCCAGGTATTCAGTCTATTCCCGATATGATGAACATTTTCTCAGATAATAGTTCCTAAGAATAGGACTGTTTCTGATTGGCCAAAAGGCGAAGCGCTGAGAATGAGATCTCTATTGCGCAGGATAAAATGCAAATGATACTGTTCTGTGTGGAAGAAACCCACAAAAACCACATGAGAAAATGGGGAGAGCAAAAGCATCAGGAGCACCAGGGAGCTAGGACATCTTAGAGCTATCTGGATCATCAGCCCCCTTGACTCCTCTCTGCGTTCAGTTGGTCTTACAGCCTTTAGAGGTGGTTCCGTTTCCTCCACATACCTCCTGGAAAATGCCCCCTTTGCATTGAGGAACCTTCCATAATTCTTCCTGTCCTTCTGATTGCCCCTCGTGTCGCCTGCTCGCCCGTAACTGGAGCGCCCCTTGCTAGCATCTTGACTTTTGAGAACATCACATACAGACAGACGCCTCATAAAAAGGCAGCTTTACCTTTTCAGGAAATTTTAGTAAAGGAGGCATTAAAGCAACCATTCTTCTCCCTGAACAAAACAATCCCCTTACACCCCTCCGTGGTCACTTGAATCCTGTTTACCATGTTGTCATGGCAGCCATTCAGTAGCGCCATGCAAAGCCCAGGATAATAGCCACAGATGAAGCTCTGCTCAAGTGAAGAGTGTTGTTCTCAGGGTCACATCTAGATTGCTCGATTTTGTCTCGTGCCTTTTTCTTCTTTAGTAAGAGGCCCTCTTTGAAAATTTGGGGGGCCTTCAAGTGTCTTCACACACTTGTTGGGGGCATGGGAGGTGGTTAGTTTGCTCCTGCCGTTAAAACGGTCTCCAGCAATCGCTAGCCCGCCAGTCTCGCCGGGCTGGACTTCCTTTCAGTAGAATCGGGAATGAATTAAGCAGGCAGAGCCCAAGACACCACATAAAAGCCTGGGAACAGCAGCGAGCCGAAGAAAGCCCGTTTTTGTGTCCGTTGCCTCGGATGCTTGCAGTCCCGGACTGCTAAAGATGCAGCCATTGGCAGTGGACAAAAACTGAAGGGGCACGAGAAGCCCAAGGTAGGAGTCTCTCTCTTATTTGAGCCGCTTCAAAGTTTCATGGGCCTGGGAATGATCGTGGGTAGGCTAAGATTTGGTGGGGAAGTGTTCTAAGCCTGGGAGAAACAGGCTTTTTCGTCTCTCTGAGCACCAGAAAGGTTTAATTTCTAAACAGGTGGGTAAGTGCTCTGTGAGTTGGAACTGCTAACGCTTTGTCAGGACGAAGGACGTTACCCAATCAGGCATCGATAACGGGATATATTTTTGATAGGAAATTCGCCTTGTATAGGAAAACTCATTTTTAATATGAGGTTGGAAGGGGAGATTGCTGGCGGTAGTTTCTTTTGTTTGTATGGGTTATCACGAGGCATTTTGCCTTAAAAGTTTACACGCCACAGGCCTGTAGCTTTTCCTCGCCTTGTACTTGGTGTGAACCTTTTAAGGAAATCTGCCCAAGAAGAATCCTTTCTTTTTAAAGTGTATTGTAAACTGGTTTGGACCCGAATGTGGAAATGGAGGAGTGACTGGAGTTGGCTGGTCATCTATTGACTATCGTATGCTGATTTTCCACAAACATACACACGCCAGAATTTTTCATTCGGCCCAGAGAAACCTGATGAGGCACATTTTGCTGAGATTCTCTTAGTCCCCCCCAAAGTGTCCCCCCAAAGAAAGAACATGATAAAGAGCGACTGAAATGCTAATCTCTGCCTCCACCGGACACTTGAATGTGTTCAGTTGATCTCCATTCATTTGCTAAAAGTGCCCTTTAAGGGAGCAAGTTTTAAATGTGAAGGTGGTCTTTCATATTAAATTGACTTACATTTAAAAGAAGCGAATAATAATGTGGCTGACGGCTACTTGGCTAAATCTACTTTCACGGAAATAAATTTCCAGTGCCGGGTGAAAACCCAGTGTGTTAGAAGGCTTTACCATCAGGCTTAACAATCTTACCAGTCATTAATCTGACATAAAATTAATTACCACCCTGAGAGAGAGGTGGAGTGTTAGTCGCCAATGGGAAAGTTTCTGCCTCTCACAGACTGAGTTTCCGTACCCACATTTCAATATGTAGCTCCCCCGGGGTCAGAATCCCATTGCTTTGCAGGCTGGCTTGAGTGACAGGAAACACTCCCTCCCGTGTTAAAGGATACTTTTCGGGAAGACTGTGATTACAGAGACCCGCCCAGTCTGCCCTGCTGGCTTCCTCCCTGGGAGGTGCCTCCTACCTGGGAGGTACCAAGCTGCCAGGATGGGGTAAACATTTTCCCCTGTGCCCACCGTGACAGATAGTCATGGCCTCCTCACTTGAGCCCTCCAGTCGTGCGTTTCAACTTTGGCTGTTCTTCTGGAAATAGCGACCAATCAGCATAGCAGCCCCTCTCCAACATTTGAGCCAATCCAAGTCTCAGGCCTTCCGTCTATTTGATGCAAACTGTGGGGTGATTTTTTTTTTTTTTGGTTGCTAACTTAAAGCATTGGCATTTTCACAGGCAGCCCCTTTAATGTGTGATTTCTGTGAGTGACTTTGTTCTAAAGACCCACCACTGCCCACCCAGCAACTTTACAGAGAGCCAGTTCCCAAAGCGGTGGTCCCCCTTGATGACTCTGGAGCAAAGGGCCCAGGTTGGAGCCCAGACCAGAGGGTAGAGGTGGGGGGTGCATTGCGGCGTGGTACTTGGGCTCAGAGACTAAGCCTCCCTGGGTCTCCTCACAGTCTTGGAAGAGGCCCACTGCACCTCCTAGTCTCCTAAGCATTTTGCTTTGTTGACCCTTGACCCTGGGGTGTCCCCCCTATTCCTGCCTTAGGCTGGCTCTTTCCCTGATACACAGAAATGCTACAACATAGATTAACAATAATAATACCACCACCACAGTTAGTAACTGGGTTTTGCCTCCACCCCTCCTCTATATAAAGGCAGTACTTACTGATTATAAAATAATTGGAAAATATGCAGAATATAAATTTAATTTAAATTCTTTACATTTTATTTAGAGGCTGCTCTTAATTTTATAACTATATTAGCGAACTGTATCTTAAAACATTCCTGTGCTTTTTTTTTTCACGACTACAGAATTCTGTCAGTGACTATACTTTCAAATAGATTCTATTATTGCACTATTTCCTTTTCTTGTTGTAAACAATGCTTCTGTATTATTCATGTGTATTATTACCTGTTCACATTCAAGATTGTTAAAGGTAAATCATCAGTTTATTTGCTAAATCACAGCATGCGCATTGCTATGACTCGGATGTATACATCCACACGGCCACACGTTCATTAGGGCCAACAGCGAACAGGAAGACTGTTTTGCAACGTGTATAACAGTGGATTTATAGCCCTAAAAAGTAGCCCTTAGAAATCAGGAAGAAAATAACAAATGTGTTGATAGAAAAATGAGTAAAACACATGAATGAGAAATTTGCGAGAGGTGATACACAAATGGGAAATAACCCGACGACTTCGGTGGTATAATCAAAGAAATAAAACTTTAAAATAGATAATTTTGCCCGTGTGAAGACTGAATGAGTTTCTTGGTTTTGTGTTGCTTTTTAATAACACTCCCGGGGCAGTCGTGGAGGAAACTCCCATTAATGTACGCGGGGAGTTTAAATTGTGGCAGCTTTTCTGAAGAACAGTCTCCTCCTGTCATCTTGATTGAATGTTTTCTTGCCTCTCCTGGGACTGTAAGCCATCTGTTTTTCTCCCTCGTGCTGTCAAAAGTTCCTTCTCTCCAGGTTCCATCTCCTCGCTCACACTCTCTTTGTATTAAATATATGTAAATATTCTAATGTTTAATATAGAAATATATACAGGGGCACCTGGGTGGCTCAGTCGTTAAGCGTCTGCCTTCGGCTCAGGTCATGATCCCAGGGTCCTGGGAGGGATCGAGCCCCGCATCGGGCTCCCTGCTCTGTGGGAAGCCTGCTTCTCCCTCTCCCACTCCCCCTGCTTGTGTTCCCTCTCTCTCTGTATCTCTCTCTGTCAAATAAATAAATAAAATCTTAAAAAAAAAAATAGAACTATATACATAAAAGGGAGGGGAGACGGGAGGGAATAGGGAATGCTCCCCTGAGCAGTCTCTTCACTGCTAAGTATTTCCAAAGAGAGGCCATGCCCATTTTCTTTCTAATGCTATGCCGTCAAAACTGCCCTAGCCTCCCTTTGGCTGAAAGCTTCCGGGTAGTTTTCCCTGCCCTCCTCATCCCCTACCCTCACCCCCCAAGGCCTGTGACCTAGCCAGCCACCCCGCCTTCCTGGCACCTGTCTGACTAGGCCTCCTGCCCTCCCCCTTTCTCTTGACTGGTTCCCGAGTTGTAGGCCCGGCCTCAGGTTCTGCCCTCCTCCTCCCCTGCCCGTTCCTGCAGAAATGCTGCTCACTTCTCCCCTCCGGCTCTCAGCAAGGTGAGTACCTCTGCACTGTATTTTTCCCAGCCCCAAATCCTCCTCTAAGCTTTGGCCTCCTCGGCTAATTTTGTAACCCACTTTTTTTTTTTTTTCTGGGTTTCTGAAGTTTCTAGTTCTGTGCTGGTCTGCATGCCATGCATCACATTTCAAATTGGAATGTGTTCATAATTTCACATTCTTTACCTTCCGCCTCATTGTTTATCGGGTTTTTCTTATTTTGGGGGGTTATAGCAGAATATTGCAACGTTGGTGCCGTTGGCGTTTTGGACGGGCCGGTCCTTTGCTGTGGGGCCCCGTCCTGTGTGGTGTAGTAGGACCTGTAACAGCTCCCCTGCCTTCTCCCCATTCGATGCCAGTAACAGCCCCCACGGGCCTCCACACATTTCCAAACCTCCCCCAGGAAGCAAAGTTGCCCCGCTTGGCAACCAGTGGGTTATGGGGTCAGTGCTGATTATTTCTTCATTTTTATCCTATTTTCCCTTTGCTCTCGGTAAAAATGGCATCTATGTACAATTTCATTTTTTTTTTTAAAGATTTTATTTATTTATTTGACAGAGACACAGCGAGAGAGGGAACATAAGCAGGGGGAGTGGGAGAGGGAGAAGCAGGCTTCCCGCTGAGCAGGGAGCCCGATGTGGGGCTCGATCCCAGGACCCTGGGATCATGACCTGAGCCGAAGGCAGACGCTTAATGACTGAGCCACCCAGGCGCCCCCAATTTCATTTTTATTATACCAATTGTTCGGGCTTTGAACCTTGGGTTTTACTATTGAATATAGGGTGAAAAGAGAAAATGGCGTATTGTTTAACATTTTTCCAGATATTTCGAGTCCCTTGTTAACATGTATTGTTTCCTAGTAAGTAAGATTAGAAAATCTTAAAGGGGGGGATGGGGTGCCCTTAATATCAGTGTGTCTTGCAGGATTACGTAATTGTTCTGTGCTACTACCCACTTTCTCAGATGAATGGGTGGCCTAGTTTCAGCCACTCTGAAAGGATAAAACAGCTCATTAAAGTGTGCCAGATGCTTCATTTGTCACTGTTTCACTTAAAAGGGAATACTGTTTCGCTTTGGAATTATACTGTGTTACACTCCAAGTTTGCCTTTATGAAATGCAAGACAAGTGTCCCTGTTAAAAATATTGCAGCATCCCCATCTCAACCCCCTCCACGTTTATAATGAAAAGTGCACTACCACACAAATGTTTTAGAAACTGTTAAGTAAAGCTTTTTAAAAAGTCTCTTTAGATACACAAGAAAACAAAGTTTGAATATGCGTACTCAAGTTGATAACAGACTTCTGCTTTTGAGCCCGAAAGGGTTTAAAGGACAAGGATTTTTGGATATGAAATCTTTTTAGTATACCTTAATACTGTTTCCACTGGGACAGCTTAATTAAGGCTATTACAATACATAAGTAGAGGACTGAAACCAATTTGGGGGAGTCAAATACGTCCCACAAGATTGTGAGGGCCGAAAGTAAAGCATTGTTAGTACGTTCATTGTGGCTTGAGAAATTGCAGAAAGAAAATTAGCCTGGCTTCTTTTCATTTACTTGTCTCTCTCTTTTTCGGGGTTCATTTGTTTTTGTATTAACTCTGAAACATTGGCTTGTGTATTTGATTCATGGACATCATTACGTCAATTCCAATAAAGCTTGGACTACTGAATTTATATCGGACCCCACTTGCAGCTCCTAGGGCCTTTTAGTCCCAGGTGCCATGTAAACTGAGGTCCTCCGTGGAGGTGGAGGGGCAGTTTGGACCTCGTTATGACGTCATTTGGTTTGGATTTCCAGGATTCTAACACACCTGTCAGTCCTTTGAGCCCGGTAGCAAAGGTGCAAAAAGGTACAAAAAACTGTAAAACTCGATGCACCTGACCATCTCTTAAAGCAGTCATTGTCTGTAGCCTGGTGGCATCAGCAGATGGGCCACTTCTACTTGGGAGCGCCTGCTGTCTAGAGCTGAGCTGGAGGCACTTCCCGGTTTACACATACTTGGGGCTCTGCCAGGGTCCGCAGAGTGAAAGCCTTTCCCTTCTCATGCTCGATTAGAAAAAAATGAGCTACAATACAATCATCAGTTGTTCTCCATGACTCATCTTGCCTGCTCCCAGCACATCCACGCTCCTTGTTACAACATGTTGACGTAGTTACATGATTGCGAAGGTGGTTTGGAACTAATGGAAGAGCCTTTAGCCACTGGCCTGGATGCACAGGCTTTTTTGTTCTCTGTTCTGGTCATTTTGGTAACCAGCCTCACGCACAGATTGCCCTCTGCTGGGTGCTGTGGGGGCATAAAGGGATAGACACCCTTTCGTTGCATATTAAGTCTATTGAGGATTGGGTGCTAAAATCTAGGAAGCAGCGAAGACGTGAACAGATTATGTCTGAATCCTTTCTGTCTCTGTTCATGATCCCTGACCAGCCTCAAATGCCAAAACACTGATGGGGGGGCATGGGGAGTTGGACCAGGAGCATTTGCGGAGTGTTCCCCAGCATATATCATCGTAGTGGTTGTAGTCCCACAGTTTTCTTGCCTGAATCACAGAACTTGAACTCTGTCTCAACACTTATTCTTCCCAGCCTAGTGACAGTGAGCCAACCTGGGCCTGTTTTTCTACATATTCTGGGGCTAACGCTGCAAGGCTATCATAATTCTCAGAGAACAAGTTGATTTTTTTGCTGCTTGCTAGAGAATAAGGCAGTCTGTCCTTTAGACAATAAATGGGTGACTCCTTAAACATTTTTGGATTACAGTAATTAATGAAGATGTATCAGGAGGCCGTGTATCATGGTGGACTGAGTGAGGTTTTACAGAAAATGCTGTACTCACCGTCTCCAGGCACGTGTCACTGGTCTTTGAGTCCGCAGTGTTCTCGTTGATGGAGTAAGGACAGAAGTCATCCCTTTTTTTAAGATTTTATTTATTTATTTGCCAGAGAGAGCATGCACAAGCAGGGGGAGCAGTGGGCAGAGGGAGGGGCAGGCTCCCCACTAAAGCAAGGAGCCCAACACGGGACTCGATCCCAGGACCCTGGGGTTCATGATCTAAGCCGAAGGCAAATTAACCAACTGAGCCACCCAGGCATCCCAGCAGTCACTCTTTTTTAGGGTGGTTACAAGGATTGACTGTGATCATGTCTGTAGAACCCCCAGCTCAGACTGGCACACGGTGGCCACCGATGGTAATTATCCTGCTGGTCCTTACGGAAAGAGGCAATGTGTATGTCTTGGAGGAGACCACCGATGGCAATTGTGTGGCAGTCCCAGCAAATCGGGGTGTTCATTTCCTCTCATGACCTATCATTTGTATTGATTCACCACTCACTGAAGTTGACACTGCACCCTCAAATAGAATTTATTAAGGACCTATATTCATTTTGAGGTAAATGTAGAAAAAGACCCATTTGTGGGAAAAGTATTATTAGAACCCTGAAGACCATTCTTTAAATCCAAGAATGGGAAAAGCGGTTATGGTCAATTGGATCCCTAAAGGAAGTGGATAGATAGGTTATTCTGAGGACAGGTGAAGAGAAAAGAACGTTTTATTGTCATACGTGTTTTCTGTTTGGTGTGTCTTTCTCAGGTTTTGGAATGTGTTCTGTATACGTATCCCTTTTATTTTTTTTACCATTTTGCTTGGGTAGTGGAAGGGTCTTCAACTTAAAACTCTTTTGTACTGATTCTCAGACACCAGGGTCATGAAGAAATGTGCCAGACTGCAGATGAGCTGGTGTGGCGCATCCCGCATTGGGCTCTTTAACCATGGGGGGGACAACGGGGCGGGGCGGGGGGCATCCGATTTAAGCATCTTGAGTAGAACAGCTCCGAAGCCTGGCCCCTCCCTCTGGCTGCGGAGTCCTGTCGAGGCCCCAGGGATGGGAAGAACCTGGCCTTTGAGGATTGCCTGACCCCCCGTTTCCTAGCAACTCCCAAGTGCTCAGTGGAATATTTTGTGCTGTTCCTAATTTATACTTAACAGATACTGGCTGTGTTTAAGGCTGGCTAATTTCCCATTATGACTTGCAGACAACCACTTTAATACATGAATAAGCAAGAGAAAGGACTCCTGGGAGGCTGTACTCACCGGCACCCCCTTCTCACCAGGACTTCATTTTCCTTCTAGAAAGTAGAATTTACCAAGGACTTGCGAACACATGGCCATTTCCCCACAGAGACAGGCTGCACTGAAGAGTTTTCAAGTAAAATTCTTTTCTTTGACATTTTTTTCTGATATCCCAGCCCATATTCATGACTATTGATAAGTCTGCTACATCCATTATCAGAGCAGCAACTCCTTCCTTAGCTGTATTCTTGTCAGCAAATGGAGCGACCACTTTCTGTTCCTTCCTGCGTAAATGAGGCGATAGGATGGGGTGATTCTCATGCCCCTTCCAGCCCTCAGCTAACAGGCATCTGATGAAATCCTACTCTTTCTAATAATTGACGTCTCTCATTTGGGGGCTCAGATTTTTCCCAGTTGCCATTTTTATTTTCATACTTTTTGTACCCGTTCACAGACTCCTCAGTCCTTATTTGCCTTTGTAGCAATTGTCTCTGGGAACTCCTTTTCCTTCGTATCCTAGCTTAAACTTAAGAATGATGATCTTCATCTCTGATCTTCATCTCTCAGTGGCTCAGAAGTTTTTTGTCTCTGAAATTCAACACCTGAAAGCAAGAGACCACCGGTCTATTCTCCCTTCTCCTGATTATTATCTGTAGACTAATTTCTGCTCCCACGGTGGCCTTAGTACCAACTGAGCAGCACTGCACTATAAAAATAATAACTCTGGCCAAGCGTTACAGATGTGCGTCTGACAGATTTTCCAGGCTGTGGACATGGAAGCATGGAGGGCCACTGGGCACATGTCCCTCCTGTCTTGCACCTCATCCCCTGCTTTTTGTCTTCGGGCTCAGCATCCTTCTAGCATTGGCATAACCTTGCTGATGGTGTGAGTGAGTCGGTCCGGTCCACGGCTACGTTAGTGGTTTCGTGGCTGGCTGGCACCTCCTCGCCAGCGTCTGTGAGGAGACACAGCCGCCCTCCTAATGCGTATTTCTCAGCATGATTTTTCAGAGCGAGTGTGAATAAAAGGGCCTCTGACCTATTCAGTATGGTGGACGGAGCAATTGAAATAGAACAGTGATGGACAGTGAGATTGAGGTTTAGTTTAGCAAGATAAAGGGTTTAATTATATTCACTAGATAAAATGGCAGCAGCTTATACCCAAGAGGGAGGCTGCTTTAAGAGGATTTCCAAATGGGATTTATGCTAAGGATCAGACCTTCTGTCATCTTTACCAGGGTCTATGGACCATTTAGAGCAAACCTGTGGTCTCCCTCCTGTCCGCCCCCCACATTTCTCTGTGTTTTTCTGAGTCTCTTTCAACACACATTAATTGACTCTCAAGATTGATTTATAGATACAGATATATCTCGAACTCCCAACCTCTGATTTTAAATTTATATGACCTCTTCGGAATTTAAATGTGCCCTATCAGCCCACCCTCTTGTCCTTCCACTGTTATTACTCTGTTTGATGGGACTTGTTTCTTTTTCTTGCCTAGACCTCAGTCCCCTAGTTTCTCTCTCTCTCTTTTTTTTTTTAAGATTTTACTTATTTGACAGTGACAGACACAGCGAGAGAGGGAACACAAGCAGGGGGAGTGGGAGAGGGAGAAGCAGGCTTCCCGCCGAGCAGGGAACCCGATGCGGGGCTCGATCCCAGGACCCCGGGATCATGACCTGAGCTGAAGGCAGACGCTTAACGACTGAGCCACCCAGGTGACCCCCCTAGTTTCTCTTAATCTCCCCGTGGACTCACTCTGTAATTTCATTTTATGCCCCAGTTGGATTCATTGGTGGGCCTTAATTTTTTTTTTTTATTGGAACACAGCATACATATTTTTAAAAGTGCTCAGATCCTAAGTAATGTGCTTTGAAAGATCTCTGTGTGAGCCCAGACACAAGAACAGCGGCCCACGGCAGGGAGGAGAGCAGTTTAGTTATGAATTTGGGGCTTCGGTAAAGACCCTGGGCTCACTGACCTTTGTCCAGATTGCCAGCCTTGTCTTAGATGATGCCCACATTGTCCTCTCTGATCCCACCATGTCACTAGAGGATATAGAGAAATGTGCTGTGATTGGTTCTAGGACATGTCTGCGTCAGCCCTGGAGGAGGAGACCTCCCTGCCCTCAAAGACTTCCCACACTCCCGAACCTGATGTGAGCCTTCCAACTCTGGCGCATGACCTCACCTTGTAATCCGGCAGAGGACTGAGAACATCTGTCACTAGCGAACTCGCCTGCCCTCCTCCACAGTGTCCCCTCCCTCCCTCCGTCAGGTTCTCAACGACGCGTTGAGTACAGTGTTCCCAAGAACTACGCTGTCCAAGCCTCTTGGCTATGTGGCTGCTTCACATGAGGCCACCAACTCGTGGTTCTCATTGTGACCACAGGGCGCTCAGTCCATGCCTTCTGTCTTTGATTCTGACTTCTCTGACCTAGATTTGAACTTGACCACAGCCCTGGGATGTCCATCTGGCTTTGGCATCATGTACCAGCTCATGTTGTCAGTGATGACGTCTGCTCTGCTATGTCTTCTGGATATTTGTGAAGTTTACTGTATTAACCACAATAGCATTTTCAGCTGTACAGCAACCTTGTGTTTCCACCAGGGATCTGGATGTTTCTGGAGCCTAAGCCCATTCCCCACTGCTGCCGCTTTCTTCCCAGGGGTAATCCTTCCCTTCCTCCACAGGACCTCTTCCATCTAACTGCAAGTCATATAGGTGGGTCACACACACTTGCTTCCCCTCAGTCTCCCTTTAGGAAATGACTCTTAAGTGACAGGACACAGAATATCTCAGCCGACAGTGACCTACACGATTTATACATAGAAGTATCACATTTAATCAGCATTTGTTTAGAGGCTTCACAGTATTGGGGCTTCACATCAATGTGTCTGCAGTTCTCTTGGTCCTTCCTCAAGGTTGCAAAATGGCTGCCATAGGGGCAACCATCACATCTTCACAGAATATCTTCATTCAGTTAACAGCTAGTTTTTGAGTGTCTCTTTGTCCCTTTGGGATGCATCTCTGAATCAAGCCAACAAAGATTTGGTCCTCTTAGAGTAAGTATTAACCCGTGAAAGGAATCAGGGTAGGGCCAAAAGAGCAGCTCTCCTTTTATTCAGAAGGAAAAGTCCTCCCTCAGTAGGTTTGCCCCAGTCCACAGGAAGCTTGGGAGAGTGAGTGTCTGGCAAAGGTGGGTGGGTTTGCCTGGTTGGCTTGGAATGATCTCATTCCCAGGACGGTTGTCCTGACTACAGTGGGAGTTCCATTAGCAAGGGAGGATTGATGGGCCCCACCAGCAAATAACACTTTACATGAGGAGTAGAGCGGATGAAGATGGAAAGATGGAAATACAAAAATATTTGTAACTTATGTACAGCTCAGAGAACTTTTTGGGATGTGATATCAGATTTTCTGAATAAACATTTAACATATAACAGTTTTGAGGAAGAAGTTAGATAGATTTACGTAACTTATATTTTTTAAAGATTTTATTTGAGAGAGAGAGAGTGTGTGAGCAGGGGGAGGGGCAGAGGGAGAAGCAGACTCCCTGCTGAGCCCGGAGCCTAAGGAGGGGGAAGGGCTAGATTCCAGGACCCTGGGATCATGACCTGAGCCCAAGGCAGACGCTTAACAGACTGAACCACCCAGGCGCCCCTTATTTGTTGAGCCTGATTTGACGTTAAACAATAGAAAGGGAAATAATTCCTGTACTTCATGCAAAATTAAAATTGTAATAACAGATTTGCGTACACATGATTATCAAGGAATTTCTTATAAGCATTGCCCAACCTTGACATTGGTATCTTGTAGAACCGCACTTCTCACACTGTGTGTGTGGCAAGAGAGTGGTTCTTTTTTATTGCCAATTTGTCGTGGAGTGGGAAGTTCGATGGTGCGTCCATGTCGAATTGCTGTTAAAGATCCTGAGCGCTTTGCTCCCACTTCTGGTGTCTGTCTCATCGTGGACCGGCACCCGTTACCAGCCACACTTGGAGGGTTGCCCTTCTGGTTCTTCCGCAAGGAAGAAGAGCGCAGAGTCTACTCACGGGTCCTAGTGCTTAGGACCTAGTGCTTAGCAGCACGTCACCTTGGGCGAGTCACTCTAGTTACACCGATTCGCTTCTTCCATGTCTATAAGGAAATCCTGTTCCCGGCTTACCCACTTGTCTTTATTTACAGGGTACTGGGAGATTTGATTGAGGTAAAGAAAATCTTTTGTGCAGAGTAGCCCATATTTAAATATTCGACACCATTATTTGCTGTTTGGCTTTTAAAATCAGGGAGAAAACCAAAGCTTTTTTCCCCGGTAGTGAGAATTTCTTATCAGTTTAAATAGCAACTCTATTTAAACAGCCCAGGGATTCTGTTTTGCAGGAACATGCTGCTTTTGGTCTTCCCCAAGTGAGGGGCAGAGGGCGTCCACAGGAAAGCCCCCCCGGTACCTCGTCCCCCAAGAGGGGTCTGGCGTGCAGGCCTGAAGGCTGGGAACTTCCTGCGGGGTTTCCTGGGAATTCATGGCCCAGAGGGAGGCAGGCTTGGGGGCGTCTCTGTCCGGTATGTGCAGGAAAGGCGGGAAGGAAGCCCAGCCGTGTGCAGTATTCTGCATGCATGGCCGTGGAGAGGAACTCAAGTCAGAGCAGCAGGTGCAGGGGCTGTTGTTAAAAGCAGGAAACCGGAAAGGAATGAGAATGGAAGAAAGACACTGTGGAGGAGGGCAGGCTTGCATTCTTGTAACGCAAGGAAGCATTCGACCGAACGTTAAATACGTGTGGCTTTCGGGCCATTTGTGGGGTTTGGAAACAAGCATGTGACGCGAGCACAATGGTCGCTGAGACTCAAATGGGTAAATGTCCCCTGGACACAAAGACAAAGTGCTTGTTCTGAACACCAGGGAGCTGGCCCTTAGCCGTAGCCTTTCCAGGCATTTACTTGCCAGGTTTGGGGAACAGATCGATCGGGGTGCCCCCTTTCTGGCCTCTTCAGTCTAGCTTTATTACAGACCCCCCGCTGTGGTGCGCTTTTTTTTTTTAGTGTTATTATAGATGCTAAAGACGCTGGGTTCAGTAGCCTGTTAAAAGTAAAGACGCTGGGTTCAGTAGCCTGTTAAAAGTAAAGCCAACTGAATGTCCTAGGAACCTTCTGGAGTGACATTAGAAACTTCGTATAAATTTATTAGGAAAAATGAAATCTGTATATTTTGCTTGAGAATTGTGTTGTTATTTAGCACTTTATTTGAAGTTCATGGAAATTCTTCATGTCTAATTTCTTTAGAATCATTAGCCTCATGGAAACTGCCTGGGGTGTTTTTCATCTTTGAATAATGGATCATGTTTTCGGTGAAAAGTAATATATTTTGGTTTGGTCTCTATATAAGCCTTGTATTGAAAGAGTCTGACAGTTCATTTTATATAAAAATATGCTCCAAGTATCAAAGGCAAATAGAATTATGTTAAGCCTTGCTCTTTTTCTCAACATCCTCCTAGAGTCAGGGCTCAGCCTAATTTGTTAGAGCAGCACTGTCCAGTGGAAATAAGGTGTGAGTCCTATATGTCATTTAAGATTTTTCCAATTGCCACATTCAAGTGCAAAAAGAAATCAGTTTTTGTGAAGTTAGTTTTAATAATATACGTTAGCCCAATATAGCCGAAATGTTATTTCAACATGTACTAAATTTCAAAATCATTATGAGGTATTCTACATTTCTTCTTCTATTGATTGTTTTTTTTTAAATCTGATACATAATTCGCTGCAGACTGCAATTTTGTTTGCACTCTTTGATTGCACTGTTTACCTGGCTTTCATTCTCTCCCGGGTCGGTTGGCATACTTTTTCTGCAACTGGCAAAATAGTAAATATTTCAGGCTTTGCCGTTGTCGTGTGAAAGAATTCACGGACAATGCGTGGCTGTGTTCCAAGAAAACTGTGTTTACAAAACCAGGTGGCAAGCCAGATGTGGCTCCCAGGCTGAAGGCGGCCAACCCCTGCCCTGACGAAGTGTGCTGTCTCCTTAGAGTTTTAATCCTCAGAAGTTGACTACTGTTTTGGTGTAAAGCTACCAACATAGCTATTGTGATGACTTTCATTCAAGAATATTCAGGAAAAATGTACCAGGAAACAAAGTCCATGGTTAAAGAATGAAAATTTTGGAACCACAGGAACTTCCCATCCCCCTTTCTGAACTTGGACCTTGTAGGGCAGACAGTGCAAGGTAGGGGTTCATGGTGCTGGCCCGGCCCTCACTGTGCCCGGCTCCGTCTTGGAGCAGCTTTGCGAGGCTTGTAAGTTACCCTCTCTGTGCCTCAGGTTACGCATCTTTAACATGGGGGCGATCATAATCCCTACCTTACAGAGTTGCTAAAATTAAAGCGGCACCTGGCTGGCTCTGTCGATAGAGCATGCAACCCTTTTTTTTCTTTTCTTTTAAGATTTTATTTATTTATTTGTCAGAGAGAGCGCACAAGCAGGGGCAGCGGGGGCGGAGAATCCGGGGGCGGAGGATCCCAGAACCCTGGGATCATCATCTGAGCCGAAGGCAGACGCTTAACCACTGAGCCACCCAGGCGCACCGGGCATGCAACTCTTGATCTCGGGGTTGTAAGTTCGAGTCCCACGTTGGGTGTAGAGATTATTTCAGAATAAAATCTTAAAAAGTTCAGTAAAAGCTAGCATTATAAAGTTGGTGTAATGTCTGGCACATGGTGAGTTCCTGGTATGTTAGCCTTCCTCGTTGCTGCTCCTCTTTTATTACTAGTACTGCTATTACTAGTCCCGTTGCTACCACCACCACAGTAGGGACTCATGAACACAGAGCAGTCCGTGCACCAGAACAGAAGCGCTTCAACGGGATCAGGCACCCGCGGGTGGTTGTAGTAGCTGCTTGCATGGGGTCACTTTGGGCTCGGACTTGTCGACAAGGAGAGGAGCTCCTGCGCTCTGGGGACGCTTGGGCAGAATCTGCAGGGATTCCGGTATTAGAAGAAGTGATGCCTGTCCTGGTAACTGCCGTGTGGCATGACTTCCGTCACTCAGTCTTTGGACCTGTTGCATGAAAACACCGCAGCTGCCCTTCCTGCCTTCCCGGGTGGTAGAGCTGAGTGCGGGCTCCCCTGTATGTATGTAGTTTGGAAGCTGCAAAGTGCTATGCAGATGTTGTTAGCTAGGAGCATTTCCTGAGGAGTTGGCTCTCTTTGCCTTCTATTACACATTTAATTTGATCATCATAGGCTGACGTAATTCATAGAGCAGTTGGAAGGATTGAGATGCCTGTAGAATGCTTAATTCGTTGGTGGAAACATAGCTCCTGTTCAGTGAGTAGTAGCTGCTGTTTTTATTAAATTAGTTTAAGACACAGCCTTTTATCATAATCCATCCCTGTAGATTTCTGTGCGTCCTTTGGACTAGAAATACATTAAATGACCTTGTTATGTAGCGTGACAAACTCCCACATTTCCATGGTCTGACACACTGCAAGATGGTGGCACACATAAAATTATGACACTCCGCATAGAAGACTGACAGAATTAAGTCACTAGAGTGTTATCAGTAATTACTTTCTGGTTGATTAAAATGTCAAACTAACAAGGACACCGTGTAAAGTGGGAGCTGAGGGAGTCTCCCGCAGGGTGATCTTGTCCTAGAACAAAGCCTCTCTGACAGGAGGCATCTCTCTAATCCTGTTGCCTTAGAGGTCGAGGCTGGGCAGAGATGTGGAGGTTATAAAGCTTCACGTGGGAGCAGTCGCCTTCCAGTTCTCCGTGCTCCTAACCACGGGCCATTGAAAGTACAGGACTGCATTCGCCACGAAACAAAGGGACTCTTGAGAGCCAGGATAGGGGTGTGGACAGGAAGCGCTCTGGTGTGGGGACTCCGCCGTTCCACTCTTTTAATTTCCTTTCATTCAGTAAAATCTGAATAGAATACAGCCAAGAGTAGAAACCAGCGAGACGTCCTCCCTAGGGACTAGCTGATGAAGTACGTCCTGGTAGCCGCTGTGCGGCTGGTGGAAAGAACATGGGGCACCTGTGTGTCCTAACAGCGATGTCTTTAGGTGAGAACAAAATGTAGGGCATGCTTTCATTTGCCTTTTTTTTTTTTTTCTTTAACAAAGCTTGTGTGTGTGTGTACCTGTATGTGCTTGTTAGGTGTGTGTAGAATGCACACACGGTCGTGTGTTCGTTACATGCATTGAATATGTCCAGACGGAGTCTCCGGAAGCTGGCCAGAGTGGTTTTCTCCAGGAGAGCTGTGGGATTTTCACTGTACACATTCTCTGTGTTTCTGATTTAAAAAAAAAAAAAAAAAAAAAACAACTTTGGATGCATTATTCTGTCATTTCACCATAACTTAATGGAGAAATGAGACTACTTTTATTTCCCAATTTCTTTTACATTCGTCCCCAAACTCCATACTGAGAAGTTACTTGATTGTGTTTTGCAGCTGAACTGTTTCCTATAGAAACACATTCTGGTTATGTCCTATAAGTAGTTAAGAAAAAGAATGGGATATTGAGCTGTGTTTTGGGCATGTTCTCTAGAAACACATTTTGAGGACCGCTTGGACCTTGTGGCTGGCATCCTTAAGAGTTCCAGTTACGCCAACTCCAGAACAGAGTTTTTCTGCTCCTGTTTTCGTAAAAGTAAATCAAATCTAGTTGGATAGAATTTGTTTTAAGGTTTTCTTGCAAAATTCGCCCTCCAACAGTGAAAAACCTGGCTCCCGCCACCCGCCATCCGTCTATTTAATTGTACAGTAGTAGCGGAATTGTGAACCTGTCATTCCCAGGGGAGAACTCTATCAGCTACGGTACGGTGTGTCTATGCAGCTCCCTTTGCCCTTAGTCTTGCATACAGACCCCATTTCCAAAGGTACTTAAGACGGCCCCGCCCCCAGTCCTTCAGTGAGGTGGTTTTCAGGCCTTTGTAATACATTGAGATTCTTTTGTGACAATATACATTACTTCCTGGGATCCTCCAAGGTTCACTCTTGTGCTTTAAAATTCTCCGGATCTGGGCAAGTGTATCATGTGGTATATCCACCATTACAGTATCATACAGAATAGCCCCACCAACCCAAAAGGTCCCTGTGCTTTACCTATTCATCCCTCCCCGCTGAGTCCCCGGGAACCACTGCTGTTTATACTCTATAGCTTTGCCTTATTCAAATGCCATATAATTGGAACCAAGTAGTAGATACGTATGCTCATTTCAGGCTGTTTTCCTGGAGCACTATGATTTAAGGTCCCTCCCTGTTTGGGGAGCTTGATATCTCTTTTTTAAAAATCTCTGAATAATATTGCATTATATGGCTATACCACAGTTTCTTCGGCCATTCACCTATTGGACGACATCTTGATTGCTTCTAGATTTTGACAGTTCTGACTAAAGCTGTTACGAATATTCACCTGCAGGTTTTTGTGTGTTCGGTTCAGTTGGCTAAATCCTTAAGAGCATGCTTGCTGGATCATATAAAACTGTGTTTAGCTTTATGAGAAACTGTCTTCCAAATTGGCTGTATCATTTTGCATCCAGCCAACTGTGAGTTAGCATTCCTGTTGGCCCACATCTTCGCCATCATTGGGTATTTTCAGTTTTCTGGATTTAATCATTCTAACAGGGGTGTGGAGGTATCATTGTTTTAATTAGCAATTTCCTAAAACAACTGCTGTTGAGTATCTTTCCATATGCTTAGTAGCCATCCCTAAATCTTCTTTGATGATGTGTCCAGATCTTTTCCCTACTTTTTACCTTGGGTGGTGGTTTTCATATTGCTGAGTAGAAAGTGTTCTTCTGTATGTTGGATACAGTATTTTTTCAGATAAATATTTTTTAAATCTTTTCCCAGTGTATTGCTTGTCTTTTCATTGTCTTAACAGTATCTTACACAGAGAAGTTAATCAATTTTTCCTTAGATGAACTGTCTTTTGATATCGTTTCTAAGTCCTTGCCAAATAAGTACCCTGGAAAAGGCTGTAAACAGAACCACAGTTTTTTTTTTATGTAACACCGTAGTATAAGAGTGTGTGTATATGGTGTGTCGGGACCAATGGTAGACAATTTAGTGACAAATTCATAAAATTTAGACCCTCCCCTGAGAGAATGTATCATCTACTGGGGACTTCACATGAATATGTCTAATGGACATGCAAATATACGTGCCAGGAGAAAACGCATGGTCAAGGTCACATCCTAAGGCAAGTACACGTGTGCTGCCAAGGGAAGGGGAGGTGACAGATGGCGCCGGTCAGATGCCTCAGGAACAGGTTTATGTATTGAGGAGGGTATGTTTGAGAGACCCCTAAAACATCCATGAAACTCACCAGTTAGAGACAACGGGAGGAACGGGTGGTGAGGCTAGCCCCAGCTGAGGAAGACAGGAAGTGACGGCTTTAGTCCAGAAACAGCTAGGGTTCTCTAGAACTTGAATAAAATGTAGGGTTTGCCGAGCTGTGTGTTGACTGGAAGGCTGGCTGGAGCCATAGTGTGGGGCCTGGAATGTGAGATTGAAGCCTTTGTCTGGGCTTGGTGTGCGCTGGGAGTTGGTGAGCAGGGGCACAGCATGGCTAAAGTGGCGCCTCAGAAAGATTCTGCGTGTGCATGTGCGTGTGTGTGTGTGTGCGTGCGCGCGTGTGTGTGTATGTGTGTGTGTGAGTGATCTGTTCCAACTTCTCCTTTCCTGTCGGGTAGTTGGGGTTTGCGTGGCTCTGAGGTGAACACAGCAGCTTCCAGCTGTAATAGTTGAGCATTTTCTCCTCAGGGTTGGTGACCGCCCTTGGCCAGGAGGGGTGTCGTGTGAAGGCTGTGCCTGGTGAGGGAGAAATTTCCAGCTCTGTAATCTGACCTCCAGGACTGATGACAGCTTTTGCCAGTCAGTGTCACCATGTTGCTTCCCGTTCCTCACCTGGGAGGGGGCAGGGGGTGGCCTCTTTTCTAGGGGAAATGAGTTTCTGCCTCTTTGCTCAAAATGCAAAGTTAGCAAACTGTGTAAAGTGTTTAACAACCCGGGAGTGAAATGACTGATGTAAGTACAAAGAACTTTTGTCACTAGTTTAATGGGCTTTTGTTTAGTGCCTGTTCAAGGTCAGGAAAATTATATTGCCGCTTTAGTAACCATGCTTTTGAAAACTCTTCAAAGCGCGATAAACCTCTGTTCAATATTTATTAACTGCTTTTGAGAGTTTGATGTAGCAAACACAGCAAATAAAGATTGAGAGGCCTTGCATCTTTTTTTTTTTTTAATTAATTTTTTTGGTTAATTAGTAAGGTGAGGATAGGCGTCCCATTGTAAGACTTTCTCAGTCATTACAGGGCTGGGAATGATAGTTTATTAGTGTAACATAATTGACTTTGGATAAGCCTTTCTGGAATCTTTGATTTTCTGTAGTTGAAGAAGGGTTATCAGAGGTGAGGTTTACGTTTAAAGGTGAATAGAGTAAAGGTATATCCGGTAATGGTAATGCAAATACAAATACACCTAAGATACTCAATCCTCTCTGTAAGGTTGGTTGCAGTGCTTCTCCCCGACTCCGGAATATTTGCTTACCAAAATAAAGAATCTTGTAAGGGTTCTTTTTATTAAATAATTAGCTTGTTTTATATTTCTTAGGATGCCAGGGACTAATCCAACATAATATGGACTATGAAATAAGTCCCTCAGTTGCAGACCTAATATGTATGTAAATAAAGGTGAATGTACTTCACATGGAAAAAGTAGGTCAGGATCCATTTAAAAATATGAGGAAGAAATAGGACCCTTTAATTTTAGAATGTTATACTACTCACTTTGAGAAACAGTCTACCAAAGAGGTGGGAGATTAAGTCTTGTGAGACAGAAAGTTAAAAATTTTTTTCTGTTAAGCTACTAAGGGCAGTAAGGAAGGCACTTGTCGGTAAAATATTCAGATCTCGTTTGGTTTTTCTGTGCTCCGAGGACCTGGATTGTCAGGCCTACGGCTTGCTGCCGTGTTGCATTCTAAGCAGATTGGAGCCAATCTCCAATTTGGACCCAGTTGTTTGTTGCGTCCAAACAGAAACGGGCATTTCGTGCTGTAACCTGGAAGGTTGCTCTCAGTCTATGGAAGGAACTTCCAGTTTCCTCTTCTACAAGATGGAATCATCTGCCCTTCTCACCCACCCAGTCAGAGTAGAGAAGTACCTTCTCCCTGAAGTCCTGGCTAGCCCCGCACCAAACCCCGTGGACCTCTGCGTGGCAAGCCAGATTCCCACTCTTCCTGAGTTCCCAGGCCTCCTTGCCTGGTTTCTGAAATCTCTCTCAAATGCTGAGAAGCACGAGAACTTTGAGGGTCCATCGATAATGAACTCGCTCTATTTTCTTAAATAAGCACAGATTGAATGTCCTCGTACTGTAGACAGGTGGCTATTTCCAAGTTCGCTGACACCCTTCTTACTATCTTTATGCAATATTTATGAAATTATGAAAGGCTAGGTAATGTTCGGGGTAATCAGCTTCATTAATACATAAATGCATTTATTTCTGTCTCTGATTGTGAAGCGTCTCCCCTGTCCTGGGCCCCTGTTTATCAGCACCTCTCTTGCCCTTTATTTAGATTTGAAGCTGCAGAAGGTAGGGCTTGCTCGTAACTGGATTTTGGGGGGAGGTCTTAGCATGTTCTCAGTCATTTGTTTTGTCTAGGCATTCTGAAATCTTTTTAAGATGGTAGGGGAAAATAGTTTTCCTCATTATTATTATTATTATTATTATTTTAGAATTGAATTACCTGAAACAAATACATTCAATCCTGTCTCCAGGATGAAGACTTTCCCTCACATTCATTGCTGCTTGTCCATTTTATTTTTTAATTTTTTATTTATTTTTTAAGATGTACGTATTTATTTTAGAGCGAGCACGTGCAGGAGGGGCAAGAGGGAGAGAGAATCTCAAGCAGACGCGGCGCTGAGTGCAGAGCCTGACCCAGGTCTGGATCCCACGACCCTGAGATCAGACCTGACCCGAAACCAAGAGTGGGACGCTTAACTGACTGCACCACCCAGGCGCCCCACTGCGTCCATTTTAAATGCCTCCATGTCTTGTGTGGCATTTAAAATACTTTAAAAAACTGGCTTTATTTAGATAGAATTCACATACCATACAATTGACCCATTTGAACTGTACAATTTGGCGGGTTTTTGTATGTTCACAGATAAAGTGCACCCATCACCACTGTCAGTTTTAGAACTTTTTCATCAGCTCACAAAGAAACCCCCTACCGTTGGCCTGCCCCCTCCCACACACACACACACCTACCTACCCCCACTGCTTCCACCAGCCCTAGGCGGCCACGACTCTGTGTCTGCAGAGTTCCCTTTCTGGACATTTCATATGGATGGAATCCTATAATATGCACATGATTTTTTGTGACGGGCTTCTTTCACTTAGTAAAATGTTCTAAGGGTTCATATAGTGTGTATTAGTGCTTCATTCCTTTTTAGGACCAAATAATACTCCATTGTGTGAATAGATAAACTATATTTTGTTTATACATTCATTTGGGGTTTTTGTTTAGTTTTCATTTTTTTTAAAAGTAATCTGCACCCAATGTGGGGCTCAAATTCATGACCCCGAGATCAAGAGTCACATGCTCTACCAACTGAGCCATCCGGGCACCCCCATGCATTCATCTGTTGGTGGACATTTAGGTTGTTTCTACTTTAAAGTATTCTTCCAGAAGCTTCACACTTGGTCTCCTTGCTTCTCTTTCCCTTTTTCACTCTATTCCATGCAGGACCTCTAGAATCCACTTGATATCTGGTTTTTTTTACCTTGTAAAAAAATGTTATTTATTAAACATCTTCAAAGACATATAGCCATGTAGGAAAATAGTCATATTGTATATACGTGATTATCTCCTTTGTTCAGTGCAGCCTAATTTTTTCATTCCCTTTTTTCCTAGCAACTTTTCTTCCCAGCGTCCGTAACAGCGCCTCCAATCCCAATAAGGACTAAACCTGAGCCTTCCTGTGCTTTTCTGCACATACGTATCTAGATTTAGACAGAAATACCTCAGAGATATTGTGGGTTTGGTTGCAGACCACTGCAATAAAGTGAGTATCACAAAAAGCGAGCCAGATGAATGTTTTGGTTTCCCAGCGCATATAACATTATATTATTCTGGAGTCTATTAAGTGTGCAGTAGCATTATGTCTTAAAAAAGGTGTGCGTATCTTCATTTAAAGATGCTCAGCACCATCTGAGCTTACAGCAGGGCATAATCACTGATCACAATGGAAAAGTTTGAAGTTTTGCAAGAATTACCAAAACGTGACACAGAGACAAAGTGAGCAAATGCCGTTGGGCAAATGGTGCCAAGAGACCTGACAGAGCTTTGCTACAGACCCTCAATCTGTGAAAAACACAGCGTCTGTGAAGCGTGATAACACGCGGTAGGCCCGCAGATTCACGCACATGCAGTAAATAGGGCAGGGTTGATTTGTTGTTGTTCTTTTGGGGGGTCTTTTTGTTCCTTCGGGGTTTTTTGGTGAGGTCATTGTTGTACAAAAATGAGATTGTTACACATACTTTCCTACATCTTTTCTCAGCTTGCCAAAGGCCTGAGAGTCTACTGGTGCATCTTTCACTTGGTCTCGTTTTTAATGGCTGCATAATATTTCGTGATGTGCCTGATAACAAAATATCCCTGGCCGTTCTTCTGGTCTTGTTTCCAGTTTTGACGCTGCCGACAAAGGGATCCTTGTACACTTCGGGTCTGACCGCATTCATCTCTTACTCTAAGCCTCTGTTGGTCCTTATCTTGAAAACAATTGCCATCAAAGTTGGGATGCAGGAAGCACAGCCGCCCAGGTCCACTGCACCCCACTTTCTGCCCCAGACTAACAACTGGACACCAGGTTCTTGTTCTGCCTCTTAGCTGTTGTTTGTGCTGCATTCTCTGTGATACGCCCCTTCCCCTGCAGCAATGAAGAGAAGTTGTTAGAGCCCAGACTCTGGGTCAGACCTGGGTTCAAATTATGTGTCCCCCGTACCTCCTCATACTTTGCTTTCTTCTGCATTCCTAAGGAGCTTAATTTTAATGTTTGATATGGTTTTATATTCGGCTTTCTGCTACGTAAGGAATGAGGATTGGTTGGTATACCTGGCACCCTTCTAAGTTGAAGGGTCCTGGGAGACGGAATGCAGCCCCTGTGAGCCTACGCATGGGGGGGCAAGGGCCTAAGGGAAATGTCTGGACCTTCCTCTTAATGTTGCTGTGAACCTTAAACTGCTTTCAAAAAATTAAATGTCTCAGTGGGGAGTCTGCTTCTCTCTCTACCCTTCCCCCTGCTCATGCTCTCTCGCTCTCTCAAATAAATAAATGAAAAAATCTTTAAAAAAATAAAAAATTAAATGTTAAAAAAACAATTAAGGAAACCATGAAAAGATTAGTGCTTGCCAGGGGTTGGGGGAGGTAGAAATGAGTAGGCGGAGCCCAGAGGAATTTTAGGGCAGCGAAACTACTCTCTATGATCCTCTAATGGTCGATGTATGTCATTATCCATCAAAACCCTTCGAATGCGCAAGACCTGGGAGCCCTGTAAACTGTGGACTCTAGGCTGTGATGATTCATGAGTTGTAACAAATGCAGCGCCCTGGTGGGGGTTATTGATTAAAGGAAGAAAAAAAAAATCTAGCCCCACTTTTTTTTTTTTTAAGTCTTCCTTGAGCATGAACCATGAACCCTTGCATATAGTAGGTGTTTAAAGCCCTGGTTTATAGCCATTACTTCCAAAGTCCATGTTATTTGTTGCCATCAAAACGTTAGGCGGTCTCTGTCAGAGCAAACTCCAGCTCTGGAAAACTAGTTCCCAGTGAAGACCAGTGTGTGCTGGTGAAGTTTGGGAAGGAAAATGCCTCTAAGTTGTGACGTGTCCCGCCCCCAGCTGGGTCATCGTTGAACATTAAATTCACCAGAGAAGGAAGTTGAAACTAAAAAGAGAAGCACGGATGGAAATACAGGCTTACCGTGCCCCCCCCCCCCCCCAGTCTCCTGATTGCTGTGTGGGTTGCCCGTGGCAACAATCTGCCTAGAGATCCCCCTTCCTGGTTAAATTACTACACAATTGCACCGCGAGCCTGGAAAGAGCGGCCGCTCCTGGTGGCCCCCTGCCTCCCTGCCTCCCTCCCTGGGCTGTATGAAATCCTACAGCCACACCACACTAATTAGCCCGAGAGTGGAAGGGGTCGTCATGGCGACCGCGCACTTTTTAAAGCACAGGAATGGTGTTCATTATTGTTCAGTGTCTTTAGCTGTGCCCGAAAGGTCAGTGAGGCAGGCATTTTCCATATGAATTTTGGCCTGAGAGCCAAGCTGAAGGTGGAATGTTCCTCGGAGAGGCTGAAGATGGTGAGTGTGGCTGAACTTTTTTGGATAGGGGTGTCCCTTTCGTAATATTTTTTTAGGATGTTCTAGGAACTGGTGCCAAACGAAGGAATCGTGGGGACATTGTTAAATAAGGGATTGGAAGAAAAGATGCACAGAAAAACAGTGTGGGTCCGGGAAGGGGAGAGATTGAGAGAAGTCTTTGAGCATCCAGTGATTGAATACTAAATTAGTAGGTGTCTGATTACGAATTTAACAAAGTTGAGTAAGCCTGATGCTTTATTCTGTGTTTGTTTTACGTTAGCTCTGTGCTAGTCTTTGTGGATGGCTACTGCTCAGATTATATTCTCAGATAATATAACGGCAGCATGTTAACCAAATACCTCTAGGACTGTTGCCTCTCTCCATGTTTTTAGAACACAAAGATAAGGAACTGGGGGTGACTTTTCACATTTTTATGTTTTTCTTCCTTTTCCAGGGATAAATAATCAAGACTAAAAACCAGGGAGCCACAATTTTTTGGAAGTTTGCCCTAATTTTTTGGCTGTACTCGGGCAGAATACTGCTGAGTAAAGACAAGTTGACCACATTGTTTGTAGAAGGAATTAAATTAAATGTAAGAGAAGTCGGCCTGCTGTAGATGATAGCAGGGTATTCCATCAAAAGCTGTAGGGGAGATTTACAGAGCATTCTTCAAGTGTATTCTTCGCTAGTTTGGGAAGCCTGTGGGACAACATGGCTTTAAGCCTAAATTTGTGTTAATGACCACGTTTATAAGGACTGCAAATTTAAGCCACTCTTTTTCTTTTTTGCACTTTTTAACAGTGTGCTTCCATCCTCTCACACTCTTTTTCAGTCATTTTATTTACAGTTGTGTAGGATAAAATACAAATTAGTTCAAGGGACTGGCTGTTTGGATTGAAAAACAAATCATTGCCCAAAAAGCCGAGAGTGGGAAATGGCCTACTTTTGGGCTTTCCCCTGAAAGACCATTGTCCTGTCAGCAATGCTAGTTTGTTTGGTAATGGAGTGGATAAGAGAATACATTTCAGGACATGAAGTTTTGGGTTGATTTTTTTTTTTGTCTGTCTTTGGTTTGGATTTTCTGGGATTCATTTACTTAGGGATCATCTTGTAGAGCTCTCGATACATGGAAGATTTGACTAGATATTGAGAAAACTAAAATTCTATATTTTTTCCACTGGTATGCTTTCTGTCTCCCCACTCCCCACCCCAGCCACCCACCCCTCCCTCCATCCCTCACTGGGTCACTCTATTCTTTGGCTAGAAACATGCCTTTCAGTTCCTTGAAATGGAAGTTCAAAAAGTTTATTGACATCCAGATGACACTTTCTAGGTTCTTTGAAAAACAGTATTTAAAATGGTAGTTATGTTTATGATCATTAAAACAGTCAGAAATTTGAACATGGAGATTAATACCAGCGAATTATTGGTATCTTTTAAGACATGATAATGGTGGTGTGGTTATATTGAGAAATGGTATTGATTGTATTTACGAATGAGATGATGTGAAGTCTGGGACTTCGGAAAAATTTAAGGGCAGGGAGTAAGGGCTCCTGGATGGTGCTGGATTCACAGGGTGATGGTTGTTGAAGCCAAGTGATAGGTCCCTGGGGGTGGGGTTTGCTTTCTCTTCTGTATTTTTGTCTGGGTTACGTGTGTGCACGTGCGTGCACGTGTGTGTGTGAGACAGAGAGAGAGAATGGGGGGATTGCCTCGTTCACTTTATCCTCTCACTGTTTCACATGTTCTAGATGCCAGACCAGTTTGACCAGGCGGTTGTGCTAAACCAGCTGCGATACTCGGGGATGCTGGAGACGGTGAGGATCCGGAAGGCGGGGTATGCAGTCCGGAGACCCTTTCAGGATTTCTACAAAAGGCAAGGCCAGGCTGAATAGATCCTCTTTCTTTTCGGAGGCACTGGGAAAAAGAGGGTCGTAGCAAAAGGTGACGCGGGTGACGTCTTTATGCGGCAGGTATAAAGTGCTGATGCGGAACGCGGCTGTGCCCGAGGACATCCGGGGGAAGTGCACGGCCCTGCTGCAGCTCTACGACTCCTCCAACAGTCAGTGGCAGCTGGGCAAGACCAAGGTAAAGTTACGGAGAAAGAACCTTCATCCCGTGGGGCGCCTGGGTGGCTCAGCCGGTGAAGCGTCTCCCTTCGGCTCAGGTCATGATCCCAGCGTCCTGGGATCGAGCCCCGCGTCGGGCTCCCCGCTTCTCCCTCTCCCTCTGCCCCTCCTCACCCGCTCGTTCTCCCTTTCTCTCAAATCAATAAATAAAATCTTTAAAAGAAAAAAAAAAGAAGAAAGAACATTCATCCCATCGAACTCCTGGGAGATGTTAGGGCAGGTATCCTGTGCAATTGCTAACAAATTATTTTTGAACTTGGGGGACAATATGGTGCCATCCCCACCGTAGTCTTTTGTCCTCCAGACAGTTAATATTTTATCTGAAGTACTTGACTTGTCAGGAGCTCTGTTTTGTGAAACCTCAGACCCAGAGTGTGCGTGCGCGTTCCTGCAGGCAGTCAGCAGATTTGGGCAGATGAGCAGTTCAGTGCCACGAAGTGCTGGGCAGCCTCTGGCTTCAGAGAAGTGAGAGCCCAGACCCTTCTAACTGTTCGTGATCCGGACGCTGAATGCTATCCCTGCCCCACAGGACCTGTTGTGCCAGAGACCGGCCAGTAGTCCGAGATCTCGTAGGTTGACCAAAATCCAGTCTAGAAAAGCAAGTGAAGGTCATTTTTGGAACATGCTGGTGTGGCTGAGATGAGGTCTGTATCCGTTTTATTCCAGATAGGAGCTGAGGGGCAGACAGTTTAGCCTCAACAGCAAAAATTAGCCATAAAATTGGTGGTGTGACCTCTTCTGCTTGTAGCAGGGAGCTGCCGAAATATTCACTTGCTGTTCACTCTTGTTTCTTCCCTCCGCTCCCGGGCCTCATCACCCGGAAAAGACAGAAATGTGACTTGGCACAGAAATGCAGGCAGCTGGGGGGGCTTGACCGTTGAGTGTTTGGATGTACTCGAACATAAGAGGTGGTCCTCATGCCTCATCCTCCTGGCCCTCTGAGTAGCAATGCAGCATCCAAAAAATATTTTAAAGTTTCCATTCATATTGCATTGTTTTTAACCAAAGAATTTATTTCTTTTAAAAAAAGGGAAAAGGGGGCGCCTGGGTGGCTCAGTCAGTTGAGCGTCCAACTCTGGATTTCGGCTCAGGTCATGATCTCAGGGTCATGATCGAGCCCCGTGTTGGGCCCAGCTCTGATTGTGGAGTCTGCTTAAGACTCCCTCTCACTGTCTTAGTTCATTTGGGCTACTATAACAAAATACCACCGACTGGGTGCCTTGAAGAACAGACATTTATTTCTCACAGTTCTGGAGGCTGGAAGTCTGAGAGCAGGGTCCTCACGTGGTGGAGAGCAAGCTCGGGCTTCTCTCCCTCTTCTTAGAGGGCACTAATCCCATCATGCCCTCCCCCCCCCCCCGCCCTCCTGACATCATCCAAACCGAATTACGTCCTAGAGGTCCCGCGTCCAAATCCCATCACACTGGGAAATGGAGAGGATACAAACATTCCGTCCATTATCACATCAGTGACAAGTATGGACGTATCATGTGGGGACATTCAGCAAGGGAAAGTGTATAATGGATGTACTCTTCACTCTTAAGGTTTTTTTAAGATTTATTTATTTATTTTAGAGAGTAAGAAAGAGAGTTGGGGGGAGGGGCAGAAAGAGAGAGGGAGAGAGCATCTCAAGCAGATTCCGCACTGAGCTTGGGGCTCAATCTTGATCGCATGACCCTGAGATCACAACCTGAGCTGAAATCAAGAGTCAGATGTTCAACCGACTGAACCACCCAGGCGGCCCATGCTCTTCTCCTCTTGAGCACTTTCACCCTGGCAGGGATTTAAGATACAAACATCCAACAGGGTAGTGATGGCATGCAGAGGTATTGATTAGTTATCTGTTGCTGTGTAACAAGCTACCACTAACGTAGTTGCTTTAACAGCACATGTTTTAATTCCCTCACGGTATTATAGGTCAGGGCTCCAGGCATGACTTAACTAGGACCTCTGTCGGGGTCGCCCAGACTGCAGTCAGAATGTCAGCTGGGGCTGCATTCCCTTCTGGAGCTCGGGGTCCTCTTCCAAGCTTGTGTGATGCCAGCATCTGGTTCTTCGCAGTTGTAGGACTGACGTCCCTGTTTTCTTGCTGGCTGCCACCCAGGACCGCTCTGAGCTCCTGGAGGCCCCAGCAGTTTCTTACCATGTGATCCATCCCACAGCATGGCAGCTCACTTCTTCAAGGCCGGCAGGAGAGCTCAGCCGGAGTCCTTATAATTCATGTATTCACAGAAGTGACATCCCATCACTTTTCCATATTCCGTTTGCTAGAAGGAAGTCCGTTTCCACCCACACTTGCAGGATTAAACCAAGGTGTAACTCACTGGGGGGTCATCTCAGGATGTGTCCTCACAGGTTTATAGGTCTTGCTGCCTGGAATTCTCCTCCCTCTGGCCCCCACCTCCATCCCCTATTTATCTAACTCATCCTTCCAGTCTTAGCTTAGACATGGACTTGGACAGGAATCCTTTTTGACATTCTCCATTGCACCCCGCACGAAAAATACACCCCCAAACTGAGTCAAGCCCCCTCCTCTGCCATCTACATCAGTCCCATTGTGACACTCAACATGGTCTCGTGCCGTCTTGGTGTTACCTGGTGACTTCTCTACAATCACCCAGGAGAGAACATAGAGTTAATTGTTCATTCTTCTACACAGTGCACAGAGTAGGAGCTCAGTCAATGTCTGGTAAGCGCTAGAAAACTATAAGGGATGGAACGAGGGTATCACTCATGTAGTCCCCCAGGGGAAACTTTCTAAAGATGGCTCAAATGGAGCTCTTGACAATACAATATCGCCTGCTCTGACTTTTTAATCAAAAAGATACTGCATTCTCTATCAACGGCTACCCTCCTCCTATCCCGCTGCCTTATACAGTGGAATAACAGCAAAGATCGTGATGTCTCAAGACAATACAGGTCTCTTCTCTGAGCTCTCAAGAACCAATCCAACTTCACGTACACTTACAGTTACATTATGGAAATGAGGCCCAAGCAAGGCTGGAACCAGGCATAGCACAGGGGACACAGAGATATAAGACGTTGCCCTTCAGGTTACTATGTTCCCGGGAGAGAAGACATCACGTGCCACCGATCGATCACACAGCGTCATCTCCTCTAGGAATAAGGACACTGCTTCTCCAGGAGAGACCTCACTGTGGATTGAAATGCTCAGGAAAGCATTCAGGATGAGGACATCTTTAAAGAGGAGTTAAACTTTAATTGGTGACCAGTTGGAGGTAGTAGTAGGATGGAAACTTGACGGTTCACAGAAACACTGGGAAGAAAATGTAAACATCAGAGCGTTTGAATTGTGTCCACTAAATAGCTTTGACCTTGACCACTGTTTGACTTAATTATACATTAGTGTGTGTTTTGGTCAGTGTTGCTACCAGAAGTCTTTGTATTTAAAGCCTTGAAATCTAATGAACATCTGGATCTTCTGGTAAAGAAATTCCCATCACACGTGACGGAGGGAAACGTGGACAGTGTTGTAGTTTGCAAATTAAACACGGTACCGGGTCTAAATTAGTTGGCTCACATAAAAACACATTTAGTACTTGGAAGGCAAGAATTCATATCTGCTGGGGACTCAGGTAGGAGTCCTGCCTGAACCTCCGGTGAACAGCCTGTCCAGAACATTCCCCTGTGTGTCCCCGCTGTGAGGTTGAGTTGAGGGTGACCTGGTTTTGACTCTTCCCGCTGTCTTGTGACTCTGACACATTTCATTTTTCTGACCACCTGGATTCTGTTGCCAGACCTTTTCCCCTCTGTTCTATGGCAATAAAGTCTGCAAGAGGTATTTTTTTATAAAGACATTTTACTAGAATAATCCTTGGGCTCTTGAACTATTAGGATAAGGATGAAAAAAAGCCAGATGAAATTGTTCATATTGTATGTTGAGTCGAGTTCAGCAGGGCAGTCCCTTGAGTGGGCACTGCCCTTTCCTGAGCCACTTGGTGGCACCTGCTGAGGGCAGCACTTCCATCCACAGAAGCTGGGTCATGCTGGCTCCATCTTGGCCACGTCCCAGGAGGACGGGGATATGGCCGCTGCTGGGCTGGGAGAACGGACGTGGCTTTCTGTGTGTCCTTGCATAAATTCAGGGTGGATGTTCTTAAGCTGAGTTGGGCCTCTAAAAGTGTTCTGCTCTATTTGTTTGCCCTTCGGGTTAGTGGAAGAGCATCTAGAGAAAGATGGGGAAGTAAATGTACTAGGTGGAGCAGAGAGCTCTTTGGGATGGGCATGAAACTTAACACTAAAGCAGGTATTTCTCTGATTCTGATTCAAACCAAGACATTCTGTAGACTTCCAGGAAGGTGAAAGACACTCTTCCCTTCATAAAGCTCTCTATTTGATCATGGAATAAATATGTTGCTCATTAGAACTGGCATTTTGTTTCATTATAGCCCCGCCACCATCGTGCTTCCCCAAGATTTGACTTTCGTACTTTTAAATACTCCCCAGAGCAACAGCATTAGAATAAGATCTTTAATGCTGGAAAGAAGTCTCAAAGAAGTTTAAATACTTCTTGAAAGTCTAGTCTTGATGAAAACTGCTTCAGAGATTCATATTTCTGAAAACTTTTTATTATCAAATAAAGAAGCTTTATAATTGTAGCTTCTGTCCTTTACTTTTTTTTTTTTTTTTGGCCAAAGATGCAGTCTCTTCATGCATCAATAGAGCATATAATTGCAATTATAGGAAGAGAGTTGTATGAAAAACTTTTCTAGGAGAATTATTTGTGGTAGAGTTTTGCAAGTGCTCGGGAACCCGGAGCAGGAGTAGGTAAAGCTTCTGTGAGTCACATGGTGGTAGGATTCCTTATTCGCTTTTTTTTTTTTTTGCCCAAATGTCTTGGAAGAGGCAGAGCAGAGTGTCTGGGAAAATGTGCTATTAAGAAAACATAATGCATCATTATAGGCCAGAATGACTCACAGGAGCATAAATCAAAACATCATGAGTGAGAGAGAGTGTCATTTAGCCTCCCGCCCACCACCACCAAAATGCTTCCAGGCTGACCGTTAATAGAAAAGCATAAAAATATTTGGCACTAATTCTTCTAGGAAATAGTTCAGAATTTCTTATGCAGGCAGTAAATCTGAAATTATAAAATTTAAAGCTACCTTGATTAAGGGAGGGTCTTAATGTTTTCACATCTTTTTAAATACTGGGAATTCTGATACAGAGTGCCAATTAGTAGATATACTTCCCTTATTTAATAAGCATAGGGTTGAGGTGCCTGTTCCCAGAAATAGGCCAGCAAATAGCTATGATCTGTTTTGTCCCAATTCTGGTATTCTTGTGAGGGTCAAACAGAGATGGAGCGGAAATGGTTCAATTCTAATTTCAAACTCCGTTTTCGGAATTACATTCTTTTTTTTTTTTTTTTAAGGTTTTATTTATTAGAGCATGAGCGGGGGGGCAGGGGGGAGAGGGAGAAGCAGACTCCGTGCTGAGCAGGGAGACCACTGTGGGACTCGATCCTAGGACCCTGGGATCATGACCTGAGCCAAAAGCAGCTGCTTAACCAACTGAGCCACCCAGGCGCCCTTAGAATTACAGTCTTAATGTCAACTTTTAAATGTGCATTAAAAGTTTTTGAGGCCAAGATACCGTGATCATAATCACTTAACAGTCATGCAGAGAGAGTTTCCATGTGCTAGTAAAGTAACATTTTGCAAAGTTCTTGGTTTTTTTTTTCCCCCTCCCTCCCTTTCCTTCTTTCCTTTTGTAACATAGAGCGTCTCTCTGTGTTTCTTGTGACTTACACTTCATGTGGGACTGGTGCTGGTCCGTGAACTATTTGTCCCACTTAAGTGAGTGTAAACTTTGATGGCAACTTCATAGTCCTCTTTGCCTGTTGGATCTAATAACCAAAAAAAAGGGGGGGGGGACTTTTATTTTCTGTATCTTTGCTTTTTCTTCCTAGTAATATATTTTTGCTCTATTTTTCGAATGTCTTAGTACATGACAGATGGAAAGTTAAAAAAACAAAGCAGCCCTTCGCCACAGGGAGTTGGAGAAGCACTGTTCTAGAACACATGGCTGTGTGTTTGGAGCAAATTTACGAAGAGAGAGGAAAGCCTGACTTCCAAAAGATATCTCTGACTCGGAGAGAACCTCCTTTTACCAGCCATGTTCTTTGCTTCTGATGCGTCCCTTTCCCTCGGCCAGGTCTTCCTTCGAGAATCCCTGGAGCAGAAACTGGAGAAGCAACGGGAAGAGGAAGTTACGAGGGCGGCCATGGTGATCCGGGCCCACGTCTTGGGCTACTTGGCACGGTAAGAAGCACACAGAGGGGAGAAGCCGTAAAGTATAAAGTGGCAAGAGGAGGCCTCCCCCTGTATGTGTCACCAGGCGGGGTAGCCCTTGTTTGCTTTTACTTACAACAGACCTGGATGGAGGTCAGGACCAGGCTATGGGGAGTCTCAGCGTAGCACTCCTAACTAGCGATGCCAGATGCCCAGTTGGCTTGACTTGGGTGAACATAGGCAAGGGGCCTCCTGCTGTCTCCATTAGAGCAATGACAGGAGGGGACAGTGCCGAGATATTTAAGTTGTTTACCCAGTTCCTCTGTGTCGCGTATTGAAGCCGGGCAGCCTGGCTGTTGACCTGGCTGTTGGCCCATCGGGTCCACAGAGACCGCCCCCCCCCCCCCGTGTTTGCCCAGTGAGGCAGCTTGTTGCCTTGTGCGCTAGAGTTCTGTCCATCTCTGCGGACCTGCCTGCTCTGTGAAACCCCACGCCGTTCCATTTTCTGGAGACCATCCTGCTGTGGCCTTTTTCTTTCCCCCTCATGAGAACGGGAGACTACATCAAATCTTTTTTGGAGCTGTTTACAAGCCAACCTCTCCCAGGACTCTTCAAAGTCAGCATTAGGGGTTATGGGCTTATTTAGCCAAGATAATGATAAGGTTCTTGCTTTAGTTTTGTTTGTTGTTATTCTTTTGTTTTCCTTCCGTTTTGTTTTGTCCAAAGGGGCCTCCTCCTGTTCGCTCCCGTCCCTGTAATGAGACGTTCAGAACTTGGCCCTCTTCTTTTGTCTTGTAGCATTAATGTAAACTCATTTGAAGAGCTCGGAGCCTCATTACCTCAACAGTTATTCTGTTGTGCTGTTTTGTTTTCCATTTTCAGAAAGCAATACAGAAAGGTCCTGTATTGCGTAGTGATCATACAGAAGAATTACAGAGCATTCCTTCTGAGGAGGAGATTTTTGCACCTGAAGAAAGCAGCCATAGTTTTCCAGAAGCGACTCCGAGGTCAGATTGCTCGGCGAATTTACAGACGCCTGCTGGCGGAGAAACGGGAGGAGGAAGAGAAGAGGAGACGGGAGGAAGAGGAGAGGTATACACTAGCTTTCTTGCTCGGATGAAGCAGAAGGGCACCTTTTGAAAGTTTTAAGGTCAATATCCATTCTTGCAGCAAGAATTCTCAGTGGATGCTGCAGAACCTTCTATTTGAAACATTACCTCCTGGTGGCTTGGATATAAAATCCTTGGCAGCCTTGAAGACCGAGTTCTGTGCATTTTTATTCATGCACAGAATGAGCCAACTGACCAGAGGAAGAGGGTCCATCCTTCATCCTTTTTAAATTGTCTTTAGCAAAGTTATCTTTTAAAAAGGTAGCGCTCTCTCAGAAACGTGCTTCTGGGATTTTTTTTTTCATTGCTTTTGGTTATTTTCACCATCTTTTTCCTTTACATTTTTAGAGAAAGAGAGAGGGCACGAAGAGAAGCTGAGCTCCGCGCCCAACAGGTAAAGAATGCTGTTGACCGTGTGCCATCTCATCTGCCCCTTTCCTTCCCACCTCAAACACTTTGATGTAAGGATTCAAAACGAAAATGAAGTATAAAGATACAAGAAGAAGAGTTTTAAAGGAGATGCTGATGATGCACAACCCGCTACAACTGAGAAAAACTTTGTGAATGCCTGAGGTTTTAAGCATCATTTCTATAAACCCCTGTAAGCTCTGCATTAGTGGGCGAGCACTGCCATCACGAAGTACCACGGCCTGCGTGGGTTAAACAAATTGTTATTTCACAGTTCTGGAGGCTAGACCCCCCAGGATGAAGGTGTGGGCAGGTTTGCTTTCTGCCCAGGCCTCTCTCCTTACCTTGCACGCGGCCACCTCCTCACTGGGTCCTCCCGTGGGCTTGCATTTGCGTGCATGCGTCCCTGGTGTCTCTGTGTGTCCCCCGATCTCCTCCATCTGTAAGGACACCGGTCAGATGGGGTTACAGCCCCCCTCATGGCCTTATTCTCAATCACTTCTTTCAGAGCCCTGTCTCCAAATACACATTCTGTGGTAGGGGGGATTAGGGCTTCGACATCATCCATTTGGTGGAGGGGGCACACAGTTCAGCCCATAGGAAGAAAGCACAGCTCCTCACGGTTCTTTATTGCAGAGAAGGAGCGATGCCTGTACTGGTTGGAGCGACCCTTGCTGACCCCCTCCTTCCTCTTCTGCCCAGGAGGAAGCCGCCCGGAAGCAGCAGGAGCGGGAAGCCTTGCAGAAGAGTCCGAGGGAAGCGGGAGTGCACTGTGACCTGGAGAAGCAGAAGGAAAACAAGCAGGTGGAGGAGATCCTGCGTCTGGAGAAGGAGATCGAGGACCTGCAGCGCATGAAGGAGCGGCAGGAGCTGTCCCTGACCGAGGCGTCGCTGCAGAAGCTGCAGCAGCTGCGGGACGAGGAGCTCAGGCGGCTGGAGGACGAAGCGTGCCGAGCGGCGCAGGAGTTCCTGGAGTCGCTCAACTTCGACGAGATCGACGAGTGCGTCCGCAACATCGAGCGCTCCCTGTCGGTGGGCAGCGAGTTCTCGGCCGAGCTGGGGGGGCCGGCGGAGGGCGCGGGCGCCGAGAAGCCCAGCTTCAACTTCAGCCAGCCCTACCCGGAGGAGGAGGTGGACGAGGGCTTCGAGGCCGACGACGACGCCTTCAAGGATTCGCCCAACCCCAGCGAGCACGGCCACTCGGACCAGCGAACTAGCGGCATCCGCACGAGCGACGAGTCGTCGGAGGAGGACCCCTACATGAACGACACGGTGGTGCCCACGAGCCCCAGCGCGGACAGCACGGTGCTCCTGGCCCCGTCGGAGCACGGCTCGTCCAGCGGGGAGCCCGCCTACTGCATGCCCCAGGGGGGCGGCGGCGGCGGCGGCCTCCTCCCCTCCCCGGACGGCGACTACGACTACGACCAGGACGACTATGAGGACGGCGCCATCACCTCGGGCAGCAGCGTGACCTTCTCCAACTCGTACGGCAGCCAGTGGTCCCCGGACTACCGCTGCTCCGTGGGGACCTACAACAGCTCCGGGGCCTACCGCTTCAGCTCGGAAGGGGCGCAGTCCTCGGTGAGTATGGGCCGCGGGGGCCTGGGCGGTGGGGTGCGGGGCTGGACCTTGTCTGTGACCTGTGCCCCGGGGGAGCCCAGGTTTCAGAGTCGGGCTCTTGAGGATGATCCTCTTGAGGATGATCTTGAGGATGATCCTCCACCCCTTTCTCTGGCCAAAAGCAATCGCATTAGTAGATGGAGCTTTGATGTGCTTGCTGTAGGTTGAACACAGAGCCCAGAATCGCCTAAGAAAACTGGCATTGCAAATGGAAACGCAAGCTGTGTCTGTCATAGCCTCCAGCAGGTGGGGAAATAAAGCCCGCCCTAAATTAGAACTAGAATGGCCAAGGGCACATGGGCGAAAGGTCTAGCCTTCGGGTGGCTTCACGGTCCACTCCCGGGCATGTTCTACCTGGTTCTGCGCTCCTTAATGGCTTACAGCTGCTCTTTCTAGCATATGGGTTTATTTATAGTTGACTTTTATTTTTTCCCATTGGCTCTGCCTTAAATAGCCCCTTGATTTTCTAAGGCTTGAAGGTATTCTTATCATTGTAATTTAAAGGGAATTAACTCTTGTATGGTTTGATTAAAATTATACCCTGGAACAGCAGTGTTTTTAGAACAGCCTTTGGATGAAGTAGGTCTCGCATCGTATCAATTCGATAGATCATTTGACCTTACAGGTCGGTATTTTGTAATTCTTTTGATGACCACCCTGTGTTGTAAATGGTATGAATCCTCCTGTTGCTTCTGCCAGGTTTTGTTTTTTTTTTTTCAATGTTGACAGATGCTGGGCATTTTTGTTGCTTTTTCTGTTTGGCTCACCGTTGGCTCTCTCCTTCTTGTCCAGTTTGAAGACAGCGAGGAGGACTTTGATTCTAGGTTTGACACGGACGATGAACTTTCTTACCGGAGGGACTCGGTGTATAGCTGTGTCACCCTGCCTTACTTCCACAGCTTTCTATACATGAAAGGTAGGACCCGTGTCCCCAGGGCGCCTGGGGAGGGCGGTGCGGTAGAGCCACGGACCGCTGAGGTTGTGTTTTCACGGAGGCTGATTGAGGGGGACCAGGAAGATCACTCTCCACGGCCCCCACCTGGCGTTAGGTCGTCTGAGGTGAACGAGGGATGCTGGGGGTGAGACGATCATACCACAAAGAACGCTGCTTGGATTCTCACAGCATTAGGCCAGAGGATGCAGCCACCGTCACCGTCTTCGGGCCCTGTCTCCTCTCTCTTGCCACCCCATCTCATTTCTGTGCTCTTTTCCTTTCTTCCTACATCTCCCACGCCCCGGCCAACACACACTTTTCCTTTCCTTTCTCTCTCTTGCTTCTGCCGCATTGGCGTAGCCCGTTACAATGATACACTGCACCTTCCCCTCCCACGGGAGTGTTAGAGAACCTAGAAGGGTTTCCTATACGTGGGAGAAAAGTAAAGATCTGAGACAGGGGTGCACCTTGCCTTGACTGCTTATGACACCTGCCGTCTACCCCACACTTCATGACAAGGATTTGGGTTGTATATTTTGACCGCTGTTAAATTTTGAATGTCTTATATTGGCCCTTAATACTTAAGGACTTCAAAGCATACTCCTTCTGGAAAGGAACTTAATTAGGCCCTTGTGGTCATGCCTCTTCCGTGTTCTCAACTCTGACTTATATTTTATATTTTATTTTTTAAGTTTTTTTATTTGGGTGTGGGTGGGAGGAGCAGAGGGAGAGGCAGAGAGAGAGAATCTCAAGCAGGCTCCACACCCAGCACGGAGCCTGATGCGGGGCTCGATCTCACGACCCTGGGATCATGACCTGAGCTGAAATCAAGAGTTGGACACTTTAACCGACTGAGCGTCCCAGGCACCCCTCAACTCTGACTTCTAAATCTGTGACAGGGATCATGAGAAGCCACAGTCCTCACCAGGTTTTGGTAGGAGTTTCACATGGATCCCTGAAAGAAGGGTCTGTCTGGTTTCTCTCACGGCTCCAGGCTACGTGAGGAACCAGGTCCAGATCTGGGGGATGGGCAGGGGTAACCAAAACCATCATCCCGCTGATGATGCCCTTCACTCTGCCACCCCTCCTTTCCTTTCCCTTCCCCGTTTCTCTGTCAGCAGGTCTTCCTGACTCTTCCTCACTTTCTTTTCCACTGCCATCTTTCTTACCTTCTGTTTCCCTCCATGAAAAAATTTTTATTCTGTGTTCCCTTTCCCTGTTTCTTCTGTTCTTTGCCTTTGCTTCTCCTTCCTACTGGCATATTTATCTTTTTTCATAATACTTCTCCGCCCTAATAGTTTTCCTGTTCTTCACTTACATTTTTATTTTCATTTGATTTTTTTTTTTTTTTTTTTTTGCTGCTTCTGCACCCCCCCACCCCCCACCCCGCCATCTTCAACATCAGTCTAGCTACGAGTATCAGTCACTGGCTTTTCAAAGGTCTGCTGTTCTCAACCCCAGAGCCCCAAAGTGCTCATGGAAACCTCGCTAGGTTTAGCTTACAGGGGATCTTCCTATTGCCTGAAGTCATTGGTTGCTGGAAATTTTATAGGTGTGCTAGAATGAAAAAGATTGAACATTTTGAACTGAGTAATCAAGTGTTCACTAGAATACTCAATAAAAGAAAAAAATTTAGTCACAAATCAGAAGTTAATCTAAGAAGTATGAAATCAGAGCATTTTAAGATTTTTGTCATTCATTTCTGAGGATAAATATAAGCTTTTTATTAGTAGTATATATTTCCCCCACCCCTAGTTAATTCTAGTTCCCTAAGTTAGCTTTAGAATTCCCTATAAGTCACTCTTCTATGGCATTTGGATTTATTACATAATTGATTAAAACAAATAAGATTAGAAAAAATAAAGATCTACTCAAAGCATTAAAATCTTAAGATTAAAGCATGAAGAGCCCAAGAAGGTAAACAAGTGAATTTTTGGCAAACTCCTCTTAATAAAACAAGTTGTCATATAAATGCATCACCTTCTAATCTTTGACACATCATCATTTAATCTTTAATAAAGTATTTATAAAGTTGTGACCAAACATTTGAGAGAAACCAATGATAAAATCTAACCACCAGATTATATTTTGAGCATAAATGCGTTTGCACCAGCCTAATAGTCTCCATAAAGGGTTTGCAGTTAGGAAATTAATAGCATTGATCGAATTCTCTAAATGATGAAGTATTGAGAGAGCACCCAGAATTGGAGAGGGACTGCTGGGAGTGAGTCCCATTCTTAGCATAAGAGCAATAGAGTGAATAAACTCGAGGTGATGGCTATGGTGATAACGGGTATAATCTGTGTCTTCAAAACAACTGTGAATAACCTTTATCGTTTAAAAACATTTTTTAATCAAAGTATTAACTAACATAGAGTATTATCTTAGTTTCAAGTGTACGACATAATGAATTAGCACTAGCACACCTTGCTCAGTGCTCTCCACTAGAAGCCGTAGTCCCCATCTGTCCTCCTACAACGTCATTAACCTTTATCACCTGAAGACAATAAGATCATAGAATAACTTTGTACTACAGTTTCCTCTGGGCTTGCTTTGAGAAACCCAGATTAAAGCCACAAATCAGAAAGAAGAAGTTTGATTCTGGTATCCCTTGGCGAGTTAGTAGTTTGTTAGGAAACTGCCCTGGAGCGTGGCGTGGTCCCGGACTTCTCAGCCAAGCGAGCAGACAGTGCTTTAGGTTTAAGAAGGGGCATGGGGGGAGGGGGGGCAGTGCCTGGGGGGCTCAGTCGGTAAAGCTCCTGCCTTTGGCTCAGGTCAGGATCTCAGGGTCCTGGGATCGAGCCCCATGTCGGTTCCCTGCTCAGTGGGGAGTCTGCTTCTCCCTCGCCCCCTGCTCGTGCCCACACTCTTTCTCTCCCCCCCCCAAAGAAAGAAAAGGCATCGGTGTGTCCAACGAAAGCAAGTGCCTTGCACGCCAGACCCCGAGTAGTGTTGCTGTTACCTCATCTGTTTAACTGTGAGGTTTAGTTCTGTGCTCACTGAAGCAATCATTGAAGAAATTAATCTGAGAAGGTCCGTGTTCAAGCTACCTCCAATCTGGAAAAGAAAGCGTTTTCTTTATTCTTTCAGGATCCGTGTTCACCTGTGCCTTATTTTTAAGACTGGCTGATCAAAAAAATGTAACTCGTCTCTTTATAATAAATTACTGAAGTAGATTCAGTATCCTTCAGTGGATTCCATAAGAGATTTTTTGATTGATGGTGGTTAAGATGTCATCTTTGACCGTCCTTGGGAAATCTAGAATACTAAGATAAAATTATTCTGCTGGAAAAATATTAGAAGTTTCTTTTAAAGGTTTCATTTTTAAGTAATCTGTACACCCAATGTGGGGCTCAGACAACCCCAAGATCAAGTGTCACATGCTCTTCCGACTGAGCCAGCTAGGTGCCCCCTTAGGAATATTTTTATCTTGTAAAAGATATATGTATATCCTTGTTTTACTTCTCTTACTGAAAACGTTTTCTACTAAATAACTTATGGCTAATTCTCGTTTCATGTCCTAAATCTACACTTTTTACATATAAAAATATATGTAAACACTATATCTACATGTCCTATATCTACACTTTTTACATTTTCAGATGATGATACTTTTCTTTGAAAAAAATGTGTTTATCCAAAAAAGCCCTATTTTATTTTCCTATGGAAGTTTTAAGTCTTGTACCCCTCTCCCTCTCCACCCGCCCCCCCATTGACCAAATAAGGAAGAAAGAATGTGTGTAAACTTTGACACCATTTTAAATTAATTTCTCCTCTCTGGGGCATTTGGAGATAAGCATGATCCATTTGTTTGGAGATGGCTTGTGCCCCATCTCGACTCATCCCAGGGTTAGAGTGTCAGCTCATGATTTGTGTTTCTGCCAGCCCCTCACCAAGATTTCTCAGCTGAGTGGGAGCTGCTTTGGGAATAAGGAAGGGACAGCATTGCTGTGTAATCCAACCAAGCTAGCATAGCGTCGCCCACCGCCCCCTGAACACAAGCCGGCAGGCACCATGCTTTGTCGGGGGGTGTCTGGGGGCACGGCGGTTGGGCAAAGTGGAGGATAGGCTGAACCTTGAGATGCTCCACTGATGTCGTCATGCAGTGTGATTGACTTCTCTCAAACCCCTCCCTACCCTATCTTGGGGGAACAGGTGGCTTAATGAACTCCTGGAAACGCCGCTGGTGCGTCCTCAAGGATGAAACCTTCCTGTGGTTCCGCTCCAAGCAGGAGGCCCTCAAGCAAGGCTGGCTCCACAAAAAAGGTGGGGGCTCCTCCACGCTGTCCAGAAGGAACTGGAAGAAGCGCTGGTTTGTCCTCCGCCAGTCCAAGCTGATGTACTTTGAAAATGACAGCGAGGAGAAGCTCAAAGGCACCTTGGAGGTCCGGACGGCCAAGTATGTTGACGGACCCCGGAGGTGGCCCGGTGGGGTGGTGCTCTGGGGCTGCTCGGTCGTTCATGTCGATGCCTCCAAAGCCACCTGGCCCGCGGTCTTCGAAGCAGTAGGTTGTAGGCGTCAAGTGCGTCCCAGTCATTCACTTGAGCCGATCGAATTGTTAGGGGCCTGGGGAAATGACTTTGTGAACCGTTCACTTCTCATAGTCACGTTCAGACCCTTGGCTCTCAGTAAGATGCCCGCTGGTCCTGGTGGGGATGTGATTGGTTGTGTGCAGGGATCCTCGAATATTGAACAGTGGGTTAAGAAGCTTTTACTGATCAACACACCACAACAGATTGCTAAGTTGGAACCAGACTGCCCATCTGGAGGTGTTTGGTTTTTTGCTTTAGTTTTTGAGGTGTCGTTGACATACAGCATGTGAGTTTCAGATGTACAATGGAGTGATTCCACCTTTGTATATATTGCAAAGTGATCACCACAGGGAGTCTAGTTAACATCCATCTCCACACATAGTTAACAATTTTTTTTTTGGTGATGAGAACTTTTTTTTTTTTTTTTTTTTTTTTTTATTTGAGAGAGAGAGAGAGAGAGAGAGAGAGCATAAGAGGGGGGAGTGGGAGAGGGAGAAGCAGACTCCCTGCTGAGCAGGGAGCCCGATGCGGGACTCGATCCCGGGACTCCAGGATCATGACCTGAGCCGAAGGCAGTCGCTTAACCAACTGAGCCACCCAGGCGCCCTTTTTTTTTTTTTTTTTTTTTTTTTTGGTGATGAGAACTTTTAAGATCTACTCACTTAGCACTTTATCCAAATGGGCGATACTGTATTCTTACCTAATTCTCTCATGCTGTACATGATGGCCCCAGGACTTATTTTGTAACTGGAAGATTGTAACTTTTGACTATCTTCATTTTTTTTTTTTTTTAACTTTTTGAATACCCTTCATTCTTAGAGATGTTTTTTTTTAAATGAATCCTTTATCTTTTACTTTTGTGGGATATTTCAGCCATCGTTGTATCCAGCAGTGAGAGGAACAGAACTGGGCTTTGAATCCAACACACCCCCTTTTGCTGCCACCCTTTTATAGAACCAAAGCACTGGACTATTGAGGACCTATTATTTGGGTTAAAAATTAAGGTTTTCAGGAAATTGTTGGACTTCGCGGCAGCTGGGTAACTTGATACTATACATTAAGTGCTTTGGGATAACCATTAGCCATTATTCCACTCAAAACCAAGCAATCACCATATTTAGAAAATGGGTAAAATAAGCTTTGAGACAGAAGATTAACTCCTAAAGTCACGAGACCTGAAAATGGTGTTTTGTTTCTAACCAGCATCAGCGACTTTAGAACATTATTTATTAAAAAGTGTGGGAAGTTAAACAAGGAGAGTGTTCTACGCATTTAATTTTAAGGGCAAATAACGAAGTGCAGACAGTGGAGTATTGGACTTCTCCAGGCTGCCCTTGGGGTGTGTTAGGAGCCCATGCTCCAGCACAGGCGTGAGCGTGTGGGGCTGTGAATCTAAATCCTACAAGAAATTTCCATAGCATGACACAGCTGTGTGCTTCTGCCTCTCAGCCCTGCATCCCTGATGTTCCTCCTGATTCAGCCTATAGGAGGCTCCCCGACAAATGCCAGGAAGCTCAGAGGAGGGGACAGAGAGGGAATTTCCCTGGTGGAAACTGATGTATAATCCTCAAGCACCTTGCTCTGTGCTGCTTAATAAAAAGCCCTATTCTCCGGGTGCTTTGTGAAAATTACAGAGTTAAGAAGACATTAGCTCTTACTCGGCCATTTCTGTCCTGTTCTGCAGAGGGAGGGCAAGGAGTTGTTAGGGTTTCACCACATTAAGATTTTTTTATTGGCATTAATTAAAAGTATCCACTTTATATTTTGAAATGTTTTGTTACAGAAAATTTCAGTCCTATGCAGAAGCAGGCGGAAGAATATAATGAAATCCCTGTGCTGTTAGGCAGCCTTCAGCTGTGACCACCCACCCCCTCCCCCGCCAGCCCATGGCCATAGTGTTTCATATGTAACCCCACCCGCACTGCTCCCCCTACAGGCTGTGTTCTGTAAAGCAACTTCCTGACATCAAAATTTTATCTCTAAATATTTTAGTATACACTTAGAGATTAAGACTCTTAATATATAATCACATTATGGTGACAACATTTAAAAAAATAACAGTAACTTCTCAATCATCCAGACTCCAGTCATTGTTCAGATTTCCCCAGTTGTCTTGTTTATGGAGGTGATAGTGCTCTTGCTGGTTTGGATTGGTTTATTTCTTCCAATCAGAATCCAAATAAGGCTTATAATTTTTAATCCATCGACCGAGCTCTCAAATCTCTTGTAATTTATACAACATTCCCCCCCCATTTTCTTCACACACTCGCTGTCATTGAAGATGCCACCGCATTTATTCTATGGAGTTTCCAGATATTGCATCGTGACCCTGACAATATCATCACTCCCTCTCCAAGGAAGCTTTTTACAAGTGCAGGTCCCAGGGCCCCACCCTGAAGAGAGCCCCCCCACCCACCCCACCGCCTGTGTTTCTGAACGTTTCCCAGGACCATGTGGGCCACAGTGGTCCAGAGCCACAGCCTTCCAGCTAGATCACAGTCTCATCTCTCACTTTACGCACAAGGTTGCCGAGTTCCTGAGAGGCAGAGTGGCCGGTCCAGGATGACATGGTCTGGACAGTTTCCCTAGAGTCCTGCTCAGGAGACTCTGTGACCCGAGACTTGGCTGATTCCTGCCCATCTCTCACCTCTTCCTGCTCAGAAAGGGGGTCACAGACTGCTGTAGGAATTCTCACCGTCTTGATCTTTAAAAATATTTTATCTTGTCTCAGTGATTCTAGCTCTAAGATATTTATTTTTTCTAATTAGACTGTTTAGGTGTGTAGATGTGAAATGAATATTGTACTGTGAAGAGTTATACTCCTTCACTTGGCAAAGCAAGCTGGCTTTATCCCCAAGCTCCTTTGTCATCAACTATTTGGCCATCTCTGTTTCTGTGCCAACATCTGCTTGTGTTTTACCCTGATCTTGTTAACCTGGTCCACCGATTTTAAACCTCCATGTTGGGATGAGAGCAAGGTGGTGTTGAAATCCAGAAACACCCAAACGCTGCTCTTCAGCCCAGAGCCCCCAGTGGAAATAATGTGCCCATACGAGGTGGAGTATGTCAGAGGTGTCAGCCAAGGCCCTCAAGTGGGAAGCCATGAGGACCTGGGGAAGAGCCCAAGCCACACTAGTCGCCTTGTGGGGGTCCTCCCATTGTAGGGCAGTGAGAGGAGCCGAGGGAAGGTGTGGGCCAGACTGGGGGCGGCTGCCCCAAGCCTTCTAAGGCCTCAGCAGTGGCAGGCATTGGGTGGGCCAGAGTGAGGAGAGAGACTTCTCCTTAGAGTAGTCTACCGACCTCAAGGAAACACCTACCCCTGGTCCCGGGTGAGACTTCCTCTCTCTCTAGAAGCAGAGAAGACCCCATCTCCTCACCCCGCCCCGCCGCCCCCCGTAGAACACAGGGATCTTCATCATTTCTTAAAAAAAAAAAAAAAAAAAAGCAAGGCTGAAGTGGGTGTTTGATTTTTCGGTTACAGTTTCCAACTCCCATCAGCAGTTTGGTGAAATGGCTTTTCCTGCTTACTCTTAAGGAGTCTGTGGTCCTAATGTGTATTTGGTGCTTTTGCTACTTGGCAGAGAGATCATAGATAACACCAGCAAAGAGAACGGGATTGACATCATCATGGCCGATAGGACCTTCCACCTGATCGCCGAGTCCCCAGAAGATGCCAGGTGAGACACAGAGGTCGACTGCCCGCAGACGACGTCCTCACCCCTGCTCAGGCCTCGGCCACCCGCCCGGCTCTGAAAAGACTGTCCTTGATTCTCTGGTTGGGCTTTTCTGTTAGGATGGTTGAAGAACTGAGTCAGGAGATTGACGTGCTTGTCCCCTGGGCAATCTTCCGCTGGGCTAAGGTGTCCAAGTACCACACACAGCCCAGGATTTCCAGCTTTGAATGCCACTAGACGGACCCCTTGTTATCTCGGCTCAGGCTTTTATTGTCCCCAGCAGCGTATGCGAACCGTGCAACCACACAGAGCCGCAAGCCCACCCTCTGGAAGCTTCTGGGCTTTGACAGGGAACAGCTTGTGTTTGCTTAAGGATTGAGAAAGCAAGGGCATTAACCCCTGATTGTTTAAATAAATGATAGCACTGTGGCTTTCGAGGAGGATTTAGGGTCTTCATATTGAAGAATTCAGTAGGACAGAAGAGATGGTTAACACCAGTAAGAGAATTACTGTATTTCAGGCAATATTCTGAAATGCTTCACATATATTAACCCATTTAATTCTCACAGCCATCCTACAAGGTTAATAGCATTATTACCATTATTACCATGACCCACATTTTACAGAGTAGGGAACTCAGGTAGGAGAAAGGGAAGTATAATTTGTAAAGTCACAGAAGCTCAATTCTACTGAACGGGGGCATTACGTTTCTTATATTTCTTAAGGAGCTTAAATCTTTGACCAAGCTCAGAGGACACTGTGGTTGGTGTCCGTTGGTTGGATCAAGTGGTCTCACTTTCCTGGATCTCAGGTTTCCATCCTCGTGCTGGGCAGGTGTGGAAAAAAAGGAGAGAACTGGTATCTGCTTCCCAGAGTGATGCATCACAGGGTCACACAGCGGATGAGATAGAGCAGAGCATCTCTTTCTCCTGCTGCTCTGTGAGCCACAGGGCTGTGTTGGAGGTATCTGCCCTCCCCTCTGAGCAATGTCAGGGAGCATCGTCAGCCTATAGCCTTTACTTTTGAGCTCCGAAATCCTTCGAATCTTGTAATGAATTCTCAGTGCCTTTTGCTACTACCCCTTTGCCTTTTGAATGTTTGAGTTGATAGAGCACCATGGTAGCAGCATTAAGGGCAAAGAAAATAATTCTTCCCATGGGAACAAACTAAAACCCTGCTTGGATCCATAAATTATGACACAGACTGGAAAAACAAGCAAACCTGGAATTATAGCCCCGTCATTCCATCTGGGACTCCTAGAGACCGCCTGTGGTTGGTTGTGGTCTGTGGAATGCCTACAGCTTCTCAGCTGAATTATAGGCCTAGCGTTTGGGAGCCGTCCTCTCTTTTTTGGGCCATAACGACCTGCTAAATTTAACATTGGGGGCTGCTTTTTTTTTTTTTTTTTTTTAAGTAGGCTCCACACCCAGCCTGGAGCCCAGGGCGGGGCTTGAACTCCCTGCCCTGAGATTAAGAGCTGAGCTGAGATCAAGAGTCGGCTGCTTAATCAACTGAGCCACCCAGGGGCCCCAATATTTGTGATAGTTTAACTGAGGCCTTCTTTTCTTGACCAGTAGAACACATTTTTTAAAATTCCTTTTCAGATGGAGTTAAACTTGATTCAGGAGGAGAAATTTGTAAATTTAAGAGTGTCACCTGAACAGAATGAAAGGCCAGCAAATTTTGTGTGTGTGTGTGTGTGCATGCGTGTGGGTGTGAGAGAGAGAGCTCCCGTGTGGCCTCCATCTTGAACATATGTGTTTTTCAGTGTTTGATTTGGGAAATTTTTGAGCTTCATAAAACAGTGACTTAAGTCTTGCCTTTGAGTTAATCAGAATTGATGAAGCAAGTGTATATTGAGATGTTTCCCTTGGTTTCCCTAGGAGTCTGTTTACGTTGCCTATTTTCAAGCTCTTGGTCACATTTTTCTCCTTTAGGAATCACAGGAGATGGATTTTAGTGTTTTGCTATAGAGACATGACTTACCCTTCTATATAGATACGCATTTTTTGCTTAAATATCCCGTCATATACACCAAATACTTTGTCCTCTGCCATACTTAGTAGGAGCGTATATATAGGTCTTACTAGCCTCTGCAGGAGAAGGCTGTCCCTAGCATCTCACATTTGGCACCTCCTACATTTTATAGTTGCTTGATAAATGTTGGATGGATGGATGGCTGGATGGACAGATGGATGTGTGGCTATTTGTGGTCATTTTTCCTCAAGCCTATATTGTGTTTCTAGGTACATCGTGACTTTTGTTCAGCTTGACTTTTCTGGGGTTGACCTGTTTTCCTTTGTTGTCTGATTCTAATGAGGCTGTAAGTGAGAAAACTCATTTGAGGTGAAGATAGAAGAGTTCTCCAGTCAAAAAAACCTTTCCACTTTGTTCTTCAAGCAATTGTTGTTTTTTTTTTAAAGATTTTATTTATTTATTTGACAGAGACACAGCGAGAGAGGGAACACAAGCGGGGGAGTGGAGAGGGAGAAGCAGGCTTCCCGGGGAGCAGGGAGCCCGATGCGGGGCTCGGTCCCAGGACCCTGGGATCATGACCTGAGCCGAAGGCAGACGCTTAACGACTGAGCCACCCAGGCGCCCCCAAGCAATTGTTTTCTGTTTCCAGCTCTCCTATGGTTTTATTCTTACTTAGGTAGAAATCCTATCAGGTGGCTGAAAACCCCATCCTGGAAACGAGCAGGGAAGATCGACCTCAGTGGCCATCTTGAGATGGTACTCTGACATCATTGGCCTTCTTACCTTGGAATTTACTTTTAAGAAATGAAAAGGCACTTGAATATTCCCTAGGTTATAGATAACATCCTCAGTAAAGATCCTTGATATAAGTGTTTTGGGTGGCACTGAGGATTTCGTCATCCTCCATTCACTGTCTAGAGGTCTGGGGCAGCTGGAGGAGAGGATCTCCTGTTGATCTGAAATTGCAGCAGCTGGTATCTAAAGCACTTTGGCTGCTGCTTCTACCTTTGCCCATTGGTAGCATGAAACCCACGTTTACCCACGAGAAGTGTAGGCAGATTAAAAACAAAGTTGCTCAGAGGAAATGTCATTTTCGCAGAGAATGTGGAGAAGGGCATCGGTCACCATGTTGCCAATCCAGCAGTTGGCACCTCCTTGACAGTCACTCTCTCCTTCCCACAGCCAGTGGTTCAGCGTGCTGAGTCAGGTCCACGCGTCCACCGACCAGGAGATCCGGGAGATGCACGACGAGCAGGCGAACCCACAAAATGCCGTGGTGTGTGAGCGTCGTGGGGTGGAGGGAGATGTCCCCAGGGAGGCGAGCGGCCTGGGAATTTCTAGACAGTCTAAAGTAAAAGTGTAATAACTAAAGGAATATTTTGTTTAAAAATAATGCAGAAAAACAATTCGTTGAAGATTATAAGTAGTGATAGATTCCAGTCCTCCCGCTTTAAACCATTAAAAGAACAACAACAACAACAAAAAATCCCGAGTTTTATGAAATCATGGAAGCACATCATACTTCCCTTCAAAGGCCTTAGTGAATTCTAACTCGTGTTCTTTCAGTCTTCACTCTATCCTGGACACATAGAGAACCATAGAATCATATTTTAGAAATAAAGTTTTCTTTTCTCCTAAGAACAACTTCACATCAAAGTTTCTTAGTGGAGTACATCTAAATTTAGGGATGGATCCTAGTGTAAGTCAGAAAATTTGTGCTATTGAAAGAAGTTTGAAACACTTTTCACTGAAAGTATCCGAAAAACAAGACAAAGATTAATTTATAATTTTTTTTAAATGAGTGAACTGTAGATTCTGCCCTGTCTAGAGTAGAGGCTGTCTGTACTCACCTGCTGAAGGGGGACCTTTCTTAGATAGCCATTATTTTACAGTTAATGCAGAAAGGAGGAGTGTTTTTGTTTGCTTCTTTAGAGAGCCGTAACCTAGGGATGTTCGGGTCATATGTGCTGTACTTAAGTGGTTCTCTTCCCCCCGTTTCTGCTCCTTCCCAGGGCACCTTGGATGTGGGGCTGATTGATTCCGTGTGTGCTTCCGATAGCCCCGATAGGTAAGTCGGGATGTGACTCAGCAGAAGGAATTAGTGACCTGCAGTCTCCCCCAGCTCTCTCTGCTTCTGGGCCACTTTCTTCTTTTCTGGGCCATGAAATGATTCTGGGCTGTGTGTTGACACCTGGTCAGTCCCAGGCTTCTTTCTTTGTGCCCAGTTTTACACCATCCAGAAGTCTTGCCCTCTGGGTATCTTTGGGATGCTGGGGGAGACTGTGGAAACCTAATTTAAACAATTAAAAACATACACACAAGAGGAATATTCTTCATTTGGATACAGGGATCGATCCAGGATTCACAGAGGAAGAAAATGTCTGCTTAGGAAAACAGTATTCCAGCATAGGGAAGCGTGTCTTTCCCTTTTCTAAACTTGATAATGAACTTAAAAAGGATTTGATTGTAATTTATATGTAGAGTATTAATAAATTAAACCACAAAGATTTTTCCTTCACATTTCCATTTTACCTGTGCCCTTTAGATAGCATGTTTTGGTTTTGTCTTTTTTGAAGGGAAATCATCTTCGTGGATGCCCTCAGGAGTCTGTACTATTGACCTTTGTCTTTATCTTCTCTATTTTTCTTTGCTGCCATTTGAATTCCGAGTAAGAATCAAAATTGGCTTCTGCCTTCAGGAGCATAGCTTTAGAAAGTGAATAGAAATGTATTCCAATGGACAAGAAAAATGGTGCCAACGAGGCAGAATTATGTGGAGTCTTCATCAGCCTGTTGACAGAAGCTCTTCTGAATCATAGACCCTTTATTTCTGGTATCACCCTGCGCCATCCTATACCTGGCTCGGGGACCTTAACAAGTATGTTTTGTCAGTGGCCCAAGATTTTATTCTGAGGGTCAAGTTCCCACCCTCTCTACATCTGTCTCCTCCTAAACCCCCTCTCTGTAGCAGGCTGGGTATATGAGGATCCATGCTAGAACTTTCCATCGCTGCTCAGACCCTTCTCTCCCTCAGGTGCCCTCCTTTCTCCCTTCCAGACTATAGAAAAGTCTTTTATTTTGAAAGAGCACCCGTCTTTCCCTGTCTACTACAGTCCCATTAATCTTGCTTTTTCTTGAATTTCTGCAGCACTTAGCTACTGTAAACATTTGAAAACCTGTAAGAAATCATTCACAAGTCACTAGCTTAAGTGGTTAGATGCAGGAATTAGTAGGAGCAAGGGCCTAGGAGAGATTCAGGGCATTGCCAGACAAAGAGATGAGGGAGAAAGTAAATTTCCATTATTATGTTACCCCTGATTGGGAAATGAGCCTTTGTTAGATTGCTTTGAACACGTGGACCCAGGTGGATTTTAGTAGCAAGCATAATCGAGTGCATAAGATGTTCCGTTTACACCTGTTTACTGATCTTCTTTTATTATTGGTGTCTGACATTTCATTACCGACCCACAGAAATATCATCCAAGGCAATACCCAGAGGCAGAAAGAAATTTACTTTGGAAAGGATCAAAAAAAATTTTCCCCCACCGTCACCTTACTTAGCTTTCCCTAAACCAAATGTCATCTGGAAAGTTTTGCATGAAGAAATCTTTCCCCTTCCAGGGCCTTCAGAATGTGTGGCTCCAAGTTTAAAGGTTAATGATGCAGAAAATAAATCTTGCAGAAATGAGCGAGAGTTGCCTTAGCATAAAAATACAAACAGCACTGCAGTTTTCAATCCCTGTGACCATACGCCAGGAAAAAGGCATTTGATCTTGCTTCAGACAGGTGATGTTGCTGGTAGAGCTAAGAGTCTTTGCTTCCTTCCTGCCCTGTTGCCCAGACCCAATTCGTTTGTGATCATCACGGCCAACCGGGTCCTCCACTGTAACGCAGATACGCCGGAGGAGATGCATCACTGGATAACGCTGCTGCAGAGATCCAAGGGTGACACCAGAGTGGAGGGCCAGGAATTTATTGTGAGAGGTGACTGCCACCACGGCTTTGCTTTGTCATGGAGCTCTGTTCTCCTTTGCGTAGATACTGCAGCATTTCCCGCGTGAGCAGCTTTTCTGAGGAATTTTGACTCTTGGAGTTGCTTTAAAAAAAAAAAAATCACGTAAGAAGTGGCCATGGATGGCCCTTTCCAGCAAATATGTAGAAGTAGGACCCAGCTGTAAGCCTCCCTCAAATTACTACTTGGTATTTGGGGTTTCTCATCGTCGTTTTTAATTGACATTTTAATCTCTCTTTCCAGGGTGGTTGCACAAAGAAGTAAAAAACAGTCCAAAAATGTCTTCACTGAAACTAAAAAAGCGGTGGTTTGTGCTCACCCACAATTCCTTGGATTACTACAAGAGCTCCGAGAAGAATGCTCTGAAATTGGGCACGTTGGTCCTCAATAGCCTCTGCTCGGTGGTGCCTCCGGACGAGAAGATCTTCAAAGAGACAGGTAACAGGGCCCCGTGCCCGCGACGAGCCTGGCTTTGCTCAGATCAAGGGAATGAGTTTGGTGCCTGGAGTGTGTGCCACGGTTTTTCCCCCAAAAGAAGCTCATTTCTTGTTGATTTATCTTCTGAGGCCATCTGTGGTTAGCTCTGTGGACACTTAGTACTGAACCCATAGTAAAGAAGTCCTGCTTAATTGAGTTGCACAGGTGTTCTTAGGACCACACAAAAACAAAGATTCTCCTGTGGTGAGCTCTTTTCCATCCCTGTGCGGGTGAGAGTCCTGACACAGCCCAAGAAAGCTAAATCCTGACTGTCCCTGAGCTTATTAACCTAGAATAAAAAGCAGTCATGTTAGCTTAGTTTTATTCTTGTCAATATTATGAAAATATTTCTCGATTGAGTTTTGTTGCTAGTTATGATTTTGTGCTTTTTTTTTTTTAAGATTTTTTTATTTGAGAGCGCACATGAGCAGGGGGGCAGGACAGAGGGAGAGGGAGAAGAAGGCTCCCCGCTGAGCAAGGAGCCGGATCTGGGGCTTGATCACAGGACCCTGGGATCATGACCTGAGCCAAAGACAGACACTTAACCGACTGAGCCACCCAGGTGCCCCGATTTTATGCTTTTTTAAATATAGCTCCTCTGTTCCAAATGACCGCTTGTTTCAGGACACACACACTGCTTGCTTAGCAGAAGTGCTTTCTTCTCAAGGGAGAGGCTAAGGAAAGGAAACAAACAGGAAGGGAGAAGGAGCGTCAGAGAGGGAGGGGAAGCGTTGTCACTCTGGTTCCAGACCCGTGAAAGTGACTTAGTTTCTGCCTATTTTTCTTTCAGAGCAAATGTTACCGTTTATTTATTTATTTTTAAAGATTTTTTATTATTATTTATTTGAGACGGAGAGAGGGCGCGAGCACGAGCAGGGAGAGCGGCAGGCAGAGAGAGAGGGAGAAGCAGGCTCCACGCGAGCAGGGGAGCCGGACGTGGGGGCTCCATCCCAGGACCCCGGGATCGTGACCTGAGCCGAAGGCAGCCGCTTAACCCGCTGAGCCGCCCAGGCGCCCCTGTTTTACCATTGATACATTTAATCCCGGGTTTCATTGTTTTATGTTTATCTTTGCATCTCAACCCGAAGCTCCTCGTGTGGGTGGATAGGTGGGTTACCTCGCACACTTGGGAATTCAGCGAGAATTGCTGAATTGCTTAACGAGAAGGGCTTTGAACGCCCGCTTGCCTGCTTGCCCGGTTGCGGGGTTGCCCGGTTGCCCGGTTGTGGGGTTGCCGGGTTGAGGGGTTGCCAGGTTGCCAGGTTGCCGGGTTGAGGGGTTGCCAGGTTGCCGGGTTGAGGGGTTGCCAGGTTGCCGGGTTGAGGGGTTGCCCGGTTGAGGGGTTGCCGGGTTGAGGGGTTGCCCGGGTGCGGGGTTGCCGGGTTGAAGGCTTGCCCGGTTGCCGGGTTGAGGGGTTGCCGGGTTGAGGGGTTGCCAGGTTGAGGGGTTGCCCGGGTGCGGGGTTGCCGGGTTGAGGGCTTGCCCGGTTGCCGGGTTGAGGGCTTGCCGGGTTGAGGGGTTGCCAGGTTGCCGGGTTGAGGGGTTGCCCGGTTGCGGAGTTGCCGGGTTGCCCGGGTGCGGGGTTGCCGGGTTGAGGGCTTGCCCGGTTGCCGGGTTGAGGGCTTGCCGGGTTGAGGGGTTGCCAGGTTGCCGGGTTGAGGGATTGCCCGGTTGAGGGGTTGCCCGGTTGCGGGGTTGCCGGGTTGCCCGGGTGCGGGGTTGCCGGGTTGAGGGCTTGCCCGGTTGCGGGGTTGAGGGGTTCCGGTTGCGGCGTTGCCCGGTTGCCGGTTGCCCGGTTGAGGGGTTGCCGGGTTGCCCGGTTGCCGGGTTGCCGGTTGCGGGGTTGCAGGGTTGCCGGTTGCGGGGTTGCCGGGTTGAGGGGTTGCCGGGTTGAGGGGTTGCCGGGTTGAGGGGTTGCCCGGTTGCGGGGTTGCCGGGTTGAGGGCTTGCCCGGTTGCGGGGTTGAGGGGTTCCGGTTGCGGGGTTGCCCGGTTGCGGGGTGGCCGGGGGGCGCGCCCCCGTGCGGAGGGTGACGCGCCGCGCGTGCGCTCTACCGCAGGCTACTGGAACGTCACCGTGTACGGTCGCAAGCACTGCTACCGGCTCTATACCAAGCTGCTCAACGAGGCCACCAGGTGGTCCAGCGCCATCCAGAATGTGACGGACACCAAGGCCCCGATCGACACTCCCACCCAGCAACTGATTCAGGACATCAAGGTACGGCGGACCCGAGCTCAAGGGCTGGGTCACGGTAGCTCGCGGATTCCCCCCCACCCCCCCTGGGAACATTGGGATGTCGGTCAAGCTCCATTTTTATTCCGTCATCAAAACTAACTTTTGATTAATTTTCTGTTAGAATATCACAGCTTTTAGAAATCGAAATGTGAGTGCTCAGGTGAAATTTGACACTAAAAGTACTTTGTCTTCAGGGAGGCGTCAGATGTTGCTGCCGAGGCAAACCCGGACGTTAGATGGTCTGTGGTTTGGGGTGTAGGGCTCCCCATCCCAGGGACATGGTGTGATCTGTGTGGGGATGACCTGCTGCCACAGGATGCCCTTGAGCCCTGGGGTGGGGACCTTCTCGGAGCAACACAGTAATTCTCCTCTTACTGTACAGTGACCGGACCACACAGCGGGGGTCACCAGCAGCCTGGATTGGTCTAGAAAACTTGGAATCTTTATAGGCACCTCCAAACTCATAGGAAGCTTCCAAGTCTCTGGACCAACACTGACATTGTTAAATTGTAATTTCCTTTTCATAAAGATGAATTGCTCAGGGAGTATACATTGAACGGATAATTACATGGCAGCCATGCACAGAGATGCCACACTCATTTTTCAGGAATGGAAACAGAGACGTGGAATATTCTGGTTGCGTTGTTCACGTAGCTGGTCAGTCCCTGATGCAGAACCAGGTCAAGGGGATTATTTTTACTGCTGTTCCTCTTAGTTACCATCAGATAGATTCCCAATACCAAGCAAAGAGCTGGAACAGTGACAGAAAAGATTTGAGAATGCTAGCAAGACAGGTGTTTACTGATCTACACCAAAGGAAATTAGCTCATCAGATCCAGGAGGCCAGCTAGATTTCACGGAGGTGGGAGAGGGTCTAATATGTCCATAGGATATCATTTCCCACTGAATTTAAGTTTGCCTGTGGATTCCAAAGTGGTGTGTTTTCTGGGTATTTGGAGCTAAATTCCACGAAATCAGTTATTCTCCAAAACTCTGCAGAGCTTTCCATGAAACCCAGGATGCTAAATACTAGCAATTTCATTTCTAGCATTAAAAAAAATTTGAAGGTTTTTTTTTTTGAGAAAGTGAAAACACATCACTGAACTTTCTCTTCAAAGCTGTGTCTTATCTATTCCTATGTTCTCTAATTTGAAATCTGTCATTAAAAGAGTAATAGAATTTTCCAAATATGAAACAGTCCTTTTTAAAAAATTAGGTTGCCCTAATTAAGCCCATACAGAATTGTTGAAATAAAGTTGTTTTTTTTTCCTGGCTTTCAATTGGGTGTTATTAAAAAAGTTTCATAGTGGAAATTACCACGGCAGAATGATTCGTTACCTTTCCTCCAACTTTTCTGTTTATTTAACGTTCTAAAAGGACTTTGCCTTTTTCAAATCCCAAATTAACATTTTAGGAGCATAAGTACATGATGAATTTCTATGAAGGGATCTCTTAAATTTCAGGAAAGAGGTTAGGCATGTTGAACAGTCTCTCTAATAACATATCAACATGTGTAATTTTCAGGTGTAGAGAAAATACAGAAGATCAAGTTAAGAACGAAAACAATGTATTAAGCAAATTATAGATGAAAATACATGGTTTGCTAAATGTTTGATGGCTAAATAGCAAAAGAACTTTCATTCTTTGAAGTATATATAATCTCCAGGAGAAAATATATACACATGAAATGAAGAGAATGAGCTGTGTGTGAGAAAAATGTGATTTGTGATTTGTCTTCAAACGGATTATGGGTATCTTCATGCTTGAAATTTTTTTTTTAATATTTATTTGAGAGAGAGACTGCACGGGCAGAGGGAGGGGGAGAGGGAGAGGGAGAAGCAGGCTCCCCACTGAGTACGGAGCAAGACTCTGGGGTCGAGCTCACAACTTTGAGATCATGACCTGAGCCGAAACCAAGAGATGGATGCTTAACCAACGGAGCCACCCAGGTGCCCCAAAATTATTATTATTTTTAAGTAGGCTGCATGCCCAGCATGATGCCCAGCATGGAACCCAACGCGGGGCTTGAACTCACGACGCTGAGATCAAGACCTGAGCTGAGATGAAGAGTAGGATGCTTAACCAACCACCCAGGTGCCTCCGTGCTTGAAATAATTAATGCTAGATTCTCTAGTATCTCATGGATGCTTTAGACGCTGGAAAATGTTCATGTGTGGGAGAACACAGATGCTGGGGCACCTGGGTGGCTCAGTCGGTTAAGCTCCTACTCTCTTGATTTCAGCTCAGGTCGTGACCTCAGGGTTGTGAGATCGAGCCCATGTTGGCTCCGCTCTGGGCATGGAGTCAGCTTGAGATTCTCTTCCTCCGCCCCTCCCCACCTGCTCGTGCTCTAGAAAAATTTTAGGAAAAAATACAGATGCTTTTGTTCTTGTACACATGTGTGTTTTAGATAAGCTTGCTTGCTTGACTGGGTCCTCTGTTTTCAAGGAGAACTGCCTGAACTCCGATGTGGTGGAGCAGATTTACAAGCGGAACCCCATCCTCCGCCACACGCACCACCCCCTGCACTCCCCGCTGCTGCCCCTGCCCTATGGAGACATAAACCTGAACTGTGAGTGCCCGGCCCCTCCCATACTCCGCGGTGGACACGATTCTGTTCGCCCTCGTCACTCCTTAGCTCGGTCACGTAGCGTTGTTGTCTGGGTGATGCACGCATTGTTGAACTAAAAGAACAATTTTAGAGGGAGGCAGGAAATGCCAGCCCTCCTGCGAACTCAGAGGTGCCTGAATTTACTAGAGAACCAGATCCTGAGAGTCTTACATTACAAATCGGGAACCTGTTTGGCAACCGACCAACTTTTTAAGCAAGCATTTTGTAGAATAAAATAGTTCAGTTATATAACAAAACAGCATAACTTGCCCACCTCTGTGTTTTGACAGTGTTGTTCGCCTGATTCGAAGGTTCAGGGAACGTGGCGAGCACCGCGTCACGAAGCTGCCGTCTGTCCCCATTCCTTCCCCTTGGGTGTGTGCTGCTCAGATTGTAGCATGTCCAGGCCCTGCATGTAAAGGCTTCTGTGTGTGTTCTTCTCCTAGTGCTCAAAGACAAAGGCTACACCACCCTTCAGGATGAAGCCATCAAGATCTTCAATTCCCTCCAGCAACTGGAAGCCATGTCTGACCCCATCCCCATAATCCAGGGCATCCTGCAGACGGGGCATGACCTCCGCCCTCTGCGGGACGAGCTGTTCTGCCAGCTCATCAAGCAGACCAACAAAGTGCCCCATCCGGGCAGCGTGGGCAACCTCTGCAGCTGGCAGATCCTGACATGTCTGAGCTGCACCTTCTTGCCGAGCCGGGGGATCCTGAAGTACCTCCGCTTCCATCTGAGAAGGTACGAGACAGCCCGATCCAGGCGCTCACTCAGGTGCCATGCGGCCCCATGGCTCGGAGGAAGAGGACGGGAAACAAGATGCCTAGTGTGGTCGCACTCGTGGGTCCCTTGAACCAGCCAACACAGGGTCGGTGTCCTCTCTAAGCCAAGCCACACAAGGCTGTGGCAGGGACCGGGTCCCTTTCAGTGTAGTGTCCTAACATCTAAGATGTGGAGTCCATTTAATTACCACCACCTGTATAAATGGCGGCCGGGGGGGGGAAGCCTGGATATTTGGATCCAGATCAAATAGGTAGAAACATTCTGATTCAGACTGACGACCCATGGAAAAAGATTTTCATCCAATGGTATGAGACATGGCTCTCAGCAGCCTGCAGCTGCTCCCCATCCAACCCTGGCTCACTGGGATTTTTTTTTTTTTATTGTTTGCATTTAAACAAAACCTGCACAGAAAGTGGCTGGTGTTTGCTCTGCACCATGGGGGGCCCCCTCGGTGCCTTCGTGGGCAGCGCGCTGAAAGCATCGGGCTCCCAGACGCCAGCCAGCCTCAGTCTAGCAATTAACAGTGAAGTGTTTGTCTCCTAGGATACGGGAACAGTTTCCAGGAACCGAGATGGAAAAATACTCCCTCTTCATTTATGAATCTCTCAAGAAAACCAAATGCAGAGAGTTTGTGCCTTCCCGAGATGAAATAGAAGCTCTGATCCATAGGCAGGAAATGACATCCACGGTGTATTGCCACGGGGGAGGCTCTTGCAAGATTACCATCAACTCCCACACCACAGCCGGGGAGGTGAGGGAGAAGCCCCTGTCTGATACCTAATTGCGATGCACACAAGTCAGGAAGGTTGTACACGGTTAGGGGGGCTACCGCGTAGTTGTGACGTGCATAGTGTAGCAGCTCAATAAACAAGATGGAACCTACACCCAAACTCACGTATCGAGATAAAAATATGTATCAAAGATGAGTAGAAACACAAAAATTAAGCTGGTGCCAAAATAGCTGAGACCTAATCCTGCTAATGTAAGAAGCAGGTGCGTGTGGGTTTATCATAGCATCTCTCCAATAAGGGGTCTGTGTTTGCCATGCAAATATCTACAATGATGTGTCAGATGAGCACATTTTTTTTTCCTTTTTTAAAATTGAAATTTAGCATTCTAAAACCAATTGGCTAAAAGGAGTAGGGCAATAAAATCCAGAGAAGCTTCTGGCATGGAAAGGAGAAACATCGGTGGAAGCCATTGTTTCTTGGAAGTTGATGAATGTATCCGATGAAAGAGAGGGCTTCAGTTTTTGTGTGCCTTTCCTACTAGTATGGGTTTGCGAGAACTTTGCCTGGCGTCTGTCTCTACCAGTGGGCAAAATGCTCTGCATTCTTTTTTTTTTTTTTTACAAAGACAAAAGAAATCTGATTTCTAGGGAACAGTGGAAAAACAGCACTTTTGAAATTCTGGGTGACCACACATGACAGTGGGGGGAGCTGCTTGGACCCTCGCGTGTCGGCAGCTCGCTGGGGGCTCTGGTGAGAAGGCACATTCCAGAACCACGTGCTGGAAGCTGAAGACCTCGGGGTGTATCTTGCAGGTGGTGGAGAAGCTGATCAGAGGCCTGGCCATGGAGGACAGCAGAAACATGTTTGCCTTGTTTGAGTACAACGGAAGCGTCGATAAAGCCATCGAAAGCCGAACCATCGTAGCGGACGTGTTAGCAAAGTTTGAAAAGTAAGTTCCTTCTCCCTGGAGTGCCAGCAGATGGAATAAATTAAGAGCAAGAGTTGAGGATCTGAATTTCCATTCGTTTTTGGCTTCAGTGTGCATTTGAGTTCCTATTCTTTTACTTGTGTTGAAGCACGTTTAATTTTTCATCTCCCCCTGCTGCCTGTTTTTCTTAATTCCTAGATGAAGCCTGTCTCAAGTAAGATTCAGCTCGCCATTGTTTTTTTACCCCATTCGTTCAGTCCCCTGTTGTACACACTGCCTTGGAATTTCCTGATTCTAGGCTTTTCACTTGTCATTGCTTCCAAACGGGGCCAGAGACACAAGCAAACTCATACACTCTTCAGACTGCATTTTATGTCTCACGCACCTGTGATATTTGATCTAGGACTTTATCCCCTAAGTAGCACAAAAGGTATTCCTGTTCAATATAAACGCAGCCTCCATAATATTCGTGCCGATTTTTGTAAATACTGTCGTTTATTTGAGGGTTAGTAAAGGGAATGAAGATAGAGCCTTTGTTTCTTTTCTTGCTATGGATTCAGCATAATGTTTAGCCGGTACTAATTTGCCTGGGGCCTGCAGAAAATCCTTGTTAGCACAGTGTAATTGAAGGCTGCCCATTTGTTGTCTTAAAGTGAGACCAAAATGAAAGCATGTTTTTCACTTCTGGCTAAATACAGTTAGTAAAGAATGAGTCATCTAAAGTCAATTCCTTGTGGCACCGAAAGGCCATTTCTCCTTTTGCTTTCTGAACCTCCCTTGCCTTCTGTCCGTAGGCTGGCTGCCACATCAGAGGTGGGGGACCTGCCCTGGAAATTCTACTTCAAACTTTACTGCTTCCTGGACACAGACAACGTGCCAAAAGACAGCGTGGAATTTGCGTTCATGTTTGAACAGGTAGAAGAACTTTCAGAAACGGATTCCTCTGCTGGGGAACAGGGATGAAACCTGTTCACACTCTTCCTAAGTTCGTGGTTGGTCCGGAGGGGTGAGGCATGGCGGTACATTTCCCAGCATGCCCGTGGCGGCTGCTCCTTCATGCATCTCTAGAACGAAACCACAACACATGCTGTCTGAGGTCCTGTGCCAAGACCTGTTCTAGCTGGGAGGAGAGAGACATTAAGGGATAAAATATGTGTTAGATGCCGTCTGTGCTGGGGAGAGATTTCAAGCAGCAAAGCAGGGGAGGGTACAGTTGTCAGGAAAGGTGACATTTGGAGGGAGATGCTGATGGATTTTGGGTCACACACCCCTAACGTTGCTGCCTGCCTCCTTTCAGGCCCACGAAGCGGTTATCCGCGGCCACTACCCGGCCCCCGAAGAGAACCTGCAGGTCCTTGCTGCCCTGCGGCTCCAGTACCTGCAGGGGGACTACTCGCTGCACGCCTCCGTGCCGCCCCTCGAGGACGTCTACTCCCTGCAGAGACTGAAGGCCCGCATCAGCCAGTCCACCAAAAGCTTCACCCCGTGCGAGCGGCTGGAGAAGAGGCGGACGAGCTTCCTGGAGGGGACGCTGAGGCGCAGCTTCCGGACAGGGTCTGTCATCCGGCAGAAGGTCGAGGAGGAACAGATGCTGGACATGTGGATCAAGGAGGAGGTCTCCTCGGCTCGGACCAGTATCATTGACAAATGGAAGAAGCTGCAGGGAATGGGCCAGGAACAGGCCATGGCCAAGTACATGGCCTTGATCAAGGAGTGGCCAGGCTACGGGTCGACGCTCTTCGATGTGGAGGTGAGGACTGACGGCTGCTTCTCGTTAGTGTGGCCATGGCCAAGTACATAGGGCGGGACGACAAGATAGAACCTTTGCTCTCTAGCCCCTTTTGTTAGAGCAACACCCCCACCCTCCATGCTTTATCATTAGCACACCCTCTCATCCACCAAAAAGTTTTTTCCTCTCTTGTAGTAAATGCTTCCACTGTATTAGGAGTGAATGGAAAATTAAGAGGTCACCTATTCTTAAGTAACTTCTTACGGAAGCCACAGATCGATCCAATTAACAAGTGCTGGTAAAAATCAGCATTTAAAATTAAAAAAAATTTTTTTTTTAGAATTATGTACATGAAATTAGAAACTTCGGATACAGTTGACCCTTGAACAATGCAGTTGAAAATCCGTGAATAACTTTTGACTTCCTAAAGTGTAACTACGAATAGCCTGCTCTTGACCGAAAGCCTGACCAATAACGTAAACACTCAATTAACACATATTTTGCATGTTACATGTTACATACATACTGTATTCTTACACTAGAGCTAGAGAAAAGAATATTGAGAGAATCCTAAGGAAGAGAAAATACATTTACAGCCCTTTACTGTATTAAAAAAAGAAATCCACCTGTCAGTGGACCCTCGAAGTTCAAACCCATGTTGTCAAGGGTCAGCTATACCTGGATTTTACATTTAGTTTTTTCCCCATGAATATCTGTTTGCAGGGAAGAATTTTTTTCACGAATGGAATTTAGCCATTAGCGGTAACCCATACTGATTCATATCCCCCTTTTTCTTTAAGTAGACCATTTATTTATTGTTAAAGGTTTTATTTATTCATCTGTCAGAGAGCAAAATCAGGGGGAGCAGCGGGCAGAGGGAGAAGCAGACTCCCACTGAGCAGGGAGCCCGATGCAGAGCTCAATCCCAGGACCCTGGGATCATGACCTGAGCCGAAGGCAGACGCTTCACCAACTGAGCTGCCCAGGTGCCCCTTAAGTAAACCATTTACTGAAAGGAAGTCTTACCGGTGCTGTAGATCAAGGCTTGGCAATCTGTGTGCCACATCCTGCCTGCCGCCTTTTATCACGATTTATTGGAACACAGCAATATTCCTTCCTGTCTCTGCCTCCTCCGGCTGCTTTCACACTAACATAGCGGCATTGCGTAGCCGTGACAGAGACCCCGTCCGTGGCCCGTGACACCTAAAATATTGCCTCCCTGTCCCTTAACGGGTAAGTTTGCCAGCTCCTGGTCTAGATGAGCTTTCAGTTTTCTTCTCACAATCCCATTCAGCGTGTTTGGTATCTGATGCCTTTTAAATGAGGCTCTCTAAAAATCTAAGTATTGATTACATATTCCAAGATCCCTTCGTGGATTTTCATTGGATGCTATGTTTGGTTGCTGGGTTGGTTCAGTTAGGTTTGTTTCTAGGTGTAAATCAGGGGCTTTGTACAACACCTCTTCTTCTCGGTGTCACTAATGTACATCCCTCGTACCCACTTCTCATCCCTGAATTGGGGCTCTTGTTTCCCAGCACCAATCCATGCAGGGAAGCCCGTCGTTAAACCAGTGACATTCCTGTTAACCTCCGTGCACACAAGAGGTCATTGCTGCCTCTTGTCAAGAATCCTGTTTTCCGGGACGTCTGAGCGGCTCAGTCGGTGAAGCGTCTGCCTTGGCTCAGGTCATGGTCCCAGGGTCCTGGGATCGAATCCCACATCAGGCTCCCTGCTCAGCAGGGAGCCTGCTTCTCCCTCTGCCTGCCTCTTCCCCTGCTTGTGCTCTCTCTCTCCTTCTCTCTCTGACAAAATCTTAAAAAAAAAAAGAATCCTGTTTTCCGAGAGGAGCCAAACCGCTCAGCAGAGAGTGATTCTCTCTGAGAATTTTCCTCTGATCCTAGATTTTGTATTGGAAGAATAATGATCCAAAAAAAAAAGGACCGGAGGCAGAGCTAGGAATAGGAGACTGGCTTCCGCTGCTGGGTTTGCTGGGGCAGCCGTTGTCAACTTCCCCCCGAGTAAGGTTATCAACGGGTAGAGTCAAAGCCCAATGTCAGGATTCACCGATTGGGTTTTCCAAATGCCCAATATGGGTCAGCCAGTCAGAAATCAATCAGGCCTCCATGGGAAGACCACATGTCCTCTTTCGGTTCCCTGGGCATATGCACGTGTTGGATGCGTACGGTGTTCTGCACAGAGTGCCTGACTCAGCCTCTCCCACGTTCTCTGTTTCTTACTGCTTGCTGATGGGCCTCTGGTCCACAGTGCAGGGAAGGCGGCTTCCCCCAGGACCTCTGGCTGGGCGTCAGCGCGGACGCTGTGTCTGTGTACAAGCGTGGGGAGGGAAGACCGTTGGAAGTCTTCCAGTACGAGCACATCCTCTCTTTCGGGGCGCCGCTGGCAAACACGTACAAAATCGTGGTCGACGAGAGGGAGCTGCTCTTTGAAACCAGTGAGGTAAGAAGCCAGCCACGGAAATCATTTGTGGCCTTGACAAGAGAGAGAAACGCCCCATTTCCTGATGCCTTTGAGTAATTTTGGCTGCTTTGCTTTAAAACATGAAAATACAGCATGGTGGTCCCTTCCCAGCTGTCGGTGCCCCGAGGGCCAAAATCGAATCCTCCCAAATTTCTTCTCTACCTTTGCAGCCGAGAAATTTGGTTCCGTTCTACCAGTGGGTCTTACCCACGGAGGAAAGGAAATGATTTGGATGTCCAAAATATATATAGCATGGCAAGGAAGCCTTGTGCCAATCAGCAGATGATGACGGCAGAGAATCGCAGCTGGAGGGAGCAAGGGGCATGACCGCCCGGGGCGTAGCAAATTCTGGCTCACAAAGTCACCCAAAAAAAAGCCTCTATGTGTGTGCCCTCTGCTCCAAAGCTTAAAATGTAATCATCATCATGATAAACCAAAAAGCCTAGTGAGGGCTCCACTTAGGGAGCTGCCGGCAAGCAGAGGTAGAAAATGGAAATGAATGACCCACCAGCTTGGCTGTTGCTGTGAAGTCCTGGGGAGGCGGCCGGGAGGGCGGGGAGGCGGCAGTCTCACCGAGGCTGCGGTGCGGGAGGCGGACTAGGCTAACGGGAGGGGAGCAGGGACAAGGAAGGGGCTGGGCCTTTGACCGGAGGGTCCCAGGCGCCCGGCTGCCAGGCTTGGCCGACGCCAGTAGACCGAGGGAGCCACCGTGGGGGTCTCTGATGGTGCTGGTGTGATGCTCGCGACTGTGCCAAGTGACGGGGCTGGGACTAAGAGGGAGCAGAGATGGGGGAAACAGAAGCGGTCAGGACGCCTTAAGAGGGATGCAGGCCAGCGTGAGGGGGGCAGCCCCCCGCCCCCGCCTCGCTTTGTGCTGCAGCTGCGTCATGGGGCGGGGACGACACCGAGGAGCAGTGTTTACCAGCTGTGATCGTGGGCTCGCTCGTTCGCCAGTATTTTAAGCGGGGATAGTAATCCCAGCCCTGGTGACACCAAGTGTCCTCAGGTGGGGTTTGTTTGCTTTTTTAATGTGTAAAATCTGACAAGTGTACATCAGGCGGAATTGTCGTTTTCGTGTGAAAGAACCACCAGGTGGTGCCCACCGTACTCGGAAGAGCCCCGCTTCCCCTGCCCGCTGACTGGGAAGAGGGAAAAGCCGCTGAAGGTTCGGTCCGGGACAGAACCGGAGCCGTGGAGTCGCGCGGCGGGCGGCTGGCTTCGGCCCGGCGACCGGCCCTCCCCTCCCCGCGCCCCCGCTGACCGCGCGCCCGTTCTGCTTCCCCCGGGCAGGTGGTGGACGTGGCCAAGCTCATGAAAGCCTACATCAGCATGATCGTGAAGAAACGCTACAGCACGTCGCGCTCCGTGAGCAGCCAGGGCAGCTCCAGGTGAAGGCAGGAGGGAATCCCCGCGTCTCCAGCTTCCCGAGCGGCCGCCCTCTGGCCTGGGCCGGCGCCTGCGCAGAGCCGGGCGGAGCCGCCCCGCCTCCCGGAAGCCCCCCGCCGGAGGGCGGGGTCTCCGAGCGTCCTTCCGCCCTCTCAACTTCCGCGAGCCTGTATTAAGCGGTCAACCTTAACAGTCAGCCCCGTTTGGAAAGCTTTACTACTCTTAGATGTCACATGCCTTAAAAAAGAGAGGACAAACCCCCCTCCCCCCCGCCCCCGCCAAAGCAGCCAGAAGTGCCTTAACGTGTGGACTCAACACTAACTGACCTTAACTGTGCTACTGAAGGGAGATGCCCCCTCCTGCCATCTTGGGGGAGACTTAGAAAGCTTGGACGGGGAGGGGCGTTTATCCATCAATTCTGCACTAACCTCCCAGCCTGATTTCCCTACTTTGAGGGAAGGTGAGGGAGCGGGGAGGGGGGACAGAGGGAGCACAAGGGGACAGGATATTTTAGTCGGAGCGCTGCTGGCAGCCTTCCCTGTGGACGTAGATTAACTTCTTTGTTTCCTCTTTCACGTCTCTGTACTTGCCTGTGCATGCATGTGTTCATAAACTCATCACTTTAATCATTGTCTCATGAGCATTAAAAGCAAAGGGAAAAGAGGATGTGCAATGGTGTAAACAGTCTGTCTGTATATTTTAATAGTCCAGAGTTCTAGTCTTCAATCGTTACTTTATAAGGTGGTTTTATTAACAGACCAGAATCTTGGATTTTTCCTGTCTTTGCTGTATTTCGAAAACCAGGTTTTGACTCCGTTTTGTTTTACCTGTAGCAAAATCTGCACTCTGTGTCTGCTGTATTATAAACAGATATGCAGCCCATACAAATAATGGTATTTATAAACCACTCTGACTCCAATGCTGTTTTTAGAACTATATGAAGTCATTTTGGAGTCTTTAGTTTCTAAAAGATTTAAGTTAAAAAATTTCTTTGAAGGTGAGTTTGTATCGCTCCAGGTAGATGACCATATGACCACGTTGGGTATGGTGGAAAGAAGCTTCATTCCCCAGGGGTATAATGTGCGAGCAAATCTTGAAAGGACCCTGACCATATAAATGCCGAGGCTTTAAGAAAATACATTTTATCCCAAGTTTATAATGATAGTCCAATAAGGTGCCTGTAAATAAATCAGCATTTATGACCAGAAGAAAAATAATCTGGTCCTGGACTTTTATTTTTATATGGAAAAAAGTTGTAAAGACTTAGGCCAACTGAGTCTGCCCACAAAGAAAAAAAAATTGCCTTATCTTTCCGGGACAGCCCTGCGAAATCCTTGTTTGTTGGCTCAAAGAAAGTCTGACAATAAAAGATATTAGCTATCTTGCAGTGTGTTTTCTTGAGCAGGGGGACCTGAAATACATCATGGGGTTGGGGTTTTTGTTGTTGGTTTGGTTTTAATGCTTTTGGCCTCAGTGTCAAAACTGTGTGTTTCATAAGTTGATCACTAGGTCTTAAAGTGGACATGTAGACACACAGCACGACTCCAAGGAAGCAGAGAAGATAAAAGAAAGGATTCCATGAAACCCAGAAATCTAAGGCCTTGAAATGTGTATTTATGTCAAACGGTCTCGGAGCCCCAAAACCCGTCTAATCGTGAAATCATGATCCTACAACCTGCTTGCAGCCGTGCTCACTGGGGAGAATACACAGGTAGGCTGTTTGGCCACTGATTTACCCAAAGAACTCAGGACATGGGGTCTGACCTGGGACGTGAGCGGTGCCAGTCCCCCGGATGTCCCTTTCTCTTCCACTGAATCCCACCACTGCTTGTGTCCAGAGTGCTGCCCCCCACCCACCCTCCAGGGGGACTGGAAGTACGTAAAGGCAGGTGCTGCTGAGCACCCGTGGGCTGCAGGTGATGAGAAGGAAGGTGAGCTAGACTCTGTGTTCTACTGCTGTCTTTGTTTTCATTTCTAGCCCAGAGGGAAGTTGGCAGAAGGGCCTCTTCCCTCCATGACTTGTACCCCAAAAGGCTGCCTCTCCCCCAGTTGCATATGAAGAGGTAGGCAAAGTGAGGCAGAGCGCCTCATCTGAGACATCACAGCGGCACCAACACCAGAACCTAGGTCTCTCTGCACTTGGGCCTTTATGTGCCCACGGCTGGGATGTTTTAATGTTTTATTTAGAAATAATATAGGTTCAGAAGAAGTTGCAATAGCATGTACAGGGAGACCCATATACCCTTCACCCGGTTTCCCCTATGGTGACATTTTGCAAAACCACAGAACAGTATCACAATTGTCCACTGTAATTAGGATTTTGCTTCCCCATGTCAGACAAGGACTATAGTCCCCAGTCTATGGCCATACCACCCTGAACGCGCCCGATCTCGTCTGATCTCGGAAGCTAAGCAGGGTCGGGCCTGGTTAGTACTTGGATGGGAGATTGTTGCTTTAAACATTTCTTGTCTGCTATTTTGAATGAGCTCTGGGATTTCCTTCCCTCCCTGCATTTCCTCATCAACACAGCCTGGCTCAGCATCACCTCTCACTTCTACTTGATCAATCAGCATATTGACAAAAGTCTCTCCAGGACCGAAACACTGTCTTCCCTTCACATGCCCTCCCCCGCTCCCCCCCGCCCCAGGAAATCCAGCCTCATGCCTGCCCAAAGCAGGCAGAGATGGGACTGGGATGGCTGGGAGGATTCCGGGGGGGGGGGGGGGGGGGGCTGTCTTGAGCTGGTCTTACAATACGGCAGAGGGGAACAAATTCTTCCTAGGGGAGGGTCCCGGAAGTGGCATGAGCACAGGTGTGCAGGTGTTAGGGCAAAGGTCAGAAGCCATGCTACAGCTCCCCGTCCTAGCCCCATTGGCCTCCACGCTTCACCACCTCTGGCGCCCTCCCCTGCACCCCCCACCCGTATATGCTGTTGACAAACCAGATACATGGAGGGATCTTTATAACATCTAAATCCAACTATATCCCTCTCCTACGAAAAGCTCTCCTACAATTTTGTCCAACCAAAATATCACCCTCTACTATAGCGCTGTGTCCTCTGCCCCGCCTGCCTCTAACCTTGTCTCGTGGCTCTCCTCCCCACTCAGCACAGATCTCGGCTTTCGTTCCGTCCCAGTTTTATCAGCCCCCAACTTAGGGTGCTCTGCCCAGCAGTGCGCACAGGGACTCTGATGTTTTCCTGGTGAAACTGAGTGTCTGTAGTCAAGAAGACGCGAGCTGTAACTCCCAGGTACCTGGGGCTTCGGCAGAGATGTTCTGGCGAATGTTTATCCGCGGGCTCTCCGGGGTGGGGGTGGGGGGCAGTCCTGCCGTGTGGGGTTGGCTGATTGTCATGGTGTCCGTATTTCCACCAGGGCTAATTTCGAGCTCCAAGGTGACATCACTGAATGTGGAGTTGGATGGGATGCATAGTTGGCTCCCGAAAGCTTGGTCCTGCACACCACACGGAAAAGACATACCAATAAACAATTTTTCCATAAGAAATTTGTTTCCTATTCATAAGAAAACCTCTAAAGGAAGTAAAAAAAGACACTTAGAAAGCTTTAAGCACTTTGTGCAGGGGAAAGTTACTGTGGGAAAAGTACAGACGTTTGCAAAGTATATAATCTGCTCCTATCTTTAGTTTTCCCAGAGATTTCTTTTCCCTTTCAAGTAATAACAGGATTATAGTTGATTAGCAGTTTGAGACATAAACAGGGTCTCCTATCCCTGAGGCATCCAGACATTTGATTGGTGGGAATTAGTTTCCAGATCAGCATTCTCATCATTCCCTCATGACCTGCCAGAAAAGAAAATGAGTAATTCTGGTAACTCTGATCTCTTGGGGGAACTGTTCTCCATAAGTTTACTTACTGACTTGACATTGAGGAAATGCAATAGGCCTCTTGATTAGAAAAAAGATAACCCCAATGATCAACATCAACCATAACATAATTTAGTTGACTTTAATTTACTAAATTCTTGTTTAGATCGGAAAAAAAAAACCACACACCGTCCACACTATCTCAGTGGGGTTTGCAAAGGAAGTAGAAGAATTGTCTTAAGTTGCTTAGAGCCTAGTTGGGGGTAACAGATAAAAATATATGAAATCAGTTGACTGTAACAGCAACAGTAATTGGGCCATCTGCATATGTGTTAAAGGGGTCCAGAAAACAAGAGTGCAAGGGAGAGAGTTTTCAAAGGAGAATGTGGTAGGGTTGCTAGAGAGGAGGTGGGTGGGGGGATGGGGTCACTGGGTGATGGGCATTAAGGAGGGCACTTCATACAATGAGCAAGGGGTGTTATATGTAACTGATGAATCACTGAACTCTACCTCTGAAACTAACAATACACAATGTTAATTGAATTTAAATTTAAAAAAAAAGAATGTGGAGCCAAAAAATGAAGATTTGTGATGTGTAATGTGAGCACATGCCAATGGAACAAATTACTGAAGAAAATCCATGAGGCAAAAATGAGCAGAATGGGGAGTACGTTTCTAAGTACGTCCTTCTTATGCTCTCCTTGTGTTTTCCCCTTGACCATCTCTCTCTGATGTGATCAATGGTGTTAGTTACCATTTGCTCAGAACATGTTTCAGGCTTGGTGCAAGATACATCATCCTGTCATTGTGTCCTTCCAGTAGGAGTAGGTGCTAGCAAACCCATTTTTACATTGGGGATATTGAGATTTAGAAAGCAAATTATTTAAGCAATATCTTTGCTGTGCAACAAGTAACTCCAGATTCAGTGGCTAAAACAATAAGCATTTACTTAGGTCACGATTCTATAGGTCATCTGTTGGAGCTGGGCAGTCTCCCTGCTCATCTCATTCATGACTAAGTTCAACGGTATCCAGGTCAACTTTGTTGATCTTGCCTTGGCTTTCTCATCTGTCTGAAGCCTCAGATGAGAAGGCTGAGCTCTGCTCCATGTGATCTCTTGTTCTCCAGTTAGCTAGCCTAGGCTGATTCACGGCATTTGGCAAGGTCTTGCAAAAACTAGTAGGTACAGGCAGGGCCTCTCAAGGCTTTGCTTCAAACTGGCACATTGGTGAGTCCACCATATTTTATTGGCCAAAGCCAGACCCAATGCCAGACCAGAGCCAAGAGGTGGGGAAACAAACTCCATATCTTGATGGAAGTTGCTGCAAAATCACTCGAGAGGTTGGAGAACTGTGGCCTTTTTATAATCTAACCACACTTGGCTGAAAAATGACAAAACTACAGTGGACAAAGAATTCATACCAGGTTTGAGTGAAATCGTGCTCTTCTCATAAAGCTATCCTAAAATCCAACCACTTTCTCTATTTTCCTTTACATGGCCACGCCCCTAGCTTACCACCACCCGATCACCAGCTTCCTCTGATTGCACACTTCTAATGTCACCAGACACAGATGCCCACCGTCGTCCCTTTTCCAGATTTTCCCTCAGAATCTTCTCTTGCCGGAAATGATCTTTCTCCCCGTTCATATCTCTTCATCCATGACAACCTGGCTTAGATTTTAATTTCTCTGCAAAGCTGCCTGCAGCAGAGACTGCTACCCATCCCCCAGTGATCTGCCATTTTACCATTTGTCCTTTCTTCCCTTTTGCCTTTCATAATAGAATTCCCTTACGTTTTAGCTTGCGGTGGATGCTAAGCTACAGAATCCATTCCCCAGCTTCCCCTGCAACTTTGTGTGGTGCTTTTTAAAAAAACGTTACAACTGGGACGCCTGGATGGCCAGTCAGTTAAGCATCTGCCTTCAGCTCAGGTCATGATCCCAGGGTCTTGGGATCGAGCCTCAAGTCAGGCTCCCTGCTTGGTGGGGAGCCTAGTTCTACTTCTCCCGCTCCCCCTGCTTGTGCTCACTCGTGCGCTCTCAAAATCTTTCCAAAAAAAAAGTAACTTCTTGATAACCCTTCCTATAAAAAGGTGAAGTCTCATCCCCATGAATATGGGCCAGCCATTGTGAGTCCACTTCTAATAAATAGAATGTGGTAGAAGTGAAACCACATAGCTTATAAGGCCAGGTCATAAAAGCTGACACATCTTTACTTGCTTTCTCTTGGGACACGCACCTTAGGAGCTCTGACCCGACATGACAGAAATCTCATCAACCTGAAGCCGCCGTGTTGAAAGGACTAGGTAAGGAGGCCATGCAGAGCTCGCCAAGCCCCACAGGTACCGTCCCCAACTGGTTTGTCTTCTCAACCTCAACACATGGGTGTGTCTTCAGATTACTCCAGCCACTAGCTCTATGCAAAAGACACTCCCTCCCTCTCCAGACCCATCAAAGTCTTATTAAGACATCTTGGGGCCCAGGATCTTGTCATGTAGATCAAGTTCTGGTGTGAATGAGGCTCTTGGGTGTAGTTCCTCAAGTACAGCTCATTAAAACTGACTGGAAGATCTGTGTGCCGTGGAGACAAGTTTCCTGTCCTCCAGAAGCTAACTGCTGCAGAGACTGTCGTTCACAAAGGGGAAAATGGTGGGGGGGGGGGGGCACGGAACAGTCACAAGTCTGTGGCATTTGTGGAAAAAGGAGGATGACTCAGGATAACTCCAAGAACCCAGGGAGAAGGATTCCCAGTTAGTGGAACAGAGTCCCAGTCATGGGACTGGCGTCATGTACTCAGCTGGATTTCAGAAATGTATGAAGGAGAAAAGTAAATCATTTGGGCCAGGGGACCCATTGGGGTGGCTTTAAACATACCCACAAATTTCTTTGACAATCCTCCCACGAAAAGGTGGAGTCTAATTCTCCTCTCCTCCTCCTAACAGCTAGAGTGTGACAGGAAGGCTACCATGTGAGTCCCAAAGCTAGGTCGTAGAAGGGACACTAGAACATTTGCGAGGCTCTTGGGACACGTGCTACTGGAGCCCTGGAGCCACCGTGCCCGGGAGACCACGTGGAGAAGCTAGGCAAACAAAGATGCCAGAAGGGTGCCAGCTGTGCCAACCCCCAGCTCTTGAGGTCTTCCCAGCGTCAACCACCAGACATGCAAATGGTGAGCCTGCAAATGAGTCCAGCCCCCAGCCTGCAAGGCGACTCAGCTGATGCCAAAGGAGACAGAGATATGGTGACCCTGCTGAGGAGGCGCCAGCCATGCCAGCGAGCCAAAAAACGAATGAAAGTATGAGGAATGGATGAGTTTTAAAACTGTCACTATTGGGGGCGCCTGGGCGGCTCAGTCGCTTAAGCGTCTGCCTTCAGTTCAGGTCACGATCCCAGGGTCCTGAGATGGAGGCCCGCGTCGCATCTGGGTCCCTGCTCAGCAGGGTCTGCTTCTCCTTCTGCCCCTCCCCCCCACACTTGTACTCACTCATGCGTGCTCTCTCTAAACTAAATAAAATCTTTAAAAAAAAAAAAAACTGTCACTATTTACAGCTGATGTGATGAAGCACTCAGTTTAACAACTGATCATGCTGGATTTTCTATTAGAATTAATGAGTGAATGTAGCAAGATCACTAGATAAAAGGGCAGTATTTTAAAAACCAAATGTATTTCTATATAGCAACAGCAACCAATTTTAAATTTTTAAAAATATCTCCTACAATGTTACCAAAAACATTTACTATCTAAGAGAAAATGTAAAGCAATATGTGTCCTCTGATGCCAAAGCTCAGGACATGTCCTTTATGCTACACTCTTGAGTTGACATGTAAATTGATCTGCAAAAGCATCTGAAACGAGGTGAGGCAGAAAGTACTATGATACAAGTATCAGCTAACCATTAAAAACAAAAATACGTTGGAGATACAAGGAAATGGGTTTATAACCCAATTTATTTCTCATACAGGTGAGGAAGCTAAAAGACTCATAACTTCTAGTTTCATGGTCCTTTCTCTTAAATGAGGCTGAACTTAAAACACAGAAGAGATCTAAATTCTAAAATAAAATACATCCCTTCACGACAAAGTGAAGGTTCCATGTCTTGGTTAGTAGAGAGCTCCTGCTTGAAATGTTTATTTTGTATTTTAAACCATCTGGCCTGGGGCACCTGGGTGGCTCAGTCGTTGGGCGTCTGCCTTCGGCTCAGGTCATGATCCCGGTGTCCTGGGATCGAGCCCCGCGTCGGGCTCCCTCCTCGTCGGGGGGCCTGCTTCTCCCTCTCCCACTCCCCCTGCTTGTGTTCCTGCTCTCGCTGTCTCTCTCTCTGTCAAATAAATAAATAAAATCTTTAAAAAATAAAAAATAAAAAAATAAACCATCTGGCCTTTCTGTTGCTTGGGAGAATCATGAATTTTTTAAAGGTAAATTTCTGCAGTCATTCAAGCAGAGCATGCTACCTAGAATCATCCATGTGAGACGCACATCGAATGCAAATCGATGCCTGCCATTAAGCCCACTTCTCCTTCCCCTGGTTCCGCACACGACTCTGTCACCCAGGCCTCAGCTTAAGTGTCACCTCTCACCTTTCCTCACCACGAAATATAAAATAGCTAGTCTTCACTGCATCACCATGTTGTAAGTAGCACTAAATAGTATTTCTTGTTCAGTTGCTTACTGTACATCTTCCTTAATTAGAAGTTAATCTCGGGGGCACCTGGGTGGCTCCGTTGGTTATACATCTGACTCTTGATTTCAGCTCAGGTAATGATCTCAGGGTCATAAGATCGAGCCCCGCATTGGCTCCAGGCTGAGCATGGAGCCGGCTTGGGATTCTCTCTCTCCCTCTGCCCCTCCCCCTGCTCATGTAATACATAACCAAAAAATAAAGTCTAAAAAAAAAAAAAAAAAGATAGTCTCCATGAGAACAGCAATCTTTTTGTATTTGTTATTGTCACTCTTAACCAGACCATGTCTGAACATGGTGGATACTTAGTAATTTTTTTTTTTTTAAGATTTATTTTAGAGAGCATGTACAAGTGGGGGAAGGGGGGAGTCCTCAAGCAGACTCCCCACTGAGCACAGAGCTTGATGCAGGACTGGATCCCAGGACCCTGAGGTCATGACCCGAGCCGAAACCAAGAGTCGGACGCTTAACTGACTGAGCCACCCAGGCGCCCCTCAGCAATTAATTCTTAAACAAGTGGAAGCGTAAACTGCAACTTTCAATTTGGGGGCCACCCCAGCTGAGAGTCCCCAGGGACAAGAGCCCAGGGCAGAGGTTAACCGCCAGTGCTTTGGGACGTGCAGCACCAGGGCAGAGGGAATAAGGGAATGAGACAGAGAGGGATGAGAAGCGATGCAAAGTCATGTGTTGTCATGCTGGCCATGGCTTCCCGTGAGCCACCGGGAGACCCCGCAGTTGCTCAGCAGGAGTAGGGCCACGTGGGATGTCTCTGCACAGGTTGTAGAGGGAAATCCTGCCTCAGAGCAGCCCTTCAAGAGAAGGAAGAAAAGACACTTCCTGGGTTGGTCCTGTCTCCTGTTCCCCACTGGGGGCATGGGGAGTCAGTTCCCTCCCACTTCCATGTCATCTGGCAGCTCTCAAAGCCACGTGGACGCCAGACCCCACGCTGTGGCGGGCTGAAAGACAGCCACACCCCACCCCCAGGACCTGTTCCCTTGTATGGCAAAACAAACACTGCAGAGGTGATTACCCTGAGGATTCTGAGATCATCCACATGCATCCAGTGCAGTCATGTGTCCTTCCAAGACGGAAGCAGGAGATCGGAGTCAGCTGTAGAAGATGTGACAGAAGGCAGAGGTTACAGTGGTGTCGAGAAGCCGCCACAGGCCAAGGCAGGCAGGCCACCTCCAGGAGCCAGGAGACACACAGAATGGATTCTCCCTTGGAACCTTCCGGAGGAACCAGCCCTGCGGACACCTTGGTCTTAGCCTGTGAGTCTCATTTCAGACTGTTGACCTCCAGAACTGTAAGACAATAAACTCACGTTGTTTTAAACTACGAGTTCGTGGTAACTTGTTACAGCAGCAACAGGAAACAGATACGCACACAAACGGATAAACAAGGGGAGCATTTCCTCTAACTCTGTGGCGGGAGGGTGGAGAGACCCCCCCAGATAAGCAAGGCCAGAGAACCTGAGGTACGTAAGATGTACCCAATACAAGGACCTGTATGACCGCTTATATTAAGAAGCTAAGGACAGAGAAAATATGTGATGATTGTATTAACATGGTCTTTTATCCTACTTCATTTTCAGTTGTGAATAACTTCCCGCTCTGAAAAATATCCCTGGGCCTCACGGATGACTTCTTTTTAAAAAAGATTTTATTTGAGAGAGACAGAGAGCAGAGAGAGTGAGCACACACGCGGTGGGGAGGGACAGAGGAAGAAGCAGACTCTTTGCTGAGCAGGGAGGCCGACGCGGGGCTTGATCCCAGGACCCCAAGATCATGACCTGAGCCGAAGGCAGATGCTTAACCAACTGAGCCACCCAGGTGCCACCACAGATGACTTTTATATATGTCACATAATCTATACTCCAAATCAGACCATCACACAGCTTAAAATCTGGTAAAAATCCATTTGTACAGAAACTATTTTATTTTATGTAGCTTTGATATAGAATGGATAGAGAGCACAGCATGTATTAGGGTAACTCTAGCTGCTTTAGCAAATACCTACATTTCAATTACCTACCATTATTTTATTTTTTGAGAGAGAGAATGTGCATGAGTCGGGGCGGAGGGGGGGAAGGGGCAGAGGGAGAGAGAGCATCTCAAGCAGGCGCCATAATCAGCACAGAGCCCAATGCAGGGCTCAGTCTTATGACCCTGAGATCATTACCTGAGCTGAAATCAAGAGTCAGACACTAAACCAACTGAGCCACCCGGGCGCCCGTCAATTACCTACCATTGTTAAAGACGACTTCTTGCTTACATAACTGACCGATATGGGTAAAATGTTAGAAGGGAGTTGGATCTGCTCCTGTGGCTATTCAGGAGCCCAGCAGACAGGGGCTCTGCCTTCTTCAACATTTATCTTCCAAGGTTGCCCTAGGCACAAACAAAGTGGCAGACAGGGAGCAGTTGACCAGATAAGAACATACACCTTTTAACCTCCTCGGCCTGGAAGTGATGTCACATGACATCACTTCTATGCGAGGGACGCTGGGAAATGTAGCTCCAGGCTGGGCAACTACCTTTTCAGTTACACTCTGCACCACATAAGGGGAGAATGAAACTCTGGTGGACAACTGGCTGTCCCTTGCCACGGTCTATTCCTTGGGCCAAGAAGTATTCATGTGGACTCTTTCCTCCAAATATGGAAGACTCTTCTCCCAGTCGAAAAGGAACATTCAAAGGAATTAACTCAAAAACGCTATTAGTTACTACTGCATCCCTGGGGGCAAAACGGATGGATAACCAACAAGAGATGGCTCAATCTATACAATCGAAAGAAGTCAAGGATGGATGACCAGGAAGCTGAGGGGGCACGACTCCAAGTCCTTGCCTGGTTTCAAAGCCCATTGGTTGCAGGCAAGACTGTATCTCCAGCCCCCTGCAACACCACTACGTGACCCTGATCTCCCAGTCCTTCACCTAAGGGTAACTGAACTCTGAGGAATACCCAAGCATTTTGATGACTGTTGGACAGGGTCTTAACACCTAGAGACACTAATCATCATCAGGGGCCTCTGTTAGGGTGTAGGAATATTGGGGCTAGGTAATAAATGGATAATTGGCCCAGATCAACTTACAATGGGCCCACTGGGTCTGTGGTCCCATCTGGAGGTCATTTTCCTAGATCCCAAATGTAAAATGGAACTAGACATGCTTGGTAGTTGCACAAACTTACATTGGTTCCTCGGCTTAGGGTAAGAGTACCATAGTGTAGACATCGAGGAGAATGTTCTGAAATGAATCCCCTCCATGAAAAGGACAGTGAATCAAAACTAATATGGCATCCAGGGAGGAATGGCAGGAATTAGTGTCCTCACTAAAGAACTAGAGGATTCTGGGTGAGGCTCCCATCATGTTGCCTTTTAATGCACAAGTACGGAACCTGCAAAAACCAAACAGATCCAGTGAACAACAGCAGAGTCAACCAAGTAGTAGTCCCAATTGCAGCTGCCACGCCAAATGCTGTCCTGTCCCTAGGTGAGAAGCACTTGGTCTTAGTGCATGCGCTATACGATTTCACATTCATTCTTCCTTGGAATCCTGTTTTTATCCATTAATTTCAAGTAAATGTAAATCAGAATGTATAATTTTGTCTGAAGATACACGAGTTATATAGGATAAGATTTATTTCTTCAAAGAGAGTTACATAATTAAAGGTTAATAAATATTACCTATAATAATAGGGGTGCCTGGGGGCGCCTGGGTGGCTCAGTCGGTTAAGCGTCTGCCTTCGGCTCGGGTCATCATCTCAGGCTCCTGGGATCGAACCCCACATTGGGCTCCCTGCTCAGCGGGGAGTCTGCTCCTCCCTCTCCCTCTGTGCTCTCTCTTTAAAAAAAAAAAATAATAAAATAATAATAATAGGGGTGCCTGGGTGGCTCAGTCGGTTAAGCCTCTGACTTTTGATTTCGGCTCAAGTCATGATCTCAGGGTCATGAGATCAAGCCCCACACTGGGCTCCCCACTCAACTGGGAGTCTGCTTCTTGCCCTCTCCTCTCCCTCTGTCCCTCCCCGTCCCTGCTTGTGCTTGTGCTCTCTCAAATAAATATTAAATAAATATTGCCTATAATAATAAATTATTCATATAGTACTTATTTGGCAAACTCATTAATTCAGAACATGGCCAAGGATCTGCAGAGAAGCAAAACCTGGCTTCATGTAAGTAAGTAACAATGGCTAAGTCCATGTGAGCTTTGCTGACTTTGCTTATGCTTGAAGAGGCTCTGAAGAGCTTATCTTCCCTTTCACCACCACAACAGGTACCTTCCTCTCTCCCCACCCCCACCCTGTGCTCTCTGCAGCTCATGATCGGTCATCTGCAAACCACCCATAATTACCATCTCTTCTTACGTTCCACCTGCTAGTTCTAACTCAGAGTTGGAGTGTTCCCTGCAACCCTCTCAAGTGAGGACTCTTTGATCCCCAGCCCTGTACCACTGGGCCTACTATGCAGTAATTGTCCCCTTGGTACTTCCAGACCATTTCTCTTCCTTCCCTGATGAAATCCTCAGGATCTTTGGAGCAATGCTATTGGACCAGACCATCCACACTCCCTCCTCATCCAAGTTCCCGGCTGATTTTCTCTGCACCATTATTCTGCAGACTTCCTTCACATAAACAATCCATCCAGTGCCCTGGCTTCTTGCTTCTTTGACCTTATGTCCTCTTCCCCCTCTAAACTCTAGCCTCCACTGACTCCTTTCTACCTCTTTTCAGCGTCCTCCTGCGAGGAGCACTTCAACAGTTACCTCATCGGGGCCTCCCAACCATGAAGCCACCATTTCCTTCAATACCCATCACTTCACTCGTGCCTTCACTCCCCTTCTCTGCCAGATTAGAATCTCTGGTCCATCACTCTAATCATTCAATTATATACACCCTCAACTCCTTCCTCATCCCTTCTTCTTCTCCACTTGTCTTGAAAAACCGCATCCATGATAAACCCAATTCTCTAAGTCTGTATTTGAGCAGATGAATGTTGGAGAAACTCCCAAATATGCTGACTCTCACTGTAAGCTTATGAGCACAGTTTTCCAAGGCTGGCCCGTCACATCCTCCCTCCCACCCTTCCCTAGTGAACTGTCTCCCATGGTCTCCCGTGTCCCAAGGCCACTATCCCAAAATTCCTTTTTAAACTTCGTATCACTATTCCTCCCATCCCCCAACTTATTTCATTGTGAAAACCCCAGGAGAAGCAGAAAACACTGCGGCCTCTACCACATCTTCCAATTTATCCCATGGATTGCTTCGGCTTTCATGTCATTTAGATGCTGACCTTCTGTCCCCTGAGCTCACGGTTTTTATATCCAGTTTCCTACTTGTCTGCACGTGGATCTGTATTAGGCATATGAAGTACAGTATGTCCAAGCGAGGATTCCTCTCCTAAGAGAGAATTTTCTCTCCCAAATCTTCCCTATCTCTACAGGTGTTGGATGTCATCTGTAATTCCTCTCTGTCCCTAACACTTTACATCTGATCCCTTAGCAATTCCTGTTGGCTGGACTTCCCAGATGTATTCCAAATCCGGTCATTTCTCACCATGTCCACCACTACCAATATCTCTGTGACTAGTGCAGTGATCCCTAGTTGATGTCCTTGTTTCATGCTTGTCTCTTCATCAGTGACCAGAACAATCTTTTCAAGAGGAAAACTGAATGGAGTTTTGCACCACATCCTTCACTGATTTTCCACCATCTTTTAGAATGAAATCTCAACCATGCGTGGTCTGCTGCGTCCTTCGTGATGCCCCGTCTTCCTCTCCTCTCTCACCTGATCTCCCCTCACTCTGCTCTCTCATTTTAGCTTTCTTGTACCTTGGGCAGGTCCAGCTAGTTCTAACTTCATGGTCCTCACCCGCACTTGCCATCCCCTTTGTTTGGCATGCCATTCCCTCCAGAACTCCACATGACTGGCTGCCTTCCTTCATTTAAGTCTGCTCAAAAGTCACTTCTCTCACCTCCCCATCTCGTCCAAAACACTTCCCCTTTTCACTCTGTTCCCTTTTTCTTCACTGCGCCCTGTGTTAGATTGTTATGTTAATGGTCTTCCTGCTCTTGGGCTATTGCCTCTCATGTGGACTCTGGGCTTAGCCATATAACTTGCTTTGGCCACCAGGACATTAGAAAATGTGACCCAAGCAGAGGCTTGCTAAGTGTCTGCACATTAGGGGATGCCTTCATGGAACTCCAGCTGCCAAGTGGAGAAGCGTGAAGCCAGCCTGCTGAGACACATCCGCTGACAGCCACGGCCAGTGGCCACCCAGCATCTTCTAACTGGTGGTAAATGCGTAAGTGAACCCAGTGATATCATGTGGATCTGAGATGTGCCATTCCAGCTGACCTCGCCCCAACTGCCCATCCGTGGAATCATGAGCAAATAAAAGTTGTTTTAGGCCACCAAGTTTGGGGATGGTTTGTTATCTACAGCAGTAAATGATACACATCCTAACCTAAAATGTTATGCCTATATGCATATTTGCTCACTGTCTGCCATGACTCCTAAAATGGAAGCTCTCTGAGGATAGGAACATTACCTTGAGTACACTGTGGTCCTCCAGCCTAGAACACTGTCTGGCCCACAGAGACACACAGAAGACATTTGTTGTTGAATGAACAGTCTCTTGTGGAGCAGCCTCATATGATCCTCTGGATCTCTAAATTTGGCCCATGAGACAGATCTGTCTCCATCGAGTGCCCGGCTGGCTCAGTTGGTAGAGCACGTGACTCTTGATCTCAGGGTTGTAAGTTCAAACCCCACGTTGGGTGTAAAGATTACTTAAAAATAAAGAAAGATTGGTCTCCTGTCTTCTGATTGACCACTAGACATGACCAATGGACATTCAAAACCTTCTAAATTGATGGGGTTTTTTTTCTCTCCAAATTTGTCCCCAGCTTTTCTCCTCTATTTCATATTTTAGTTATGGTACAATGGTGATGACACTTAATTTTATGTGTCAACTTGGCTAGGTGATGGTGCCATTTTTTTTTTTTTTTTTTTGGTCAAACACCTGTCTAGATGTCACTGTGAAGTTATTTTTTAGATGTGATTAACATTTAATCAGTAGACTGAGAAAAGCACATTACCCTCCATAATATGGGTGAGCCTCATCCAATCAGTTGAAGACTTTAACAGAAAAGCCTAAAGTCCCTTGAACAGGAAGGAATTCTGTCTCCAGACTGCCTTCAGACTCCAGACTACAACATTAACTCCTGCCTGAGTTTCTGGCCTCCAGCCTACCCAGGAGGTTTTGGACTTGCCTGTGCACACAATTGTAGGAGCCAATTCTTTAAATCCCTCCTCCCCAGCTACACAACACACACACACACACACACACACACACACACCATTGGTTCTGTTTCTCTGGAGAACCAATACTGGGGTTATCTTTAACAATTGCCTGCCCCCCTTTTCCCAACAGCCATTCGGTCACCAAAGCCCTACTGGTACAGTGTACAGGATGTCTCCTGTGGCTACCCTTTCTCTGCCTCCATGTCCCTTGTCTTGGTTTAGACTCTCAGCATCTCTCACCTGGACTATTATAAAAGTCTGCTAACCAGTCTCTCTGCCTCATCTCCTTCCCATCCACATGCTACTCCACCGCCAGAGTTACCTTTCTAAGAATCTGATTATGACACTTACCTCCAAAGTCTCCAATCACCTACAGAATACAGTGCAAACTCCTCAGTATAACATGAAAGCTTCTTATCAACAAGTTCAAGTTCTATTTCCAGCTCCATATCTCATACTCCTCTCTAAAACCCCTAAATTCTATGTATATTTAGCACCTGTGGATCCCCAAACATCTCATGTTCATTTCATACCTTCATGCTTTTGTACCGTTTAAGATTTCTTTTCATTTAGGAAGAGAGAGAGAGAGAGAGAGTGTGTGTGTGTGTGTGTGCGCACGCGCGCAGGAAGGGACAGAGGGAGGAGAGAGAAAATCTTAAGCAGGCTCCATGCTGAGTGGAGCTTGGTCTTACGGGTTCATAAGATCTTGCGGGGCTTGATCTCATGATGCTGAGATCATGACGTGAGCTGAAATCCACAATTAGATGCTTAACCGACTGAGCCACACAGGTGCTCTGCTTTTGCACACTGTATTCTATTTACTTGGAATGCCTACTAATTTGTCTTGAGAACATTCGAACCTGCTCTTCAAGTTCTAACTCAGATGTACTGTTTGTTCTTAAGCGGTCCCTGCATGCTTGGTCATAATATTTAGACAATGATAAAGATCCTTTCATTAGTCTTATTGTCTTGAAATTAATGTATGTGTCTGTATTTCTCAAAGACAAGAGGCTCTTTGATGGCAGGGACTGTGTGTAATAATGGATACTAATAGATAGTAATAGTAATAATAATTAGATCTCTGGTCCTGGTCTTCTGTTTAGCTCATCATAGCCACTCAAAAAATGTTTGCTGAGTCGATTTTTGTGTACTAGATTTTAAGCCCTTTGAAGGCAGAAACCATATTGCTGTTCATCTTTCTATCACTCACGGTGCCTCTCATAGGATCTTGTACACAGTACAAGGATCAAGTACACAGTACTATGTACATAGTACACAGATTTAGTGCCTAGTACATAGGATCTTGCTCAATATAAGAAGATTGAATTAAAGAAAAGCTTCAGTTCTCTGGAGAAAACAAATATTTCATTTCCTGTTGCTACACTATGTCAGCCATCCTTGGATTCCCACACTCGGGGCTGTCACAATGATTTTAAGTCAAGCAAGTGTTTGTGGAAAGGAGAAATCACTGAAGGTCACAGTCTTGAGGAAACGGAAAGAGAAAGGGACTGTCTTTTTTTAAAAGAACTTTCTCTATCTTCTATTTTCTACAGTCTTCTAAAAAACATTTTTTTTTTCTTTTGGCAATTTTCAAAGCCACAAGAAAGTAGAAAGAACAGTACAATGAACAGCCGGATACCCCTCACACAGATTCACCAACATCTTGCCACTCCCATTTCCCCCCTGTCTCTATATATACACAATACTTCCTTTTGCTAAAAGCAAACATTGCTCTCATGGCACTTTACCCCTAAATACCGCATGTGACAGCACTCAGAAGGAAGACATTCTCTTACATCATCCTAACATTGTTATCCTATCTAAGAAAAGCAGTATTAATTCAACAAATCATCTAGCATAGACTCTGGACTCAAATTTCCCTAATTTTCCCTCCAAATGTCGTTGATAGCATTTTTTTTTTTTTTTTTTTGGATCCAGAATCCAATCAAATTTCACACATTGATTTGGCTGTTCTCTCTCTTCTCCTCAAAGTGTTCCTCTGCTCTTGATATCAAACACTTGAAGATCCAAGTCAACTGACCTGTAGAATGCAGGACACGGTTTTGCTAGGATTTGATTCAGGCAAAATGTTTCCAGCAAGTTCTGTTGTGTCCCTGCCACAGCATCAGGTCAGGGGGCCCATAAGGTCAGACGGTCCCACTCCTGGAGATGCCAAGCATGATGAGAAGCAGGTAAGGTGGAGATCTCTCCAATGCAAAGACACACTTTGCAATTAATAACTAACCTGTGAGATCATGTAAATATTTCCTCCCTAGTCTTTTTCCGAGTGGGTCAATGATCATTGCCTGAATCACTGATTACATTGAGAGTTAACAAAATGGTACTTTTCTAAATCTACAGTCTATACTTATTAACTCATCTCTTGTAAAGCAGAGCTTCCCACCCACCCCTTTTGAGTATCATGATGGAGTCATGAATTTTTTTTAACTCAATATAATCATTTAGCAGGATTATTATTATTATTTTTTTTGATCCTCAAAGTTTCCCAGATTCGGTAAGTGGGATCCCATTCAAAGCTGACTTCTGTGTCCTTTTGACATAGATTTTAAAATAGTCTTTGAACATGTCTTGCTTTCTGGTACACAAGATGTTCCTAACTCAGACCTAGTATCAGCCAATTCTCTAAGGAGCTTCAGCTCTTTTCTGGCAGGAAATAGAAAACAACACCTGGTCTGTAAGTGAGCTCACCACCATGGGGTGTCATGGATCCTAGGCTCTTTCTGTGGACATAGCTAGAATATCACATCATGAACTCATATTTATTGATAGATCCAATTCAAATCTTTCCTCAATTCCATGTTCTTTGGCTTTCATTGAAAACCCTCATTAGTTCCAAGAACGAGGAACACAGCCCTAGGCGATCTGGATTTGGAAGAGAAGGGGGTATGAGGCTGCTCTGGTTCCGAAAGGCACCAAGTGATGAAGCTTGAGCAGGCATGGCGGCCCTGAGACCAGAGAATGAGGTATATGGACATGGGAGCTTTTAAAAGGTTCTCAGCGATTGTTGAAAGACTGGAGATGGATGGGGAGTCCATATAATTTATCAGCTAAACCAAGACATTTTTTGAGAAAGAAAGCAAAGTGGTATTAATAACCATGCTAGTCAGCAGACATAAACCAGCACTGTCGTGGGCTAACCTGACATATGGTTACTTCAACAGAGGGAATAAAGGAAAGACCAGAATCAAAACTTACTCCAATATTTCCTGTCTTGGGGACTATGGGTTACTATAGTTGACAAGACAGTTGTAAATGTTGTTTCTGGTTCTGGGGGGTGGTGGTCGTGTCTTTGTGACCTCTACTTGTCCTTCCCAACAGGGCTTATGAGGAATCAGACAGCGTGAAGGAACAGGCTTAACTTACAAGGTGTGTGACCAGGGTGGTCTCTGAAACCCACTGGGGTGGACATTCCTTTTGTTTTTTTAAGGTTTTTTTTTTTTTTTTTAATTTATTTGAGAGAGAGAATGAGAGACACAGCACAGGCCAGGGGGAGAAGCAGAGGGAGAAGCAGACTCCCCGCTGAGTAGGGAGCCTGATGTGGGGCTCAATCCCAGGACCCTGGGATCATGACCTGAGCCAAAGACAGATGCTTAACTGACTGAGCCACTCAGGAGCTCCTGGGGTGGACACTCCTAGAAAAGGAACCTCTCCCCTCCAACTCTGTCTCACCTCCCTTTCTTATAGGGCAAGAGCAAGAACAACCTCATCCATGAGGGAACAAACTGTCTATAGGAACATTGGATGCTAGCAGGTGGCAGGGGTTCTTTGAGAAATCCAGCTGCCCAGCACCAGGGGAATTTGAGGGTCCACAGGAAAGCTGGCTTTGGAAGCAGAGGCCAGTGAGCCTGTGGGACCCTGGGTTGACATGTATCTTCTCCCTGGAGAAAGGAGAAAGGCCTTCAGTCCCAGCCAGGCCCTTGTCCCGGTAACCCAGAGTAAGCCTCTAAAGCTATTTTTGGGGTAGTTCTGGTTTAGGGCAGGGGAAGGGGGCAGGAGAGTGCAAAGGGGGTACAGAGAAACCATCAAGTTTCAATGAACTGGCCTGCAAGCAAATATACTGAACTCCAAACTGTATTAAATATAATCTTAAGATTCCTTTGATGGTTCAGAAAACACGTGAGTCTTGTAAAGCTTCAGGGTCCCCAGGAACACCCCTGGCTGCTCAGTAAACACCCAGCTGTGCCCACTCGTGCATGGTCTAAAGGATTCAGGTGACACGGCCCGCCTACGTGTTCTCAACGCGGGCTGGGCCACTCTCCCAGGCTCCAGGTTTTGTGCCTAATTTCTAATGAACTAAAATTAGTAACAGGTGACAAGCCAAAAACATATTTTGAAGGGATGTCTGTGGCATGTAACCCTCGTAGCTATTTCATTACATTCCACGCATCTAATTTTAACTTAGAGAATACCCCTGGGGCCTGCAGGCAGGATTCGCAGACCTGGGTTTAAAGTCAATCACACGACAGTTTTGCTTTGATAATCGAAGTCGAGCTGGCTTGCCTGGGACCTCAGGGGACTGGCATTTTGAGTCTACTACTTTCTTGGTTAAGAACAAACAACAGAAAGAAACCCATGAACTTCAGGAACTCTCCATTGCTCACAGGACTGCCACTAAACTTGGAGAATGGTCCTCAAAACTCTCCTCCATCTGGTCTGTTTATCCAAAAGCCTCAACATATCCTGTCCCAGGCAGGCCACCTGCTCTGGCCGGTGCCTCTGAACTCATCTGGGCCTTTCTTTTCCTGCTGATCATTCCCTCTGCCTGGATCTACCTCTTGGCCAGGACCCCTGCTGCTCCCTAAGCTCCAGACCTCTGTAGCCCGCAACCTGACACTGATGAACCTCCTTGTCCCCCTCGAGGCACTCCTCACCTTAATGAATGACAAGGAAGAAGTTTCTTCCAGTGGCTCTGCCAGGCTCTATTTAATCCACTGCCCAGAGATACCTTTCTAAAACACAAACCAAGCCTCCCCATTCCCTTCACTGATCACCTTCTTCAGGTTCCCTTGCCCATGACCTAGCGCCAGGAGGGAAATAAGCAGCCTTGTTTGTCTTACTGTAAGCCCACAGCCAGCCTTTAATGAATGATTAATGATCAATAAATGAAGAAATAAGGAATGATACAAAATTGCAATGAGATAGAACCAGGACCATGGTGGGGGGTTGGGGAAACAAGAAGAGGCTGCAGACCAGGATGATGGTTCACAACTTTGGCAGCTTCCCAGGTGAAATCTGAACACCCCCTCACCTACCCCCACCCTACAGGGAGGGCAAGGAGAGACTGAAGGAGGAGGAGGCAGGCCACTCCACAGTGGCAGGTGGCAGGCTGAATAAGCAAGAGAACTTACAGACGAGGCTCGTCTTGGGCAAGATCTCCACACCTGCCGGCCAGAATCTTAAAAGTTTATACAGAGGCGATAAGCAACAACACTTCACTCTCTCAAGACTGCATCCTTGAAACAGCTCCCACTGTGGGAACCACGGCTACAAAACAGATGTTCCAAGAACAGGGGAGGGGGTAAGGAGCTTCCAGTTGCCCAGGGCCCGCTTATGGGTCAATGGGCAGTCACGTCCTCTGGACGATCAACTCCAACATAGGACCAGCGCAGTGGCTAGTCTGCGGACTTGGGTGTGACCGCTAGCCCAGTGGGAAGGGGTTGGAAGTCAATGTTCTGCAGTCATCCTTGCTGAGTGTGTGCATGTGCGCGCATGGGATAAATGAAGAGTACCTTTTCAGGATATACTCTTGTTGTCATATGACCTCGTTCCCTTTAACCATTCTGAAGCCTTAACAACCTCTTTTGTGTAATATCAGGGAGTGATCCCTAAACTGGGTGCCCCAACTAGAGTATGGATGGCCACCATCTTGGTGCGAGGTTGTTCATCTCCGGTAAGCACCACCCTGACACAATGCTTCTCAAATGGAGACTAGTTTGGACATTCCAATTTTCGCAAGCACAACAGTCAACCCAAAGCAGAAATAACCAATTCCCTCTACAAGCTGGGCCTTGGAAACAGGGTCTGATCTTCTTTTCCATTTCCTGCGTGTTGCTATTGTGGTGTGATGTTCCTGTTTATCTGGGCTTAGTGAACTATCTAGTTCTCTTGGCTCAGTGACAAGGAAATAAGGGGAAATTAGGAATAAGGAGTAGAGGATAGTACTCTAGATAGAACAGGAAGGTAAAAATTGCTTCAATAAAATTATCAGCACAAAAACATCTATGTGAGGGACTAATAAATAACACAGTATGTGTACACAGCTCCTTTCATGTGGGAGTCTTGGACCTACTGTAGGGTTCTAATAGAAAACCTATTTAATGGGGCGCCTGGGTGGCTTAGTTGGTTAAGCAACTGCCTTCTGCTCAGGTCATGATCCCGGAGTCCTGGGATGGAGTCCCACATAGGGCTCCCAGCTCAGCGGGGAGCCTGTTTCTCCCTCTGACCCTCTCCCCTCTCATGCTGTTTCTCACTCTCTCTCTCTCAAATAAATAAAATCTTAAAAAAAAAAAAAAAGAAAACCTATTTAAGGAAAATAAAAGCACTATTGGGGTATTTCCATCTCATTCTAAGGCTTAGCTTGATGTTGTCCATGTGGCCTTCTGGAGTGGGATTTAATTATTCATCATTTTTTCTCCTATTACAAGCTTACTAGCTACTTTTGGAAGAGAAAGGTGAGTGGACTCACATAGCTATGGGTAGGGATAAAAGATAAGAGATAATCTCTCTTAAATAGAGATAAAAAGCGTTGCAAACCACATGTAGCAACTCAAGTTCAGCTTTTATGGGTCTTCTTGTCCACACCTTTTACTACTTCTACAGACCCTGAGGACAATAATTAGAATTCAGGAGGAGAGGAAGGAACATGAAGAATCTTACGAACATGTTTCTAGAAGCACACGCACATTGGTTTGGACAATCGGGATGACCTGGTTCCTCATCTCCTCTGCCCTGCATTCTCCCTCCAGCTGCAGAGTCTAGTGAAAATGGTAGAATATCGTACCCCTGAGGGCTGTGTCCAATCCTAAACAAAGGCCAGATGACAAAGTAAAGCCCCTTTTTCAGAAGCTTCTGCAGTAGGGCCAAGGGAGGGAACAAACACCTGGGAAAAGAGAGTCTATTTTGTGGAAAAAAATACCTGAATTGTTTCCACGTGCTTTTTCATTGCCTCCCTGGCCACTTTCTATCAGGTGGTCAGATTCTCCTGGGGGCACGTCGGACACTGCCTTCAGGAAAACCCTCGAACTCTGTACGGCTAGTGGATCATTCAGGGCCTTGGCAGTCTGCTGCAAATACACATAAGGAACTGTGCATCCCCGTGTGTAACTCCATACCTTCTCTCATGTTGATCTCCCAACAGAAATTATTGCCCCTCCTCCAACCACCACTTTACTTCCCTCCTCCTCACAATTCAGACCAATTACCATTATTACAAAAAGCCTCCTGAAACCTGACTCTTCCACTCTTTCCCTAATTTGGGTGATTTAAGTTAAGACTCTTAGCATAGAGCAATTATTTCCATGACAGCAGTTATCACGTTGTAATTAGCCCCTCCTTGGCCTGGGAGCTTCCCGTGGGTGCAAGCCATATCCACTGGGCTTGGCAAAGCATTTGGGCGCGCAGTAGGTGTTCAAGAAACCCTCGAGTGAACTCTAGGAATATACCCTCTTGAGATATATCATACATACAGCCAAGTGCACACGTCTGCAACGTGCACATCAACGATACACAGAGGTATAAACATACAATGACCACCCAGGTGAGCATTACAGTGCATTGCCCAGAGGCTCCTCTGGAACAACAGGCTTTAATTGCTCTGGGAATGAGCCCCATCCATCTTGTGAAAGCCGGCTGGTGGCCAGTATGAAAGCCAAGAGGATATAAGAAGCCCAATTCCTTGCAGGTAGAATGCCCAGGGTGGGGGCAGGGGCATTTTATTCTAGAGAAAAGTTAAGAACAGGGGGATTAAAGACTACAACATTTTTTAAAAATACAAATAGTGAAAAGTGAGCATAGCAATTATCCTTCTTCCCTCCCCCCTCACGCTCCCCCAGAAATACCAGGGCCAGTGAGACCCGGTGTGGGCGGTCTCAGGAGTCCCTGTCAGCCCCCTCCCGGACGCCTTACCCATGTCCTGATGGCTGTTGAGACCCGGAGACCAGAGTGACTCAGAAGTAACCGTGGTCAAGGCTTGCCAAACCTTACGTGACACGCGCCAAGCGTCGGGTCTCCGCAGGGATCGGACTCCTCAGGTCCCGCTCACCTGCGCCTCCCGCAGACCAGCGTGCGTTCGGGAGCCCGCTATCTCTGCCCACAGGTCGGGGAGGGGAAGCGCCCTCCCCCATCGCTGCGGCCTGACGCTCCTTAATTGACTCAAACGTTTTTGTTTTTGTTTTTGTTCCCTTCGTTTCTCAATCCAGCATTTATAGCATCACGTTACTTCCAGAGGACGAAAGACCTCTGCTGTGGTTGTACAGGCGGCCCCCGCCAGGGCGCGGGGCTCAAATCCGCTGCCAGCGGGAGGGGCGTCTGGGCGAGCGGGGGCCCGAGCCCCAGAAAGTGAAGATGTGCGGGTGACTTGGCCGGGTTCCGAGCGCGGCCAGCGAGGGGGCGCGCGCTCCCCGGGACGCCGCCCAGCCCCTCGGCGCCCAGCGCCCCGCCCCTGCGCGAACTTGGCCGCACCCACTTCCCCCGGGAGGCGCCCCTGCCGCCGCCGCCGCCGCCGCCGCCGCCGCGGGGGCTGACGTCACAAGGCACCCAGCCGCCAGCGCCCCGCGGTGCGCGCCCCGCGCGGGGACCCGCCGCCCTCTCGGCGCCGACAGCGAGGCGCGCCGCGCGCGTGCCCGTCCCCGCCTGCAAGCGCGGCTGAAGATGGCGAGCCCCGCGCCTCCGGAGCACGCCGCCGAGGGATGCCCGGCTCCGGCGGTCGGGGAGCAGGCGCTGCGGCCGCCGCCGCCGCCCCGGGCTCCCCCCGAGGAGCAGGGGGAGGAAGCGCAGGAGAAAGGAGCGGTGGCGGCCAGCGCGGGGCGGCAGGTGGAGGAGGCCGCCGGCGGGGTGGCCGCCGCCGTGACCTGGCTGCTGGGGGAGCCCGTGCTGTGGTTGGGCTGCCGCGCGGACGAGCTCCTGAGCTGGAAGAGGCCGCTGCGCAGCCTGCTTGGCTTCGTCGCAGCCAACCTACTATTCTGGTGAGAGCTCGGGGTGGGTGGGGACGCCCAGGAGGGCAGGTGACCTTGGGGCGCCCAGGAGCGGGCGGAGGGCTCGCCCCGGGCCCGGTGTGGGGGGGTGCACCCTGAACCCCGCGGAGGAAGTGTCAGCCCTGCCCCACTTTCTGGGCCACCTTTCTCGAACAGGTAGACGCACACTTCAACTTTCCTCCAGAAACACTTCCCAGTGAACAGTTGCTATCCTCCGTGTGCGTGTACAGCCTGGCATGGGAGGTGGTCGGCTGATCCGCATGCACCTGTACTTACAGGTGTGCCCAGCGTGCTTGGAAACTTTGGCTTTTGCTTTCGAAAACTCACAGGTCTTGACCTGCTTCCCCAAATCATGCCAGTGCAAACGTACTTCTACTTGTATTCGCTCTTTCACCCCGAGCAGACATCTGGACCAGCTTAGGTACACGCTCAAGACTGCGCCGCCTTCATCAGCCACCTGAGATGGGCACTGAATGATTTGTTTTTCCATTCCCTGGAGGGTTAGGTTTACTGTCTTTACTCCCTGGTGAGAAAACAGGAGGCAAACAGGTGGATTATGTACATCGCCCCGCTGCCCGCCCCCCCTCCCAGGTGTGTGCACAGTGTGATAAACAGTCATACTTTCAGGTGAAGTACAAAATAGAATCTACAGGAATGTTCTCTGAAAAGCCCCTGATCAACAGGTTTGTCTCTCCAAAAAGCTCCCCTCACCAGTAAGGGCAGGGAAAGTGGCTCCTTCATTCAAGGACGTGCCCTGTCATCTGTTAGGAGTCTGATGGAGGGTAGAGAAAAGCTGCTTTTTTGCAACTGTGTCCTCATAAGAAGCATGATCCCCACAGTGCAGAATAAGCAGGGGTTCAGCAGGAGATACCTTGTTACAGGACATGGACTTATTAACCTTAAAGTCAGGAAGTAAGAAAGTACGCAAAACATATACAGCTTGCTATTTTCTAGGCTACCTGGAGCAACTTGAAAATTTTTCTGCTGATCTGTGCTAGTCTTGATTTCTCTTTAAAAGTGGGCTGTATCTTCTCAGTGTCGCTGAATGTGAATTTATTTTGGATATTTTAGCTGTATGTGTTTCTAGTGTGTATTCCAAATTTCTTTATCCTGTTCTGAAGTTATGTGAGCCCTCAGATAAGGAGGATATATTGCATTGTACTAGATCAAGCCACAGTACAATAATCTTAGGACTGTGTTTCCCTCATTTTACCAGTGAGGGACATGTTTTTAAAATTCTCTTAATTTTAAATTGTATTTACTTAAAAAACAGTTAATAGCCTCAGAGTTCAAATGTTTAAAGGTAAAAAAATGATACACATTTCGGAGATCTCTTTCCCATGCCTGTCTGTGGCCATGCGGTCTTCTCCCAGAGACAACCAATGTCACCAGTTTCCTCTATTGTTCCAGACTGTGCATATTTTTTAAAATAGGCAATATTCTCTGCAAATTGTAGGATACTATTTGGGTTATTCCTCTTCTTGTATGTCTTGGCGATCACTTCCTTGATCTTTTTCAGTTGCATAGAATTCCATCATAAGGATGTCAAAAATTATTTAACCTTTCTCCTACTGATGGACTAAGGTATTTTCTAAACTTCTGCTATTTGAGTGTTCTAGCTAATGGCCTTGGACATGCATTATTTTGCATATATGTAAGCATTTCTGTAGGATAGTTTCCCAGAAGTGGAATTACTGGGTCCAAGAGAATGTGCATGTGTAATTTTTTTTTAAGATTTATTTATTTGAGAGAGAGATGGAGCGCATGTGAGCAGGGGGAGGGGCAGAGGAGAGGGAGAGAGAGAAAATCCCCAAGCAGGCTCCCCACTGAGCAGGGAGCCTTCATCCCAAGCTCAATCCCAAGACCCTGAGATCATGACCTGAGCTGAAATCAAGAGTTGGGTGTTTAACCGCCCCTGTGCACATGTTATTTTGATGGATATCATTATAGAATTTCCTTGGCGGTCTATAAATTTATACTCCAGCCAGCAATGTGTATGACTGCCTGTTTCTCTATACCCTTGCCAACAGTGTTTTACCAGACTTTTTGATCTTGCATATCAGGTAGGTGAAAAGAGCATCCCAATTTGGTTTTAATTTATATTTCTCTGGGTTGGGGCATTTTTTCTTAAGTTCAAGAGCCACTATAATTTTCTTTGCATTATCTATTTATAAATAACTTTGTCCATGTTTTTAGTTGTGCCATTGGGCTTTTTCCCTGTTGATTTGTAGGAACCCTTTTTATATTAACAACTTTAGCCTAATTTCTGTAATGTAAATTACAAACATTTTTTCTGTGATGTATTTTTAATAACATCCATTAAGGAAGGATTTTTGCATAAATAATTGAAAGGCATATTTGATATTATTTTGGAGTGATGTCTTCCATCCATTTTTTTAAACTCTTTTCTTTTTTTTTAAAGTAAGCTCTGCGCCCAATGTACGGCTTGAACTCATGACCCTGAGATCAAGAGTCACACGCTCTACTGACTGAGCCAGCAGAGCGCCCCCATCCATTTTTTTTTTTTTTTTAATGAGTCTGATGGAGAGGCAAACAATGGCCAGGCATTCAGTCCAGCTATAACTTTCTGCTTATCTGTTTTATTTCTTCTCCTCTTTGCAGTATCTACATTCCATGCATGTATTTTCTTTGACAAAAAGATAAGAGTCCTGCTTTTAAAATTCTGAAATACCTACTAGTTGTAATTTCTGATCCATTTATTAATTTCATTAAAATTTTGGTGTTTTATCCCCCTCTCTTGCTTTTGGGGTTAAAATGATTTTCAAGGTCATCATTTTCTTTAAATAATGTGCTTCTTATCAAGTGATCTTAAATTATGTGACACTCTAGCATTCTCTGTCCCAGGGACTCTAAAACTGTATTTTTTTAATGAGAAAAAATGATCAATGTTAAAAATATAAGGAACCCAAATCTTGTCTTAAGCAAAAGTGATGATGTTTTTTGTTTAATTGATGTTACTGCATTTTTGTGGAAATTAACTTTTTAAACCTTTTTTGAATGATTTAGTACCTGATCCCAGCAGTAGCTTTCAAGACTTTGAGTTGGGGTTCAAAAGTTCTAACATTTTTCACCTGTCCTTTATCAGCAAGATTTTAGTGTTGTGCACTAGAAGCACAAAATCTGAGACACAGCCATAACAAATGGGTATAACATAAGGCCGCATGAAGCAGGTGTGGTGGAAGAAACAGAGAAAGCATCATTCATTTGATGGAGTTTTGGGGGAGTGACAGCATAGTGGCTGGAAGAGATCGTGGGGTCTTCCTAAGGCGATTGTGCTTGAACAAGACCTGGGTGGACAGGACGATTTGGGTAGATCAAATATAAGGTCAACAGCATTCCAGCCCTAAGACATTGTTCTTAATATTTTGACCAATATACTGAACAGGTGCAGTCAGATAGTGGTTGGTAGAGAAAAATAGGAAGAGGAGACTGGCTAGGTGTTTTGGACACATAGTTGGGGACAGTGTGGTCACCTTGAATGTCAGACCATGTGTTTGGACTTGTTTTTTTTATAGGCAGTGGGGACAAAAAAATGTCAAAGTGTCCATGAATCTTTTAATGGGTAAGTAAATTGTGGTACATGCATTCCTACCATAAAATACTATATCACAGTGAAGGGCACCTGGGTGGCTCAGTCGGTTGGGTGCCTGCCTTCGGCTCAGATCACGATCTCAGGGTCCTGGGATTGAGCCTGGTGTGCGGCTCCCTGCTCAGTGGGGAGTCTGCTTCTCCCTCTCTCTCTGCCCCTCCCCCAGCTCGTGCTATCTCTCTCTCTCTCTCTCAAATAAATAAAATCTTTAAAAAATACTATATCACAGTGAAAATAAACTGCAGCTATAGGCAACAATGAATTTTACAAACATATATGAATTTTACAAATGTAACTTTGGGCAAAACACACAATATGTGTAGAATGATCCAGTTTTTTAACCAACTGAGCCACCCAGGCGCCCCTGATCCAGTTTTTTAAAAGTTTTCGAACACATTAAACGGTATCAATTAGGGCTATAGACACGGGAGATTAGAAAGACTTCTTTTTTTTTTTTTTAAGAGAGGGCGAGAAAGGTGGGGGAGGGGCAGAAGGAGAGGGAGAGAGAGAATCCTAAGCAGGCTCTACGTTCAGTGTAGAGCCCCACATGGGCCTCGATCATGACCTGAGCCGAAATCAAGAGTCAGACGCTTAACTGACTGAGCCACCCAGGCGCCCCTAGAAAGACATTCTTATCCCTAAAATCAAGAAAGTGTTTATCTCTGGGAGGAGTGAGAAGGTATGACCACAGAGAGGCACATAGAAAGTTCTGGGGTATAGGCAGTGTTCTGTTTTTTGGCTCTGGTGATAGTTACATGACATTCAAGTTCTGATTATTTTAAAACTGTGTGTCTGTGTGTATGTGTTCTTATCTATGATAGATTTTATGAAAAATGCTGGAATACTAAATAATACTAAAAAAATGGCATTCACTCGTAGCTCCAAGGAATTTGATAAAACACAGACCACAGATAGTGCTTGTCTCAAGTAGCAGGATTTCCACAACCTGAAATAGATTGAGCAATGGCCCAATAGTCTTAGGGCTGTATCTTTTTCATCTTACCAACAAAGAACATGTTTTTAAAATTCTTTTTCTTATTTTTAAATTTTACTTATTTTAAGAAATCGCTAATACCGCCTCGCAGTTCAAAAGTTTAAAAGTACAAAAGGGTAAACAGCTTGAAGAACTCTTTCCCACGCCTGTCCCTGGCTACCCAGTTTCCTTTCAGAGGCAATCAGGGACACCGCTTTTAAGCACAACATAAAATAGGGTGGACCCAATGAAGCAGAAAACACCATTTATTTTTGTTTTTAAGGGATTAACTTGCAGTATACTGTCAATAAAATGCACACACTTCAAGTGTACAGCCAAATATATGCTCTTGTATAACCATACAGCAATCAAGATCTAGAACACTCCATCACTCCACAAAATTTCTTCGAGTCCCTTATCTGTCAGTACCCACCTCTGGGGATTAATCTGCTTTACATCACTATAGATTAGATCTGTCTTCCCTAAAGTTTCATATAAGTGATACCATATTAATATGATGTCTTTTGTGTCTGGCTTTGTTTACTCAGCATGAAGTTTTGAGATTCATCCCTCTTGTGTATATCCATGGTTTGTTCCTTTTTATTGTTACCTAGTACGCCATTTAAGGGATATGCCACAATTTGTTTATCCATTTGCTAGATGATGTTCATTTGGCTTCTTTTCAGGTTGGCTATTATGAATAAAACTATTAAAAACTTCAGGCACAGATCTTTGTGTGAAATGTCTGTTTATGGTGAGAGTAGTGGCAAGCTCGGACCTGTGTTTTGTCTGGCCACGTGGCCGTTATCTCAGGCAAGCAATGGAGACAAATGCCCCTCTTCTTAGTCTCCTTGCTGGTCAGAGTACTGACATTGAATGCCTTATGATGCAGCCACCCTCTCGGGTCAGATTGCCCCCCGCAGCCTAGAAAGCCACTCTCGTGTGATTTAGTTTTGAACCTGCAGTTAGAGACCATGGCCTACAGAACAGTCTTAGCGTAGGCTGTTTCCTTCAGGGCATGTAGCGTTGCACGATGACATTCCCCACCATTTGTGTAAATAATAAAACTGCAAGAAAGTGTTAGGCTTGAGGTGACTACACAAGGGTGTACCTGAAGAGACCCGTGGGACTCTGCCTTCTGGGCATCTGTGCCGTCTGCCATGCCCGGGACCCACCGGGAGTCCTTGCTGCACCGTCCTCAAGAGCTGGTTTGGAAGGTTGCAAAGTCCAACTCTCACTTGGTTTCAAGAGCCCCCACTATACTGCCACTGATGGGTTCTTCTAGCTTGCATTGGAATAGTGGCCCTCAAAGAGTGGTCTCTGACCAGCATGGTCAAGGGCACCACCTGGGCACTTGTTAGAGACAAAGATCATGGGCTCCACTCCACCACGCCTACTGTACCGAGATCCCTGGAGGTGGGACCAAAGCATCTGAATTTTCTCCAGCTCCCTGGGTAACTCAATACACACACAAGTTTGAGAACCACTGCATTTGATCCCACTTTCTGGGATCACAAACCCAGTTCTCCATAAGGCAGCATTTTCATTGGTGACAACTAAATAGTAAATATTTTCCTACAATGAGTTAAGCCCACCTCTTGATTATCTCGGCAGCTGCCCAAGATCCACACCCCCTTTCTAGGACAATCCTTTGTTTCAAGATGCATTTTCTTCTTGCTCCTGCTGCATCCTTTTCCCGCAGTTGAGAACTCCTGGGCTTCTTCCCTCACTGTTTTCCAGACTCTTCCGGACTTGCTTCAGTTTATCTGTATTCCTCCTGAATGCAGCATTCCTTAGATGGTCTCACCAGTGTGTACTCTCCCCCCTCCTCCTGGACAGCATTCACATAGCCTGAAATAGAATTTCTTTACTCTAATTGATAGTAACTCCCTTTGACAGATGCTATTATTGACAGTTGTTAAACTCTTATTTTATATATATACTTAAAGCTATACATATATATATATAACTATACAATTAGAGTTTGTCAAGCTATACTAAAATTACTAAGGACATTCATATTCAGCACCTTATTTAAATCTTACAGCAACTCAGTAAAGCAGTTATTGTTCCCTTTTTACACAAGAGGAAACTGAGGCTTGTAGGAGTTCAATCAAATTATCAAAGGATGACATTGACCTGTACCATTCAATAGAATATGTGCAGTGATGGAAATAGTCTACATTTGTACTGTCTGGTATGGTAGCCTCTTGTGGCTTTTGAGCATGTGAAATGTGGCTAGTCTGACGCAGGAACTGTATTTTAAATTTTATTTAAAGTTAAATTTAAATAGCCACACGTGGCTAGCGGCTACCGGATTGAGTAGCACAGTGCTAGACCATAGTCACAGGGCTGGGTCATGAAGCCATGCCCTCTCTCCACAAATTTAGTGTTGTTTTGTTGTTTTGTTTTACTGTGTCACTCTAAAGAGAAGATAGATTATGGCAGCCAATGATTAGGGCTTACATTTTGCAGCATTATAGAATTATACTTAATGATTTCAGCATAGTGCAAAAATAATTATGTTGGAAGAATGTTGCTTCTGCATTAAGAAGGATTTTTTTTTAGCTTGATAGCTAGTCTAGTCCATGTTCCTCACCTTATCTCTGCTCCAGCTGGGCAATCAGCAGCCGTAGATGAGCGTCTGCTCCAGGCCCACGTGGTGCTGGGCCTAGAGGGTATACCAGAAGCCCCAGGTCTGTCCTTGGCTCTGAGGGCTTACACTCTGGTTTATGAGGCATGGCTGGTTCAGCGAACTGATTGAAACAGTACACCACAATTCTAAATTGTATGCCACAGTCCCTAGAGCCTTACAGTTTTGGAATAGTGGAGATCAGGAGGGCTGGAATAGTTAATGACAGCTCTGTGTGAATTAACAATCGTATAGACCTAAAAGAGAAGATATAATTGTAAAAGCAAGATTAACAATGAGGGACAAACCCAGGAATAAATGGGGGTAAGAGCCAGATTTTGTCAGCATGGGGAGACTCACCTGCCTCATGCTGAGGGTATGTTCTGGAGAGCGTGGAATAGAAGTTATTATTCTTGGATGCCTGGAACCAGCATGGGATCTGAAACACTGTAAGATATTCAAAAGGTTTGGTGAACTGAGCTGGACTAGAGGATATTCCCCCCGCCTGAATAGGGTGGGGCTAGTTAAGAAAAGTCTTGCGAAACAGAAAGGCTACAGTTCACTGAAAATAGTTATGGACTTTTTTGTATTCAGCATTTAGCAGACATTTCTTGAGCGGTGGTCTCATGTGCCTATTATTAGACACAATGTCTCTTTCATGAGTTCCCATGTAAAGCTGTTCTCTCAGACCTCAGTATCTTAGCACCAGGAACTTCTGGTTGAGGACCTAAAAGACAGGGTTGTTTTTACCAGATTAATTCTCATTCTAGAAACCCATCAGGTTTTCCTCTCTAATAACTACAAAGCTCTTCTTTAGTGATTTTGCACAATTTTGATTATGTTATTTGGATAATAACTTTACCTCAGCTTCTTTTTCCTACTTTTTTTTTTTCATTTTATCCTGTTGTGCATGACTGTTTTTAAATTGCTGGATGGATTCAAATGAGTACAAATAAATGAGGTGTATCATTATTACTAGCTACTGGGAATACAGTGATGACAAAGACATTCTGATTCCTGGTGATAGAAACAGATTAGTAAGCAAATAATTCTAATGCAAGGTTATGCTGTGCACACTAAATTATCACACATGGGCCAGGAAGAAGCAATAGAATTTCCTTAGATAACAAACAAGAGCCTATGGGGACTGAGCAGGAGACAAGACGATCAGTATGTGAAAAGTCAAAGAGAGCTAATACATATTGAGTAGCGGTTATGTACTAGGTACTCAGTTAATTCATGGAAGCTTGAACAGTAGCACTCATACATAACTCGCTTCTACAGATGGATGAAGAGACAGAAAAGGAGGAGGGGAGGGGGAGGGTTGTTTTATGTGCTCCGGGGAATATCCAGAGGTGAGGTTGAAAAGAGAAACGTTGGGACCAATTTATGAAGGGGTTACCATTGGGCTGTGCAAAGGAATTTGGACTACATCAACACAGCAGTTTCCATCTATCACCCAATATAAATAGCATTGTGTTACACCCTTCCTTCTGAAGCCTCCATTCAGGAAAATTCAACAAATATTTATTGAGTGTCTACCAATGTTGTTTTAGGTGCTAGAGATGTAACAGTGGACACAAAATGTGTATATAGGATCCCTTTTTTCATGGAGCTCGTATTCCAGTGGTGGAAATGGCAGAAGAAAGACAACAAACAAATATACAAAAGGCTAGAAGCAGTTGGATGCTCTGGAGGAAGCAAGCCGGGACAGGAGACAGGGAGTGGCAAGGAGGTGCTACTTTGCTGAAGTGGTCATTGCTGGCATCTCAGGGAGTGACCTTGAACAGACACCTGAAGATCGAGCTGGGGAATGGTCCATGCAGCTCCCTCTGTGGTGGAATGTGCCAGAGGAAATGGTGTGTGCAGAGGCCCTGAGTGGAGGAGGCTTGGGTGTGAACGGGATCGCAAGGAGCGCAGCGCGGCTGCAGCTGGGTGAGCAAGGGGGAGGCACCGTTAGGTTGGCCCAGAAGCCCATGCAGCCGCTGTGCCAAATTCTGCTTTTTCGCTTTTTCTCGCCCCCCCCTCCCCCGCCCCCGGATGAAGGAGGGGAGTGAGAGCCTGGGACCAGAGACCAGTTAGGAGCATCGCAGGAGCATGGGGGTGGTGAAGAGAGGCAGTGGGGGTGGGGAAGAGGAGATGGATTCAGGGGGGGACTTGAGGTACAATTGGGAGTCTCGAATGACTTGGGGGGTGGGAAGAAAGAGGTGGAGGGTCTACGAGGAGCCCCTCCTCTCTTTCTGCACTGCATTAACCAGGTGAGGGTCCCTGAGGTTCAGCAGGTTGGGGCCATGCGGAAGGAGGGTGACCTGTCCAATCGTGGGAGGTTGAATTTGCTGTGCCTGTGGGCCACCAAGTAGTTGTCCGAGTAAGTCCCTACCGGGTTAGCTCCATGGGCTGATGTTCAGGGGACAGATGGTTGCAGTACAGACTTGGGTATCGGGGTGCAGGCGTGGGCGGTTGGGGAATGCCCGGGGGAGCACTGACTGGGTAACAGGAGGGCCTGGAGGACAATGTTGAGGAAACTGTCGTTACCAAGGTGGGTGCCCCCAAAAAGCCCCCTTTGCAGGAGCGTTGGAGCATGGTGGGTCCCAGAGGGAGGTGCCGGGGAGAAGCCAGGTCAGCTAACTCTCTAGGGCGTCAGCGAGCATTCCACGTGCAAGTGCTCCTTCCTGGCCTTGGTGAGAGCAGTGTCTGCAAGGGCCCAGCAGAAGGGACGGATTCTCAGTTCCGTCCTCCCAGCCATGTCCTCCTGGCCACTTTGCGATTTGGCTAGCTCCCGACTTGGCCAAGATTCACGCTAATGCCTAGCTTTCATGCCTGTTGAGATAACCTATTTGAATGTCAGAAGGTGCGTTTTAAAGCTGTTCCTATTTGCCTTCCTATAGAGTCCTACCCCTGTCCCCTCCATGCCATTCTCCAGGTGCTGTGAGACCTCTGGGTGGGTCCTCCAGAGGACACTGGGACCTGGGGGGCTGGCTACAGCTTTCCCAGGAAGGAGGAGGATCTGTTGAAGGCATTGATGGATGGGGAGGCTGGCTACAGCTTTCCCGGGAAGGAGAGCAGGAAATCACACATGATTGGGGGGAAAACTCTCAGGTACATTGTTTTCTTGGCTTTATGTATGTTTAGCCATTTCTTCAGCAAATCCATTTTTATCAGGTTCCTGTATTTTCATCTTTGCCCTCATAGACCAATTTTTTTCAAGGTGCATTTTAGTCTATATTAGTTTAATAGTCAGTATTTTGAGGGGCATTTCCCATTTGCTTAAAGAAGTGAGATCAAATGTGTCCATGGTATCCGTATATCATTACAGACATGCTTTTAGAAGCATAAAATGCTTCACTATCATCAAAGACTCTTCTGAAATGTTCTCTAGAGTGCTTTTTGTTCTCTGCAGATTTCCATGTATTTGGGAAGGAAATCTCCCTGTCTGGGAACGAAGGGGGCAGTACCTAAGTGAAACACATTGGGCCTGGTGTGGCCACTTGCATGGTCCAGATAGAAGGAATCTTAGAACCAGGGAAAGAGCAGGAGCCACGCATGGGGCAGCCAGCTGACCGAACCTTTCCAGTGAAAGGTTAAGCAGAAAGCTCACTCTTGCTGTGACCACCCAGGTTCACTGGGTTTCTAGATAAACTGATCTGGCTACTGTGTAACAAGGCAGGTTTCACGGGACAGATTTGGATGCACAGTGTTGTAGCCTTGCATGATTTCACTTCATGGTGCCTGCAGTGGTCATCGATTTTAACCGACCATTTACTGGACTCTGCTGGGCACTGGGTATAGTTACTGTCTTACTGAATTCTCCTCCCACCCAGCAAGGGATCATAGCCCCATTTTGCAGGAGGGATACTGATGCTCAGGGCTTTTGAGTCACTTGCCCCAAGATGCAGAGCTGCCATTCCAACCAGGCTTCTTGTATGTTCTTCCCTCAATAAACTAGACTCTCCTGCAAGGGGAGATTACTACATAAAATGAGGCAAGATTTTATACGGCTTATCCCGTCTGTCTTCTAGGACAAGTTAATTCTCAAATTAAAATACCAGCTGCCTCCCACATAGCTGGGTATGTCTGCTGTAGGGAAAGAAGTGAATTTCTTTTTCCCAGTAAAATTTCAGCACCTACCACGGCCTTCACCCACAGCTCCACTCTGCCACCTCGGTATTCCATTTTAGGCATTAATTACCCAAACTGGATGTGCATCGGTCCAAGATGCCAAATGGTCCAGCTTCATCCTATTTCGGGTCCCTTTTGGGCGGGCCCTCTAGACTCAGGGATGGCCCTTTCTCCACAGGTAAGATGTCAAGCAGACTCTTGCATGTTCTCAGATGGCTCCGCCCCGTGTACTTTGGGACATGACATCTTGTCTTTAAGGAGCACTCCGCCACACCCTGGGTGGGGTGGGGCTGACACTGATGGCGGTGCCTTTATGGGAGGAGCACAAGAGGCAGTCGGGAGAGCCCAGATCATCCTGCTTCTCCCCTGGCTCGTGTGCAAAGCCATCGTGCTCTGCAGCTGTTCGGGGCCCCAGGGCCCTCGTATTGGGAGTCCTCCCCCTGGGGCTTCCTGTTAATTTCAGTTGTGGCTCTGCCTGTCTTCCATGGTGCCGGGCGCAATTTGAAGGTATTTTATTTTTCTGATTCTTAGAAACTTAGGAAACCTTTGTTGACTACCACCTGGGTCAAAGAAAAAACCCTACAGTGACAGAATATGTAGTAAACGATGTTGAGAATCCCACACATGAAATGCAATCACTGTCTCTCTTTGTGTACACACAAACAGACTTTCTCTCTCTCTCGGATCAACTAATTCCACCCGACTTTTAATAAAAAACAGCTGTCTCTTGCCCTGCCTCTCCCCAGGTCTCGGTCCTGTTTCTCAAAGCAACTATTGTTATCTTTCTGCTTTTTAGGTCTGTTTTTAGGCTTTTCTAAATAATATCCTCAAAATGCCATTCCTTTTTTTTTCTTTTTGACAATTATAAGCAATTTCTTGAAATTTTTTGAGGTGTAATTGATATATAATGTCAAACAATTGGTTTCAGGTAATCAACATAAAGATTTGATATTGGTATATAATGTAAAATGATCACCACAGTACGTCTAATTACTGTCTGTCACCAGACTTAGTTACAAGTTTATTTTTTTAAATGCCATTTCTTGACTTAGCTATCAGAGATACTATTTTTTCCCTCCCGCCCCGACCCACATATACACCCTTCCCTCCTCCAACCACTCTAATGATGTCATAATTTGGGGCTCAGTCACTGACTGTGTAAGCATTGTTCATACAGGAGCTAAGGAGAATGCCCCATTTGCAGTTCCTTCCTGGTCTAACTTTATTTTGCTGTTACTCTTAGCATGTTTTTTCTATCTGATCATTTTAACTCTCCAACATTTCTAGAAAACTCCCTTCGATAAAGGGCACACATCAGGCTGACACTTCAGTCTCTCTCCTTTTTACCTTTTCCTTGGAGCCATCCCTGCTGGAGTGCCCACCCACCTGTCCCAGGATAGTCTCATCCCTGGGCCTACTGTCCTCAGAGGACATCCACACCATCACCTTCTCGCCTGTGGTAGAGCCTCTGTTACTGGATCTATGATGAAAATGGGGTCAGGGGAAAGTTAGCAGCCTGAATGGGGGAGCTCCCATTTTTCCTTGAGAATTTTCATGGTAGCTTAAGATTTTCTTTTTTTTTTTTTAAGATTTTATTTATTTATTTGATGGAGAATGGGAGAGAGAGCAGGAGAGCACAAGCAGGGGGAGCAGCAGAGGGAGAGGGAGAAGCAGGCTCCCCACTGAGCAGGGAGCCCAATGTGGGGCTCAATCTCAGGACCTGAGCTGAAGACAGATGCTTAACCGACTGAGCCAACCAGGCGCCCCAATTGTAGCTTAAAATTTTCTGATGTTAATTTGAGTTCTTCATTTTTTTCTCTGTTACTAGACTCTTTCTCGGTGAACTCTTCATTATCCAGAGAGCACATTCCCTAGCTTTGAGAGAGCACAAAGGAAACCCATGTTTTGAGAACTTGCATGCAGAAAACATCTTGATCCCAACCCTTCCAGTTGATTGCTGGTTTGGCTTGGTTTAGAGTTCTGGGTTGGGAATAATTTCTCCTTAAAGTTTGGAAGCATTGCCTGTCCCCATCTGCTTGCTTGTGTCCAATGTTGCTTTTGAGCAGACGCATGCCTTTCCAAAGCCTCACCTCTTATAGATGATCTAGAGTTGGTCTGGCTTTTGATTTATGATTTCTGGTGTTTAGGTAAGCAGGGAACAGACCATTCTGCTGTGTTATTATTACTCATGCTTTAGGTCTTCCAGGCAAGCTTAAAGCAGTTCTTTTTAGCTTTTGTGCCTTAAGGACCCAGTATTTCCTTGCAGTATAAAAGCTGCATATGACTTTTGTAGTCTGTTCTCTAGGTGGATGGAGTTGAACACAGGGCTTCTATGTGCATCCCAAGGGTATTCACTCAGAAAACAGCATGAGTGCCCCCCCGCCCCCGCCAGAGTTGTTCAGGGAGTCTTTCCTGGCTGGATGCTGTAGGCTTTGCTGAGCTGAACCCTGGGGGGGGCTGGGTGTCAGGCCTGGCACATGGCCTGGCTTTGAGTGAACACAGAAGATCCTAAAAGACGCTGCGCCTAAACCAAACAAAAGGCAGAGAGAATTCATGCCTTGACCTTGTCAGCACAGAGCTCAAAACAAGTATCTTAACCTGCCACAGACAGGAGGTGCTGAGTTGAGAAAGCATCAGTGCGATTTGCATTTTAGATTTGGATTGGAGCTTAATGCTACCTAGGTGCCAATTTCTGCTTGTCAGCTTCCAAAAAGCCACCCTGGCACTTTTGCTTGTGTTTTGCTGGGCTATGTAGCACTGAAAGCAATGTGCATCCAGAGTAACTGATTTCAGCGAAAGAATGAACGGAACGAATCGGAATCATCGAGGACCCTGAGTTCCTGGTTCTTTGGAAGTACTAACCTGTGTTCGGTATTTAAAAGAAGATGCTTCTGTCTGTGATCACGTTGAGCTAGCTCTGACCTAGTAAACCACGTCATTTATTTTGTTAGCCGCTAAAGCCTTTCTAGTTTAATCACCTCATTGTACAGATGAAATAACTGAGTCCCAAGGCTCCACAGTGAGCTGGTGGCAGCATGACCCGTATCAGTGCCTCCTGACCCCTTTTTCTCAAAACTGCATGCCATTGAATGTTGAAAGAGTGAGGATGATGAAACCTAGGAAGCAAAATAATAATGCTCCCAAGTGCGGAAATCACTGACGATAGTTTGCAGGTCAGCGTGGGCGTTATACTCTGTTGATCCAACCACGTCTTTAGGGGGCTTGAGAATCTGGAGCAAGTGATTGACCGACCTCCCCACGATTTGTCAAGACCCTCAAAAGCTCCCAGCAGTGTGCCTCAGGCATTTGCTTCTGACTTCACCTTCCCTTCTTCCCCACCATCAAGTGAGCCAGAGTCTGTTAAAAGTCACTTTTGGCAAAAGGAGACTTTCTCTTGCTCTCTGTAGTAATGGCTTGCATTTGACTACCTCTACTTGAAACATCCGACTAATGGCAACACAACTTCTTTCAAATGATGAGGGTAAGTCCATTCTGGAAAACCTTTTGTAAGAAGAATTCTTGTCATGTAAAAATACATTTGCCATTCAAAAGATAAACATTTTTATGTTCCTGAATTACAAATTGATACTTGTGTTTACTAAAACAATAACAAGACCTGTCAAAATAGAGTCACTTTCATAGTTATCAATATCATAGTTATCAAACACAACTTAAGCGCTTTTGTTGTTGTTGTTATTAATAAAATCTCTAAAAGAGCTGCTGACCTTTTCTCCTCAAGCTCTCCTGTTTGTTCACAAAAAACATGCATGCACTCAGTGTTTTAAAAAACTGAAGGTTTCATGGGAAATAAAAAAACGTAAAATAAAGATCAAAGTTGTCCTTTAGAACAGCATGAGGGGAGGGACGCCTGGGTGGCTCAGTTGGTTAAGCGTCTGCCTTTGGCTCAAGTCATAATCCCAGGGTCCTGGGATTGAGCCCCGCATGGGGCTCCCTGCTCAGTGGGGAATCTGCTTCTCCCTCTGCCTGCCCCTCCCCCTGCTTGTGTGCTCTCTCTTTCTCTCTCTCTGACAAATAAGTAAATAAGGAAAAAAAAAAAAAAAGAACAGCATGGTTTAGGGAGTATGAAAGGAGATTCCACCATGAGTCAGAAGGCGGTCGCTCGTCTAGGGCTCTGTGGCTCACAAGTGCATAAAACCCAAGTCCATCTTTGTATGCGGAAGAAATGGCCCGTAAGCTGGAGGAGGGACATCATAAGAAACTCTTTCTGCAGTTGAGTTCCTGTACCTTGAATGGGTATATCCTGGGGTGCTGACTGTAGGATGGAAACCTTATTTCATCTACAAATTCATCTTTTTAGGAATACATATTTTCTTGGTCTACCTTTTGAATTTAACTTCCAGATACCTTCTCAGTAAATTCAAAACAACTGCATTGATGTGTATAACATCAAGAAGTTTTAGTGAGACACTTTCAACAGTTTTATTATTGTAGTTTATGAGAAAATGGTATAATAAATTTTCAACTTTTTCTTAAAAATGATATCTAAATAGTTAAAGATATTTAACAACAAAGTTTCATCTTCAGCTCTAGTTTTGTGTGTTAGGATAGATTTTAAAATATAATCCAATGGAAATGGAAAATGATTTAAAATTGCTTTTTTTTTTAATTCACTAGTATTAGTGAACACTAGCTTTCCTTTATCAAAATGGATACTGATCATTTCCATTAAAATTTTTCACTTTATTTTTTTTTTATTTTTTTTTTTATTTTTTATTTTTTTTAATTTTTTTTTTATTGTTATGTTAATCCCCATACATTACATCATTAGTTTTAGATATAGTGTTCCATGATTCATTGTTTGTGCATAACACCCAGTGCTCCATGCAGAACGTGCCCTCCTCAATACCCATCACCAGGCTAACCCATCCTCCCAACCCCCTCCCCTCTAGAACCCTCAGTTTGTTTCTCAGAGTCCATCGTCTCTCATGGTTCTTCTCCCCCTCCGATTTCCCCCCCTTCATTCTTCCCCTCCTGCTACATTCTTCTTCTTCTTTTTTTCTTTCATAACATCTATTGCATTATTTGTTTCAGAGGTACAGATCTGAGATTCAACAGTCTTGCACAATTCACAGCGCTTACCAGAACACATACCCTCCCCAGTGTCCATCACCCAGTCACCCCATCCCTCCCACCCCACCCCCCACTCCAGCAACCCTCAGTTTGTTTCCTGAGATTAAGAATTCCTCATATCAGTGAGGTCATATGATACATGTCTTTTTCTGTTTGACTTATTTCGCTCAGCATAATACCCTCCAGTTCCATCCACGTCGTTGCAAATGGCAAGATCTTATTCCTTTTGATGGCTGCATCATATTCCATTGTATATATATACCACATCTTCTTTATCCATTCATCTGTTGATGGACATCTTGGCTCTTTCCACAGTTTGGCTATTGTGGACATTGCTGCTATAAACATCGGGGTGCACGTAGCCTTTCGGGTCCCTACTTTTGTATCTTTGGGGTAAATACCCAGTAGTGCAATTGCTGGATCATATGGTAGCTCTATTTTCAACTTTTTGAGGAACCTCCATACTGTTTTCCAGAGTGGCTGCACCAGCTTGCATTCCCACCAACAGTGTAGGAGAGTTCCCCTTTCTCCGCATCCCCGCCAACATCTGTCATTTCCTGACTTGTTAATTTTAGCCATTCTGACTGGTGTGAGGTGGTATCTCATTGAGGTTTTAATTTGGATTTCCCTGATGCCGAGCGATATTGAACACTTTTTCATGTGTCTGTTGGCCGTTTGGATGTCTTCTTTGGAAAAATGTCTGTTCATGTCTTCTGCCCATTTCTTGATTGGATTCTTTGTTCTTTTGGTGTTGAGTTTGATGAGTTCTTTATAGATTTTGGATACTAGCCCTTTATCTGATATGTCATTTGCAAATATCTTCTCCCATTCTGTCAGTTGTCTTTTGGTTTTGTTGACTGTTTCCTTTGCTTTGCAAAAGCTTTTTATCTTGATGAAGTCCCAAGAGTTCATTTTTGCCCTTGCTTCCCTTGCCTTTGGCGACGTTTCTAGGAAGAAGTTGCTGCGGCTGAGGTCGAAGAGGTTGCTGCCTGTGTTCTCCTTTAGGATTTTGATGGACTCCTGTCTCACGTTGAGGTCTTTCAACCATTTGGAGTCTATTTTTGTGTGTGGTGTAAGGAAATGGTCCAGTTTCATTCTTCTGCATGTGGCTGTCCAATTTTCCCAACACCATTTGTTGAAGAGACTGTCTTTTTTCCATTGGACATTCTTTCCTGCTTTGTCAAAGATTAGTTGACCATAGAGTTGAGGGTCCATTTCTGGGCTCTCTATTCTGTTCCATTGATCTATGTGTCTGTTTTTGTGCCAGTACCATACTGTCTTGATGATGACAGCTTTGTAGTAGAGCTGGAAGTCTGGAATTGTGATGCCGCCAGCTCTGCTTTTCTTTTTCAACATTCCTCTGGCTATGCGGGGTCTTTTCTGGTTCCATACAAATTTTAGGATTATTTGTTCCATTTCTTTGAAGAAAGTGGATGGTATTTTGATGGGGATTGCATTGAATGTGTAGATTGCTCTAGGTAGGATTGACATCTTCACAATATTTGTTCTTCCAATCCATGAGCATGGAACGTTTTTCCATTTCTTTGTGTCTTCCTCAATTTCTTTCATGAGTATTTTATAGTTTTCTGAGTACAGATCCTTTGCCTCTTTGGTTAGATTTATTCCTAGGTATCTTATGGTTTTGGGTGCAATTGTAAATGGGATCGACTCCTTAATTTCTCTTTCTTCTGACTTGTTGTTGGTGTATAGGAATGCCACTGACTTCTGTGCATTGATTTTATATCCTGCCACTTGACTGAATTCCTGTATGAGTTCTAGCAGTTTTGGGGTGGAGTCTTTGGGATTTTCCACATAAAGTATCATATCATCTGCAAAGAGTGAGAGTTTGACTTCTTCTTTGCCAATTTGGATGCCTTTGATTTCTTTTTGTTGTCTGATTGCTGTGGCTAGGACTTCCAATACTATGTTGAATAGCAGTGGTGATAGTGGACATCCCTGCCGCGTTCCTGACCTTAGGGGGAAAGCTCTCAGTTTTTCCCCATTGAGAATGATATTCGCTGTAGGTTTTTCATAGATGGCTTTTATGATATTGAGGTATGTACCCTCTATCCCTATACTCTGAAGAGTTTTGATCAAGAAAGGATGCTGTACTTTGTCAAATGCTTTTTCTGCATCTATTGAGAGGATCATATGATTCTTGTTCTTTCTTTTGTTAATGTATTGTATCACGTTGATTGATTTGCGGATGTTGAACCAACCTTGCAGCCCAGGGATAAATCCGACTTGGTCGTGGTGAATAATCCTTTTAATGTACTGTTGGATCCTATTGGCTAGTATTTTGGTGAGAATTTTTGCATCCATGTTCATCAGGGATATTGGTCTGTAATTCTCCTTTTTGATGGGGTCTTTGTCTGGTTTTGGGATCAAGGTAATGCTGGCCTCATAAAATGAGTTTGGAAGTTTTCCTTCCATTTCTATTTTTTGGAACAGTTTCAGAAGGATAGGTATTAATTCTTCTTGAAATGTTTGGTAGAATTCCCCTGGGAAGCCATCTGGCCCTGGGCTTTTGTGTTTTGGGAGATTTTTGATGACTGCTTCTATTTCCTTAGTGGTTATAGGTCTGTTCAGGTTTTCTATTTCTTCCTGGTTCAGTTTTGGTAGTTGATACATCTCTAGGAATGCATCCATTACTTCCAGGTTATCTAATTTGCTGGCATAGAGTTGCTCATAATATGTTCTTATAATTGTTTGTATCTCTTTGGTGTTGGTTGTGATTTCTCCTCTTTCATTCATGATTTTGTTGATTTGGGTCATTTCTCTTTTCTTTTTGATAAGTCTGGCCAGGGGCTTATCAATCTTGTTAATTCTTTCAAGGAACCAGCTCCTAGTTTCGTTGATCTGTTCTACTGTTCTTTTGGTTTCTATTTCATTGATTTCTGCTCTGATCTTTATTATTTCTCTTCTCCTGCTGGGTTTAGGCTTTATTTGCTGTTCTTTCTCCAGCTCCTTTAGGTGTAGGGTTAGGTTGTGTACTTGAGACCTTTCTTGTTTCTTGAGAAAGGCTTGTATTGCTATATACTTTCCTCTTAGGACTGCCTTTGCTGTATCCCAAAGATTTTGAATAGTTGTGTTTTCATTTTCATTGGTTTCCATGAATTTTTTTAATTCTTCTTTAATTTCCTGGTTGACCCATTCATTCTTCAGTAGGATGCTCTTTAGCCTCCATGTATTTGAGTTCTTTCCGACTTTCCTCTTGTGATTGAGTTCTAGTTTCAAAGCATTGTGGTCTGAAAATAGGCAGGGGATGATCCCAATCTTCTGGTACCGGTTGAGACCTGATTTATGACCTAGGATGTGATCGATTCTGGAGAATGTTCCATGGGCACTAGAGAAGAATGTGTATTCCGTTGCTTTGGGATGGAATGTTCTGAATATGTCTGTGAAGTCCATTTGGTCCAGTGTGTCATTTAAAGTCTTTATTTCCTTGTTGATCTTTTGCTTAGATGATCTGTCCCTTTCAGTGAGGGGGGTGTTAAAGTCCCCCACTATTATTGTATTGTTGTCGATGTGTTTCTTTGCTTTTGTTATTAATTGCCTTATATAATTGGCTGCTCCCATGTTAGGGGCATAGATATTTACAATTGTTAGATCTTCTTGTTGGATAGACCCTTTAAGTATGATATAGTGTCCTTCCTCATCTCTTATTACAGTCTTTGGTTTAAAATCTAATTTGTCTGATATAAGGATTGCCACCCCAGCTTTCTTTTGGTGTCCATTAGCATGGTAAATGGTTTTCCACCCCCTCACTTTCAATCTGGGGGTGTCTTTGGGTCTAAAATGAGTCTCTTGCAGACAGCATATCAATGGGTCTTGTTTTTTAATCCAATCTGATAGCCTGTGTCTTTTGATTGGGGCATTTAGCCCATTTACATTCAGGGTAACTATTGAAAGATAGGAATTCAGTGCCATTGTATTGCCTGTAAAGTGACTGTTACTGTATATTGTTTGTGTTCCTTTCTGGTCTATGTTGCTTTTAGGCTCTCTCTTTGCTTAGAGGACCCCTTTCAATATTTGTTGTAGGGCTGGTTTCGTGTTTGCAAATTCCTTTAGTTTTTGTTTGTCCTGGAAGCTTTTTATCTCTCCTTCAATTTTCAATGACAGCCTAGCTGGATATAGTATTCTTGGCTGCATATTTTTCTCATTTAGTGCTCTGAATATGTCCTGCCAGTCCTTTCTGGCCTGCCAGGTCTCTGTGGATAAGTCTGTTGCCAATCTAATGTTTCTACCATTGTAGGTTACATATCTCTTCTCTCGAGCTGCTTTCAGGATTTTCTCTTTGTCTCTGAGACTCGTAAGTTTTACTATTAGATGTCGGGGTGTTGACCTATTTTTATTGATTTTGAGAGGGGTTCTCTGTGCTTCCTGGATTTTGATGCCTGTTTCCTTCCCCAAATTAGGGAAATTCTCTGCTATAATTTGCTCCATTATACCTTCTGCCCCTCTCTCTCTTTCTTCTTCTTCTGGGATCCCAATTATTCTAATGTTGTTTCGTCTTATGGTATCGTTTATCTCTCGAATTCTGCCCTCGTGATCCAGTAGTTGTTTATCTCTCTTTTTCTCAGCTTCTTTATTTTCCATCATTTGGTCTTCTATCTCACTGATTCTTTCTTCTGCCTCATTTATCCTAGCAGTTAGCGCCCCCATATTTGATTGCACCTCATTGATAGCCTTTTTGATTTCTACTTGGTTAGATTTTAGTTCTTTTACTTCTCCAGAAAGGGTTTCTCTAATAACTTCCATGTTTTTTTCAAGCCCAGCTAGTATCTTTAAAGTGATGATTCTGAACTCTAGATCTGACATCGTACTAATGTCCGTATTGAGTAGGTCCCTGGCAGTCGGTACTACCTCTTGTTCTTTTTGTTGAGGTGATTTTTTCCGTCTTGTCATTTTGTGCAGAGGAGAATAGATTAATGAGAGAACAAAATGCTAGCAGGGTAACAACGTCCCCAGAAAATATACTCTAAACAAATCAGAAAAGACCTGAAGCAGTGGGAAAAGAAAGGGAAAGAGAGAAAAAAGAAAAGGAAAGAAAAAAAGAAAAAAGAAAAAGATAAAGATAAAAACAAACAAAAGCAGAACAAAACAAAACAAAACAAAAACAGAATGTGATCAAATATGCTCAGGCTGGATTATAGATCAGTGCCACACACTAGATTTTGGGTGTATTTTGGTCTGTTAAAAGAAAGTCCCTCCCAAAATTTTAAAGAAAGAAAAACTTATATATGTACAAAAATAAGGCTTGATATGATGAAGGGATGGAATATGACTGTAAAGATGGAAATTATAAAAAATTTTGAAAAAGGATTTGATAAGTTGTTTGAAAAAAGAAAGAAGAGGATTTTAAAAAAAAAAGAAAAGAAAGAAAAAAGGGAGAGAATGTGATCAGGCAGGGGAGTAGAAAAAAACCATACACTAGAGATTTAGAGTATATTTTGATCTGTTAGAAGAAACTATCTCGAGATTTTAAAGAGAGAACAACTTATATATATATGCCAAAAATACGGGTAACTACTATGAAGGGATAGAATATGACTTTAAAAATGAAAAATAAAAATGTTTTTTTTTAAAAAAGGGATTGATAAGATGTTGGTTGAAAAAGGGAAAAAGAAAAATTCAAAAAAAAAGAAAAAAGGAAAAAAGAAAAAAAGACAGTTAAAAAAAATAATTAACTTTGAAAGACTAAAGAATCATGGTAAAAAAGCCATGAATTCTATGTGCAGTATTCCCCTAGCGCTGGAGTTCTGCCGTTCTCATTGATCGGTAAACTTGGTCTTGGCTGGCTGTTCTTGCTGATCTTCTGGGGGAGGGGCCTGTTGCCGTGGTTCCCAAATGTCTTTGCCGGAGGCAAAATTGCCCCGCCCTTGCCGGTCCGGGCTAAGAAATCTGCTCGGGTTTGCTCTCCGGAGCTTTTGTTCCCTGCAAGCTTTCCGTACAGCTTTGGAGGCGGAGAGTGAAAATGGCGGCCTCCTAGTCTCTGCCCCGGAGGAGCCGAGAACTCGGGGCCCCACTCCTCAGCGAGCCCCCAGAGAAAAGCCGTCAGTCACTCCCATCTCCCCGGTCTCCGGCCACACTCCGCGCTCACCCGGCCTGTGACCGCGCCTTTCTATATGGCACCCGACCCCGGGTGGAGTCTCCAAACCCAGCAGATCCCCGCGGTGCGCTCCCGCACCTCTCCTCCCGGGGGAAGAAGGTGAGTCTCCCCGGATCTGCCGCTTGTTGGGTCCCTGCTGGAGGAGCAGTGGCCCGACTGTGCCGCGGATCACGGTTTATAGCAACCCCGAGCTGAGAGCCCGCGCCTGGGCTCCGTCTCTGCAGCCGGCTTCCCTGCTCCGATACCTGGGAGCTCTGCCGCACTCAGGCACCCGCAGTCTTTCTGTGACCCCGAGGGTCCTGAGACCACACTGTCCCGCGAGGGTTCCACCCCCCACTTCGCCACCAGAGTGACGTCCCTCAGTGGAGCCGACTTCTAAAAGTTCCGATTTTGTGCTCCGCGGCTCTATCACTTGCCAGAAGCGGCCGACGGAGGCCCCTCCCCCGCCGTCTATCCTCCCGAATATCGCCTCGGATTCACTTCTCCGCACATCCTACCTTCCAGAAAGTGGTCGCTTTTCTGTTCAGAGAGTTGTTGCTATTCTTTTCTTCGATCTCCTGTTGAGTTTGTAGGTGTTCAGAATGGTTTGATCCCTATCCAGCTGAATTCCTGAGAGGAGACGAAATCCAGGTCTCCTACTCCTCCGCCATCTTGCTCCGCCCCCCAAAATTTTTCACTTTAAATAATATCACTAAATATAGCTGAAAAGCTGACATGTTTGTATATTTTTTTAAGACTTATTTTATTTTAGAGAATGTGAGCACAAGTGGGGGGAGGGGCAGAGGGAGAGAATCTCAAGCAGATGCCGTGCTGAACACAGAGCCCGACATGGGGCTGGATCCCACGACCCTGAGATCATGACCTGAACTGAAATCAAGAGTCGGGCGCTTAACTGCCTGAGCCCCGCAGATGCCCCCGCGTTTGTGTACTGATGTCATGTATGATTAAAACCCTGGATTCTGTGTATGTGCCAGCTCTCTTCGGTGCTGCCCATGAATCTCTGCTGTGTCGGGGGTTTACCTGCTGCAAACAGGTGCATGTCTTTTGGCTTCTGAGCCCGTGGTTGACACGTGCCTATGGCATTCAGGAGCATGACTGTTAGCAAAAGAACCAGTCTTGGGCTGTAATCCCTAGAATGTCAGTGCTGATCTTTGGCTTCTAGTTAGAACTCCCAGATGCCTCGTAAGAAGCCCGGGCCCATACTGGGCATTGGTATGGCTTTCATTATAAGTATGTCTGCTGGGCTTGAGGGGGGTACACCTGCTACCCCTCCTCCGGATATGAGGATGTGTGAGTTGGCCAGGGCACCATTCTCTTTGTCCTCTTTGACCTGAGCAGCCACATCATTGCAACAGGCCTTAGGCATAGTGGCATAATAGGATTGCCATAGTGACTTCCAGTAGGTTGTGAGATGCCACATCTTCCCTTAAAGAAATAAAAATTGATCTAAGCAGAGATCCAAGGGCCATTCATGTTATTGATTGCTCCCCAAAAGGTCTTCAAAAATTGTCAAGAAATTCTGATGCTTCCCATACATTTTTTTTTTCAATGTTGGCAAGTTGTTACTGTTATGATAGTGTGCTTTTGGGAATTCATGATTAATGATTACATTAATTACATGCCTGATTACTTAATTATATTAATTGACTTATTCAGCAAATATCGAATGAGCAACAATGCAAAAAAAATATTGAGTACCTGCTGTCAGCCAGGTAATAATCTAGTGCTGGAGTGTCACCAGCGAGCAGGAGAGGTGGGCCCTTCTCCTATGTAACCTGCAATTTGGTGTCAGGAAGGGCAGACGGTAAACAAATGAACAAGCAAATAAATACACAAGTAGAAATCAAGATGAGTACTATGAACGGAAAAGACTACCCTGGAAGAGCCACGGAGTGGACTAATTGGATTGCAGGCTGCCCAGGAGACGACTTTTCAGCACCATCTTGACTGTGTGTGACCACGGTCCACAGGGTGATGTCTTGAGTCATTCTTGTGCCTTTGCCAGGCTTCTGAAAACAGACACCTTTTGCTGAAGAACTTATGTTCTCCTGGAGCAGAATAGCCAGTTCCTTTTGGGCATGGCAAATTTGAAGTTCTGAGGTCCCCGACTACATGGTTGGGGTTGTTTTTAGAAGATGGGTTATTGACTCACAGAGGGCATCTCTATCATTTGTAGGCACAGTTTCCCTCCCATTCAAGGGTCATCCGATTGAAATGCAAGCTCATGATTAAAATGTAGATCGTGTTCTACTCCAGGCTCATGGTGCTTGCTGACTATGTCTGGGGTTGAACAAAGGTGTTTCCTTTTATTGCTCATGTTTAACATCAAATGTTATAAACACAGACACTGAGTCGCTCACTGAGGGGAGCTTAATGAGAGACTGTCATCTTTCCTTGTTACATATTATTGTATTCTTCTCCCCTGCATTGGGACTGGCTGTCTTGTTTGGAGAGTTACTATGGCCCTGGGAATCTCTGGTGGAATTATCAGGAGAGACTTATGTTTTCCAGTAGAGCTTGGTGAGGGCTGTGCTAAGGGTTTGTCTCCCTTGTTTAGTTAGAGAAAGTTGTTAGGGTTGTTTCTACCACTGTGTACTGCCCACGTGTGCACACTGAGGGGACAGGGAATGGACACACCGGTAAAGGTACCACCTTCTAGGTCACCCATGTGAGTTTTTACACTGTGTGTTGGAGGAGGTGGCTTCTAGAACATTACCCATCACTGTTTCTCTTGTTCTTCCTATTTTATAGCTCCCTTTTGGTAAAGAGTGAGAAGCATTAAAAACAAAGAGACATACCCAGAATTTCACTTTTAACAAGTTGGGATGGTTCAGTTCATTATTGCTGTTCAGCTCATTATGGTGGCTCTTGGGCTCTCAAAGTGAGCTTGGGGTGGTTGTCTGCAATGTCCACTTATTTCACTCACTTGCTGTGTTTTATTGATTGATTCTTTCCACATTAAGAAGATATGGAAATGTTCACTGTGTTAGTTGTCTTCTCTTATGGGGGTAAAAAGGGGGTGCCCTAATGATGAAGTATTAAATTCTTATAATAGGCCATTAGGGTCTGATCAAGATTCATTTGTCCAAAAAGGGATTGGTTGGAACTAGGGAGGCAGAGCCCAGGCAGGGGCTTCCAGTGAGGACGGAGAGGAGAGGGTGCAGGAGATGGGCTGGAGAACCAGGCCAACCTACAGAACAGAACCAAGTCTGGGTGGGGGCCACACGGAGACATGGGGCTGAAGTCCAGCTATTTGCGCCCTTGAGTTTTTGGAGTAAAGGAGATGGAGAAACAAAAGGATCCGTTGCACCTGTGGTAATGTCATCAGTCTTAGAACTGCAGAGTGGCTGGATTCCTTTTGGGACCGTGGACAGGTTCAGGTACATTGGGGTGGGCTCTTGAATGGAATGTGGACATGAGCCGATGAGTGGTTGACCTTAACTTAATGGGCATTTGTTATTTTTTTTAAAAAAGTTTATGTATGTATGCATGTATGTAATCTCTACACCCAAAATGGGGTTCAAGCTCATGACCCCGAGATCAAGAGTCATATGTTCTTCCAACTGAGCCAGCCAGGCGTCCCCTGAATGGGCATTTAAAAAGCAGGAGCTGATATGACGATTGTTCTTTCAACTCTGCTCTCTAGAACATGATTAAAGTGAGATGCCAAGGGCCTCTATAAATGGCATGTAAATAGAATTTGTGAACAGGAGTCAATAAGACCCAATTCTTTCACTTACAGGCTGCATGGTTTTAAACACATTGCTCCAGCCTACTCTATTTATGAATATATTGCCATATATCTTACTTCATTGGGTTGTTGAGGAGCATAAAACGATATGGAGAAATGACAATATCCAGCACATGGTAGGTTCTCATTACACATCAGTTCATTTCTTAGGTGTGCCCGTAAAGGTTCACTGAATTCATTAGTGGGTGTCCCACTCACTTAAGAACTATTCTTCTTTGAAGCGTCTTCAGCACCTACCCGCCTTATGCTTGTACCCAGTATATGCATTGATTTATTTATGAAGGAGCTTGATATTTGGATCAACAATGTGGACAGCCTCTATGTTTAGAGTTATGGATTCAGAGAGTGTTTGAATGGGAAACACCTCGAGAGATCTTCCCTTCTTCCCTCTTAACCCTGCGATGCTGCATTGCAGTGCATGACTTTCATCACATCTCTCTTTTCTTCTTCTAGCTCCTTTCTATAGCCGAATCTGGTAGTTAGTGTGTAGCTTGCTGGTAACTCAGCTGGAGTGGGCTGCAGAGATTGACTCACCCACTCTGCTGGAGAGCCTGCTTCTACTGAGCAGCACTGACCACCTCGAGTAGGGGCAAGGCAAGATGGATTGGCAGATATCATACACTAGGTGGAGCTAAAGTACCCATTGCATTGCCCCTGGGGTGCTCCTTGTTGATTTGCTCATGGCTTTTTTCATTAAAGCCAGAGAACAGGCCTGATTTTACTTTGCCTTGACCTCACATGAATTTGGTTCCACTCCAGCCGTGCCTTTGGCTTCTCCCATTCCCTGGGCTCAAGAACACAGACTCCCTGCTGCTCCACACCACTGTCCTTGTGTTTCATCACCAGGCCTTGCTGACCTGGGCACATTCCTTGAATTCACTGGATTATCACCACCCTTTTCTACTAGAGGCAGCCGGTTTCCCTCCTCCACGGCAGTGTGCTCTTTCTGATGGCTGTGAACCAACTTTTCCCTGCCCATGGGTGCCTTCCAAAATGTCTCATCTCCCTGTAGAAATTCTCTCATCTATTTTTTTTTTCTTCATTTTTCTCTTCTCTCTTGCTTCTAGTTCACTTTTTTGGTCATCACAACTAAAGAAATACTTCTCTAGAAGAAAAGGTTTCTCAGGTTTATTTAGTCTTCGATTTGAAATTAATAGAGTCATTACTTACTTCACTTCATGATTACCCTCTTTCTTTCCAAATTATTTAAAACCATACATTTTATTGACTTTTGAGAAACACATCTCCCTCTCTCCAATATATATGCATGTTTAAACAGATCTGAAATTGGGAGATATTTTCATCTTAAAATTCAGAGCATTATGGTTTTTTGGCAGCTTTTTCTTTTTCCCTTAATGGTGCATAGTTTAATTTCATAAAGCATCTTCAGACACTGTTTTTACACAGTCTGTATAAAAGGCCAGGAAAAATGAAAGCCAACTTTAGTTGAGATTCAGAATTTTGTCATGTTAGGGAAGATGGCTGACTCTCAAGAAGATGACAGAACTATCTTCCAGCAAAATGTGATAATCTGGACTTTGAATAATGTTGGATAAATCATTATGCCTTATGAAGCCCTTTTTCTGTGATATGAGGTACTGTAATATTACATAAAGCCAACATACATAAAGGACTCTGTCTAGGCAAAGTCTATGGTTGTATATATTTCAGTAAAGGAAAACAGAACCCGCTTTTTGGATCTCTAGCTAAAAAAAGTTACAAGCAAATACTACAGATTAATTCCCACCTTATAATTATTGGAGGGTTCCAGTGCTTTTGTCCATAGATTTCCTTTCCTTGAAGACAAAGAAATTGTATCTTTGCTGTTGACATCATTTCATTTCATAAGACAAAGTGGGTTATGCTATACCCAGAAGTGAGGGTTAGGGTTTCACACATGGGACACACTAAATATTATCCTTTTTGTTCATAACAAGAGAAGGTTTTTTTTTTTTAAAGATTTATTTATTTATTTTAGAGAGGAGGGGGCACAGGGCAAGGGAGAGAGAATCTCCAGCAGACTCCCCACTGAGCACGGAGCCTGATGCGGGGCTCAATCTCATGACCCCAAGATCAGACCAGAGCTGAAACCAAGAGTCAGACACTTAACCAACTGCGCCACCCCGGTGCCCCCATAACCAGAGAAGTTTTTTTTCTTTTTAATTTTTTTTTTTATTTATTTGACAGAGAGATAGTGAGAGCAGGAACACAAGCAGGGAGAATGGGAGAGGAAGAAGCAGGCCTCCCGGAGAGCAGGGAGCCTGATGTAGGGCTCGATCCCAGGACTCTGGGATTATGACCTGAGCCAAAGGCAGACGCGCAACAACTGAGCCACCCATGTGCCCCAACCAGAGAAGTTTTTTGTTTGTTTTGTAAGTTATCCTTTTATTTGCTTTATGACAAATTTAGCCCATTGAGACATTTAATTTGGCCTTGAACACTCATCATGAAGAAATGGAAAATTTAGTTAGCTTTTCCTTGTCAAATGGATACACAACTAGTAAAACAATTTTTTTTTCTTTTTTAGATATTTGTAGTTAGTCACAGAGTAGAGCCCACAGAAGGTAGCTCTGATACCTTTGCATCCTTTTCCATCATGTTGTCCACAGAACCTAGGGCCTGTCCTGCCCTCCAGCCAGTCTGGCCACCGTGCTGGGACTTTCTCCACTGCCGAGGCTGAGCGGGCACCTCTGGGGTCCTGCATGCATGCGGGTTGCTTGCAGATCCATAAAGGGACTAGGAAAAGCGGTGTTCCTGAATGATCCATGCACAGAAAGCTAAAATGATGGGTTACCTGAGAGTCGTGGAGTGCAGGACTTTCACATGGCGATGAGCAGTGAGTGTGGACTAACTGGACAGTGGCCAGAGCCCATCATTTGATAGGAAATTTTCTATTTAAAATCGTGGACATGATTTAGAGATACCACACCTCTTCTATCTTTTTTTTTTTATATATATAACCATTAGACCCTTAACAATCTTTTAGGCTTTCTCTGGATCTCTAGCTATTGTCCTTACACTCTCCTTGATCTCTGAACATAGGGATTGAGTCATATTTCATAGCTGACCCAGATAGCAGAGTAGAGACCAGTCCTACGAGTAGAACTAGTAAACCATCCCAATGCCAAGTGGGCTATGGCAGTAGATTATTTGAAAACCAGATGAAAATTTAGAATAGTGTTGCCGAATCAAGAGAATAAAAGGCAGAAAGTATAGAAAAAATTAGAAAACAGAAAAAAAGCACTTAGCAAGAAAACAGCAAGGGAAAAAAATGTAGGCAACCTAGAAGTGAATCAGAAATGATGCTATGCAAGCATGGCTAGCAGTCATCCATGGGCCCTAATAATCACAAGCTAAACATGAGTCACCTGGGCAGTATGGGATTTTTTAAAGCAGTCGTCACATTGAGGTGTAGAAATTGGATACAGTTTGCTAAAGGAAAAGGGCACGTACTGATTTGGAACTTTACCTTTCCATAGCAGCTAAACCATATAGTATGTTTTTATAAAAACAAATGGGATATGGGGTGCCTGGGTGACTTAGTCGGTTAAGCATCTGCCTTCGGCTCAGGTCATGATCCCGGGGTCCTGGGATTGAGCCCCGCATCGGGCTCCCTGCTTCTCCCTCTCCCCCTGCCTGCCGTCCCCCTTGCTTGTGCTCTCTGTCAAATGAATAAATAAAATCTTAAAAACAACAACAACAACAAATGGGGTTATTATTATATAAATACAATTTTATATGTTTGTAAAATTTATATATATATATATACATACACACACACACACACATATAGTATGGAATTGTCATTTGCAATGTTTACCTATCATGATATGTCTATGTATATTGTAGTTATCATATATAATGTTTGCTTGCCTTGGTTTCCAAAATCCGGAATATCCTTTATCAGATAGAAATTATATCTGATGTCAGCTAAAAGAAGTACCTGTATCAGACTGGTATTTTAATTTTAAAAAGATGTAGTTTTTTTGTTTTTGTTTTTTCCTGTGAATTAGGTATCGGAAAGCCCATCCATCTATAGAAAGATGTTTCGGATAGCCAGAGACTTAGGGATTAGTGGTGCTTTCTCCATTTTGGGATCCACGGATGTCCTCACAGGTTCCTAGGCTAATTTGGATAAAGGCAAGGGTTGGTGGCCTTTTTTATTGAATCAAAAATTATTTTAAGGAGAAAAAAAGCCTTTATTGGTCAGTTTTGGGGACCCCCCTCCAAGATAAGGTTCAGAAGGCCCCACACTTGGAGATTAATGCTCTGCAGATGCTGCCTTGCAATTCTGTATTCTTCTTCTTTTTTTTAAAGATTTTATTTATTTGACAGACAGAGACACAGCGAGAGAGGGAACACAAGCAGGGGGAGTGGGAGAGGGAGAAGCAGGCTTCCCACGGAGCAGGGAGCCCGGTGCGGGGCTTGATCCCAGGACCCTGGGATCATGACCTGAGCCGAAGGCAGACGCTTAACGACTGAGCCACCCAGGTGCCCTGCGATTCTGTGTTCTTTTGTCTTTGAATGTATGTTTTGTAGGTGAAGTCCGATGGGGACAGTGGAACAGGCGTTGGGGGTGTGTGGAGCTTCAGCTCGCGCTGAGGGGCTCTTACCATTCCCTGCTGCCACTCGTCAGCCGTCCTGCCCAGCCCCCCCTCCCCACCCAGCTGCTCTGCAGGACTGCCCAGGGTCCTCTGCCCAGGGCAGTGGGCAGGTTGTATCAGTAGGGGGAGGCTTGTGTTCCACGAGGGCCATCTGCCCCTCATGGGGAGGCCTGAGCACAAGGGTGAGGAGGGTCCTCATCAGGCATGTGCCCTGCAGCCTCTGTGGTTGCTGCCCTTGCCCCAGCTGTCAATGCCACAGTGCGTTCAGGGGTGACTGGTCATGGGCATTGCACCCACCCTGGATCCAGGTCCCAAATATGCCTTGCAGTGGAGGTTGAAATATCTTGGGGACCCATTTGCCATACAGGTTGGGGTTATGGACTGGTGGGAAGGGGGTATTGACTTCTCCACCCCCAGCATTTTCACCTTGCAGTGGACCCGGAGAATTATGTACCCCCTGAATGAGGGTGATGTATATCCCCAGACCTCCCGCTTCTTCTTTTTTTTTTTTTTTTAAAGATTTTATTTATTTATTTGACAGAGAGATAGCGAGAGCAGGAACACAAGCAGGGGGAGTGGGAGACGGAGAAGCAGGCTTCCCGCCGAGCAGGGAGCCCGATGCGGGGCTCGATCCCAGGACCCTGGGATCGTGACCTGAGCCAAAGGCAGACGCTTAACAATTGAGCCACCCAGGCGCCCCAGACCTCCCTCTTCACAATCTGTACTTTATCACTCTGCTTCTCATGGTTTCTTGGACATCCTGCATTTTGAACACCACCTATCTCTCAATTATTGTCGAACAGCATTCAGGAATCCTCTGATCACCTGTGTATGGCCATCTTTGCCTTAAAATTCCACCATGGGAGATGTGATGACCGCATGTGAATTCTGTGAATGGGCAGACCAGCAAGATCACTCGGGGGCTCGGATCAGGCTGTGCCCTGTGATACTCTTTGGCAGGTTCTAATGGTGTTTAGTCCTGCAACTGAGAACTGTTTCATACCTCAAAGTAATTCTCAGCATAGTCAAGCAGATTGACACTTACACTTAGACTTTAGGAATGTATTAGGTTTCAGCAATGTGTTCAAGAAAATCTATTATTATGTCTTTGTGAATAAGATGGAGTAATATGGACAAAAATGTAGTGGCAGACTGGTCTATCATATTCATAAAGTGCTGATTAATAAATCTAGGTCACTCTGGGAGCAGTCGCTAACGGGGAGTGACAGGACACCAGCACTGATTGATAACTTTGATCAATAGTGTGGATGAGGACCAATGACCAGCAGATAGCAAATGGGTGGGTGCTATGAAGCTGGACAAGAGAACAAATAGGATTGATAACACCATTAAGGTCTGTAGGTTTGAATGATGGGCTGTGTCAAATAAGAACATATTTAATAGGACATACTTAGAATCAAAAGTTGCATCTAAAAAATAGAATCTGTGGAGGTTTTAACTGTCTATAAATCCAAAATAAGCTGGCATGCGGATGGGCCTGTTTAAAAAAAAAAGAGGCTGTTCCCAAAGAATTGAAAACTTGTGACCACACAAAATCCTGCACACAATAGCAATTTTATTCACAATTGCTAAAAATAGGAAGCAAACAAGATGTCCTTCAGTAGGTGAATGAAGAAACAGTGGTCCATCATACAACAGAATATTATTCAGTAATGAAAAGAAATGAACTGGGGTGCCTGGGTGGCTCAGTGGGTTAAGTATCTGCCTTTGGCTCAGGTCATGATCCCGGGGTCCTGGGATCGAGCCCCATGTTGGGCTCCCTGCTCAGTGTGGAGTCAGCTTCTCCCTCTCCCTCTGCCCTTCCCCCGGCTCATGCTCTCTCTCCCTCAAATAAATAAAATCTTAAAAAAAAAAAAAGACAAGGTTGTACCGAAGAACTCAGGATCCTGCAGAAATAAGCTCCCACCAGCCAAGATGGGACACTCGGGGATCAGTAGGAATTACATTGCTGTGCACTGAAGTACATCAAATATGTTCATAACACTAAAGAAAGGAATGAAGAAAACCAGCTTAGTTACCTTTACAGGATACTAAGGAATGCCTCATTATCTTGACAGCTGATAAATAAAGAGAAAGAATCAAGTATTAATCCTGTCTCTCCATAAAAACAGACACATAGATCAATGGAACAGAATAGGGAGCCCAGAAATGGACCCTCAACTCTATGGTCAACTCATCTTCGACAAAGCAGGAAAGAATGTCCAATGGAAAAAAGACAGTCTCTTCAACAAATGGTGTTGGGAAAATTGGACAGCCACATGCAGAAGAATGAAACTGGACCATCTCCTTACACCACACACAGAAATAGACTCAAAATGGATGAAAGACCTAAATGTGAGACAGGAATCCATCACAGTCCTTGAGAACACAGGCAGCAACCTCTTCAACCTCAGCAGCAGCAACTTCTTCCTAGAAACATTGCCAAAGGCAAGGGAAGCAAGGACAAAAAGGAACTATTGGGACTTCATCAAGATAAAAAGCTTTTGCACAGCAAAGGAAACAGTCAACAAAACCAAAAGACAACCAACAGAATGGGAGAAGATATTTGCAAATGACATATCAGATAAAGGGCTAGTATCCAAAATCTATAAAGAACTTATCAAACTCAACACCCAAACAAGAAATAATCCAATCAAGAAATGGGCAGAAGACATGAACAGACATTTCTGCAAAGAAGACATCCAAATGGCCAACAGACACATGAAAAAGTGCTCACCATCGCTCGGCATCAGGGAAATCCAAATCAAAACCTCAGTGAGATACCACCTCACACCAGTCAGAATGGCTAAAATTAACAAGTCAGGAAATGACAGATGTTGGCCGGGATGTGGAGAAAGGGGAACCCTCCTACACTGTTGGTGGGAATGCAAGCTGGTGCAGCCACTCTGGAAAACAGTATGGAGGTTCCTCAAAAAGTTGAAAATAGAGCTACCCTACGATCCAGCAATTGCACTACTGGGTATTTACCCCAAAGATAAAAATGTAGTGATCCGAAGGGGTACGTGCACCCCAATGTTTATAGCAGCAATGTCCCAATAGCCAAACTATGGAAAGAGCCAAGATGTCCATCAACAGATGAATGGATAAAGAAGATGTGGTGTACACACACACACACACACACACACACACACACACACACACAATAGAATATTATGCAGCCATCAAAAAAATGAAATCTTGCCATTTGTAACGATGTGGATGGAACTAGAGGGTATTATGCTAAGCGAAATAAGTCAATCAGAGAAAGACAAGTATCATATGATCTCACTGATATGAGGAATTTGAGAAACAAGATAGAGGACCATAGGGGAAGGGAGGGAAAAATGAAACAAGACGAAATCAGAGAGGGAGACAAACCATAAGAGACTCTTAATCTCAGGAAACAAACTGAGGGTTGCTGGAGTGGAGGTGGGTGGGAGGGATGGGGTGGCTGGGTGATGGACATTGGGGAGTGGCGTGAGCCAAGCTACTCATGCTGTTTGACAAAGTCCAAGTATGGGGGACGATCCTGAAAACAGGAGACTCCACAGCTGGCTCCTGCTATTCTCTCTCATTTTGTTTATGGCAATCTTTATAATTGTGGGAATATTTCTGGGGTTTCATGATAAAGTGACTACTCATCTTAGTTACGCCTAAGCAATCATAATGAAACTAATTCCACGAGGCCCCCCAGGCGCCTCAGAAGCGGCAAGATTCTAAGAAAGGAACAGCTCAGGCTGTTCCACAGTTCACTATATTTCCTGCGCTATAGGACAAAATAGCAAGACGGTCACACTCTGTCTAGCACCTTTCTCTTTGCGTATTGTTTTTTAGTTTTAGCCAAAGTCAATAAGCGGAAATCAATAAAGGTCATGTTAATCATTACAAAGGAAAAATAAAAGAAGACTATGTAATCAAAAAAATGATCTAAGATTATCTCAATCAATTGTGAAAAAACATAATCACGTGTTACGAAAGTATGGAAAAACAAAAAAATCCTAACATATAAATAAAGTTCCTCCAAGGCTGTCAGGAGGAGGTGCTTGCAACCTGATCCTGTGTCTGTGTCTCCTCATTCGCCGACGCCATCCTTTCCCTCGAGAGACCCACCCCGGCTGGAGCTGGACTCCGGCAGGGGAGGGTATGTGCTATGGTGAGCACTGTGAACTGTGTAAGACTGATGAATCACAGACCTGTACCCCTGAAATAAATAATACATTATATGTTAATTTAAAAAAAAAGAAAAATAATCCTGCCTCTCTTGTGACATCCATCTCTCAGGGTACCAAACATCGACAGGGGAAGTTTCTCTTGATAGATCTTTAAAGATCTCCCCTCTGTATAGATCTGATCCAGCTCATACCTGAAGCAAGAATGAAGGGCGCTCACTCTTGTGTATCTCCTAAGGAACAGATAGTCAGGTAGTCCTCATCAGCGGCTGCTGATATCACAGAAATAGAGACACCAGACGCCCAGACGGTATGTGCCTCCTGACAGAAATGCACACCACCACCTCTCATGTAGTTGGAATTTTGAACCTAAATCTGGTCAAGTCTCTAGATCGAACTACCAGTTTTTATAGTCTGCTCAAGGCATGGAGGAAAATAAACTAAATCACAGGATTCCTTGAAAAAGTCTCAGACTCTGGAAAATTTTACTGGACAAATGAGTCTGTTTCTTCCACAAAGAACTTCAAGCAAGAGGGACAGAGAGAGAGCAGGAGACGTATAAATTAAAAGAAACTCAAAACTCAATCAATTTCAATGTATGACTTCACATCTTATTTCAGTCTGTGTGTGTACGGCACATGTGTGTACAAAAGGTGATTGGGTAAATGTGCGTGCTGATGGGATACCTGATGGCATTAAGGAATTAAAACAATTTTTTAAGGGGAGATAGTGTTTTTATTGTTAGGCTAAAAAGTCCTTTTGGGGAAGATATGTGGCAATATTTGTACATTTTAATTGTCAGTAAATATTACAATATTATGATAATTATATGATATCTGCAATTTGCTTCAAGTAACCTTGGGCAATGGGGATGTCAGGTGGAATGGGGCCATGGATGCAAAATTGTTGCAACTTCTTTATTATACTTTGGTCTCTCTTGACCTGCTTGAAATTTACTAAAGTAGAAGTTTTCGAGAAATAACTGTAACAACCCAAGCTCTCCCGAATATTAGGCAATTCCTGGAAAATGAAGAAATTAAACTCAAGTGTTCCTAAGATTTTATTTTCAAATCACGATTCTGTACAGCCACATACTTTAAATTGGAACCATGAGATGAATCATCTTAAACAGTGTAAATAATTAAAATACCAAATATGTATAGGTTTTTCTAAGTATGAATGATTAGTATTAGGGATTTGCTTTGCAAACATTTCTGTACTTAAGTCTTAGGGTCGAGGATGCTAACCTACCAAGGTGGCAATCATGGAATCCCATATAATTTCAGCATTCCCTTCCTAAGTGGTTGTTGGGATTGCCTTTGCACCTGACCAAGGATTCGTGTGTGTGTGTGTGTGTGTGTGTGTGTGTGTGTTGGTAAATAAAGTTTATTGGAACACAACCATACACATTCTTTTATATAGTATCTATGCTGTTTTCACAGTGACAGAGTTAACAGTTGTGGCAGACCATATGACCCACGAAGCTGAAAATATGTTCTAGCTGGCCCTTTGGGGGAAATGTGCTGACCTGGTTGCAAAATATTATTATTCCTTTTTCATTCACTTTAATGTGTTTGGCAATAGACATACAATTTTCCTTTCTTCCAGATGGATTACAAATGATCACAGCATCATTTATTAAATAGTCCAGCCTTTATGATTGAGGATTCTTTTTTTTTTTTTTTTTTTTAAAGATTTTATTTATTTGACAGAGAGAAAGCCAGCCAGAGAGGGAACACAAGCAGGGGGAGTGGGAGAGGGAGAAGCAGGCTTCCCGCGGAGCAGGGTGCCCGATGCGGGGCTCGATCCCAGGACCCTGGGATCCTGACCTGAGCCGAAGGCAGACACTTAACGACTGAGCCACCCAGGCGCCCCATGATTGAGGATTCTTAATGACCAGTGAGACCCTTAGCCAAAATGCCCCCTGGACCCTTGCCCTGGACCCCTAACTGGAGTTGCTATGGCAGTCAGTGCCCTCTAAGTGAAGTCTTCCAGGAGCCAGGGCTGAGGGTTAAAGTCCTGTCATTACCTGATTTTTCTATTCCTGGAAGATCATAACTTCCATTAAGAAAATAACTAATGACCTTCACTGCTTGGGTTGGTTTTGCATGTCTTTATTTTTTTAAAGACATTTAACTGGTCTCCTGGCTAAGTGGACACTTTTAAACTTGAGAGAACTTTCCTAAGGCTTTGCCTGACTCTGCAAAGCAGGTTATTCTAACAAACCATACTAATTTAATATCTGTAGATTTTCTCTGATGCAGTGAATGGAACTGTGAGTTACAACTCATTTATGAGCCTTGAATCACCTTAGAATTATAGCCAACATTTAAAAATATAATAGAATTAAATGGAAAATATCAGAAGGCATTACAAATTATAAGGATAAATAATATTTGGGGGCGCCTGCTATCTCAGTCAGTAGAGTGTACAACTCTTGATTGCAGGGTTTTGAGTTCAAGCCCCTCGTTGGGTATAGAGATTACTTAAAATATCTTTTAAAAAGGGGCGCCTGGGTGGCTCAGTTGGTTGAGCGACTGCCTTCGGCTCAGGTCATGATCCTGGAGTCCCTGGATCGAGTCCCACATCGGGCTCCCTGCTCAGCGGGGAGTCTGCTTCTCCCTCTGACCCTCCCCCCTCTCATGTACTCGCTCTCTCTCATTCTCTCTCTCTCAAATAAATAAATAAAATCTTTAAAAAAAAATATCTTTTAAAAAGGGATAAATTGGGGTGCTTGGGGTGGCTCAGTTTGTTAAGCATTCAACTCTTGATTTCAGCTCAGGTCATGATCTCGGGATAGTGAGATCGAGCCCTGTATCGGGCTCCATGCTGAACACAGAGTCTTCTTGAGATTCTCCCTCTCCCTCTGCCCCTGCTCTCTCTCTCTCTCTCTAAAAAAAAAAAAAAAAAAGGATAAATATTATTTTTGAGACTTTGGTTTCATATGTATGTATTTAGATGTACATGAATTTCTTACCGTGGGTCACTATCAAAAATTTTGAAAACTGCCATGTCAGGGTCAGGTGGGGAAAACTGAGCGAGCCTCACACACACAACAGCAAGCAGTGATCATAAACTGATAGGAGGAGGTGAGCAAGAAGAAAACAAATACCAGAAAACAGCCTTGGTTAATACAAACATATATAAGCTCAAAGAATAGAGCCAGCAGCAGTCCTGGAGTAGAAGGACAAATTAGTGTTACTAAAAAGCATAGTTGGCATTATGGATTTTCTGGTATGTCTGCTCCTTCCCTCTGTGCTTCTTGTTGACTATGTATTTCCTTTTGGTAGTACAGTGGCTGGCCCAGTGTAGACACCTTCCAAAGAAGTATTTATTGAATGTAAATACTAGTAATTAGACCACCTGTTTCAGAGGATCTGGGGGGAGGAACCTAAGGTCTGGGAATTTGTATTTTAACAAGCTTTCCAGGGAGCAGCCTGTGGCTGTGGCAGACCAGTATTTAAGAAACACGGACTTATTCTACCTGCACATTCTCCTGACCCAGGTCACACACACAGCTAACATTAGAACCAGAGCTGGAACCTGGATTGCCCTCCTTCTGCTGGAGGACTTTACCCATAACTTCACCAGCACCTCGCATTGACCACTTCTCACCAAACACATTGCACAACCTTCTAATAAATCCTGAACTCCATGCTTTCTCACTGTCCCACCTCATCCTCTCAGTTGCACTCAGGCGTTTTCCTAAATCGCCCATCATTCCATTTTCCTACCCTATACCTTTGGCTTTCTCTTTATTGCCGGTAACATTGAGACCAAATGCCCTAGCATATCATTCAGGGCCTGCCACAGTGTGCCCCCAGGCTGTCCCCTCAATATCTTCTCTCTCTGCCAGTCTCCCAAATCTCTCCTATATCCATCTCCTGCTGGGGGACCCCAGAACACTCGGCATGCCCCAAGCACACCTTCCCCTTCCCTGACTCTGATCTTCTGTATATGTTGTATCCTCCAAGTGGAACAGCCTCTGTTTTCCTCTGAATTACATCCATCCTGCCAGGCCAAGTTCAAGGGCCATGTCTATAAAATCTTTCCTCAGTGAGTTAATCATCCCTCCTTCTTTGCTTCTCTTTGTTCTTCGCTCATGTTTTTTTCTTTTTTTGTCTTTTTTTAAAATTTTATTATGTTATGTTAATCACCATACATTACATCATTAGTTTTTGATGTAGTGTTCCATGATTCATTGTTTGTGCATAACACCCAGTGCTCCATTCAGTTCATGCCCTCTTTAATACCCGTCACCAGGCTAACCCATCCCCCCGCCCCCCTCCGCTCTGGAACCCTCACTTTATTTCTCAGAGTCCATAGTCTCTCATGGTTCGTCTCCCCCTCCGATTCCCCCCTTCATTTTTCCCTTCCTGCTATCTTCTTCTTCTTCTTCTTCTTTTTTTTAACATATAATGTATTATTTGTTTCAGAGGTACAGGTCTGTGATTCACAATGATACAAATGTAGTCTTACACAATTCACAGCGCTCACCATAGCACAAAGCCTCCCCGATGTCTATCACCCAGGCACCCCATCCCTCCCACCCCCACCATTCCAGCAACCCTCAGTTTGTTTCCTGAGATTAAGAATTCCTCATATCAGTGAGGTCATATGATAGATGTCTTTCTCTGATTGACTTATTTCGCTCAGCATAATACCCTCCAGTTCCATCCACGTTGTTGCAAATGGCAAGATCTCATTCCTTTTGATGGCTGCATAATATTCCATTGTATATATATATACCACCTCTTCTTTATCCATTCATCTGTCGATGGACATCTTGGCTCTTTCCACAGTTTGGCTGTTGTGGACATTGCTGCTATAAACATCGGGTGCACATGCCCCTTCGGATCCCTACATTTGTATCTTTGGGGTAAATACCCAGTAGTGCCCCTGCTGGGTGGCATGGTTCTTTGCTCATGTTTTATTAGAGTACCTAAGACTCATTGTCTTGGATTTTGTTAGCTTGGCCTGTGTTCCTCTCTGATGAGGAAGTAAGTTCCTGGAAGACAGGATTCTTTCTTTGTAGTTTGTGTTTCTCTCTCTAAAGCTTACAGTGCCTTGCAGCTAGTATTCAATGACATATATGTTAAGTTAGTGTTGCTGTGATTTTGATTACATCAAAATTAATATTAATTGGCACTTTGGCCAATTAACCTATATAGAACAGGTTTCACCCTCTATACAAAGCCTCAGAGCTTGCGACTTAATCAGCCATTCCATTTCTTTATCAGCCCAATTTTTAAAAAGTACCGCACTGTTCGTGTGCTGTTCATGATAAAGAATTCTTTGTTTCCCTCTGGAGAGGAAGGGGCCAGATAGACCAAAGAATAGTGACCTTAAAGACAAGAGGCTAGCACCTTGGATTCCTTAATTGCTATTTTCGAGAGATTGGAGGGAGGGGGTACTAGTTAAATAAGCAAATGTGGCATAAAAGCAGCACATAGAGAGCAGCGAGTAAAGGGCGTCTGCAGCAGCTCCTCCGCATGTTGGAAAGCCCTGCAGCCCTGCCTTTCCAGAGCCTCACGATTCGGCTGCAGGTCAGTTCCAGTCTCCATCTGTTAGCAGAGTGACATTTGGGCCACACCCGACATAGCAAATCCTTGCCCAGATTAGAGGTTACAGCCGAAAGCCCCGCACAAAAGCGTACTGGCTCAAGCGCTTTTATTTTGCTGACTTTGATGCCCATGAAATAAATTTGATGTGGTCTCATTGGAGTGATTCTGAAAACTGAAATTTGGATTGTTGTTTCTATGGTGAAACTAAACCTAATTTCTTTTTTCTTCATTTGAGAGAGGGTGTGTGAGAGGGAATGCGAGAGTAGGAATAGGGGGAGGGGCAGAGGAGTAGCAGACTCCCCGCTGAGCAAGGAGCCTAACCACGAAGGGGGTAGGGTGCGGGACTCTATCCGATCCCAGGGCTCTGGGATCAGGACCTGAGCGGAAGGCAGACGCTTAACCGACTGAGCCGCCCAGGGGCTGTGAAAGTAAACCTAATTTTTAAAAAAAGGATAAAAATCCTCAAATTGAAATAATGATTTGTCTGTTTTTGCTGTTATAGGTTCCTTGCACTGACTCCATGGAGAGTGTATCACCTGATTTCTGTCATGATACTTGGGCGTGTTATTATGCAAATAATAAAGGATATGGTTTTATCTAGAGCTAGAGGTAAGAAAACTGAGAATTCATTTTTATGGTATGTAATTTTCTAGACCCTGAATGTCTGATCTTTGTGTAAGCATATTAACCAAGTAGTTTTAGAAGGGAACAAAATAACAAATTATGTAGGCATTGACTTTGGTACTATTGTTTATTGAATATTTATGTATTTGGTAAATATTTAATACTTATTAATTACTTACCTGATGTTGTCCCTAGTCATAGCTACTGATCCTGAGCGAAAGGTTTGTGTGTGCTGGTTTCTCTTTGGCTCTAAGCACTACTTAAATATCATTTTGAAATGTAAGTAAGCTGCAGTGAAGATAACAGTGAAATATTTATTACATCCCACATGATGAAACTTGGACCACTGGAAGATGGCCTCGTTTATGTGAAAACCTTCTCTGCCTCAGTGAAGAAAAAAACAGTTCAGGGCTTAAAAACAAGTAATAGTTGGGGTGCCTGGCTAGCTCTGTCAGTAGAGATATGACTCTTGATCTTGGGGTCATGAGTTCAAGCCCCATGTTGGGGGTAGAGAGTACTTAAAAACAAAACCCCAAAAAACAAGTAATAGTTAAATAAATTTTAACAGATGAGTTCACACTGATGAAAAATGAACTAATTTTAAACATTGTTTAGAAGTGAGAAGTTGAATTACTTTTGAAATTTGCTTAAGGTGTTTTCTGAGTAATTTGTATTATAAATCTGAGTCAAGCTTTTCTGCACTCGGAGAGGCCTCTTCTACCAGCTAGTTTTTGTGAATGAGCAAAAACTCCGTCCTTGGAATAATTGAGCCCTGGGAACCTAAATGTGGTAAGATGGATTTGATCAAAAAACAGCAAAGAGGAAGAGGTTACAGCGAGACATTTATTTTCATTAAGTGTAACCCCCACACGGAGGGATAATGCTGGTTGGGGTCCATATGGATCAGTGCATATAAGGACTTCCCAAAGTTCTTGCTCTAACAGGAATCCCAAGGCCTGCCTTGTGGGAAGCAGCCTTGTTCTCCCTAAAGCCAACTCTGAGACTGGGGATAGAAGCTGTTACCGATTTACCGTCATCATGTTCTACAATGTGCCTTAACTCCGGTTTATCTTTTAAGTCTTTACAGTTTTAGAGCAAATCGTGTGTAAACCATTTTTCGAAAGATGGTTTCACATTGCTGTGTTTCAAGGTTTGAAGGGAATTCCTTCATTCTAGTGATCTAGGAAGGTGACAGAAAACTTGTGAATTTAACGAATTTATCTGAAGAATCAATCTCCTGGAAGGGGGCAGCTCCAAACTGGAGGTTTGGTTAGGAGACCTCCCACCAATGCGTTTGTGTGCAGTTACTGCATTTCATGAATCTCTAAGATTATGTTCTTGTATGCAGTGTTCCTTCTCTCCTATCTCTCCCCGCCCCAACATTTTGTGTTTCAGAGAACAGTCACCCAGCTCCCTCACTTCTGTTTTTAAGATTTATTTATTTATTTGAGAGAGAGAGACAGACAGAAAATGCAAGCGGGGGGAGGGGCAGAGGGAGAGAGAGAATCCTCAAGCAGACCCCCCGCTGAGCGTGGATTCCCAGCACGGGGCTCCATCCAGGACCCTGAGATCATGACCTGAGCTGAAATCAAGAGTCAGATGCTTAACCGACTGAGCCACCCAGGCGCCCCACCGACTCCCTGACTTTTAACCCTATCAGGCGCCCGCCCCAGTACTTTCTGTTCACCACAGATGTAGTAAGGATGCCCGGAGGTAGAGCAACTCACACCGTGGGGTTTTGCCCAGGGCCGCTCCAGTCCACGCATGGCGATGCCCTGTTTCTGCCCTGATTCCTAATGGATAGAGGAGAGCCCATTTTTCTCCACTAGACTTTGTAACATCTTCACCCTCCAGGACCTTCCTCAAGGGAATCTTAGAAGAAAAGAACTGCTTAAAAAGTCTGTCAGCGGCCATTGTAGATGAGCATCTCAGCAGTGTTGGTGTTGCATCAAAGCGGGTCACATCTGGGCACACGTTATAAGGAGCAGACAAGCACCGAAGGCCAGGACGGAGCTGGAAAACTCTACAACTGCTCATTTCTCACTCTTGGCCGCTCACGCAGAGGTCATTCTCAGCCTTGACTCATTGGCCTAATGTTCTTGCAAAGACGGGACTTTCATATTCCTAAAGGGTGGGACACCTCTGCTTACAAAGGTTCAGTCCTTTACCAAACTAAGCCGGGAGAGTTGGAAGAATACGAGCCTGACGGGTCTAGTCCTTGAGCTCATTCATTCCACTCCCCAGGCGTGGAGGGCACCCATCCTGGACTGTGTTCGTGTCCTGGGGCTGCAGTAACAGATCATCATCGGCATGGTGGCTCAAAAACGACAGAAATCTCTTCTCTCGCTGTTCTGGAGGCCAGTTGTGCAAAATCAGTATAGCATGGGGCCAAAATCAAGGTGCTGGCAGGGCTGTGCCCCCTCCGGAGGCTCTAGGGAAGCATTCTTTTCTTCTCCTGGCCTCGGCCTCGGGTGGTTGCTTGGTGCATCGGCTTGCAGCCTCAACACTCCACTCTGCCTCGGTGCTCGTGGCCCCTTCTCCTCTTCCATCCTCACCACATCTCCCTCTGCCTCCCTTTTACAGGGATCCTCGTGACTGCATTTGGGGCCCAACCTGGATAACCCAGGACAGTCTCCCCACCTCTTGATCCTTGACTGAATCCCATATGGTGCCTCCCTTTTTCCATATAAAGTAAGATTTTGCAGGGTTCGGGGCAGAAAAGCCCGCCGCCACTTGGTCTCCTTATCCCATGAAATGGCAGAAACTGACCCGCAACCACGCAGTTGTTCGAGGGCCACCTAAGAGCGTCGACTAGAAGTGCCTCGGGCGCAGTGACCCTCTGCCCCCTGCAGCTCTGATGCAGAATCTGAACAACACGGGGTTTGTTGGCCCATCAGGCAGTCTGTGTGGAGCGCCTTTCTGTGCGGGGCCTGCCTCAGCACGGGGCTTCCAGGGGCTTCCAGATACCCCACCCCCACAGGCCTCTCTGCCCCCCGGGGGAGCTCTCATGCCCCCATCCTGTAGGGCAGGCTGTGTCCCAGGCCAAGCTTTACGTCAGGGTTTTAACTGGGTAGTCTGCTACGCACCAAGAGGAAAGGAGAACGAGATTAACCGCTGTGCTTTCCCAGCACTCCTCAGCCTATGACCGAAGGAACACTGGTGTCCGCCCCGGCCTCCTTCAGTGGAATCTGTGCAGACAAAGCACATAGACAAAGTCCGTGTGAGCCCTGCACATAGATGGCAGGAGCCCGCCTCTGCAGACCTTTCAGCCCAGGGCCCTGCTGTGATGAATGGGTCTCTGGGAGGCGCCCAGTTCCAGCCAGATGCGGTTATGGAAACTCCATGGCTTCCACCAGACCTGCCAGCCACTCGGGCCGGACACCTTGGCTTTGCCGCAGCAGCTGGGAAAGCGTGAGCGAGTCCTCAGGCTCACGGGGCTGTTCTCTCCCCTCCCATCTCGGGGTCTCCGCTCCCCCCCGCCGCATTCCTGCCTGAAGATAGCACACTTCCATTGTTAAGAATTTAGTTTTATTCCTCCTCTTCCCCCATGGTTATCCTTTTTCCTTCAAGATTTTATTTATTTGAGAGAGAGCATGAGCGAGAGAGAGCATGAGTGGGGGAGGGGCAGAGGGAGATAAGCAGACTCCCCACTGAGCAGGGAGCCCGATGCAGGGCTCGATCCCAGGACCCCAAGATCATGACCTGAGCCAAAGGCAGACGCTTCACCGACTGAGCCACCCAGGCGCCCCCCAACACTGTGATCTCTAATACCATCTTAGATGCTTCCTATGAAGTAGGTGAGGCCCGCGTATGGAGATCCTTTCAGGTAAATTAACCTTTGTGGAACCTACCAGAGCCCACGTGTCTGTTGCAAGTCAGCAGCGTGAGCAGCCTCCAGCTGTGGTGGATTTCTCGCTCACTCTTGTGGAGCCTACCTTGAGTGCACACTTCTCTTCATCCAGGCCCTGGGGAACTTTTCTGCAGCCATAGGCTCTTCCTCCATCACCTACCCCTCTCTCTCATGACAGAAGAGCCCAGAATTTCCACACTGGCCCCCTTTAATATCCTATTCAAGAACCGCCCTGTGTGGTGGGGGGGGGGGCTCAGTGGGTCCCCATGAGGCCACCTGTGGAGCATTTCCACCCCTGTCTCTTTATACCCTTCCTCCTGCGAAATCTGCACTGCCCATTTATGCCATGTTCTGCCAGCCCCTCGCTCCTCGGGAACCCGCTCTCTCCTTTCCGTGTAAGTGCTGCCCTGCTCAGCCTCTTCCCCCCGCACTGCCCCCCAGCTCCGCACAGCCCCAGCCTGCTCTGTGCTCCGTGACTGTGGTGCTCTTGTCCCTGCCATTCTAAATGTCCTTGTCCCCTTAGCCAGCAATCATACTCCTTTTCCTCACTTTTAATGACAGACCAAACAAGCAAACACCCCTTAGTGTTATCTGCTTTCTCCACTCTTGGATCCAGTGTTAACAGAGAAATGTCCTATGACAGGTGGGTTGTTAGTGCTCGACTTTATCCCACTTTCCAACGTCACCTTGAGGCCTCACTAGTGCTCAGAATTCCTTGGATTCTTTTGAATAGTTTATTTGCTTTGTTTGACATGCCCTCTAACCCCCAAATATATGCCATCTAACCCCAAAAGCTTATAAGGATCATAAAAAATGAGACTCATTTAAAAAGGTGTAGTAGAGGAACAGGATTCTAATGTGACCATAACTGAGTGACAGAGGCATCCCTGGGCTTACCGGCAGCCAAGGCAAAAAGGGAAACTAGACCAACTGAACAATTCTTCTAATAGTCTGATGAAAGAATGCAAGCAATTTTGAGAAACTTTTTTCCTGGGACTCAATTTTAAGAATTTATTACATAGATCTTTGGTAGGGGAGACTGCAGAACAAAAGGGACAACATCGTTGGCATTCGTTTCATGGGAAAATGCAGAAACGGCCTCGTGGTGTTTCTAATATTGCACTTCATTGAAGCTGGTAGCTGAGAGTATAATATTAAGATATAGCACAGTGAAGAAAGCAAGCCAATCAAGAAAGCAAGTGATTGATCTAAGTATACATTTTTTTCTGTTGATTTCATTTGAGCCTAGGTATAAGCTCAAAACACCTAAGGAAGGAAGAGATAAAAATCTCCTTTCTCAAGTAACAGTTGTCTTAGTTCTCCTTCCGTCAGCACCATTTCAGAACCCACCTTAAATGCCACCTCGGTTATTGGTGCTTCCTTGAGCAGCCTGATTTCCTCTCTTCCCTGAACTCGCGTGGATTGGGCTTTTTGTGTAGTTCCTACACCACCTGCCTCGGTTCGTATGTACTTGAGTGCATGCTAGGACTGCCTCACTGAACAGTCAAGTCCCTGAGGCAGGACCACGTGTGATGTAGGATCTCTCATGGCACCTGTCCAAGTGTTTTACATGTAGTAGGATCTCAAATATTCATGGACTAATCGCCTGAATTAATTATGGTACCAGAGGTATACACTGAATGGTTCGATAATTCCTAGAGTTTAAATATTTAAGCATTTCATTTTTTTTTTTTTTAGATTTTATTTATTTATTTGAGAGAGAGAGCGAGAGTGTGTGTGTGCGCACAAGCACAAGCCTGGAGGAGGGGCAGAAAGAGAGGGAAAGCAGACTCCCTGCTGAGCAGGGAGCCTGATGCGGGACTCAGTCCCAGGACCCCGGGATCATGACCTGAGCCGAAGGCAGACGCTTAACCGACTGAGCCACCCAGGCGCCCCTAAGCATTTCATGTTAAATAGCTCAGAATATTTCTAAGTTGAGAAATGCCTCAAGAGAAAAACACCTCCATTAATGTCTTGCTTTTTGCCTCTCCTGGTTACAGGTGCACAGTTATGGAGAAGCCTCAGCGAAAGGTAAGGAACTTGGTTTTTTTTCAATGTTATTGCTAACAAGAGGGTAGGTGACTGAGCCTCCAAGATGTCCAGTGGATTCAGATCCATCAGTTGGTTCTCTCCTTCTTTAAAATTGACTTTATGTTTTAGAACAGTTGAGATTTACAGAAAAATTGAGAGGATAGTACAGAGTTTCCATATAGAGATAGTACATCGCCTACCTTTCTTCTCTTCACATAGTAATATTACATTACCGCCGTACATTGTCACAATTAATATCTTCTTATTAGCTAAAAGTCCATGCTGTGTGCAGATTTCCCTAGTTTTCGCCTGATGTCTTTTTTTTGTTCTAGGATTCCATCCAGGATTCCACAATGCATTTCATAGACATACCTCCCTAGGCTCCTCTTGGCTGTGACAGTTTCTCAGACTTTTCTTCTTTTCGTTGACCTTGACAGTTTTGAGGAGTACTAGTCAGATATATTGTAGGATGTCCCTTTATTAGAATTTGGTGTTTTACTTATGACTAGACTGCGGTTATGGGTTTGGGGAAGAAGAGCACAGAGGTAAAGTGCCATTGTCATCACATTGTATCAAGGGTACGTCTCATCGATGTGATTTATCATTACGGTTTTAACCTTGACCACCTGGCCAAAGTAATGTTTGTCCAGGTTTCTCCAAGTTGGTTATTTTAAGCGGGGGAATCTGCTTGGGAAATCAAATTAAGATCAGAAGGCTGTTGATAAGAACAGGATCAGAGAGAGTGATTTGAAATTGGTTAACGATGCTGCCCTTGTGGCGTGCCAGCCCCTTTAGGCATGAACCCATCCCTGGCTGGCCTGGCAGTACGGGCCTTGGGTTCTAGTCCTGCCCACCGCAGACACACTGGACCTCCTTGGGCAAGTGTCTAAGCTTCCTGTGCAAGTGAAGAAATTGAGCTTGCTCTTTAATTTTGGTTAGGGGGACGATGCAACCCAGTGAGCTAGTGTGATTTCAAGGGAATTTTAAAAAAGCACTTTGTGATTTACTGGTCCTTATTTTGACTGGTGAAGTTATCAATTGCCTGCTTTTTCTAGAGCCCTTGCTGTCCAAGCCCTGTTTAGAAGCTGTTAGAGGGGCGCCTGGGTGGCTCAGTCGGTTAAGCATCTGCCTTCGGCTCAGGTCATGGTCCCAGGGTCCTGGGATCGAGCCCTGCATAGGGCTCCCTGCTCCGCGGGAAGCCTGCTTCTCCCTCTCCCACTCCCCCTGCTTGTGTTCCCTCTTTCGCTGTCTCTCTCTCTGTCAAATACATAAATAAAATCTTTTTAAAAAAAAAAAAGCTGTTTGAGTGTTTGATAATGATTTGGAAAAAATAAAATAGCAGGACCAAGGAACTCTGCCAATGCCGGGTTTGGTCAGGGAGTAAGCAGCTTATAATATGGCTTTTTTTTAGATCTATAATATTTCACCACTTTGGGAAAGTGCTCATGTGCCTCCAGAGAAGGCATGATAATGAAAATAACCTTTTTTTAATTTTATTTATTTATTTTTTAAAGATTTTATGTATTTATTTGACAGAGAGAAACACAGTGAGAGAGGGATCACAAGCAGGGGAAGTGGGAGAGGGGGAAGCAGGCTTCCCACGGAGCAGGGAGCCCGATGCAGGGCTTGATCCCAGGACCCTGGGATCATGACCTGAGCCGAAGGCAGACGCTTAACGACTGAGCCACCCAGGCGCCCCTTTTTTTTTTTAGATTTATATATCTCAGTGAGAGAGAGAGCAAGCCGAGGAGGGGCAGAGAGAGTGAGCACAGGACAGGGGAGGGGCAAAGGAAAGGGAGAGAAAAATCTCAAGCAGACTCCCGCTGAGCGAGGAGCCTGATGCAGGGCTCCTTCTCACAACCCTGAGATTACAACCTGAGCCAAAACCAAGAGTCTGTCACTTAACCAACTGCGCTACCCAGGTGCCTTGGAAATAAGCTTTTTAAGGGAGGGTCTCATTCACTTCACAATTACCTAGATACATATTCAGGTTCATCCTGGTCCCAGCTCCACAGCTGTTGATCTTGCCAAGTTCATTCCTCTCTTGGCCTCAGTTTTTCTCATCTGCTGAGGAGGTGAGAGAGAGAATCATTTCAGATATCCCTTCCAGCCATAAAAAGTCTGTAATGCAATTTGAGGTATTAGCGTGTTTGAGATATTGTGATTCATAATAAGAAATATAGATTTGGCCTTTGTCCCCAAGGTTCTGGCACCAAATCACTAAAACTTTTGCACTTTCCTAATTGTTGAGAGAAAGGTGTCTTTTGTTATGTTAATGAGGTGGCTTTTCTATGGCACCTAAGGACGGGGCTGGTTGGCATGGAAATTGATTAGAGGCTTGATTGGAAGGTTGGAACTTTCAGTCCTACTCCTCTTCTCTGGGGAAGGGAGAGGAGCTGGAGGTTGAACCAATCACCAATGGCCAGTGATTTAATCAGTCGTGCCTGTGGAATGAAGCCTCCATAAAAACCCAAAAGGACAGTGTTTGGAGAGCTTCCAAGTGGGTGACCATGTGATTTATGGGGAGCACATTTGGGGAGGCCATGAAAGCTCCCCACTCTTTCCCCTTGCCTTGCCCTAGGCTTCTCTGGCAGCTGGATGTTTCTTAGTTACATCTTTTGTAACAAACCTGTAATGTAGTAAGTAAAATGTTTGAGTGCTGGGAGCTGCTGGAGGCAAGTAATGGAACTCAAGGGAGGGGATTGTTGGAACCTCCAGTATATAGCAGGTTGGTCAGAAGCACAGGTGACAGCCTGGGTTGCAAATGGCATCTGAAGTGGGGGAGGGGACAGCCTTGTCAGACGGAGCCTTAACCTGGGGGGGGGTCTGACTCTATCTCCAGGTGGATAATGTCAGAATCAAGTTGAGTTGTAGAACTCTCAGCTGGTGACCTAGAATCGCTAGGTGGTGTGGAGAAGGTCCCCCTCCGGTCCCCCCCCACCCAGAAACTTGGGGACAAAGGCCAAATCTATATTTCTTATTATGAATCACAATATCTCAAACACACAAATACCTCAGATTGTATTACAGACTTTTTAGGGCTGGAAGGGATATCTGAAATGATTCTCTCTCTCACCTCCTCAGCAGATGAGAAAAACTGAGGCCAAGAGAGGAATGAACTTGGCAAGATCATCAGCTGTGGGACCAAAATTGTAGCTGGTGATCAGAAGTGGGATCAAAGAATCATTCCCGTTTCTTTCATTTTGTTATCTTGCTCCGTTTTTGTTTGGCCAGTGACTCCTTCAAAGGGATTTAATCCACAGTAGAAGGGATACTTTCCGGTATTTTTACACTGGTTTTTTTTCCCCCAGATTTTTATTTAAATTCTAGCTAGTTAAAATATAGTGTGATATTGGTTTCAGGAATAGAATTTAGTGATTTATCACTTACATATAAGTGTTCATCAAAACAAGTGCCCTTAATACCCATCACCCATCTAACCCATCCCCCACCCACCTCCCTTAAATAGAGAGTCTCTTATGGTTTGCCTCCCTCTCTCTTTATTTATTCCCCTTCCCCTGTGTTCATCTGTTTTGTTTCTTAAATCCCACATTTGAGTGAAATCATGATATCTGTCTTTCTCTGACTGCCTTATTTCGCTTAACATAATACTCTCTAGCCCCATCCGTGTCGTTGCAAATGGCAAGATTTCATTCTTTTCGATGGCTGAGTTCAGTTTCTCCTGTGTAATTATATTCTGTTCTCTATTCATCATGGAGACATGAAATTACAATATTTATTCCTCTAATTTCTTTGATTCGGTATGTTGCTTACGGTGATTCTTAGTGTCTGGTACTGGGTAGTGCTTGTGTTTTTCACATTGAAAAATTCAGAACCACTTTATTTGAAGGACAAAATGCAGTGCTGTATGAGAGGCTCTTCTGAGTCAGAGAGGCGCGGTTTTGCTCACATGAGCATTGTGGGATTAGGATCTTTCCACTTCCATGGTTGGTTTGCTGTCTCACTCTCAGAACGAGTCAGGCCTTCTCTCTGTGGGGCTTTAATTGCTTCATTAAAGATCATTACGTTCACTATAAAAAGGTGAGGCAAATAATGGACCATTCTCTCTTCATAATGCCATTGTAAAGCTTTTTAATTACAAAGGAGCTCCTTGCAAAGGGAACCGTTGTGCACTGTTGGTGGGAATGTAAATTGGTGTAGCCACTATGCAAAACAGGGTGGAGGTTCCTAAAAACTTAAAAATAGAACTACCCTATGACCCAGCGATCCCACCGCTGGGTATACCCCGAAGGAAAGGACATCAGTGCCACAAACAGAAGGCTGTGCCAGCATGTTTACTGCAACGTTATTCAGAACAGCCAAGACATGGAAGGAGCCTAAGTGTCCACCGGTGGACGAATGGATACATAGGGACATATATACAAGGGAATATTATTTAGCCATACAAAAAAGAAGGAAATTCTTCTATTTGTGACAATATGGATGAACCCCGGAGGGCATTGTGCTAAGTAACATAAGTCAGAGAAAGACAAAAACCATATGATCTCACTTATATGTGGCATCTAAAAAAGCTGCTGATAAAAACAGGAGAGGAGACTGGTAGTTGCAGGGGCTGGGAGGGAAGGGAAATGAGGAGAAGTTGGCCAAAGGGCACACTTACACTTGCAGTGATAAGACCAATGAGTCCTGGGGATCTAACGAACAACATGGCCGCTCTAGTGAACAATATAATATTGCACACTTGCACATTGCTAAGAGAGTAGACCTTCTGTGTTGTCACCACCACCCCAACAAAACGGGACTTATGTGAGGTGGAGGATGTGTTAACTATCTATGTGGTAATCATGTCACAATTTATGTGTGTGTCACACCCTCATATTGTACACGGTAAACTTATACAATGTGATATGTCTACTATGTCTCAGTAAAGCTGGAGAAGAAAAAGGATCTCCTTCCTTCTCTGTAGTCTGATGGCTTATTTCCCAGAATGTTATTTACTCCTCGGGAAAATTTGCTTCTGTTGGCTTAGCTGAAAGTATTTCCCTCAAAATTTAGCATGAAGATGGAACTGTACCCTTATGTATATGTGTAGTTTCTCTGGGCATTTAAAGGCTGTTCATAAAGTTCACATGGGTTATACTGGTAAATAACAATAAAGCCAGCATCTAATTTCTGATGTGGTCATCAGTAATAAAAGTTGGATAATTTTAATCAGATGCTACTCATATATAGATTTTTGTACACAGAAAGTTGATTTTGTGAAACTGTGGTTCACAGTGGGTAAGTTCTGAGAAGGGCTCCTGCTTGACCTATTTTTTAATAAACTAAGTCACTAACTCTACAACCTGCACAGGGTGTATACGGAGCAGTCTGTCAACTGAACCAAATTAACATCTCTTATGGCTCATTCTGAGTATTGAAATGCAACCTGACCTTCAGTGTCCTAAGAGCTTTTTATTTCTGCACGTGACTCTGGCAGCTGACTGAATAAAATCTCATGTTAACAAAGGAGACATTGTGCACACTGCCTTTTAAAAACATAAATTTGTTTTCATTTTGGCCAGGTTTTTCTAAGTATAAATTTGACGGGAATAACTTCACTTGCATATGTCCTGATCATTCAAAATTTCTTTACAGACTTCTTTAATAGTTGGGTACATTATAACCAGATGAGCTATTCTCAAAATTCTCATCAAAAATCTTGTTTTATCGTTCAGTGCCAATTTACAGAAAATACCATTTTTTTTTCATGGCAGCTAAAGAGTTTGGAAATTATGGCTGAGAACTCTGGGATTTTCTAGCAGGTGTTCCTGGAATCTCGATGCCTCTAGCAGGGTGCCCTTCACAAGAATCGGGGAGTGGCTTTCCAGTGATTCATGAGGACATCAGATCTACTTTGCCTTACCTGGAGTTGACTCTTCAGAGGCATAGCAGAGAATTAACAGTCAGTATTTCTAGAGCCAGCAGGGATTAGCAAGAGTCGTGAGCTTTTTGCCTCTACCTTGGTCAGATGGTGGGGGTGTCGGCGTGTCTCTGTCTCATGCTCTCGGGAGAAATAGCTGTGTGGCCCCACTTCATGGGATAAAATGCCCTTCTGCCTTGTCAGCTTCCCGATAACTGCCAGTCAGAGCATTCTAGCTGGTTCTATTTTTTTTTCGGGGAAAAGGAGCCAAGAATCTTTGGTTGTAAAACCCAAGTCCCAAGCTTGCCCCAGCTCATATGCCCAGAACAGACTGGAGCATTTAAGTAGGGGATGTCTAATTAATTAAATCTTTGAGCACGACTTTATGTCTCTGTTAAAAGTGAAGAGTCATCTAGCATTTGCTAAATTGTCTCTCTGAGGAATAGAATTTAGTGTGAAAACTGCATTTTCAGTATTTATGAATCATCCTTACTCATCAAAATTATATTGACAAGGTGAATTACTAAGTAAAAAGCCTTGCATAGTCACATGGTATTTTAAAAAGTATCCTTTCTTTGCTGTTAAGCACAGCAATGATTTTTGACTTGCCCATTGAAACTAGTCGATTTTTACAGTTTGAGCATTTTTGAATGTGTCTAGAAGTCACATTGTAACTTGTGTTTTATAATCTTGTCCTTGTACCTTTGTCATAAGGCATTATATTTGAAAGCTGTATTTTTTTTTTCAATTTAATTTCAGCCAGAACTGTAGACAGGGAGCCACATCTCCATGAGTTTTAAAAGAAAATTTTGCTGTGAAGGATACATTTGATTGAATTAAATTTGGTAAAAATTATTTACTTTTAGAGAAAATATTCCCTTAAAATCGGAGTCTGCTGGATTTTAGCATAAGCATATCTGAACTTGAATAAGTCTTTGGCTGAAGATATCTGGGCTGGCCTAGGAGCGAAACACTATTCAAATCTCTATCCTGCCAAAATAAAAATCCACATAGGCCTTTATTCCTTTTTTTCCCCAAAAATAATAATTGAGCTCTATTCTGTAGTCCTATATTGCACAATGGAGAGTCAAAGCCCCTTTCTTCCTCTCTGTCAGGAGAGAACAGCCAGCCCCATTCAGTGACTGATAGATGGCGAGCTCTCAGCCAGAGCTGCTGAGACTTGGTCTGAAAGTTTCTCTAAGTTCTTCATCCGGATTCCAATCTGTTGTATTCATTTTTTAAAGTTGTGCTTTGAAAATTAGACCAGTTTGAAGACAAGTATGGAACAAAGGACTCTAAGCAGTTTTTAAAGCTAGTGTGGAGGACTAGCAGAATTCTGCTGCTTCTCTCTTCACCATGAGTGGTGGACCTACATAGAAGATTACTTACGGGTTTTTGAAAATGCCCCCTGCTAGACATTTAGGGGCTGTCTTTGTCTCTCAGGAGCCTGTCAAACTGAAACATGGCTAGAACGAGCGTTCAAGAGAAAAATTTCACCCTGAAATTGACATGGATCCTCACCACCAATGGGATACATTTCCTGAAGCATTAAAAATAAAACCAAACAGGAAGTGCGTTTCATAGCCCACCAGCTTCATTGAGAAGGGCAATCAATGGTTAGACCTATTTCTGGCTGCATGTTCCTTTCATGAGTAACATAGTCTCTTTCTATCCAAGCAGATTTATCAAGTCAGAACATGGACAGAAAGCCAGGGGTCAGGCTTTCTGGGTCTGGGAGCAGTAGCCCTTAGATGAGCCCTAAATGACTTAAAACTCAAGGCTCCTTAAGTGAAAAGCCCTCAATATTATGTGTAGGATGAGGGATGAGGGTGTGTAGGCGTGGGTGGGGAGGACCAGGTTTTAATAAAGTGCTCAGGAAAGACTTGACTGAAGATTTTGAGCAAAGCCTAGGAAGTGAGGTTGTGAAGCATGTCTGGGTAAAGAGCTTCTAGGCAGAGGGAACAGCAAGTGCAAAGGCCCTGAGGCAGGAGCTGTATATGATATATGTATATATTTTTTATTTTATACCGGTAAGGTTTTTTTTTTATGCAGCCATAGTAACTGGAATAAATGGAGTATTATGCAGTTCATTAAGATCATGTTATAAGAGTATTTAGCAATCTGAAAATTTACCCTTTATTGCTAATTGTGTTAAAAAAAACTGTAGGTTTAAATAAGTGCAGGAAGGTATAATGTATGATATTATAATGATATGTTGGTACACATGTGGTATCGCTCTGTTAGGGGAATCCAGGTGGTTTTCATTTTCTTGATTTTGTTTACCCGCATTACATTTCCCTTTCTGTAATGAACATGGTAGCTTTTATCAGGAAGAGAGACCGTGAAGGGGGGGGTGCGTCCCTTCAGGCAGGATGAGGTGTGTGACTGTGGCTGTTGGAGGTGACACACGGAAGTCTGCAGGCAGTGTGTCTCTAAGTGCCTAAGGGCCCTGACTGCCGAGCTGCCGTCCAGAGACAGGGCTCTGGTTATGAGGAGAGAGACTGGCGTGGCCCCGTCATTGGAAACAAAGGTCAGGGCCAATGTCCAGAGAAACAGCTGGGCTCTACGGAAGGATGGAGCCTCAGAAATAAGTCAGAGGCATTATTGGGGGGGGGGCACGGGAGCTGACCAGGCCAAGTGCCACTTGACATTAAGCCTCATAGGACTGGGGTGAAGAAAAGTATTAATGCATTATTAAGTAATAAATGAAAATTATGGGGCGCCTGGGTGGCTCAGTCTTTAAGCGTCTGCCTTCGGCTCAGGTCATGACCCCAGGGTCCTGGGATCGAGCCCCGCATCGGGGTCCCTGCTTCCCCCTCTCCCACTCCCCCTGCTTGTGTTCCTTCTCTCGCTGTGTCTCCCTCTATCAAATAAATAAATAAAATCTTTTAAAAAAATGAAAATTATTCATTTCCAAGGTCAGGTGGTGTCTGAGGGGTGGGATGAAATTCTTGAATTCTTCCTTTCTGAGGTTCTGCTACAGGCCCAAGGTTGAGCCTCCACATAGAGGGGAAGGGCCTAACTGCATCTTCTCCTGATTGACACATGATCCATGAGTTTTTACTTAAGTAAAATTTGGAAACTCATTGTATCACTCAGACTAGGACTGATAGCTCCAAACTATAGGAGGACTTTAGGCAATTCAAACAAGAATGGAGCTGAGAAGACCTCATGTTCTCTTCTGAACAACCCACCCCTGGGTTGGTCCCTCTGTCTAGCTGTCCATCTATCAGTTATCAATCTATCAATCTACTTACCTGCACATATTCCTTAATTATATTTTAATGATAATATTTGATATATTGAAGAATATAACATACTTGTAAGTTGTAGACATTATAATAAAATGAGAGCCCTTTCCCCCAGACAGGACTGGTACTAGTCTCTCTCCCTTACCTTCTCCTGCTGCCTCCTCATGCCCAAGGCAAGAATGATCCTGAATTTTGTGGTCTTCATTCCATTGCTTTAAAAAAATGATATATATATGTGTGTGTGTGTGTGTATCTATATTGAAATTACATATACATGTATTCCTAAGATTTTTTTGGGGGGGAGTCTATAAAAATGGTACCATATTTATTTACATTAGAACTAATGTCTTTTTCAAAAAGATTAATCCATGCCGCCGTGTATGGCTGTGGTTCCTTCTGGGTTGTTGCTGTATAATATCCCACCATGTGACTATACCATATTTATTTACATACTTTCTTTTTACTGGACTTTGGGCACTTTCTTTTACCAGACTGTCCACTACTTCTTTTGAGTTTCTGAGCTTACTATAGGGCACTACTAAAAATCACAAGAAAAAAGGTAAATGCCTAACACATAAAGTGAATAGTTTCTTAGGCCAGAATGCTGTATGTTTGCAAGCGTGTGTAAAATCCGTACCGAAACCTGGGCTGAGACCGAGCGTAGAATGAAGTTCCTGCCGCGTGGCACGGTTCACATGCTGGCCGCCACTAGAGGGCGTGGGAGGGCGGGGACATCTGTGTGTCCCAGAAGCTAAGAATAACGTGCTTGCTGCTGGAACTTGGGCGTGTGGCTGCAGTGTTTCCAGTACTCGCGCATTTCAGGGCAAAAACATTTGCGTCGCTCCAGTTACAGGAAGAAAATCCAGTGAAAGGTTATGTCTGTATGTGTACACGTATACACGTGGACAGACGCATGTGTTCCTTGCTTCCTCTCCCACCTATATTAAAATATAAGGGTAGGGCGCCTGGGTGGCTCAGTTGGTTAAGCGACTGCCTTCGGCTGGGGTCATGATCCCGGAGTCCTGGGATCGAGTCCCGCGCCGGGCTCCCGGCTCAGCGGGGAGCCTGCTTCTCCCTCTGACCCTCCCCTCTCTCATGCTGTTTCTCTCTCTCTCTCTCTCAAATAAATAAATAAATAAAATCTTTAAAAATATATATATAAGGGTAAAGAGTAGTGACAGGGACACACTCATGGGGATAGGACAGACTGGGTGGGGAGGACATTCACATACAAACCAGCCCAAACTACTTTGAGTTCATCACCCTTTTACTGCTTATTTCAAAGTCTTCCACATGATCTTTATTATGTGCTCTCCAGAATCTCTGCTTCCCTCACCTGTCCTTGACTTAGAACTTTCTCCTCTCTTGGAAGTGAAATGCATGGATTCCTTCCTTCCTCCCCTCATCCCCTCACCCCCAGCTCTAAATAACCTTGAATAGGGAACCCAAGAAATCTGCTTCGTTTGCTCTTCTGAGGAGAGAAGACTTCTCGCTGCATGGTTGGCCGCTAGGCATGAACTGCCCCGTACACCATTGAGGGTGAAGGTCCCTGCTTGGTCGGGAAGCGCACAGAAGAAGTGGCTGCCAAAGGTTGTCCTCAGAACCTGGGAATGTTTGTGGTGGACTGCATGCCGCCCTCTTTCCCCACAACTACCAAAGACGTCCACGCCCTAGCGCCCAGAGCTTGTGGGTGACTGTGTGCCTTACACGGCAAAGGGGACTTCGCAGATGTGATTAAGTTAAGGGTCTCTAGGATGGGGGGAGGATCCTGGATGACCCAGGTGGGCCGGTGTATTCACAAGGGTCTTTTTAAGAGGGAGACAGGTGGCCAGAGAGGAGAGAGACACGTGCTTTTGGCTTTGAGGATGGAGCCCAGGGCCACAAGTCAAGCATTGCAAGCCGCCTCTGGAAAGTGGAAGAGGCCAGGAAACAGATTCTCCCCCGAAGCTTCTAGAAAGAATGTGGCCCAGCAGACCCACTTTAGATTCTGATCACCAGAGCAGTAGGATGACAAATGTGTGATTTTCCGCCACCGAATGTGGTAATTCATTACAGCAGGAATACGAAACCGTGTTCCTTATGTGTGAAAGAACCACCGTTGTTAGAAAACGTTGAGGGTGCGCTTGCCAACTTACATCTCCGTCCACTGAAGAAATGCAGTGTGACCCTGATTTGTGGGGGGAAACAAGGAGGCTTGAGGTGCCAGCTAGAGTGGTCAAGCCGATGAAGCACCAGACCGGACAGGAAGCCCAGAATGTTCCTACTGGGCAAATAGGAATAAGAGCTTGGAAAGGGAACACGTGGTCAAGATGGTCAAGAAGGGTCTTGAAGATGCCATGGTTGGAGGTCAGGGCAAGGAGTGTTTCAAGGAGGAGGCTGTATGTGATGTTCCAAGGGTACTGAGGAAGGCGACCGGATTGTATAAAAATATGAGTGTTTGTGGAGAACTTTATAAATAGTTCCCCATACTTTTGTTTGTACATGTGGAGGAGGCAGAGACTTTTTGGAGTAAAAAACCAAATGAAGGGGCTTACGGATAAAACCAGGGCTGAGAAAATGGAGGTGGGTCGTGTGAACCACATATTTGAAAATACTGGCAGTGGGTTGTGGAGAGAAATGAATCTGTGATTTTTTTGTTAATTTATTTTTATTGTGGTAGAAGAGCCATAATTGACCATGAGTGACCTTTAGTCCCTTCACGGTATCTGGCAGCCATCACCACTGTTGAGTTCCAGAATATTTCCTCACCCGAAAAGGAAGCCCCATCCCCCTTCCCTCTAGCTCCTTGGCAACCACGAATCTGCTTTCCGTCTCCACGGATTTGCCTTCTTCCAGATATTTCCCACAAACCATATAATACGTGGCCTTGTTGTGTCTGGCTTCTTTCACTTAGCATCATATTTTTAAGGCTCATCCATTTTGTAGCGGGTGTTATTACTTCATTCTTTTTTATGGCTGAAAAATATTCCATTACTTGGATATATCACATTTTGCTGGTCTGGTCATCCGTGGACGGACATTTACGTTGGTTCTGCCTTTAGGCTGCTGTGAAGAGCGAGCAGCTTGGTTTTCTCTTGCTTGGTTTTGTTTTCAGAACAGGGAGGCGTGACCCTGTGGGGGAAGGAGAGGCCTGTGGCCAGGCAGGACCGCTTCCATCCAGCAGACAGCACCTCGGACCTGGCGCCTGGCTGCCGGGGGCCAGTCTGCACTGTCTTGAGGGGGCAGGATTCTGTCTGGGGAGAGAGGGGAACCTGGGCAAGTGGTGGGCTTTGCTCATCGTCCAGGAATCCTACAGGAGAACAGAAGGTAGCGTTAGGGAACTGGGTAAATGCCGGATGCCAGCATGGAAGCTGATTTTAGGCAGCACTCATGCCTCCAGCAGTGAGAAGACTGGTTCTAAAGGAAGAGCCCAAGAGTGTGCCCTTCACTTGTCATTTTCGTCATGGAGAAAGCATGCAGGAAGGAGGGAAATGAGAGGGGCGATGTTATTATTTAGAGGTATCTGGTAAAAGGAGGCAAAAGTGCATGATACGGTATCCTTATTGGGTAGATTGCGTTGCTCTTGTGCTATTTATTAGGGTTTTTTTTTGAAGGCTATTCTTACTTGTGCCTGTTTTTAAAACCTGAACAACTGGGAGAGAGAACTTATAATCCTGTAGTCATTTGGCTTGTATTCTTAGAGAGTATTTTTAAACGCTAACTTTCAGAGCCATCTAATGTCACTTAAAACACAAGAAGTGCTTCCAGTATTCATTTCTCCTGATCTGCAGGTTTTAGATTGTGAATAGTATTTTTACTTCCACTGAAAACACATTTTCCCCCCAGATCTCTTTCTTGATGTTTGCCTAAATTTTTTTGGTCAGTTGTCATTATCTTTATTAAAATGAGTGATGATATTTTCAGTCATGACTCAAGAGTCATCTGCTATGGAAAGAAAACTGTCTGAATTCCAAAGCTTATCAAGCTAAACATCCTCAAGTCAGAAATGGATGTGTATTTTGAATAAATTGCGCATTTAAAAGATGTGTATTTTGAATAAATTGCGCATTTAAAATACCTTTTTTTTTTCTTTCTGGAGGCTAAATTCAAATGAAATCATCTTGCTTTAAAGGGCTTTTTGTGGCTCTACCAGGCTTGGAATATGTAATGAAGACTCAGTAATTGAGAAGATTTTTAAATTAAGACTCACTAATTGAAAGAAAAGAAACTTGTATTTTTATTTATTTTATTTTATTTTTTTAAAAGATTTTATTTATTTATTCATGAGAGACAGAGAGAGAGAGAGAGGCAGAGGCAGAGGGAGAAGCAAGGTCCCTGCTGAGCAAGGAGCCCAATGTGGGACTCCATCCCAGGACTCTGGGATCATGACCTGAGCTGAAGGCAGCTGCTTAACTGACTGAGCCACTCAGGCCCCCTGAAACATGTATTTTTAAATTGAGAAATTGATCTGAAACGGATTTGAGGTCAAAACAGGGGTATCCTAATCTAGGTCCTCATTAAACTGGAATAGAAAAGACTGCCCTTCTCCACAGTCTTGCTTACATATACCTAGGTGATTGAGTTGGACCATTTCTACTTGCCTAATGCAAGGGGGGAAGGGATCCTGGTTTGAGGAATCTGTTTGTGCTCTTTGTGAGGGCACATGGGAAGTTAGAGATCGACTTAGAAGTTTGACTCTGTTCCTTGTTCAAGGCACAAAAGTCCTCAACTGTGAAAGACAATATGGCTGGTAACAACTTTTCTCATGCTGGTTAGAATATGGGATTGATAATAGCAAGAAGGTTGTAAGCTAAAACTTTGGAGAAAACTCTTTCTTTTGGTACTTCCAGCTGATTTCTGGAATAGAAGAAAAGCTGTTTTTTGCTAAGCAAGTGCTTTAGAAAAGTAGAGAGAGGCCAGTGAAAAGTTGACGCTGTTGCATTTACCGGAGTTGAGACTCTGATGTTGCGTCTCTGCCTTTGTCTGAGCTCACCACCTAGACTTTGCGTGAACTCTTGGCCTGAGCTTCTCTTTCTGCCCCTCACCCTCATTTTACCCTTTTGAATTTAATAATGAGGGGAAATAGAGGGAATTCATTGGTTGATACAATTCATAGGAATGCAGAATTAGTAGGATGAAGCTACAGGTAATCCAAGTCTGGAAAAGATCTTAATGAAACAAAATCGTAAAGATAAGCTGTCCAGCACTCAGAGTTCTCAGTCCAGGGGGATTATTTGCTAGTCCCTTTTGGTTAAATAGTTCTAGCATCTCATGACCCTCCTTCTTTTTAGATACAAAGAAGAAATGTTCCCTTTCATATTCTTTTTGGACCCTCTTTCCTGTCTGTTACCATTGTGCTCTGGGACTCCTGAATTCCAGTAGTTATTTCAAGGGATGTTGTAAATACTGGGGTGTGGGTCATGGTGGACTAAGCTATTTTCAGGCACATACTACCTTCACTCATATTTTGACACCTTTGAAAGATAACTTGACAGCCACTACCATGGGTCTGACATTGTGGTAAGGTCTGAGAAGAAGTGGGGGTCACACGGCTGGGTCACCTAACCTCAAGGCAGTATCAGGAGCAGAGTCATTAACCAATCTTGATCACCCTCCCCTCTCCCAACCCTCAAGTCTGATAGATCCTGGCTCCTTTTCCATGTTATATAGAAGGAAAGAATCCAGACAAAATATAAAAGTGGATCTATATAAAATATTTTTGGTCAAAAAGGCTATAATATAATACAGTATTCTCAAGATCTTCTAAATTTTTTTTTAATCAGCAGTTCACATGAAGCTAAACAGAAACAGGATTGATAACGAATATATGTCATGATTCCCTGATTGCCATACTTTTCTCTTTATTGAGTAAGGACCTATCATGATCAGGTATTGCTGTGTAATAAGCATACAGATCTCAGGGCATACAGTCAGCATTTACTTCTTGCTTTCTATCTGTAGACCAGCTGGGGTTCACCTGGTTTGGGCTGGACATGGCTCCAAGCTTTGGGTGTATCTAGGCCTGCTCCTCAGTCTTTCAGCCTTGTTGGACTAGAGGCTATCCAAGGCAAATTGTTCTTACGGACAAAGACTGTAGGAACCTAAAAGGGCAAACCCAGTCATTCATGCACATTTCAAGCTTCTGCCTATTAATTTCCAGTTGGCCGAAGGAAGTGACATGACCAACTCCAAAGCCAAAAAGGGGAAAATACATCCAGTTACCATAGGCCATGACAAGGGTGTGGACATGGAATACTGCTACAGGGAGTGAAGAATTGGGACTCATAATTTGATCTGGCATTAGGGTTTTTTATTATTAGGTTAGGAAATTTTTCATATGATTATATTGGTTTTTATTCTATGTTCAGAATTTTTTTTTTTTGATGTTGTATATTTTTTTCATTTATGGGATAAAAACTTCTAAGTCCAGTTTCCGTATTTATTTATGAAGATAGCTACTTTAACCACCTTTTCTTAACCCTTAGTATTTATAGGTGCTTCTTGGATTTGGGGCCATAATTATTAGTTTTACCCAGCACTAATTTTAAGGAATTTACTCAATTCCTTATTATTCTTATATCTTTCCAAACCAGAACCAGTTTACCCAGTTTACCCACTAATAATTGGAGGGTATGAAATTATTGGCAAATTTCACATTATGGTGGCACATCTGTGCGTGTGTTCATATATTCAGAGCTGAAGGGCTTGTTCTGTTTTGTTTTACAGAGCGAGCGAGCACATGCATGTGTAAGTAGGGCGGGGAGGGACAGGGGAGAAGGAGAGAGAGAATCTTAAGCAGGCTCCCTGACCACTGCAGAGACCAACATGTGGCTCGATCTCACAACCCTGAGATCATGACCTGAGCTGAAATCAAGAGTCGGATGCTTAATCAACTGAGCCACCCAGGCACTCCTAGAGCTGAAGGATTTTCTAAAAGCTACTGTTACTATAGGACTGAACACTGAACATATTATACAGAAGGGTCTCATTATACATATTGAAAGGGGAACTTAGAAGAACCAGGTCCATTCTTTGACAATATCATCCACCTATCTGGAGCCTAAATTAATGTTGCTAAAACAAGAGTTACTGTTTTGGGATCATAAATTCCCATTGGTAACACACTCATGGTTATTCAGCAAAATTAACTAGAGAAGCAGTTGTGTGCTAGGCTCTGTGAGAGGGGGAAAGTGAAGGTAGTTAGAATGTATTAAAAATGTCCATGTATTTGGAAGGAACCAAATTCTCCTGTTAGCTGTTCAGGAGCTCATTAGCCAGCTACATTTTCTTGCAGTAAAATATCTCTTATCCCGGGCCTGACTCTGAAATGCTTCACTTGAACTTCTTGTGATATTTGTCAAGGAATGAAACACTTGACCAATGTCAATTTTTTGGTTGTGAATAGAGAAAGTGAGGTGACAGTTCCCATGGTCACCCTAGAGTGAGGTCTCTGATGGAGCTTTGCTTTTTTGGATTCCTGCTTAAACTTTGGGGCCACTTTCCCTGTCAGTGTCTGGAGCACAAGTCAATGGCTCCATTCTTCCAAGATTTAGTAAACGCCTGCTGTGTGGAAGGCACTCTGTGGGACATCTAGCATAGGACCTCCTATTATGTCAGGATTTTATTGTATTTCCCTTGATGTTGGAACAAGGGAGAAGGTCTCAAATGTCAGAGAGGTGGTAGAAATAACAAAAGACTTGTACCTTGTCAGACATGGTCAAAGCTGTGTCCATTCATTTTTCAGACGATTCCTAAGAGATTCCATTGCTGTTTGTTCTACATAAAGAGAGCCTGCGGGCACCAGGATAAAAAGAGCTGGAAGTATTACATCATCAGAAAACATTTTCATTGGTACATCATGCCTTGACAGGAGGAAGTCCATGATTATATTTAGATTGATTCTGTTTTGCTCACTGAAATGATAATCTTAAGACAATGTAAGAAACAGGAAGAGGCAGGATATTCAAAGGCCACCAGATTTGTTGTATACACATCAATTAATGTTTCAAAATTGGGGTCTGGTATTTTCACGTATATCAGCATCCTATTTTATGTTTTCCAATCAGCTGTAATAATAGGTGTCTCATATTTAAATTCTAGAAGCATCTTTGAGGTAATGTGTTGCACCTAACAATGTACCTCTTTTCAAAGTTTGAATATTTCTTTTTTTTTTTAAGATTTATTTATTTTAGAGAGAAAGGGAGATGGGGGGGAGGGGCAGAGATGGAGAGAGAGAGAATCCTCAAGCAGAGTCCATGCTGAGCATGGAGCTGGACATGGGGCTTGACCCCAGGACCCGGAGATCATGACCTGAGCTGAAATCAAGAGTCGGCTGCTTACCTGATTGAGCCACCCAGGCACCCCCAAAGGTTGAATGTTTCTTTATCAAGAATATGAAATTTCAAGATTTGCGCAGTGAAAAAACAGAAGTACCAAAGGAAATTTTCTTTTTAGTGTTTTGTTTGGTTTTGTTTTACCTTATGATTTTGGTCATTGAATCTCCTAGCTTGGTTTTTCATGACCTGTGAAGACTGGACTTGTTTGGATTCTCCCATTACAGGATACGGGTTTTAGCGCCCCGCCTGTCTGTTACATTTTGTCCTAACCCAGCAGTGCATCTGGTCCAGGACCTTCGCCTTGGCCCCCTGCAGTGACCGTGCTCCAGATGAACCTGGGGTGGCATTGTGGACGGGGAGAACCATGAGTCTCTAACTGACCTGTCTTTCCAAGGAAGCTTCTGTGGTGACAACAAACAGAAACCCTTCAATCTAGCATTAATAATGGAGGAATTACTATTTGGACTCAGAGTATCACATGGAAGCTGGAACCAAGAAATGCAAGGAACCAGAGGCTAGAAAGTTACAAGGAACGGAAGCAGCTTTTGAGGGCTCCCCAGGAATCAGAGGGAGCAGATAGGGAGCTTGGAGTGTGGTGCAGGGCAGTTGAGGAAGTGGAAGGAGCCTGGATGACGGTGCTGATAACCTGTTAATAACCATCATCTATTAGTGCTTAATATTGCTGGTCACTGTGCTGGACGCTTTCAGTGTCACCTAATGTGTCTTCATGACAGTTCACAAGGCAGGAAGTCGTAGCCCCATTTATGAGACAAGGACACCAAAACCTGGGTAAGTTACTTGACCAAAGTGATGGAGGAAAGATTTCTGTGGCCATCCCTCCCCAGAGCCAGAGGCTGATCTCCATATTCTACTGCATCCTCTGTCAGCCAGCTTCTATTTCCTTGTCTAGAACATGACCTTGTAAATAGTACATAGGCAAAGAAAGGTACAGTTAGAATTTAAAGTAAGAATTTAAAAATGTTTCATCACATGCCAATAATGAGGAAGCAAACAGGACTTTGGTGTCCCCACGGTGCAAGGCTGCGAGATGGTCAGAGCCCTAACTCAATGTGGTAGGAGGGACGGTCTCCATGTTGAAGAGACAAGTTAGGCTTTTTGTGACTGAAATGTGTTTCTTTTCTCTTATTAAAAGTTTACTTTTAATATTGCTAAAGCTTGTTTTCATCACAACAAATGAGGCTGTATTTTTAGTAAAAATATGTTCATCTCTGTCATATCAACTAATTTTTTTCTTGGCAGAGAGTTCCTCTTTATATGTAAAAGAATTAAATCTTAGGAGATGATATGGCACCACTGGAAGAAACAATGGACTTTGAGCACACCAGTTCATCTTGTAGGCCTGTTTCCTTACTGGCTAAAGAAAGTGAGTAGGCTTACTTTACAGCTGGGCTAATCCAAGACTGTCTGGTGATAAATCAGTGCAACAGAGTAGAGTCCAGAAATCAGACTCACATGTATGTGACAACCAGTTTTCACCATAGGTTCAGAGGCAGTTCAGCGGAGAGAAGATGGCTTTTTAACAGGTAGTGCAGAAAAGTTGAATATCCATATGCAAAAATATAAACTTAGATGCATACCTTGCATCATATATAAAAATTAACTCCAAGGGCCTTTAAACAGGCCCAAATGTAAACTTAAATCTATAAAATTTCCAGAAGAGAACACAGGAGAAAATCTTCATAACCCCAAATTAAGGAAAGATTTCTGGGATACAAGACTATAGGCATCATCCATAAAAAAAAATTTTTTTTTTTTAAAGATTTTATTTATTTATTTGACAGAGAGATAGAGAGACAGCACAAGTAGGCAGAGTGGCAGGCAGAGGGAGAGGGAGAAGCAGGCTCCCCACTGAGCAGGGAGCCGGACATGGGGCTCGATCCCAGGACCCCAGGATCATGACCTGAGCCGAAGGCAGCCGCTTAACCGACTGAGCCACCCAGGCGCCCCCATAAAAGAAAATTTTAACAAATTGGACTTCATCAAGATTGAAAAACCTTTGGTCTGTAGCAGACGGTATTGAGGGAATGAAAAGTCAAGGCATAGACTGGAAGAAAATACTTATAAACTGTATATCTGAAAAGATCTGTATCCCGAGTATAGAAAGAACTCTTAAAACTTAATAAGAAAACAAGCAACCCAAGTTTTAAAAGTCCAAAGGATTTGAACAGATACTTCAACAAAGATAAACATATAAAAAGATGCCCACCATTGTTAGTTGTTTGAACTGCAAATTACAGCCACAGTGAGATACCACGACACTTACTGGAACAGCCAACATTTAAAAAGACCATACCAGGTGTTGTGAAGATGTCGAGGAATAGCAACTCTCATATTCTGCTGGTGGGAAGGAATGTCAGATGGTTACAACCATTTGCTAAAACAGATGGGCGCAGGTTTTTGAAAAGGTAAACATACACCACCATGTGATTCAGCCATTCCACTCCTAGGTATTTACCCAAGAGAAATGAGAGCATATGTCCGTACAAAGTCTTGTGTAAGAATGTTCATAGGAGCTTTATTGGTAAGAGCTAAAACCTGCCCATCATCAGGTGCATAGATGAGTAAATTGTGGTGTATCCATCACTGCTCTATAATAAAAAGGAATGAGTTATTGATAAACTAGCAAGTAAAACAACCTGGATGAATCTTGAAATAATTATGCTGAATTAAAGAAACCAGACAAAAAATAGTCATGCTGTATGACTCCATTTGTATAAAAATCTTAAAATGCAAACTAATATATTGTCACAGGAAGCAAATCAGTCCTTGCCTTGGAAGGGACGGGGGTGATGCCAGGAAGGGCAGGAAGGAAGGAAGGATTCAGAAGGGCACCGGGAACTTTAGAAGGCTGATGGCATTCTTCATTATAGTGATTTTGGTGATGGTTTCATGGGTGTATACGTATGTCAAAAGTTATCAAATAATGCACTTCAAATATGCAGTTGATTGTATGTCAATTACACGTCATAAAGCTACTTAGAATAAAAGCCAGTGGGTACAGGAATCAACAGTAATACTTGAATGAGAGCACAAATAGAAGTAGGAGCTGTTCTGCTCAGAAGCCAGCAGGAATTGCATTGTTTTCTGCAGATAATTCCAGAACTTGTTCTGACACCATTCCATATTGCTGAGATATCCCTTTCATGTGTGTTGTGCAGCATGTATTTCTTTTAGTTGAAATAATTAAAAGGTCCTTTGACTTCTGAGAATAATGTATTTCTCATTTTAGAAAAATGCCTTAGGGAGGCACAGTGCAAAGGTGGACAAGCATGGACCTGACTTCTGAGCTGAGTTTCCTGTGAGATGGTTTTTGGCCTTTCTTGTTTGTATGTCATAAAAACAGAAACCAAAGATGACTGGATGCTTGGGACAACAGGTTCCACTGACTCTAAGACAAAGGTCTCCCCACCCCCAGGCCAGCCTTCTGTCTTTCACAAGCTCTGAACCTGCTTCGGTATATGGAGATGAGCAAAATGAAAAATCCATGTGCTTTAACACCCCCACCTGCCGCCGAAAAGCCTTCAAGTAGGATGAGTCAGGTAGCGTGTTTTGTTTTGGTTTTTTCCTAGTACCTTTTACTAATCCGCTGTGACAGCAGAGTGATGGTCGCCCTGGGCTGGGCTGGATTTCAAAGAAGGTGACCACGTAGGTGGGTAGGTGTTTTCAGGTGGGCATTGGAAATGTTCTGTATCTTGCTTCCGATGGTGGTTTCAAGGGTGTAAACAGCTGTTAAAACTCACCAGATGTTGTGCTTTAAAAATGCATACAGTTTATTCTCTGTAAATCATATCTTGATAAAGTTGTTATTTTAGGAACTCCACACATTTCTGCCTTCAGCTCTCCGCCCACGGCTTCAGAAAACAGTGGACCCGACACACGCACCCCCCAATTATGTCTTAATAAAATAATCCTATTGTTGCCTCCCTGAATCATTTCTTCCTAGGAAAGAAAGAAATCCTTGTAGTTGCTGTTTCAGCCGTAGACCTATAGATTAGGTTTTTTTGTTAAGCTTGGATACTGTTTGTTTATATCTTGTTTCTAAGGGCAAAGTCAAGGTGAAATTGAGGCAGTTTGTTTTAGCTAATGAACTACACAAGAGTGTGATTATTAGTCCTGTCCCTTCAAACATGCTAGCTCTGGGGCAGGGCACGGACCAGGGTAGTGGTCTATCCTGGAATCGCTCAAGCACAGGGATGCCATATAATAGATACTTGTTTACTTGTCACTTGACTGAATTGATGTTTTTCCCCCCTTTAGTTCTGAATCACCCCTGTTAGACAATCCTCTCCTCCCTGATCCCCCAGCTGACACCAGGGTCGTCCCTGCTTGGTTCCGTGGAATGTGGATGAGCTGATAGATGCGGGGTGCCCAGCACCCATGGCTTGTCTGGAACAGGCATACTGCTGTCTCTCTTCTCCTTATCCCTTGCATTTAATCATCAGTTAGCTCCAAATTATTTACTAACAAGCCTAAATCTTTCCCAGATCTGATCTTCCTACAGTGAAGGAGTGACTTACTCACCTGTATGTGTGCGAATTTCCTGAACGGATTGGAACCAAAGAGTTTCATCTTCTCAATTTTTAGATTCTTCCCATAATAATTGAGATCGTGGTAGAAGTGAATGCATTATTAGCCCTGTGTCTCCAGGTGACAGAAACATTAATCCTGAGCTCTGAGTCAAGCCTCATCAGCTCTGCCCCTTTAGGCAGATACACTCTGTCCTCTCAAGTTTGATCAATTCTTGACTTCATAAATGACTGCTCAATAAACAAGCATAATGAGGTAATTGACTTGCTCCTAAGAAGGGGCTTAAAATGCACCAATAAGACAGCAGTCATTGCCATAGGAAATAAAACTGTGTTGGTAATTTAATTTAGTTGGGAGATCCAGGCCAGATTGAGGAAGCTGTTCACTTTGGGTCCCTAGATTCCCACTAAAAAGGGCCCCAAAGAACCGATTTTTGTAAATTTACTCCCTGAATGCCTGTCCTAACCAATGAAGCAGTCAGGAATATAATTTATAATGCATTTTACATCTTAAAAAAATCATTTGAATGTGTACTTCCCTTGGGCAGAATTCTTATCTGTTCATTTAAAAGTATCCTACACATTTCTACCCTGAGCAAATGTTACTTTGAAGAGAAAAGTTATGTTAGGGGCTCCTGGGTGGCTCAGTCGTTAAGCATCTGCCTTCGGCTCAGGTCATGATCCCAGGGTCCTGGGATCGAGCCCCGCATCGGGCTCCCTGCTCAGCGGGAAGCCTGCTTCTCCCTCTCCCACTCCCCCTGCTTGTGTTCCCTCTCTCGCTGTGTCTCTCTGTCAAATAAATAAGTAAAATCTTTAAAAAAAAAAAAAAAAAAAGAAAAGTTATTTTAAAACATGCCATTCAATTCAGGCATATTTGATAAGTGGAGAATCTGGTACCAGTAATTATTTGACATCTAAATGGTGAATAAAATACTCATAAAATTTTGACAGTTACTCAAAACATGTTCAAGGCAATGAGGAGATGGAACCTGCCTTAAGTGATAGTGAAGGGACGTGACAGGACACTGGTACTAGGACAGTTGTCTTTCTTGGTGGTTGTTGGGAGGGGACCAGGGGGCCCGGGGACAGGGCAGCAAGCAGGAGGAGGTGAGGCTGGGCACTGCAGGACCAGGGGCTGCCTTTTGACCTTTCCTGTCTGGCTCACTAAGTCCCCGCCCCTAGATTATGAAACATGTTCTGGAAATTGTTTCCAGAGGGCACACATCTCTTTGGTGACAGCTTATTTCTGGATTCCTGGTGCAAATGCCTGGCCTCTGATGACATTCAGGGGTGTGTTTCATGGCCCATCATCTGATTAGTCACTGAATGCCAAGGACTCTCCCGGCTGGCTTAGGGTCAGAGCACGTGAGCACAGGAGGAAAGAAACTTGTTGATTTCCCCCAGGCTCCTTCTAACAGACCCTGCCTTTAGGTCTGGGGTCCCCCTTTATGGATGTCTGCAGCCCCGTGGAAGTGAAATGCTGGGGCCCTTCCCAGAACAATGCTCTTTCAGCAGAGCTCTCTGAGTCTCCTTGTGGTGGAATTTCAAGCTTTATGTCTGAAGAGATGATTTCAGTCACCTCTGAAAAATCTTGGAAAAAAAAAAATGAGCCTGTAACAGATTCTTACAAAGAGTCCTCAGCTTTGCTTTGAAGAAGGGTGCTTTCATTCCGTTTTCAGTTCTGGGGTGAGGTACTTCGAGTTGGGACATCCTGGTTAGATAGACTGGAGTTCACATCTTTCTCTACATTACTGTGCTCACCTATAAAATGGGTGTAATAATAGGAACCCCTTCCCAGAGTCTTGGGGAGGCTAGAATGAACCCAGCATGTCCAGCATTTAACCCAGGATGGCACGTGTGCAGTTCATCTGGACTGTCACTGTCTCTGTCACTGGTTATCTTCATCTTCTGGGAGAACTGAAAAAGCCCCTGATGTGCAGCCACTTCCATGCTCACAGCAGGACTCCCCAGGGGAGCCAGGAGGCACACTAATCCCCCAGCTGCCCAAAGCAGTCACCTCCCAGACGCCCGGAGCCTGGCGGCTTGGTCTTTGGAGTTGGGAGCCAGGCGCCATCTGCTGGGTTTCGGGTAAGGCGGGTGGGGTGGTACTCGAGTTTCTGAGTCTGCTCCAAGGCCAGGGGCTGTGCAGCGTGGGCATCTGGTCCTGATCTGGGCCCTGCTTGAACCCTGTGTCTGACCTCACACTCATCAGTTAAAATGAAGGGGCTCAGTTGATCCTGTGCTCTTTCCCGAGAACATACTGGAATCTACCAGAGAGCTGAATTCCTCTATATTCTGGGACTATCCTGAGGACTGAGGATTCCTGTGCTTTGTCCACCTGACATTTGGTCCAACAGCAGCGGCCCCTGCCTGCAGTCTGAGAGAGCCGTCCCCAGGCAGGGGTGTCACTCTCTCCTTGGCCTGCGCAGGTAAAGGCCGGGCCGTGGGAATGCACTCTGCTGCAGGCTGCAACCCGCTTCGCCTGCTCTCTGCACAACCACCGCCCCCCACATCCATGCCTCACACCATCCTTTCCCTTTAAAGAAATACAGCCTTTGTTTGATCCGTGGTCCTAACCACACACCGTGCCCCATTCTCGCCCACGCCCCACGCTGTAGCTGCTGCAGATGTTAGCAGCCCTCCGCTTGGCTGATGAGGCCTGGACGCCCCAGGCTGGCAGCTTCCGGCAGAGGAGAGGAGGCATTTCCGGAACAGGCTCCGAGGCTCCCTGCCTGTCGCTTCAACCAGCTCTTTTAACAGGTACCCGGCCCTGGGCCAGTCACAAAACCTCCAAGCCTCATTTTGTCACTTTTAATCCGTGGGAAATGCTATTTAATTTGGGCGTCGTGGTGAGGATTAAAGCACGGGAAGAGCTGCAGGGTGCCTGGCCCCTCGGTAAGGGCTCCGGGAGTAAGAGTGGTTCCTGTGTTTGTCCGGCTGTCTGAGGCCAGCTGGTCAGTCCTGCTCAGGGCGTACCCTCATGTTCTAAGGGACAAGACAGGCAGAGTGAGATTGGCATGGGGCTGGTCAGAGGAAGAGTAGGGAAGGATCCAGAAGGGCTGTCAGTTGAGATCAGGCCTTTTGCCATTTTGCACTATTGTGGCGTGAGGTACAAAGTAGAGCCCCTTTTCTGACCACAGATATGCTCTCCCCTACTCCGAGGGCTCATCTTGGGGGGGCCCCTAGGCAAATCCATATTTAAAAAATATCCTTTTAGTCTGCCTGAATGCTCTCCCAAAACAAGAGTCTGAGGTGAACTCAGAAGCCCATAGTTACAAGAGAGTCCAGCTCTAATTTGTATAAAACACCATCTCAGGTACCCTTCTTTGGTTTGGCACCTTCAACACTGTGCACGGATCTCCAGGCTTCTGGAGAGAGAGAGAGAGAGCAGAGAGCTGAAGGAGCCCGTGATGATCCGCGTGTTTTCCACGCAGCATACCCTGACACGTCTGTGGAGTTCGTGTTTTCCACGGGGATGAGGGAATAAAGGACGTGAAATGGGACACATGTGTCCTGAGACCTGGGTGTCTTGGTGGCGCCTTGGGAGAGAAGTTGAATGTGTTGGAGTGTTGGTGAGCCCAGGTCCCAGGGTTGAACCAGCTTGGTGATTTTAGGTTTTGTGAGGCGATCTCTTGTACTCATAATCCTGTCACCCTTCTCACCACCATGAGTAATCAGATTCTTCATATTTGAAGGCGAAAGGAGCGATTTGGGTTCTGTCAACACTGTCCAGCTTCGGGGCGTTTTGTGAGAGCTTCTCTCTGTGAACCGACGAGTGGTTCACTGATGTCAAGGCCGCCTCTGGGGAGAGACAGGTTTCTTCTTGAAAGCTGGCCTGCAAATACCCATCCATCCCAGCCTTTGGATGGTCCATTTCGAGCAAGAGAAGTGAAATGGGTGGGCGGGAGAGGTGGGCTCCAAAGGAGATAAAAGTATGTACGCCACCGTGCAGTTTTAAATCAGTTACACATGGCAGCTAGCACTTCCGTCAGCGCCAACGCAGTGTGCATTCAGAAACGACAACCCCGTTTGGTGGAGGGCTCTCTCTCTGCACGTGGAGTCACTGAGATCAAGTAGAGCATTCAGATCTTGTAAGGACTGATGCTGATGGTAAATACATTTGTGTACATTCGAGGGAGAGAGCAAGAAACAAAAAAACAGTATAGGCTCTCTAGTTTAAATGCTCCTTCCTTAGGACCCAGCTTCTCATAGCCTCTAACAGAATGGGTCTTTCTAGGCTCACTTGTTTAATATCCAGCTTCTCTAACACCCTGGGAGCTCCATGAAGCTGAGACCATGCCTCCTTTTCCACTCCTGTATGCCCAGGACCCAGCACCGTGCCTGGCACTTAATAAGTGCTCAGTAAAAATGCCTGGTGAATGAATGAGCCATCTGTCTCCCTTAAAGAGACCATCATTTCCAGAAGAAAGATGATAGCAGAAGACATTGCCTTCTGGACTTTTGGCAGGGATATTTTATCAATGAGGCAATCCCTGGTACAGCATATAATTTGGAGGGGGCTTCTACTCTTAGCAAAGTAATACAATGGAGTTTCTGAGTCTTGTGTGAAAAGTGACTAGTAAAAACTCAGAAGAGGGAAATGAGAGCTGGCTGGAATTGAAGTGTGAATGTTGCTCTGAGTACAGAAATACCCGGGCTACCCCTTCTGATTCATTCACACATTATCACATGATTGTCTTGGCCTTGATAAGGTTGGCTGGAATAAGCAGGGTAATCTCTCCTCTCTACCCGCTCTATACATCATCGCTCTCCAGCAGGGCTGGCCCAGCGTGGAGCGGTCTGCACTTCAGATGATAACCTTGGGGAGCCTCACTCCACACGGCTTCAAACCAGCAGGTAGCTGGTGTCTCGGTTCTTAGAGTATGCGTAGACAGTGTAGTTCTCACACATAATCGAAGTCTCAGCTACTCTGAACATACTCTGATGCTCATTTTTTGTTGTTGCTGTTGCTGTTGATAAAATGTTCTTTATTGTAAATCAGTGGGTGTAGGGAAACTATGTCCTTCTTTTTGGCTGCCCAGACCTTTTTGAAGGACTTTCCCACGAAGAGAAATTTTCTGCTTTGGGAGACCCTGCCTTCCCACAGCAGAAGCTGGAGCTCACTTTCTGAGGCTTCCTTGAAGCTAGGAGGTAACCGTGTCACCCAGCTCTACCAGCCAGATGCACGGACGCCATTTTGAATTATGAAGCTGGTAATGAAGAAAGCAGGCTTAAAGGAATCCATTCTGGTGAGGGTGGCAGTCAAGACACGCTTTCTACAAGGTTGTGGTGGTGAGAGTTCTAGAGTGTCCAGTGTTCTGTGGGCTGCCCAGGTGCATCCACTAGTATTTCTGATGGAGCAGTTCTGTGGTGAGATTTTGGTGGCATTTGTGACCTGGTTTTCTGGCCCGTCTAGTCTCCCTGAGATACACTTTTGTGAATTCCTTTTCTGTTCAAACTAGTGAGAATAAGTCAGCCTTACTTGCCATCAGGAACCCTGGATGATTCTGTGGGTCATTCAAGTCCTAGACCATGAGGGTGTGAAATATCACCATAATCACCTTGGGCTCCCTGTTAGACATCTGCCGGTTACCATATAGACAGTTCTCCTTCCTTTCTGAGCATCAGTCAAGAAAGGCTTAGACCTAGAGACATCTAGGTTGTTCTGCCTTTGTGTTAGTTCCTCCCCAGTTGAAATTTGGTATTTGTCCTGGGAGGTGGGGAGGAATGGGGTAACGATCATACTCTTGGATTAAACAGTTAAGAGAATCTTGGACTTTTGGTGTTCATCTTGTCAGCCGCTAAAGTATACATTTCAGTCTTTTGCAAATTCCTTTCAACTCTAAAGTCTAGAATCCAGGATGAGCATCTTTCTAAAATTCCTTCACCTTTTTCCAGATCTTTCCAAAGTGCCACATGCAATGAATTCAGATAACATATTGTATAAATTCATGTTTGTGTTTCTGTTGGGATTTGCTATTAATTTTGTGGGATAAAATGATTCTAAATTATCTATCTTCAAAGTTACATTATTTTAAATTTTACTACAGTCTCTTCCATGAGCTATGTTGTATGAGCTTGAATAGTTTACAAAACCATGATACTGATGAACAAGGAACCCCTATTGCTTATTCAAGGCTGACTTACACTGTGGTCACTCCAACTATAACTGCACACAGAGAATTCATGCAGTTATCTTCATGTTCAGATAATTTGCAGAATTTCTTGAGAAATATGCAAATCATACAGGTACACTTTGTAAAAAAATTTTTTTAAGATTTTATTTATTAGAGGGGCACCTGGGTGGCTCAGTCGTTAAGCGTCTGCCTTCGGCTCAGGTCATGATCCCGGGGTCCTGGGATCGAGCCCCGCATCGGGCTCCCTGCTCCGCGGGAAGCCTGCTTCTCCCTCTCCCTCTCCCCCTGCTTGTGTTCCCTCTCTCACTGTGTCTCTCTCTGTCAAATAAATAAATAAAAATCTTAAAAAAAAAAAAAAAAGATTTTATTTATTAGAGAGAGAGAGTGTGAGCTAAAGGAGGAGCAGAGTGGGAGGAAGAGGAAGGGGGAAAGAATCTCAAGCAGACTCCACGCTGAGCACAGAGCCTGACCCTGGGCATTGATCTCACAACTCCAAGATCATGACCTGAGCTCAAACCAAGAGTCGGACGCTCAACCAACTGAGCCACCCAGGCACCCCTGTAAAATATTTTAAGTGGTATCTAGGTAACTGCTTTAGCCTTTCCTTTATTGTCTGCATGGAGACCCAGCATGAAGAAATAAAAGGGGGAAAAAAAAAAACCTTTTGAATACTAACAAGTAAATTGAGATGAAACCCCTGATGTTCTAGAAAACTGCATTATCACCTTGACACCCAGAGACTCAAGTGACAAGCCAGTGACATTCAATGTCATTGGGTCTCCATTGGCTATCAGGGCACCTTGTGTGATCTGTGTCTATTTTTTAAGGGAGATCTCCAAGGCCAAGGGGGACATGGGTCCATTCCCTCCCTCCCAGCAATCCATGTACTGGAACAGGGTCTGACACATTCCCTGATGCTCTCCTAACCAATGGCACTTCCTCGGGTGGCAAGGAGACTTACAGCTGGGGGAAGCCTTCTTAATCAGGTTGCTCACTGCTTGTGCTGGGAAAGAGAAGCCCAACTCAGAGCTGCACACTGCCTAATTTGTTAAGAGAAACCCTGTTTAATGCTTGGTGAGTGGAACTTCCTATTCACAACCCCTTCAGTCCCCGCTGATGATGCCTCCTCCGTGGCCATCAGATGTGCCTGAATTGTCTTGTTTCTGCCTGGAGTTCCCCTTCTCGCCCCCAACCCCAGCACTTCCTTCGCTGTCACTGAGACATCACTTTCCAGGGAAGCCTTTCTGCTCACCACACCCTCCAGGCCTATCTCTCATGCTCACCTTGTGATTCCATGTCACTCTACACTTTCCCGTCCTAATACCACTGATCACATTGCTCTGTAATCTCTTGTTGATTTGTCTCACTTACACTTGGGGATGATAAGGACCATTTCTAATCTTTGCCCTCCTAGTGCTTGGCCTGCAATTGGCATTAGTAAATGAATCAGCCATTTAACCAAACTATGTAATTAATAAGATCTATGATGAGTCTAGAACTGTGGTATGAGCAATGGGTGGTTTAAGAGAAGGAAAACAGCCCTGGCTCAGCCATTGACAAGCTCTGTGGCCCTGGGCAAGGTACTTTGCCGCTCAACCTCAGTCTCTGTAACTGTGTACCTTCCTCAAGACATTTTAAGGATTATAAGAAACAATTAACTGAAAGCACTTGGTACATAGTAAACATTCCTTAGCTGCTGTTATTATCATCTGTCATCAAAGGGTGGGCTGGCTAGCAGGATTGAGGGACCCAAAATGAAGGAACAGGAGATCTGAAAGATTGTTTCTTTCATTCATCATTCATTCATTCATTCATTCATCCATTCCTTGTGTTGATATTCTGATGAAAGTCAGAGAAAGGAAAGATCATAGTGATTGGAGAGAGCAATGTGGAAAATGTGAGATTGAAACTCTTCATCTCTTGGGTGTTGTTTTAAAGCAAACACTTAAGTGGGACAGTCAAAATGCCCACACTCTTCCCAGTGTTATGCATATGATTATATTCTCACTCAATCTGCTATACCAAATCCGAATCCAGTCCACTTTACAACATCATGTATGCACTGAGTCTTCACAACCGTATGAAGTACTATTGTTATCCCACGTTACAGATAAGGAGACAGGCACAGAAATGTTAAGGGGCTTGCCTGAGCTCACACAGCCAGCAGGTGGTAGGGCCAGCGGCAGACCAAGGCAGGCTGGCTCCAGGGGTCATGTGGCACAAGTGCCCCTCGGACCACGTGCACCGTGCCCGGCACAGTGAGAGGATCGGACACCAGAGACTGCCCTTTAGTGGTTCACTGCTCAGGCAAGGAGTTACAACCCCCTTTGTGAAGTAAATGAGATTGAGAAACAGAGCCGAGGACTCTAGCCGGGGTGGGTTTCCTGGAAGCAGTCGGTGCAGTGGACATGAAAGTACAGCGTGTTTGTGAGGATCACCCGGGAAGGGAGGATGAAGAGGAGTGGGCAGAGGGGCCATGGAGCTGCCAGGCGGCCTGGCCTTCTAGGGCAGGGGGGACCATCTCAAGTGATGGCGGGGCAGGGGAGGGGAATACAGAGCACAGCCCTCTGGACGCAGGTCGAGCTACATTAGGCTGTGCTTGGACTTGATTGAGGTCGAAGATGAACCTGACCGCCATGCGGGATAAACATGAATGGGGGAGCCTGAGGGTAGTGCCTGTGCTCCCAAAGGACACTTAAGGTTAAACTGCACTCTCTACCTTGTGCCACCTCCGGGTGGACGGACAGAATGTGCAATGATGCAGTTAAGGGCATGAAAAAAGATTCGCTCAAGTAGCTGCAGCAGCTGGGAACTCATCAAGATGCTGGTGCTCTAAGGTTCGGCTTGCTGTTGAACGTTGCCGCCAAATAGTCCTCAGGTGTCTTCAGTGGGATGGTGATGTTATTAAATCAGATGTTGATCCGTGAAAAGAGTGTTTCTGGTTTGTTAAATTACCACACTGTCAGGGAGGGTGGCTGGTTTGATTTGCACCTGAAATGATAAGAGGCTAATTATATGGCAGGGTGACCCACAGGGCAGGGGACGATCTCAGTCATAGCAACACAATATTTATCTGGACAGCAGACAGTCAAGCTGCTAATTCAAGATGCAATCTTTTCCAGGGACTCAGCCAATGCAATAAAAAACAACTTTCCCCGTTCCTCACACAGGCACCCGCTGGTTCTCGGAAATACAACCACAGGTTATTTCTTGTCAGCTACTGATGTAAAACATATTTACTGATGACCTTTTTAATAAGTATTTTTATATGAAATAATCACCACTTAAAAAGTCTGATCAGTGACAGGTCACCAAAACACAGAACCCCAGAAATCTTTGCTTTCTTTTGTGTACTTTAAAAGTAGAATTTCAGACTTTATTTCTTTTAATTTGTGGATTTTATCTGATTACAAAAGGAATGCATACATGGGAAAAGTTTTGCAAATATACAAAAGAAAGCAGACAAAAGAAGAGAAGCCTAGTATAATAATATACCATATTTACTATAATATACAATAAATATAATAATCACTAGTAATATTGGGGTAATAGTTCCTTCCAGGTAGTTTTCTTTGATTGATTATAGACAGACACATATTCTCTTATAATTTGTGGAGCTGTGCCTGTGTATAAAATACAGGAGTTGGCAAACGATGGCTTGCAGTCATTCTCATTTATTGTCTGTATTACAACAGGGGAGTTGAGTAGCTGTGAAGAGACCATATGGCCCACAAACCTGGAAATATTTACTATCTGACCGATGACAGAAAGGTTTCTCACCTGGTTTACTATGTAGGGCGTCCTGTTGCCTTTAGAACTGTGTGTTCTAGTGAGTAGATGGAAGTTTTCCTTGTTTCCCCTTGTCCCTTATTCCTGATGGACACATTCAGTCCATCAGTAAACCTGCTTGGCTCCATTTCTAGGATGTGTCCTAGACACCCCTTGCCCCCATCATCCCCTTGAACCTGTGCCGGCTCTCATCCCTCACTGGCTGCCTCTCCTCCCTTGATCACAAAGAACTGGTCTCCACACACCAGCTAGAGCTAGCTGTTTCGATGATTTCCCATTCCACCCAGAATGCAGCATGCGCCAACACTGGGGGACCTCAGATGTGATCCCCGCCTAGCTGCCAGGATCCCGCGAAAGCTTTTGGCCATCTGGAATTTATGAGCTTCCAGGCATATAAATTTAAAGGGTCCAGTTTGGGGTGCCTGGGTCGCTCAGGTGGTTGGACGTCTGCCTTTGGCTCAGGTCATGATCCTGGGGTCCTAGGATCGAGCTCCACACCGGGCTTCCCGCTCAGCGGGGAGCCTGCTTCTCCCTCTCCTTGCCTCCCCCCACCTCCTGCTCATGCACATGTGTGCGTGCTTTCTTTGTCAAATAAATAAATCTTAAAAAAAAATGAAGGGTCCAGTTTTCTACTCATACTAATTGTAACCACTGTAAAATCACTGTTTGCTAATTTAATTATGTTCAGCATATAAAATCACATCTTATTTACATCCCATGTTAGCTTGAAAATGCTCCTTTTCCTGTTCTCCCTTCATGTCCATTTGATTGAAACTAGGGCCACTTTCTGAGAGTAACATATTTGCAGAACAAGTTGTCACTCCTAAGTTGTGATGGAGCACTTTAAAAAATCAGTCACTGGAAATCGTACCAACCAAGCTGTAAACAACTATTTGGATCAGTTTTTTTTTTTTTTTTTTTTTTTTTTTTATCTTTTTTTCTCCAGTCTTACTGAGATAGAACTGAGCTATAACATTGTATAAGTTGAAGATATACAACATAATGGTTAGAGATATGTATTTTTGCAAAATGATGACCACAAATCACCTGCTATAGTTACAAATTTTTCTTCCATGGGGTGAGAACTTTCAAAATCTCCTCTCTCCACAAATTTACAATATAGTATTGTTAACTATAGTCATTATGCTGTGCATTATGTCCCCAGGACTTATTTGTCCTATAACTGGAAATTTGTGTACTTTGACCACCTTCACCCAATCTCTCCACCCGCTGCCTCTGGCACCCACCTCTCTGTCCATCAGTCTTTAAACCATGTGACCAGTTACTATGTTACTTTTTCAATAAATTTCTTTTTTAAAATATTTTAATTCCAGTATAGTTAACATAGTGTTATATATTAGTTGCAGGTGCACAATATAGTGATTCAGCACTCCCATACACGTCATGCTCATCACAAGTGCCCTCCTTCATCCCCATCACCTATTTCACCCATCCCCCAACCCTTTTTAAAATCAATGTCTGAAAAGCATATTTACAATAACAGCCCCTTCGATTGTGAGGTCACGCCTCCACAAATAATTATGAAATCGGATAAATACCTTTTTCTTTCACTTTATACTGTTACTTGTTTTTTGTTTTTTTTTTACCAATTCTATCAGGTGACATCTGTGACATCTAAAAGCTTCTCCAGCTAGCACTGATGGAAGTCATTTCTGCCATCCTTCTTCCCCGAGCACTTTTCTGTTCACAATAGAGAAATTGAACGTACAGCCCTAGTATGACAGATTTAGTTAGAGCACAAGCATGTGGCCACATCCTCTTTTTCAGGGATAATTTCAAGTAAAACCAAGCAAAGCATGTTTTAAAGGGATGACTCTTACCCCGTGGGGGACCCTGAGGGGTACCGCTAGGTCCCCCTTTGGGAAGAACCCTGATTAATGCCTCTCCTAGGAGGAGCCTCACTCTAGTGTTGAGGGTTTATAAACAGTGAAGAGCCTGGGAACACCTCTTTCTCATTTTGGCAAGACTCCCTGTCCATCTCCTTACTTGAGGGCAGTGATGCTTTCATGGGGTCTGAGAAGGGGACTCATCATCCTGGAAAACGTATGTACACATAGTGTCCTCTCTTGCACATCTCTCCGCAGATGGTGCTTCAAGTCCTCTCTTACGGCTTCAGACACGGCCTGTCCTTGCTCTTCACTTATATTTAGGACTCGAGGAGATTTTAAATTTTAACTTGCTCGTGATGGACCCAGATGCTGGATCAGGAGGAGTCTTACCCAAGTCCCTACCCTCCGCAGTTTTCCATACGACTCGTGGTTTCATTGTCTTATGAAGTCAAGTTTGATAGAAACAGTTGGCATTGGTTATAAATAAGAGGCTGGAAAGCAGCATCTGGCCATGTGAATCCACTATGGAAATTTATGGTGGACTGTGTATGTGGCGTTGCCATGGTTTGATGCTAAAAAGAGGTGCAGGTAAAAGAAGCCAAGTGTCTCATTTCCATTTTTAAACCGTGAGCTTCCTCTAGTACTCAAAATAGGAAAGAAACATGAAAGGTAAGGACAAATGGCACACGTGGAAAGGAAACCTGAAGTTGATTTCGATCCTGGAAGTTTTATCAGTGTAAGGAAAAAAAAAATGGCAGGTTGTTCCCGGCTTTGATGAGAACATGTTGGAAGTAGCTCACACACGCACTCCGCTCACCTCCAGCAATGCCACTCACACCAAGAAGGAGCATACACAGTCTTGCATATGTCCATGGAGATGGGTGCACAGGCTTTCGTTGCCCTGGGTCAGGCCACCTCTGACCACTGGGTTTGGTCCTGGTGTCGCCTCTTGGCTGGTGCTGGCGCAGAGTGAGAAGGAAAAAAGATAACCTTGCGGGGTACTGGGTACACTGCGGGTAACCCCAGGCTCAGTGGCAGAGTGCGGGCCCAGGTTGGGCAGGTTGAGTGGAGCGGTGCCACGAGGGCAATGAGGTGGTCTCTCCAGGTCTCTGAAGGGGTGGGAAGAGGAGTCATCGGAAGGGGCAGGCGGGCAGAAACCAGTTTGCAGCTGGAACAATGGGAGCAACACAATCAATAACTGGGCGCTGGATTATAACCCAAATGATAAGTTCTTATGAGTCCAGCTGAGTCTTCACCGATACAAATGATTGAATAAATAAGTGAATGAGGGAGGGGGACTAATCTACTTTAGGGAGGAATTCCGAATTCTATAGTCACCACTCCCCCATTCAGGAGGTAGAGCTGTGTCCCTGTGCGTCCCTCCCGCCCCCGTGAATGGGAGTTGGACTTAGAGTTGCTTTCAGACTGCAGCATGGAAAGGGAAAAACAATACCTTTATAATGGAGAATCCTGGCAAACACTGCCTTTTCCAAGTGAGCAAGTTCACATCACCAGGGAGCAGTCATGTGGATGTTCTGAACCTCTGACATGCTGTGAGGAGAAGGGCCCTTCACGTCCGTGACCTTTTTCCCCTAAAACCCACAACCTCAGTCTAATGGTGAGAAAAGCATCAGACAAATCTGAATTGGGGGGCATTCTCCGGAATACTTGATACCTCCAAAATACTCCTCAGAACTGCAAAGGTGGGGAAACCAAGGCAAGTCTGAGCAGGTCTCAGACCACAGGAGGCTAAGAAGGTAGGACAACTGAATGCAGTGTGGTGTCTCAATTGGGATCCTGGAAGAGGAAAAGGAGATGGGTGGGGGTGGGAATTGGTGAGATTCAAATGAAGTCTGGAGTTCCGTTCCTAGGGACGTTGCAATGCTAGGGTTTAGTTGTGACAAATGTACTGGGGTCATAAAAGTTGTTCACTCAGAGCAACTAGGTGGGGGGAGGGGGTGTATGGGAGCTCTCTGTATTGTCTTTGTCCCTCTTCTACAAATCTAAAATTCTTCCAAAACTTAAAATGTATTAAAATAAAACAAGTTGGGGTATGCTTATGGGAGACAAGCTCTGGATGCTGGAGGAAACCCATCATAAGGAATTCCTAGAGACAGGAAGTCGGGGATGAACACCATCAGAGCCTCACTGGACTTGGTTTCTCTTCCAAGGTCCTTTACAGTTCACATTTGGATTTGTCTCTCTCTATTTTTAAAGCTCATGGTTTTGCTAGTCACGGACAGGGTTCTACTCATGACCTGATAGACATGAAATCACTACAGGATGCCTTAAAGTTGCTATGAGCAGATCATTTGGAACCATGTGGTGGCCGAAAGGAGGCAAACCATATTTCCGAGAGACCAGGTTTATTATCAGTCCGACAGTGGTTGAGGCACTAAGGAGACGCCGTCCCGTTAGGTTACTGGAGGAATCTGCCCTCTACAAGAAGCGGTTGTGAGGTCTCTTAGGGCCCTCTTCTTTCCCACTTATCAATACCAGCAGATGTTCAGCCTTTCTTTTTTTTTTTTTTTTTTTTTTTAAAGATTTTATTTATTTATTTGAGAGAGAGAGAATGAGAGACAGAGAGCATGAGAGGGGGGAGGGTCAGAGGGAGAAGCAGACACCCTGCCGAGCAGGGAGCCCGATGCGGGACTCGATCCCGGGACTCCAGGATCACGACCTGAGCCGAAGGCAGTCGCCCAACCAACTGAGCCACCCAGGCGCCCCGATGTTCAGCCTTTCTTGTTGCATCTGCTTCTAAAGGGGCTGGTTCCTTGTCAGAAATGCCTTAAGGCTGTAGGATATTGGCCCGGGAGCACATTTCCCCAAAACCCATTGCCTGGAGGAGAGGTTCTTTCAGTGTCTGAGAGATCTCTCATCCCTCAGGCTGGGTCAGCAGGTGGAACTCACCCAGCCAAGGCCACAGTGGAGCCAGATGGCACGTGGTGAAAAGGGATGAGGAGGCTTTCTGGTCACCCAGCCCATAACCACAAAACCAATGTGGAAATGATGATTAACAGTAGTTAATTAATTAATAGTAGGACTGTTAAGCTGAAAACTCTTCATTTCAGCTTGGCTTCTCCACAAAATACTGGGTGAATGTATAGCCAGGAAGCATCTTATCAGTTAAAGAATGAAAAATAAGTTTTAACACTGACATAAGCAAAATGTGATAAAGAGGATCAACATATAAGTCTTATGCAACCCATAGTTAAACAGCTTATGAGTGCTTTGTCTAGCGTTATATGTTTAAGCTCAAGAGAGGATGTTTGTTTTGAGCTGTGGGCCACTCTTGGAGAATCCCTCCGATTCTTACCATCCACACAGACCTCTGTCTCTGTAACTTGTGGGCTTAGAAATTTTCCATTTCCTGATGTTTGCTAAGAGCATTGGGACCTGCCAGAGTTCTTTCTCTCCTATGGCTATTTGTTCTAAATTTCTTGGAACCAGAGATTCTCTGTTGAGGAACTTCACCCCTGAAATACACATGCGGACTTAGAAGAGAGCGTTAAAGAAGAAAGCAAGCAAGACTATTCAGGATGGGTGTGTTGTGCGGAGGGGCGCTTGAACCAATGAGAACATTTGGCTTTGATTTTTACCAGCGTGTATATTCCTCCTGGAGTTTTAGAATGTTTTGTTTGTTTGTTTTTGTTTTTTCTGTAGGGGAGGTTGGGGATGGATGGGAGGAGCCAGAGAGAAAGAAATCAGCTTGATACAGAGATATGTCCACTGTTTTAAGGAGAGGAGTGGGGGAGTAAGTAGGAAGGAAACCGGTTGCAAGTGACCAACAGGCCCTCAGAGAGGGGATCCCACACCAGAGTTTTTAGAAGCCATGTTTAGCGCAGTGAAGTGGGTCTCAAGACATGCAGGACACAACAGAAAAACAAGCCAGTGCCATAGGGTGCTGTGACGCAGGAGGTCCTAGCACCTGCCCTGTTTCACAGAGTCTTCTCGGGGCTTCCTTGAGCAATAGCCAGACTGCCTCTTCTTCCTCCTGTCAGTGTTTCCCGAGGCTACTCCTGTACTCTGTTCACCACCATTTCCTGCTCTTCTCCCCCATCTTCCCTTACCCCACCCTTCCTGTTGTGAACCCACTGACTACTCAAAAGGGTTACTTGCAGTGTTTACACTTTGCTTCTTGGATTCCAATGGTCATTAACTCCTAAATATCATAGTTTAAAAATCAGCAACCTATGGTGGACACTTGAACAATGTAAGTGTTAGGGGCACCAATCCCCTACACAGTTGATAAATCCAGGTATAACTTTTAACTCTTCAGAAACGTTACTCATAGCATACTGTTGACCAGAAGCCTTACCGATAACATGAACAGTTGATTAACACATATCTTGTATGTTATATATATGTTGTATTCTTACAATGAAGTGCTAGAGAAAAGAAAATGTTATTAAGAAAATCATAAGGGATGCCTGGGTGGCCCAGTTGGTTAAGTGTCCGACTCTTGACTTCAGCGCACATTGTGATCTCAGGGTCATGGGATCGAGCTCTGCATCGGGCTCCATGTTCAGCATGGAGTCTGCTTGAGATTCTCTCACCCTCTCCCTCTGCCCCTCCCCCCTTGCACCGTCTCTCCAAAAAAAAAAAAAAAAAAAAAAATCATAACAGAAAATACATTTACAGTCCTGAACTGTATTTATCAGAAAAAAATTCACATATAAGTGGACCCATGTTGTTCAAGGGTCGACTGTATAATGCACTTTTTTAAAGCAACATATTTGATCAAAAAGTTAGGACATCAGTATGCCCTCATAGAGGTCAGCATGACAAAGATCTAGCAGGCACAGGACGCAACTCTTGAAGGCTCTTGAGTCTTTACCGTGTTCCCTATTAGCCCTTCTACCCCCCAGCTTCTCTTCACTCCTTGACCCCCTTTCTGCTCCTGCCATTTGCTGACTCTTCTCCCAGATTTCTATCCTTCTACTCCTGCCCTTTTCATCCCTCCCAGGCTGGCTGGCTTCTCTAGCATCCCTTGGGTAGCTGCACTCTGTCATATCTAAACCATACTTTCCAGATAGCTTTGCTTCATCATACCACTTTGGGGGTGGGGCACAATTCCACCCATGGCAAGGTCAGATGGTGGGTGTAGCATGGACCGGTTTGGAAAGGTGTGAGCGGCCCTCGCTGACCAACCTGAGTGTCTGTGGCAAAGTTGGGTCCAGCTGGGGTCCCTACTGAGACCAAAATAAATTATGTGACAATCCAGCACAAATTACCAAATTGAAGTTCCAACAAATAGGGGTAAGAAATGGTGAGGTATTGGGTCCAGTTGGTGGCCTGAACAGGTGCATGGATGAACGTGAAGGGGTCTGTTATTTATCATACCAGGATATGAGTTGCAGCTGAGGACTCTCCTAGGCTGGGAAGTAGGTTGACTACAGTGATACCCCCAGAAAAGGGTGAAGGTCAAGCAGAAAGCTGGAGGGCAGGGACTTCAGGGGCTCCATGTCTTGGTTTTAGAGTGCCAGCTATTTTTGGATGAAAAGAAATTTGAAGAAAACACTCCGTGTGCTAAGCTTAAAAAAAGTATAAAGATAAAATGGGTAACTGGGTTGATTCTGTTCTCATTATTATGAAAAGAGACTGAGGAAAAAGGTTCCCACTTTCTCTTCCAGGCTGGGCTGTCCAGAGGATCTAGGTCACAGTTTTTCCACTGTATCTTGAGCAACTCTGGATTTTCAAGGACTCGATTCAGGGGTTGCCTTTGGGGGGGGGATGGAGGCCATGTTTCAGTGCCCTGCCCCCCCCTTAAACCTGAGTAACTCTTTTTGGTGGCTGTATCTTTTATATACTAAAGTTTGTTATAACATCTGGGGAAAAAAAGTTTTTATTGCTCAGAAAGTCACCAATCTAGGACAAGTCTCAGTATGATTCCGCCAACCAGAAAGCAAGAGAGAGGCTACCATCTTTCTCATTACTATGCATGTTGTGATTGTTCATCAGATTTTTCGTCATTGCTGAGTGGTGTGATTGACACCACATACACATAGGGTCACTTAATCCCTTGATTTTTTTCCCTTGATTTTTTTTTTAATCTAAGAAAAAAATGTTCTTTTTCCACTTTATTCCAAAAATATACTGTCTTTGATAGTAGCAAACATTCTCTGTTGGCAACCCTGGAGGTCTTTGGTGGGAGATGAGGAAGGTGGGGAAAGGGGATTCATACATTTTTGAGTCAATGGGTGAAGGGAAGGCTCATGTAGGTTTTCTTTTCCTCCTCCTTTCAACCAATACCTTTCTGTTACCAAAGAGTTAACTCCTCAAAGACAGGGACTGTTACTTGTCTGGCTTGAGAGAATCCTGAAGCCTGAGAGGTGTGTTGGGGATGTGCTTCGGAAGGCCTTGTTTCTCAGGTGAAAGAGCAGGGATTTTTTTTTTAGATTATTATTTTTTTTTTAAAGATATTTTTCATTAGTGATAGAAGCCACAGAAAAATTCCCCTTCCATTTAAAAGTCAATTTTTTTCTTTTTTGTCTTTAAAAACAAATTTTTTTTCTTATAAGAGCAACTTGTATGTACTTGTTACTGAAAACTATGAAACACAGATGGGCAAAAAGAATAAAATGAAAAATATTCATTATTTCCTTAAGCCACTGAAGAAAACCATGGTTAACACCTCAGTGTAGATCCTTTGAAATGTTTTTCCTTCCTTTTTCACTTCCTTCCTTCCTTGTCTTCTTAGTTTCCCTTTCTTCATACATATCTTTCCAGGTGTTTTCATCAATAGATAAATATATATTTTTACCAAAAAAATGTACATTTTTACATAAATGGGGCTATACACCTTTTCTATTTTCTCTTTTTTAGCTAACCATATCATGGAAAGATTTTAATAATACTCTCATCCTTTTTAGCAGCAGCATGGAATCTCATTGCACCAAAATTCAATTAATCCCTTATTGATAGGCCTCTAGGTTGTTTGGGTTTTTTGCAGTTATGAGGATGCTTATATTTATTTTATCTCTACATTTTAAAATTTTTGTGTGATTTATAAGGTACATAAAATATTTACAAAAAAACATGACATGACATTGAAAATATATATGCTCGGGGTGCCCGGGTGGCTCAGTAGGTTGGGTGCCTGACTCTTGGTTTCGGCTTGGGTCATGATCTCGAGGCTGTGGGATCCAGCCCCATGTCAGCTCTGTGCTCAGTGTGGAGTCAGCTTGGGATTGTTTCTCTCCCTCAGCTCGTGCAGCACATTCTCTCTCTCTCCCTCTTTCGCCCTAAAATAAATAAGTCTTTTTAAAAAATGTAAAAAAAAAAAAAAAAATATATATATATATATATATACTTATAACTTATAATCACACCATATATTTGCAGGGCGTATACTGCTCAGAAGATTTGATCACAAGCATTTGGTTGCCCTTAACCTAGGCAGCAGAGGAGACCAGACTGAACTAAGACAAAAAACAGAGCGAGCACAGAATCTCAGGGTGGCTTACAAACATAGCTCAGTGTGTTCAAGCTGATGGTGAGTCTTCCCTGTGCATAAGGGAGAGGAAGAGAGCATACAGCTCCCATTTCTCTGCCCCTGTTGACCATTTGGAACATTTCTTCACTTACATAACTTATATTCACTAATAATATCACTTAAAAATACTAGTTTGTTGTGTTCTAGGAGCTAGCTCTACTATGCTTTGTACTATTGCTGAGAAACAGTAATGAACAGGAAGTTTCATTGCCTGCTCTGGGAGGGAGGGATTCAGATAGCAGATATGTAAACAGACAGTTAGATGAGATGTTGCTAAATTTTACGGAGAAAATGCATCAGAGTAATGGAGTTGAGAATGATATGAGGGATTACTTTTCTTTTTTTTTTTTTTAAGATTTTATTTATTTGACAGAGAGAGAGACAGCGAGAGCAGGAACACAAGCAGGGGGAGTGGGAGAGGGAGAAGCAGGCTTCCTGCCGAGCAGGGAGCCTGGTGTGGGACTCGATCCCAGGACCCTGGGATCATGACCTGAGCTGAAGGCAGACGCTTAACGACTGAGCCACCCAGGCGCCTGAGGGATTACTTTTCTAAAAAAAAGAAAATGGGAGAAGAAATAGAAAAGCTTCAGGGAGGGGCAGATTGCAGAGATGGTGGGTCCTTTTTGGATTTGTTTTTTGGAGATACGTGTGGGACTTCCGTGAATTAAAAGATAAGCCAAGGCACATTATAAATTTTAAGAGTTTATATGTGCAAAAATCAGTCTGAATCAGGTGGCACCAAGCTGGAAGTGATTAGGAGCATTCCCCCAACAGGAGCCAGGGGAAAGACTTTGGGAGAGACTACTGGAAACAAAGCAAGGCAATTATTTGATTGACTGTCACTCAAGTGGTTGCCTTACTCGGGAAAGCCTATTGCATGCTTGCAATTGGTAATCCTTAGGTTAACCTTGAGGCATTTATAGACTTACATTTTGGTTTGCTAACGCACGATGCTAAAGCCTGAGAACCCTCTCAATCTAAAGGTCTCCTTGCTTCACACAGCACAGGTTAATTAAGATGGTTAGTAATCAGTGGTGTGCGGGTAAATTTTGAATAACTGGCTTACAATGGGTAGGGATGAGGTGGCTGATTTGTAGCATTTGCTAATTTCCATGGTGTAAATGCTCCCACCATGGCTGACTCAAACTACCTACTTTATATCACTGAACAGGAGAGGGAAGAGATAGGAACAGTTTCCGTAAGCTGGTTAGAGGCGGCTCCTGTGCACCACAGCTAGTGGGTGGTAGGACCTATGGGCTTGGAATTCTGGAGTGTTTCTGGTGGGGGATATAGGTTTGGGCACTGAGGTAGGGGTTAAAATCTGGGAAGAAAGAGCTTTCTAGGGAGATTGTATAGCATGGAAGGGGAGGTGGGCAGTGTTAGAGCGCTAGGACTGTGCTCGCAAAGTGTGTGGGTCCCCTGCCAGCAACATCAGCAGCATCTGGGAGCAGATTCATGGCACATCTCTGGTCTGCAGAATTAGAGTGGCCAAGGGTGGGGAAGCCCTACCCTCAAGATCACCAGTATTGGAGAGCCAGTTAGAAGAGGGGCATCTAGAGAGACTGAGAAGGAATGTTGAGAGAGCTGGAGTTGCACACAGAAAGTGGAGTCTTTGAGCCAGGCGTGGGGACAGTGGCAGGACAGAGGGACAGCGGCAGGACAGAGGGACAGCAGTGCCAGGGACATGGTGGGGGCAGAAGGTAGGTTGTAATTGGTGAGGAGTGATGACCACAGACCACTGGTTAGGACCTTCAGCTGTAAAGAACAGAAGACAGAGCTTAGTAACTAGAAGGAGATGTGTGGTCAGTGATGCAGTTTCTGGGAGAGGCCCGGATATACTTGTGGCTGAAGGAAAGAGCCAGTAGAATTCGGGAGGGTCCTGAACCAGCAAGTTGGAGATGGGATAGGGGTGCCTGGGTGGCTCAGTCGGGTAAGGATCTGCCTTCAGCTCAGGTCATGATCCCGGGGTCCTGGGATTGAGCCCCACGTTGTGTCGGGCTCCCTGCTCAGTGGGGAGTCTGCTTTCCCTCTGCCCCTCCCCCTCTTGTCATCTCTCCCAAATAAATAAAATCTTTAAAAAAAAAAAAAAGAAAAAAGGAGATGGGATAATTGGTGGCATAAATTGGAGAAGTGAGGAGGGGAGGGGATCAAGAACTTGGGACCCAGCCTGGCCTTGGAGAAGTTACTTATAGGATCTTATTCTTGTCTTCAGAGGCTGGAGGGAAGGAGGGATGGAGAAGATATTAGCATATGGACTAAATGTTTCCTGGACTCCTCTAGTACTGTCCTATTCATTGTCTTGTAAATCTCTACCCTTTATCCTTTTGATTAAAAGCAATTCTGGGGGCGCCTGGGTGGTTCAGTCGGTTACGCGTCTGACTCTTGATTTTGGCTTGGGTCATGATCTAAGTGTCGTGAGATCGAGCCCCGTGTCTGGGTCCATGCTGGGCGTAGAGTCTGCTTAAGGTTCTCTCTCTCCCTGTTTCTCTGCCCCGCCCCCCCAAAAAAAGCAATTCTGGAAATGTTTCTGAAACAGTTGGTAAGATTGTGTTAGCCGGTCTGTTCTCACAATAACTTTTGTTTTATATCTAACTTAAACCAATTTTGGCAGAGAAGTAGAGAATTAAAGCTCTAGAGCTGTACAGACCACTAGAAATATAATGCAAGCTACATATATAAATTAAAATTTCTAGAAGCCACGTTAAATAAAAAAGAAGTGAAATTAATTTTAAGAATTTATTTTATTTGATCAATATGCCCAAAATATTATCATTTCAACATGTAGTCAATATAAAAATTAGTAACGAGATATTTTACATTCGTTTTTTTTCTACTGCGTCTTCACAGTCTGTACCAGCCACATTTCCTGTGCTCGGTGGCACCATATTGGATGGTGTGGCTCTGGAGGGTCCACACGGTTTGTAGCACTGAATGCTGAGAGAAGAAATTAAAATGTGCCTATTCTTAAGATCAAACTCTAGAAGGCTTCCTCTGAGCTTTCTTGCAGCTAGGCTGTATCCTTGGGTATGTTCTTAAGAACCCAGTTTTTGGTTTATTTTTCTTAAATTTTTATTTAAGTAATCTCTATACCCAACATGGGGCTCGAACTCACAACCCCGAAATCAATAGTCGCCTGCTCCTCTGACTGAGCAGCCAGGTGCCCCCTCAAGGACCCAGTTTTAGCAAGAATCCTGTCAGGTCATTTTAGCGAGAATCCCTCCCCCTTGATATCTGATGACCCTCCATCTCTGACCAAATTCCTCATCTCCCAACACCCCCAGGTAATTTCCCATCAGCCTGGCCTGCCTTCAGCAAGAATTCTGTTAGGCCAGCTTAGCAAACAATTACCCTTCCTGTCTTAGTAATTTTCTGTCCACCGATGACTCCCCCACTCCCGCACCCGCACCCACTATTTGGCCATTCATGCTAACATTGCCCTGTTATCTCCAAGAGAGGGAGAGTCCCTCCTATTGTCTCTGATAGAAAGTTCCAGAGCCTTAGTCAAAGCTGTTACAGAAGAATGGGAAGAAAAAACTGAAACCAATGATTATGTGAAAAGTAAAAGGAGTATCAAGAAAAGTAGACAATTACCTTTGATATGGCAATGATTTTCTTAGCTCGTATACTATATGATTAAACTGCAAAAAAAAATGTTCATTTAACGTATATTACTAAAAATGCATACATATTCTGGAAGAGTATGGATGCAAGAAAATTTGAACTATGGAAGTGTCTGGCCACAGGAGCTTTTCCCAGAATGTATGGGCTCTGCTGTCTCTTCAGGTGGAGGGGTGACAAGGATACTCTGCACTGCAGTCTCTCCCGATCTGTCCACAGTGGGTCACCTAACTTTGCGGGGTCCCTTTTCCAGAGTCTGAGAATGTTGGAAAGCTTCTGGGGCCCTCAGGGTCTCTCCCATGTGTGTGTGCTGTAAGCCTTACATTCAGGATGTCCAGTGGATTTCAGGTCAGCAGTTACGGGGAACCCTTGTAACCACAACACCCCCCCCCCACAGGGCTGAAGGTGTCCCCAATGCCAGGAAGCCCCCTGCCGTGTCAGCCACAAAGCTTCACTCTGGTTTCTGTTATCTGTACCATCCCTGTTTCCCCTCCTTGCCCTTGTGAATTTCAGAAATTAACACAAATATACCTGAAGGGGGAATCCGTGGTTGGAGCAAGTCATTTAAAAATGCGTGAAGGAGTGCTTAAAGGAAGTATTTTAATAAATATTTCATGGTAGTAACGAGGATCTGTTACAACACTAATCATGTAATTGTCCTCTAACACTGAGAGACGGATTTCAGAAACGTATGCAGTTCTGTTCTAAACAGCAACTTAAGTTTGACAACAACTGCGCTCAGATATTAAAAAAATAAATAGTAAAACAGGAGTTTAGGAGAACAAAAGGTAAAATTAACAGGATAGAACTGTTAAAACGGAGAGTTAGATCCTAGAATTAGCTTTTTGTGGTTGAGAACTTTAAATAAAAGTGTTGAAAGAGTCTCACTGATGATGTTTTCAGTGTTTGAACTTTGCAGTTCTTTAAACGTGGAATTTCTCACAACAGCGCCCATTGCTTTGGGTCTGAGAAGCACCCGCACAACCTGATCCTCAGAATTCTGCTAGGACCGTCTGCCTTCAAGGTCAACAGTATTTGAGTTACGTGTTTGAGTACCTGCACCGACTTAATCTTAGAATTTGAAGTCTAGAACTTTAGATCTTGTGTGAGATATTAAGGAATAGTCAGAATTGTGGCACAAAATAGCTCACAGTTCACATGTGGGTTCACATGTAATCCATTTCAACTTTTCAATTCTTTGATGTTCTAGAAATGACACATGTAAATGTAAAATGTACAGTAAATATATATTGCCATGTAGTGACGAGGGAACACACGCATTTTTAAAAGAAAAGCATATTGTTGCTTAATAATTAGATCTTGCTTACTGCTTTACCTAACGTTCCCAATCAGGAAAAAAAAATGATTTTAACCTTTTACACAAAGCTTTTAGAGTCTATTCCTAAAAGAATCTCAGCAATATTTCTCCTAGCCTTTTTTTTTTTAATGACAAAGGAGCTATACTTTATTTTTTTAATTGAGATATAATTAACATATAACCTATTAGTTTCAGGTAGGCAGCATAATGATTTGATATTCGCATGTATTGGGAAATGATGACCACGATAAGTCTAGTTAACATCGGTCAGCACACACAGTTACAAATTTTTTTCTTGTGATGAGGGCTTTGAAGATCTACTTTCTCAGCACCTTTCAAACAGGTGATCCAGTGTTGTTAGCTATGGTGAGCATGCTGTACATTACATCCTCAGGACTGACTTATGTTATAACTGCAAGTTTGTACCTTTTGACCACCTTGGTCCAACCTTTTCTTCTAGCCACTTCGGAAGCAAGAAAACTTGAAGTGATTTTTGTCCTGCTCTTAGAAGCTGCAACCAATGAGGGTACTTGGTGATTGAGTACTCCTCCAGGGTGATGAGCCAAGCTATAAAAATATCTCGGGCACACAGCTGGGCCGTGCGCCAATGTCAGGCTGCTCCCCGATGACAGAGGGAAGTCTGCTGGAGACGTCCTGCCGCCCAGAGGAACACGTGGGCTCATTCGTGTGCAAACTCCTTCTGAGTTGAGAAATCTAGATGACCCAAAGGAAGATTTTCTGGCAAAACAGCGTCGCTCAAAACACAGTTGTTCCTTGTGTTGTTTTTCTTTTCAGTAAAAGATCTTTTGCTGAGAGGCTAAGCATTTTCGGAACAAACAAGGCTCTCAGCTCTGGCAAGCTCGGCCCATTTCACTCTCCGCCCCCACCCTCCTCCTATGAGTTGGAGATCTGATAGCCCAGCCTGAAGTTTTAGGCTCCCTGTGGCCACGCCGCCCTTTGATGGGTGCCTCGTTGTGCCAGGAAAAAAAAAAAAAAAGAAGGAAAGAGAAGGAGTGGGCAGGTCTAGGTGAAGTCATCCCAATAAAGGTTAATAGCTGGGCGGTAACACCTTCTCACACCACTGAAGAGAAAATGGTTGCCCCCAGCTGCCTGTCATGGCACTGGGAGTAAGAGGTGACCTATTTATTTTTAGAAGGGGACAGTCATCATAACCTGGCTCTTAGCTTCATTCAAGGCAGGCAGGTGCTTTGGAAGTTTTTAAACACCTACCTTCTGAGTAAGGGAGGAGAGCTTTTTTCCCCAGAGGAGGGGACTTGACGACGGGGGATCTTCCCTCCTGCGACTTGCTGGTGAGTGGAGAACAAGACTTTCTAGCACACGAGGTCTGCAGCCCCGTCCACTCGGTCAGTGTTTTTACAGGGCAGAAATGCCTGAAGCTGACGACTTTGGACCAGGCCAAAGGTAATTCTGATATGTATTTACTTTTTCTTGAGTCTATTTCATGTGCTAGTTGTCTTTTTGAAAACATTATCACTAATTTCGAAAGTAGCTTAAAATTAAAACGAAGAGGAATGCCTTCCCTCAGTTCCGGGACAGAATTTTCTTGGGCACGAAGAGAGAAACATAAAATTCACTTAATAGACACTTAGAAACATAGGCAAGTAAGTGTTTTTCTGGAACAAGGAGGGGGATGGCCTGAATTCTTACAGAAATGTTTCTCCCTGTACCACATAGAATCTAATTGAATTTTTTGGTGTTTGATTTTTAACTTGACATGACGGTTGTTGGAAATCTAAGCCAGTGAATATTTTGTCAAATGTTTGAACACTCCTAAAGGTTAAACATTAGGCCAATAAGCCAATTTTGACCTAACTACGCTTTTTTTCTGCCACAGTTCTTATCTTTGGCAGTGTGATCTGTTGGGCCCCTGCATGCGGTATATTAATTCTATCAGTGTTTTTGTTAACACTGAGCTCTAAGAAGAGGGATAGAGCCAGGAAGAGAAGCAGACAGTTAGTCCTGCTAACGTGGGCAGAGCATGTGCCTATTGGGAAAGTCTCCATTTCTGGCCCCGTGGCTGTCTGCACAAAATTTGTATGAATCAGTTTCACTGGAATTCTAAGTAGGGTCATTGAGATTCAGATTGGAAGGAGGAAGAGAGCTGTTGGAAAAGGGGGGGTGGTGCCTGGGTGGCTCAGGTCATGATCTTGGGGTCCTGGGATCAAGCCCCCTGTGGAGCTCCATGCTCAGTGGGGAGTCTGCGTGGGATTCTCTCTCTCTCTCCCTCTGCCCCTCCCCACCCCCGTGAGCCCACAGGCGTGCTCGCTTGCTCTCTCAAATAAATAATCTTAAAAAAAAAAAAAAAAGGAAAAGGGGTTAAATGACAGTCTTATTGTCAGAAAAAGTAGAAACTGGTAACTCGTTAGGAACAGGAATGCCCAAATATTGTTTTGTCCTTCTATTAAAGATAAGCATGCCTTAAAGGCACAGCATAGGGAATATAATCAATGGTATTGTCTTAGTGTTGTGTGGTGACAGAAGGCAGCTACACCTGTGGTGAGCACAGCGTGATGTATAGACTGTCCAATCACTGTGTTGTACACCTGAAACTCATGTAATATTGGTGTCAATTATACTCCCTCCAAAAAAAGAAAAAAAGATATGCATCCCTTTTCAGCCATGGCTACGTGGTGTGTGTGTGTGTGTGTGTGTGTGTGTGTGTGTGTGTGTGTGTGTTGACTATAATCAGTTGTACTCGTCTCCTTAAAGGATTCTTTTTAGGTTTTTAGTCTTTATTTTCTTCCAGATTCCCTCCCAGTACATTAAAGGGGACATTCAGTTGACATTTAATTTAATAATGAAACAACTTTCTATATAAAATGAGACATTAAATCAAGTACTTGAAGACGTTTATAAAAGTGCCTAGACTTGGGACGACATGGACTAACCAGTTAAGAAAACATTTTCAGAGAAATGTAAATGTCAGTTTAGGTTTGAGATGATGGGTTGATCTACTGATAATTGTGTTTCCACCCAATTTGAACATTTCTGAAAGCAGAACTTTCTCTTTTTCTCTTTGCGTCCTGGCATTCCTGCCAACTCTTGCATAGAATTTTGCACAGGATAAGTATTTTTAATAAATACTTGTTGAATGTATTTATAAAGCGTTTTAGTACCTGCAGTAAATATCTAGGGAACCTGATCATTGTAGAAACTGAAGGGAGGGATTTGGCAGAAATGTAGTAAAGATGACTTTAATGAAATGTAACATTATCACAATTAAATAGTAAGTAATTTCTGGTAATTATAAATATTTTGATTTAACTGTTTTAGATTTAAGTAAACAAAGATCTTTTTCTCAGAATGTTTTACTGGTTACTAAGGATAAACAGACAAGAAGAAGACTAAGTATATATAATATACATATATCTAATGATAGTTATTACCAAGGACTAGTAATATATTTTCTGAAAATGGGAAACTATTTCTCACTCCTTTGAAGTGGTAGACCCCTGCCCCCACTTTTTATTTTGATGAGATAAATGCCAGCTTTTAACAGTGGTTTTCTATACAATATACTTTGTTTTGCCTCATTTTTTTTTTTTTTTTTTTTTGAGAGGGAATTTTACTCTTACTAAATTTGAGATCAGATGCCATTGGATCACTCCTCTGGTGCCATGTCTGAAAGAGAAATAATTATTATAGTCTTGGGTCTGCTGACAAAACTTGTTGTTAGCACTCAAATTCAGCAGGTTCTGGTTGAATTTCACATTCAGGCTTCTTCATGTTACTTTAGTCCCATTTTGCAATTTGGTGACCTGGATTGTTCTGTAACAGACAGGGAGCTAACTCCGAATTTAGTGTTGGAAGTCGGTAGAAACCAAATGCTGGGAAGCTCCAGGCACACCATGCCTGACTGCTGTATGCACCAAGGGACCCGGGGCTCCAGGGCACCGTTTTATACTCACCAAATGGACCAACATGAGCGCAACTGCCTGGGAGGGGAGCGGGCAGGGGAGAGACCCTCCTCCTCCTTGTTGTTTATGGCGTTGCCAGAAATAGACACTCTTGGTAAGAACTTCCACAGACTCCGGGCCAGTGTCAAGGTCAGGATATGAGGGGAGAGGGTGTGAAAGATGCCATTCTGAAGCAGGGCATGGAAGGCAGAGACCCAAGCAGGAAGCACTGGGCCCCTGAGGAGAAGGAAAAATGTGGGGGCGGTAACCAGGGAGAGAGACAGGAGCGAGAGAGGTGAGGAAAATTAGCCATGGGCCAGAGGCCTGGCTCCACATGGTCCCCTGCCCCACTTCAGTCCCCACCTCAGAGGCAGCAGGGTGGCCCTCAGGTGTCTCTAGGAGCGGGGAGTCAGGGAGGCCTGAGCAGGTGGGACAGTTCCTGGTCCAGCTGCCAGGAAGGGGATGGACCCTAGGCTACTGCGATGGAGCTCTGAACGTGTCCTCTCGTAGAAGCACATCCACAGGACATCCTCCCGTCCACACACCCACTGGGTCACTCTGTACGCGTTTATCAGGTGCGGCATCGAAGCCCTGTGCTGTGCCCTGGGCGACAGGGGGACGGCTTACGCCCCTGCTTTCACAGGTCATACTGTTAGAACGGGGCAGACAGACACTTCACAAGTTAAAAAATAAGGAAAGAATTATTTTATTTTATTTTTTATTTAGTTTTAAATAATTTTTTAAAAATATTTTTTGTTGCTGTGTTCAATGATCCATCTGTTGTGTAGAACACCAATATCTTAGATAATAAGGGCTAAAAGTAATGTGGCAGAATACGTGACGTGTGTGATAGGAAGGCCCCTCCGAGGAGGTGTCCTTGAGCTGAGATTTGAAGGAGTCGGCCATGTGAGGGTGTGGGGAGGGGACACTCTGGGAGGGGGACCCAGCACGGGCGCAGACCCCGAGAGGGGTACACAGTGATGCCTGCTAGGAACAGAGAGGCAGGGATGGAGGGCAGTGCACAGGAGGGAGGCCAAGGCTCCCAGGGTTAGAGGCCAGGGTAGGAGGCTGGATGTTACTCAGAGGTGAGAATTCATTAGAGGGTCTGAAGCAGGGGGCTTGGGGTTACAGGGCCACCTACATTCTTCAGAGACATTATGAGGTAAGACACATTTGTCAGTTGGCCTGGCATTCATAACTTCTCGTGGACCATGGATTCTAAAGGGTAAGAACACTAACGTTTGGAATATAATAAGTTCATAAGTTGGGAATCAGCTGGATAGGTATTTCAGAAATCATTATAAATTAGATATCAAGAAAATACGAGGCTGCCAGTTGATATGTTGGAAGTTAACGACAGCACTGTTTTTGATAGAGTCGGTTGTGATCTCCGTCGGGGGGGCAGATAACTGGGTACCCCACCTGGTGCTACCGACCCGTCCCAGGTGCTCGGGCTTATTGTTGGGGACCTGACCTCCTACAGAAAGACAGCAACTTTAGACAGAGAGTCTGACCCAGTGGGGCAGGCCCTGAGTGTGCGACAGGCTCCACTTTTCATTTTGTTTGGACAAGTGTCTCGTAAATCCCGGGTAAGGAAGGGTGATTTGATGTCTTGCTAACCACGGGACAGGAAGAGGGCGCTGACGGGATGCCCCCTTGGAAATTCCAGGTTGCAATTGTTTTTCGATTGTGCAGACTCATCTGCTTATGTTTTACTCAGATCTAATACTTCACCGATAAATGGAATATCATCAAAAGGACAATGTGCATTTGTAGAGATTAAGAAACAACATGTTGACTGCTAATACAGGACTCTGAAAAGTGTTGTTCTTTGACCTGTCGTACTACACAGTTAAGACTTAAAATTTTGGTTGAGGAAAGCCACTGAGCCTCTAAAACTGTAAGTGTAATAGCAATTTCGCTCGCTCACAGATCATACTGCCCTGTTCTGGAGCGGCTCACACAGCCATGAAATGAAGGAGTTGCCCTTTGAAGGGTGCAGTGAGACAGAGTTAGATGGTGGCCGGATGCTTGGCACACAAGGTGGAAGGACAGAGTAGCTGGAAGTGAGTGAGAGAAAGATGAAGGAGCCCCTCAACGGGCCTTGTTGGCAATGCTGTGCTGGTAAAGGTTTAACAGCCAGCTCTCTGGGGGAGGGGAAGCTCTGGTTTGTAGCATCTTGTTCAGATTTATTTTAAAGAAAGAGAGAGAGAGCAGAAGGCGGGAGGGGCAGAGAGAGGGAGGGAGAGTCTTAGGCAGACTCCAAGCTGAGCATGAAGCCCGACGTGGGGCTCAAACTCACGGACCCTAAGATCAGAACCTGAGCAGAAACCAAGAGTCGGACACTTAACCGACCACGCCACCCAGGCTCCCCTGACCTTTAGCATTCTTTGATTCCTTTTCAGGCCACCCATAGGAGGTCACCGAAAGTGGAGATGGGAAAAGATGCACAAAATTGGTTCTCGCAAGCTGGCGGGGGTCAACACCAGCACACAGAGGGATTGTGGTCGGATGCAAGAGTTAGTGTTGAGTTCTAACCGTGCTATGTCCTCTTCATTTATAGTCCCCAGGCCAGGCCAGGCGTTCAGTAAAGGTTTGTGGAAGGAATTAATGATTCATCTCTCTTCCACCCTCCGGCATAGTCATGGAAAATGTCTCTCGGGCACAGAACGTGTTTACCACTTTTGAAATCCTACTTTGACCCAGCTGGGCTAATATTTGAAATTGATTAAAGACATGGAGAACAATACAGTCTGTCCTTGTAGCAAGCGAGTTGGTTTTGTATGAGATCTCTTAATCTCCAATTAACCAGCAGCACGCTTCTCCGAACCTCACAGTCCCCCAAAGCTTCCGCTAATCAAGCTCCTGGTAAAGCTGATTTCTATTTTGCAAACACAGGGTGACAATTCTTTGCCATCCCTAAAATGTGATAAAGGTCTTTTGGGTTTCAAATGCCAGAGGAAGCCTGCAGCTACTGCGTGGTGGGCCCCCGAGGGGTGTGTCCCCGGGCCGGCCTGACAGAGGGAGAGCCCATTGTGTTGGCTTACCTTATCCCAGCCTTTTGTCCCCTCGTGAGCGAGCCCGTGCCAAAAGCCATTCGGTCGTCTTGCTGTCTTTCTTCACTGTGTAAATCTGGGTCCCATCGAAGGTATGTTGCATGCAGGGCGTTGCTGAGGGGAAATCTCAAACGCAATGTTGTTTTCCACGAAATGTGATAACTTTTCCTTTGGGGAAATGAAAACAGTATGGGGGAGAAAGGAATATAAAGAAGAAAGGATCATCTGTAATCTTATGACCCTAAAAAAATCCTGTTATGTTTTATCTTCTAGTGCTTTGGACAGATTTTCTTGGCAAAATTACAGTAACTGTATATGATACATACAATTTTGTATGTTGGTTTTTTTTTTTTCTCATGAGCATTTTCCCAATGGCATATAAACACTTTGGAAGCATTTTTTAATGCCTACAAAATAGTCTCATCTTTAGGTTTTCCCACATCTATTATTACTATATTATTGAACATTGTTTTGTTTCTGTCGTGTATATGTGAGTGAGATATACCGCTTTAATTTTTCTCATTTGGGGAATGATTGATCAAAGGGTGTGAGAGATGAGCTGCGGGTTTCCTGAGGACTGGGCTCAGGATCATGTCTACCATGTCCTGTTGGTCAAACAACCAAGAAATCTGGATTTCAAGAGAGAGGAAAATGGACCTGACTTTTCCTTGGGAAGAATGTCAGAGAATTTGGGGGCTTTATTTTAAAGCTTCTAAAAAGAGAAAAAAATGTTTACTTAATCTATGTTTTTATAAAATGTTTATCATTTTTCATTTGAGAAGATATCTATGGTGAAAGTTTTGATCTGGCTCCTATTCCTGCCCTTAGCAGAATCACAGACCAATGACATCTCTCTTCCTAACAGAGGAATACTCCAGGGGTCTAGTTTCTTGATGACTATACTTACTTGTATAGAATAGCTTTCCAGTCAATTGAAGCTCATATCTTTAGGCATAAACAGTTAGCTATTTTAACCATCTGTGGAGTGACTACAGGCATGGTCTTAGAATTACGCAAAGCTTTTTTCAATCCTGGCTGCAGGTATCAGCCTCACCATTTACTAGCTCGGTGACCTCGGGCAAGTGTCTTAACCTCTCACTTTATCAGTAAAACGGGGATGATAATACTTACTCTGTAGGTTTGTTCTATAGATCAAATATGGTAATCCATACTAAATATTTAGTATAGTGAATCACTCATGGTAAGGCTTCAGAAAGTAGTTAATAACAATAGTACTTACATAGGTTAAACGTTGCCTGGAGCAGTACAAAACTTTTACTTTTGAGTGGAAACACTTCAACCATGTGTGGTCTGATCCTTGTGAATATCCTGATCGCAGTCATGACCTGTGTGGAAGATACGCAACAGACCATCCACTCTCTCCAAGGCGTGGCCCCGGGCCAGGGGAGATGCAGAATTTCCCACTGCCTTCCTAGCTGGTCAGGTCTAGGTGGTCTGTGTGTTCTTTCTGTTTGGAATAGGGCCATGGGGGTTGTATGTTTGATTCACAGTGTTTTGACCCTTCCTGGGATTGTTTTAGCCCGAGTGAGCATGGGTATTATGCTGCAGACCTGTGTTGAGTGAAAGTATTTACCTCTTTTGGGGAAGCAAGGATGTCTGCCCAACACTGTCAGTGAGCAGAGTAGGAGGAAGTTCAGGTTCAAGAAGACATGCACATGTCTCTTGTCCAAGTGGTATGTTTTAATCTTGTGAGCACGGTGAATCTTGTAAACGATCATATTTCCATCTCGGATTTAGTCAGTTGGAGGTAAAATTATAGCTCATCTCTAACAAGTATCTGGGGCCCTCTGGAATGCATTTCCCTGTGTTCTTCTTCCCCTGAGTCTTTTAGCCCCATTCCCTTGGAGGGCCACCCCCACCATGACTGCATAGGCTGGGTACTAAGGCATCCAGCTGAGAGAACCTGTGGGGAGCTGGACTCCATCCCTGGCTCGGACCCCAAGCTGTGTGCCCGGTGTGGGGCTGCATCTCCTGAATGAAGGTGCACCATTTTGTTCCAATACATCTCTTATTTCTCTATGTCCTTTTTTTTTTTTTTCAAAAAAAAAAGATTTTCAAAATTTATTTAGAGAGAAAACATGAGTGGGGGGAGGGCAGAGAGAAAGGGAGAGAGAGAGAATCTCCAGCAGACTCTGCACTGAGCTCAGAGCCTGACGTGGGGCTCGATCTCACCACCCTGAGATCAAGACCTGAGCTGAAACCAAGAGTCAGATGCTCAACCGACTGAGCCACCAGGCGCCCTTCTGTGTACTTTTATAAGTGACCTATAAATGTCCTTTGTGGACGAGAGTGAGGTGCAGCAGTTACCAAGAGGGTCGCCTCTGCCACACACAGATTCCATAGATACACATATATGAAGAAACAGAAAATTAGAAGTTCCATCTACCTCATTTTAAACTTGGACTAGGAGACAAAAAGCTATTCATTTCCAGAGGAGGCTAGTTAAGGGACGGAGACAGGGTGAAGGAAACACAATGCCTCAGTTTTGTGTCCGAGAAAATAGGGCATCAGCTGGCAGGGCTTAAAGAAAGGCTGCTTTGAAAATCAGTAATTTTCTTCAGCAAACTTCTCTTTCAACTAAAACCCAGGGATTTCAGTTTGTTTCTGGGGCCGGTTGGCCACTGAGCAGCCCAGTAAGAATGTATAACAGGAACGAGCCTAAACTCAAGAGGAAGGACCACCAGGCAGACGTGAGTTAAAGCTGTGTTTCCTTTTTTCTAACTGTTCTTGTGAAACCACCAGTAAACTCCAAATGGAAAAATAAAAATGACTTCCTGGGGGGTGCATATTGGCTTCTGGCTCTTCGGTCAGAGTCCTATTACTTCGTTCAGTGTCTTCTGTGAGTGAGATGAAATCGGGCACGACAGTTCTACCCCTGATCTGCCTTTCCCTGAATGTTTTCTACTTCTCTCTCCTCCACTCGCCCTCGAATCCTTGGGCTCCCCGTGGACCTTCACACGGTGAGCAGCCTGCTGTCTCTCTGAGTCCCTGGACGTAGTGACACATGGCCGTCCGTCCAGGTCACAGTGTTCTGATGCCGAAGTTGGGAAACAGTGGGGTAGAGAGTGTCCCGGATGTCCCTGGAAGAAAGCACAAGTTAGGGGGCGGTCGGGAGGACAGGTGCATGGCTGTGCCTCACATGGGCGAGCTAATCCCTTATTAGGGAGACAGATGAAGTGACGGTCTTGGAAGGAGCCTCCTGGAGCCTTCCAAGCCAGGCCAAGCTCTCTTCCCTCCTTCAGCCTCATTTTTGCAAGGTGGGCCTGCCCTGGGCGTGATTATCACCCACTGGATAAATGCCACCAAGGGCTATGAAGGATGTTGCTCTGTGGCTTTTAGCAGGCTTTGGGGAGGAATCGCCAGACTGAGAATTCCTTGCCTTGCAAGGGGTCGGGGGTGGGGAGTGGGCTGCCGTTGTAAGTGCCTGGTGTGGGAAGAGGTTAGGGAAAGACTTGAACCCCCAAAAGTCCCTTCTCCCTGGTAACTGATTTATGAAGGGTTGCTGTGTCCCGAGGGTGGAGCCTGGTGCTCCGGAGTTGGGCCCCCCCACCCTGGTGGTGCCTAAGGAGTGGCACAGTGTAATTACCAGCGTGACGTGGCCTCCTTGCTAGCTGTAAACAGAGCAAGCAGCTATGCACAGATACTGCTCTGGGACTCAGGAAGTGACATCTCATGGTGATGTTTTAGTTGGAATGTAGGTGAATGCTTTTTTTAAAAAAAAGAAAGAAAACAAACTCATCTATCAGTGGAGCATCTTCAAATTATGCCTGTAAAAATTATACCTACGGGGTGCCTGGGCGGCTCAGTCGGTGAAGCGTCTGCCTTTGGCTCAGGGCATGACCCTGGGGTCCTGGGACCGACCCTCCCTCCAGGCTCCCGGCTCAGCAGGGAGTCTGCTTCTCCCTCTGCCTCTGCCCCTCCCCCCATTTGTGCACGTGCGCACTCGCGCTCTCTCTCTCTCTCTCATGTGCTCTCTCGCAAATCTTAAAAAACATTATACCTATAAACTCCATTTTTGGATAAGGTGAAGGGATTGCAAATGAGTTTATACTTTTCAGAAATTCCCAGTGTCTACTTTCTAGAGCATACATACTCTTGTATGCAGAAATCACAGATTATGTGGCATATGTATGTCTAAACGTGGCTCCCTCTTTCTAAAAAGTTAACAGAATGTTTTTAGAGTAGCTTGTGGCAGATAACTTTCCTTCCAAAGTAATTAAACTGAACATGAATTGTAAATAGTCGTAGTTTCCCCATTCTGAAATATTTTGAAAACTTCCCTTTAGAAGCATATTTGTTTGTGCTAAGGAAGACTTTGAGATGTAGATTTCATTATAAAAGGAACACACACGGAGATAAACTATAAGCCTAGGGTGAGTCTGTTTGCTTGCTGAAACAAGAAGAGATTTGCTTAGTAAAGTAAGACACAGCAAACACAGCACCGACAATAAGAGAAGGAACTGATAATTCCATTTTGGGCACAGCAGAGGGAAAAATGCACCGCTGTTGTGTTCCATGAGGCTAGTGTTGAGAGTTTGATGGCAAGTGGCTTTATTCTCTCATGCCGGCTCCTGTAAACTAGAAATGGCGCCTGGAGCTCTGAGAAGGATTGTGAGTCCTTGTCAAGAAGGTTCTGGAAAGAGTGTTATGACACATCAGTGTGGTCTGCCATGCTCGGGGAGGACGGACCAGTTGTGTGAGTGAATCATAAGGGCGTCAGGGCAAGGATGAGAGTAGGACTGCAGCAATAATCTTTATTAATTTAGATAAACTTGGAAAGACTTGAAAAGCTTTCAAGGCTATCGATAGCACCGTGACTTTTTCCTTTCCGTTAGTTATCGGTGTTCTAGAGCTTAAGACCTTAGCAGCTTTACCCAGGAAAAATCTGAGGGTGAGATGCCTCTTGGCTAAAACCTGGATAAATTTCTAGAGCAAGGTCTATTTTGAGATCAGAAGGAAACCTTTCTCACTGTAATACTTTCAGTCAAATCCGGCAGATATAACAGCTTCACCGGTAATAGGATAAGAAATTGTGTGCTTAGATCTCATGTGTTATTGGCAGTGGGGCTATCTTTCATCTGACCACCGTCCAGTGGGCTGGAGCCAGCGAGACCTGGGTTTTGATCCTGGTGTGGTTGGCTCTTGGCTGTGTCGGCTTTCTAATCTGGAAAATGGGGGCATTTTACCCGCTGTATCAGATAGAAGTGAGGATTAGAGATAATGTAATAAAACTCCTAATGCAGTTCCTAGCATTTGGTACATGCGCAATACGCGAGGGGGGGAGAGGCGTTCGAATAGCAGACGTTCTTTGACCAGCTCCCACTTAGCTGGCTGAGTTAATCAGTGGCTCCCATCGCTGCCGCGTAGCCACATGGCTCAGGCCCGTGAAGCCCAGAACCCAGCCGACTAGAGTGGCTCAGATGCCGCATCTACCCTGCAGCCTGTTTTTGTAGGTCAGATGTTATCAGAGCACAACGATGCTCTTTCATTTGCATATTGTTTTTGGCCGCACCCCTGCTGTAATGACTGAGCTGCTATCTGATCCTTTACAGAAAATGTCTCCTCTGGTCTCTATCTGCTTCCCCCATTTGGGTTGTGTTCCTACCAAGTCAGCGTTCGTATTTGCCAGTCTCTCAATGCGCATTGTGGTTGCTACAGTAATTGTATCATTTTTAACGATAAATTATGTAAATGGATGAAATAAGAGATCAAAGGGGTATCATCGTGGGAGATTCTGCTCGTTGTTCCCAAACACTCGGTTTCCCTTCCTCTGGTAACAGCGTCCCAAGTTTTAGCTGGATGACGACCACCGGTCATTGAATTTCATTTCCTAGGCTCTCTTGCAGCTATGCATGGCCCCGGCACTCTGTTCCAACCAGCAAGAGGTGGATGGAAGCTTTGCACGCCTCTCATAGGCATGACCTTTGGGAAAGGAGTGCTCTCTGCTTCCCTTTTCCCTTCCTGCTGACTACCACCTGGATGGCCATGTGGATGGCCACGTGGATGGCGTGGCAGGAGCTGCAGTGACTGTCCTGGCCCATGCAGTGAAGTGCGATGTGGAGAGTATCTGAGCCAAAAGATACAAAGAGCTTATGTCTACTACATTACAGAGATCCCGTGTCAGCCCTGGGCCACTACGCTTTGCTGTCCGTGAGGGAGAAATGAACTGCTCTTGTTTAAATCAGTCACTTTGACATTTGGTAGAATAGGTGGACTTATATCCTGAGATAGCTGTTTACCTCTGTGAAAACTAAGTGGAATGTATTGGAGAGAGGAAATTCCTAATACTGCTTTAAAAAAAAAAGTGGACAAACAACTAAAAAGGTTGGTGGGGGATAAAAATTTAGAAAGATCCTTATGTGAGATGTTTGATTTGTCATTAAATTCTTGCTTCTCTTTAAAGAAATGAGACTAGAAATCACAGCTAATTCACAGGGGTATGTTTTATGCAAGAACACCAGTCTTTGTTCCAAGCCTGAAGTCATTTGGCAATTTCATAACTCCCCCAGCACATATAGGTAAGCTCATCTTTACTGGACTGAGCGGAATGCCCCAAGCATGTTGCCAGCCAGCATTCAGGTTATACCCTGAGTCTAAGAATAGTCATACCAACTTCTCATTAATACGGTTTAGAATTAATAGGTGATCTATACCATCCTAGGGAAGGGGAGGAAGACGTTATCTAATCCTGAAAGAGCAGCTTAAGAAGTGACCACTGTTATTGCAATAAATAAGGGTGGGATATGATAGCTCTTTTAAACCCCATGGTGCAAATCTGAGAAAGGAAGATTTAAGCACTCCCGGGTAATTAGGCCCTGACATTTACAGTGCCCACTGATTTGGGAAAATATGCCCTTACGTCCTACCCCCACCTCTGGGATCTCCAGCAACATGTTTCCGGTGAAGTCAGTCCTAGGTTCCTGCTTGGACCAAACACAGAATTCCTAGTTGTGTGATTTACTGACTGTACAAAAGCAAATGAAGCTGTGGCGTGTCAGCCACCTTCCCAGGTCCAGTGACGGAGCCTGCAGAAGGGCAGGCTGGCGGGGCACCTGAGTGCCTGGAAGTCAGCGATCCCTGTAAAGGAGGGACGGAATTCCTTACGTGGCTTTCAGTTTTTCCATGGCAAGACCATAAGCATTTCACATGCCCTCTCCACCTCGGACATGGAGGTAGACTGGGCCTTTCTCAGCAGCCTAGGAGGCCTGTTTGCTGGGAACCCCTCTGGCTTGAGATTTAGCACTTGGACCTCAGTACTGGACGTGTCCCTGATAACCACTGTCTGTCAGAGATTCTCTTTCCCGTCAATATCTCCAGGGATGTTTTAAGGGACATTCCTAGCTTTAAAGAGTCCTCTCTCAAGTTAATACAAATTTCTAGGCATGTTCTTGACGTAAGAAAGTAAATGCTGTTTATTTAATAGCAGTAGAGGACTTATTCAGAGTTTCTGTAAAGTCAGCTTTGCACGTAAACATGGGAATGGACAGACCCCTTCTGGAGTTTAAAATCCTTGAGCAGAAGGTGTTGATTATCTCATCCAGCAGCACTCCACTTCGTGTCCATTAGGACCCTCTGATTTCCTGAGGTATTCAAAGGTTGGCATGATCCCAAAAGGGATCCCAAGCAACCCAAGTTCCTTCTGTGAAGGAGTCGGACCTCTGAGTAGCCTCCCCGGGACTTCTGTGGTCGCCGTGCCACTGGTCTGCGTGTTGTTATGACCCCTCCATTCCTTAGCCATAATTTGTTGAAAGAATGTTAATTTCATTTGCTCTTGTGATTCTGAAGAGTTGATTCCTAACAGGATTCACAGAGTTGATTCATTCCTGGCCCTGCTGGCTCTATATTCAAAGTGAACTTAATTTTTGTGTGAACCAAACCATGTACTTAGCATCTGAGGTGAGTGTTGGTTATGCTGTGTAGACAGGTCATCCAGCCCATGCTGGACCTGGAAAACTTTGTTAAAGATGACATAGATTCGAAAGTACAAGGCCTTTTTTGTGCATAACACGAGGAACAAAGGCATATCTTTCTTTAAAAACAATTAATTTTTATAGAACCCAACATTTTGATGAGCCATTTTTTCCATTTCTTGAAAGTGCATTATGGTAACACAAGCTAAAAAATAAAGAGAAGAAATGTGCATGATAGATTCAGTTCTGATGAAAATACAGGAAGCATAGACTATCTTTCAAGGCAATGATTAAAGGATACATCTATGTCTGTGTCTTTCATTGCATGTTTGTTTAAAATAGTCTTTGTGTTGTTCATAGTAACAGGTGATTTTCTTTGGCTGTCTGGTTCTATTGGTTCCATTTTGGCTGTGGCCACTTCCCTGAGGACTCATTACCTTTATGGCTCTCCCTTAAGGTTATGAGCTCCCAAGTAGGTCAGGATGAAATGTTTAGCACCGCTTAATTGATCTACTTAGCTGGGTGGAGACAACCCTTGGAATGTCCAGGCCCAGTTACATGCAATTTCCCAGTAGTTCTGTCCTTGTGGTTCTGGGTAGTTCTCCGGTGGGAACAGCACATGACTGAGCTTGACCAAAGAGCTATTGATCTTGCTAAAGGATCTTAGCAAGTCTGCTTCATAGACCTAAATTATGAAGTACAAGCAGAAAATGGAATAATACTAAAAAAGAACATGGAATCATGATAAACTATGCACCACATTTTGCTGACTAGCAAATCCAGTAAACAAGGACCTGCAGTGAGACGAGTAAGAGGCACAGAGAGAACCTCGTGCCAGAGGGATGCATGCTAGGTGTGAACATGTGCGTCACTTTGCTGTGATATCTGATGGAGTGAAGATGACGTCCTAGAAATGGCGAGAACATTGGGCAAGCAGCTGACCTCCAGCATGCTGGCTTGGCCATTAACCCACACAGAAAGCACACGTGGCAGCCGTCCAGTTCTCCTGCACACCACTGACAGAGCCCTCAAGTGCAGAGGCAGAGCTGAGTATCTGCCACAGGTAAAAATGAAGGCGGACAGAGTCGATGGGTGGGCATCTCACCGGCCTAATAAGGTTCAGCCCAGATCATTCATATCTCATTGGTTTGCACCGAATTACATTTCATGGGAGAATGCTAATTTTTAAAAATAAGGTTTCCTGAGGAGATTAATAATGTGAATGAAAACCAAGTATTGGAGGAACTCCTTGAATCTTTCTACATAAACTACACAAAGCCTCTAATCTAATGACTGTTCATTAGAAATACATCGCAGGGCACCTCCTTTTCAGCTTGTTATTCGCCAAATTCCTGTTGCTCTTACATGCGTATGAAGAAGTGGGGGGAAATGCTTTCCTGTGGAAACTCTCTCTTAAATCAGGTTGGATTGATTCATTTTTATAATTTTGTTTTCCTAGAGGACCTACCAGTAGGAGAAATAACTTCTTTGGCATTTGTCCTCACTCCATACTCTCAGCCACTGCACACGCTCCTGAGGCAAAGAGACCTCCAGAGGAACACATTTCAGGTGCCATGTCCGCTCCTACCTTCTCTCTCACACACCCCTTTGCCTCACGGATATTCTTTCCAGATCCCACAGCATGTCAGGAAGGTAACCTCCACCATCCTCTTTCTTTCTTTCTTTTTTTAAAGATTTGTTTATTTTAGAAAGAGCATGAGTGGGGGGAGGGACAAAGGACGAGAGAGAGAGAGAGAGAGAGAGAGAGAGAGAAACATACCCCCCCACTGAGCGCAGAGCCCACATGGGGCTCAATCTCACGACCCTGAAATCATGACCTGAGCTGAAATCAGGAGTAAGATGCTTAACTGACTGAGCCCCCCAGGTGCCCCCATCCTCCTTCTAGCTTGTGCCTCCCCACACCCTGATCCATGGCCATCTCCCTTGCATTCTGCTTTTGAGTACTGCATGATACTCATTTACCGTGACGGCATGCCGTAGTCATACAATAGCTTATTCTCAAAATCTGCTTTTGAGGGAAGCTGATGGCAAGTTTAGCAAGCATTAAGACATCATAATGAGATCATAATGAGATTCTTATATTTTCTATGACTGATAAGAATGATCCCATTGGTAAGGGTGTGTTCCTTTAAAAGCCACTGATGTCATTCAGTGACCGGCTTATATATGAGCGGGAGAGATGTAGTCTTTAAAAGGACAGATAGTCACTCCAGCTTGCCGCTCCATGGTGTGCCTTGATCACAACAAGTTCTCCAAGCAAAATTAATTTTAATTAGCCTTCATAATAAGAGCACTCGGGAGGAACTTGATCATTCAGTCTGGCTTGTATCTATGTATTCAGGCCCAGTGCAGTGGGTACGGTCTCTAGAAAACAAAATTAGGAACTGTATTGTTAATGACAATGTTTGCACTGTAAGAAATAAATTTTTCAGTATTGTCACAGAAATTTCAGTTTCCTGTAACTAGGCCAAAGGTGAAAGAAACAGGGAAGGGACATTTACTCTTGACTCCAAATACAGTGAATTCTGGATTGTACTTCATTGGAAATGGTGAGTCCCGAGTAGAATGCAAAGAAAGGCTTATATCCAACTTAGCAAACTTTCCTCTCAGTCACAATTTCTATTTCCCTTGAGGAACGTTTCTTGACTCTCAGATATGATTCGTCCTTTAGGGACAAAGTAGAAACCTTTTCTTCCCTCAAGGATCATGACCAAAGCAAATCTTGGCATTCCCAAAGAAAGGGTGTTTAATCTCCTGCTTGTCTCAAGTAGGTGCTTGTTCCCAGCCAGTAATGGAATTTAAATTCTTCATGCCCGGGCTGCTGAAAGTCTGCTTGTTGAAAAGTTAGCAACATTGAAAACGCTGAAAAATAACGTCTAACTGGCATGTGTTTATGGAAATTCGAATAATGCAAGAAGTTTCGCGATGGCGGTTAAGTGCCAGGCTTCCAGATTGTCTCGGTGGATTGGGTGCCCTGACGGTCTCCACCCCAGGGGAAGGAAGAGAGAGCGCTTAGATTGAGCTGGAAGGGGAAAGGAGCCGTTTCACAAAGCAACTGATATTTGATTCCTTTGAAACTTAGTATAAAAAGAGAGCCCCAAATAGAACACCGAGTTGCCCCGAGGAAGGCGAGGCTCAGCTTCCCAGGCCAGCAGAAGCTGGAGCTCAGGGGGTGCCTCCCCGTCCGTGGCCTTGGGAGGACTTGCTCACGTGGCTAATTGGTCTGAGAAAGTGAAGGTTTTGAGTTGAGTGCTATGTAATTTCTTAATCTGGTGTTTGCTTATTTAATCCTCCAGCTGACACATCTTATTTGCTTTGTCATGGTTCTAATTCTGTGCGTGTTTGTGCAGAGAAACAGATCTCTGTTTTTATTTTGTTTCTCTGCCTACACACACTCACGCAAACACGCATGCATGCGGAGGGACGTATTATGTATCCGGAGGATTAAGAAAAATTCTAACACGTTGCACTAAGAAATGTTAAAATCTGTAACTGGATATTGACTGACCTTTCTAAGAAAAATTCGACAGGAATTAACATGAACAGATGTTCTCTCCCAGCAGAGAGCATGAGACCGTTAGTCACTAGCCGAGAATGAAGCACTACATGGGGCTCCAAGCCAAGGTGTATTTATAGGTGTGATGGTTGAAGGAGCTGTATGTCACGGTTGCTAGGGGACAACTTAGGTTATAACTGATCCCTTTTTTGTGAAAGCTTTATCAGTATGGGATGTTGACATAGTTAACTTTCTGAAAACTATTGTTTGGTTTCTATTTCCAACTCCTATAAATAAAAATAAAAACAAATAGTGTGACATAAGGTATATTCTCTGGGGGTAGGTGTAGTATGACAGACTCCTAAACCTCTTTGGAAATGAGTATTGTAATAGGACTTCCTGGAGATATGGAAAATCTGAAAAGTGATTAGAAATGTGCATGCGTGCATGTGTGTGTGTGTGTGTGTGTGTGTGTGTGTTTGAGAGGAAACAATATCTGAACATGTTTTCCAGTGAATTGAGGTTGCCTGACAAAAACAAAAAGGGACTCCTTTTTCTCTATCCCTTGTGAAGGTGGGACATTCGTTGATCTTTGCCTTCTGGCCCACTCGACTTGGCGGGGGCCCTGTCCTGTTCTCCGTGGGTGTCACAAATGCTCTCTCGTCCTGTGAGGGTCATGTCTGCAGAAGGTGCTCGAGGATTCGGGGATCCCCCATGGAGAAGTCAAACGTGAGGACCCAAGTTTTGCCAGAAGGAATTCCACACAAAATACTGATTACCAGTTCAGAATGCTTCTTGGAATAAATGAGACGTATTTACCGTAATTGCCTAACTTTGAAGGCAGTTTAACTCTCCGTTTGCAAGAAGAAAATAATTGAAACTATTCCATACAAATGAAAGTTGGTCTCCAAATTTTCAGGGCTTTTTGTCTGTTATTTTGTATATGTTTATACTTCGAAATGAATACATGCTAATTATTGCTGATCTGTAATGGGACAGAAACATTCAGATAAGTCAACAAAAATCATGCATGGTGTCACTAAATAACCACTGCTCACTCCTTCTGATAGTTTCCTCCTTTAATATCCTTTGTCGCTGGCACTTATTCAGTATTTTATTGCCTCATAGATATCAAGCTCTGTCAGCTGCTGAAGACAGAGCTGTCTGTGCCCATGAATTCCTTTACGGAATTTAAAGTCTAATGGGGAAGTCAACTTGACAGACAGAAATTAACGACAATTGATAATTGCTACAAAAGAAAATGAGAAGATGCCGTGGCTGTCAGCAACAGCTCCTTCTCACCCTGCTTTCTCATGGGTAAACTGGAGGTGCTCCAGGCCCGGCCTTGCAGGTGTGGTGCTCATGGGGGGCGGGGTGGGGCTCCGGTGGCGAGGACTCGGTGAGAAAATGCACAGAGTGCTTAACACTGAGTGTCCGCGCAGGAATGCTCCTCCAGCAGGAACTACGGTCATGACTGTCATTGCCACACGCTGTGGGATCACCGTGTGGAGCCTGCCTTAGAAACAGCTGGGGTCGTGGAGACGGAAGACAGGCTTCTGAACTCCTTGGTCCTCCGTTGCACCTGGGAACCAGAGCTGCTTTTTAGAATTTTTATTTCTGTCGCCTGGCGTTGAGGGATTCCATAATCCTTCCCTTGTTACCGCTCCACTGTGCTCTCCTGCTCATCTCTGAAGTGATCCCTGTGTTCCAGTCCAGAGTCTTCCTGTATCTCACCACACATCATGAGCGTTCGCAGTCCCATTTGGTATAGCCCTGTTCCATCGTGACCTTGAGCAAGGACCTCCATTTCCTCTTCTGTAAGACAGGAATGGTAGATAGCACCTCACACATAGGGGGACCGTAAGGACTGAATAGGATCGTAAGCTTACAGCAAGTGGAACAGCGCTTCACCCCTGCTTTTAGCAAGGACTCTCATTTCATGTTCCGTATTACCCCCCTTGACTTGAATGATTACTCAGCTGCCTTGATGGGAATTATTCACCCTGTTTGCGTCTTTCCATTTTACTGAACATTGTCACCTGAATAAAACTATGTCATACTTGGGCGCCTGGGTGGCTCAGTTGGTTGGGTGTCTGCCTTCAGCTTGGGTGATGAGCCCAGCGTCCAGGGATCGAGTCCCGAGTCGGGCTCTCTGCTCAGCGGGGAGTCTGCATCTCCCTCTGCCCCTCCCCCTGCTCGTGCTCGCTCTCACTCTCTCTCACAAAAATAAATTAAAAATCTTAAAAAAAACTGTCATACTGAACTCTGTAATCTTAATCCATAACTCTTTTTAAATAGTTGTTTCTGCCTCATAATTTAAAATATACTTCTCCACTGCACCTACTGAAAAATATAGCACTTTATGTTGTGTCAGAAATGCCAGAAGCCAAACCAATGCCAGCTTAAACAGAAGCCAAATTGAAGTTGGCTTCCACAAAGGGATGTCCATGGATGGCATCTAAAGCTCCAGAAATATGCAAAAAGATTTGAGTTTGGATATATTTTAAAACTCTATTTTTTTTTGGTTTAGAAAAATAACTTTCAGTTATAAAAAATACTTTTTGACTTAAGTTCCCGAGTATATGCTAAAAAGATCCGTTGTCCGGTAAAGCATTACAATAATGTAAAGGCAGTCTTGGCTTCTCCTTGCACATCCAGTCCCCAACTTTGTTTTAAGTTCTGTTTTTTCCCCAATAGTCCTAGATACAAGTACATGTCATTTTATAAAGGTGAGTTTCATGTACCACGAGTGTGTGTGTGTCATTATTTTGGGGTCACGTGTAAACCTTCACATACTGGTGGAGGCATCGCTAAAAGCCCGGAGCCAGGAAGGGTACCTGACAGCAAGTTCTCTGTACTCGGTGCGGGTTTACTGACATGAACGGAAGGGAAATGGTACAGAGAGAGGTTTTTGGTTTTTTGTTTTTTTTAAGATTTTTTTTATTTATTCATTCGAGACATAGAGATACAGAGAGAGAGAGAGCATGAGCAGGGGGAGAGGCAGAGGCAGAGGGAGAAGCAGGCTCCCTGCCGAGCAAGGAGCCCAATGCGGGTTTGATCCCAGGACCCTGGGATCATGACCTGAGCCGAAGGCAGACGCTTAACCATCTGAGCCACCCAGGTGCCCCTGGAGAGAGGTTTTTTGTGCTCTGCCAAGATTCATTTGTTCAGCCTGATATTTTCTAGTGCTCAAAGACTCTTTGGGCAAAGGAGATGAAGCAGGCAGCTAGCACATGCTCTTACTGAATTACAGTCTATTTTTAAAGAGCACGGGAGTGTCCCCATTTCTTGGTCTTACAGAACCCCCTAATGGAGGAGGCTGTGTGCTGCATTCTGAAACTAAAGTGCCTTCAAATTTCATCTCTGTGGCCACTAAACTGTATAGACAAATTTGACTTTTAATATAAAATTTAGACATGATTTATTAATATGGCTTTTTTTTTTTTTGAAGGAAAAAGTTACACAATAATTTTAAAGCCAGCCGCGCAAGTAACATAAAATCATTCAGACCCCAGTTTGAACGTGTGAGTTCCTTGGTTCTTAACAAAACTCCCCACTCTATATTCCTACAAATGACACCGCGAGATTGCTTTAAATCAGATTGATCCTTTTGGAGCTTGCTTTTAAGACTTTCGCGATCAAAGCAGCATTTAGTTGAGGACTAATTATTCTCCTACTAAGGCAAGACCCTTCTGAGAATTCTGTCCAATGTCTGTGAATTCTGAGGTTTTCCAGTCTGGTTGGTGAGACCAGGCATCATTCTCAGCCCTGCGTGAGTGCAGGACTCCTCCCCGTCGTCCCTTCTGCTGGCTTGTTCCTGGCCCCCAGGTCCCTCATGCACTTTTACCTTGGCCCTCGGCTGAAGACCCAGACCCCAGCACATGGCCAGTGGTCTCTCTGCAGGCCCAACTGCTCCCACACTCTGTCCTGCCATCTCCAGCCTCTTTGGTCTTCAGTTTGGACCCTGAGTTCTGTCTCCTCAGCTCAGGCAGTCCCTGGATGGCACTGGGTTGCCCTTCCCTACTCTGTGGCCTGGAAGCTCAAGGCCACTGGACGATCATAGGACTCACCACCTTTCAGAGATCAACATCCTTCCTTCGGGTCGAGGATCTTGAAAATCATTGTTTCCTATATTTTGTCTTCCTTCCTTCCTTTCCTTTTTTATTTATTTTTGTGAGAGAGAGTGAGAGCAAGCACGAGCAGGGGGAGGGGCAGAGGGAGATGCACACTCCCCGCTGAGCGGAGAGCCCCTCGGGACTCGATCCCTGGACACTGGGATCATCACCCAAGCTGAAGGCAGACACCATTCCTTCCATTCCTGCCATTCCTCCCTCCCTCCCTCCCTTCCTTCCTTCCTTCCTTCCATTGTTGTTGTTTTCAATGGGAGGGCAGATTGGATCCCCCATATATCATCTTGCCTAAAGCCAATTCTCCTCTTGTCTCTGTTTTGAACCAGGAATTCTATGTAACTTTCTCATGGGGTGTTTCTTGCAGTGACTCTGGGTAAAAAAAATACCTGCCTCAGAATCACTTGGGACGGTCATTAAAAATGCAGGTTTCTGAGCTTTACCCCAGACCTGTTCCATCAGAATCTCTGGAGTGAGGTCCAGAAGGCTGCTGTTTAAACAGTGCCCGGGGTGGGGGGGTGTCACACACACTCAATTTGGGAACAGCCTAAAGGGCTTCATTTGGCCACATCACCTACTGTGTATACTTAATTGTATTCTAATAGGGATATGGAGGCAGAAGAAGGGATGTTGGTTTCCAATTCCACTAGGAAGCCTCAGCTCCCTTCTGTGATGAAGTGAGGCTGCTTGTCTAAGGAGCCATCCTCCTCATTTTTATTCCCCTTGGACTGTCACAGGCAGGTGAAACCATAAATTCCTCAGCTGCTGAAAAAGCACTTCACTGAACTCAGGGTTCTTTGGTAAATAATTGCTTACCTTGACCATGCAGAGTGTCCTTTGCTAAAAATCTGTCCCTTAGTTTTTGTTGAGAAGATGATGGTAACAAAATGGCATCTGCCAAGGCCTTTAGTTTCGAGAGCTTTTTTGGAAAGCACTGCATGTCTGCAGATCCTTGGGCAAAGCCCATTTGAAAGCCACAAGGGGGCAGGGAGTTGTGAACTGGAACTGGATTCACCAAGAGTGTGGGAAGTTGGGGATAACAGTCATGAGGGAGGGACTTTTAACTGGTCCTTATCTTGTGGCTGGAGTGTGCAGAGGTTCATTCCTTAATGAGGGCATGAGTGACAGAGAAAGCTGGAACCGGGGAGGGGGTGAGGGGGAAGGACCGAAGATCCTTACTGGAAAATGCAGTTTTCCCTCTGAAACTAAAGAGGAAAGAGATAAACCCTGGAATATTATACTGAAGCCATTGGTAATTTTCTCCCTTGGATGAGCTTCAATCACAGAAGACTTAGACTCTTTGGTTAAGAACTCAGTGAAGCTTCAAACTGTTTTTAAGTCTCCTTTTATGTTAGTTGGCCTTACATTGCCTGTTGATCCGCGCCAAGGATGGTGGGAAGATAGCCACACACCATGTAAAAGATCTGTCTCCCCAGCATCATCCAGTATTCACAGGAGATCCTTTCTCTGGTTATGTGTTCTTCAGACAAGGCTCTCCAGGAAAACCTAGAGTTTCATGACAGAGCAACTGTGTGTTATGTGTACGTCATCTGTATTAAAACATGAACCAGACACCAAGCATGAATCTTAGTTTCCGCTGAGTCTTTAGATTCTGCCCACGAAGCACTCTCTTGTTCTTGGAAAGGGTGGGTACTAACTGATGCCATGTTGGTATTGGTCAGTCACACCTCAACCCTCCTGACTCTGGAAAGGAGTGAGAAGGAACATGGAATGTTCTTCCTTGTCGTAAATTATATGTAGACTCTTCAAAAGAGGTCATTGAATTTCTTTGAAGAGGGCACATGTTTTAAACAAAGAGAACAGCTGGAAACCAGGACTCTTGGCCTCAGGTCTTGGCTCTGCCCTGAATTAGCTCAGAAAACTTGGGTTTCACTTTCCTCACCTATAAAATAAGACTGAAAAGTTGACATCAAATGTCCTATTTCATTCTGAATTATACAACTATATTAGATGTTATTCAATTATATGTTATACACCTATGTTACCTGAATTGAAATGTGATGACATGATATACATTAATGGTAGACTGTATACGATGGAAGACTGTAGAAATGTGTGTCCCGGTGGGACTCAGAATTACTTGCTGGACGGTTTAAAACTATTACGAAACTCCCAGAGAGTGACTCTTCTGAATCCATGATTCATGTATTTTTTAAAGATGTATTTAGTTATTTGAGAGAGAGAGCATGTGTGCACACATGTGCGAGAGCATGAGCAGGGGGGCAGAGAGAGAGAGGGAGAGAGTCTCAAGCGGACTCACGCTGAGAGCAGGGTTTGTCGCGGGGCTTGAACTCAGGACCCTGAGATCATGACCTGAGCTGGAACCAAGAGTCCGATGCTTAACTGACTGAGCCACCCAGGTGCCCCAGATCCATGTTTCATTTGAAGTGTAGAGTGGGATCTCTTCTTTGCTTTTGATTTGAATTTTTTTTAGCTGTACATATTTCCTTTAAATTTTATTCAGCACAATCTATACATCTTTTTCTCATTTACTGTGTTTTTAAACATTTACTATTCTTTCCAAAACCCATCTGGTTAGATAATATTTTCCTGTTTTACACAATGGATTCCTCATTTCTGTTTGTGACTGTAACAATAATTCAAATATCGATTAGATTTATTTAAGGTTACTGCGTTAATATAAGTAACCATGGAATTTATTGTCCTACGATACTGTCACATAAGGGCCTTTTCCAAAGGGGAGGAATTTAATATAAATAAGAGTGTCCTTGTATGGCCATGGAAAATATTCACCAATTGAATATTCCCGTTTCTCCTTCCCACCAAGCGGTGGTGTCTGTAGACTCAGGGACAGCGCTACCGGCGTTCAGTTTGCGCTGGTTGGAAATAACACTAGGAAACACACCGAGCATAATGTGAGACCCAAAGGGGGAACTGGGTAACTTTTTATTGAATAAATGAATAAGGATGGATGGATGCTGAGGTTTCTTCATATCCACTTGAATCCCACTATGAAAATAGGTAAGATCCTTAAATGTGAAACGAGATTTTTAGTTAATTCATTGTGATATGTATTAAGCACCTTAAACTGTATGAAGACTTCACCATGACATTATCTCTGCAGAGATAAGTTAGGTAATTTTAGATAATTTAGTATTAGAGTAGGCTCCTTTCTGATTTTAGGGTATTTACTTACTAGAATAGTAAATATGTATACAAATGCTGTGTCACTTCTGAGATAGGAATCCTAAAGGTAGTATTAGAACAAGGTTTCAGCATCTATAAGGTTCAGCTTACTCAGAAACTATGTTTCATGGCTCTAGCTAGCAGAAATACTGTTTGCTTCACAAATAAATAAACTGAGGCAAAAACTTAAGTAACATTTATATATAGAATGTGAAGTGAGATATACTCATGTAAAACTGTTACTAAATAAAAAGCATGATTATATGTTTAAGTATCAAGAAATTTTTTTTATTTAATTTTTTTAAAAAGATTTAATTTATTCGAGAGAGAGAGAGACAGCATGAGCAGGGGGAGGGGCAGAAGAAGAGGGAGAAGCAGGTTCCCCGCTGAGCAGGGAGTCCCACACAGGCCTCGATCCCAGGACCCCAGGATCATGACCTGAGCCGAAGGCAGATGCTTAACTGACTGAGCCACCCAGGCACCCCTCAGTAAATTTTTAAATAAAGGCCGTGTGTGTGTGTGTGTGTGTGTGTGTGTGTAGCTTTAAGAACACTAATAAGTCAATTTGCATGTATCCATCATCTAAGTTAAGAAATAAAACATGACCGGTACTCAAGAAGCCTCGCTGTAACATGCCTTGCTGGCCGTATTCCCTACATACCCCCACACCATCCCTGCCTTAGGTAACCCTTTTCCTGAATCTTGGGTGTTTTCTTTTGTTTTGTTTTTAAATCATTTCCTTGCTTAAATAATCTGTTGGCTTAGCATGACTTTGAGCTTTATATAAATGAAATCATAGTGTATGTATTCTGTGATTTTTTTTCTCTCAATATTCTGATTCTGAGGTTTACATACATACATTCTGAGTTCATTCATTTCCATTGCTATTTCATCTTTCATTGCCTGAACACAACTCACTTTATCTGTTCATTATCCTGATGAAAATACTCTTAAATTTGTTCCAAATATGAAATGTTCATTCATTCCATTTGAATCATTAAAAGAATGATAAACCATTCCATAATACATTTTTCATTGATTTTTGCTAGAATTGTATTTGCCAGACAGTTCAACCAAATCCTTAAATACTACTCAATATGCACAGAGAGCAGAAATTAAAATCTGTATTGCTGTCAACTGTATGGCCCCAGTAAATGGAACAGTGGCCTAGCCTATCCTAGCCAGTTTGCAATAAGTTATTCTCAGAAAGGAGGCCACTGGGCGCCTGGGTGGCTTAGTCGGTGAAGCATCTGCCTTCGGCTCAGGACATGGTCCTGGGATCCTGGGATGGAGCCCCATGTGGGGCTCCCTGCTCAGTGGGGAGTCTGCTTCTCCCTCTTCCCGTCTCTCCCCCCCCAACTTGTGCGCTCTTTCTCTCTCTCTTTCAAATAAATAAATAAAATCTTTAAAGAAAAAAGGAGATCACAGTTTAATAATCTCACTATTTCCTTTGCCACTTGTAGTTTTTGCCCTCCTGTACAGAATATTTTCCCATTAAGCAGACCTGTTGGCAAGATTTTGTTACAGAAAGTGGTTTCCTAGCCATGCACTTAGTGTCTCCTTTAATAGGTCTGGAATCATTCATAAGGTATGCAAAGCTAGTGCTCCATTTGGTCACCAATGGAAACAGGCTTGCTCCGTGATTCAAGAGAGGGGTAGAGTTAATGGATACATAAACTACTCCCTGACTGCTAAACGTCCCCAAAAGTTCATTTCTTATGATAGTCAGGAAATCATTTGGCAAGTGTCTACCTCATGGAAAGCATAAACCTGGAGAACTGGTAACTCAGTGACTCTCTGGTAGAGCATTATTTGACTCAGAATAAAGGGAAAGGAAAGTGAAATCGCTTTTTTTTCTTTTTTAATGCTATTGCATTCATTTAAATATAACTTAAAATTATATTAAAAAAGGAAATATTATCTAATCTACAAATTGTCTTAGTGTTCAAGGTATATTAAAAAGAAATAGGGGCACCTAGGTGGCAGTTGGTTAAGCATCCGACTTGGTTTTGGCTCAGGTCATGATCTCAGGGTCATGGGATCTAGCCCCGTGTCAAGCCCCATGACGGGCTCCAGGCTTATGGAGTCTGCTTGGGATTCTCTCTCTCCCTCTCCCTTTGCCCTTCCCTACACCCCCCACCACATGCTCCCTCAAATCAATTAAAATTTGTGGATTAGATAATTAAATTTCCTTTTTTAATATTATTTTAAGTTATATTTAAATCCTTAAAAAAAAATAGAATCCACATATACACAGTCTCTGGGGAGCTGAGCACCAAAGGGCCAAAGTAGCTTTGATTTGTGTTAGGACTACTGGATTTGAATCCAGAGATCATCTTACTCTGATTCCCTTGCAGTTGTAGCTCGGATGATAGTTCACTAATAATCTTTGTCTTCTACTAGAAACATCCATTTATTGCCGTATCCTTAGCTCTATGGCAGTGCTTTCCACGTGGTAGGCACTAAAAATTATCTATTAAATGAAAGAATTTGGGGGCCCTTGATAGAGCTTGTTTGAACTGGTATATTTCTGTGATGAGTTAGTATTGCAAGAGTGGGATTTGAACTCGATGTCATTGTGATTTTAGGGGAATGCCCTGTGTTTGCATGTCTTCTTCCTGGAGAGATGGTTACTGGTTTTAGCTTATTGAGGTTCCTGTGGGAAAATGAGGTCAGGGACACAGGGCACATGCATAACAAATGCATCACATTCAACACGTGGGGGAAGGTATAGTAGAAAAATACAAGGTATTTTGAGACCCTGTTGAGTTTAACAGTTTCTATTGAGTTGACGGACTATAATATATATTGAGAAGGCATTGTCATTGACGATGATGACAATGATTAGAAGATCAATGCCAAGGTTTCTCTAAAAACACTGTGGCTTCCCTATCCTTAAGGTTTTAAATGTTTCTAAAAAGTCCCTCCAGACCCGGTATGATTAGGTCCTGTCCCACCTTCCAAGCTTCCTGCAGCATTACTCTTCTGGCTGACTTTGCCTCTGCTGGAGCCACACGTGGGGCTCTGTAGAATAGTGCTGGTAGCTCCTTCTGGCTCTAGGCCCTCTGCCTATGTTGTACACTGTTCTATTTGGAACTCTTCCAAGCCCTCGTGATAGACTGCTAATCCAGATTTTGGCATAAAAGTAACTTCTTCAGAGACGTCTCAAAGGCCCCACCCTATACTCCACCCTCTTTCTTTAATTGTAATGGGATAGTTGTGCAGCAAATTGCTTAGCCTGTCTCTCTTCTCTTGGCACGAGCTTCATTAGGCAGGTATCGGGCTTGTTCACCTCTGAATTCACAGGGCTTTTCCAGAGAGTGTGGCCAAGAGCAGGTGCTCAATAAATATTTGCTAAAGCAGTGAATGTTGAAGGAATCATCAAAAGTGCAGCTAAAATTTTTTGTTTTCTTTTTCTCTCTTTAGCTGGGAAGTTATCAATTCCAAACCAGATGAAAGATCCAGGTTCAGCCACTGTATTGCAGAATCATGGATGAATTTCAGCATATTTCTTCAAGAAATGTCTCTTTTTAAACAGCAGAGCCCTGGCAAGGCAAGTTTCCCAGCATAGGAGAATTACCGTGCGTGCTTTAAAACGTGCAATAAATTAGAAACAAATGAATTAACCTATTTTATCAGCTTATAAGGGTTCTCCAGTCCTGGATATAATATACTAGGAGCAAACGCCATAAAAGCTGGTATTAGTGAGGTTCAGAAATGTGAGGGTGTTAGCACTAGAAAATCCTCAAACTTATATTTCAAGATTGGATGGGTTCTCTATTTTATACATGTTTATCTAACTCATTAACAAAAATGGTGACTGGTCTTGCTATCAGCCAGACCAAGGAGAAAAAAAATACCTTATGAAGAATCTCAGTTTAAAAACAGACACATACATGCAGAGAACAGACTGGTGGTTTCCAGAGAGAAGAGTGGCAGGGCAGTGGGCAAAACAGGGGAAAGGGATTAAGAAGTACAAACTCCCAGTTATGAAAGTCACCACGATGTTGTACACCGGAAACTAATATAACATTATAGGTCAACTACACTTCAATTTAAAAAAATAAGTAAGTCACAGCATAAGGAATGTCGTCAATAATATCATGTTAAGTATGTAGGTGACAGATAGTAATTAGACTTGTCATTATCCGTAATGTATGTAAATGTTGACTCACTGTGTTGTACACCGAAAACTCATAACCTTGTATGTCAATTACAATTCAATAAAAAAAGAATTTGTTTCTATTACTTAGGCTGGTTCCGAAGTCAAAGGGAGATGAAATGAACACACAGTCCTTTTAGGGTGCTTTTGGAGATAATAAAGTCGGTCTAAAAAGTAGAGATTCCTATATCATCTATCTAGTAAAGAAAACCTTTGGCAAAGACACTCATAGTCTCTATATAAATGGAATGTGTATTTTTCCAATTAAGATGAAAACCCCTGAGAAGAAGGGTCGCAAGTGGTCTGAAAGGGATTGCACAGTGCACACCCTTGGAGTACTTGGGTGTGTAGAGGCGGCTTCAGCTGTGATTGTGAGAATGTGGGTTTAAGGGTGGAGCCATCACCAGTGTTGTGTTCAAGTTCCTTGAACCTCCACCTGTAGTTGGAAGGGCCTAGGAATGTCGACGCTGAAAATCCCTCTGGTTGCACCACGTACAGGCCATCACTTAACTCCAGTCGTATTGATAATAGAACTGTGCTTGGACACATTTTGAGCATATTAAAGTGGCAACGTTGTATATGTGTGGATTTTTTTTTTAATCCCCGAAGGTAATTCTTAGCATAGATACCCATATGGTGGAGAGGGAGAGTTGCATTTTTGATGCCTATTTTACTGAAATGATTAAACACATTTTTAGAAGATTCTGAACTTAAAACTTCTGCATTGGACTGCATTAATGTAGTCCAAGTCAATTGGCTTAAGATGATGTTACAGATTTAGTGGATAATATGAAATCTCTTTGTGAAACTGAATTCCGGACACGGTAATGCTTTCCTACACTTACTCTTCCAACGCTTATGGTCTTTCCTCTTCCATTTTGCTATTCGAATTGCATATTCTTTAAGGGCCTCTGCTGTTTCAGAAACAGCTCTTAAGTTTGTTCTGTAAGTTCATCTGTTCTCCTTTTGATAGTTAACTTATTAACCCTGTGCCAAAGAATGGAAAATCAAAGTTCATTGGACAGTGTTAATCAGTTACTGATCAGAGTTATGTATTCTTTCCTCATATGTCTTTTTGAAATTCCCTTAATGAATTTTCTTTGCTTGCCAATTTAATACATAATTTAAAGATAAATCAAAAGAAGAAAAATAGTTTATTTTTAAGACTAGGATGTGGAAAACAAGTGAAGGCTTTATGGGAGATTGTTTTGTCATGATGTTTAAATTTCTTGAAACAACCAAGATTTTTTTGGTCATAACTGACAGAAGGAAAATAAGCACATTTCACTGTAGGAATTTCATTTCATTCCCATTTGGTTCCTAAGTGACCTAGAAGTGAGGTCAATTTGAGGGATGGATATGGTTAGGAAGGAGGATAGTAATGGCCAATGGATTCATCCCAGCAGTTTATCAGCTGTGCAAATTGCCATTCTATTTATATAAATGCCTCTAATTTCTGCTTTGCTGTGTTTATGAATTTTGATGAGTTTATAGAAGTAGTTTGAACTTGCAGGTTTATTGACCAGGCTGCATTATTTTCAGTGACTGATATTGAGGAAAAGAAGTTTCTGGGGACATACTAGTCTTCAGTTCTCTTGCATCTGACAGTAATATAGCCACAGGCATGATTAATGGGAGATGTTCTCCGTGCCAGAAATTAGCTTCTGGAACCTCACAATGATTATTACTAAGTGTTAGAGTGGACTAAGGCTGGCTGAACACAGCAGTCATCAGGCAGACCCAAATACAAAAGAACACTGAAAAACATTTGCCATAACGTGATAGATCACATATAGATAAATAATTGTCTGTGTATCCTGTGCCCGAAAATGTCTTGGAGTTATATATAATGTCACATCTTGTTTCTGTTATCTCTAGTTTTGTCTCCTGGTCTGCAGTGTGTGCACATTTTTTACAGTCTTGGGAAGTTACATTCCTGGAGTTATACTCAGCTATCTACTGTGTAAGTATGGTAGAACATTTGGCTAATTTATGTGATGCATATGGTATCATTTAATGGTCAACATGGCCTTCCATAGTTTGGAAGAGGAGGGATGAGTCCTTAACTATACAGCATATTGGTGATCCTTTAATTTCCTGCTGTACAAAGTTTCTCCTTTTCCTAGAGACATGTTTATATTTTAAAGTTGGAGGAACGGCTGCCAAAAGGCAGGGTTGGTTATAAGTGATTTGATTTGATTTTAAATTATGTCAGTAAAACCATAAGTAAGCTGTATTTCCCATCCCCCACAAACACACTAATCCCTTTGCCCTTGTGTATGTTCTGTGGCTCAAAAAATAATTAAAACCACAATGTCATACCATTACACCCCCACCAGAATGACTAAAATTTAAAATACTGACCATAGCAAGTATTGGCAAGGATACAGAGCAACTAGAAATTCTCACATACTGTTGGTGGGTAGGTAGAATGGTAAAAACACTTTGGATAACCGTTTGGCAGTTTCTTAAAAACTATGTATGACCCAGCTATTCCACAGCTAGGTATTTACCCAAGGGAAATGAAAGTATATATCTACACAAAGACTTGTCTGCAAATGTTCACAGCAACTTTATTTGTAGTAACCAAAAACAGAACACAGTCTATCTGTCCATCCATAGACATACCGGTAAACAAACTGTGGTATATCCATACAATGACTACTCAGCATGAAAAAAACTGATGTACGCAACAGTCTGGATAAATCTCCAAATAATTAGATTGAATGGGAAAAGCCATGTGAAAAAGAACATACACTGTGTGAATCCATTTATACATCATTCAAATTCATCTTTAGCTAATAGCAAAGCACACAAATGGTTGCCTAAGGATGAGGTGGGTAGGGGCAGGGAAAGGCAAGAGAGAAGGATTAACAGGAAGATGGGAAAAATCTAGGGGGTGATGGATATGTTCACTATCTTCATTGTGGTGATGGTTTCTTAGTTGTATGCATATGTCAGAACTTATCAAATTGTATACTTTAAATATGCGCAATTTATTATATGTCAAATATAACTCCAAAATGCTGTAAAAAAAAAAAAAAAAAAAAAAGTATAGATTTCCATCTTCTCCTGAAAAATATGGTCTGGTGCTGCCACCTTGAGATGGGACAGGCACTCTCCACTGAACTAACCCTGGTTATTTCCCCATTTTTCTTACACCAGCTTTTAAAATGTACATATGCTTCCTTGGCTTCTAGTGATATTTGAGGTCGCAACTCCTATTTAAAAGGTAAATGGGCACATTTTCTAACAACAACAAAGAAGTAAACACTAGGGAATACAATACATTCTCTAGGTCAGGCTTCATTTCTTTTTGTATTCCTAATGCGTAACATCCATGGCAGATGATCAAAGCGCAAATCCATTCTCTCAGATGGAACTCATATAGAGTATCAGCCCTTGATTGCCTTGTTTAGGAACTAAAGGAGAAGAGAGCCAGGGGATAGTCTGATATAGGCCAGGCATTATTCAGATGGTTTGCATTCACTTCATTTATTCTTCACAAAACCCCAAGAGATAATATTATTATCCCAATATTACTGATGAGAGGCTAATAGATAATAACTTTCCTATAGCGAAATGGCTTATTCAACAAATAAGTAGAGCGCAGATTTTAATCCAGGACTGTTGTCAAGAAAGCAAGTAATCTTTGTGTCAGTGTTGAGGGTGAAAGAATAAAAGGGAGAAAGTTGATTTAATAGCAAGTCTTTGAAAACAGTGACTGTAAGCATAGTGTGTGCATGCATGCGTGTGTGTGTGTGTGCGTGTGTTGTATAGGGGAAAATGTTTTCATTACAGGAGGAAGAATAGAAATTATGAACTTATTTCACAGAGGCACTTCTCTAAGAAAAAAACTTGTATTTGTCTTACTGACTGACTGTTTTTGTGAGATACCCAGAGGTAGCCTTTTGAAAGGAAGGTCATCTTACTGACGCGCTCTTCCTTTTTACGTTTCAGTGCTGTGTGCATTTTTGTGTCCCCTGTTTAAGTGTAATGATATTGGACAAAAAATATACAGCAAAATCAAGTCAGTTCTGCTGAAGCTAGATTTTGGAATTGGAGAATATATTAATCAGAAGAGACGTAAGAGATCTGGTAGGTAAAGTTTGAGTTTTAGATTCCATGCGTGGAATGGGATGTCAGCTGGCTGTTTATTATGAAATCACTTTGAATATGTCTCAAAGTGCTTTTAGCCTTTTATTACATATCGAAGCTAATTCCCCCAAAGTAATGTAGCCTTTGCCTATTTATTTAGGCTTTTATGCTTTTCTCAAACACATAAGAAATTAACTTTTTAATCCAAATTGTCAGGGGAAGGAGAAAAGAATTTAATAATTCTATATTTGCTATTTATGATTTCCTTTGTTTCAGTTGTCTTATTTTGGGGTGGACAATTGCAAATAAAAAACCACGCTAGGGCTAAGAGCGAGCGTGGGAGCCGCATAAGAGGGGATGGAGAGAACAAGGGGAGGCAAAGAAAACAGAGGAAAACCCAAAGTGATCGTTTTTCACTGTTTAACTTGGCCTATCACCTTATAGGTTCTCAAACTACAGCAAGCATCAGAATCGCCTGGAGGGATTATTAAAGCATAGAGTCCTGGGCCCCACCCCAGAGTTTCTGATTTAGTTGGTGTAGGGTAAGGCCTGAGAATTTGCATTTCTAAAAAGTTCCCATTAGCGGTGCTGCTGCTGGGCCAGTCCCTACTAGAATCACTGATATGGACCATTCCCTTGGAACTCAAACATTTGCAGATATGTGAAGCTTGTTGAGTGCACACATTTAATTAAATGGAAGCACTGGAGACTACGAGGAATGTGGGGTCAGGATATGACTGTAGAATGGATAAAGTACACGATGTCTAAGCTGACCAGGACACTGAAAGCCTCTAAATTTTTTCTCAACAGAAGCAGATAAAGAAAAAAGTCACAAAGATGACAGTGAATTAGACCTTTCAGCTCTTTGTCCTAAGGTATTTTTTGTTTGGTTTTCCATTTGTTGCTGTGTGGTTTGACTGTAAATTTACTTACATGCCCTGAAGCTGAATGATTTGCCTAATGGACTCCTCCTATTTCTCTAAGATGATTGAACAGTTTCAAAAGGAGAATTACTCACCTGGTTTTTATTATTCTGATAGTTTGGGGGTTCGTATGGAGTTTTCAAGCAGATTTCTGCCAGAAGTTTCCAATGTGCCCCTGCTCTCTCTGTTAACACAGATTAGCCTCACGGTTGCGGCCAAAGAGCTGTCTGTGTCTGACACGGACGTGTCCGAGGTCTCCTGGACTGACAACGGGACCTTCAACCTGTCAGAAGGATACACTCCACAGACAGACACTTCTGATGGTATGCTCACATTTCTACATATTCTTCTTTTTAATATTATGAGTATCTGCAAAAATATTTACCTCTGTCAACTGCTGAATGGATACACAAAATATGGCGTATCTATACAGCGGAATACCACTTGGCTATAGAAACAAAGTGCTGATACATGCCATGACTTGGATGAACCTTGAGAACATTATGCTGAGTGAAAGAAGTCAAACACACAAGTCCACCTATTGTATCAGTCCATTTATATGAAACGCCCAGAAGAGGCAAATCCATTTGGACAGAAAGTAGATTAGTGGCTGCTAGGGGCTGAGGGAAGAGGAATGGTGGTGAGTGATTGGTAATTAGTATGAGTTTTTTGTAATGATGAAATTAGGTATTGGTGGTGGTTGTAAAGCTTTGTGAGTATATTAAAAAACCACCGAGTGTACACTTTAAAAGGGCAGATTTTATGGTATATGAATATCTCAAAAGCTATTACTTTTTTAAAAGTATGAGAAAAAGATCTAAGACAGTCAAGATACAAATCTGCCTTTATTTTGAAAACAAATAAATAATTGACAGTGAAAACAATTTCTGAAATGTGTGGTGGCAAATATCTGTTACTTTTGGCAACAATGGAAGGAGCGGAAGAGAGACACTCATCCCATACATCCAGGGCTAGTCCTCATTAAAAAGGATTGAAGTGCAAAGGACCGGTTCCCCAAGTCTAAAGCTGACTCCACTCACGTTTTTCTTCAAAGTTAGTTAAAAAAAAAATTTTTTTTTATAATTAGGATAAATATAATTTAAAATAGTCTTGTGCAGTAACTTAACATTTACTAGCCTCATTGGATTATTTCAAGTCATTTTAGCCATATACTGAAAATATGAGGTTATAATGGAAGATTATGAATTGCTTTATATGTGTTTTTACAAGCAAGAACACACTTTCTTTTCTAGAGGAAGGAGGGAGGCTGTGCAATGTTTGAAAGACAGGCTTGGAGACTGGAGCACCCAAGTGTAGTCTTGCTTTTGTCATTAGCTACCTGTGTGACCTTGAACGGGTGACATAATTTCTGTGGGCTTCAATTTCCTCACCTTTAAAGTGTATCAGAATATCCATGGAGCAACCTGGTGGCTCAGTTGGTAGAACATGTGACTCTTGATCATGGGGTTGTGAGATCAAGCCCCACATTGGACTTAAGAGTCTACTTTTAAAAAAAAAACAAAAAAAAACTCAAGCTGTACAAGCCCAACATTATCAAGATAAGGATAGCAAACCCTTTGTTCTTAAGCATTACACAACAAAAGCGGCAGCAATAATCCAACCCACATAGAAGGCTTTAACTCTTTGTTGTAAAGAGTTAACTGTTGTACTGAAAAATTTTCTATGGAAAGTGAAAAACAATAAAATCACTGTCTGCCTACTAACCTGACATTGCTTTCAAATGTCCCAAATCCTAAAGTGTTCCTGTATGTATTCTGGACACAAGTTTGGTAAATAGGGCATGGTCCTTTTCAGCGATACTTATGGAAAGCCAAATGTTTCCATAAGCTCTTAATTGAATATGGGATAGAAGGAGCAATACTTTCTTTTAATTCATTGCTTTAAACAAACATAGGTTACAGATGCTGAGATACACATCTCTATGGATGAATAATGCTGAGGCAGGATAATACTCACCATTTGTTACACCAGAATCTGTGAAAACCTCCAATTGAAATATTTTTTTTAACTTGTGATCATGCATATCCACATTGGCTTAAAGTTAATACCCTCCCTGGGGCAGGATGAAACTTTTGTTTATGATGAACATTTAAACTTCAGTACACATAATACAATGGAATATTACTCAGCCATAAAAAGAATGAGATCTTGCCATTTGCAACGATGTGGATGGAGCTAGAGAGTATTACGCTAAGCAAAATAAGTCAGAGAGAGAGAAATACCATATGATTTCATTCGTATGTGGAATTTAAGAAACAAGACAAATAAGCAAAGGGAAAAAAAGAGAGAGGCAAACCAAAAAACAGACTCTTTAAAATAGCGAACACGGGGCGCCTGGGTGGCTCAGTCGTTAAGCGTCTGCCTTCGGCTCAGGTCATGGTCCCAGGGTCCTGGGATCCAGCCCCACATCGGGCTCCCCGCTCAGCGGGAAGCCTGCTTCTCTCTCTCCCACTCCCCCTGATTGTGTTCCCTCTCTCGCTGTGTCTCTATCAAATAAATAAATAAAATCTTTAAAAAAAATAAAAAATAAAAAAATAAAATAAAATAAAATAAAATAGCGAACAGCCTATGGTTACCAGAGGGGAGGTGGGTGGGGGATGGGCAGAATGGGTGATGGGGATTAAGGAGAGCACTTGTGATGAGCACCGGGTGTTGTATGGAAGCGTTATCACTATATTGTATACCTGAAATTAATACACTGTATGTTAACTTGCTGGAATTTAAATAAAAACTTAAAAAAAAAAAAGTTAAGTCAAGCCTCAAGCAAACGTTAAGTTGAATATTAAGCCATTACATATACTGTTTGGTACTTAAGAGGAAAACTAAAGTCGCAGGGACATGCGGTATTTGTGTATTTGTAGAGTGATAGTGTCCCAGATTTGAAAGGGGTCCAGTATGTGCATAAGTTGATTTAAACTGAACCAGGAGGCTAGGTGAATGTCAAGTTTGCCTGGAGGGTTCGGATTGAAGTCAGATTATCATTTAGACAGTTCTTTTCTTTCAAATTCATCGCGGTGCTCAAGCATGAACTTGTGTTATACATTCCACAGATCTTGACCGACCCAGCGAAGAAGTTTTCTCTCGAGACCTTTCCGATTTTCCATCGGTAGAAAACGGCACGGGAACAAATGATGAAGATGAATTCAGCCTTGGCATGCCCACTGAGCAAAGGAGAAAAAAACAGCCGTTGGACAGCAGTCTCAGAGCGAGCGGAGAGAGGCAGTCAGCCGCTGGTCTCACCCTTCCTTTGAGCAGTGACCAAACCTTTAACTTGATGCGCAACCTGGCTGGGGACGCCATCGCGGCCGCAGTGACAGCGGCCATCAAAGAGCAGTTGGAGGGCGCGCAGCAAGCCCTTTCTCAGGCTGCCCCCAGCCCAGGCGACGACACAGACCCTGAGGAAGGTGATGACTTTGAACTACTTGACCAGTCAGAGCTTGATCAAATTGAGAGTGAATTGGGACTTTCACAAGACCAAGAAGCAGAAGCACAGCAAAATAAGAAGTCTTCGGGCTTCCTTTCAAATCTACTTGGAGGCCCTTAGTCTGGGAATCAACTTGTTCAACACAGCACAGATGAAACTACCAAAAAAATTCAAACAAGCAAAAAAAAAAAAAAAAAAAGAAGAAGAAAAAAGAAAAGGAAAAAAATTTTTGAACTGTGAGCTTTACTGATTACTTCAGATTTTTTTTTTTCTTATTTTCCCTTCTGCAGTGAATTAATTGGATATATATCAGCTGATACTGATATTTCCTATAGTTATTTTTATGTAATAAGCATGGAAATGAACTTTATATACATATATACATACTGTGTTGTCAGAGATGAATATTAGAGGTTGTTTTTAAAGCAAAGACACCAAATTTTGGGATCCTCCTATAAGTATTCCTTATTTTTTTCTTTACAATTAATTTTTCAAGCATGCAAAAGCAGTTTATTGTAACTCACTGATATAGTAACAATTAGTTGTGAATACAAGGAGTATCAGCTCCTTTGTTACTGATACTTGGAAACAGTTAAAAAATTTTGGTAGATTCTGATGTAAAAAAAAAAACACCAAAAATTATCAAGGTATCTTTAGTTGAAGGACTTGGGAAATATTATCAAAATTAATTTCCTAGGAAAAATTTTAAAAATAGATTTAACTACTCTGGATAAGCTGATACATTTCCATGTTACTTCTGCAGTTATAGACTTAGGCTTACCTGTAGTAAATAGCATGCTCCATGGACTGCCAGCTCTGGTCTTGGCAATGGGTGATATTAACCCATAGAAAGCAAGTAATTATATATCAATCACATAGACAGTGGTTTTGACGTAAACAGAGACTGGGCTGTGTTTTGTTCAACTGTCATATATTTGTAATAGAGATGTTGTAAAGTGCGGGTCTATTCTGCCTGCTCAGACCTAAGTTAAACCCTCATCTTTCATGTTATGTCATAGAAAACGTCTCTTAGGGTTTGGAAACTAGTCCCTGGTATGTTCTAGGAGTGATGCTGTCATCAGCAGTAGAAAAATAGTGACTGTTGTCGTGGTCTGTAGAGAGTTTCCAACAGGGGAGAAATTTGCTTGGCTTTAAGGTGTATTTATTTGCTCCTGAAGTCTAAATATGTCATCTGTTTCTACTGGGAAGCCAGAATATATTTTTCCTTTATTTTAAACTTTTTAGATCACCTTCAAATAACCAAATTTGACTTAGGCTTTTAACAAAGGGTTTAGCAGAAATCAAGCCAATTTTGTTTTTGTGATACAAACTTCTAATAGTGTTGAGGGACCATGTCAGCCAACTACCAACAATCCCTTCAATCTTCAGGCACAGCTGGCATTTCTACAGATGTGTACAGACATCTGAGACCCTCAGAAAGGAAGGATAATCCAAGAATACAGGGAATCTGTGGTCCCTTCCCTTCATTTTATTCCTTTCCTTATATTTCTAAAAGACTATAGGTAATCTGATGTTTTAACTTGGCATCTCTTATTTATTTTTTCTTTCTGAGGTATTAAAATATCTAGACTGGATTTTGCCAAATGTTAAAGGGAGAAAAGTTACCGAGGACTTTGAACACTTGCTTTTTGTGAGCTGACTGTGCTTAATATGTCATTAGTGCCTCATGACTGTGTTTGATGTCCTTTACTGATACAAAGTGAGCCTGTGCCTTCATTTTCTTGCCCATTTTGGTACAAAAACCTGGTGTTAGATCTATGAACTGTGTGGGTTAGGGAGGAATATACCTGAATTCTATTCAATACAAGTTTCTGGACATAAAAATACAGTCACATATTTATAAAATAGTTGTCACCAGGATTCTTTTTTTTTTTTTTTTTTTTTTATGTGTATGCTTCTGCTTTTAAAAAATGTTCTTGGCCATGAAGTCAAAAAGTTTACAGGTCATTTCAATTTTTTCATTGAGGGGAAAACAAGAAGTTGATTCAAGTAACTAAAGAATGTGTTAAAAGTCACTGGACAAGCTTACAAAAAGATAAACTCAAGAGTTGGTGGTAGGAACGATAAAGCAAGGATCAAATATTACAAACTATAAATTAAAAATGGTTTGGGGATGGCGAGGTTGTTAGGGTAGAAAAATGTGTTACTAGCAATATGGAGGAGACATACCAGCTCTCTATGGATAGTAGCATTATAACTATACATGTACTTCAATATTTACTCAAGAACATATGTCATTACAGATTTACATAATGCAATAACAGTACTCAATTCAGATAAACAGGGATGTTGAGGATGGTGTGTGTGTGTGTGTGTTGGTGGATATACTGTATATAATTCTATTTCTGGTTTTAAGATAGAGTAACAATAAACCCCAATGATTGATCCAGTACAGAGGGGGACTATATATCCCTTACCATGAGAATATATGCATTCATTAAAGTGTGAAACATGGATTTTTTTTAATTGTAAAGGAGGTGTAGAAAATATTTTGCTCTCTTCCTATAGAAAATGCTGAGCAAAATGAGACAATGGGAATAGCATACATTGATCATGCATTTTGACCTGAAACAATAAAGCAGGGCTCAAGAAGTTCAAGCTTGCTTTGGAAGGTCAATCCAGGCTTAAAGCGGTGTTTATATTCTCATTCTGAATCATCATTGCTTTTCTTACCCTAAAAATCTTCAAAAGTGATTTTTAAAAAACTGCCCCCCCATGTAGTAGAATACTAGGAAAACAAATATTTATAAGGCTTTGCAATTGGCAAACATCCTCAACATATTTAGGCATCTCTTATATTTGAAATAAGTGCAACTTTTTTTCCTTTAAAAATAGCAAATTCCAGTATACTACTGATTTTAGGCAAGAAGCAAATTAAGCAAATTCTTACATTTAAGAAATAAGTGACTTAAACATTTTCCTTTTCTGTTTATAATTTAGGTTGATGTAGTTCTTTATACTGCTCCAGCTATATTAGTTACAAGACAGGAAATTACTCTGAAAACCCCTTACTAAACTACTGTTGTCCTAGGTCATTTGTATCATGATGAAGTTAGAAAGTCTCAGAACTATATTTTTGTGTATTATTCCTCCATTTCCACTGCAGCATTTAAGTTAGGATGGGATGTCATAAATATGAGTTCTAGTTCTGATGTTAATATTATGGCCTCCTAAGATACAATGTTAAAGTCACATAACATCCCCAGAATATCACTTCAATTTCCCCAAACATAAAATTAGGAAACTAATTATTCTCTCACACAGGGATGTTTTTAGAGGGAATGGAAAAAAGGGTCTGAAGGTCTTTCAGGAGAAAAAAAGGCTATATATAACCAAGATAGTGATTTTTTTTCCCCTGCCTGTGTTTCAACTAAGCCATCTTTTCAAACATTAAAACAAAGTCAGTCAACAAGTACCTGCTTATAAGAAAACCCTCAAGTTCTTTCAGTGGGACTCGCACTATATTGGCCTCATAATCCAATAAATGCTGTTGAATAAAAAGATGAAAACTGTTGCAAAAAGGCCTGTATTTTTTGTTAAAATGTTTTAAAATTGTTTATTGAAAATCATAATTCTTAACTTTTTTTATGAACATAGAATTCAAAGAAGTAAACCATTTAATAAATGTTAGTTTTATATTCTTTGTCACGCCCCCAAAAGTTAATCCCAACCAAGCCTTTTAAGTTTTCCTTTTAAAAACCAAGTTGCTGGGGTGCTGGGTGGCTCAGTCATTAAGCGTCTGCCTTTGGCTCAGGTCATGATCCCAGGGTCCTGGGATGGAGCCCCGCATCAACCCCGCATCGGGCTCCCTGCTCTGCGGGAAGCCTGCTTCTCCCTCTCCCACTCCCCCTGCTTGTGTTCCCTCTCTCGCTGTCTCTCTCTCTGTCAAATAAATAAATGAAATCTTAAAAAAAGAGAAACAAAAACAAGTTGCTACTGCGATATAGGTATGTGAAAAGTAGTAAGCCTATCACAAGAGACTACTGTGTATCAATACCAGTATCTCAACTGACTTGAAGATGAGCTTATTTCCTCTTATTTTAAACTTTGTAATAATCAAAAATCAACATCCCAACATCTTTTAGGATTGAAAAGGAACCACATCTTCACGGATACTGTCACTTTTATAGTGTGTAACATAACTTCAGTAGTTTGGCAATTAAGTGAACTATCTTAAGGGCTATGTCACAGTATCCAGAAAAAAATTCTAATTTTTAATATTTTCAAATCTAAATTTTTTACATGGGCAGTCTCAGTTTAAATTCTTCAGTAAAATGATTAATTTGGTAAGAAACATTTTTTATAGCATTGTCAGCAGAGATTAGACACATTAATTTAATACTCTGAATATACTGCAGAGAAGTTTAACACAAGGTCCCTTGGTCAGTCATCTTGCATTTACCAAGGAGCTATTGGCTATAGACCTGCTCCTTTCTAGTGTTTTTCCAATCCATTCCAGATACTGCTGCTGGACCTCAAGGACCACTCCTATTCCTTATGCCCATATAAACTGAAACTCTTTGACTTCCTACTGTTTACCAAATGAAGAATGAACAACAAAGTGTAGAATTCAACCCTTTACCCAATACTTTAATCCTCTCTAGTCTTATTTTGTCTTTACCTGTATCTTATGCTTCAACACAAACTAGACTTCTGTTCTTCCTAAATATGTCCCTTAGTTTCCTCCCTCCCTAGTATTTCTTCTACCTTCCACCTCCCTCCGTCACTTGCAGATGAAGTCCACCATCTTCTCCCTCTTTCACCACCCATCTGAAATGTCAGCTCCTTAACGAAAACTTTTCGGATCTACTTGGATAAGATTTCTCTATTCTAAATACCCATTGCACCTGTATATTTTGTTGTACATGACCCAGTCTGTAATGTGTTCGTTGTGTATTTCTTACCATCCTTATCAAATTATAAGAAACTCCTTGAGGGTAGGGATGTCTCAATTTAAAACTAGTAGAGTATTTTAAAGGATAGTGTGATGTGATTCATAATAAATATACACTTGGTCTTTGTCCATTCCTGGCACAGAGCTCACAAAAAAATCAAAGTGTTAAGAGGATAACAGTGTTTTGGGTTATGTTAATGAAGTGACTTTTGGAAAGCCCATAGATGACCTACGGATGAGAGCTGGTTGCCATGGGACCTAACGATGTGATTAGAGGGTTGCAATTTTCAGTCCCACCCCCTCACACCTCTGGGGAGGAGAAAGGAGCTGGAGGTTGAGTTCAATCACCAAAGATTTAATCAATCATGACAATGTAATGAAACTGCCATAAAACCTCAAAAGAATGGGGTTCAGAGAACTTTTAGGTCAGTGAACCAGAACAAATCCATGTGCCAGGTGGGTGGTGCACCCCAAACCCCATGGGGACAGAAGCTCCTGTGTTTGGGACCCTTCTGGACCTCACCCCATGTATCTCTTCATCTGGCTATTGATCTGTATCCTTTAATATCCTTTGTAATAAACCAATAATCTAGTAAGTAAACTGGTTTCCTGAGTTTTGTGAGCTACTCTAGCAAATAAATCAAACCAGAGAGGGTTGTCCAGCTTACAGCCAGTTGGTCAGAAGCACAGGTAACAACCTGGACCTGCTATTGGCATCTGAAGTGGGGTCAGTCTTGTGGGACGGAGCCCTTAACCTGTGGGATCTGACCCTGTCTCCAGGTAGATAGTGTCAGAGTTGAGCTGACTTGTAGGACTCCCAGCTGGTGTCTGAGAACTGCTTGGTGGTGTGGAAAAAACACACATATTTGGAGATTGGTAGCATGGGGGACAGGAAGTGGGAGATACTGAAAGCCAGGCAAAGGACTTTAAACTGCATTCTCTGGGCAACTGACAACCATTCTTGAACATAAACAGTGACCTATGAGGCAAAATGGCTTAGAAAAATTAGTCTGATGATCTGTATGTACTTAGTGCAGACCAAGAAGACAGAGGAAGGCTATCTAGAAGACTGCAGAAGAACAGCAGTACATTGGGAAGTATGGAGAAAACAATGGCCCTGGGAAGAGGAAAAGTAAAGAGAGTTTTGAACTTTGAAGGGTTCAAAGATGCTGACATGGGAGGGTCATGAAAATGAACTGAAGGAGGCAAGGAGGAAATAGCACACGAAGAATGAATAGATGCTGGAAGACTCAGAAGAATAAGAAAAAAGTAAAACCAAAATTTCTTTATATAGCCATATTTGCTTTCCTTTTTAGAGAAGCTTGAACATATACATTGTTTTTGCTTATCCCCATTGATGACTAGTACTAGGTACATTTCTTAAAGTGGGTACCCTCTCCAGAGGGCTTACCTATTTTAAAAGATTTTGATCATCTCAAAAGCAAGTTGTCTGAAATAAAAATCACCCTCAGACAACTTTTGCGGTAAAAAAATTATTTTCAAATACTGAACAATCTCTGTGCCAGCACTGTTCTAGCACTGGGGTATAGAGCAATGAAAGGAGTCTGGTTTGCCCAGGATGGGTGGGTTTCCTGGGATACGGGACTTCAAGGGTTAAAAACTGGGAAATCACTGACAAAACAACAAATGCTAGTGGTAGCCAATCTCCCATAATGTTCCTCAGACACCCCATTCATGCCCCTGTGTAGTCCCCTCCCACATTAAATAGGGCTGACCTTCATAAGTAATAGCACATTGTAGAAATGACTGTGTGTGACTTCCAAGGCTAGGTCATAAAAGACATAGTGGCTTTCACTTTGCTCTTTCTGGGGAAACCAGCTGCCACGTTATGAGGACAATCAAGTGGCTATGGAACAGTCCACTTGGTGAGGAACCAAATCTCTTGCCATCAGCATGTCAATGAGCCATCTTCCAAGCGATCCTCCAGCCAGTCAAACCTTCACATGACTTGAGTCCTGGTCCTCATGTTACCCCAACTTCTTGAGACCCTGAGCCACTCAAATTTCTGACTTATAGGAATTTTCCAGGCTTGCTGTTTTAAGCTGCTAGATTTTGGGGTAATTTGATATGGAGTAATGATAATTAATACAGTGCTATAGAGAAAAGTTACGCTTAATAAAGAGTTAAGAGTTTGGGCATAGGCAGTATTTTTGACAAAAGGGTATGGATAGGCCTCTCTTATAAAGGCATTTGGGCAGGAACCTTAAAAGTAAGGGAGCAAGCCAGGAAAAGAACTTTTCAAAGAGATGGATTAAAGGATTTCTAAGACTTACTAGCAACAATAGATGCTTGTTTAGCCTTAAACAGGAACATAAAAAGGGTCTGAAATGTGACAAAAATGTGACTGAAGTGGGGTGAACAGAGTGGGGAAGGGAGTGTGGCAGGAGATCACAGGTAGGTGTAGGGGTGATGGCAGATCATACAGAGCCTTCTGGAATAAAGAGTAAATATCTCAGTCTGTTCCCGCTGCTGTAACAAAACACCACAGACTGCGTGGCTTATAAGCAACAAAACAGTATCTCTTCTGGAGGCTGGAAGTCCAAGATCAGGGCGCCAGCATGCTCCAGCGAGAGCCCTCTTCCTACTCACAGACTTCTCATTGTAACCCCCGCGGGGCTGGGGGGGTGGGGTGGGGGTGGGGGGAGGGGTCTTTTAGAAAAGCGCTAATCTCAGGGTGAGATCCCAGTATTCGGTCCTAACCGCCTCCCAGACGCCCCACGTGGGCATTAGGTTTTCAACCTATGAATGGAAGGCAGGGGGAGACACACACATTCAGACCAAAAGAAGTAAAGTGTTTGAATTTTATTCTGGGTCTGGGGAAGCCCCTGGAGGGTTGTGAACAAGAGCAAGGGGCTTGACCTACGTACTAAAAAACGTCTGTCTTCTTGGCTGCCACGGGCCGCTTGGATTCTGAGCGTGCGAAGTTCAGTTCTGTACCAGGGCGGGCAGGTTGGGCTAGGCTGTGCCGATGAGCCGAAGAGCTGCCCACAACTCAACACTCATGGCTTCTCCACCTGCGCTGTCCCCCGTGAGGCCGCGCGGTTAACTGCTCACCTGAAATGCGGCTGACCTTCACTGCCATGTGCTGTTACTGCGTGATACACACCAAAGTCCCAAGATCCGGTACCAACAAGCGAGGGTCAAACTTCTCATTACATCTTCTGGATTGATAACAAGTTCAAATGACAATATTTGTATATATTGAGTTAGATAAAACATATGTCTTACCTCTTTCTTTTTGCATTTTTAAAAACGGGCGCCTGGGTGGCTCAGTCGTTAAGCGTCTGCCTTCGGCTCAGGTCATGATCCCGGGGTCCTGGGATCGAGTCCCACATCGGGCTCCCTGCTCGGCGGGAAGCCTGCTTCTCCCCCTCCCGCTCCCCCTGCTTGTGTTCCTGCTCTCGCTGTCTCTCTCTGTCAAATAAGTAAATAAAATCTTTAAAACAAAACAAAACAAAAAACGGGGCTGCTATTCGACTGAGGAGGACCTACGTGGCTCGGATTACACGTCTCCGGCCCGCGGCATGGCTGTGCTCCTAGCTGGCAGACTTTTCATTCAAGCGGTGCGCCCTCCGCTGGAAGGGCTTGCCCGAGAAAAGCCGAGGCTCTGGCCCGGCCTCGCCGGTTTTCCTGCGAATTCCCGCAGCCTCCGGCCCGAGGCTCCGGCTTGCCGGGACTCCCGCTCCCGCCGACACGGCGGGCACTCGGGTGGTCTGAACAGCGGGCCTGGCTTTCGCCACACCCGTTCACTGGGCTCCCGGAGCGCAGCGCTAGGTTCTCGGAGAGGCCCCGACCTTCGCTCGGCCACCGGACCCCTCCTCCGGGGCAGCAACCCCTTCAGCGCGTCATCTCCCACCGCACAAGCACCGGGGAAAGTAACGCGGTGGGCGCAGCGCCGGATAATCAACACCTTCCGCCACGGACCCAGTCAACACCCTCCTCTGGCTGGTCCAATCAATACCCACCTCAGGCTGGTCCGGTCAACACCCATTTCAGGCTGGTCCAATCAGCACTCTCCTCAGGCCGACACCCTCTACATCGACCTCAGGCTGGCCCAATCAACGCCCACCTCATGCCGCTCGGATCAACACCCACCTCAGAAAACGCAATCAACACCCACTTCAGGCCGACTGGGCGGGGCCTGGTTAGCTACCTGCCTTCGCTCGCCCTCCCGGATCGGCGGCGTAGGACGTAGCTACAGGTCGAGAGGCGGGACTTCCTGTCCAGCTGAGCATAACTTCCCTAGTGTGCCGGAACTTCTCACAGATCCGGCCTGGAAGGCAGCGTGGGATCTGGTGTTTGCTGGGCTCTGAGGCGCGTAGAGGTTTGACCGTCTGGTGGCGTTCACTCTCGTCGCTAGAATTTTGTCCTGGCCGCCTCCTGTTTCGGCCCTGGCGATGGCGACGTACACCTGCATTACCTGCCGGGTGGCGTTCGGCGACGCGGACGTGCAGCGGGCCCACTACAAGACGGATTGGCACCGCTACAACCTGAAGCGCAAAGTGGCCGACATGGCCCCGGTCACCGCCGAGGGGTTCCAGGAGCGGGTGCGGGCGCAGCGGGCGGTGGCGGAGCAGGAGAGCAAGGGCACGGCCACCTACTGCACCGTCTGCAGTAAGAAGTTTGCCTCTTTCAACGCCTACGAAAACCATCTCAAGTCCCGGCGGCACGTGGAGCTGGAGAAGAAGGCCGTGCGCGCCGTGAATCGGAAAGTGGAGATGATGAATGAAAAGAACTTGGAGAAGGGGCTGGGCGTGGACAGCGTGGACAAGGATGCCATGAACGCGGCCATCCAGCAGGCCATCAAGGCTCAGCCGTCCATGTCTCCCAAGAAGGCCCCCGCGGCGCCCGAGGAGGAGTCCAGGAGGCCCGCGGCGGTGGCCCACGGAGGGCGTGCGGCTCACGAGCGGGACCCGGCCGAGAAGCCTCCCCGGCTCCAGTGGTTTGAACAGCAGGCGAAGAGGTTGGCAAAGCAGCAGGAGGAGGAGGAGAGTGAGGAGGACCTGGATGAAGAAGGTAATGCCCTCCCCTTAAGTTTCCAGATTTATACTCGAAGTTGGAGGGGAGGAGGTGCTCGTTTTTAAATGAAAATGACGTGTGCGGGCCGTTTTAGTTCCTTTCTGGAGTGACCTGTCTGGCCATCATCCCCACGGGAAATTTTAGTTAATTCTGCTTAGTTAATTGTTGTAGATTCAGGGCCTATTCTGGGGCGAGGGCGGGGAGGAATAGGTTCTTATTAATAGTTACAGAATGAATTGATGACTTCTATTTTGAATGAGGAGGCATTTGACATACGCATAGGAGGGCATGCTGCTGTCCGTACCCATTTATGTAGGCTTTGTAATTCTGCTGGGTTTCTAGTTACCATGGCTTTGCACTTAATTTAGTTGATTAAAACACAAAATGAGGGCTTCAGAATGAGCTAACTAACCTGAAATGTGGAGCTGGAGCCAGCCACCAAGCCTCCTTAATTTCATGAGCTTTTTATTCCTTCCTGCCCTCATCCCACATCCAGTTATACTGATTGTGTTCACTGTAGGCTTGGGAAAGAAAGACGACTCCCTCAAGGGGTTTACTGTACGCTGGAAAAGAAAGAGTAAGGAATTTTTTAGCAATACAAACTTGTCTGTGTACATGGACCAGCGAAAATTGAGATCTTATAACAGGGTTTGTCCTTGGATGTAATTGGCATTCTCTCCCCCCAGATATAAGACTGTACCATCTCATGTTTGTGAATCTTTGCGGTTTCTTCAATTGCGGTTACCACTTTCTGAAACTAACTGTTTTTCAAATCTCTGGCTTGAAGATTGGGAAGATATTGATTCTGATGAAGAGTTAGAATGTGAGGATGCTGACGCCATGGACATGGACGAAGCAGAGGAGCAGGATGCAGAGGAGGAGACTGGGGGAGGCCCCCTCATTGGTGCCATCCCCATAACAGACTGCTTATTTTGTCCCCATCATTCAAGCTCTCTTATGAAGAATGTGGCTCATATGACTAAAGTCCACAGCTTCTTTATTCCTGATATAGAATATCTTTCGGATCTTAAAGGACTGATTAAATATTTGGGTAAGTACAGTAGTTTTCCTTTTAATGAGGAAATACCACATTATTGGGGGACAAATTTTAAGGGAACATTCGTTTTTTTGCTTCTCATCAGTCTTTGATTTAATTATGTGCTTATTTTGTAAAGATCAAAAACTTGATGCATGTTTTTTGAATTGCGGAGATAAATTGTGAGCCTTAATCTGGCTGCAGAAAGCTCCTCTTACGTTTTGTCCTCAAATTATTTTTCCAGGAGAGAAAGTTGGTGTTGGGAAGATTTGCTTGTGGTGCAATGAGAAAGGGAAGTCCTTCTACTCCACGGAAGCTGTACAGGCGCACATGAATGACAAAAGCCACTGTAAGCTCTTCACAGATGGCGATGCTGCTTTGGAATTCGCAGACTTCTATGATTTTAGGTAAGTCTGTGGTTTGTAATGTGAGGCAAAGTGAGGTCGTCATATTTGCATTGAATTGGTACTAGGTGTGCGGGTGCCCGGCATGTGTCCGGCACAGTGCAATATGTGCTTTATGACTCCTGTGAAACTTCCGTGTGGGTGATTGTTCGCTCTCATTTTGTGGATAAGAGACTGTGAGAGTTGAGCACACACATTTAATAAAAGAGATCTGATGAAGAGACGATCTCAGGCCCACACTGAAGTTTGTCTGACTTGAAAACTCATTTCTCTTTTTTTGTGGTTTAAATGGTGAGGAGCTCAGTTTTGCCAGTTAGCTTGTGAACAGAGGGACTGAAAATAGATTTCATATCTTGGTTTCCCTGAGAGTCCTTGAATCACAGACTGTCTTCCGAGGGAATTGAGGTGGTTGCTGAACTAGGCCAGTCCCAGGTATTTGATGGTGACATTATCCCATAGGTGGTTCACCCTTAACTAGAAAGTTGGATAATTCGTCCATGATGCAAGGAATCTGTGCCAGGCGCTTTTGAACAGTTAATTACTAGTGCCATGATGCCCATGACCTAGCACAGGTGTGCTACACAAGCAACTGTGTGTAATTACCGTGCCAAGCATGCATAGTCTCCAGATACGTGTGTTCAGAAAAGTCCCAGTCTCTTAAATCATCCTTTTGCATTTTCCTCCTGATGTCTCATTCTTCTTTTGCATTGAGGAAAAGTTTTTCATTTCAGCCATTTTGGTGGCTGGGTTGTGGTTTTAATTAGCATTTCCCTGATGATAAGTAATGTAGTTGAAAACCTTTTTATATTAATTGGTCATTTGGATATCTCTTGTGAAGTGTCTCATCAAGTCTTTTGTCTGTTTCTTTATTGGGATTGGGTTATCTGTCTTACTGTTAACATTTTAATGTGTAATTCTCCAATTATTTTCTGTGTATATTTGAGACTATTTCTAGGAACATAGAGATTCTTCTAGAATCGCACTGTCCAATATGGCAAATACTTTGTGTATTCATGCGGCTATTTAAGTTAATTAGAAATGAAGTTTAAAATCTTAAAAATTCAGTTCTTTAGTTGCACTACCTAGATTTCAAAGCTCAGTGCTTAAAAGCACATGTGACTAGAAGCTCCTATATTGGACACACAGGTATAGAAAGTTTCTGTGATCACAGAATTCTGTTGGATGGCACTGTCCTAAAACTTGTTTTTAGAATGGTTAAATTGAGGAGAGCTGCATTTCCAGCTCTACATTCTCCTCTTCCTAGCTGGCAACCCTTTTAGGGAGAAAAAAATAGGTGAAAGAATTTAGTTATAGGTCATTTGCTCAGTCTTTTTTTTTTTTTAAGCACAATTTTATGTTAACAGCAAATTTGAGCAGAAGGTTACAGAGATTTCCCATATAACCCCTGCCCCCCACATCCACACATGCATACCCTCCCTCATTGTGGACATCCCTCATTAGTGGTACATTTGTTATAATTGATGAACTTACATTAAGACCTCATCATCACCAAGTGCCTGGTTTACGTTAGCGTTCACTGTTAGTGTTGTGCATTTTGTAGGTTTGGACAAATGCGTAATGACATGTGTCTACCATCATAGTATCATACAGAGTAGTGTCACTGCCCTGAAAGTCATATGGAGTCCACCTATTCTTCTCCCCTTGTCTTTTCAGACTGGCTTCTTTCACTTAGTAATATGCATTTAAGTTTTCCCTGTGTCTTTTCATGGCTTGATAGTTCATTTCTTTTTAGTACTGAATTCTGTTCCATTGTCCAGATATACCACAGTTTATCCAGTCACACCTACTGAAGGATGTTTTGGTTGCTTCAAGTTTGGGCAATTATGAATAAAGCTGCTATAACCATCAGTGTGCAGGTTTTTGTGTTGACGTGTTTTCAGCTTCTTTAGATGAATACTAAACATTGCTGTATCCTGTGGTAAGGTATGTTTGGTTTTGCAAGAATGCCCAGCTGTCTTGCAAAATGGCTGCACCATTTTGTGTTCCCACCAGCAATGAATGAGAATTCTTATTGCTCCACATTCTCACCTTCATTTGGTGTTGTCATGTTCTGGATTTTGGCCATTTTAAGAAGTGTGTGGCGTTATCTCATTTGATTTTGCATTTCCCTGATGACATGATGTGAAGCAACTTTTTACATGTGTATTTGCAATCTGTATATCTTAGTGAGGTACCCAATAAGGTCTTTGCCCCATTTTAAAATCTGATTTGTATTCTTATTGTTGAGTTTTAAGAGTTCTTTGGGTATTTTGAATAATGGTCCTTTATCAGATGTGTCTTCTGCAAATATTTTTTCTCAGCCTATGGCTTCTGTTTTACTTCTCTGACATTGTTTTTCCCAGAGCAGAAGGTTTTTCATTTTAATGAAGTCCAACTTATCAATTATTCCTTTCATGGATTGTTCCTTTGGTGGTGCATGTAAAAAGTCCTCACCAAACCCTAAGTCATCTAGATTTTCTCTCATGTTATGTCCTAGGCATTCTTATAGTTTCGTGTTTTACACTTAGGTCTGTGATCCATCTTGAGTTTATAGGTCACTTGTGTACTTTTTATTACAGAGGATGCCACCAGGTTGGTTTTTCTCCTAAACCTTTCAGCCTGCCATCCCTGCAACTGTTTATCCCCTGCTTTTAGGTAGCTAGTGGGTTTGCCATTTTGCAAATACAGTTTGTCTTTTAGTTAAATTTGAGGTATTGGTCTTTTTATTAATGCCATTCTTAATGCCACCATTACAGGAGTAGCTATCCAGATTACAAGGAAGGGGGGCACCCTGATGAGACTGAGGAGTTGTCCTCAGAAAAGACATTAGAATATGATGATGAAACCATGGAGCTGATTCTACCTTCTGGTAAGTGTATTTGTCAAAGATAAATAGCTTAATTCCGGTGAGATTATCAGAGAGGCATGTTCGCATCAATCCCATTCTGAGGGAAGTAAACATTAAGTTTTATGTTCTCGGATACACAGTAAACTCTAAAGGTTGCCACTTAGCTCTGTGTTAGCTGTTTTGTTGAAATTAAATCAGTGTTTTTGCTTCTGTTATGATTCCAAATGCTTTGATCAGTCATTTCCTTTCAAATACATAGACATTTTCCTTTTGGTTCTTTATTATTATTGCCTCATTTAGGTTTTTCTTGTAAATCATGGCCCTACTCTTATTCTTTGAACTGATTCCTGTTTGCTCATGTTGCTCAGACTTCCAGCTGGTCGTCTGTCCCGGGAGTAGCTGATTGACAGTGTGCAGTTGCCTGTTTGTATTCTAATTATGGCAGGGAGGCCTGGAGTTTGAATTGTGCCTGCTACTTTAGGGAACATTTGACTGATGGGGGAATTTATCCCAGGTATGAAAAGGTGGGGGGAAAAAAAAGCCATGAGTGTGAGAAGTACCCAGTATTGTTTACAGTGTTATGATTAGCTGATAAGAATGGGAGAAGCTATGAAAGACACCTGTGAGAAGGAAAGGGAATGGAACAGTAGAGATAATAAGATCCTACTAATACGTGGTATTTACTGAGCAGTTAGCATGGTGGGTGGATATATTATTTTATCTTTACAAGCCTGTGGGTTAGATTCATATCCTTATTTGACCTGTGAGCCAGCTGCAACTTAGATAGGTTGAATAATTGACCCACGATCATAGTCAGTGAAGCCTTTTTCTCCACTTCCCTACCCTGCTTTGGGAGATTTGCAGCAACGCTGGGGGCAGGAGCAGCTATCCTGCTCATGGAGATGACTGTGATAAAGAAGCTGTCTTATATTATTTGCTTTTCATGTAGGATATCACTGCTTAGGTACAGACGGCCCTCTTTAACTTGGAATAATTACCTTTTAAGTCTAAGGGCAGCTTTAGAGTATGACAGTAGAAGGAAAGGGCAGGCCGAACCGGTCCTGAAGATATAATTCTCCTTACAGTGATGAGAAAAAGGTATCAGGCACAATATTGTGGCCTGTGCGAGACACAGGAGCAAAACAGACCTAAATATATCACAGAAAACCTCTTGTAGTCTTCCTCTGGCGAAAGTACCAATACATTATGGCAGAAATAAGCTGAATAACTTAATTTCTAAGACTATCTTTTTTAGCCCCTTAGCCCATCAGCATCCACTTCCTTGACTGTGGAGTGAGATGACCCAGACTGTGAGTGAGCTGAGTAAGATGACCCTGTAAAGCAGTACCTGGCGCATCCTCGTGAATGGGGGCTTCGCTTTGCCTCGACTTCAGCATCTTCTGTACCAAAATGTGCGCAACAATGAGCATATTCTATTTAAGGAGTATAGTCTATTTGAGAGAAATTTTCATCTAAACATAAAATTTTGCAACTTAGGAGTTTTTTTTTTTTTTTGTCTAGAAAACACGTTTTCCTAGGATGATTGAGTTTTCTAAGATTAGCCAAAGCCCCAAATGGGCATCTTATTAGGATACTCCCTTCCTCTCCCACATCGGAACAATTACGAAGTGTGAATCCTGAACAGCCTTTGAATATTTTTTTTAAAGATCTTATTTATTTATTTGAGAGAGAGAGAATGAGAGAGAGAGAGCACATGAGAGGAGGGTGGGTCAGAGGGAGAAGCAGACTCCCTGCTGAACAGGGAGCCCGACACGGGACTCGATCCAGGGACTCCAGAATCATGACCTGAGCCGAAGGCAGTCACACTTAACCAACTGAGCCACCCACGTGCCCTGAATATTTTTTTCTTTGTCTTCTCTTTAACACTTGTCTGTGTCTCCATTACCAACACTTTATGTCCATCTCCAATCCGGTTTGCACTCCACCACCCAGAGCATTCTTCTAAAACACCAGTCTATTTTCTTTTTCCTTTGGAAATCCCCCAGGGAGAGCCATTGTTTTTCCAGTAAGTTAGTTTCTCCAGCTGCCCGCCCCCCCATCCGGTGCTATTCCTCTACCCGCCCACGGGCACTTCCCCCCCGCTCTGGGACTCTGCACAGCTGATGTCTCTCTGTCTTACTGCTACTCCTCCTTTAAGACTTGGGCTCACCCCTCCATTAGCTGTTTTGAACTCAGCTCCTGCGCTGAGTGTGTAGAGTCTCCTCAGCTCCGGGGACACTTGCGTATCTGTGGTAACATTCCTCTCCTTTGTAGTTGTTGGCTTGCTTGCCTGGCTTCCCCCATTACTTTTCAGAAAAAGATTGCTTCTTTCATCTCAGCACAGGGTCTTCGGATAAATGTGTGTTGACTGAGTGAGTGAGAGGTTAGAGGTGACTTTAAAAGGAAAGCAAGGTTGATTCCCTTGGGTCTGCTGCAGACTAGGAGCCCCAGAGCAGAAGGAACCACTGTGGGCTAAGAAGGGGCCTCAGGGGCTTGGAATCATTGGCCTGAGACACTGGGGAACCGATTGCTTGTCTCTACATCCTCATGCAGTCAAAGAAGAAAGTGGCATGAGATTAACTTGAAGGTCCAATTTCCCTGGTTTTTAAAGCCTGGGTTTCCTTGCTAACTGCTGCTGGTCCACCTACTGAGTCATGTTATTTTAAAATATTAGATAATAAACCTTAGGACAGCTCTTTTATATTAGACTTGGAAGTAGTGAAGAATGGTAAGTATGGTAACACTGAACTTTTAGACAGACTCAGGGAAGACCTTACCAGCAGCCAGATACTACCTTACCCCACAGGTTCTTAACCAGGCCATACAATTTTTTTTCTTTCTGTATGTGCATTTTCCTGGGGAAAGGCCATAGTGATTAAGGTCACCTGTGTGGGATGGCTCAGTCAGTTCAGTGTCTGCCTTCGGCTCAGGTCATGGTCTCTGGGTCCTGGGATTGAGGGCCTGGAATCAGGCTCAGCGGGGAATCTGCTTCTGCCTCTGCTCCCCCCCCCCCCCCCCCCCGCCTCTGGTTGTGAGTGCACATGCACACTCTCTCCCACTCTCAAAAAAATTAAAAAAAACTTTAAAGTCACCTGTGTGGCCATGCTTTTTTTTTTTAACTGTGGTTAAGTACGTTTTTTCTGGGGGAAATGCTGTAGTTTTTTATTTATTTATTTATTTATTTTTAAAGATTTTATTTATTTATTTGAGAGAGAGAGAATGAGAGAGAGAGCATGAGAGGGGGGAGGGTCAGAGGGAGAAGCAGACTCCCTGCCGAGCAGGGAGCCCGATGCGGGACTCGATCCAGGGACTCCAGGATCATGACCTGAGCCGAAGGCAGTCGCTTAACCAACTGAGCCACCCAGGTGCCCCAATGCTGTAGTTTTTTAAAAGCACCTGTGACTTGGAGAAGATTAAGAGCCACTAATACAAATATCTAAATACATGTCATTCGCTACATTCATGGGTCTTCACAGATGATAGACTGCTGAGACCTTATTATAGAATTCGTTTAAACAAAACATAGCTTTCTTAGTGAATCAAAGACTGCTAGTATTCTGAAATTTCTTCCAGCTATACTGGTACCTCTCTCCATGTCACCCATACTTTCATCGTCTTATTTTAAAAACTAGTTAATCTTGATTATAATGAGACCTGATGGTTTCTAGTCCATTGGTTTGCTCTCATGTCTCAGTACTGGTTTGGGAGGTTTTCTAATGAACCAAGAGAATGGGAGGTCTCTAAATAAGCACAGTAAACAGGAACAGTCTTACAGCTGTGTATTCAATCACCTGTTTATGGCTTTGAGCAAATTTACCATTCAGAAACCTTTTCAGTTAGACTCAGTTACTTGATTGTATTAGCATGGATGTCGGCATGAAGCTAATTTGAAAAGGATGCTCATGTGGAGAGCTTGGTGATATTTAATCAGCCACACTTAGTAGGGCCTGCATTCAGCTGGTTTCAAAAGCGATAGTTGTGATGTTTTAAATTTAGTTATTTCAGATCCAGTAGGTGATCCCAGAGCCAGTGACAAAGAGCATTCAGTAGAGGGCACTGTGAGCATTTACTGTGAAGGCTATGGTCTGGCTCAGTTCCTTGAGTTTCCTTTCGTGCTCGTCAGCTCCTGTGGAGTAAGTTGGTGTGAAAGACACATCCAGCTAACATCAGTTAGCCGCTGAGGAGCCGGGTGAAACTGGTGGTGGATCCACGAGAATGTGTAATTAATCTTCGGAAAATTACAGTTGGAGGTAATTTCTTTTCCACTGTCTAGTGGCTTCGATTATAAGGCTGTTTGTTAAGTAGGGGCGGACAGTTTTTAAGTAGGAGCTGACATTTTACACATAGTTCTTGCTATGGTGAAAGGTAGACGGACAGATTGTGGCTTCACCGTAACTAAGACTTACCCATTTTCCTTGAGGAGGGCCTTCAAGTGGAGCTGTACAAGCACGTTATTCTTGGGGCTTTCTGTCGGGGGCTCACTGGCATTGACACAGGGCAGGGTAGCTCTCAACCGTGTGTCTTCAGTTCCCCTGCTGGCTGTGGAAACCTTGGCTTTGAGTAATGAAACCTTTTCAAGGATGTTCCTCAATAATACATATGTCCAAATGCTGCTTAAGAATATAAATACATCGGTTTACTTTGTCCTAATCACCAACATTATCATGTAATGATTTTGAGCATTGCAAACCTGGAGCATCCTGACCTATTATACATAGAAAATGATAATAAATAGTGCTGGGGTCTCCCGCCACAGCAGCCTTCATTTAAGCTTGAGTCTCTGTCCGTCAGCTGCATCGTACGCATTTCCTGGGGTCTAGGAGCTCTGGTACCTCTAAGGCTGCCAGAAGATTCAGGTTCAAGGAAACATGTTTCATCCGTCTTGTATCCAAAAACCAAATCATCTTTGAATTGAAAGGGTTTTTTTGGTCATCTCTTGCATCCTGTCACAAAAAACAACCGACTGAAAGTAACTCCTTTCCCATGTCTATGTAACAAGCAAACTTTCCTAGGTGGCTTGCCCCAGGTATAGGGACTTAAAATAACCTGACAGAACTTTTTCATGTAAATGAAAGGTCTAAATCCTAAAAGCAAATACATCTGTAATATTTAGTCTCCTGTTCATGGTCTTTCTACACAAAAATTCTGAAAGAAATAGTTTTATATACGTAAGTGTAAAACTTCCCTAGAAGCCGTACACGTGGTTCTGCCTAGCCATAGTTCCTATACTCACGCTCAGTGGAAATCGCTGTTTCATGCCCCTGTATATATGCTGTTGTTGAATTGCTATGTGTTTATGTCTGTCTGGGAAGGTATTTGGTTAATATTCTTGTGAGAGAGTCGTATTCAGTGTTGTATTTCGAATGCTCTTGGGTAATGCTGATAGCACTGTGCCAGGAGCACCTGGTGAGAGTCACTGCTCTGATGGAGCCTGCCCCCTTCCCCTCCACTGCTGCGAAGCTGAGGCTTGGCACACTCTTCCTATAAAGGGCTAGGTAGTCCGTAGTAATTCATTTCTTTTTTTTTTAAGATATTTATTTATTTGACAGAGCAACACAGCGAGAGAGGGAACACAAGCAGGGGGAGTGGGAGAGGGAGAAGCAGGCTTCCGGCAGAGCAGGGAGCCCGATGTGGGGCCTGATCCCAGGACCCTGGGATCATGACCTGAGCCGAAGGCAGACGCTTAACGACTGAGCCACCCAGGCGCCCCCGTAGTAATTCATTTCTGAAAGCATGATTGACTTGCATAGTTTTACCAGATCCTAGATAAGCAAAAGCTGTAGAGGAAATTCAGCTTAATCATCCTTTAAAAATTCTAGCTCACCAGGTGATTTCCATCCTGTAGAGAACAACGGGGTAGGGTTTCTCAGTGTAGTGACCTTTTAGGCCAGGTAATTCTTTGTTGTGGAGGACTGTCCTGTGCATTGTAGGATGTTTAGCGATATCCTTGACCTCTATCCACTAGCTGCTGGTAGTCCCCCTCCAGGTTTAACACCAAAAATGTCTCCATTCAGTGCCAAATGTCCCTGGAGGTAAAAAATGATCCCTGTTTGGGAACCACCCGTACAGAGAATTTAAGGAAAGGAAGGTGGATTGGTTTACTCTAGACCCAGACTGTGACTTTTAAGATTTTAAGCATCAGGATTATTGTGTGCTTTATCTTTGTATTAAGAGGGGGAGAAAAAGTTAAAGTCCCTTATCTCCTTCCTCAGGCCCTATTATCCATGTTAGTAGGTGTTGCTGTGTGAATTTCTAGAGAGGCATATTTTATATAAGTAAGTACAAGATGTAGAGTATTTCATGTAACAGTGACTTGCCATTCTCTTTCTAAAAAATTCCTTTACGTTTTGATTTTCTTTCATTTTTTAATATCTTTTTTTTTTTTAGTGGGTAGAGCATTGTTTCTCCTGGCATATCCATTTTCCAGCTAGATACCCTTAAAAGTCTGGTTGGGAAAGTCCTTGCTCTGTAGCTCTACCCTGAAGAATTATCCAGTTCAGTGTTTTCATCTTGCTTTTTTGAAAAACAGGTGCCAGAGTGGGTCACCGCTCCTTGATGAGATACTACAAACAGCGATTTGGCTTGTCAAGAGCTGTGGCCGTTGCTAAGAATCAGAAGGCCGTGGGCCGGATACTCCAGCAGTACCGAGCCCTGGGATGGACCGGCAGCACAGGTGTGTTGTTACAACCGTGGACTAGCCCAGAAACTCGTGTTACAAGATGGGGTGTGGGTGAAGGCCTTTCCATTTATGTTGTCCTTATGGATCCTCCCTAGAGGAAACTTAACTTCTTGGCTCTGGGAGCTTCCATTACTACTGGGTACGTTTATGGCAATGAGCCCAAAGCTCCATTACTTAAAAACTTCACATTCCTGGCACAGTAACTTTCTAAAATGGCGTATAGATAATAGTTACAGAAATAAGTACTGAGTAGTCAACAAAGGTTGAAATTATCCTGGAGGTTATACGGAGGAATTAACCAGTGTTCTTGTGGCAAAGAGCTTGAGCTGTGGGGTCAGACACGACTGGCTGGATACACTGAGTGGTTCGTACATGATGAGCGTAAGTCAAGTCACCTAAGCCTCTGTCGCCTCATTTATAAAATTGGAATAATAATAAGACCCACCTGGCAGAGTTGTGTGGGTTGACTGTCCTCATGCACGTATGATACAGTACGTGGACATAATAAAGGCTAGCTATCACTCCTTGTAGTTTTCCCATAGAAAACGTAACAAGAGTTAGAGGAATAAAGCGGGCCTAGAAATTGCTAAGCTTTGAAACCTCATCAATATAAAATTATTTAAATCTATTCTGATGTGTCTGCTCTATGCAGCTCAGTCCTTAGATCTTCGGGGAGCACATCAGTCCACTAAAGGACTGTGGAGTGGACAAAGGAGAGCTCCCTTAGGATGTCATGGAAAGCCCTAGACAGAGAAAATCTGTTCAGTGCCACTGTGTTTATATATATACCCGTGGCTTCCTACCCTGTGGCTGCCTGTGAGCTGTGAAGCCGCTTAAATCCAGCAGACACTGACTTCATCTTACTCTTGTCAGGAACTACTGTCTGATTCAGTTTATAGTCTCCACCTTTCTCTGTCACCTTTGATCAATGGGGCATTACCTTTGGGGCTTATAGACCCTTCCAGATAATGAAAACCAGAGAGGCTTCTCCCAGAGAAATGTGTACAAGTACAGGTTGTCGTATGCAGTTCTGGGTGCACATAACCCCCACTCCTGTTACGCAGAGACCCCAGGTTAGCAGCTCTTCTTTAAATCTGAGAACCCAGTGACCCCGTAACTAGCCTTGGGATTCTCTGTAAAGATTGGATTTTTTTTCTGATCCCCAATAACAAACCTTTGCCTCATTGCTTGTCCCTTTTGCAACCACAGGAGCGGCTCTTATGCGTGAGCGGGACATGCAGTATGTCCAGAGGATGAAATCCAAGTGGATGCTGAAGACGGGAATGAAGAACAATGCCACCAAGCAGATGCACTTTAGGCCCCAAGTGAGATTCTGAGGGTCTGCCAAGGATGGAGGGACCGCCTCTTGCACCAGTGCCCTCGTCTGCGGACCAGTGGGCGCTGGATTGTGTGTCAGACCCTTTCTGCTGCTCCTCTCCCTGTACTTTATCTGTTCTGACCTAAGAATAAAAGTCAGAATCTCGTTGGCTTTTCAATGTCATTTCTGGACAGGGTTTAAAGGTTATGTTTTCACAAAGTGAGTGCTGTGTCTACTGGGCTCTGGGACCCAAACTCCGGCGTAACTGGTCCCCTCAAACTTGGTTTAACCTCGCCCTGGCACCGGCACCTACATAAGGGGCTCGGAAGCTACGGGAGAACTTGAGTGTCACTCATTTGAATGTGTTGTGGCTCATGAGGTGGCACAAGCACTTTCACTACGTCCAGGCAAAGGTAGGCAGCATGCCGGGGGCTTGCTGGAAAGGCTCTTTACCTAAATGTGCCCACACGCGGCACAGCAGCGCTGTGCACTCCGATTCCGCCGCTGCCTTCCCTTGAGCAGTTAGTTGAGGGAAAAAATCAATGTAAAACGTTTAGATCTCGTTTTAGAAACAAACACTGACGTCAGGGCTCAGCATGAAGAGCTGCTCCGTTCAGGTGCCTTGGGGTGGGGGGCAGGGAGGCAGTCATGTGGGAAATGAAGTTAAACAGGAAGCTCAAACTCGTTGAGCTATTTTGTGACTTTGGAAAAGTGACTTGGTTTCTTAAATCTGTAAAATGAGATGTTACCTCTCAGGTTGTTGTGGGGGTTAAATAAGTCAGCCAAAGTAAGTGTTGAAGTTCTCCCTTCTAGAGCAAACCTGCTCCACTGAGGAAGGCTGACGTTCCAGTTGGAGCGGTGGTCTCTCCGTAGTGGGTGCCGGGAGAATGGGCCTGCCCTTACCAGCTACTCACTGGCCCTCGTTCGTAGACATAGGGCTTTTTCTGTAAACTTTGGATGCAGAGTTGAATTAATTCTATTTCCTCTGTACACAGGTTCACTCTCACTAACAGTGAAGGACTCCCTGGTTTTAATTTTGCTCCTCCAGCCTGTTTTCTAACATTCTTATCACACAGGTCCCCATTCTCTTGTGTTTGACACATCTTGAAATCTGTATCCTAGGAAAAAGATGTCATGCTTCACATGGGGTAGGTTTTTAAGTTCTTCACTGAGTGTACATGATTCTGTGCTATAGCTTCTGTCAGTTTTCTTTCTTATTCAGCATTTTGTCCCTCAGCATGATATGCTGAGATCATTACCGCTGACACCCGCCGTCTCCAGCCGCCCCTGTTTACCACACCAGCCTAGCACGGTCGGTGTACCTTATTTGTATACATACCCTTTTAACTTTGAAGGGTTTTACCTGTGGCGAGTAATGAAGACAGTATGTTTGTATGTTTGCTGACCAACAAAATACTCCCTCCATTTATCTCCTTCCAGACTTAAGGAGCTACCTTCTTAGTTTGGTTTTGGGTTTGTGGAGCAATTCTATATCACTTCTCTCCACATCATAATTTTTTTTGTTTGTTTTAAGGATTTTATTTATTTGACAGAGACACAGCGAGAGAGGGAACACAAGCAGGGGGAGTGGGAGAGGGAGAAGCAGGCTTCCCGCGGAGCAGGGAGCCCGATGCGGGGCTCAATCCCAGGATCCTGGGACCACGACCTGAGCCGAAGGCAGATGCCTAACGACTGAGCCACCCAGGAGCCCCTCTCCACATCATAATTTTATAAAATACAGTTTATTTGCCTTTGGGAAGGAGGGCAAGGAAAAAATAAATTTAAACATCACCCATACATAGTTATAAAACTTTTTTTTCTTACACTGAGGACTTTTAATACTACTTTCTTAGCAACTTACAAATATGCAGTACAGTATTATTAACTATATTCACCATGCTGTTTATCCCGTCCCATGACTTAAAACTGAAAGTTTCTACTTTGACCCACTTTACCCATACATTTCCTTTTGATTAAATCTAGAATTAATCCAAATTAACCCAAAAGTAACTCTGTTCAATCAAATTCCTATAGCTAGTTCCCCTCAACGCCCATTACCCTTAAGTCAGTTGTGTGAACTAACAGTGGGCACCAGAATGCCGGACTAATCGTATGGAAGTTCTTCCCCAGTCCCCAGGCAGCGGTGGCTGTTGTGGCTGGCGGACCAGGACATGTGTGCACTCTCCTGCTGGGACTTCTACCGGGACCAGATGGCCCTGGCAAGTGGATTGGTCTGCCTTAGCTTGAGACATCAAGGCTGGGATCAAAAATGAGAGAGCGTAACCTTGTTCTCTCTGTGCGTGTAACCAAAGCCCCTGGCCGCCTTGCTGACTGCACTTCCTAGCTGCGGATAGCCACAGGCTTGATGTATTCTTTCTGCTTTGCGGAGTGTGAATTTGTGTTTCACGGAGGACAACGTGCTTTCGTGCGCCATCTTGTTTCTCGGCTGTGAGGTGTAGGTAGTGTTGCTATTTCAGAGATGGGAAGTTCAGTAACTTGTTTAGGGAGACCCAGAAAGAAACCAGAAATGGTGATTTCTGGTACAGCATTTTTACTATTGCAACACTGTCGAACAGAATCCTCAGCAACATCCCGTCCTAGGGAGCACACTCTGTGGGGCTATAAACATTCATGCAAGTGTTAAATTTGCAGCAAGCCATGGAATCTTTTTTGTTTTGTTTTGTTTTAAAGATTTTATTTATTTATTTGACAGAGAGAGACAGCGAGAGAGGGAACACAAGCAGGGGGGAGTGAGAGAGGGAGAAGCAGGCTTCCCGCGGAGCAGGGAGCCTGATGCAGGGCTCGATCCCAGGACGCCGGGATCACAACCCGAGCCGAAAGCAGATGCCCAACGACTGAGCCACCCAGGTGCCCCCGTGAAAAGAATCTTGTTCTAAATCTAGAAATACATAGAATTTAATGTTACACACATGATACATGCATAAATAACATAACTGTTACACACATGAAAGAAAATACCACATTTTCTTTCCTAGAATGTGAGCAAATTTGGCCCCCAACCAATTTTGGTTATTTGTGGATTCTTATTTAAGCTGCTTTCCTCCACCTTAGTTATTTCTAAACTGTTAAGATCCCATTGGATATTATTTGGAATTCACAATAATTCATTTGGAGAAGACCAGGTAAGAGCTGTATTGCTAACTCTAAATGTGCAGACATTTTTGCAAGAGGATTGCTGGTAGTCCCAGTGAAATTGAAAAGTGCTTGGAAGAATACACGTTATTTCATTTAGACTCATTTGTAATCGGTACATTAATGATGACGCTGAAATTGATGGAGATAAGGAAGATTTGATTAGCTTGTTAATGCTGCAAACATTTGAACTTTAGAATATAATTTATTGATCATTTGTGGGCCAGGCTGTTATTACCAAATCTGTTTTCCTTCTTGCCAGCCAGAAACTACTTCTAGCCTCCCATGAGGGCAAGGTATGGTCGTGTGGCTGAATTTGGGCCAACAGTTGTGAGCCGAGGTGATGGATGCAAGCGAAGTTCAGATCATCTCCAATTGTGAGACAAGAGTCATTTTTAGAATCTGCCCCTTTTTCCTCTCACCAGCTGGAAGTGACGGATTAGCCCCTGTTGCCCATGCAGATGAGGCTAACACCTTAGGGGACAGCCAACCAATGGTGTGAGAAGAAACCAGGGTCACAAAACGACATCATGGAGAAGAGCTGCCCTGAACACCCCTGCGGGCTGGACTGTTAGGTGAAAGAAGTTGAAGGCCCTGTGCTGCAGAGTTTCTGTTGTAGGAGCGCAGTTTATAATAGTGTCGAACCCCATGATAACACTAACATGACATGGCGTGATGCAAATTTATTTAAGCTACAATTAGCAGTTGCTGTTTATTTATTTATTTCTTTGAGACAGAGAGAGCACAAGCAGTGGGGAGGGACAGAGAGAGGGAGAAGCAGACTCCCCACAGAGCCGGAGCCCGACGCAGGACTCGATCCCAGGACCGTGAGATCATGACCTGAGCCGAAGGCAGATGCTTAACCGACTGTGCCACCCGGGTGCCCCCTAGCAGTTGCTGTTTCTTATCTTCCCTCTCGTCCCTGTTCTCAACCTGAGGTGAGCTAAATTCTCTTATGCACGGTTGTGTTGGAAGACAGGGAAAGGGTGCCTCAAGGTCGTTTGGAATTTAGTCAGAATGATATTTTCAATACTCTCTTTTCTTATTCTTTTGGAGACAGTACAGACTGAAAACGAATGTTTTAGTTGGCAACTTTACAACACGTCTGCTAATTACTTGGCCCTCCTCCCACAGAGAGGTGGGGTCTACCTTCCCTCTCCTTGAAGCTGGGTTGGCCTTAGTGACTTGCTCATAACCAACAAAAAAGCAACAGGAGTGACACCGCTGACTTCCGAGAAGCATCGTAAAATGCAATCCGGCTCCCACCCTGCTTCCTTGGACACTTGACCATCTAAGAATTCTGACTTCTCTAGGAGGTCACGCTATAAGACAGCCCAGGCCGCGCGGAGAAGTCGCTGTACGTGCTGTGGTTGACGGTCCCAGCTGAGGCCCCAGTCAGCAGCCAGCACCAGTCACCAGCGTCCGAGGACACCACCTTGCATGTCCAGTCCAGCTGAGTCTTCAGACCACTGCAGTACCCACTGACAGCTGATCGCAACCATCTGGCAAGTGCCAAGCAAAACCGACCCGGGTGAGACCTCCCCAGATTCCTGCCCCACAGAAGCCACGAACAGAAGAAAATAGTTGCCTTCCACCACTCCATTCACTAGCGGTGGTAACTGGAGCACCTCCCCATTACTCGTCACACGTTCTACATGACTTTGGATTTCCCCTTACCACCTGATGGGGGAGTTTTCCTGTCAATACTGCTTAAGGGCAAGGACTTAATATCCATTGGATTACCTAATTTTTACAATACCCATAAGAAATAATACAATGATTAGTCCCATTTAACGGCTGAAGAATCTCAGGCATGATAGCCCAAGGTCATGCTGCTCTTAATCACTCAATTGTGTCTGCTGAAAAATGAAAGCCGGCTTGAATCATAGAATTTTACACTTTGGTGACACATTGGACTGGCTTCAGTAAATCCCACCATCCCATCTCTTCCCTCCCCCTTACATGCTAGGACCCGGATGCTCAGGAGAGTCTAATGGTGACTCGCCTGTGGTATACATTCATCATTGAAAGAGCGTGGAAAAGCCTGTTTCTCCACATTGTGTGAGCTGGTCCCTCTACTATTCCGCAAAGTCAAACTTTATCAGCTCCTTCAAAATATCTTATAATATTAAAAAAAACCCTTCTAATATAAACTATTTGCAGAGTAAACATGATGCATGTCTTTAGAGGAAAAGAATGCATCCATATTTAGTGTGTACCTAAAACTATATTAAAAGCATTAAAACTATACCCAAAGCATCAACTCTGTGTTTCTTAAATCTACAATTTTGGTCGCATTGACTAAGACCTCTAAATCCTAGATTCAAGGCATTTGTTATGATATTGTTTCCTTATGTTTCATTATTACTATCACATTTGGTACTCAAGTAGCATTTTCACCTGGGGTAATGCATCTTAGACATGTTGTCCTGCCCCAGATTACCCATTTTCTAAACCTCTCATCTGCACATGTGGAAAATAGGTTCTATTTGTAAAAGTGAGGGATTTCAGTTTTTCTGAAGAGACTTTTATAATGCTTAGTGCCAGAGGATGAGAACATTAAATTGACAGTAAGTGGAAACTATTGTAATATTTATGCTTGAAATATGACTCTCCTTACAAAATGTCTTTCCTATTTCTAATTGAATTGAATGAAATTTATTTGGTTAATTGGGTAGTATAGTCCTTTTAGTCACCTTATGAAACTTGGGGAAGTTTTTCCTGGAAATAAACACAAAAGTATGTAAAAATTCAGTTGGAATAAAAACTAAAATAAAGAACTTACTAAGAGCCAGGTTTTGTTGTACAACTTTAAGTGGTATTAATTTAGTTAGTCCTCACAACAATGTCATCTCTGAGATAGGAAATATCCCCATCTTCCCAGTGGAAAACTGAGGCACAGAGAAGTCGCCCTGGCTACTAAGGGGCAAAGTTGGGGTACTTAATCCAGGTGGTAAGGTTCCAGAGTCTGTCCTTTTAACCACTACACTAGCAGTTCTTAAATCTTTTGGTCTCCGAACCCATTTACACTTTTTAAAAGTATCGACAACTCGGTAGATCTTTTGTTTTCATTGGTTACATCTATCGATATGTACTGTACTAGAAATTAAGATCGAGAGACTTTCAAATGTTTATTAATTTATTTTAAAATAATAAAATCATTGCATGTTAACATTACCATATTTTTATGAGAAATAACTGTGCTTCCTTAAAAAAACCATAGTGAAAAGGGTGGACTTATTTTACATTTTTGCAAATATCTTTTACAATCCAGCTTAACAGTAGACAACTGGATTGCTACATCTGCTTCTGCATTTTGTCTATTGTATAACACACATCATGTGGATACTGGAAACTCCACTGAAATCTGATGAGAGAACAAGGGTGGAAAAAGCAAATACCATCTTAATATTATTATAAAAAAGCTTCGACTTTGCAAACCCCCTGAAAAGGTCTCAGGGCCACCCAGGGGTCCCCGGATCATCCTTTGAGAACCACTGCACTACATTTTACTGGCTCTCAGTACACAGGGGCAGTGTCTTGACAAGTACTGAGTACTCCTGAAGAAATAGTGTCACCTTAATTAAATTCCAGGCTGGTGTGTCGCAGAACCACGGCTGCATAGTCAGAGACTAAGGTGCAATTCTGGTTCTGCCTTGGTAGCTCTTGACCTTCGCTAAGTGACCTTGTTACTCTCGGTCTCAGATTCCTGAACTAAAATCGGGCTAGTTACAGATCCCTTGCAGGGACATTGTAGGCCTTCCAAACAATATGCAACAAGGGGCTCACCAGGAGCTGAAGCACAGAGGAGACCTGATCCAGGGTAGCTTCTATTCCAAACTGGCCAGTGATGACCAGGGAAAGAAGAAGGGGGTCACAGCCCGCAAAAGGGGAAGGAAAAGAGAGCCAACAAAGGCAGCTACACAAACCCTTATCTGAGGACCAGATACATATTAAAAGCTGTATGTGTTTAAGGATTCATAAATTTTGGGGTTCTAGGAAGCTAATATGGTGCATATTCTGTGTATAATGTCAGATCTCCCTGGGATCTAGAACATCCCAGGGTTCAATGTGATGATTGAACACATTACTATTTCAAGAGAAGAACATACTCCATTCACACCAAGGCCTAGAAATAGACTCATGTCTGTGCAGGCCAGGTGTTAATGCCAAGTGATTTACAAAAAAAAATCTTTCAGGGACGCCTCGGTGGCTCAGGCGGTTAAGCATCTGACTCTTGATTCCAGCTCAGGTCATGATCTCAGGGTCGTGAGATCAAGGTCTGCATCTGCCTGCACCCTCAGCACAGAGTCTGCCCGAGATTCTCTCCCTCTGCCCCTCCCCCACTCGCATGTGCACGCTGTCTCTCTCTCTCTCCCTCTCTCTCTCAAATAAAGAAATATTTTTTAAAAAACTTTTCAGCATTCAGAGCTCTGGGGATTTGGGGATTATAGGTAAGGGATTGTGGGCCCGTACCAGCACCAAGCTCGGGACTGTGTCCGTGCAATTTCATTTCATTCTCTCAACTTCGTGAGCAAGAAACAGACATCTCAGGATCCAGAAACATCTTTGCTGCTTTTTTCCTTTCAACCAGCTTTACAGGATCCCCGGATTGGAGCAGTGGCCTCTCACAATCCATGGCCAAATGTTGTTATATCTGGGTGGGGGGAGGGGGACGAGATGTGTGAAGTGTGTGTGTGTGTTTGAAAATGAGCAGATCAGCATCAACAGTCATTTTCTTTATTTCTTTTAAACAAATGTCTTAATGAACGTGTAGAAAGTTCATATCTGGTCTGTTGAAAATCCCCCTGGCCAGGAACCTAATTTCCTGAAGAACAAAGATAAGGTGAGATGATATATTTTGGGTACCAATAAAATCCATTACCCGCTGCATTGATAGGGATAGAAACTGAACACACAGTCACATGGGAAAATCTGTACACAAGGCCCCAGACTGATGCTTCGTGTTCATCACCTCCAATGTACAGAATCTCACGCAGAAACACCTGCCAGTAAACTTCTGAAGAATTTATCAGAATTTGAAATTACACAAGTTTATGATGAGGCTTGAGGATCTTGAGAAACCATTTCCATCACTGGCTTTTGTGGGATTTTATAATAATTTGTAGCTTCAAAAATAAAAAAAAATTTTTTTAAGGATTTTGTCTGCCTCCACCTGTATTAGGATTTGGAGTTCAGCGGGAAATGCTTTCCGTGTATTTGGACATCGATACATAACACACACATTGGTAGGCACTTTATTTTGTTGATTCCAACTTAAATACATGTATATTTTTAAATTGTGGTAGACCTCTTTAAGTTTGCCGCTGTCATTAATTCAGTGTCCTGCTATTAAAATGTCCCCTCCCTGGCCAGGCCAAAAAACAGCAAATGTCAAAGACAGGGAAGTACAAAGATTGCCTTTTTGTAATACCGATCTTTAGGTAAGTCGTTATGACTGCTGCAGTGATTTAGGAAGACGTGATTTTCCTCCTTTTTTTCTTCATCTTCCCTTCCACCCTCCCTTCCACCCTCTCTTTCACCCTCCCTCCCTCTTTCCTTCCTTCCTTTTTTTCTTCCTCCCTCCCTCCCTTCCTTCCTTCCTTCCTGTTGTTTTACCTGTGAAAAGTGGATTTTAAGGTTTCTATAGACAGTAAACCATTGCTACTTTTCTGCTTTCATTATCTAGAATTCCTTTCAGAAAAACAATGACAATCGCAACAGGTAGCTGGACCCAGGGCTTCTCCAAGATCCCTAGTAATGAGTGTGTGATGGTAAAAGCCGAGCTCGGGGTGCCTCTCTGATCTCGGTACCAGGGATGCAGGCACTCAGCGGGTGCTGGGAGTGGGTGCCGAGTTGAGCAGCCCGGATCCCTGCCTCAGGACCGAGGCCCTCGCTACCCCACTGCCAGGAACGCTGACCTTTGGGGTCTCGCCAGGAGTCGGTCTCTGAGAATGGCCCTTAGGGGAAGGACGCTGCCCTGCCCACAGCCACACCCTCCCTGCTTCCAGCAGCTCACCCCTCCGGCTTGATGAGGATGACTCTGATGGCTTTCCCAGCTCCAGAATGCTCCACAGGATGGCCTGAGGCCTTTATCATGACTGCATTGTAGGTCAGCTTCTCCCTCCTTGGACCCCCTTTTCTCTTACTTCCTTATAGGTAGAGATCCCGAGAGCACGCCCCAGTGAAAGCCTTGCATGTAGATCTCCATCTCAGTTTGTGCTCCAGAGAAGCATAACGAACTACTGGTGCCAGGAATGGTCCAAGGAAGGAGATTCTTAACTGGGTCACCAGCTGGCCCGCTGTCGGTGAGGACCCCATCCTGAGAGGAGGGGGGCGGGTGGAGTACGGAGAGCCCCCGACACGCAGAGCGTGTCACTCTGTCACAGCGGAGACTTGCCGCAGACTGCTGGGAGGGCATGCCTCGGTGGGGGCAGGATCCGGGTATTTGAGAGGTTTAAGGGAGGTGGCCGTTGTAAGCACGAGGGAATTGGATGTTCGTTGCTCATGCTATGAAGCGGATTAGAGAAAGGCAGAGAAAGGCTGGTGTGATTTATCACCCATTTAAGGCTACATGTGAAAGCCAAAGGGCTTTTTTATTTTATAAAGACTCATGTCCTGCAGCAGGAGGCAGAAAAGAAGCCAGGATCAAGCCTAGGACTTAATTACCAGACCAGCCCAGCTCCAGAGAAGGTGACATTCTCAAACCCCAGCATGTCTGCTTTGTCAAGGTCGGGGCCCTGGTTGGGAGGGAGTGAGGTGCTGAGACTTGTAATGCAGACATTTGTGTCCATGCACTAAAATCTTGAATCCCCAAATGCCTCTGAGCTCTCTGAGCCCACTCCTCCCTATAAAAAGCTAGTGCTGCCCCCTTGCTTGAAGATGATGCAGAAGCCTCTTCCTTGTGCAAGACAGCATGCTCCCAGCTCAGGATGTACCATCCCCGACACTAGACCAGTAACAAGAATAAGGATCAGCAGCTACAACCTACAGGCCAAATCTAGGCCCACAGTCTGCTTTTGTAAATAAAGTTTTATTGAAACACAGCCATGCCCATTCAATTACATATTGTCTGTGGCTGCTTTCATGCTACAATGGGAGAGTTTGAATAGTTGTGATAGAGTCTGCATGGCTCACAAAACCTAAAATATTTTTCATTGGCTCTTTACCCGAAAAGTTTGCTGACCTCTGACCTGGAGTCAAATCATAATAAAACCTAGCAGGAAGAGCGCCGGTCCTGATAAGGGAAGAAAGGGAATATGCTCCAAAGAAGATTCGGGACCTAGCCAACAAGTACTAGCAAGAGTGGAAGAGTATTTATGGGAATGAATTCTGAACAACTTAAGGATTAAGGGGGATGGAATATATAGTTAGATAATGGACCGTTTACCCACACGAGAGCACTCTCCTCTGAGATACAGGATTTAACACTCTCTTGGTTGGCTCTTAGAAACTTAGGGAGGCAGCGCCACACTAAGTGGAGGAGATAAGTGAGCAATGCTTTGGCAGACAGTGGAGAAAAAGATCAAAAGGCTCGAAGAAATGGGCATGCCAGAGTGGATATACTCTGTAAAATTGGAAAATGTACCAGTTCACTGTGTTCATGGAGTCATCCAGAGGGCGTACCCCTTACCAGAGCTGTAAGGAATGAGCTGGTGAGAGGGGTAAGCATCAAGGAGAAACTCAATGGGGACTGTCCTCTGCGGGTCAGGGCTGAAATGATAAAATGATAAAAGAATTATAGAACTAGGCTCCCTGAAAGCAATGGGATGATAAGATCTCAGATTGACAGAGCCCAGGTGGCAAAACTTGAACATCAGGAGCAAGGAGGATGCCATTGTAATGAGTGGCAAGAGGCTCTTGGCCATGGAGAGCAATGGATACAATGTGGTGTTCTTAGGGGCAAGATAGAGGGGTAGCTAACAAGGGTAATGCTAACAAACACCCCACTGAAAAGTAAAGGCCAATTTCCAGACCTGAGCCAGTCCTTTGACCCAGAACCTGTTGCCTGAAGGAAAGGCTGGTTTGAGGAAGGATTCTGCTATACCATGGCAGGTGCATATGATAATAATTTCCCTAGCTTTTACCCAGAAGGATCTTTGGCCATTTCCTTGAGTAATTATTGTGTGGGGGGTGGGGGGGAAGGCAATTCCAGATATTTCAAGGACTCTTGGGCATGGCAATCTCCACTGATATTTAAGGATTTTTATATTTCATCAGGGCCCTTTGCTAGAGGGGGGGCTTCTGGGGGGGAAGTAATAAGAAATCCAAGCCCAGTCTAATTCACAGTGGGTTCTTTGGCTCCATAAATCTCCTGTGTGATTGTTTGTTCAATCTCTGAAGATACCATTGCAATGAATGTCTTTAGTAGTTGGCAGAATCTTCTTATTGGTCCCTCGGTTTATAGAGTACGATACTGTAGTGAAGAAGGCCACATGGAAGCCTCTGAAACTTCCCCACTATGATCAAGAGAGTAGATAAAAAAACAATATCACATCTTCAACACTGCAAGGGTAGTGGTCTCCACCATGTCCTCATTTAGTTCACCATTCTTCCTTGTTCAAAATCAGGGATCCTGGTTATTGAGAGTGGACCACCATGAAGTCAACTCATTACCTCATGCGTCTATTGCCACTACTGAACATCCAAACTTGTAGCAACAGAAACCAACATTGAGGCTCCTCTCTTCTGGAGGAGATCAACTAGTTACTTGTTAGCAACTTGATTACACAGGATCCTTTCCAATCAGGAAGTGACAATGATGTATCTTGACGGGAATTGGCACATATTCAAGAAATGACTTTCCCTTTCCCACCCACAGGGACTCCATCAGTACCACCGTCTATGAGCTTATGAGATTAGTTGATAAACTGACATGAGATTGTAATGTTACTCTGGGCCAGGGATCCCATTTTATAGCACAAGAAGAGCTACGATGGGCCCATATCCTTTTGTTGATGCAAAAGCTTTATATTTTAGTGTGGTACCAATAGTTTATTTTTGCTTTTGTTTTGCTTGCCTGAGAAGATGTATCTAGAAAAGTGTTTCTATGGCTGATGTCAAAGAAATTGCTGCCTATGTTTTCTTCTGGGAGTTTTATGGTTTCACGTTTAGATCTTTAATCAATTCTGGGTTTGTTTTTGAGTATGGTATAAGAAAGTCGTCAAGTTTCACTCTTTTGCATGTAACTGTTCCGTTTTCCCAGCACCATTTGTTAAAGAGGCTGCCTTTTTCCTATATATATTCTCACCTCCTTTGTCATAGGTTAACTGACCATATAAGTATGGGTTTATTTCTGGGCAATCTATTTTGTTCCACTGATCTCTGTGTCAATTTTGTGCCAGTACCATACTGTTTTGTTTAATTAAAAAATGGGCAGATGACCTGAATAGACAAAGGCGACATACAGATGCCAAACAAACACATGAAAAGATGCTCAACATCACTCATCATCAGGGAAATGCAAATGAAAATACAGTGAGATATCAATTTACACCTGTCAGAGTGGCTAGAATAAAAAAGACAAGAAATAACAAGTATTGGTGAGAATATGGTGCACTGTTGGTGGAAATGCAAGTTGGTGCAGCCACTGTGGAAAACATTATGGAGGTTTCTCAAAAAATAAAAAATAGGAATACCTTATAATCCAGTAATTCCACTACTGGCTATTTACCCAAAGAAAACACTTATTCAAAAAGATATATGCACACCTATCTTTATTGCAGCGTTATTTCCAGTAGCCAAGTGATGGAAACAACCCAAGTGTCCATCAACAGATGAATGGATAAAGAATTAGTGGTATATATACAATGGAATATTACTCAGCCATAAAAAGAATGAAATCTTGCCATTTGCAACAACATGGATGGACCTAGAGGGTATGATGCTAAGTGAAATAAGTCAGACAAAAAAAGACAA